>NC_060123.1:608373678-609623678 GCF_021461395.2 Schistocerca americana | reverse complement strand
GAGGTCTCCACAGTACATCGATGTTGCCGCCAGTGGTCGGCGGAAGGTGCACGCTCCCGTCGACCTGGGACCGGACCGCAGCGACGCACGGATGCACGGCAAGACCGTAGGATCCTACGCAGTGCCGTAGGGGACCGCACCGCCACTTCCCAGCAAATTAGGGACACTGTTGCTCCTGGGGTATCGGCGAGGACCATTCGCAACCGTCTCCATGAAGCTGGGCTACGGTCCCGCACACCGTTAGGCCGTCTTCCGCTCACGCCCCAACATCGTGCAGCCCGCCTCCAGTGGTGTCGCGACAGGCGTGAATGGAGGGACGAATGGAGACGTGTCGTCTTCAGCGATGAGAGTCGCTTCTGCCTTGGTGCCAATGATGGTCGTATGCGTGTTTGGCGCCGTGCATTTGAGCGCCACAATCAGGACTGCATACGACCGAGGCACACAGGGCCCACACCCGGCATCATGGTGTGGGGAGCAATCTCCTACACTGGCCGTACACCACTGGTGATCGTCGAGGGGACACTGAATAGTGCACGATCCATCCAAACCGTCATCGAACCCATCGTTCTACCATTCCTAGACCGGCAAGGGAACTTGCTGTTCCAACAGGACAATGCACGTCCGCATGTATCCCGTGCCACCCAACGTGCTCTAGAAGGTGTAAGTCAACTACCCTGGCCAGCAAGATCTCCGGATCTGTCCCCCATTGAGCATGTTTGGGACTGGATGAAGCGTCGTCTCACGCGGTCTGCACGTCCAGCACGAACGCTGGTCCAACTGAGGCGCCAGGTGGAAATGGCATGGCAAGGTGGAAATGGCATGGCAAGCCGTTCCACAGGACTACATCCAGCATCTCTACGATCGTCTCCATGGGAGAATAGCAGCCTGCATTGCTGCGAAAGGTGGATATACACTGTACTAGTGCCGACATTGTGCATGCTCTGTTGCCTGTGTCTATGTGCCTGTGGTTCTGTCAGTGTGATCATGTGATGTATCTGACCCCAGGAATGTGTCAATAAAGTTTCCCCTTCCTGGGACAATGAATTCACGGTGTTCTTATTTCAATTTCCAGGAGTGTATTCATTCGAGGTGTCGACGACAGTCTGCGTGTCACAGAAGAATTTCTCGACCTTACAGCATTAAAAGACACAACCACGGGTTTGGATATTTTTCTAGCCGTGGAAAATGTGTTAGAGTCAATGGGTTTAAAATGGAAACGCCTGACTAGTGTAACAACGGATGGAGCCCCTACGCTACGAGGGATACGCACTGGATTCCTGGGTTACGTCAGGTCAAAAATGGCTGAAGTCGGCTGGTCCTTATTCGCGGCAGTCCATTGTGTGGTACACCAGGAGACACTTTGTGCAAAGATTGTCACCATAAAAAATGTTATGGACACAGTTCATCGAACTGTTAATTATCTTCGATCGCATGGATTCACACATAGCCAATCTAAAGGTTTTTTTGTGGATGATATCGAAGCGGAATACCCGGTCATCCCCTACCACACCGAAGTAAGATGGCTGAGCAGAGGAAAAGTGCTTCATCGGTTTTTCTTCTTGAGAGGTGAAAGATACACCTTTTTGGAGATGAAAGGACGTCCAGAAGAATTACTTTGTCATCCTAAGTGGGTAGCAAATGTGGCTTTTTTGAGTGACCTTACTGGTCATTTAAATACTTCGAACATTTCACTCCAAGGCGAAAATCACTCTGTTGTTGATTTAGTGCAGACGATTCAAGCATTTAAAAAAAAAAGAAAAAACTTATTCTGTGGGAAGAGCAGTTGCGCGAGAAGAATTGTGGACACTTCCCTGCACTAGACAGTGTTAAAGAAGATGTGGATTTTTCAGATTATGTTCAAATCATTTGCGAATTGCAAAAACAGTTTGATAACAGATTTTTGGAGATAAGTGACGTTCAACTGGCCTTAGATATATTTGTTCGCCCGTTTTCCCATCGGGTAGAGGACGTCTCACAAGTGCTTCAACTAGAGTTGATTGATCTGCAGTGCGATATGCGCCTGAAGGACCGCTTTCTTATGTGTAAAGCTTTGGATGACTTTTACAGCTGTCTTCCACGTGAGAAATATCCTCTTTGCACAAAATAATATGTAGCCGTTCATTTGAGCTGCTCACAGCACTAGCAATCTCATGCGCCTTAACTCTTTTGTCATCCATAACCACATCAAGGATTTTATCAATGATTTCCGAAGTCGTAACCTCCATAGGGCGTCGAGAACGTTCAGCATCACTTGTGCCCATATGGCCACTCCGAAAATTTTGAAACCACTTATAAACTGTTCTAATCGAAGGTGCAGAGTCACCGTAATGTTTATCAAGCTCCTCGTTAGTCTCCTGAGGAGTTTTGACTTTCATAAAGTAGCAATGTTTAATCACCACATCAAATTCTTTTTCGTCCACTTTTTGACAACCACTCGACTTACACGAATACCAAACTCAAAGAAATAGACCAATATGGCTAAAACTTGGTGCACGTTCTTTCCAAAGCTGCTACTAACTAAACATGACCTCGATACGCGCCGGTGGTGCCATCTCCCAGACTTTGCACGGACTTTTCAAAGCCCCCCTATTTGTGAGTAGAATCTTTGCCTGGACATTTTTCCAACCTCATGACCATTTTGTGCGAGGATTTTTGATTGCCACAGAGTGCTTAACAACACGTTGGATTAATTGTTAACAGACTCTTGCTGCGTACTGTTTTAGTGTATCCTCTCTTAAGCAGCTCGTTTCTAAGCAATAGGTATAGATATTTGTGTAGGGTTTGCGTTCTGGATCGATATAAATCGGCGACCTTAAATCCGAGGGTCACCCTCTACAATGTAATCCTTGCCACTGGCTTCTATCCCGTCCTGTGGAAAACCTCCCGTATCCTGATGTTCTCCAAACCCATTAAGCCTCCATCTGATGCCTCTTCCTATCGTCCTATCTGTCTCACATCGGTGTTCAGCAAGCTCTTGGAATGCTTTCCCGGCGCACCCATCACCACCTCCACCAAAACCACCTCCTCCCGACACCCAATGTGGCTTTCGACCTTCCTTCTCCGCCGATGACCAACTCCTCCGCCTCACTCATCTCCTCTCCCTCCAGCTTAATGCCCGTCGCTCTGCCGTTTTTGTCTCCCTCGACCTCGAAAAGGCCTACGACCGTGTCTGGCATCCCGGTCTCCTGTTTAAACTCCAAACCTACGCCCTTCCTGTCAACTACATCCGTCTGATGGCCTCCTTCCTCTCCCGCCGCCCCTCCTATGTTACCATCCATAATGCCAATTCCCACACCTTCTACCCCTCTGTGGGTGTACCCCAAGGCTGTGTCCTGACCGAGGCAATCGTCATAGGTCATACCACTCGCTCCTTCCTGCTCCTGGATTTATCCCTTATGGTCTGCGCCCATCCTGTCCACCTCACCCCCACCCTCACCTACCATGGCCTCACCATTGACCATCACCTCACCTGGATCCCCCATCTCCACTCCATCCACTCCAAAGCCCACAACCGCCTCCGACTCCTCAAACTCCTCTCTGGCCGGACATGGGGGTTGCACCTTAATCCGTCCCATCCTCTGTTATGCCAGTCCCACCTGGATATCTGCCCCCCCCCCCCCAAATTCTATAAGTCCCTCCAGATCCTTGAGTGTCATGCACTCCGCCTCGCCTTCCGTATACGCCTCCCGTCCCCCATGCGGATCCTCTATGACCTCATTCCTTTCCCCCATCTGCTCCTGTTCCTCGAACATATCTACATACTCTACACCTCCCGCCGCCTTGATCCCCCTCACCCACTGGTTGCTCCTCTCCTCTCCCGTCCCTGCCCCCTGCCACGCCTTCACTGTTGTGTCCCCCCTACCCTCCGTCTCTACACCCTTCACCTCCTTTCCCAAGGTGGCTTCCATCAACTCCCCCTCCTGGATGATGCCCTTTCTCCCTCCATCTATCCCTCCTATCAACTCTGATCCCCCCTCCTTTCCTCTGTCCTTTTCCTGGGCTCCCTCCCCCCCTTCCATTCTGTTTTCTCCCCACCAAACGTCTCCATACCTCCCTTCTCCCCCCCCCCCCCCCCGAGTCCTTTTGTATTCCCCTCCTCTGCCTTCCCCACTCCCTGTCACGTCTGCCCAGCAGCCCCCACCCCTCTTACAGGTCCTCATCCTCCATCGGCTCCTTTCCCGCCAACCCCCCCCCCTTCGCTTTTCCTCTCCTTCCCCCTTTTTTATTTTCCCATCATCTGTCCAGTTTCCCCCCACCTGCTCTCGGCTGTGGTATGTCACATTTGCCAACTTTTTAGTGCAGTGTTCCAGTGACTGTTCAATATTGTTCGTATTTCTCATGTTGCGAACAGAAACCGTGCTGTCACTGGGTGTGAATTTTATGTCTTTTGCGAACAGAAACCAGACTGTCGCCGTGTATTTTTAATTGTCTGTCTATTGTTTCACCTGTCTGCTTCGTATGTATTTTATTAGCATCATCATCCCTCTGTTCTATGTTTTAAGTTCCACGGTTTTTTTCGCCATGTTACTCTTTAAATCTCCGGTTTTATCGCCTGTTTTTACTATTTATTCTCTTCATCTTTTTAACAAAGTCTGTAGGCTGAAGAGCAGCATATTAAGCTGCTGCCAGCCCGCCCCCTTCGGGGGGAATCGAAATTCAATAAAGAAAGAAAAAAAAAAAAAGAAAATTCAAGAGTCAAAGCATTTGGGTGATCTTTTCTGTGGTTCATACTAGACCTCCCCTGAGTATACTGCGTGTATGTTTTACGAGTATTGTTTCGTAACGCTGCAGAGGTTTCTCAATCCTAATCCGCCGTTGGATTCGATCCCACAACCTATCCCACAACCTTGCCCTCCACAGGAACGCACTTCACCGCTAGACCACGAGAGCCGGTACGAAACGTGGTCAAGGTTTGCGGCTATCTCTAGTCGCTGCTGCTTTCCACAGTTGCGGCATCTGTAACGCTACGTGGCAATGGCACCGTTTCCACAGTGATCGAGAAATTCCGTTCAGGCCGAAATTATATGGACTATCCGCGAAATGTTTTGCGGCTAAAGAGTCTGCAAAGAAATCCAACCTTTCGCTGCAGGAAGTCTCATTTCGCATGATAACGCACAACCGCGTATTGGCGAACCAGTATGCAGAGCTTTGGAAAATTATGCACGGGAAATCTATTCCCATCCTTCCTACAGTGCTAACATGAGCCCACCACATTTTGATTTGTTGCTAGATCTCAAGGAACCAATGCGACGAAAACGTTTTCAAACTGTTGAGCAGACTTCTCACGCAGTGACTCGAGTTATTAGACTGCTCAACAAAGATGGCGTCCTAATGGGAATACAGGACCTACCGAAACGCTTGGCCTCTGTTACTGACAAGAATGGTGATTAAATTGAAGGCCTGTCAATTCACTCAGTGGAACAAAAGTTTCTGAACTAAAATTTTATAGTGAGTGGAATTTATGAAATGACCCTCGTACCGTTGTTAACCTACTGGAACTACATCAAACGTTAACTTCTTTTTGGCGGCTAACGTAAGTTAAAGTTTGATGATTGCCTTGTCAGCAGAAAACCGGATACCTCAATAAACTAACACTGTAGAACATACTCGTAGGTTGTACATTGATCACCCACAACATTATGACCACAGACCTACCCAGTCGATAGCAGCATCACCTGGCGAGCAATGACTGCTAGTCACTCACGGTGCATGTAGTATCAGTGAGCGAGCTGTCCGTGTGTAGAATTGGGAAGGCGCGTGATCTACACACTACGTGATCAAAAGTATCCGGACACCTGGCTGAAAATGACTTAAAATTTCGTGGCGCTCTCCATCGATAATGCTGGAATTCAATATAGCCCACCCTTAGCCTTGATGACAGCTTCCAATCTCGCAGGCATACGTTCAATCAGGTGCTGGAAGATTTCTTGGGGAATGGCAGCCCATTCTTCACGGAATGCTACACCGAGGAGGGGTATCGATGTCGGTCGGTGAGGCCTAGCACGAAGTCACCGTTACAAAACCTCCCAAAGCTGTTCTATAGTATTCAGGCCAGGACTGTGTGCAGACCAGTCCATTAGAGGGATGTTATTGTCGTGCAACCACTCCGCCACAGACCACGCATTATGAACAGGTGCTCTATCGTGTTCAAAGATGCAATCGCGATCCCCGAATTGCCCCCTCAACAGTGAGAAGCAAGAAGGTGCTTAAAACATCAGTGTAGGCCTGGGCTGTGATAGTGCCACGCAAAACAACAAGACGTGCAAGCACCCTCCGTGTAAAACACGACCACACCGTAACACCGCCGTCTCCGAATTTTACTGTTGACCTACACGCGCTGGCAGATGACGTTCACCGGGCATTCGCCATACCCATACCCCGCCATCGGATGGCCACGTTCTGTACCGTGATTCATCACTGTACACAACCTTTTTCCACTGTTCAGTCGTCCAATGTTTACGCTCTTTACACCAAGCGAGGAGTCGTTTGGCATTTACCGGCACAGCGCGGCGTAGCCGCGTGGTCTCAGGCGTCTTGTCACGGTCCGAGCTGCTCCCCCCTCGGAGGTTCGAGCCCTCCCTCAGGCATGCGTGTGTGTGTGTTGTCTTTAGCGTAAGTTAGTTTAAGTTACATTAAGTAATGCGTAAGCCTAGGGGCCGATGACCATAGCAGTTTGCTCCCATAAAATCTTACCAGAAATTTCCATTTACCCGCGTGATGTGTGGCTTATGAGCAGCCGCTCGATCATGAAATCCAAGTTTTCTCACCTCCCGCCTAATTGTCGTAGTACTTGCAGTGGATCCTGATGCTGTTTGGAATTCCTGTACGACGGTCTGGATAGAGTCTGTCTGTTACACATTACGACCCCCTTCAACAGTCAGCGGACTCTGTCAGTCTACAGACGAGGTTGGCCAGTACGCTTTTGTGCGGTACGTGTCCCTTCACGTTTGCACTTCACTATCACAGTGGACCAAGAGATGTTTACGAGTGTGAAATCTCATGTATAGACGTATGACACAAGTGACACCGAATCACCTGACAACGTTCGAAGTCCGTGAGTTCAGCGGAGCGCCCCATTTTGCTCTTTCACGATGTCTAATGACTACTGAGGTCCATAATATGGAGTGCCTGGCAGTAGGTGACAGCAGAATGCTCCTAATATGAAAAACGTATGTTTTGGGGGGTGTCCGGATACTTTTGATCACACGGCGTATCGGAGATTGAGTTAGGGTAGATTGTGGTGGTCCAGAGTTTTGTAACGAGCATTTCCGAAACTGCACGGCTGGTTGGGTGTCCGAGGAGTGGTGTGTTGATGTCTTCAATACCTGGCGAAACCAAGTTGAAACCACGTTCAGACGACGCGGCGGAGGGTTGCTTGGCCGCCCCTCATTACAGATGTCGGACGTCGTAGGTTGAGAAGACTGGTAAAACAGGACAGGCGGCGAACTGTGGCGAAACTAACATCAAACTTTTATGCTGGCAGAGTTCAAGTGTGTCTGAACACACAGAGCACCGAACACTCCTAACGATGGTCCTCCACAATCGACGATCCATGTTCTGAGAAACATTCACGTGGACATAATGGGTCCAGTCAAGCGCGTACAAGGCACCATGACGGTCAAGGAATATCGTAAACTGGTTGCAGACCATGTATACCCTTTGACGACGATCATGCTTCGCAACAACAGTGGCATTTTTCAACAAGATAATGTGCCATGTCATAAGGCCACGAGTGTTATGGAGTGGTTCGAGGAACACATTGTGAGTTCCAGTTGATGTGCTACCCCCAATTCGCCAGATCTGAATCCGATTGAACCTATCTGGGATGTGATTGAACGTAGCGTCAGAGCTTATAACCCCCCTCCCAGGAATTTACGGGAGTTAGGTGACTTCTGTGTGCAGATGTGGTTCCAACTCCCTCCAGCCACCTACCAAAGCCTCACTGGTTCCATGTCACGACGCGTCGCCGCTGTTGTCCGTGCCAAAGATAGACATGCCGCCTATTAGGTAGGTGGACATAATGTTCTGGCTTATCAGTGCATAGTGCTTTTCATTTGTTATAACGTCGTTCTACTAAGAACCGTCGAATGAAACAGTTAACATTGTTTATGGCAATTCTCGTGATAATAAAGACCTTTTCTCTTGCCCAATTCCACACAGTAGGTTTTTTTTTTTTCCACAGATACACAAGTCACCTGTTTCTTACCAAAGCTAGGTACGTTTCGGTATGAACCTCAAGCCACCAAGCACTTATATTTGTAGGTAAAATCATTGCCTGGACGTTTTTTGTGTGAGAATATTTGATTGCCACAGAATGCTTAGCAGTGTATTGGATTACGTGTTGGCAGACTATTGCTGAGTACTGTCTCAGTGTGCCAGTTCCTAAGTAGCTTTTTTGTATGGAGTAGACGTAGATCCCGAATTTGCGTTCTGTATCAATATAAATCGGCGCCCTTAAATCTGAGAATCAAAGCTTTTGGGAGATCTTCTGGGCCTTCCACGAGTATCTTTATTGTATCTTTTCCTAGTATTGTTCTGCAAGGCTGGCACGCATTTCCCAAACCGATTCCGCCACTGGATTCGATCTCGCAGCCCTGCCCTCCACAGGCCACGCACTTCACCGCTAGACCACGAGTGCCGGTAAGAAATGTGGTCAAGGTTTGCAACTACCTCCAGTCGCTGTTGCTTTCTACAGTCGTGGCGGCTGTAACGCTACGTGGCAATGACACCGTTTTGACAGCGGGAGGAACTTCCATTAATCGCAATTCGGACAATTGCCAGGAAATATCTGTAAATCGAAAAAGTAATCGCTATATGTGTATGTCGAAGAAACAATATCGACTAACAGACCAAAAAAAGTATACTGCCAGTTTTAGAGCTGTGTATTTAAGTATTTAATTATCATTAGATATTCTGTACGTCAACAAGCTAGCACCACATTCGTCCCCGTTAGAGCAAGAATTGTAAGCAAAACGATGCACGTTCATGTTGGGCGATAAGCACTATGCTAACTACATGTAATGCACTATAAAAGGTATCCGATGGGTCCGTCGTTCTGTTTCGTCACATGTCGGATTTGTCTGGAACACTTCATGTCGACATCTCCGTTTTTTCATTCCTGTAAGCGCCAGCGACCTAGCAGATGCAGTGTCAAAATTACGAGGTGAAGTTAAACGTGGCAGTTTCTGTTGGTAGCCGATTACGTCAGCATTTCCCCACCGCAAAGACCAGTCTTCTCACTTAGATTTTTGTCGATCAGTTTCAGCAGCTGTTCTTGAAGAACCACACTGGTGTGCTGTTTCTTCACATCGAATATCTTGTTATTCCGTTCACACCGCAACCCCCCCCCCCCCCCCCCCCATTGCAATCGCACTTCTTCTTTGTGCCATCTATCCTTGCTTCACACAGTCAAAGAGAAAGACTGAAAGTGATGAAAGCCCAAGAAGTAGTAAGACTCCTTCACAAAGTGAAAATAAAATTTGTTCTACTACAATTTCAAAAGGACAATTTCAAATACTTAATGAAAATTGCGAAAAAAATATAATATAAATTAAATTATCTGGACTCGATATTGCCATTTCGATATCTGTATACGCCAAAATGTTTTGATTTAAATGTATTGGAAGCTTTCAGATAAGTCGAAAAGCTAGTTCACATCTTTTACATCCATAACTCTGCCTGCGGGTCATTCGCCTTTATTGTGCTTTGATAGGAGCATTTTTATTCTGGTAAAGAAATGTTTGACTTCCCTAATTGAGAGAAGTGAGTCAGGGTTCTTAAACTACGCGCAGAAGCAAGGAGATGCAACAATGCCTGTAGTTTACTTTCTGCATATATGCATCTCCTATATGTGCATCAGTACACTGCACTCAAATTTTCTGATAGAAAAATGAAGCAACTTTCAGACATTATCAGTGTTGAAAAGTGTTCTTTTGGGACTTCCCTTCCAAGTTATTTCATAAGCACATTGGATGCTCCATGCAAATCTCTTTGGCCAATCTATTTTCGTATCCATTTTCTTTTTGCTTCTCTGCAATTTCAATGTCTTCTTCCAAGTCGGCGACAACAGTTCAGCGTAATTTCCATACGACGTACGCTAGAGATCCTCCTAGAAGGCCTACAGTTTATGAGTGGCGTAAATGTTTTGTAGAACCAGGGTGCTCGGTAAGACATGGGAAATCATCAGGTTGTTCACGAACATCTGACGACGTCGTTAGGCGAGTGAGACAACGTTTTGTCAACAGCCACCCAAAATCGACCTGGCGTGCATCTCACGATCTTTGATCACCTCTTTCATCCTGCAAATCCCACATACGACTGTTTGGCCTGTGCTGAGAAACCGTTTGCATTTGAAACAGTACAGATTGACGGTCGTACGAGCAGTAGAAGATTGATAAAAGTGTTTCCAAGAGCTTCTGTTCAGACATGTTAAATTGAACACACGAGGATGAACATTTGATGAACAAAAGCGTCTTTTCTGACGGGTCGACTCTTCACTTAAGTGGCAAGATTAACGCACATAACTGTAGGATTTTGGGTAGTGAAAATCCACATCAAACATTGCAACATGTTCGTGATAGCGCTAAACTGAACTTTTTTGTAGATTGAGCAAGAACAAAGTGTACAGCACCTTTTTATTCCATGAGAGAACAATAAACGAGGTAGTGTTCCTGGATATGTGATACAATTTTTGATACAACAGATCGATGAGGATGACCTAGAACGAACTGTTTATTTCATGCAAGATGGTGCACCATCGCACTACTTGGCTGACGTCCGGGATTTTCTCAGTGATCGATGTTCAGGTCAATGGATTGGCTTTGATGCTTCAATTGCATGTCCCCCACGTTCCCCAAACCTTAATCCACTCGAATTTTTTATGGGGTTGTAACAAGGATATCGTATTTGTACCTCCTATGCCGGCTTCTCTACCTGAACTTGGAGCAAGAATTTACGCAGTCACTGAGCAAGTTACATCTGCAATGCTACACCGAGTTTGGGAAGAAATTTGCTTCTGATCGGGCGTGTGGACGATAACCAACGGAAGCCACATACAACATTTTTAGCTTAAAGTAAAAAACTTGATGTGTTTCCCTACAAAATAACACTAAACGCAGCTCTATACAGGGTGAGTCACCTAACGTTACCGCTGGATATATTTCGTAAATCACATAAAATACTGACGAACCGATTCCACAGACCGAACGTGAGGAGAGGGGCTAGTGTAATTGTTTAATACAAACCATACAAAACTGCACGGAAGTATGTTTTTTAACACAAACCTACGTTTTTTTAAATGGAACCACGTTAGTTTTGTTGGCACATCTGAACATATAAACAAATACGTAATCAGTGCCGTTTGTTGCATTGTAAAATGTTAATTACAGCCGGAGATATTGTAACCTAAAGTTGACGCTTGAGTACCACTCCTCCCCTGTTCGATCGTGTGTATCGGAGAGCACTGTAACATACATCGCGTTTCTACAGAATGATCTGCCAACGTTGCTCGAAAATGTCCCCCTGGAAACGCGTCGACGTATGTGGTATCAGCATGATGGTGCACCTGCACATTCCGCAATTAACACTAGTCTGACCCTTGACAGGATGTTCGACGGGCATTTCATAGGACGTGGAGGACGCATAAATTGGCCAGCCCGTTCTCCTGATATTACACCTCTGGACTTCTTTCTGTGGGGTACGTTAAAGGAGAATGTGTACCGTGATGTGCCTACAACCCCAGAGGATATGAAACAACGTATTGTGGCAGCCTGCGGCGACATTACACCAGATGTACTGCGGCGTGTACGACATTCATTACGCCAGAGATTGCAATTGTGTGCAGCAAATGATGGCCACCACATTGAACATCTATTGGCCTGACATGTCGGGACACACTCTACTCCACTCCGTAATTGAAAACGGAAACCACCTGTGTTCGTGTATCTCCCCCCTCATGGTAATGTACATGTGCGTCAGTGAAAACGACCAATAAAAAGGTGTTAGCATGTGGACGTAATGTGCTGTTCCAGTCTCTTCTGTACCTAAGGTCCATCACCGTTCCCTTTGGATCCCTACGTAATTCGGTGCTCTCCGCTACACACGGTCGATCAGCGGAGGAGTGGTACTCAAGCGTCAACTTTAGGTTACAATGTCTCCGGATGTAATTAACATTTTACAATGCAACAAACGGCACTGATTACGTATTCTTTTATATGTTCAGATGTGCTAACAAAACTAACGGGGTTCCATTTAAAA
The DNA here is from genome assembly GCF_021461395.2 of Schistocerca americana. Taxonomy (NCBI): domain Eukaryota; kingdom Metazoa; phylum Arthropoda; class Insecta; order Orthoptera; family Acrididae; genus Schistocerca; species Schistocerca americana. The sequence continues at coordinate 609,611,423 of NC_060123.1, read as the reverse complement.
AAACGTAGGTTTGTGTTAAAAAACATACTTCCGTGCATTTTTGTATGGTTTGTATTAAACAATTACACTAGCCCCTCTCCTCACGTTCGGTCTGTGGAATCGGTTCGTCTGTATTTTATGTGGTTTACGAAATATATCCAGCGGTAACGTTAGGTGACTCACCCTGTATATTCTTTCAATACACTTATATGAATTTTTAAAGTTGTAAAGTCCGTTTTAAAACACCCTGTATTGCCTCGTTAGCTCTCGCGCCCCGAATCATGTTACAGTGCATACTGGGCAACAGCCGACACTTGACTGCCAACTAAACCGTGGGTAAACGCACACTTGCTTTCTTGCCGTTTAGCCGTCAAGGCGAGCTACTGAATCAATCGCTGCCCGACTAAATTACTCGCCTAGTGCGAACCAGCTTTCACAGACAGGTGGTGTACTTCATTTACGTCACTCAGGGCGGCACGGTATTAAAGGACAGCGACGAGAAGTTAGTGCCGCCCACAGTGTTGCTAGGTTGACAACATTCTGCATAAATGCCCTGCGGCGGTTTATCCGTATCGCGTTATCAAACGCGTAATGGAACATTTTTAGAGCACAAGTATAGCGGCGGTCGGCGACATTTGCAGTGTCGCTGTCCGCCTGTGAAACTAGAGGTCACCAAACCAAAAACCTCATATTTCAGCGGTGGGAGCTGTTGCGACTAGACCTAGTGATAAAGTATCGATATGTCGATACAACCAGACTCTTTACAGAAAGCATCGATTTGTAGGAATCACCATGGGTTTCGAAAAAGACGGTCGTGTGAAACCCAGCTCGCGCTATTCGTCCACGAGACTCAGAGGGCCATAGACACGGGTTCACAGATAGATGCCGTGTTTCTTGACTTCCGCAAGGCGTCCGATACAGTTCCCCACAGTCGTTTAATGAACAAAGTAAGAGCATGTGGACTATCAGACCAATTGTGTGATTGGATTGAGGAGTTCCTAGATAACAGAACGCAGCACGTCATTCTCAATGGAGAGAAGTCTTCCGAAGTAAGAGTGATTTCATGTGTGCCGCAGGGGAGTGTCGTAGGACCGTTGCTGTTCACAATATACATAAATGACCTGGTGGATGACATCGGAAGATCACTGAGGCTTTTTGCAGATGATGCTGTGGTGTATCGAGAGGTTGTAACAATGGAAAATTGTACTGAAATGCAGGAGGATCTGCAGCGAATTGACGCATGGTGCAGGGAATGGCAACTGAATCACAATGTAGACAAATGTAATGTGCTGCGAATACACAGAAAGATAGATCCCTTATAATTTAGCTACAAAATAGCAGGTCAGCAACTGGAAGCAGGTAATTCCATAAATTATCTGGGAGTACGCATTAGGAGTAATATAAAATGGAATGATCATATAAAGTGGATCGTCGGTAAAGCAAATGCCAGACTGAGATTCATTGGAAGAATCGTAAGGAAATGCAATCCGAAAACAAAGGAAGTAGGTTACAGTTTACGGTACGCTTGTTCGCCCACTGCTTGATACTGCTCAGTGGTGTGGGATCCGTACCAGATAGGGTTGATAGAAAAGATAGAGAAGATCCAACTGAGAGCAGCGCGCTTCGTTACAGGATCATTTAGTGATCGCGAAAGCGTTACGGAGATGATAGACAAACTCCAGTGGAAGACTCTGCAGGAGAGACGCTCAGTAGCTCGGTACGGGCTTTTGTTAAAGTTTCGAGAACATACCTTCACCGAAGAGTCAAGCAGTATATTGCTCCCTCCTACGTATATCTCGCGAAGAGACCATGAGGAAGAAATCAGAGAGATTAGAGCCCACACAGAAGCATACAGACAATCCTTCTTTCCACGAACAATACGAGACTGGAATAGAAGGGAGAACCGATAGAGGTACTCAGGGTACCCTCCGCCACACACCGTCAGGTGGCTTGCGGAGTATGGATGTAGATGTAGATGTAACGGCTGTACGTTCTTAGCGGATACATCGATATAGAAATTGCAATATAGATTGCCCATATTTTTATTTTGTATTAGATTTTTTTCCGCAATTTTCGGTATACATTTGAAATTGCAGGATAACATAATTTTATTTTCACTGTATGAAGGAGTCTTTCATCACTTCCAATCTCTTTGACTCTGTGAAGCGAGTATAGGTGGCACAAAAAAGTTGTCCGATTGCACTGGTGGATAGCAGTGTGAATGGAATAACAAGATATCCGATGTGAAGAAATAGCACACCAGTTGCGTTAAAAAATAATTTTTAACGGAAGTAGTGTGCTATTTCTTCAAATCGGCGTTCTTGAAAAACAGTTGCTGAAAATGATGAACAAAAATCTAAATGACAAGATTGGTCTTTGCAGTGGGCGGAGACGTGTGAGAAGGGATGCTGACGTGATCGGCGCTCGGCGCTACCAACAGAAACTGCAACGTTTAACTTCACCACGAATTTTTGACACTGCAACTGCTGGTTCACTGGCGTTTTCAGAAATGAAAAACAGGGAAGTTGACATGAAGTGTTCCAGACAAGTGCGATATGTGACGAAACCGAAAGGCGGACCCATCGGACACCTTTTTATGTGCCACTTACACGCAGTTCCCATTCTTAGCGAAGTGGTTATCGCCAAGCATGAACGTGCATCGTTTTCTTTTCGGTTCTTGATGTAAAGGGGATATGCAAGCTGTTAGGTTGTTGATAAGAATATCTAATAATAAATCAACACTTAAATATACAGCTCTAAAACTGGCTGTATGTTTACAATGTGCAGTCGATATATACAATTTCTTTTGCCTGTACGTCGTTACTTTTCCGTGGGCTTACCTATATATCGATAAATTTCTTCGATATATGGAGCTCGTATAATGACAGTTTTTAAATATCGATACATTGGCTTCCCGATGTTTCTGAAAATATCAACAGTCCTAGTTCCGACGTGTTAGCAAGTTTTGTGTTAGTTACTTGGTTGCTACGCACCCTCTGTATGAAACGAGATCTGAAACCTGTATTTAGTATAGAATAGAAGTCACAGAAATTACAGGCTTAACGTATCGTTCATACTGTTCTCCACTGATCTACGGCGAATTATTGTACTGTAACTTGTCGCTCATTATGAAACCGTCCATTCCACGCATTAAGTATTAATAACATACAAAATTATTGTGAGCACTGTGGGACTTAACATCTGTGGTCATCAGTCCCCTAGAACTTAGAACTACTTAAACCTAACTAACCTAAGACATCACACACATCCATGCCCGAGGCAGGATTCGAACCTGCGACCGTAGCGGTCACGCGGTTCCAGACTGAAGCGCCTAGAACCGCACGGCCACACCGGCCTGCTAAATAACATTCAAATTTAGAAGATAAATGTTTGAAAAGGTGAGAATATTAACAAGGCTCTAAGAATAAATTAATATCTAATTTCATGTGTCGCAGCGGACTGATTCCGTGGCGATTATTCCAGACAGTTTAATTTAACACTGCTTCAGATGCACATAGTGTGTATTAGTCTGAGGCGCGTTTACTTATTGTACTTACAGCGCAGGTCGGTTTTCTTCTTTCCTGTCAATTATCTTCCAACTTTCGCTACATTTTTCGGAAAAATCACCGTATACTTGATAGAGTGTCTGCTAAGAGTAGTACAGGGACGTTTGTACGTTTGTGCCTTTTTTGGAAAAACAAAATTATGTTCCAGTGACCTTCTTATGCTTTTAAATGAAGGTGGACTGTTCTAGGTATCAGAATTTATGAAGTTTGTGATTTATATGAAGTGCGCTCAGTAAGCAATGCAACACATTTTTGCATGTTGGTATTATTCAGGATTCCAATAAAGAATATTATTCGCTAGGAAACTCTGTGTTTCAGCATAATATCTGTTCAATATGATGGCACCTTACTGCGAGGGCCTCAATGCCCTCATGTTGCAACTCTACACTGGTCGACGTCTTGCAGCATCAATAACTTCCCCATCACCCACGTACTGCTACCCACGGAGTGCGTCTTTCATGGGCCAAACAGATGGAAGTCAGATGTTCCGAGATCTGGGCTGTGGGGTGGATGAGGAAGAACAGTCCAATGAAGTTTGAGCTCCTGTTGGGTGCAGACTTGTTCAAGATGGTTGAAATGGCTCTAAGCACTATGGGACTTAACATCTGAGGTCATCAGTCCCCTAGACTTAGAACTACTTAAACCTAACTAACCTAAGGACATCACACACATCCATGCCCGCGTCAGGATTCGAACCTGCGACCGTAGAAGCAATGCGGTTCCGGACTGAAGCGCCTAGAACTGCTCGGCCACAACGGCCCACAGACTTGTCTGGGGCCTTGTCATGGATAGGGTGACCAGACGTCCGGATTAATCCGGACATGTCCTCCTTTTTAGCTCTTTGTCCGGGGTCCGAGCGGATTTTTACAGTGTCCGGCTTTTTCGCAAAGTTGAGTGTAATACAGTTAAATCTACAATTCATCCCGTTCTATTGCTCTTTTCTTAAATACTTTAAATATTGGCATAGCCTTCGTGATAAACACGTTGATGTTATCGTTGATCGACCTATAAGCGAATGCAAATATCGATTATTTAAAATTTTCGTTTCGTATCTTCGCTTTGTATTGGCTTGGCTTCCTGTAGTGCACGTGTGATTTGTGAGTGTAATTTTTAACCGAGTGAGTTACGTCAAATATTTGGCTGTGCCTAGACGAAAGTGTACATTTTGTGATGTCCTTTCCTGCAAATATCCGGCTTTCAAGAAAGGGAGAAATGAATTTGAAGCGGAATGTAAGATATGTGGAGCTGGAAAGTACGTCTCAGTGGCCAATGAAGGTAAGAAAGAACTCGGCAGATTAACTGTCATGGTTTTATTTCATTGTTTCATAGTCATTCAATTTATTTGTATTCGGAAGGTTAAAGTGCAGTTTACACTTCGTCAGCTGCTGTTTGAGTTGTAGATATTGGTAGCGGTGCGTCGAATGAAGGGAGGTAAATAGTCTTACGTTTTTCGCTTTGTAAACAATTCCCTGTTGTCGACATAACAAAACACTTGACGTCACACTGTCACCACAATCAATATTTTTATTTTTTTTATATTACTCAGTTAACCACCACCTGACCATCAGTAACAATTAACTACTAGTTTTACCGGTAATTCCCGGGAGTCACGTGACTTGTCCAAAGCTGACGAGTGGTATTCTCATCTGCGGTTGACGCGTTTGATGTGTCCTCTTTTTTTTCTTCCTTTGTCCTCCTTTTTGAAGCTGTTTGTTCCTTTTAAACAATTGCATATGGTCACCCTAGTCAAGGAGCATGAGAAGTTCGTTTGCATTTTATGGCGATGACCACTATGAAGTCGTTTCTTCAATTTCCTGAGGGTGGCACAGTACACTCCAAAATCGTCATTGTGCCACGAGGGAGGACATCAAACAGAATAATCACTTCAGAAGATCATCGTCACGTCTCTACCAGCTGAGGGTGAGACTTTTAACGTTTGTATTCGGAGGAGAGGTGGTGTGACCCCACTCCAAGGACTGCCGTTTGCCTCCGTCACCATCAGCATTCTGTTAGGGGGCAAGGAACCCAGCTGGCACACACTTTTGAGTGCACCAACTGGTGGACGAGCGTGTGAGCACAGCCAACAGAGACGTCCAGTTGAGCAGCGAGGTGTTTGTGATCCGTCGATCACCTCCAGTGAGTGTGTCCGCACGTTCCAACACTCCAGGATTCACAGCTGTATGCCGCGGGCCGACACGTGCGAGGTCCGACAGGTTTGTGCGATCTTGTCGCGACGATGACACACGCCTCGCACAACGACTCCCCGTGCTTTTATTCAGTGACAGGTCTCCGTAGACATTCTGCAAGCACCTGTGAATATATACGATACGTTGATTTTCCGCCAAAAGAAACTGTGACAGCTCTCTGCTTGGAACGCCCCTCCGTTACAGACGCCATTTTGAAGGTTTCGTATAGTGCCGCCACGTGTGGAATTTCGTGGAACTATAGGGGCTGACGCGGAAATATTCCACGACATCCCACAAATTCCGCATGTTTTCAACCGAAATTGGCCGAGAAAAAACATATTGCTTTGCCTACTGAACGCGCCACTTACGTACCACATCCGTACTTCGTTCTCATCGGATAACCAGACGCCTTCCTTTTCTTCTATATGAGATGGTAGTTGCGATTCATCTAAAAGTAGTTTGTTTCTCGACGATATTCTTGTCTTTCGCAAACAGTCGGAAATTAATACTGCACCCTTTGTTCAGTGTGTTGTGTAATGCAACACCCTCTTGTTCCCCCTCCAATGCGCTGTCTCATCGGTATTCCAGTTAGAGGGCAAAAATGGACTAGCCTTCAACGAAAAAGAAGTCTTCTGCTGAAGTCATTCACTATCCGATTAAATTGTTTTCCTCCCAGTATCATTCTTCTTAGCCAACTAACAGGTATACTTCTACTTTCATACAGTGACCGTATTATGGGAAAGATATCAAGAGTGGCCGAGGCACAGCAGTCATAAAAACTACCTACCTTGATGGGCATCAAAATAGAAAAACTTGCACTAGACCGCCGAACTACCCCAGACGGGGTATTCTGACCAATAATGCCAAACGATAATTTCGTTTCCCTCTCTTGTGGCAGCTACTTCATCCGAGAGTAGCACTTCCACCGAACATTCTCAGCTGTTTGCTGGATATATTCCAATCCCTGTCTTACTCCCTAACACCTCGCTCTGTCCGTGGAAGTTATACCGCGACGTCTTAATACGTGTCCTGTGATTCTGTGCCTCCTTCTTGTCAATGATTTCCACGTGTTCGTTCCCTGCAGATTCTGCGGAGAGCTTCCTCATTTCTTATCTCATTAGTGCACCAAATTGGATTCTCGTGTGTTCCGCTATTCCCATTCTCCAGGATTCGTTAACATATAATGCTACGCTCCAAACTTACATCCTCAGAAATTTCTTCCTCAGCTTAAAGCCTGTTTTTGATACTGGTAGATTCTCTTGGCCAAGAATTCCCTCTCTGCATTTATTAGTCTGCTTTTTATATCCTCCTTGGTTTGTCTGTCATATAATATTTTGCTTCAGAGTAATGTAATTTCTTCACGTCGTCTGCTTTATCCTTTCACCCTGAATTTTAATCCCATTCTTCAAGACTTCACATTGTTTCCATCATTGCTTTTTCGATGTGTATACTGAATATTAGGGACAAAACACTCTATCCCTTCCGACCTCTTTTCTAATCCGAGCACTTAGTTCTTGGTCTTCCATTCTTATTGTTGTTCTCTCTTGGATCTTGTCTAACACTTTTTCTAAGTGGAACAGTTCCATGATTTTTCTTTAGTCATGCTTCCATTCTCAAGAGTACCATCATAACTGACTCTCTGGTGCCTTGAGCTTTCCTAAAGCCAATCTGATCGTCATATAACAGATAACGTGAGATATTAAGTTGATCGTACGATAACTCACACTTATTTGCAGTTGATGCCTTATGGATTGTCGATGACGTTTTTCCGAAAGTCGGATGTGACTGGAGCCTCACAGACTCTACACACCAACTTAAATAGTAGTTTGATTGCCGCTTATCACAATGATTTTAGGAATTCCGAAGGAATAGTGTCTGTCCCTTCTGCCCTATTTCATCTCAAATCTTTGGAAGCTCTGTTAAACTCTGCCTCTAATACTGGATACTCTGCCTTCCATGCTGACTCCGATTTCTCCTTTCATCATGTCGCCAGACAAATCCTCCCCATCTTGTGTGTGTGGGAGAGTTACTTATTATGAGAAAAGACTTTACGCTGTTCCACGATTTTTTGCACTTTTGGAGTGAGCAATTAAAAAAATAGTAACTTTTGGGAACTCGAGTGATGAATGGAGATAATTCTACTACATGAGTGTTGTTGTTGTGGTCTTTAGTCCAAAAACTGGTTTGTTGCGGCTCTCCATGGTACTCTATCATGTGCAAGCCTCTTCATCTCCGAATAACTATTGCAACCCACATCCTCCTGAATCCGCTTAATGTATTCATCCCTTAGTCTCCCTCTACGATTTTTACCCCCAAGGCTCTCCTCAGGTATTAAATTGGTAATCGCTTGATGCTTCAGAATATATCCTATCAATCGATCCCTTCTTCTAGAGAGGTACCACAAATTTCTCTTTCCCCCAATTCCATTCAGTATATCCTCATTAGTTACCTGATCTGTCCATCTAATCTTAAGAGTTCTTCCGTAGCACCACATTTCAAATGTTGCTTTCTCTTCTTGTCTAAAGTGTACATGAGTGTAGAGTTAATTAATCTCGAAGGATACACTGTACTAACAATATCTGAGAGTATTTTGTTTCGAAAGTACTTTCTGCAGCGGTTGTTTTGAACTATTGGAGAATTATTTTACACTGGGAACTACACACGTATGTATCCATTGTTATATATGCTGTACATGTTGAAATTAGAATCCTGCTAAGTGCTGCAACTATTACACAACACACAAATTTCTTAGACTATGCCAGTATTTTATGGTTCTGTGGAAGCAAGGGTTTTGCTATTGTTATAAGATTTGCTGAAGCTGGTCTAGTAAGTATTTATTTGCAATGTGTATCTCTTTTAACCAACCTTTTTCTCTATAGTGCTTATAGCGAATATATTTTTGGCTTTTAGGTCTTGTTGATGTGCCTGTTGTGTAGGAATTGAAATTGAGAGAATTTCTTTTTTATGGTATTCTGGGAACGGTTGTGCCTGGAAGTATATTGAAGCATTTTGGATTGCATTATGGTGGGATATTGTGGGCAGAAACTTTATAGTGTTTCTGGCTTAGTGAAATGTTTAAGAACTGTGAAAGGTTAACATTTGGTGGAAACTCTCTTGTGCAATGAACGGTTTTTTCTTTTGTGAAATGACTTGCTTGTGATTTGTTTTCTGATAGAGTGATATTAATTTCAGGCTTTTACACAGTGAAGGTAACATTACTTTCTTTGAGTTTCAGGCAGTGCTAACGTGGAGAACTTTTTTTTTTATTTTGAAGTCAGATGAAGTGTCCATGCCAGTGTTTTCTGTCAAATACTTTTGTCTTTGGAGTATAGTACTCTTGCTTTAAGTACATATATTTGACTATTTGAGATCTACATTACACGTTTGGGGTAGTGTGACCTATTGACAAGAAGTTTGAGCATTATGGTATTTTGTGTTACTATTTTGTTGTTTCGTAGAGAGCTTCTGGAAATTTATTGGAGGTATAGTTTTGTGTTTGACTAGTGGCTGAAGTTGTGATTTTATTTTCTTGAACTAGTGTGTGACTTTGAGGAAGTTGCTCATTCGCTGATGCTCTCGACGTTCATTTCATAACAGGGAAGCCCGCAATGACCAGAACAGGTACAACTGGAAGGTGTCAGAATAGGAACGAGTGGTGCAGAACGATGGGGCAGTCTTATTCTGGGCTTGATCTGTCTACAGTTTGTGCTGAAGATGATGAATGTGTGGATTACGGTAGTTCAGTTAGTATGTCTGTTAGTCAAATGTTGAGGCTAGCAGTGTTGTTTTGTAACTCAAGAGGTTAGTGCTGTGACTATGACTGTAGTAATAGACGAATGTGCAGCAGCCTTTCCGCATGAATCCACTTTTAGTTATGAGGTTGTGATCGATGATTTTGCAGTTCCTACTGGTTGCCATGTTCAAGCTGAACAACAGACTGCTAATTTAGTTCCGAAATCAAAATGTTTGCAATAGACTGGCTGCATCTATAGGAGAGGAAATAGAGTACGGAAGGAGAGCAAATACTACAGAATTAGGTGAGAAATAAGAGATGAGAATGGAAATCAGTGCCAAGGTATTAACGGAAAGAAAGAGGCTAATGCAAGGGAACAAAAAGCTAATGCCATTACATTGCAAGGGCAACAGCAGTCAGCATTCTGAAAATATTATAAGTTCTTAACTCGCCTACATCAAAATATTCTGAGTCCGAACTCATACACTTAAACCCCGGCGGAGCCTTTACCAAGCCCTTCACTCCCCGACAAACGACCCTGAACGTTGCTCTGCACGTGTGTTTACAAGTTAACCAGTACGCTACTCAGTACACTGACTTACAACAGCATCATAATTCGCGATGCCCGGAAAAAATATAACACTTATACATATACGATATACAATGATTACTCTTCGTTTAATTTACGATTTCATAGTACAATATTCAACTCTAAGCCTACCAATAATAACTTGGTTTGTCAACTTTATTCGGCAAAGCGGAGCTGCTGTTAAACTAATCAAAACAATGACTTTCAATGTCTTATCAGTCTTTTTAGTGTTTCAGTATTACAGAATGGAACACCGGAGCCTTTTTCTCGCCTGAACGGCCTCAAGTAATCTGAAATTATTTGCTGGTAAGTATTGTATTTTTCTTTGCCTATTGCTCGTCCAAATAACGATTTCATTACAAAACGGTCCAGTGATGATCTCCCGAAGCGGCGAGCGACAATACAGGCCGCTATACGAGGACTGCCGACGGCCAGTGACAGGAAGAGTAAGTAACCGGGTGACATTGTCGTTAAATATAGTGCAACATTATTGTATCATGAAAGAAAATAAAAGAACGCAAATTCAGTATCACTTACGCTTCAGATCTCGTTAAAGTCGGACCGTGTGTATTGAAAAGCATGTGTGTTGTGACTTGGCAAGACAGCCAAGTCACTATGAGGTGAAGCCGAAAGGCACGCGCTTAAGCTCACGCAGGCTGGCGCGAGGTCTGGAACAGTTAAGGGAATTAATAGTAGCAAATAAAGTACGTAGTTGATGTAATACTTAACTTTAATCCACAATTGGTGTACATCGCTCTTGACAGTACATTAATAATAATCTCAATATAAACTGGTAATGGCGCCTTGCTAGGTCGTAGCAAATGACGTAGCTGAAGGCTATGCTAACTATCGTCTCGGCAAATGAGAGCGTATTTGTCAGTGTAGCATCGCTAGCAAAGTCGGCTGTACAACTGGGGCGAGTGCTAGGAAGTCCCTCTAGACCTGCCGTGTGGTGGCGCTCGGTCTGCAATCACTGACAGTGGCGACACGCGGGTCCGGTGTATACTAATGGACCGCGGCCGATTTAAAGGCTACCACCTAGCAAGTGTGGTGTCTGGCGGAGACACCACAATGTGAATCATATTTGGTGCCGTGTACGTCAGTCATACATGTGTAACGACGTATTACAACAATTTTGTATGTTAAAACACTAGAGGCAGTATTAGTCAGACGGCATATGATCATTAAAGAGGGTTAGCTGAAGTGAACTGGGCCTGAAATACGAATAATTATTCTTTTGTGACCGGCATTTAACAATGACTGAAATGAATGAAATTTGAACTTTTGTTCGGAAGTATTGGGCAGACTAAGAAACATCACTACCTTTTAAATTCAGTATTCAGAAGTCCAGTTGCATGCAAGCCGTCTTATTAGCTGTAAATAGAGCCAGAACCAGAAATCAGTTCTATTTGAGATGGTACGCAGTCAATGAAATTTACTGCAAACAGGACAGTTGCCCCCCTTCTTGTAGCGGTGTACCGTAGGTCTCTACAAGAGCGTAGCGTTCCAAAAGATTGGAAAAGGGCACAGGTCATCCCCGTTTTCGAGAAGGGACGTCGAATAGATGTGCAGAACTATAGACCTATATCTCTAACGTCGATCAGTTGTAGAATTTTGGAACACGTCGTATGTTCGAGTATAATGACTTTTCTGGAGACTAGAAATCTTCTCTGTAGGAATCAGCATGGGTTTCGAAAAAGACGGTCATGTGAAACCCAGCTCGCGCTATTCGTCCACGAGACTCAGAGGGCCACAGACACGAATTCCCCGAAGATGCCGTGTTTCTTGACTTCCGCAAGGCGTTTGATACAGTTACCCACAGTCGTTTAATGAACAAAGTAAGAGCATATGGACTATGAGATCAATTGTGTTATTGGATTTAAGAGTTCCTAGATAACATAACGCAGGATATAATTCTCAATGGAGAGAAGTCTTCCGAAGTAAGAGCGATGCCAGGTGTGCCACAAGGGAGTGTCGTAGGACCGTTGCTATTCACGATATACATAAAGGACCTTGTGGATAACATCAAAAGTTCACTGAGGCTTTTTACGGATGATGCTGTAGTATATCGAGAGATTGTAACAATGGAAAATTGTACTGAAATGCAGGAGGATCTCCAACGAATTGACGCATGGTACAGGGAATGGCAATTGAATCTCAATGTAAACAAGTGTAATGTGCTGGTAATACATAGAAAGAAAGATCCTTTATCATTTAGCTACAATATAGCAGGTCAGCAACTGGAAGCACTTAATTCCATGAATTATCTGGGAATAGGCATTAGGAGTGATATAAAATGGAATGACCATATAAAATTAGTCGTCGGTAAAGCAGATGCCAGACTGAGAATCCTAAGGAAATGCAATCCGGAAACAAAGGAAGTAGGTTACAGTACGCTTGTTCGCCCACTGGTAGAATACTGCTGACCGGTGTGGAATCCGTACCAGGTAAGGTTGATTGAAGAGATAGAGAAGATCCAACGGATAGCAGCGCGCTTAGTTACAGGATCATTTAGTAATCGCGAAATCTTTACGGAGATTATAGATAAACTCCAGTGTAAGACTCAGCAAGGGACACGCTCAGTAGCTCGGTACGGGCTTTTGTTGAAGTTTTGAGAATATACCTTCGCCGAGGAATCAAGCAGTACATTGCTCCCACCTACGTATATCTCGCGAAGAGACCATGAGGATAAAATCGGAGAGATTAGAGCCCACACAAAGGCATACCGACAGTCTTTCTTTCCACGAACAGTACGAGACTGGAATAGAAGGGAGAACCGATAGAGGTACTCAAGGTACCCTCCGCCACACAACGTCAGGTGGCTTGCGGAGTATAGATGTAGATGTAGACAGATGTAGGGAGAGTTTCGGATAATTAGTAACAGTAACATTTCTGGAATGTGCACTTACTGACTTTTAGCGTAAAGATGTGTGATTGTTCCTCAATTTTCGGTGAAATCTGACTTCAACATTGACAGAAAGTTACTAAGGTACATTCTTGTCTCCTCTTATTCGGAAAAGGGGATCGGCAAGTGGATTAGACTCAGTTACAAGAATTAAAAACATTATAATAATCTGCAGGTTAGAAATATAATCAAATAAATACAGTGCAAGAAAATCGCAACATAAAGAAGAAGTTGTGCGACATAAATGATATTGGGTAGGCTTGTTTCTAAATATGAAAGGTGATGTCTGTTCAAATTTCGCGGCAGTCGCATAAGTGACGCTAGTAGTGCCGTATGAGGATGCAAATCAGGTTTGTGTTACGTACATTGGAGATCAGACGTGATGAAGCTGGTGTTAGTCAAGAATTCCTTTAAGGCGACAAAGACGCCATTATCAACACGCCATTGAGTTTGAACGAGGTCTTGTAATAGGGGTACGAGAAGCTGGTTGTCCCTTCTGTAATATTGCAGAAATAATTGGTAGAAAAGTAGCCACTGTAAGCGATTGCTGGCAGCGGTGGTCACGAGAATATACTGTCGCAAGAAGACCAGGCCCTGGACGGTCACGTGGCACTGACAAGAGGAGAGACCATCACGTTTGGCGTGTGGCTCTGTCGTATCGTACTGAATCTGCAGCAGCAATTTGAGCAGCAGTTGTCACCAAAGTGTCACAACGAACTGTTACAAATCGGATACTTAAAGGACAGCCCCTAGTTAGACGCCCTGTAGTGTGTGTTTCACTGACCCCAAACCACCGCCATTGGAGACTTCAGTCGTGTCGAACGAGAGCTCATTGGAGGGCGGGGCGGAGGTCTTTTGTGTTTTCTTATGCAAGCTGGTTCTGCCTCGGTGACAGTGATGGCCGTGTATTGGTTGGAAGGAGGCTGTTGAAGGCCTGTAGCCCACCTGTCTGCCCTGTACACACACTGGACCTACACTTGGAGCTATGATCGGGGGAGTGACTTCATATGACAGCCGGAGCACTCTCGTGGTCACCCAGACTGCAAATTTGTACGTCAGTCTGGTGATTCGACCAGTTGAACTGCCATTCATGAACAGCATTTCAGAGGGTGTTATCCAACACGATAACGCTCGCCCACATACCGCTGTTGTAACCCAACATGCTGCACAGAGTGTCGATATGTTGCCTTGCCTTGCTTGATGACCAGACCTGTCTCCAATGGAGCATACCTGGGACATCATTGGACGACAACTCCAGCATCATCCACAAACAGCATTAACCATCCCTTTATTGACCTACCAAGTGCAACAGTCATGGACGTTCATCCCTCAAATTGACCTCTGGCACCTGTATAACACCGTGCCTGCACGATTCCATGTTTGTATTCAACGTTATAGCCGTTACACAGGTTGTTAATGTACCAGAATTTACTCATCTGCAATGGCTTGTCTCACGCTTACCTTAATTTGTGATCTTGCAATGTGAATCACTTAAATTTGTTGCCTAGACAAATGTATTCCCGAAATTTCTGTACTTTAATTATTTTTTGTTGATTCAGTTATTTTTCGTCTGTGTATTTTGTATGTTTTTGCACTTTCAACATTGCAGCCCAGTCAGCAATCGTGATAATCTAATATATCAGGAACTATCAGCCTCGATTACAGTAATGAAACCAACCTTTACCTAGGTTTCAGCCCAAATAATTGAGCCTTCTTTGGAAGATATACCTGAATCTATAATTTTTCTAAGAGGGCATGGTCTAGAAATAAAACTAAAACAGCCTTAATAGGCGTAGCCACATTTTAAAAATGCGAACTTAGTACCGCATTTTTAAAATGTGACTACGCCTATTCAGGCTGTTTTAGTTCTATTTCTAGACCATACCCTCTTGGAAAAAATTGTAGATTCAGGTATATCTTCCGAAGAAGGCTCAATTATTTGGGCTGAAACGTAGGTAAAGGTTGGTTTCATTACCGCAATAGAGGCTGATACTTTCTTATATATTCTTTTGTATGTGGTGGTACTACGTAGCAGTGCACGGTCAACCAAGTAACTGCAAGAGACAACATCAAGCTTTGTCCTACGGTCTTAGACATCTCAAGAATTCCGATTCGCCTCATGTGACCTCATCCTTTGCAGCTCTACGTTGCGGGGATCAAGAACTTTAAAATGTTGTTTCACACGTATACCCTGCGCGCCTTCATAATTATTTACGAATTTGGAAACAACAATGCTTTAAAATATTAGTAACTTTGTCAGTAGCATATTTAATTTTCGGTGAGTTCGTGTCAATGCCGCAAATTAAAAGCTGTCTTTAGATCTTCCTTAAGATGTTTGTAAGCCGTTTTAGTGTTTTAATTGAATACATCATGCTTTATTCTAATCACTCAGTTGCTTGGACATCTTCGGTCGCGTCGACAAGTGCGCCGCCACATCCTCTCTCCCCCTTCCATTTGGGATTTGCACTCCCTCTGTTTCCTGTAACCTACCGGCCAGCCCTTGGGTGCTCATGGATTGCCACAGCTATACAGTCATACTCCTCAGGGACACGCCCGACTCAATCAGTCAAACCACACCATGACAATCTGCCATCCAGTAATCGCTGCACTGAATACCAGCACTTACGCAACTCTTAGCGAGGTGACCGCTGGTGATGCCGCACTGTGTCATGTAGTTTTGCCCACGTTCAGGATTTCTAATGATTTAGCATTGTTGTAAGGTTTAGAGAAAGGTTCTGGAAAGTTAAAAGTTAGTTCAGAGAAAGAGCGTTCACAGAACAGGCAGGAACTGCAAAAGACAGTTAAAATGGTGGATAAATCAGATATTCAAAAGAGAATTGAAAATTAGTGCGTAAGTCGTGAGACTAGTGTAAAACCTTTACTGAGTAGTTTTTATGTTTCCGATCTGCTGCTATCCGCCGTGGAAACATGCTACTCTGTAATTGCGCGGAAGTCGATCCTTTTGTCGTCAACGTAATGTTTCGCCAGAAACCATCGTGTATGGGCAGTTTCCTCAAATGCTCCCATCTTCACCCATTCAAGCTTCTCTTTCTTTTCGTTCCTCAGCCAGGTCTCTTTCTTTTCCTCAGCCTTCATTAAGGGGAGCCGGAGGTGGTCAAATATAAAAAATTACGATTTTTTTTTTTGCTACCGAAAATTAATTGGAACATTCCTCTTTAATGTAAACTTTGAATTATTGTTCTACTCGCCCTAGAAGTGGAGTTATTACCATTTTCCCCCACGCCTGCAGAGGAAATGGGCGGCCGCTGAATGCATCTAACACCCTCTCGTGACTTCCTGGCGAACTGCTTGGGATTTTCTCGGCCTGTTACGCATACAGCGCCTTATGTTACGCATACAGCGAGTGTGCAAGGGTTGGTACACTGTTTTCTGTGACAAATATTACCCGTATTTCCTTACAGCTTACTCCTATTTTCTTCAGAATTTCGAACATCTTGCTCCATTTAATATTGTCGTACACTTTTGTTCTGGTTACGATGCCACGTTTTAGTAACCGTGTACATAAGAAGAGGAAGAATGTAGGGAAAAGAAAATTAACACTAATACCAAGTTGCGATACTACAATGAATAAGAGCGCGGAACATCGTCTCTTTGCTGTTTACCGTTTCGAATTAGTTCAGTGTTGCGCCTGTTGTTGGTAGTATTATACTTCTTGTGTAAAGCGGGTAATATGCAGTATGTACAAGAA
Organism: Schistocerca americana; assembly: GCF_021461395.2. Lineage (NCBI taxonomy): Eukaryota > Metazoa > Arthropoda > Insecta > Orthoptera > Acrididae > Schistocerca > Schistocerca americana. The sequence goes on along the minus strand of NC_060123.1, from coordinate 609,594,756 downwards.
TCAGGAGGGAACAATAAAACCAATTTTTCATGACTTAGCACAGCCAGAATTGTTACACAGATGTCTACACGGAAAGACGCAGAATCCTAATGAGAGCGTAAACAATTTGATTTGGAAAGTGATTCCTAAAAGGGTGTTTGTAAGCATAAAAACACTGCACTTTGACATTTATGATGCAATAGCAACCTACAACCAAGGGAACAGTGTGAAGTGTGAAGTTCTGAAGGCATTAGGATTTACAGCTGGGGTGAACACTATACGAGCACTAAGAAATATTGACAGAGAAAGGATGAGAGGAGCAGAAAGAAGAGAAAGGCATATGAAGTATGATGGAACAACAGGCCAGAAAAGAAGACAGAAGAGGAAGCTTTTCGAGGGTGAAGAAGAAAGCCCTGATAATCCACTCTATAGTGCAGGAATGTATTGAGAAACTTTGATAGCCATTTCCCATAAATTAGAATTTTTGGAATATAAGGAACATTTTCTCAAAATCCACTCAAGCTAGAGAGATGAAATTTTTATACAGCACTCCTAGTGGTCAAACTTACATTGTAACACAGCAATTTGGCAATATGTTCAGTAGTGTCATTTCAGTTTAATTATAAAGCAATTATTTCTAAAAAAAATTTGGGTCATTAATAAAAAAAATAATTGGAAGGAAACTAGAAAAGATACTCCAAAATCCCTCTGTCATAACTGCAATACCAAACCACTCTATATGTAAAAAAAATTCAAATTTTTCTATTTGGTAATTTATTCATAAATGTTCCTCAAACTTAGTGATTTTAACATGGGCAGCATAGGCACCTCCGGCTCCCCTGAAGTGTGTTTTATGACGTTCATGGGTCTCCCGCTTTTGTAGCCCTTCTATCAAGTCCATTGTTCCTAGTCCTCACAGTTTAAATCTACCTTCCTGGAAATTGTCTGTGTTAATGTACTTGTCATGAGCGAATGTAAACTACGTTTTATTTTTTTTCTCTTCCTGGGCTATAGTAATTACTAAATGTTTTATAATGTTGTGTATCAGATGTAACACACAATGATCGGCCAGAAGATTATGGCCACCGACGTACTATCGACATAAACTCGTCCGGGCGATAGCAGCGTCACGTGGCAAGAAATGACTGCTAGTCAGGCACACACACGGTGCATTTAGTATCAGTGAGCGTGCTGTCCGTGTCTAGAATGACAAAGGCGCGCGGTCCGTCTGAGTTTGACCGAGGGCAGATTGTGATGACCTGGAGGCTCGGCACGATTTTTTCGGAAACTGCACGACTTGTCGGGTTTTCGAGGAGCACTGTGGTGAGTGTCTTGAACATGTCCAGACGTCTTGGCATTGGGCGTCCACCCCTCATTACAGATGTCAAACATCGTGGACTGGGCAGACTGGTGAAACAGGACAGGCGGCGACTTGTGGCGGAACTAACGTCAGAGTACAATTGTGCCTGAACACACAGTGTACCGAACACTCCTAACGATGGGCCTCCGCAACCAACGACACATGTATTCACCAATGGTAACAACACGACATTGGCAACTACGACTGAAATGGGCACGTCACCATCGGCACTGGACGTTGGCGCATTGCCAGAGCGTTGCATGGTCTGACTAATACCGATACCTTCTTCATCATGACGATGGGAGGGCGCGAATCCGTCGTCTTCTCCTTGACAGCTGTACTACGGGACGGAGACATGCTAGCGGCTCCTCCATTACGCTCTGCGGAACATTCACTTGGGCGTCAATGTGTGAAAATAAGCTCGTGCAAGGCACAATGACGACCAAGGAGTATCGTACACTGGTTGCGGACCACGTACACCCATTCAAGACGATCATGTTTCTCGACGGAAGTGGCATTATTCAAGAAGATAATGCGCCATTCACAAGGCCAACACTGTCACGAAGTGGTTCGAGGAACACAGTGGCGAGTTCCAGTTGACGTGCTGACCTCCAATTAGCCAGATCTGAATCCGATCGAACACATCTGGGATGTGATTGAATGCGGCGTCAGAACTCATCACGCCCCTCACCGGATTTTGCGGGAATTAGGTGACTGGTGTGTGCAGATGTGGTGTCAGTTCCCTCCAGTGGCCTACCAAGGCCTCATTGCTTCCATGCCACGACGCGCCGTCGTCGTTGTCTGGCGAGAGGTGGACCTGCCAGCTAGCAGGGTGGTGGTCGTAGTGTTCTAACAGCTGTACTTATTATAATGAATACAAAGCAAAATATGTAGAACGCCTGGTTAGAAGTCAGAGACGTCATCATATCTCTAATCTTACCAGTCTCAGTAAATCATTAGTTAAATGATAAAAACTAGGCTTCTGCAATGAATGTGGTGTTGGTACTTAAAATGAAAAGTTGCAACACTGTTATTGCATTGTGGTTATTGGAACATTAGTTAATGAACATGTCATCTTTTGGCTGCCTGTGCTGAAACCCAAATATTCGCTCCATATTTTCTAAAAAAATTGCATGAAATAACTTCCCTTATGTATTTGAAGGAATTTAATTTATAGAAGTGGTTAGACAAGTCAATTGTCTCGCCGCAGTGGTGACACTGGTTCCCGTCAGATCAATTTGCAGAGGGGGGATGGGGGGGATTTCCCCCCCTCTGCATCAGACCATCCCCTCCTCTGGTTTTAGTTTATGCATCCCAACCTGGGATGTTTATTTCCCACGCACTGGAGTAAAACTTTACATATAATTTAAATTTGTGGAGCCGAACACTGAAAGTTTTTAATACGGTCTTACTATTAATACTATTAATATGTTTGCTTATTAATTTTGAAAAAGTGTTATGTAGTAGGTAAGCATTTCAAAACATTTAGAACTAAGCGACAAGACGACGCACGCCACATTTCCTTAGCATGCCACAATGTTGCAAGACGTCGCCCCAGCGTCAACGAGGCTTTAGAGCCAGGTCTGTATTGTATGGTGGATGTGATGTGTTGCGTGCGAAACTAAAACCTGCAATCAGACGCAAACGTAGTGGAAAACTGTGAAGACGTGTCATCCCGCAGCAAAATAACGCTCGCCCACATTCTGCCAAACGGACAGCCGATGCAATAAAGGAGTTGAGATTCGAGGTGCTGGAACAACCACCATACAGTCCAGACCTGGCTGCAAGCGATTTTCACATGTTTGGACCCTTAACGGATGCACTACAGGGAAGAAGATTTGAAAGTGATGAAGACGTCTTTGCTGCGGTGCAAAATTGGTTACAGATGCAACCGATAAACGTATTTTCTGATGAAATAAAAAAAACTCGTAAAACGTCGGGAAACTGCATTGGAGTCCAGAGAGATTACGTAGAAAAATAATGCATGTTTCAGTTTTCTATCATCAGAATAAGTACAGCTTTTCACAAATGTGCCTTTACTTTTTGAATTCCCCTTGTATACCTGTATGTAGATGATTTTGTAAATAAGTTTTACCTATAATGTACTTTTAAAGAAATAACAAGGGATGGCTTTTCTGATAGTGCTTACGCGTGAATAGTGAGTTTCGGCATTAACATCTATTTATAAATAACTGTTTAACAATGGGTAACGCCACGGTCCAAGCTAGTAACATATATAATTATACTAACCCCCTAAGACATCCCCCCCACTGGTAAAGGCACAAATCGAACACTGCGTGAGATCACCGAAGTTCAACGCAGTCGGGCTTGGCTAGCACTTGGATGCTTCATCGCCTGGTATGCCGAGTGCCGTTCGCAAGCTAGTGCACTCAGCCCTTGTGAGACCAATGGAGGAGCTACTTGACTGAGAAGTTGCGACACCGGTCACGAAAACTGACAACAGCCAGGAGAGAGGTGTACTGACCACGTGCCCCTTCGTATCCACATCTAGTGACGCATAAGGGCTGAGGATGACACGGCGACCGCTCGGTACCGTTGTATCTTCAAGGCAAGCCTGTAAGGACGATGGTAATTTTTTTATGTGGGTCGACATGCGATACCACGGATACGTTCGACAACCTTACGATCACCGGAACAAATGTAGTTTACACTCGTATGCCTCAAATGAGTGTAGAGGTATTCTACCCACGTAGCGCTACTGAGAAACAGCGTGCAAATTGTAGAAAATAACTATTAAATGAACAGTAACCAATGTTGACGTTTCAACTTCCATACGTGCTTGTGAATCGGGCACAGGGAGACCGTAGTCATTGTCCCCTACAACCAAAATACTGACCGTGATGCAAAGTGAAAGTCTGGAAGACGATCTGTCGTGTCAGAGGCATTTATACGGGGAATTTTAGTTAAATCAGACTACATACAGAAAATGTAAGTGAGCTGTTCGAAACATCTTTGAAAGATCATTGGTTCTGTGTCGACACCGACAGCTAGGCGTTTATACCGATGTAGGGGGAACAATGTGTTTACCAGCATTATGTATCGCGATTCTTTATAGTGAAGTACATGCGAATACGTGACGAGCAACCCCTGTTTATCTAACATGGAACAGATTTTGACTTAATAAAACTTTTACTACCTTCAGTTTGAAATGCTCCAACCAAATGTCATTTACTCTTGCAATCTTTTCCTTTATTTATGATTTATTTGCATGTACATGTCTGTATTTATCAAGAAATATTGAGAGACTTCTTCTCTAAAACGATACAAACATTTTTTCAGGAAATTAAATTATAGATAATACACATTCGTCTTTAAATTAATCAGTTTCACTTTAAAAAGTTAGATCGCTGGACAGCAGCCAACAGATGGAGCCTGCTACAGTGTGTATCGGAACGACACAAAATTCCAGCGTTTCGTTCTTTTTGCACTCATACTAAAAGCCAGTATGTCATTGGCCCAGCCGGAGCCCCGTTCCTTGATAAAAAGGAATGGGCTGCGGTCAGTCACGTTGCTGACAAGAAAACTCACCAGCTGATAATGACGACCGAGCATTTGGAAGCACGTGTTCTGCGCGTGGACTGGTCATGTGGAGCCAGATATGGTTGAAACAGCTGCGAGTCCTGCTGTGTCAAGGTTTTCCACTGCTTACGATATTCGCCAAATTCTCAGAGTACCCCAAATTAATGTGCAACGGACATGCATGAAGGTGGGGTCCTACTGTGACTTTTCGAATGTCGGTGCGTCAGACTCTGTGCCAGCATATTGGAAACAGAAACTTCTTAGGCAGTATTCTTGTAGCACGGCACGCAGTTGGCTATCCTCAAATCATACGAAGTTTAGCTAAAATTGTATGTTACACCTTATAAGGAACCCCTGCTTTTCCGATATTTTAACATACACTACTGGCCATTAAAACTGCTACACCAAGAATAAATGCAGATGATAAACGGGAATTCATTGGACAAATATATTATACTAGAACTGACATGGGATTACATTTTCACGCAATTTGAGTGCATAGATCCCGAGAAATCAGTACCCAGAACAACCATCTCTGGACGTAATAACGGCCTTGATACGCCTGGGCATTGAGTCAAACAGAGCTTGGATGGCGTGTACAGGTACAGCTGCCCATGCAGCTTCAACACGATACCACAGTTCATCAAGAGTAGTGACTGGCGTATTGTGACGAGCCAGTTGCTCGGCCACCATTGACCAGACGTTTTCAATTGGTGAGAGATCTGGAGAATGTGCTGGCCAGGGTAGCAGTCGAACATTTTCTGTATCCAGAAAGACCCGTACAAGTCCTCCAACATGCGGTCGTGCATTATGCTGCTGAAATGTAGGGTTCACCATCGCAGGCGCTCCTGTGTGTGATGCAGCGTCAAGGGTAACTGTAGACATGGTCCCCGAGCTGATAGTCCATGCTGTTGCAAACGTCGTCGAACTGTTCGTGCAGATAGTTGTTGTCTTGCAAACGTCCCCATCTGTTGACTCAGGGATCGAGATGTGTCTGCACGATCTGTTACAGCCATGCGGATATGATGCCTGTCATCTCAACTGCTAGTGATACGTGGCCGTTGGGATCCAGCACGGCGTTCCGTATTACCCTCCTGAACCCACCGATTCCATATTCTGCTAACAGTCATTTGATCTCGACCAACGGGAGCAGCAATGTCGCGGTATGATAAACCTCATTCGCGATGGGCTACAATCCGACCTTTATCAAAGTCGGAAACGTGATGGTACGCATTTCTCCTCCTTACACGAGGCATCCCAACAACGTTTCACCAGACAACGCCGGTCAACTGCTGTTTATGTTTGAGAAATCGATTGGAAACTTTCCTCTTGTCACCATGTTGTAGGTGTCGCCACCGGCGCCAACCTTGTGTGAATGCTCTGAGAAGCTAATCATTTGCATATCATAGCATCTTCTTCCTGTCGGTTAAATTTCGCGTCTGTAGTACGTCATCTTCGTGGTGTAACAATTTTAATGGCCAGTAGTGTATTAAACATAGCAACCGTACATCTACAAACATAATCCACAAGCCACCATATGGTGCATAGCGGAGGACCTTGTACAACGAATAATCATTTTCTTCGCTGTAGAACGAGGGAAAGACAGCTGTCTATATCCTTCCAGATGAGCCCTAATTCTTCTTATCTCCGTGGCTTTTGCGCGACAATAGAATCGTTCAGCAGGCGGTTTCAAGTTCTGAGTCTCTAAATTTTCTCAATAGTGATACGTGAAAAGAACGTTGCCTTCTCTCCAGAGCTCCCCATTTGAGTTCACGAAGCATCCCCGTAATAGTCACCTGTTGATCGAACTGACCGGTAACAGATCTAGCAGCCCGCCTCTAAACTACTGTTCTACATGATATCTCCTTTACAGGGGAACCACACTTTACTAAAATTCTCTCGACAGACCGAAACCGGGCATTCGTCTCCTCTACAACAGTCCTTATGCGCTCGTTCCATTATACATCGCTTTGCAACGTTACACACAGATACATTTAATCGACGTGGTTCTGTAAAGCAGCACACTTATATTTTTCTACATTTCGAGCTAGCAGTCATTCATCACACCAACTGAAAATTTTATCTTATTGATCTACTGTCCTACACTCACTCAACGACGATACCTTACCGTACACAAAAGCATCATCGGCAAGGGAAAAAAAACGACACACCAAGAAGGAATCATACAAACTGGACGGAAATCAGTAGATGTAATGTTCATGTACAGGCAAACAAATGATTACAGTTTCAGAAAAACTGGATGATTTATTCAAGAGAAAGTGCTTCATAAGTTGAGCAAGTCAATGGTACGTTGGTCTCCACTGGCCTTTATGCAAACAGTTATTCTGCTTGGCATTGATTGCTGGAGTTGTTTGATAAGCTTCTGAGGAATATCCTGCCAAATTCTGTTCAACTGGCGCGTTAGATCCAAAAATGTTTCGAGGGCCCTGCCCATAATGCTCCAAACGTTCTCAGTTGGGGAGAGATTCGGCGACTTTGCTGACCAGGGTAGAGTTTGGCAAGCACGAAGGCAAGCCGTAGAAACTCTCGCTGTTTGCTGTGGGCATTATCTTGCTGAACAGGATGGCTTCCCATTTAGGCCAACAAAACGGGGCGAACAATATCGTCGACGGACCGCTGTGTTGTAATAGTGCCGCGGATCACAACCAAATAAGTCCTGCTATGGCATTCCAACCATCACTCCTGGATGTCGGGCTGTACGGGGTGCGACAGTCCGGATGATATGACCTGGGCGTCTCCGGACACGTCTTCGGCCTGGAATCTGATTGAATGAAATTGTCTTCAGTGATGAGTCTCGCTTCGAACTGGACCCAGATGATCAGCGAATAGAGTTGTATGGAGACGCCCCAGACAGTGGTGATTTATCAACGTGACTGTCGCCCGCCATACCGCCCGACCACCGAGAGTGGTGGTCTGGGGTTGGCATTACTTTTCACAGCAGAACCCCTTTGGTTGTCATCCGCGTCACCCTTAGAGCACAGAGGCATGTCGACGATATTCTAAGCCTTTTATGACAAGCAATCTTGGGTTTATATTACAGGAAAATGACGCTGTTGTGAGCAGATGTGTTAACACTTGAAAATTTAAACACTCCAATGGCCACATAGGGGCGGTTATGGTTGACCACGTGGGACTAGGATTATGAACTCTACAAGTCTGCGAACTCAAGCTCGAGGTGCCACCAGACGTAGCCACTACGGCTTTCTGACCATACGGGACGGTCATTAGCCAAGTGGCGGAAAAGTGGAATACCTTCAAACGTATTCAGTCGTCAACGGTGTACAACAAGTAAAAATTTAATTAACAAAAGCCGTGTCTTCCTCATTAGTTATAGGTGGACCGTGATCGGTCGATCGTGACGTATGGCGTAGAGTCACATATTTGTTCTAGTAGCTGCCTGGAAGGTCATGTACGTCCGGCGTGTATTCAACGTCGGCTTAGGCAGATCCCGTTAGGGGAAGCGGCGTCACCCCGTGCGATTACGGCCCTCCAGTTACGCAGGAGTGACACGACCGACAGTCACTGCAGACAGAGTATCACTTAGAAGACAGGGAACGTGAGACTGTACAACCGTAGCTAGTCTCCCCAACCGCAGGTTCCCCACCTCAAATTGTTCAGTGGAGCATCCTCTATGTCCTGTTACATTTTTGCACGTTCTTACGGAAACACCCTGTAGAAATTTACCGTATTTACTGGCTCCCAGGTGACGTACATCTGTCGTGAGCTTATGTCCCCCGCGGTGCCTCTTCCCGCAGTCTACGTCGAAGGAATGTTTACACAGGTTCGCAAACGAACAGGTGATGCTCCACTGCAAGATTACCGCCCGCTAATGCTCCTCGACTGCAACGTGAAGATATTCATCAGACTGTTAGCGACCCGTATACGGCTGCCCATGCCTCACCTCATCTCAACAGATCAAACTTCCCTAGCGGGCACCAAATCACCGACACAACAATAGCCCCAGCGAGAGCACGCTGTATCTCGGGAGTGTTAGAGACACTAGATGTTAGCCAAGTTTCTGACTGGGTAGCCAACGGCCTTGCCGCAGTGGTAACACCGGTTCCCCTCAGATGACCTGAGTGAAGCACTGTCGGGCTGGGCTAGCACTTGGATGAGTGACCATCCGGTCTGCCGAGCGCTGTTCACAAGCGGGGTGCACTCAACGCTTTTGAGGCAAATTTAGGAGCTACTTGATTGATAAGTATCGGTTCACCTCCCGTAAACTGAAATGTGGCTGGGAGAACTGACCATAAGCCCCTCCATATCCGCATCCAGTGACACCTATCGGCTGAGAATGACAAGGCAGTCGGCCGGAAGCCGTTGGTCCTTCATGGCCTATTCGGGGGGAGTTTAGTTCAGTTTTATTGGGTAGATCATGTGCAGTATCCACAGAGATAATTAGGCTATGAATTATTACCAGATGTCGTGATGCGCCTCCTCCGAGAGGCGACCTCAAAGGAGCTCGTCAACAGGCGTCTCACGCAGTCCCTACCAATTTCAAGATTGGTCCCTCAATGGTGCCCTCTGTCGACCTTATTCTACGTCATGGAAGTGGGACCGCTCCTCTGTGGCCTCCGTCAACTTCTCACCGGACTAACGTTAAGTGGCATCACATTTCGCCTTATAGTACACGCAGACGACCTGGTGCTCGTGGTCTCCAATGGTGTCTATGTAATCAAGGCACTGGCATGGATTGACACGTTCTGTGTGGCTTCCGACAGCTGTCTCAGTGTCACCAAATCGGTCTCCATGAAAACAGGAGGCGGGTGGACACAGCGTTTGTCGATCCCCTACTGCTTAGACGTACTTTCAGAGCTTCACGACGATGACATACCACGCACTGCATCCTTAGCTACCGCCTCTTGTTACAACGAATTCTGGTCAAGAGCGACACCCTACGTCTACGCCTGCTCGGCATTCTTCAAAGCACGCACTTCTTCAGTACTTACTTAGCATCACGCGTTCCACATGTAAAGTACGTACTTCCAATGCCGTTAATAACGGCTCTATGCATATTAGCGGCATCTGGAGCCTACGGAAGTACTGGCATATTCTTCAAAACCAGTTATGTCAGTGACAGTTCCTCCGCCAGAGGACGTCAAGGCCTCGTAGACGTTCTCGACAGAGCGATGGCCCTGTCATCTCGCACATCAGGCTGTAGCGCCACCCCCGGAACGTTTGACGGGTTTGCTGCTGCAGCCCGCATTTACGCTCCCGCTGACGACGCAAAGCAAAACAAGTGCACGAGCATGCGCGTCATAAATGTGATTGAATATGCACTGAGGCGCCAAAGAAATTGGTGTAGGCAAGCGTATTCAAACACAGAGATAGGTGAACAGGCAGAAAACGATGCTGTGGTCGGCAACACCTATATGAGACAACAAGTGTCTCGCTCAGTTGTTAGATTGGTTATTGTTACTACAAAGGTAGATTATCAAGATTTAAATGGGTTTGAACGTGGTGTTATATTCGGCGCACGATCGATGGGACACAGCATCTGCGAGGTAGCGATGAAGTGGGGATTTTCCTGTACGACCATTTGACGAGTGTACCGTGAATATCAGGGATCCGGTAAAATATCAAATCTCCGACATCACTGCTGCCGGACAAACATCGAACAAGAACGGGATCAACGACGACTGAAGAGAATCGTTCAACGCGACAGAAGTGCAGCCCTTCCGCAAATTGCTGCAGATTTCAGTGCCGAACCATCAACAAGTGTGAGCTTGCGAATCATTCAGCGGAACATCATCGATAAGGGCTTTTGAGCTGAAGGCCCACTCGTATACCCCTGATGACTGCACGACACAACGTCCGCAGCTCGTGGTCGTGCGGTAGCGTTCTCGCTTCCCGCGCCCGGGTTCCCGGGTTCGATTCCCGGCGGGGTCAGGGATTTTCTCTGCCTCGTGATGACTGGGTGTTGTGTGATGTCCTTAGGTTAGTTAGGTTTAAGTAGTTCTAAGTTCTAGGGGACTGATGACCATAGATGTTAAGTCCCATAGTGCTCAGAACCATTTGCACGACACAAAGCTTTACGCCTCGCCTGGGACCATCAACACCGACATTGGACTGTTGATGACTGGAGACATGTTTCCTGGTCGTACTCTTACGGATTTATGGACAGCCCTGCAGGATCATTAGTCGAGTCCTTGCCACGTCGTGCTGAGGCACTCGTGCGTGCTTGCGGGGCACGATGTTCGGCAGGTGTAACAGTTTCTTTGGGTCTTCAGTGAAGTATTCTACAAGAAGCTGAAAATAATGAACATTCGAAGAATATTGTCTGCAACGTAACACAGCATGTACTGCTCCGTAGATCTTGACGAAACCTGTGAAATTATTACTAAAAATGCTGCAAGTGATCTTTCACTCACTGAATGAATGCTCCTCAAGAAAAATAATTCTTCGTGAGCAAATATCCGCACTGAAGGCAAATGGTCACTGAAGGATACCTATTAGTGAATAACACCATGGGGTCTTGCCTTCTTGAAAGGAACTGTTATACAGAGTTTTTATTGTAACCAAGAACAGCAAAATGTTCCAGATGAAAAGTTCATATTTTCAAATGGGACATCTACCTGCGCTAAAAACTTGCAAATCCATAACCACCCTGCACTCATGGGGAGGGTCGAACTTACTTTTTTCAAACGGGTACCCCTATTTTTATTATAGTTGTAAGAGGTCCGAGCAGATGTAATACAGATGTAATTTTATGTAAGAGGTCCGAGCAGATGTAATTTCGTTGTATTGCTCATGCGCTGCCTGCGATATGCAAGGTATAAGAGAATCGCTGACCAGAGAGCAGTGTTGACTGTACGAACTGTGTAGCAGTAGCAGTAAGTTGTTGCCAGTGTGTGTGTCTGCTCTGGTCTAGTCTGGTGTATCATGTTGGCTGGGCCGGTCGCGGTGCAGCGATGCCGGAGCCTGAGTATTATTGTATAAGGTAAAAAAAAAGCAGCCTCGGGCATATCTAGTAATATTATGTAAACTCCCATGTATATCTTTTAAAAATGTCCTAATAATAACAAGCATTCATTTCAATTTAAAGAATTTAATTTTTTTTCAATGCATGATCATTTCGATTGTTGCAAAAGAAAAATCAGTTGCTTCCTTTCATAAATCACAAATACATAAGCCAGCATTGCACAGAGCTGTGCCGGAAAAATTTTAGTTAAGAGCAGATATATTCGCCGCTATTATTGAGGTAAGAATTTTTTTTTTTTTGCTTTTTTATTCAGAATGATCTTACAGGGCCATGACGCAGCACAGCTGTCGTCCAAAAATTTACCAGGTTACTGAATTTAGTTTTTTATTTCGAGGTTTAGGAATTTTTTCTGTTTCGAGTTTACATTAAATGGGAAACAAATTTTGTGTGGAGGTTAAATGTGAATGAATTTCTGTAGGGAGGTTATAAATGGGAATCAGTTTTGTTGTGAGGTTACACTAAAATTAGAATCATTAACCAAATAAAATTTAGATTAATAATATTATTTGTGGGGAGGTTACACTTGGCGACATCCGGCCAGAATCGTATTTCCTTGTGAATCTCTGAGAAGTAGTCATATATCTGCTCTTATTTACTTAAATGTAGTTTGCATCTGGCGCAACGCATTTACTAATTTGTCACTCTTTCTTTCACAGATCATCGGCAATTTATTACTCTTTGTTATAATTGTGTTTGTTCCATTTTTGCTTTGTCTTTCTTTCATTTTTGTGCTTAAGTTCGATCTGTGAGAAAATGCCGCGAAAAACTGTTAACAGTACATCGCGATGTACAATGAGTGGAATAGCGGACTCGAATAATTTGACCGATAATACTTGCGACACTCAGAGTAATAATGATAATCCCCTAATTACAGATAATCAGTGCCTGCCGATCACTAGTATTGAGTCAAATCCTAATGATGGGCAAATAAATTCAATTATGTCCGCAATAAATTTAACAATTGATGACGCGGCACGTTCCGATACAATGGACGCTGCCCAGTTTGACACGCCTAATTTGCAAAATTTACGTAGTGAACAGATAAATTTTTCTCACGAAGATGAACAATGTAGTCAGAATACGTCAGATTTATTTGATTCCGGTGTAGTGACCAACAGTGCACGTCACACTGTCTATGTTTTTGACAAATTACGTTTTCTGTCATGCTATGCTTATATCACTAGAAACCAGCTTTTATTTAATGGGTATAAGATTTAAATGCAAGACATTAATCATTGTTCATCATTTTCAGAAACAAAAATAAATTATGGGAATTTCACCTTCGCAATGAACGAAAGAAGATGCAATACCTCGTCACGAAGAGTAAATGGATCAGAATTAACAAGCATTAACAAGAATATACTATACACATCGTATGATAGCAGTCTTAACTAATTTTTTCTTTCAGAATACAAGGCGATTGATGCAGGCTGTCAGACAAATCATCTTAGTTTTAGTGATGAAATATGCTAGAAATAAGGAACTCTATACTATGAATAGTTGTATAATGAATAATGAAGTGACTTTTTGCAGATGATAATGAATGATGAATAGTGATGAAGAATATGCTACTATGGATAAGGAAGTTTTTCTGTACAGGTGATGATAATAATGGAGTTATGTTGATATGGATAATGAAGTTTTTCTTTGCAGGTGATGATAGTAATGATAATGAAGTTTTTCTTTGCAGATGAGGATAATGTTGAAGTTTATGTATTTATGCTGTGTAGTTATTTAAGTATTTGTTGCAGTTCGTCTTGACAGTATGTCTTATGTCGCATGGTATGATGACTGAAGGTTTTGGAAAGGACAGCTAGAGAACATATATATTTTATACACATTTCATTACCTGTTAATTCGAAGTTCACTACTTTTCAGCATAATATGCGTTTCTTCTTTCAGCATAACAATCCATTTTGTATTTTTTGCAGCAGAAATTATTCACGAAATTAATGTGCTATAAGCAGTTGGTCATTAAACCTGTGTAATTCATGAATGTGATCACATATACTCCATTTGTTTCATAACCTTGCTACAGCTGACTCAAGACAAATGACGTTACTAATCCTTATTTGCAGCAATAAGTCAAAAGCAAATATTTTTATGCCCCAGCAATTAATTATCGATCCCAACGCAATGCATTGCTAGCACAAAAAAAAAAAAAAATAGACCTCGAGTAATAGTTACAGTGTGTTACATTTTAAATATGTCTTATGTCACTGGAATGATCAGTTCTGAGTAATACTGAATGATGTTTTCTAATCACAGGCCTTGAGTAATATTTACAGTGTATTACATTTTCAATATGTCCTATGTCACTTGAATGATGAGTGCTAAGTAATACTGAATGATGTTTTGTAATAATGTATAAATACTATGCCAATAATTTCTGTAAATAATATTTTTGTTATACTCTATAAATGCTATGCCAATAATTAACTCTCATTTTGAATGATAACTTCTGAATAATACTGAATAAGGTTTTATAAAAATATAAGAATACTTTGTAACTGGCCAATGAGTGCCAATATTTACTGTCATCAGATGACTTATTAATAATATTCTGTAATACTCCATACATAGTACAGAAATATTTAGTAACTAGGCAATGAGTGCCACCAATTACTCAAATCTGTTGATAGACTAGTGTAACTTTCAATGATGGCTAGCATAAGACTTAATGTCCTTCACTTTCTGACTTAATTACCAGAAATTACTGCAATATACGTTTGTCCTGTCCATCCTCATGATCATGGAGCACTATATTTGAATTTTTGCACTAATTCTACGTTGGTGAAAGAGTATGAATTCTGCAGGAGTGTGGTGTTGACACATCATGCTGTCCACCACCTTGAACGATGGAGATGTTATTATGGTCCCACTGTTTGGTGTACCTAATGTACTACCAAAATGATAACATTGAATATTTATATGACATTTCAGTGTCTTGGCTACACTGATTAATACTTCAGGGAAGAGAACTTCAGATTGTCTCACTTGGTGTTGCGCTTCTGTAGAAAGATATGGACTTTCAGTGGAGCTACGTGCAACCTACTGTGCTACAACCATGATGCAATCCTTCCCTTTCCTATCCTAGTTCTTGTAAAATGGTAAAAAATACTACAGAGCATATGCACTTTATGTCTTTTGTTAATATGTTTTTTACCCATTGTGTATACATTTTGTAATTGCTAGATATGTTCTGTACTATAGTGCGTATGCACTTTATGTCATTTGTTAATATTTCTTGTACTCATTGCGTATACATTTTGTCATTGCTAGGTATGTTCTGTACTACAGTGCGTATGCACTTTATGTCATTTGTTAATATGATTTGTACTCATTGCGTATACATTTTGTGATTTCTTGATATGTTCTGTACTCAGTCCATGTGCACTCTATTTCATTTCATGTTCTGCACTTATATATATACATATATGTGTGTGTATATACTCTGTGACTGTAAACTTAGTTAATTAAGCAAAAATTTGTTGCTCATAGCAAGTCCAATTGACTCACCATCGCTGCCAAATTTTTGCCCCCCCAGTGGAGGGATATGTAAGAGGTCCGAGCAGATGTAATACAGATGTAATTTTATGTAAGAGGTCCGAGCAGATGTAATTTCGATTTATTGCTCATGCGCTGCCTGCGATATGCAAGGTATAAGAGAATCGCTGACCAGAGAGCAATGTTGACTGTACGAACTGTGTAGCACTAGCAGTAAGTTGTTGCCAGTGTGTGTGTCTGCTCTGGTCTAGTCTGGTGTATCATGTTGGCTGGGCCGGTTACGGTGCAGCGATGCCGGAGCCTGAGTATTATTGTATAAGGTAAAAAAAGGCAGCCTCGCGCATATCTAGTAATATTATGTAAACTTCCATGTATATCTTTTAAAAATGTCCTAATAATAACAAGCATTCATTTCAATTTAAAGAATTTAATTAAGACAGCGTAACTTATTGCAAGACGAATAACAGTTTCTGTTGTAAGATCTACCCCTCGTAGCACGACAGAACATCTGGTTTCGACATCTTGTTTGTCTGGT
The DNA here is from genome assembly GCF_021461395.2 of Schistocerca americana. Taxonomy (NCBI): domain Eukaryota; kingdom Metazoa; phylum Arthropoda; class Insecta; order Orthoptera; family Acrididae; genus Schistocerca; species Schistocerca americana. Next base: position 609,578,832 of record NC_060123.1, on the reverse strand, counting down.
ACGTCACTTCGCAGTAGCTAAAGAAGCATCAAATCGCCATTTCAGTGGTCGTTGAATCGGTAGACGTGGTCACGTAAAAAAAGTAGCCTGCCATATCACCCGGCCTTACGCCGCCGCCGGATTTTTTCTCATGATGCTTTTCTTAAAGACAAAGTGTCTGCAGATATACCAACCACACGACAGAACACGAAAGAGTGTGTCAGAAATGTTTGCGCGAACATTACACTAGAGATAATTTTAGCTTATTTACACGAATCCTAAGGACGAATCAATAAATGTATGGAATTGGAGAGCTGTCATTTTGAGCATTTGTTGATAGTTATACATATGGTGAGAGACAAGAAGCTTTACCAACCTAAAGCATGCCGATGAGAACAGATAACTATTAGATAATATCATTGTTCCTGGTCATGCCAAAAGTAATTTGTTGACTATATATTTAAAAGTGTAACCGCGAAAGTTTCACTGTACGATCAACCTTGCAAAATTAGATTAATTTTCTTTTAAGTTTACATTTTTATCGAAAATTAGTGTAGAATAAAATGAGTTGGTTCGTAATTACAAAAACCGGAAAAATTGAATTTTATCAATTACAGTGCCATCTAAACCAATGGAAAAGACGTTTCTGGTAATCCTTAGGTACTTTTGGCATAGAATCCGAATCTCAAATGAAAATGTGGGGTTCTCATTTGAAAATAAGAAGTTTTCGTACCGACAGATGTCCCCTTTGAAAATATTAACTTTTATCCTGGAACATTTTCTTCGAACGACGCGTATGTTTCGAGATCCTCAATTGTTCTGAGTTACAACAAACACCCCGTGTATATACGTTCTCATTGCGTCAGTAAGTATAGGAAGATCTCATATCTCTTGATAAGTACTGCAACCTAAAAATGGAATCATTTCATATGAAATAACGCAATTAATGTTAGAAGAACCACGTAGAGGCCATATAAAGACTACTCACAAAATATTTACGGAAGTCACGAAAATGCAATGAATCGTTAGGTGAATGAAGAACCTATTTTATACAGCTCGATTACGAATCAAATATCAAATGTACAGCTCAGAGAAAGGGATTCTACCCCACACTAATCCAAGCTGCATGTTTCGCGATATTAGTCAGAATGTCCCAGAACAGATATGAATACCTAGCGTTGCATTTGCAGAAATTTTTACTTCACCTTCCGGCACTCGTGTACAGAGAAATGCGGGCTGCAACCGTCATTGTAACCTTTCATGAACAAACCCACCACTTTCTTTCTCCCTCAACGTATAACAGAGCAATCACACTTCATCCTTACGACCACAATACACCACAGACAGGAACGTAATAGAACTGACTAGAACTTCTGTTCCTTATTCAGAAACACAGGCCATGCTTCTCTCGCTGTTTGCATTTAAATAATATTGGCTGAGCCCTCACTCGCTCCAAAGAGCGTCACTAAGACAAACCACTGCAGCTTAGCCAGGAGTTATTACTCCATAGATACTGACTAATGGCGTAGGTTTACCATAGAAAAAACTGCACAAGAGTTGACAAGCATGTAAAATACGAGAAACTGGATGCTGACTATTTGAACAGGAAACTTTCTGCCTTTTTCAAAATTTAATTTATGTAATGTCGAGAATTTAAAGAATTTCGCATTTACATTGTTTACTCAATTCTCCTCTATTCTGGCTAGATAGTTCTGTTGAAAATTCTTGTATTTTGCATTCGTATGTCCATCCTTTTAGCAGGAGGTCTCTGGGACGTCGGCCGTTTGCTATCGTGACAAGTAAATAAAACCCCTACAGCCGTCATTACGATTTTATTTTATTTTGACGCTACCAGTTTCAACGCTTCAGTGCTTCATCTTCGGTCTGTTTTTGATACGATACAGGTTGATATTATCCCCATGAATGCATGTGTTTTGATTTTTGATGAATGTCTTTAGTAGGTCTTTATTTTACCGATGTTTTTCCATACCTGATTTTACTGTCTATTTCGCAGATGTGATATGAGCATCCACAGCTTTTATAGTTACATCACATTTTTCCTATCCATATTTATGGTCACATTTTCGATCACTGATACAGTCATTGTAGTAATCCTCGTTGCACTATTGACAACAAGAACATGGAAAACTCTGAAGGGCCCTTATTAGTGTGCTACAACTTTCACTCATGATAAGAGTGTTCATTTTATGAGTCAGTGAAAAATTATTTTGACTTCAGTAGTTGAGACATTACCTATAAATTTTGTTAATTTATTCAAAGGAGTGTCCACACAACCATTGAGTGATCAATATACAAACATAATGATTAATTCGTTGGTGTTAATTCAGTATCTGGTATTTCAAGATGTTTGTCTGCAACAAGATTAGTTCTTGATTTAGTTCCTTTTCCGATGTAAATGCATGATCTTTTGCTCTTTGAAATAGTTACTCTGTGAGGGTTTCTTCTTTCATTTAACGATAATGCTTCATGCTTCATTTCTGCGTCCCTACAACAGTGCTCAGTGACACAAACAACTATACAGTTAAAAGATTGGAGCTCTTAACATGAAATTGCTGTATTTTATTGTTTATTGGTGGCTTGATTTGATGATGGATAGTTAAATCTGTGAAATGTTCCATGGTAATAGAATTTGTCTTGTGAGTACTTATTACACAACTTATAAACTGCTGAAGATAATCTTTAAGAGGAGGAACCTGTGGTATGGGTTTATCCTAAGAAGTACTTACTTCTCCTACTCATGACAACAGGTACTTAACCACGCCTGATCCAATATCCGTTCCCTATACTCACATGAATTAGCTGTACAAACCTGTCTGTGTGTGTGTGTGTGTGTGTGTTTGTGTGTGTGTGTGTGTGTGTGTGTGTGTGTGTGTGCAGTCCTTGTCTAGTGAAACCTCATTTATCGGTATCAGAGCAACATGTGCAAAGTCGGCTGCTATCAGTGACCTTTCCAACGCTACATTAATTCTCCTCACAACTCCATTAAGACGCAGTCGATTACGACGCCAGGATAGATCGACAAAGTGTACGTTGGTGCCACGAGTCAGTGTGATGAGTCAGTGGCACAAATTTTAATTAACTTTTAGTATTACTCAGTATCCGGTTATATATAAATATTCAAACAAGGGTGTAAGTAGGCTGTATAGGTTTTTATGTTGGTAACGCCACGTAGCGCTCTGTATGAAAATCACTGACTGTGGTGTGTGCAGTCTGTGGCTGGTTGGACTCATTGTTGGAATATTCGCTTGTGTAATGTTGGGCAGTTGGAGGTGAACAGCGCGTAGCGTTGGGCACTTAGAGGTGTGCCGCCAGCAGTGTTGAATGTGGAGAGAGAGATGTCAAGGTTTTGAGAGGTTGCTACAAGCGGACGATCTGGACGTGTGTCCGCCAGAAAAAGGAAATTTGTTAAGATGAATGTCATGAACTGATATATATATATATATATATATATATATATATATATATATATATATATATATGATGACTTTTGAACATTATTAAGGTAAATACATTGTTTGTTCTCTGTCAAAATCTTTCATTTGCTAACTACGCCTATGAGTAGTCAGTGCATTCTGCAGTTAGAATCTTTTATTTAGCTGGCAGTATTGGCGCTCGCTGTATTGCAGTAGTTCGAGTAACGAAGATTTTTGTGGTGTAAGTGATTCATGAAATGTATAGGTTATTGTCAGTCTGGGCCATTCTTTTGTAGGGATTATTGAAAGACAGATTGCGTTGCGCTAAAAAATATTGTGTGTCAGTTTAGTGATGATCAGAATAAGTAGAGAGAGAACTCTCTTGAGTACGTTCGGTTTTGCTCAGCTGTCTTTTTTACTAGCACAGACATTCATAATTTTTCCAAGGGGACGTTTCAAGGGTTATGTGAAGAAGTTTATGTGCACCATCTCTTATACGTAATAAATATGTTGGAGGTATACTAGCCATGTGAAGTAACAAACAAGTTGATGCATGCAGAGGCAGCCACTGCTCATCGCAGCGCTGCCGGCCACCGCAGGCCGACACGGACAGTGAGGCATTCGTCGAGAGTCGAGGTGGCGCTACGTGCTTCAAATGGCTCCGAGTACTATGGGACTTAACTTCTGAGGTCATCAGTCCCCTAGAACTTAGAACTACTTAAACCTAACTAACCTAAGGACATCACACACATCCATGCCCGAGGCAGGATTCGAACCTGCGACCGTTGCGGTCGCGCGGTTCCAGACTGTAGCGGCTAGAACCGTTAGGCCTCTCCGGCCGGCGCTACGTGCTTCACCAGAGTAATGGTTCCCATCAGCTTGTACATGGGACAGGTAGACAGTCGATTTCCAGTAATCGTAAGAGTCAATTCAGGTGTAAAGGATAGGTCGTAGCAAGTCTTGTTGGAGGGTATAGTCGGTGTCTGATGAGGCCACACATTTTCGTGAGCAGACTTACGGAGTTCAAAGAAGTGACTACCGTTAACTTCGGCCAGGTGACCCTCAAGGCAGATCTAAGACCGAATGTGTTCATATACACTGAAGAGCCAAAGAAACTGGTACACCACTCTGATGTCGTGTAGGGCCCCGAAAGCACGAAGCACTGCCGCAACACGACGGGGCATGGGATCGACTAATGTTTGAAGTGTGCTGAAGGGAACTGATAGCATGAAACCCTCATAGCTATCCATAAATCTGTACGAGGGGGTAGAGACCTCTTCTGAACAGCAAGATGCAAGGCATCCCAGATATTCTCAATAACGCTCATATCTGCGGAGTTTGATGGCCAGCGGAAGTGTTTAAACTCAGAAGAGTGTTTCTGGGGTTACTCTGCAGCAATTCTGGACGTGTGGGGTGTCGTATTGTCCTGCCCAAATTAGTCTTAATGCACAATGGACATGAAGGATGCTTACGTACGTGTCGCCTGTCAGTCGTATCTAGGCGTATCAGAGGTCCAATATCACTCCAGCTGTACACGACCCATAGCATTGCAGAGCCCCCACCAGCTTGAACAGTCCCCCGCTGACGTGCAGGGTCCATGGTTTCATGACGTTGTCTCCATACCCGTACACGTCCATCCTCTCGGTACAATTTGAAACGAGACTCGTCCGACAAAGCAACATGTTTCCGTCATCAACAGTCCACTGTCGGTATGTTCCACTGGTAGTGTGTCACACTTCAGAATTGGTTTCTAGCAGTCAAGGAAAATCTTTTGTAAATTACGGGTAGCAAAAGTAATTATTTGTGGTTGGTAGATAATGAAGTATAGTATTAGTGAGAGGGAATGAATCCATACATACCATCAGCAGATTATCCCTTAAGTCAATATACTGCTAGTTAGGTGATACCACGCCCAGAGATAATTGGTCTGTTGCTTTTCGTTGTTGGGACGTAGGTGGTTTTTATGACGCCTCGAGTGCATAGTGTAAAGATTTTTTTTTGTTCCTAGGAGTTTATAATGAAAACTACTCAGCTTCATGATCCTGATTTCGCCCTCATATATTCACTCAGATTTTATTCATGTCCGGGATGTAGAGTAAACTCCATATACACGGAACGATTAAGACTGACAACACGTAGCAAAACATCGACTCAGTTTACTAACAGCGACAAGTGACCATTACCAAGTAGTCAGCTATAGTGGGCAGTGTAAGGCCAGCGCCTGAAGAGGTTGAGCCTTGTATGATTGTCTAACTTTCATGGTTTATGAGGTGTTGGCATGTAGGATTTGTGTTTAATTTTTTTATACTTCCTTACCGTTTGTGGGAATTGTAAGTTTTTTGCCAGCACTCTATAGCTATCTCCGTGGTTGATTTCTTGAGATGCACATTTATTTGATATACATCAAATGTGGAAATTATAAATAAAATTCGTTTTTACTTTTTTTAGTAACTATATTACCTTAATCAGGCAATGGCCTTGCCGCAGTGGATACACGGGTTCCGTTCAGATCACTGTAGTTAAGCGCTGTCGGGCGTGGTTGGAACTTGGGTGGGTGACCATCCAGGGCGCCACGCGCTGTTGCCATTTTTCGTGGTGCATTCAGCGTCGTGCTGCCAATTGAGGAGCTACTCGACCGAATAGTAGCGGCTCTGGTCAAAGAAAACCATCACAACGACTGGGAGAGCGGTGTGCTGACCACACCTCTCTCCTATCTGCATCCTCAGCTGAGGATGACACGGCGCTCGGATGGTCCCAAAGGGCCACTTGTGGCCTGAAGAGGGAGTGCATACATATTACCTTAAACACTCCATCTCCACAATGCCTAAAGCATACACTGGAGTACCATTATCAGTATGCTCTAGTTAGACGTATTTGTCACTAGAAAAAGAAATAACCGTAAAAAGGTAAATGAACATTACGCCTACCTAGCAAGGATAGAGAACTAGAGATAATGTTAGTTTGGTAAACCAAGTTCATTTAGGAATGAGAAAACCAGCGAGGATTGATGATAAAAGAGACTCTTAAAGTACTACAAAGGGTTTTTAAAATCTTAGGTTGGCATGCTGTTAGCTGGTAAGACGAGAAAAGTAGTCCAGCGCTATACCTTGGAGTTAGACAGCTCAAACAAATAGCTAAAACTAAATAAAAGCTATGTTACTTCAACGCATAGGTGTATGGTATCTCGTGCAAACAGAGATAATAATATTGATGCTGTATTTTATGACCAACTAACAGACGCACAGGCCATTTAAGGACGGTGATGGATTTAAATAATAGAAGGCAGTACTACACCGAGGAAAAATTCATGCGGATATTTAAGGATAACCTCCCAGTCCAGTGAAAGAGCCCGTGAATACATAAATAACTAAAGGAAGATCTTTATTACCTGTAAAAACTAATGATAATTTAAGGCACAGCAGAGGATTGTCTCACACTTGGCACCTTCATATACACCGTTGACTGATATAATCGACTTTGTCGTAATAAACAAAAGATAGCAGTTTTTCTTACGCTACTCTGAAAAGCTTAAAAGGCTGCATCCTTAAGTAAGTTAAAGTTCTGCCGATAAAGCGTTTTTTATTATTAAGCTGAGCTGTTAATATTTTATTTACCTATTGTTTTCAAGTGTGATCTGTGCCGACTAAGTATTTGGTTTATGAAGTGATCTAGTCTACAAAGTAGCTCACAGAATATCGCGCGTTTGCGTCGTTGCTAACGCATTTTTTAAACTAAGAAACTGTACTAACATCCCCTGAGTGAATGAAATACAGAAAACTATGTGATAATTAGTAGGTGTGCTTACCCTGCTAACTGTACTACGAATTTATTTGGGGTCCTGAATACAGTACGGAATCTTCTGCTAAGAGTCAGGTGTTCCGAAAAACTATAAAACTTATTACGGTAGAAGTACATATAAATTCTTGTGTACTGAATAAATGTTGAGCCTGATATCAACGCAACATGGTGTCAAGTTCAAGGCATCAGTCACGTCTGAGATTGTGACGTGCATTGCCCTAACGTCGCAGAAGTAGATAGTGCTCCGGTTTTCACGCCACGCAGTACAAATACTGTTGTTCCTAAGATAGTGCCCTGAAGAGTTTCTTCATTAACGGTAGACGTTTAGCCTTATTTGAGGTGTGTATTCTATCTACTCTTTGTACCCTGTCTGGAAGGTATGATAGGAACCAGTCATTAGTTTCACCACTTACCTCCAATGATTCTAGCTTCTTTGGCATAATTCAGTGGTCACCAGTATCAGAAATCTTAGAAAGATCTAAAACTTTGCCTGCGACACTCTCATCTCTCTAGAACGCCGTGGGCCACCTATGTGAATTATACCACAGCTGATCCAGGACTTCTACCACATCAGAAAGCGCTCTGTGATTTTGAGAACGATGGCAGCAGGGAAATAGACCATCAGTTTGCTACATTTTCTGCATTACCTTTCTTTACCCGAATCATAACTCTTGCCTGTTTTAAATACTCTAGAAATTTACTTTTCTGAATGACTCTTTACTATGCTTGGTAAGTTTCCTTTATGCTCTTGTATACCTTGTTTCAGCTTATACATTGGTGTTTCATCTAAGACTGCTGACTATTTTTTAGATTTCCTATAGTTTTACTGACTTCATGCTATGTGGCTGGTAGTAATGTAATCGAGCTTAGTCCCTAATTATTTACAGGTGTTATATGTACTTTTGCGAATATTTGTCGTAATATCGGTACGTATTCAACAACATACTTGACAATAAGTTTCATTACGCAGCTCATAAAAACGGGCTGTATTGGTGGTAAACGGTTAGGGTTTTGTACAGCCCTTGGGCTAGGGGCCGTTTGTATAACCAACACAAGGACAGTCTTAGTGTCGGTATCACAAAGCACAGGATCAAAAGATGAATGTTACATACATGCTTCAGCTTATGCAAATGGAGTAAATCGGTTGATTCTTTTTGCATTTGATCTACGGTGGACCTTCAGAACTTATGGAGGCTCCGTTAGTTCATGGGCGGTTTCTTAGGAAACATAAAAAAGGCGATTTTAACCATTTCTTCGTACCAAAACTGGCCGCGGATTTCAAAACAGCTATGCACAGCAAATGACTGAAATTTTTGCGATGTATTTCTAAGATGCAGATATCGAACAGTCTTTAAAATTTTCTTGATATATTTATTCGTTTCCAAGATACACAGGCTCAAAATTACCGTATCTCTATACGTAAAATCGGGTATGAGGCGATATCTTAAATAACAAATCACCGCAGAAAATTGCTCAGATCTTAACGGTATATTTTCCAGGAAGTTATCTAGAAGTAACATCCTCCTGTTTGCAAAAATCCTTATCTGTTATCGATAAACATCCCAAAAACATACTTTTTGTACCAAAACCTAGCCGCGGACTTCAAGACGGCTACACAGAGCAAGTGGCTGTAATTTTTACAATGTATTCCTATCATCCTGATCTCGATAAGCCTTGGAAATTTCCTGTGGATCTTCATCCGTACCCGGGATACAAAGGTTCAAAGTTATCCTACTTGTTCAAATAAAATACACACGTAGTTTGTAAAGTGACGTAGAACAGAGATATATGTTGTTAAGTGTCTCCCCTAACATGAGAAGGGGTCTGGGACCCCTATGTTGTAATACTATAAGTACATACATTTATTTTTTATTTTATTTTCTTTTACTTTTTTTTACCAGTAAAATCCGGTTCAAGGCGTAAAATTAGTTTTGCGTTATTTCAATTTCACGTAAGTAAACTATCAAAATTTTACTGAACAATATGTTTCTTTACAAATGAGTGACGTACCCCGCTGCGGCAGAGAAAAGAAGGGAACAAGCGGAAAAATAGTCCTATTAGAACTCAAAAAATGCGAATATATTCCTGTTTACTTAAAAGATCCCGACTGAAAAGTGGGATACCAGCTGCCTCGGTTTACTGTCCTTAGAAACTTCAAAAAAATTTCCCCAAAATTTTGGCATTCAAAGGTATTCGCGCCTTTTGATGCTGAGACAGGAAGGTAGTAGACACTGATTGTGATATAGAAAGAGCGACGCCGATTATGTCAGCATTTCTCATCATACGTCTCCACCCACCGTAAAGACCAATCTTGTCATTTAGATTTTTGTTCATCATTTTAGGAACTGTTTTTGAAGAATGGCAATGAGAAGAAATAGCATACTAGTTACGTAAAAAATTGTTTTTAACGCAACTGGTCTGCCGTTTCTTTCCATCGGAAATCTTATTATTCCACTCACACCATCACCTCCCTACGCAATCGGACCTCTTCTTTTGTGTCACCTATGCTTGCTTCCCACAGTTAAACGTGATGAAAGCTCAAAAAGAAGAAAGACTCCTACACACAGCGGAAGTAAAATTATGTTCTATTACAATTTCAAAAGAACAATTTCAAATATTTTCTGAAAATTACGAAAAAATGTAATATAAAATAAAAATATCGGCACTCGATAAAACAGTTTCGATATAGGTGTATGCAGCTTTACTGTATGGTTAAATGATGATGGCGTCCTCTTGGGTAAAATATTCCGGAGGTAAAATAGTCCCCCATTCGGATCTCCGGGCGGGGACTACTCAAGAGGACGTCGTTATCAGGAGAAAGAAAACTGGCGTTCTACGGATTGGAGCGTGGAATATCAGAATCCTTAACCGGGCAGGTAGGTTAGAAAATTTAAAAAGGGAAATGGTTAGGTGAAAGTTAGATATAGTGGGAATTAGCGAAGTTCGGTGGCAGGAAGAACAAGACTTTTGGTCAGGTGAATACAGGGTTACAAATGCAAAATCAAATAGGGGTAATGCAGGAGTAGGTTTAATAATGAATAAAAAAATAGGAGTGCGGGAAAGCTACTACAAACAGCATAGTGAACGCATTATTGTGGCCAAGATAGACACGAAGCCAATGCCTACTACGGCAGTACAAGTTTGTATGCCAACTAGCTCTGCAAATGATGAAGAAATTGATGAAATGTATGATGAGATAACAGAAATTATTCAGGTAGTGAAGGGAGACGAAAATTTAATAGTCATGGGTGACTGGAATTCGAGAGTAGGAAAAGGGAGAGAAGGAAACATAGTAGGTGAATATGGATTGGGGGTAAGAAATGAAAGAGAAAGCCGTCTGGTAGAAACACTTGGGTCAAAAATCATTAAAGAAGGTTGTATGCGTGGAAGAATCCTGGAGTTACTAGAAGGTATCAGACAGATTATATAATGGTAAGACAGAGATTTAGGAACCAGGTTTTAATTTGTAAGACATTTCCAGGGGCAGATGTGGACTCTCACCACAATCTATTGGTTATGAACTGTAGATTAAAACTGAAGAAACTACAAAAAGGTGGGAATTGAAGGAGATGAGACCTGGATAAACTGACGAAACCAGAGGTTGTACACAGTTTCAGAGAGAACATAAGGGAACAATTGACAGGAATGTGGGAAAGAAATACAGTAGAAGAAGAATGGGTAGCTCTCAGGGATGAAATAGTGAAGGCAGCAGAGCATCAAGTAGGTAAAAAGACGAGGGCTAGTAGAAATCCTTGGGTAACAGAAGAAATATTGAATTTAATTGATGAAAGGAGAAAATATAAAAATGCAGTAAATGAGATCGACGGGAAGTGCAAAATGGCTAAGCAGGGATGGCTAGAGGACAAATGTAGAGGCTTATCTCACTAGGGGTAAGATAGATACTGCCTACAGGAAAATTAGAGAGACCTTTGGAGAAAAGATCAAGGGATCACAAATTTTGCATTGGAGGGCAGCGTGGAGGGTAAAAATCGTAGAGAGAGACCAAGAGATGAATACACTAAGCAGATTCAGAAGCATGTGGGGTGCAGTAAGTACTGGGAGATGAAGAAGCTTGCACACGATAGAGTAGCATGGAGAGCTGCATCAAACCAGTCTCAGGACTTAAGACCACAACAACAACAACAACAACAGGTGTATCGATGTGTGGTGGGATGAAACATCGCCGTTACCTCTCGAAACATTTTCGATAAATTTCGATCAATCGATATCATACCAGCAGTCCCCTTGCAGCACTGCGCCGACGTCTGCTGCGGCCTACTCTGCTCGCGCTCAGTGAGTCTGTGCACTACCGCTATTTGTGGCCGTACTTTCAGAGTTTCGTAAAGGTTTTGATAGATGAGACAATGATGTCGGAATCTATTAAATTGGATATATTGAAGTTTGTGTTTGACAGAAACTTTGAAAGCCCCATCTCTTTTTCTCACAACTGAGAGGCTTGCGGCTCAACAGTCGACGTGTGCTGCCCGTGTTTATAGAGGCGCCCGGCCTAGTTGCCTGCAGACTGCGAGGTCCCATGGCTTACAGCTGTTACTGTATGCGGGCTATAGATCGTTGCAGTCGGCCGCGACCGTAAACAAACGAGAACTTGGACTGCCCGAGGAGAAGAGCGACGTGGGGGAATAAGCCCCGCCTCCTTCTTGAAGGGCTGCCACCCTACGTCCACTTCCACGAAAGCAGAACTGACAAAATTGCCATAGGGATCGTTGATTCTTTTTGTTGTGGTGAGAGTCGCATTCAAATCCCTTTACGCACCAGGGTTACTCTCTTCATTAATTTCAAAATAAGAAGAAAAAAAACAAGCAGTCCACAACACAAAGCAAACTGGAGTAGTGGCTGCAGCGCAACTGTTTGCTGCTGTTGGCAATAGTAGTTCATGTTCGACCTCTACCGGAGTCTTATGTGATTACAGTTCGAAACACTCCCTGCCTAAGGTTGCCACGATATGTTGTCAGCATAATATATGGCCTATACTCGGTTCATCATAAGAATAAACCTGATGCAAGCAAACACAAAATTAATGCGATGAGTGGTCAGAAGCCGTAGCACACGCGCACTGGTTTTGATATGCTCTTGGAAGTAGGTCCTACTTACGGATTACACATATTATCACTAAGTAACGTTAAATGGACAGCAATCAAAGTTTTTCTTAATCACTCTTTAACTATGAAGTTTTTATTTCAATAATCGTGTACAGTCACAATCTATGCTGCGTTGTGCTCTGATTGTCGCGCTGTTAATACGCAATATGAAAATGGCTGGGGCTGCTTCCCGTTCCATAGTGAAACATGCCTGTGAATTACGGTTAAAAGTGCCGAGAAATAGGTTGTTCTTCCGAGGCACCGTTTTCGACACAGTTGAGACAGTAGCACACATTGGATATATAGCGGAATCGTTATCGTAGTAGTCTTACTCATCTTTTTTTTCGTTTGACCTGAAATACCTACCTCTCGAAATTGTAAAATTCATAATCATTTTTATGAACAACACACATGGTCTTGTTTCTACTGGAATATTGCACGCAAAATTCCTGTTTTCATTTGAAATATAAATTATTAATTATCGATATTTTATGAAAGACTGTCAATAATGGTCGCTTACATTAAGAAAACATAACAAATTACTTTTTAGGGCAAAAACGAAAAACCAAATACTCTTTATTTGGACTATGTCCATTGTTTTGTACCACAGATGTAGTCTCAAACGAACCAGAGTGAAAAGTATCGTAAAAACATGAAAAACGATCGTTTTCACAATATCGAGCATACAAATTCTGCATTTTTGCATTTGTCGCTGCACCTTTACTAGAAGAAAGAAAAGGCAAACCTACGTTTCTAGCATTTGTAGACTTAGAGAAAGCTTTTGACAACGTTAACTGGAATACTCTCTTTCAAATTCTGAAGGTGGCAGGGGTAAAATACAGGGAGCGAAAGGCTATTTACAATTTGTACAGAAACCAAATGGCAGTTATAAGAGTCGAGGGGCATGAAAGGGAAGCAGTGGTTGGGAAGGGAGTGAGACAGGGTTGTAGCCTCTCCCCGATGTTATTCAATCTGTATATTGAGCAAGCAGTAAAGGAAACAAAAGAAAAATTCGGAGTAGGTATTAAAATTCATGGAGAAGAAGTAAAAACTTTGAGGTTTGCCGATGACATTGTAATTCTGTCAGAGACAGCAAAGGACTTGGAAGAGCAGTTGAACGGAATGGACAGTGTCTTGAAAGGAGGATATAAGATGAACATCAACAAAAGCAAAACGAGGATAATGGAATGTAGTCAAATTAAATCGGGTGATGCTGAGGGGATTAGATTAGGTAATGAGACACTTAAAGTAGTAAAGGAGTTTTGCTATTTAGGGAGTACAATAACGGATGATGGTCGATGTAGAGAGGATATAAAATGTAGACTGGCAATGGCAAGGAAATCGTTTCTGAAGAAGAGAAATTTGCTAACATCGAGTATAGATTTAATTGTCAGGAAGTCGTTTTTGAAAGTATTTGTATGGAGTGTAGCCATGTATGGAAGTGAAACATGGACGATAACCAGTTTGGACAAGAAGAGAATAGAAGCTTTCGAAATGTGGTGCTACAGAAGAATGCTGAAGATAAGGTGGGTAGATCACGTAACTAATGAGGAGGTATTGAATAGGATTGGGGAGAAGAGACGTTTGTGGCACAACTTGATTAGAAGAAGGGATCGGTTGGTAGGACATGTTTTGAGGCATCAAGGGATCACAAATTTAGCATTGGAGGGCAGCGTGGAGGGTAAAAATCGTAGAGGGAGACCAAGAGATCAATACACTAAGCAGATTCAGAAGGATGTAGGTTGCAGTAGGTACTGGGAGATGAAGAAGGTTGCACAGGATAGAGTAGCATGGAGAGCTGCATCAAACCAGTCTCAGGACTAAAGACCACAACAACAACCTTTACTATATGAACCCAGCAGAACTGATCTGTTACGGGAATTGTCGCGAGAAATAAGAAGACTGTTAAGTTGCCAGATGCACTGAAACTAAAGCACGCACCTCTTCACATGTCACTGTTGAACGTTGACGGGGTATAGGACGGCACGTCATAAAACAAGAGGACAAAATGCGGCGCCTGGATAGCTTCGTGGATTCTGTTGTTGCTCGATTCGATTCACTGTCACATATACAGTTATTAACATCACAGAGATCGGCTTCAATTAAATAAGGTCCTCACAACACTGCGTAAAGCCGAATATTTCAACAATGCAGTGAAACGCTGTCACTGGATCACGAGAATCGAAGTCCGAGAATCATTGACCCTAAATAACGAAAAGTGTGAGGTCATCCACATGAGTGCTAAAAGGAACTCGTTAAACTTCGGTTACACGATAAATCAGTCTAATCTAAAAGCTGTAAATTCAAGTAAATACCTTGGCATTAGAATTACGAGCAACTTAAATTAGAAGTAACACATAGAAAATGTTGTGGTGAAGGCTAACCAAAGATTACGTTTTATTGGCAGGACACTTAGAAAATGTAACAGACCTACTAAGAAGACAGCCTACACTATGCTTGTCCGTCCTCTTTTAAAATACTGCTGCGCGGTGTGGATCCTTACCAGATAGGACTGACGGAGTACATCGAAAAAGTTCAAAGAAAGGCAGCACGTTTTGTATCATCGTGAAATGTGGGAGAGAGTGCCACAGAAATGATACAGGGTTTGGGCTGGGCATCAAAGAAAGGCGGTTTTCGTTGCGACGGAATCTTCTCACGAAATTCCTATCACCAAATTTCTCCTCCGAATGAGAAAATATTTTGTTGACACCGACCTACATAGGGAGGTACGATCACCACGATAAAGTAAGGGAAATCAGAGCTCGTACGGAAAGATATAGGTGTTCATTCTTGCCGCGCGCTATACGAGATTGGAATAATAGAGAATTGTGAAGGTGGTTCGATGAATCCTCTGCCAGGAACTTAAACGTGATTTGCAGAGTATCCATGTAGATGTAGATGTAGATCAAGCGCAGTAGAGAGTTATAGCTGCCGTCACGGTAGCTCAGCGTGTTTGATCAACGGGTTAGCTGCCCTCTGCGTTGGGACGTCCACACCGAACAAATGCATAGAACATAGTGAGATTAAAAAAAAATAGTGTAGCGGTTAGCGTATATGCCTCGTGCATAAGAAGTCGTGGGTTCGAATCTCCTCAGATGCCTGCAATTATTTTTTTTCTAAATCTAATCAAAAGGCGATTATCAGTCTTATATAATTAAAGAGTTTAAACGTATTTTTTAGTTGTAATACTTTGACACGTCATTTGTATCATCATATTGACTATTTATTTGCTTTTATTTTTATTCCTATCATTCTTTTTCATTTGGAATCTGCTTGTGCCGCCTATAATCTACAACCAAGTGCAAACCAGGATTGCTCATCGGTTGGTAAAGTGGCATCCCCTGTGAGCCAGAGTGAGGATAGTTTCACGTAACCAGCGACAGCGAGAAATTACAGTCTGTTTTTACCACTGAAACTGAAATTTTGCTGCGGAAGATGCCTATGCGAACAAACATATTACGAAATTTTTCTGTATTGAGTTTGCTTGCAGAGGTTAGCCTTAGGCCTTAACGCCGCGATCGTTATTTTAGTTCTGGTGCAGATTGTTGAGGGCCGTTTTCTCGGATACACTACACATCATGAGGTTGTGGTTAGTTTAGCACATGAGTTTAAATCACGGCTACAAAGCGTGTCGTCTGCCGTTCAGTCGTTGGTCATTCAAGACCAGCTGTCGACAGAGCATGTTCTATTTCCGTCATACCCCGCGACGGTCGCTTCGAATATTGCTCCGCGTTACGCAGTAACAGATTTTTGTGGAGTGACCCGCCGTCTTTGCGTGGCGCCTATAACCGAGCGGTGGCCGTCAGCTGATGTGGCAACACTGTAGCAGCAAGTGACATACGTCAACTATCAAGTACTTTTAATCGGACTATAGTATTGCACAACAGCCAGCAATTGCTGTTACAGAAATGACCGCTAATGGAAATACCAGAGACAAGAGGGCACTAAAGGAAAACAATTTTATACGGGAACTGACTTTAACCGAAACACAACCGAAAGTCTCACAGCCGAGTGCACAAATCTCGATTAACAGTTAACCGCGGTTAAGACGATATATAATCCTGTTCAACGCAAAATTCAGGTGCACCATCATCGATTTAAGTTATACGAGGGTATCGACCGCGGTTATATTTAACCGGGGCTCTTTCCCGGTTTTCTCGACATAACCGCGGTTTTAGAAGCATACGCTATTAAGATGACGGCGCGTTTTGATGTTATGGATGGCATTGAGCAAGAATTGTTACACCTTGACCATTTAAATCGTGACCAAAACCGTGTTGGAGTGATTGTGGAAAGGGGAAACCCTTTTGAAGATTATGGTGAGAGGAAGTTTGAAGAGAGATTTCGTCTGTCAAAAGAAACAGTGTGGTGGTTATTAAACCAAATTAATGATAGGTTAGAATTTCCTATTGATCGGAATTACCCTATTTCGCCGATAAACAGACTTTTGATTACTTTAAGGGCATATGCAACAGGTGCATTCAACATTCTTATTGGGGACAACAGTAATGTACATCGTACAGCAGCACAACGAATCATCAGTGATGTATCAGACATCATAGCATCAATGTCTCCTCGCTTTATAAAATTTCCTACAAGAGAAGAGGTGCGCTCTGTGATGTATGGTTTTAGTCAGCTGGACCGATTTCCTGGCGTTCTTGGCACCTTGGATTATACCCATATAAGAATTCAGTCTCCTGGAGTACATAGTGCAGATCTTTTCAGCAATAGGAAATCATATTTTTCCTTTAACTGCCAAACCATTAGTGATCACAGTTCGTTAATAAGAGATATTGTCGCTCGATGGCCGGGCTTTGTGCGCGACAGTTCCATATTTCTCAACTGCGCTCGCAGAGCTCAATTTGAAAACGGATAAATACCACAAGGTCACCTTTTGGGAGATAATGGTTATGCATGTAGATCCTACTTGTTAACTCCACTTTTAAGTCCTCAAAATGAAGCAGAGCATCGATATAACAGGTCTAATATTAAAACTAGGAACACTGTTCAGAGAAAATATGGTATGTGGAAGAGAAGATTTCCCATATTATCTGTAGGAATAAGATGTAATCCACAGAAAGCAATGTCAATAATTGTGGGTACGGCTGTCTTGCATAATGTTGTGAGGAGTACAAGCAGTGAAGAACCACCAGAAGATCCAGACATTTCTCGACTTTTAAATCAGTTATGTGATGAGAGAGACGCCCCAACATTGAAGATAACGAACTTGTGCTACCTGGACAGCAGATGTATCGTGACGATATATTACGTGGAAGAGCAGTTCGCCGTGCTACAATTAATGAACATTTCCGATAAGGTAACATAAATTTAGACATTGTTCAGAATGAAAAATTACGATTATAGTTACGGGATTTCGTAGTATTTTTAATTTTTCCGATTATTTCAGCATGTAATCTATTTTTTTCTGATATCTAGGGAACATAAAAGTACTCACTGTACTGGGTGTGTGATGAGAAATTTGAGGTTGTGGAGTGCCAGGGACAGGATGTGCTGCCTACAGACAATTACCCAGCTGCTGCTTTTCTGAGATTTTTTTTAGTGTGGAACTGCTGATAATTAATTATTAAAGATATATTTCTCGTATAACATTGGTTGTAAAAGCAATGCAGTACTCTGTTATTTATGTACATGTTCAGTTTCTGGATATGTACTTAAATTTGAGAACAAATGACTCCACTAGTTTTAGAGAGTGTGAGAGTAAAAGCGAATGGAATAAAATATTATGGACAGTTCTGTATTATGTTCACTATAGATACTAAACATCTCTTAAATTTTCTACTGTTACAACAAATATGTGAATGTCCAACAGTTTTGCAATATTAAAAGAGCACATTGTTTATTATTAGAACCTTTCAGATTAGAGATTATTTTACTGCACTTCTGCTCGGTATTAATGCAGTCTTATCACCTAGATTAGCTTAAACTTGTCAATATGCAGTAAACACATAGACACAAAATAAATAATCATTTGTGTAATAACATAAAATCTCAGTTTGGTATAGTTAATTTGTTAAATTGTTTCCATATTAATTAGTACTCTTTGTTTACAATATGGTTTGTTTCACACATAAGTGTGTGTGGCTGTAAGTTTGTGCAAAGAATTGAATTACCTTGTTAATTCTAGCCAGTCGTGCCTGTAGCAGCACTTTACACAATGTTATGTACAACTGTATGGTATCAAAAAATACATGAAATTGTGTTTAGAAATTGCCACCAAAAAAGTTTGTGCAAAGAATTGAATTACATTGTTAATTCTAGCCAGTCATGCCTGTAGAAGTACTTTACACAATATTAACTGTATGGCATCAAAAAAATACATGAAATTGTGTTTAGAAATTGCTACCAAAAACAAGTTCTCATTGCAAAAAAAGGGATCAGTGCAAGAGCAATAATTAGTTAAGGAGTGTGCTACTTCAGAAGATATGAAAGCGGTTGTTGTTTATCGGTAAGAAGTGTCATACTTTCAGTTATTACTGAGGAAAACTCCCTCCCTCACTCTGTTACTGATACTGATGTAGTTTTTCACATATTTAATGCTAACCTTTACAGAAGGGCATTCATTGTCACTGCATAGTGCCACTGAAAAATGCCTCACTACAAATACAGTTGTGGCAGAAGTTGTGGGTTGCCATCATAAACATTAGCAGGTGGAGAGTATTGCCAAGAAAGCCACACATGGTATGATTACTACAGAAGAAAACAGTGCCCCATCATAGGAATGCATTAGTGAAAATATCTTGCTACAAATTCTGTTGTGATAAAAGCTATGGGCTGACATTATGAACATTAACAGGTGCAGAGTATTGCTAGAAAAGCCATACAATGCTTATCTCCTACTGCAGAAAAGAATGCCCATATTAGCAATGTATTACTCAATAATGCCTCTCTACAAACACTGTTGTGATAAATGTTACAGGTTTCCACCACACACATTACCAAGTGGTGTGGCTAGGAAAGCCACATATGCTATGCTTACATTTTCAGAAAAGAGAGCCCATCACAGCAATGTATTTCTCAAAATGCCTAACTTCAAATTGTATTGTCATAAAAGTCATAGGTTCCCATTATAAACATTACCAGGTGCAGAGTATTGCTAGGAAAGTGGCACGCACAAAGTTATGATTTGGAACACTTCCCCTAATAATTTAATATGTTAGGCTATTTCTGGTACAAATAATGCAAAACATGGTTACATTGGGCCTCATGTATATAACTGTTACAGCACATATGTTCATTCCAAAGTTAGAGTACCAAGGATGGTTTATTACTATTATTTTGTTTCATTAACAGTCTACTTCATTGTTAAGTCATTTAAGTAGAAATTGGTACCTGACGTTACGGCTGCAGACCTGCAACTGACATGTAGCTTACTTGTGTAAATTGCAGTGTTGCTAACCTGTTTTTATATATGAAGTAATTGTAATTTTAAGTGATTGGATGAAACTTAGTCCAGACCAAATAAGCTGTAAGCAGATATTAGACAGACAACAACTAGAATAGTAGCAGTCATCACTAACAGGACGAACACAGAGAAACAATTTGAACTGTGAGACAACTTTAATACATTAGATAGAATATAACACAGCACAAAAAAATTAGAAAAATTAACTGCCACAGGAAAAAACATCACATGTTACTGGCATTTTTCTTCTTCCAGTATTTTAGTTTTTTCTTTCAGGGCCAGACTCTTTAAATTTTTAATCCTCAGCTCCTTCTTATGTTCTGCCTTCATCATGTATAATTGAGCCTCCAGTAGTTCCACTCTCTTCTTGCACACGTTTTCGATTACTGTTCCCGAACCTGATGGCTCTGGTTTTGCAGGCATCCTGCGACGATGCCATGTATTTTTCGGCGTGCAAATGTTTTCGTTGGGTGGATCAGGAGACTGCGAAACAGACTGCAGCTGGGTGCCATCCACCTGAACATTCTTTGGTGTCTCTTTACTTTGTATTACGACAGATGTGTGGGAAGTGCTAGGTTGTGTGCACTCTGCTAACTCGACAACTGAAGCAGGTGGCGTGTTCTCACTGCACTGCAGTCCATGTTGACAACATCCACAATCATACTAACCTGTGCGTCGGAATCGTAAGCATTTGTTAACGGTTTCATTGAGGAATCAAAAAATTTCTAACAGTTTAGCCCGATCATGGATCTTGGTTTTTTGGGTAGGCTTCCCCCCCACCTGTTTTATACACTTACACCTTTTCTTCTGCAAGGTCCTTTCGAAGTCTTCTTTTCATGTTTTCATAACAGGTTTTCAGCCTGTCACAGGATCTTTTTGTCATACCTGAAATTAAATAAATATTGTAGTTTGTAGTACCATAAATTAATTCTTATATTGTTTACATTCATAAGTCCATTTTGCATTCTGGGGCCCTTAACTTACAACTGCAATAAAAATCTAAGATCTATATATGGCTGTTGTTTACATATCAGTTCATTAAAAAGAAAGTGGTATAGACATATATAAAGAATACGGCACAGAACTAAGTGAAAAACGTATGTTCACAATTTTCAACAAGAAAGCTTCCGTTAGTCACATAATATTTAGTTATCAGTAGCACGGCATTGGATTTTAAATTTAAAACAAACAAAACAGTTCCAACCTTAAATGTACATGGTCCTATCACGAATTTCAGTGGTACGCCAATATCACTTTCAAATTTCAAACTAAAAGCCAGAGTGTGCCGTATCCTACGCTTACGATGAACCTAGAAAAGTTATTAATTTATGAGTAAACTTACAAGGAGTAGAATTAAATTGCGCCTCCACATGGGACCACATTGCCCGTTTTTCTTTTAAGCTGCAGCCGTCGGTTTTCTTATTTTCAAGAACGGATGCATTTGCGCCCACCCGTTCAAGAAGTACATCTATCTCGTACTTCGAGAAATTCAGTGTTCTTTTATTTTCCATTATTCTCCAAAAAACGAACAGATCAAAAAAAAGGTACCGAGGTACGTGTATACACGTCTGCTTGTCGACGAAAAAAACAGCAAAGCGGGAATGTGGCACCAGCGATTATCTGTGCAATTTCATGTTTACTAACATCTTTGCGTCGCCAGGGCTCGTTCCATTGCAATGTAGAGAGCTTACCGCGGTCAAATGCACGGTTGGCTGACGACGGTTTGCTGACCAGCGATTAACATTGGTGCACTGCAGAAACATTTTAAACACGATTTACTTTTAACCATGATTGCGGGGATTTGGTTGTCATGCTTTTTGGCCGGGGTTGGTGCACTCGGCCATTAGATGCGAAACCTCTATCCCAGTCTGCAAGAGGTAGCAATGACAGCTCTGAGACTCTGCTGCTAACGAGAATAGCCATGAACGGGAACTGAGTACTATAACCAAAAATGACGAAAATTCAGCGAAAGACCTGTCTCAAAACATAAAAGGGTGAAGGCTTGCACTCCCAGATGCTGAGAGATCGTGCTTAAAGGCAGCGAGAAGGAACAAACAAGTCACACTAAATTAACTGAGAAATCAGTGGAAAACTCAGTTGAAAATCAGTGTATATCGCGTCAAACACCAACTGACAACATGTTGGCTGTGTCCGCAGGGTTATCAATGATTATGCGCCCTCAGGAGGCGGAAAAAGACGCAACAGAGCTACGATCAAATAACATGTCTTACATTTCCTCGAACGTACGGGCCTATGTTTTATATATCAAACTCTTCAGAAATACGTGCGCTACAAAATGAACACATTTTTGAAAAAACGATTTTTTAAAAATTCTTGACGTCCTATCCGTAACGCTAAGGGAGGTTCAGAAATATCGTAGATCCGGGGTTGACTGTAGGACAAGTAGACACAGGTAACCTTTAAGACGGTGCAGCATGCACCTACAAAGTCTGCAATACCCGATAGCGGTTCAACAAGCAGAGAGTAACAATAGAGACACAACAGGTGGAAGAAGAGGGAGTACGATGGTCGAGTCAGCACCACATGGTAGAACAACAAATTTTGATAACGACCGCTTCTTAACAGTCATAAAGATTCAGCAGTATAAAGAAGATGGAAACACATTGCATCCACGGACATTTATAAATCATTTCCAAGTAGATTTACCGGAACATTGGCCACTAGCGTATATATTAGACTTTATATGCGCTCAATCTGAAGATATCATAGCAGGAATCATCCAGAGATTGCCAAGGAACTGCACGTCTTACGACGATTTTACAACGTTTTTGTTAGAATGTACTGGTCTCTGGTCTACTGAAGCATAAAATCGTATAAAGTATGCGTTGCTCCAAAAAATCGTTTTATAACATTCCGAGGAAAAGAGTCCAGTGAAATATTTTAAGAAAACGGAGAAAATAAATCTATGTCTGGACACAATGATGACACTAAAAGGTCAGAATAGGGGGTGGAGATAAGATCACCAAATCCGGGTCATCATCAGAACTGACTAGACATGGAAGTGAAAAACCAGGATGACAAAGGGTTACTCCCACCCAAACTCTAAACCGGAAGTAAGAGGACCCTTTCTTTAACTTATGGAACACAAAGTGGGTAAAACGTTACACATGGAACACAGATAGGGCAAAAAAGGCAACCCTCATGTTGGGACATATGGCCATCAGTAAAAAAAAGTCCTAAAAAGATCTAAAAACATCCCTGTACAATCTTATCTTTCTCAAGAGCATCAAGTACAATTGTCGTGAATTCTACTAAGATTGACTCTTTGTGTTTCCTACTTCGCAAACCAAAGTATGATTCACTTATAGGTAATTTATTAATCTGTCACAAATAATTTTATCATTTTTGAGAATAATGACAGCAGAGAAGGGGTCAGTAATTTTCTGTGCCTTCTGCATTACATTTCTTTTGCAGATGCACAACTCTTGCCTGTTATAAATACTCTGCAAATTTACCTTACTCTTTATTATGTTTGTTAAGGAAGTTGTATATTCTATATGCATTTTTTCAGAACACACAATGGTACTTCATCTGAGACTACTGACATTTTGTTTTTTGCTTTTCATACAGTTTCACTGACTTCACGCTCTGTGGTTCATTCTACTTAGTGGATAGTTATTTACAGGTGTTACATTTGTTTTTGGGATTTCTTTTTGCAATTTCTCTGTAATTTGTAAAATACTCTCTAGCATAGTTATGCTTTCGTTAGTCTCTCCCTGTCTCCTTTTTACTGATATCTCACACTGCTTTGCTTTTATTCTCTGTAGTGCATGTTATTTTGTCATTAAATGACTTTTCTGCAGAAGTCAGAACTAGTTTTATAACTAGAAATTTAAGAACTGTGGCTGATATTGACTCTTTTTCATCGAAATGAGGTGCTTAACACACCTACATATGTTTGTTACTTTTATGAGGCATTTTACTAGTATGAATGCTTTAGGAAATGTCTTGTAAGTTGCTGCTTCTGAATTTATTCTGTGATAATGTACCAATGCCTACAGAGTTTGCCCTGATTAAAATGCCCAATTAAAATCTGTGAATATTCAGCCTTAAAAATACTAGTATAACGCGATCTTGCCCCGTTTCTAGAATAACTGACACAGGCAAACTTACTTTGCACAACGTTTAAACTTGGCACACGGACCCTCAATTCACTTTAATGATTAAATTTCCAAACAAATGAATTACCGTTTGACCTTGCACAAATTTAATATGTCGCCGCCCACAGTCAAACCAAGTGCAATGAGCATGTGTGACTCATAAAAGTGATTCTAAATAGCTCTGTACAAGAAGCTCAGTTATTAAACATTCGAACAATATTGTCTGGAGCATAATGTAGCACGTGCTGTTCTGCAGGTCTCAACGAAAACTTAACTTCTGGAAATTGTAAGGATAATACACTACTGGCCATTAAAATTGCTGCACCGAAAAGAAATGCAGATGATAAACGGGTATTCATTGGACAAATATATTATACTAGAACTGAAATGTGATTGCATTTTCACGCAATTTGGGTGCATAGATCCTGAGAAATCAGTACCCAGAACAATCACCTTTGGCCGTAATAACGGCCTTGATACGCCTGGGCATTGAGTCAAACAGAGCTTGGATGGCTTGTACAAGTACAGCTGCCCATGCAGCTTCAACACGATACCACAGTTCATCAAGAGTAGTGACTGGCGTATTGTGACGAGCCAGTTGCTCGGCCACCACTAACCAGACGTTTTCAATTGGTGAGAGATCTGGAGAATGTGCTGGCCAGGG
This sequence comes from Schistocerca americana, assembly GCF_021461395.2. Lineage (NCBI taxonomy): Eukaryota > Metazoa > Arthropoda > Insecta > Orthoptera > Acrididae > Schistocerca > Schistocerca americana. The sequence goes on along the minus strand of NC_060123.1, from coordinate 609,554,314 downwards.
CAGCAGTCGAACATTTTCTGTATCCAGAAAGGCCCGTATGGGACCTGCAACATGCGGTCGTGCATTATCGTGCTGAAATGTAGGGTTTCGCAGGAACCGAATGAAGGGTAGAGCCACTGGTCGTAACACATCTGAAATGTAACGTCCACTGTTCAAAGTGCCGTCAGTGCGAACAACAGGTGACCGAGACGTGTAACCATTGGCATCCCATACCATCACGCCGGGTGATAAGCCAGTGTGACGATGACGAATACACGCTTCCAATGTGCGTTCACCGCGATGTCGCCAAACGCGGATGCGACCATCATGATGCTGTAAACAGAACCTGGATTTATCCGAAAAAATGACGTATTGCCATTCGTGCACCCAGGTTCGTCGTTGAGTACACCATCGCTGGCGCTCCTGTCTGTGATGCAGCGTCAAGGGTAATCGCAGCCTTGGTCTCCGAGCTGATAGTCAATGCCACTGCAAACGTCGTCGAACTGTTCGTGCAGATGGTTGTTGTCTTGCAAATGTACCCATCTGTTGACTCAGGGATCGAGACGTGCCTGCACGATCCGTTACAGCCATGCGGATAAGATGCCTGTCATCTCGACTGCTAGTGATACGAGGCCGTTGGGGTCTAGCACGGCGTTCCGTATTACCCTCCTGAACCCACCGATTCCATATTCTGCTAACAGTCATTGGATCTCGACCAACACGAGCATCCATGTCGCGATACGATAAAGCGCAATCGCGGTTGGCTACAATCCGATCCTTATTAAAGTCGGAAACGTGATGGTACGCATTTCTCCTCCTTACATGAGGAATCACAACAACGTTTCACCAGGCAACGCCGGTCAACTGCTGTTCGTGTATGAGAATTCGGTTGGAAACTTTCATCATGTCAGCACGTTGTAGGTGTCGCCACCGGCGCCAACCTTGTGTGAATGCTCTGAAAAGCTAATCATTTGCATATCACAGCATCTTCTGCCTGTCGTTTAAATTTCGCGTCTGTAGCACGTCATCTTCGTGGCGTAGCAATTTTTATGGCCAGTAGTGTAGTTAAAAGTAGTTCAGTTAATATTAACAATGACTGAATAAATGCTTCACAAGAGGAATCTTAGCGAGCAAATAACGACACTGGAGGCAAACTACCGCAGAAGGGCACCGATTACTGGATAAAATATAAGGCCACGGGCTCTTGCATCCTTGAACAGAATTTGGTATGCAGGGCGTCTCTTATAACGTGGAGGAACTAACTATCTCGAAAAATATGCATCTAATGAAAAATAGGTTCCAGATGAAAAGGTAATTTTTTTGAAAGGGCAAAACTGTTCTTGACGTGAGTGCCACATTCTGTTTTAACTATTTCCTTCTCTGCCTCGAAAAATGTGGCCCATCCAGTTATTGTGTATTTTGAACTGGCTGTCGCCTCTCCATTGGGACACCTGAGTCAGTAAACATGCTGCTGGCCCCCTGTGGTGAAACAAGCCACATGACTCTCTTAAGACCCACGCTGCGTCCCCTGAGGCCGTAATATTTATGACACATCCCTGTCATTCAACATGGGTCTGCACAGTGGCTTTTTAAGGAAAAATATTGTATCATGGGTCATCACCTCCTCTCCATTCCATATCTGCGTTGCTGCCGAAATATTTGTACATGCACATGGGAAAAAGGATTGTTTAGTATCGTATTCCAATCAGCCAAGTACGCTTTCATTATCATTTGATGTGCAAATTAAGTCTGTTACACCCAAAGTATGGCAGTGTGAGATATCATTCGAATCGACTCGTCGAGGAGGTGCCCATGGAAGCTGGTGAAATGAACTGTCACCTTATCTGTTGCCCATGGAAGATGGTAAAAACGGACTGCCACCTTACATAACCTCCCCCTTCTACTTTTGTTGGTACTGGGTGTAGTCAAGTATTGTGGCACTGACAAATTATAAAAGTGTCTCAGTTTTATTATTGGGTGAATCATCTTACAATATTATTTATTTTCAATATGTAAATATATCAAGATCCTTCAGTATACCCTAATGGTAGTATACTGAAGTATTATATGTTCATGGATTAAATGTCCATAATTATTGTTTAGCTGTTTGATGACTCTTTATAAGTAAATACACTAGATTGCCTCTTTCACTTTGGAATCTGCATCTTACTGACACTTAGCTAGTCTAATTATGTTTCAAATTTATGAAAGAAAAGCCCACATTCATTCTGCTTACCAGTAATGATGATGTGTATGGATGAAGTTGAGTTTACCTTTGTCTAACCTACCCTTCACATTACATGTGCATTTAAAACATCTGTCTCTCTATACCTCCATCTAGGATACTATTAAATCCAACCTTGTAGATCGTAAACACAACATACATTATAAAATAAATGAAGATTACAGGGTTTACATCTACATAAAGTAACTGAAGTTACAGAAGTACACATTTACATAAAATAATTGACACTTGCAAAAGTATACAGGGTGGTACATTGATACTGACTGGGCCAAATGTCTCACAAAATTAGCATCAAATGAAAAAATAAGAACAAATCCCTTCAAGCATGATGGGGGAAAACAGATGGCACTATGGATGGCCCACTAGATGGTGCTGCCATAGCTCAAATTGATAGAAACTGCATTTTTTTAAAATAGGTACCCCCATTTTTATTACATTTTCGTATAGTACGTAAATAAATATGAATGTTTGATCTGGAGCATTTGTTTCGTTTTGTGATGGATGGCTCTGTAATATTCCAACACTCATAATTTTCCTCAACCATTTAGATGAACAGTTGCTAAGAATGTAGTTTTTTAAATTGTAACACAAAAAGTACTTACTCTTGGACTTTATTTCTGTTGTCCGAATGTGATACATTTACTTTTGTGACCTTGTCATAAATTATGGGAAGGCATGTTGTTATTGTGTGAGCAATCATAATAACTTCATTAATGTACTAACTGCTCCATATGATGTCCTTCAACTTCAATGCATTTGGCAATACACGTAACGAAATTCCTCTCAACAGCGAACAATCGCCTTCAGTAATTGTCACACATGCACTGACAATGAGCTGATACTTGTAATCAGGCGTTGTCAGTGAATCACAATAACAAATATCTTTCAATTTTTCCCAAAGAAAGAAGTCCAGAGATGTAAGGCCTGGTGAACGTGCAGGCACCCCGACATTAAGTATTCTATTTAATACTTCTTCAAATGCACACGGTCTATGTGCTGGACATCCATCATGTTGTAAGTATATTGCCATTGTAGTAGAATCGGTAAAAAATTACTTAAGAAATCGGCATTCATTGCAACACTTAGATTGCCATCGATAAAATAAGGGCCAATTAGGTGTCCCCCCATAATTCACACCATGCATTAACTCACAAGGGTCGCTGATGTTCCGCTTGTCGCAGCCATCATGGATTTTCCGTTGCCCAATAGTGCATATTATGCCGGATTACGTTACCTGTGTTTGTGAATGACGTTTCGCCACTAAATAGAACTCTTGAAAAAAATCTGTTATCGTCTTGTAACATTTTGTGCCCAGCGGCAAAAATTTACACGACATTCAAAATCATTGCCTTGCAATTCCTGGTGCTTAGAAATATGGTAAGGGTGAAATGTACGATGATGTACAATTCTCAAAACCGACGTTTTTCAAATTCCCGATTCCCGCTCAATTTGTCTCCTACTGATGTGTGGATTTGCCTCAACTGCAGCTAACACACTTACACGTATTTGGGCACCTCCATTTGTTGCAGTTCTCGATTGTGTCTTTTTCTTGGCTGAATACTTCCGGTTTCTTTAAATACCGACGGAAGGTCCGGACACTTGGATGCTGTCTGTCAGGATAACGATCAGTACAGCTTGTTGGGCATTTTGATCACAATATCCACAAATAAATACCATATCTACCTTTTCTGCGACTGTTATACGTTCCATGTTAACAAGATTATGTCTTCCGCATAATTATTATGAACTGGAAAAGTGTCTTATCATACCTAATTTAAGTAATGAATTGAGTGCTATTGGGTGCGTTACTACTTTGGTGAGAATATTACAGCGCCATCCATCACAAAGCGAATCAAATGTTCCAAATCTAACATTCATATTTATTTACGTACTATACTAATGTGAAATAAAAAATGGGGATACCTATTTAAAAGAATGCAGTTTCTATCAATTTGACATACGGCAGCGCCGTCTAATGGGCCATCTATAGCGCCATCTGTTTTCCCCCGTCACACTCAAACATATTTGTACCTCTTATTTTTCATTTGATGCTAATTTCGTGAGATACTTGGCCGAGTCACTATCAATGTACCACCCGGTATATGTACATAAAATAAACTAAGTTTACAGGGTATGTATTGCATCAGACAACAGATTATACATTGACATCCGAGAGACATAAAGATAATGTTTCTTGACACTTGTAGAGGACAATTTCTTCCTTGGGGGACTTTGAACTGAAATACATTTTTTTCCAGTACTACAGTTGCCCTCAACAATACACAGTTTTCACTGTACTCTTACACTTATTTGTCGACTGGAGTATATAGTTTCTGAAGGTTGAGTGGCTGTGTGGACCACATTCTGTTGTCACAGCTTGCAGGGTCTTGTTTTGATGTGGTAGAGCTGTATCTAATGACATATGACGATGGCTCTAGTTGGAACGTAGCTGTAGAATGTGGTACGTGCATTGCTGGCAATTAGATGTGTGTTTGTACAGATATCAGCATGACTTTCATGGCTGTATTGTATTATCAGGATCGTTGCTTTGGCGATGTAACCGATCATGGTTTCACTGGAGATTGTAGGCTCTCATTCTTGATGATTTGCCACGTTTTGATTGTATGAAGACCAACAGCAGTTCTATGTTGACGTTTACTATTTGATGATCACAGTGCTAGTGTTCAAACAATTGCATGAGCATGAAGTTGAAGTGTTATGAAGTTTTTGCCCTTTAAGATCTCAGGAGTGGATTTTGAAAGGCGAATCTTCAATCTTCTAGCCCAGGTCTTCTTTCTTCTCCCTCATGGTCTTTCCATCTTTTCTTAGAGCAGCTTCTGTTCTTTTTACTTTTGTGGAGTCTGCCAACCAAACTACCACATTCAGGAATTCTTTTTCACACTCTCCAAATATTACTTTTGGTCATCTTATCCACTAACAACACCTCCATACAGAAAAGACGTAAAGGGTACAATCTCACTTTCCTCAAAATTTTCAGACTGTTCCTCGAATATATCTGTGTGTGTGTGTGTGTGTGTGTGTGTGTGTGTGTGTACTGTATCCACCCCATGTGGCGAAGCAAGCTATGTGGCTCTGTCGAGACCCATGCTGTGTCCCTTGCGGTTTCGATATTTGAGACCCATCCCTAATCCTTGACATGTGCTAGGAAAGTTACTTTTAAAGAAAAATGTTGTGATGTGTCTCATCACCTCCTCTCTGTTTGTCATATGTCCGACCTTTGTATCTGCACTGTGAGTATACTAATGTGTGCAAACTTAGTTTACCACTTAGTGTGCAAATGGGCAAAACATCTGAACTGTCTTCTCAAGTCCAGGGTGTCAAACAGACATTCTAGATAAATATGACCCTGACCCTGTAAGGCAGCTATTATCAGGTGCATACTGTGACAAAAATCGTTAGAAATGCTGCTGTCACATAGCTAGAATGCATGACTTAATAAAAGTGAAAGTTTGCGGTCTATTCTAGAAAGACAATACAACTATTCGCTTTTTTATTCTAGATGTAATTTATCAACTGTGGTTTCAGGGGTCAAGTGATACACAAGAATCATGCTCAACGTCTTTTGACACTCAATAACAAAATATTTTATTCTAGGACGTATTGAAACGACAATTATTATAATCATTAACTCTAAAAATGAAATTTTTTTATCATAGGAAGGAATGATTATTAAAAATCCTCATCAGCTCATTTAAATATACGCTGTTGTAGCTTGTCAATGCACTGAGTTGGTGGAGAAGAAGTTAACTTTTTGAACCAATGAAAAAACTCTCACCTACTTGATGTGAGGGTATGTCAATATCCTAGCTTTTGATATTCAATGGACAAAGCATATGCAATTTGGAGAGAGCAAAATCTGGACTCAATGGTACTTTACCAAACGGCATCTGCAGCAACATTGTCTCAGTCCTGGTACTGAAACTCTAATTCCCTACTCTGGCCTTGACTGAATTCGCTCACACCAAAGTATGGCATGTGGCATATCATACTAGTCACCTCGTCAAGGAGATGCCCATGTGAGGTGGTAAAATGGACACTCACCTTATATGTTCCCCGTGGAAGGTGATAAAGGTGATAAAATGGACTGTCACCTCATAATGCAAGGCACAGAAACAAGAACAAGGCCAGAAGGGCGTTTAGAAGAGAAAGTAGAAGCTAATTTCCACGAATATAAAAGTTGTGTCTAGTTGTGACTGTGGATTTGAGTCTAAAATCAGTAAAGAAACTTGCAAAACAAACTACAGTTGGTGCAATGCATGGGGAAATATGTGCCAGGCATGTGGATATACATATAATCAGCTCATATTAAACTTAAACAAGTCAGGTTACAATTCATTTCTTGTGTAAGAGCATTTCCGATTATAGGCCTATGCCTTTGATACTGTGAATTGTTCATCTTATATTGCACAGAGATTTTATTATGTCTTGAAATTAATTAATTTTCCAGTTAGCGCCAACACTAATGTTCCAAAGCAGCCCCAAGTTGTTTCTTGGCTTATCTGAAGTCATTCATCTGTCTCTACAGTCCAGCCACTTGGAGCGCTAGCATCGCTGAAGCTGTCAAAAGCCTGTGTAATTTTGCCCTATAGAGTTTCGTTACTATTTGATAGAATGCTCCTTGTACTGGGGAGTCACGATCTATTTGAGTTGATACTGAAGTTACCTGTATCAGAAGTTAATAATTGGGTAAGGGCTTGAATGTCATAATGAAATTTACTTAATTATGTTTGTTTAGGTGCACATCAAAAGATTCCAAACTAAGAAACCTTGTGTTTGTTTGTCCCAAAAGTCGATAATATTTTTTCCCCACTAAAACAGCCTTTTCCTTTACGAGTCATCAGTCTTCTGACTGGTTTGACTCGGCCCACCACGAATTCCTCTCCTGTGCCAATCTTTTCATCTCTGAGTGGCCCTTGCACCCTACATCCTCAGTTATCTGCTGAATGTATTCGAGTCTCTCTCCTCCTATACAGTTTTTGGCCTCTACAGCTCCCTCTAGTACCATGGAAATCATTCCCTGATGACTCAACAGATGTCCTATCATTTTGTCCCTTCTCCTTGTTAGTGTTTCCCACATATTCCTTTCCTCTCCGACTCCGTGCAGAAGCTCCTCATCCCTTACCTTAGTCAGTCTACCAAATTTTCAACATTCGTCTGTAGCATCACATCTCAAATAATGGGATTCTCTTCTGTCCCGGTTTTCCCACAGTCCGCGTTTCACTGCCATACAATGCTGTGCCCCAAACGTAGGAGTACATTCTCAGAAAGTTCTTCCTCAAATTAAGGCCTGTGTTTGATATTAGTAGACTTCTCTCGGCCAGGAATGCTCTTTTTAGCAGTGCTAGTCTGCTTTTGACGTCATCCTTGCTCCGTCCGTCATTGATTATTTTGTTGCCTAGCTAGTAAAATTCCTTAAATTCATCTACCTTGTGACCATCATTCCTGATGTTAAGTTTCTCGCTGTGCTCATTTCTGCTACACCTCATTACTGCTACATCTCATTACTTTCGTCTGTTTTTTGATTTAATCTCAGTCCATATTCGTATTCTTTGACGTTTCATTCCATTTAGCAGATCACTTAATTCTTCTTCAATTTCACTCGGGATAGCAATGTCATCAGCGAATCGAATCATTGATATCATTTCGCCTTGAATTTTAATCCCACTCTTGGACCGTTCTTTTATTTCCATCATTGCTTCTTCGATGTACAGACAGTACACAGGGGCGAAAAACTGCATCTCTGTCTTATACTCTTCTTAATCCGAGCAATTCGTTCTTAGTCATCAACTCATATTATTCCTCCTTGGCTGTTGCACATACTGTATACTACACATCTCCCCCCCCCCCCCCCCCCAATAGCTTACTCCTATTTTTCTCAGAATTTCGAACGTCTTGAACCATTTTACATTGTCGAACGCTTTCTCCAGGTCGACAAACCCTACGCATGTTTCTTGATTTTTCCCCAGTTTTGCTTCCATTGTCAAACACAACGTCAGAATTGTCTCTCTGGCAAAGCCAAAGTGATCGTCATTCTAACACATCCTCAATTTTCTTTTCCATTCTTCTGTATATTATTTTTGTCAGCAACTTGGATGCATGAGCTGTTAAGCTGATTGTGTGGTAATTCTCGCACTTGTCAGCTCTTGCAGTCTTCGGAACTGTGCGGATGATGCTTTTCCGAAAGCCGGATGGTATGTTGCCAGTCATACATTCTACACACAAACATGAATAGTCGTTTTGTTGCCACTTACCCCAATGACTTTAGAAATTCTGATGGAATGTTATATATCCTTCTGCTGTAGTTGATGTTAAGTTCACCAAAGCCCTTAAATTGTGATTCCAATATGGATCCCCTATTTCTTCTAAATCGACTCATGTTTCTTGTTCTATCATATCAGACAAATCTTTTCCCTTATAGACTCTTTCAATGTACTCTTTCCACCTATCCATTCTCTCCTCCGCATTTAACAGTGGAATTCCTTTTGCACACTTAATGTTAACACCCTTGCTTATAATTTCACCCAAGACTGTTTTGACTTTCCAATAGGCTGAGTCAATCCTACCGACAATCATTTCTGTTTCGATTTCTTCATGTTTTTCATATAGCCATTTCGTCTTCCCTTCCCTACACTTCCTATTTATTTCATTCCTCATCAACTTGTATTTCTACATTCCTGAATTACCTTAACATTTCTGTACTTCCTTCTTTCATCGAACAACTGAAGTATTTCTTCTGTTACCCATGCTTTCTTCGCAATTATCTTCTTTGTATCTATTGTTTTTCTTGCAACTTCTGTTGTTTCCCGTTTTAGAAATGTCCATTCCTCTTTAATTGTACTGCCTACCGAAGTATTCGTTATTGCTGTATCTATAGCCTTTGAGAACTTCAATCATTTCTCATCATTCCTTAGTACTTCTGTATTCCACTTCTTTGTGTATTGATTCTTCCTGATTAATCTCTTCAGCCGACTCTTCATCACTAGTATATTGTGATATGAGTGTATATCTGTTCCTGGGCACGCCTTACAGTCCAGTATCTATTTCGGTATCTCTGTCTGATCATGATGTAATCTAACTGAAATCTTCCTGTATCATCCGGCTTTTTCCAAATGTATCTCCTCCTCTTGTGATTCTTGAACAGAGTATTTGCTATTACTTGCTGAAATTTATTACAGAACTCAATTAGTCTTTCTCCTCTCTCATTCCTCGTCCCAAGCCTATGTTCTCCTGTAACCTCTTCTTCTACTCGTTCCCCTACAACTGCATTCCAGTCCCCCATGACTATTAGATTTTCATCTTCCTTTCCCTACTGTATTACCCTGTCAGTATCCTCATATACCTTCTTTACCTCATCATCTTCAGCTTGCGACTTCGGCCTGCATATCTGAACATCGTTGACGGTGTTGGTATGCAGTCGGTTCTGGTAAGAGCAACCGTATCACTGTTCACAGTAATACACTGACCGTCCTACCTTCCTGTTCATAACAAATCCTACTCCTGTTATACCATTTTCTACTGATGTTGATATTACCCCATACTCATTTGACAAGAAATCCTTGTCTTCTTTCCGTTTCATTACACTGACCCCTACTATATCTAGATTGAGCCTTTGCATTTCCCTTTTCAGATTTTCTAGCTTGTCTGCTAGAAGTTCATAAGTTCCTCTAGTTCTAGCGATTATGTCGTTTCTCAGTCTTCTGACTGGTTTGATGCGCCCCTCCACGAATCCCTCTGCTGTGCCAACCTCTTCTTCTCAGAGTAGCACTTGCAACCTGTGTCCTAGAGACTTTGTCGCCAGAACGGCAACCCTGGCCGACCACTACTCCCTCCAAAGATCGTTGCCAAGACAAGCCACACCAGGTGAGCTGTGAGTGGTTACTCCACAGATATTGACTAGAGTGCACGGTATAACAATATTTGTTTATGGTTCATTTAAATTTTCTTATATATATTTTTGATTTAAACTTTTTCACAGATTGATATCAAATTTTCTGTATATGTAAAGTGAGTTATACTGGAGACTGGGATTCTTTGTATTGTATATGAGTAATGTAAGTAAAATCCAACAAAAATTGTTTATTATTTAAAATAATTTTCTGGCGACCTTTCGTATTTAAAATAATTTGTGTGCATGTATCATTAATGTTAATGGAAATTTCACAATTTAAGAGATGGTCACACTTAGCAACAATATAAGATATAGGTGTTACGTAAAAGCCAGTGTGCTTTTGTTTAAAACGAAAGTGGCTCTGCAAAGTGGAAAAGGTGGTAAGGGTGAATTGGCGCGCGACCTAGAGCAAGTGCGGGAAGGAAGACACACGGTCTGTAGACAGCAGTTATTGAGGCAACTCACTTGTGGACTAGGAAAAACTTTGCCTGCAAATTCGGGCAAAATGCCACGGGTGGAGACTGCAAACGACTTACGGCATAGCTGCGAGTTGTTGGGCTAGTGTATGTAGAACTGAATGACGCCAAGAAGAGTAATTAAGCCCATACAGCAAGAGCCTTGCAGGCTGTACTGTGGGTAGTGTAGCCGCCACACCCACGCCTACAGCCAACTGATAAGACTTTTATATTAAATTCACTTTTGTGCAGGGTGAACCATTAATTTAAATTGTGTTTTAATAATCATTCTTGAACTTTAAACAAAGTGGTTCACCCTGTTATTTCATCCTAATCATACACCTATATGGGATTCCTTCCTGGTGTTTGATGAATCCGAGTACTCTATTTTACAGACTTATGAAGTGCCCAGTTATTACAAAAAGGCACTATTTAATTGCTTATGTGTTTTCTTAACAATTAAAAAGTGTTATTGTACAAGTTTGATTACGTAAAATTCAATGAGAGGGTAGCCAAGTTGCTAGAATCTGGTAAATGACTATACAGAGTTAGTTCAAAGAATAATAACTTCTGAAAGTAAAATCCAGTAAAAAAGAGTTTTTCTTTAAGTGAAGTGATCAGCATAACAAGTATCTTATTATTTAAGTTTGTTTATTATAGAAAATAATTCTCTATAAGTCCCCCTGGTCAATTTTTTTTTACTTTCCCTGAAGGCATCTTCTGGGCCTTTTCTCTTATAAAACGTATCAGGTTGTGGTAGTAAAAAAAATTCCAGTGTCAGCACCAACTTTGTTTACACGGAGTAATATTTATTTGAAGAACCAAATTAAACAGTAGGAAGAAAGTAGGCAAAATTCATACTTCTGCTTTTCCAGTATGACCCTGTTTCATTGCCTGGATAGGCTGACGACCATTGATGCATGTTTTAAACCACTAAATGAACTTGGAACTGAGTTGTCCTCACGTCAGTATAATAATATTCATACTGCGTTTCTATTGAACCACAGGGTAAAATCTTAGGAAAAGAATTAAATGGTCTGATTTATTTATCCATTAGACACAACACACAGTCAAATCCTGTAAAAAGGTTTATTGATTCGCTTTCCCTATTAACAGGACTATCCTCCCATAGTATACATTATTTGGGAACTAAATTAAATTTAGTAAGAGGGTTATTTGTGGCTTTCCCCATGATAGGACTATTTGTTCTCGTGGGGTATAGTATACGTGGCAACACAGAAAGGTTTTCCTGTTATTTAGGTAAAAACATACTAAATTACAATGGCAGAGGTAGAGTTATACGTGGCGCCTGGTGACATGACGTTTTATAGCAGTTAAGAGTCCATAAGTAGTTAAACACAGCTATACATTTTACAGACAGGTAGGATTCTTTTGGAAGAAGTATAAAGGTCTCAGGGGCAAGAATTTGTTAAAGCAATTAAGAGAAAGATACAGCAGTATAAACCATTATATGTGTAGTTGAATCAGTTATTGAATATGGGTAAAGAAAAGTATATGCAGTATAGAGAAGTTATGCAGGAAGTGGCACTGCTGTAAACAGTAATCGGGGTCAGGACAGAGAGGAAACGATTTTACTGATGAAAAAGCAGGTATAAGATATTAATCTGGGGAAAGAGAATTATATGCTCTTAAGCCCTTCTCAAGTTAAGAAAGAAGTAGATTCAGAGGAGGAAGACAAGAGGGTAGACAATAATGAACAAAATGAACAACAACCGATTCATTTGTATGCATTACTGATAACACAAAAGAAGAACACTTAAATTCTAAGCAAACAAATGATAAGACAGTCTCCAATTTTCAAGGAACTAGAGGTCGAAGAAAAATTCGACCATCACAGAAAACACAGTGGATTATCCACATTGGATTTTATTAAGAACTGCAGAAGGCTATTTCCTGAAAATATCACAGATCAGGAAAAAGTAAATATCGTAATTAGTGGTTTAGCAGGAGATGCTAAACGATGGGGATTTAACTTAAGCACTGAAGCAATGACCTTCAGTGAATTTAGACAGAAGTTCTTGGACGAGTATTGGTCTCAGCAGATACAAAATAGTCTATGGCGTCAGTTTATAATCGTGAGAATGTTCGAAGGTAAAGGCCGAGTGAACATGAAAGAAATTTGTGTCATGGTGTAGGAGATTGGCTCACTTAAGGAATTGAACGAGTGATTCCGAAATCATATGGGAACTGTGGAAGAAATTACCAGAAGATGCCAAAAGATATGTAGGCAGTAACCAGAATACGTTTTCTGCATTTTTAGAAAAAGTGATTGATGAATACCACTGGCGAGAAAACAATTTACATCAGAATAATAACCACCGGAATGAAAGGAACCACCAGAATAACAGCAATCAGGAGCAAAATGATAATGTGTATCACGTTAATACTGAGCAAAGAGGAAGAGGCAAAGGAAGATTTTCCTCTAACCACCACGAAAGAGAACATAGGCCGCGAGATAACTCCCATAGAGAGGAGTTAAACTAAAGAACGTTGCGGGTCGGACGGACGTGGGAAGAAGATGCAGGAGGCCTAAACGCAAAAAATACCCTCGACATAGACAGAGAAGCCTCGATACGGCGCGGTACTGTGCACTAGGCCTCTGCCGCGACAGATGGTAGTGCAGGTGAATCACAGTCGGCTAGCAACGGACGCATTTCGTGCGCTAACAAGCAGCGGACCGTTGTGTTGTTGTTGTTGTTATGGTCTTCAGTCCTGAGACTGGTTTGATGCAGCTCTCCATGCTATTCTATCCTGTGCAAGCTTGTTCATCTCCCAGTACCTACTGCAACCTACATCGTTCTGAATCTGTTAAGTGTATTCATCTCTTGGTCTCACTCTACAATTTTTACCCACCACGCTGCCCTCCAATGCCAAATTTGTGATCCCTTGATGCCTCAGAACATGTCCTACCAACCGGTCCCTCCTTCTTGTCAAGTTGTGCCACAAATTCCCCTTCTCCCCAAGTCTGTTCAATACCTCCTCATTAGTAATGTGATCTACCCATCTAATCTTCAGCATTCTTCTGTAGCACCACATTTCGAAAGCTTCTATTCCCTTCTTGTCCAAACTATTTATCGTCCATGTTACACTTCCCTACATGCCTTCACACCATACAAAAAATTTTCAGAAACGACTTCCTGACACTTAAATCTATACTCGATGTTAACAAACTTCAGAAACGCTTTCCTTGCCATTGCCAGTCTACATTTTATATCCTCTCTACTTCGACCATCATCAGTTAATTTGCTGCTCAAATAGCAAAACTCCTTTACTACTTTAAGTGTCTCATTTCCTAATCTAATTCCCTCAGCATCACCCGACTTAATTCGACTACACTACATTATCCTCGTTTTGCTTTTCTTGATGTTCATCTTAGTTCCTCCTTTCAAGACACTGTCCATTCCGTTCAACTGCTCTTCCAAGTCCTTTGCTATCTCTGACAGAATTACAATGTCGTCGGCGGACCTCAGAGTTTTTATTTCTTCTCCACGGATTTTAATTCCTACTCCGATTTTTTCTTTTGTTTCCTTTACTGCTCACTCAATATACAGAATGAATAACATCGGTGAGACGCTACAACCCTGTCTCACACCCTTCCGAACCACTGCTTCCCTGTCATGGCCCTCAACTCTTATAACAGGAGTTTCTGCACAAATTGTAAATAGCCTTTCGCTCCCTGTATTTTACCCCTGCCACCTTCAGAATTTGAAAGAGAGTATTCCAGTCAACATTGTCAAAAGCTTTCTCTAAGTCTACAAATGCTGGAAACGTAGGTTTGCCTTTCCTTAATCTTTCTTCTAAGATAAGTCGTAAAGTCAGTATTGCCTCACATGCTCCAACATTTCTACGGAATCCAAATTGATCTTCCCCAAGGACGGCTTCTACCTGTTTTTCCATTCGTCTGTAAAGAATTCGCGTTAGTGTTTTCCAACTGTGACTTATTAAACTGATAGTTCGGTACTTTTCATATCTGTCAACACCTGCTTTCTTTGGGACTGAAATTATTATATTCTTCTTGAAGTCTGTGGGTATTTCGCCTGTCTCATACATCTTGCTCACCGGATGGTAGAGTTTTGTCAGAATTGGCTCTCCCAAGACTGTCAGTAGTTCTAATGAAATGTTGTCTGCACCCGGGGCCTTGTTTCGACTTGGGTCTTTCAGTGCTCTGTCAAACTCTTCACGCAGTATCGTATCTCCCATTTCATCTTCTTCTACATCCTCTTCAATTTCCATAATATTGCCCTCAAGTACATCGCCCTTGTGTAGACCCTCTATATACTCCTTCCACCTTTCTGCTTTCCCTTCTTTGCTTAGAACTGGGTTTCCATCTGAGCTCTTGATATTCATACAAGTGGTTCTCTTTTCTCCAAAGGTCTCTTTAATTTTCCTGTAAGCGGTATCTATCTTACCCCTAGTGAGATAAGCCTCTACATCCTTACACTTGTCCTCTAGCCATCCCTGCTTAGCGATTTTGCACTTCCTGTCGATCTCATTTTTGAGACGTTTGTATTCCTTTTTGCCTACTTCATTTACTGAATTTTTATATTTTCTCCTTTCATCAATTAAATTCAATATTTCTTCTGTTACCCAACGATTTCTACTAGCTCTCGTCTTTTTACCTACTTGATCCTCTGCTGCCTTCACTACTTCATCCCTCAGAGCTACCCATTCTTCTTCTACTGTATTTCTTTCCCCCATTCCTGTCAATTGTTCCCTAATGCTCTCTCTGAATCTCTCTACAACCTCTGGTTCTTTCACTTTATCCAGATCCCATCTCCTTAAATTCCCACCCTTTTGCAGTCTCTTCAGTTTTAATCTACAGTTCATAACCAATAGATTGAGGTCAGAGTCCACATCTGCCGCTGGAAATGTCTTACAGTTTAAAACCTGGTTCCTAAATCTCTGTCTTACCATTATATAATCTATCTGATACCTTCTAGTATCTGCAGGATTCTTCCACGTATACAACCTTCTTTTATGATTCTTGAACCAAGTGTTGGCTAGGATTAAGTTATGCTCTGTGCAAAATTCTACCAGATGGCTTCGTCTTTCATTTCTTACCCTCAATCCATATTCACCTACTATGTTTCCTTCTCTCCCTTTTCCTATTCTCGAATTCCAGTCACTCCCTTCACTACCTGAATAATTTCTTTTATCTCCTCATACATTTCATCAATTTCTTCATCATCTGCAGAGCTACTTGGCATGTAAACTTGTACTACTGTAGTGGGCATGGGCTTCGTGTCTATCTTGGCCACAATAATGCGTTCACTATGCTGTTTGCAGTAGCTTACCCACACTCCTATTTCTTTATTCATTATTAAACCTACTCCTGCATTACCCCTATTTGATTTTGTATTTATAACCCTGTATTCACCTGACCAAAAGTCTTGTTCCTCCTGCCACCGAACTTCACTAATTTCCACTATATCTAACTTTAACCTATCCATTTCCATTTTTAATTTTTCTGACCTACCTGCCCGTTTAAGAGATGTGACATTCCACGGTCCTATCCCTAGAACGCCAGTTTTCTTTATCCTGATAACGACGTCGTCTTGAGTAGTCCCCGCCTGGAGATCCGAATGGGGGACTATTTTACCTTCGGAACATTTTACCCAAGAGGACGCCATCATCAATTAACCATACAGTAAAGCTGCATGCCCTCGGGAAAATTTACAGCTGTAGTTTCCCCTTGCTTTCAGCCGTTCGCAGTACCAGCACAGCAAGGCTGTTTTGGTTAGTGTTACAAGGCCAGATCAGTCAATCATCCAGACTGCTGCCCCTGCAACTACTGAAAAGGCTGCTGCCCCTCTTCAGTAACTACACGTTTGTCTGGCCTCTCAACAGATACCCCTCCGTTGTGGTTGCACCTACGTTACGGCCATCTGTATCGCTGAGGCACGCAAGCCTCCCGTTATAGAGAGAATTAATGCTATAGCAGTGCAGACGGCGAGTGACGTCACAAGGCAATCAGCTAAGGCTATGAGTAAGCTAGTGAACGGGGCATTACCCACTGGAACCAATACAGAGACTATGGACAGACTACGTGCGGTAACTGAGATGGAGGATAGTTTGTACGGAATTGATAACTGGCGTATACAAATGAGAAATCTGTATGATGGTATAAAGCAGTGTGATGAAAAGGAATACAGCATTACTGCAACCGGAAAGGAGGTGAAGGAAAAAGGTTTGTTGTCAGGAGCTGTGCACAGTACGCGAGCTGCCAATACATTGAATCAAAAAGCACCTCGCAGACGACGAGTGTTGCTAATGTTAAGAAAATGAAGGGGTCGTAAGTAGAAGCGAAGTAGGAGATGCACATTTGCTCTTTGCTGAAGTTTCATTGCGTGACAACGAATATGCGGATAACGTTTCTGTTATTTATAAGCCTAATTTGAAGGAAAACGAATTTGTGCGATTGATAGAAATCCACAAAGATTATAATGTTTATGAAGCACAAGCTGGTGACGTCACGAAAGATAAGGAGGACAGTTCTGATGAAGTACCAACGGAGGACAACAAACTGCCAGCTACAAAAGATAAACAAAAGGAACTCGTTACTATAGAACGAATCCAGAAGTGCATGAATTACGAGACTAGTGACAATCTGGAGTTCTCAAAGAAATTAAGAAGGGCGTTCGTGTTAGAAGGGGACAGTGATAGCGAAGATGCCAACTTAAATGAAAATGAAGAAATCAGTCAATCTATTGATTCAGAATCGGAGGAAACGAAGATTACTGAAAAACTCTGATAGAAATGTGACTACCAGAGAATGAGAATATATCGTGTGAAAAGTTGCCGAAACTGGACAGTAAACAGCAAAAAGAAGTTAGTCAAGAGGAAATAAAATATGTAAATGACGAAATCTGTGAAGAAGCAGTAATGTCAATTCAGGATGCGGAAGCCATAACGGATTCTAAGAAAAAGGAACCACCGGATGAAATGATTAGTAATCAGCAACAACAACGGATCGTGAGGAAATTGCGATCGGAAAGAAACAGGAAACACCCGGCTTAGAATGCAGAAAGATGAATGCCATTTCATGGGAAGATGTAATGGCAGACCAAAACTTATTGTGGGAGGAACAAGAGGACTAGGAAGTGAAACCGATAGAAACCAATGAGGATGAAACATTTAAAATGTTATACTTAAAAGAGGTAGCTGTAGTAAAAGAATAGCCAGTATATGAAAAAATATTACGAGATTCCTAAACGAAGATGAAGTGTGGAAATAAGTAAAGGTCAAATTTGGCAGTAATGATTGTCCACAAATACCAAAATTTTACAAAATATTTAAAGGGGTACTGTTTACTAGAAAGGGGAAAAATAGTGAAGAATGGCAAGTCTTTTGGCCACCACAGTTTGAAATAGAATTATTTGATTACTTTCATTTGGCATAAAGATATTGTGGGGCGAAAAAGTGCCATGAGAAAATTGCAAGTATCGCCAAAATTGGGAGTAATGCTTTGTAAAAGGTTACAGAACGTTTCACGTTTGTCAAAGAACTACAGTGGCCAACAGAGGTGCTACGCAGATTCTCAAACCATTAGACAACTTAGACCTACTGTCTGTTGACCCATGTGAGCCCTACGTAAAATCGCTGGAAATTGCACCCACATTCTAGTTATTTTAGATGTATTTTCAAAATTTATTAAACTGTATCCAATAAGGAAAGACACAGCTAAAATAGTTTTCCATAAAATGTTGGAATACTTTAGTGAGACAAGAATACAAAGGAGAGTACTTTCTGACAATGGTTCACAATTTATTGCAAAATTATGGGTAGAAGGAATGGAGCAAAAAGAAATACAAGTAACACACATTTCAGCCTACCATCCACCAAATAATCCAGTATCATGCTGTATGCGAGAACTAGGGAGACTCTGCAGGACAAGCTGTCACTAAAACCATAGAACTTGGGGCAAATTTATTCCAAAATTTGAAGTAATTTTGAAATCATTACAACATGAAATCACTGGTTTCATACCTGAAGAAATTATGTTAGGCCATAAAACTAAAAGTTTGATAGAAAAAGTGTTAGAATACCCACCCAATAAAGAAATAGATTCGGTAAAGAAAAAGGAAATCGTGAGAGAACTTAGCAGACAAAAAGCAGAAGCAAGAGCCAAAAGGCACGATGAAAAGGCAAAATTTTCAAAATTTTTCATTGGTGAACTGGTACTTGTTGAAGCTCACAAAAAATCTAATGAGGTAAACCACGAGATTTCAAAATTTAAGTACGTTTACTATGGTCCTTCTGAAATTCAAGGAATACCACACCCTAATGCATACTTTATGGTTTATCCTAAGTCCAGAAGACCACTAGGAAATAGAAACATTGTAGACCTAACGAAATATGTAGCCAGAAATGTGCAAAAATTTGTAACTATTATTATTATTAATTGTATTTTGTATAAATTGTATTGCAACCATATTAATATCTGTCAAGTTTCAGGTTCTGAGATCCTTTTGTATAAATGTGCAGTGATGGACACCTGAAACAAATATGTCACTTAGAGGACAGTTAAGTGAAATACTGCAGCCTAAGGGGCATAACAAACCCGTGGTTTTTGACGAAAAAGGAGTGCCAGAAATTATGTCAAAATAAAAGGGGTAGCCTACTAAGAAGAATGCACAAAGTGTTTTTAAATAAAATGTAAAATGGACTGCTTTTGATCTCACAAACAGGCAGCCAAAACAAAGGGGTATGATATTGGTTCACAGGAGCCAAGGACTGCCATAATACCCATACAGCTGGCAGAAAATTTTTCTATTAGAGTGTAGTAATTTTGTACTATTAGTTTTAAAATGATTATGTGTAAAGTGTGTTTTTATGATATAACTGGTAACAGACTTACGTGTATAGTGTCTATTCAGGAGGACAATGTTTTAATGTAAATGAACAAATGAAACTTATTTTTTGGTATTCCAGTCACGCTTACCTGCAAGGACGTATAATTGAAAAAGGGGCATATCCAAATATTTGTTTATGGTTCATTTAAATTGTTTATATTTTCTATTGCTTTAAAATTTTTTGCAGATTGATATCAAATTTTCTGTATATGTAAAGTAAAGTGTGTGATACAGGGAATTGAGGTTCTTTGTGTTGGATGTGAGTAATGTAAGTAAAATACTACATAAATTGTTTATTATGTTAAATAATTTTCTGATGGCCTTTTGTACATAAAAATAATTTGTGTGTATAAATTGTTCATGTTAATACAAATTTAACAATTTAAGAAATGGTCACAGTTAGCAACAATACAAGAAATAGGTCTTATGTAAAAGCCAGTGTGCTTCTGTTTAAAGCGAAAGTGGCTCTGGGGAGCGGAAAAGGCGGCAAGGGCGAATTGGCGCGCAACCTAGAACAAGCACAGGAAGTAAGACACACGGTCTGTAGGCAGCAGTGATTGAGGCAACACACTTGTAGAGCAGGAAAAGCTTTGCCTGCAAATTCGCACAAAATGCCCTGATGGAGACTGAAAACGGTTTACAGCATAGCTGCGAGGTGTGTAGAACTGAACGACGCCAAGAAGACAAACTAAGCTCATATAGCAAGTGACTTGCAGGCTGTACTGTGGGTAGTGTAGCCGCCATAATCGTTCGCCACACCCAAGCCCACAGCTACCAGATAAGACTTTTATAGTAAATTTACTTTTGTACAGCGTGAATCATTAATTTAAACTGTGTTTTAATAATCATTCTTGAACTTTAAACAAAGTGGTTCACCCTGTTATTTCATCCTAATCATACTCCAACATAGGGTTCCTACCTGGTGTTTGATGAATCCGAGTATCCTATTTTACAGGGTTATGAAGTGCCAAGTTAATATAAAGAGGCACTCTTTAAATTGTTTTTGCGTTTTCTTAACAATTGCAAAGTGTTATAGTAAAAGTCTACTTACGTAAAATTCAATCAGAGTGCAGCCAAGTTGCTAGAATCTGGTAAATCACTATACAAAGTTAGTTCAAAGAATAATAGCTTCTGAAAGTAAATTCCAGTAAGAAAGAGGTTTTCTTGAAGTGAAATGATCAGTATAAGAAGTGTGCGCTTTAGTATCTAAGTATTTTATTATTTAAGTTTGTTTATTATAGAAAATGATTCTCTATATATCCCCCCTGGTCCATTTTTTTTAGCTTCCCTTAACTTATCTACTGGGCTTTTTCTCTTTTAAAAACGTAATGTATAAGGGTGTAGTAGTCACAAAGAAATTCCAGTGTCTGCACCAACATTTTTTACGTGGAGTAATATTTATTTGAAGAACCAAATTAAACTAGTAAGAAAGTAGGCAAAAATCATACTTCTGCTTTTCCAATACTGCACTGTTTCATTGCCTGGATAGGCTGGCGACCATTGGTACATGTTTTAAACCACTAAATGAACTTGGGATTGAGATGTCCTAGCTTCAGTATAATATTATTCAAACTGCGTTTCTGTTTCTCGGTGGGTAAAATCTTAGGAAAGGAACTGAATAGTCTGGTTTACTTATCCATTAGACACAACACACGGTCAAATCCTGTAAAAAGGGTGACTCTATTGATTAGCTTTTTCTATTAACAGGACTATCCTCCCATAGTATACATTATTTGGAAACTAAACTAAATTAAGTCAGAGGGTTATACGTGGTTTTTCCCATAACAGGACTATTTGTTCTATTGTGGTATAGTATACGTGACAACACAGAGATAGGTTTTTCTGATATTTAGGTAAAAGCGTACTAAATTACAATAGTAGAGGTAGTGTTATAACTTGTTATCAAAGCAAAAACTGTTCTTGAGTTGACCAGCATGTAAAACATAAGTGGATTATCATAGTAAAAACTGGTCATGTGTTGACAAGCAGTTAAACACTGGAAATTGGTAGTTGACAGTTACAACAGGCAAATTTCAGCCTTTTCAGAGCTTAATTCATGTAATGTTAAGAATTTAGGGAATGTGGCCTCATCGTCAATTACTGATGCAATCATTGTTGTAGCCCCAGTTCTGCTATTGAGAAAACGGACATGCCAAATCTCTGAAGAATAGCCGGCCGGAGTGGCATCAATTTCCGCCGATACAGGCGTCTTTTAATGTTAAGCAGTGATGTTAGTTCTTTACTTACCTATCATTCACAAGCAGGATCTATGCCGATTTAGATATTTGTTATACGATATGATCTAGTCTGCAACGCAGCTCATAGGATGTTGCGCATTTGCGTGATTGCTAACTCATATTTGTAACTAACTAAGAAACTGTACTAAAATCCGCTGAATAATCTACATACAGAAAACTAATATGTGTGATAATTTATTACTTATCACACTTACCCTGCTAACTTTACTACGAATATCTCTGGGATCCTGAACACAGTACATAATCCTGTGTTAAAAGTCAGGCATTTTGAAAGACCATAAAATGGATTGCGGTATATGTATATGTATTTTCTGGTGCACTGAATGGATATTGTGCCTGAGTGTCAACGCAGCTGGGTGTCAAGTTCAAGGCAAAGTGCCGCCTGATACTGTGACGTACTTTGCCATAACGTCGCAGAAGTAGATAATCTCCCGTTTTCAAGCCACGCAGTACAAACAGTATTGTTCTTAACATACATTAATGTATTTTGGTTCTGATACGTGTAGCCGCATTTGTGGTTGTGTTATTTCTATTCTTTGTAGCCTATCTGCTAGGTATGACCGAAATCGGCGATAATGTGCGCCACATATTCCTAAAGAGGTCAACTTGTTTAGTATAATTTAATGGTCATCAGTATCAAAAGTTTTAGAAATATCTAAAAACTTTCCTGTGACACTCTTATCCTTGTCAAGAGCAACAAGTACCACTTTTGTGACTTATATCATCATGGCCGATTCAGTACGTTTACTACTTCAGAAATCAGTCTGTGATTCACTTACAAGGTTGTATTTACGAAAGCGATTCATTAAATTGTCTCCGGCCATCCTGATTTAGGTTTTCCGTGATTTCCCTAAATCGTTTCAGGCAAATGCCGGGATGATTCCTTTGAAAGGGCACGGCCGATTTCCTTCCCAATCCTTCCCTAACCCGAACTTGCGCTCCGTCTCTAATGACCTCGTTGTCGACGGGACGTTAAACACTAACCACCACCACCACCATTAAATTGTCTTCCATATGTCGTTCTATTATTTTTGAGAACGATGACAGCAGGAAAAGAGGCTAGTAGTTTTCTGTGCCTTCTGCATTACCTTTCTTTACCAGAGGCATAATTCTTCCCTGTTTTAAGTACTCCAGATATTCACCCTTCCAGAATGACTGTTTTATGTTTATTAAGGGAGCTTTGTAGTCTGTATTCTACGTTTCAGCTTACACATTGGTGTTTCATATAAGCCTGCCGAATTACAATTTTTTTAGGTTTATTGTGAATTTTATTGTAATACCGGTACGTATGCAACAGCATACTTACCAATAAGTTCTAAAACGCCGCGCATAAAAATAGGGATTTTTCCGAGGCTCAAAGTTCGAGTTCTATTGGTGATAAAGAGGGTTTTAGTGTTTTGGATAACCCTTGGGCTAGGGATTGTGTGTGTACCCAACAGAAGGCTCGGCTTAGTGTCATTAACCTACAGAACAGGGTCAAAGTATGAGTATTAAACACTTCCTACAGCTTAGGCAAATGGGGCGAATCTGTAGGTTCTATTTGCATTTGATGTGGCTACGCTTGAGCTCAAGGTGCTCTGTAGAGGTATCGTTATGTATGGGAAAGACATTCTTTTTTTTTTTTTTTTTTTGCTAATTTTTCGCACCAAAACCGAGTCGCGCGGATTCCAAGACGTCTATGCACAGCAAATCGCTGAAAGTTTTGCGACATGTTAGTAAGCGCCCCATGTTGAACAATCTTGAAAACTTTCTGTATATCTTTATCCGTTTGCGAGATGCAGAGGTTCAAATTTTCCCTACTTCTACCGCAAAATACGCACGTAATATCGTGTATGGATCGAAATCCAAACAGTAAGTAACCGCACTAAATTGCTCAAAATTTAACGGTTATTCTCTAGGCATTTATCTAAAGGTACCATCTTGCTGTTTTAAAAAATATTTACCAAAACAGAGCCGCGGATGCCAAGACTGCTATGCACACTACATGGCTGTAATTTTTACGATATATTCCTTAAATTCCGATCTCGATCAAAGTTTGAAATGTTCTTGATATCTCTATACGTATGCGAGATACACACGTTCAAAGTTACCCTACTCCTACACGTAGAATACAAAAGTAAGATCCTATGTACGGCGAAAACATCGTTTATAAAGCTGTAGCACGGAGAATTACGCTAGAAAGTTTCTCCGTTTTCATCATAAGGATAATGCGAACCCTATGTTTTAGTACTGAAACACAAGCAAAAAAATTTTTGCTCGTAAAAACGGTCTGAGAAGTAAAATTAGTTTTGCGTTATTTCAGTTTCAAATAAATGAACTATCAAAATATACTGACAAATTTCCTTTTCATAGGCGTGACATGCCCTGCTGCAGCAGAGGAAATAGAGTAAACAATGGGAAAATGCACCTATCAGGGCACAAAACATGCAAATAATTTCCTGATTATTTAAAAAACTCTGAAAAGTTGGATAGTAGCTACCTCATTCTACTCTACTGCCCATTAAAATTGCTACACCACGAAGGTGACGTGCTACAGATTCGAAATCTAACCGACAGGAAGAAGATTCTGTGATATGCAAATGATTAGCTTTTCAGAGAATTCACAGAAGGTTGGTGCCGGTGGCGACACCTACAACGTGCTGACATGAGGAAAGTTTCCAACCGATTTCTCATACACAAACAGCAGTTGACCGGCGTTGCCTGGTGAAACGTGGTTGTGATGCCTCGTGTAAGGAGGAGAAACGCGTACCATCACGTTTCTGACTTTGTTAAAGGTCGGATTGTAGCCATCGCGATTGCGGCTTATCGTATCGCGACATTTCTGTCTCGTATCACTAGCAGTCGAGATGACAGGCATCTAATCCGCTTGGCTTTAACGGATCGTGCAGCCACGTCTCGATCCCTGAGTCAACAGTTGGGGACGTTTGCAAGACAACAACCATCTGCACGAACAGTGCGACGACGTTTGCAGCAGTATGGACTATCAGCTCGGAGACCATGGCTGCGGTTACCCTTGACCCTGCATCACAGACAGGAGCGCCTGCGATGGTGTACTTAACGACGAACCTGCGTGCACGAATGGCAAAACGTCATTTTTTCGTATGAATCCAGGTTCTGTTTACAGCATCATGATGGTCGCATCAGTCTTTGGCAACATCGCGGTGAACGCACATTGGAAGCGTGTATTCGTCATCGCCATACTGGCGTATCACCCGGCGTGATGGTATGGGGTGTCATTGGTTACACGTCTCGGTCACCTCTTGTTCGCACTGACGGCACTTTGAACAGTGGACGTTACATTTCAGATGTGTTATGACCCATGGCTCTGCCCTTCATTCGATCCCTGCCAAACCCTACATTTCAGCAGGATAATGCACGACAGCACGTTGCAGGTCCTGTATGGGCCTTTCTGAATACAGAAAATGTTCGATTGCTGCCCTGGCCAGCACATTCTCCAGATCTATCACGAATTGAAAACGTCTGGGCAATGGTGGGCGAGCAACTGGCTCGTCACAATACGCCAGTCACTACTCTTGATGAACTGTGGTATCGTGTTGAAGTTGCATAGGCAGCTGTGCCTGCACACGCCATCCAAGCTCTGTTTGACAATGCCCAGGTGTATCAAGGCCCTTTTTACAGCCAGAGGTAGTTGTTCTGGGTACTGATTTCTCAGGAGCTATGCACGCAGATTCCGTGAAAATGTAATCACATGTCAGTTCTAGTATAATATATTTGTCCAATGATTACCCGTTTATCGTCTGCATTTCTTCTTGGTGTAGCAATTTTAATGGGCAGTAGTGTACCTTCCTCAGCACCTTTAAAAAATTCCCGATTAAATTTTGGCATGCGAACATATTCGCACTTTTTTATGGTGAGAGAGAAGGAGACTGCCATACAAAAAAGACGGAAAAGTAATAATTATTGGAAGATAGCAGGCAGTGGCTGTGTCAGCGAGGGAGACAATGGCAACGTGAGAGAGAGAAAGACACAGTGGCAATGGAACACAGTTGAGTGAAGCATACAGTGCAAGTTAGGGAGGGGGGATGGAAGTTAGGAGTAAAAGAAAAAGAAAAAATGAAAGTGGTGAGAGGCAGTGGTAATGAGAGACTGAGTATATGACAACGACAACGAGGAACTGGGAGATAGTAACAGTGAGAAAGGGCAGCAGCACTGAGAATGAATGAATGACACAGTAGCACTAAGAAAGAGCAAGAGGGAGACAGTGGCAGGGCGAGGAGACAGTAGTAGTAGGACAGAAAGAAGGGACTGTGACACGGGAGACGGTGACAGAGAGACATAAAGAGATAATGACAATGAGTTGGGTTGAATGGGTGAGCGACGAAGGGCAGCTGGAAGTGGATGGACATGAGCGACTTACAGCGATGGATTACTGGGTGTGAGTGAGTTATAGATGGGAGACCTTGTGGGAGTGAGAGGTGAGTTGCATGTTATAGAGAGCGCGAATGTGTTTGCATGCCAACATTTTTTGGAAAATTTTTGAAGGTGATGAGGAAGGTAGAATGTGGTAGTTGGTACCCCACTTTTCAGTCAGAGGCTTTTAAGTAGACAGGAACTTATTCGCATTTTTCGTGCTCCGTTGGAAGCATTTACGCGCTAGTTTCTGTAATATTTGAAAAATTCTTACTCACATAATTTGTTAGATTGTGTGGATAATTTGTTGCTTTATTCCTCCCCTGCCCCCTTAGCAGTACGTTGTTATGCTTTTGTTTGTCTCTTCTTGTTTTCTGTATAATGATATCTCAGATTGCTTTGCTTTTATTCTCTGCCTTGTAAATTATTTTGTCACTGAAAGGTTTTGTAGCAAGTAGCACCTTCCTATATATCGTTTTATGCCGAGAATTTTGAGAACTCTACGTACCTCAGGGTTTGAGAAGACTTCCTAACACGTGCTGTTATACATTTTTATTTTTGTTTTTCTGAGGCTCTGACACTGATATAGGTACTTTTGGGAATGTTTTCTGATCTTGCTGCTTGTGAAGTTAATACTGTTTGACACAGCAATGCCAACAGAAATTTTCCCTGATTGAAATACCCGTTTTAAATCTGTAAATATTGGCCCCTGGAATTAGTGGTATAATGCACTCTGACTACGTTTCTAGAACAACTGTATTTCGCACGTCTGTTCGGTTGCGCACACGGTATCCTCAATTCAGTTTAATGATTAAGTTTCCAAACAAACGAATTACCATTCTGATATTGGAATATACTAATACGACCCATCCTACAGGCAAAATATGTGCAGTGGTCTTGCTTTATTCATAAACGTAATTCTAAATATCTTTCTACAAGGACCTGAAAACAATGAACATTCGAAGAATATTTTCGCAGTCACGTGGTTCCTGAAGTGAGGAAGTTGCCGTTTCAGTAGTTGCAGGTACAGCAGTCTTGATGACTGAGTGATCTGACCTTGTATCATCATCCAACAATGCCTGGCTGCGCTGCTACTGTACACCGCCGTTATTTTCCCCGAGGGCATACAGATCTACTGTACTGTTAGATGGTGATGGAATCCCTTGGGTAAAATATTCTGGAGGTAAGATAGTCCCCCGTTCAGACCTTCAGACGGGGACCGTTCAGGAGGATGTCATCATCAGGAAAAACAAAACTGGCAATCCAAGGGTCGGAGCATGCAATGGCTTCCCTAATTGAGTAGGTCTGTTAAAAAATTCAAAAAGGATATTGATAGCCAAAGTTAGATATACCGAGGATTACTGAAGTTCGGGGACAGAATAATCAGAACTTCGGGTCAAGTCAGTACAGGGTTACACTCGTAAATACAAAATCAAATAGCGGTAATCCAGGAGTATGTCTAATAATGCATAAGAAAATTGACATTCAGATGAGCTACTATGATCAGCTTAGTGAACGCATTATCGTAGCCAAGAGAGACACGAAGCCAACACCCAGCACACTAGTACAAGTTCATACGCCAACTAGCTCTGCAGATAATGAAGAGACTGAAAAAATGTATGATGAGAAAAAAAAAATTGGCGGCGGCCCACGTGTTCCCGCATTACATGGTAATCGAATGGTTCTTCCTCTAGAAACTGCCGGTTGGTTGACTGGTGACAGTCGTGCCTTCTGCTTGAGCTTTTTATTCGTAAGAAGCTCCCTCCTGATGCATTTTAATAGCGACGGAAACTCGGGTGGGCTTCTGAGAACCCTTTTAAGCGCTGAAGATAGAATTCAGTGGCAGACTTTCGCCAAACGCTCTCTCTCCTTTACAGATTTTCAGAATCGATCTCAAAGCTTGTTTTGCGCTAGCAATCCACCAATCTTCGGTGCTGTGGAAGTCAGTGCGTTTGTGGAGATACAGATTCCAGATCTGCTGGAGCTCAAATTGATGTGCGGCGTCCTACAGGGTTATGCCAAAAATTTTTAGCAGGAATTTGGAAAATTGTTTTATTTACAATATAACTGATCCAATTTTTGGAAATACTCTCCGTGATCACTTATGCATCTTTCCATCCCTTGAAACCGCTTCGAAAATGTCTCATTCCAAGCTTCTTTTGGGAAGTTACTCGGAGCACTTTTGTTGGCTGCGATATGGTCATCATGGGACGAAAAACGCTACCTGCAAATTTTTTCCTTCATCTTTATGAACAGGATGAAGTTACACGATGCCAGGTCAGGCGAATAGGATGGGCGCGGTAAAACTCATTTTCCTTCTCCAAGAAAGCCATTGTTTTATCAGCCGTGTGTGCTGGGGCACTATCGTGATGCAGAAGAAGGTGCCCACTTTTCTACACTGAGTGCTATGACCTCCATGCGGTGATGACTTTCGGTAGACATTCAGTCACATACAACCAGATTGCGCGTCTTAGTGAAGAAAGTGGCCACCATCTTTTTTCCAGAGCTTCACCTTCTCCTCACTTAGAAAGCACCGTAGTGAAAACTGCTTCTTCATTTCGGAGTCACAATGGTACACTCATGTTTGATCACCTATTACGATATTATGTCTTTTGACAGCCCTTTGTAGAAATGTTCAAGTATAAAACGACCACAATTCATTCTGGTTTTTGGGCTTCGGTCAGGGAATGTGGCACCCACGGGCGACATCTCTTGGTCAGGCCTAAATTATTCCGAAGGATGATCTGCGCCACAGTCTATCCAACGTTTAGGGTACTTTCAGTTTCACAAAACTGAGATGAGGATACGCTTCAATCATTTTCCTCACAACAGCAATGTTTCCCTGGGTCACTGCCATTGTTGGGCGACGGGACGGGAGATTCATCGTCAAGAGATTCCAGACCCTTCAAAATTCACGACACCAATTTCTAATGGCGGCCGTAGAAGACGTACACTCATCAAAAACGCGTACCATAGAAGAGTGGCATTCTTCTACATTTAACTTCTTTTTGCAGTCGTTGCACGAGAAACGAGGCGTGACAGGCCCATTTCGCACCTGTGTCTGACTCTGCGTCTTCACTCACCGTTTGCAGCATGGTTTGACATCCAGTGGTGGAGGAACTGCTACACATATGCCCCAGTCGAAGAAAAGCACTTTTAAGACTGAAATAAGAGGGTAAGTCAATTACCATCCTCAAAGTAGTTATACAGTTTTATTGTAATAAAATAGGATACTTACAAGAACATCATTTTTCGACATGGTCCATCGTTGTACAAGCTTCCTGATGCCCTCATAAAAGAAGGTTCTCGGTTGAGCTGCGAGCCAGGAACGCACCGCTTATTTCACTGCTTCGTCCGAGGCAAATCGACGGCCCCTTAATGCCTGTTTGAGTGGACCAAACAAGTGATAGTCAGAACGGGCAAGATCGGGACTATATGGAGAATGATCCAGTACTTCAAATTTGAGTTTCTACAGCGTTTCAGCAGTATGGGCAACAGAACGCGGACGGGCTTTGTCGTGCAAGAACACAACACCTTTTGACAGCAATCCTCGACGTTTGATTCGAATTGCACTGTTTACTGTTGTGAACCTTTCCCCATAGTGTTCCAGTACTGGATCTTGTGCGTCCCAAAAAACAGTAAGCAACAGTTTTCCTGCGGACGGTTGGGTCTTGAACTCCGACTCGTAATGATGGATCCATGTTTCGTCACATGTAATGATCCTGTCTAAGAAGTTGTCCCCTTCGTTATCATAGTGGTCCAAATGTTTTTTGCACATTTGCAAGTGCGTTCGTTCCTGCAACTGTGTGAGTTGTTTTGGGAACCATCTTGCACAAACTTTATGAAACCCAATTCTGTTGTGGATGACTTCGTAGGCAGAACCGTGACTAATTTTCAGACGATGTGTCACTTCGTCAATAGTTAATCGTCTGTCTAAGAGAATCATTTCACATGAACGCTCATTGTTATTTTTCATTTGTGGCGGTAAACGGTAGTCCAGCTCCTTCATCGTGCGTAACACTTGTGCGACCACTTCGGAATTTTTCAATCCATTCGTAGACACTCCGTTGTGGCGAGACACTGCTCCCGTACTGTGCCGAAAGTCTTTGATGAATTTCGGCACCTGATACGCCTTCCAACCACTAAAAGGATCACTGAACGTTGCTCTTCTTTGATGCCAACAGACAGCGGAGCAGCCATGATTAACAGAACAGCAGCGATAACGAAAATAACCTAGCACCTTGAAAATTGCAAACATATAACAACAAACGAACAAAGCATGCGTTAACAACGTAAAACGACAGTACTACCAAAATAAACAAAAACATAACCAAGTTGCGGATAATAATTGCCTTACCCTCGTAGTTCCACTGTCGTGCTTCTAGCACAGCCCCCGTATTTAGTCTCCTGATTTCCGGCCGCCTCTGTTTCACTATCAGCGGGATTTACTTGCCATGTATATGCACAGTGATCAGACAATACCAGAGTTTGTACCTCAGAGCCCAGTATAGCAGCTGTATAATTAGTCACGGACATGCGGTCGATTCGAATCTGCCTTGTGGCATAGTAATTAGTGAGCTCCGTGTGTGTTTGACGGAGGCTGTCTCCAAGTGTCTATTAAATTGTGGGCTTCTACTAACGTCTGCCGCGATTAACACTTGTTAGGCGTCAGCTGTCGGTGTCTGTCGTCTGTGACCCCCCTCCCCCCCCCCCCCCCCCACACACCAGTATAATGACGCAGTTGTAGCCTCATAGTATAGGCCACACACCAGCAGTAAAAAACTGATTACGTTCGCGTCTATTGTCTGTTCCTGACGGAGCGTAAACATACAGGCTATGCCGCGTCCGTTCGGTAATGGGGAGACACGGGTTGACTAAAACTGAGGTCCTGCAATTGGATTCTGGGTCGAGATTTAAAGCAGTATTAAACCTGCTCTTTCATCTTGTAAAAGGGCCGCATCTGTTTAACATGTATTTAAAGAATCTATTAAGGCCTTTAGTCTAAAGGAATATTCCATTTTATTAATTTCCAGAGTCATAACAAAAAAAGCATTCTGATGAGCTTTAGGATCCATCTGTAGAACAAGATGAGAGAGTGACGTTAGATTTCAAAGTCTGCTCTGGATCCTCCCCGCTATCTACTTCTTCTGCCCAGTCATATGACTGTGAGGTTTTCTGTTTCGGAGCTTGCATCGTCCGGTTGTGTTTTTGTATCCTGGGCGTTCTTTCTGTGCAATTGCTGGCACGAGCGCTGGAATATGGGCGACGCGCAGTCCTCGCCTTTACGCTTTACCTGTGATATCCCGCGCGTCGAGCTTCCTGCGCGATTGTAGCTCCCCGTGTGCGCGACTACGTATTTCATTACCGGCCGCTGTGGTCGAGCTGTTCTAGGCGCTGCAGGCCGGAACCGCGCTGCTGCTACGGTCGCAGGATCGAATCCTGCCTCGGGCATGGATGTGTGTGATGTCCTTAGGTTAGTTAGGTTTAAGTAGTTCTAAGTCTAGGAGCCTGATTACCTCAGATGTTAAGTCCTATAGTACTTAGAACCATTTGAACAATTTTTTACGTACTTCATTCGCTGCTTTCACGAAGCTCGGTACTATCCTTCACCGTGTGCCTGGCATCCTTATCGATCTTATTTCACCACTTCTTCTTTGTTTTCCATACCTCCATACTAGGGCTACCGATAAAATTTCAATATAACGGTTTTTGATGATTTTCAAAGAAATGTCGGTATAAGATGGCAATTGTTGCCGCAGCGATAAATCGATATCGCGGTAGTAATATCGAGCGCCGATATTTTTATTTCATATAATTTTTTTCGCCATTTTCGATAAATATATGAAGTTGTTCATCTGAAATTGTAGTAGAACATAATTTTACTTTCACTATGTGAATGAGTCTTACTACTGGTTGAGCTTTCATCACGTCCAACAATTTTTAAGTCAACTAGTGTGCTATTTCTTCACATCGGCATTCTTCAAAAACAGTTACTGAAACTGATGACAAAAATCTACATGACAAGATTGGTGTTTGTGGGGAGCGGAGACGTGTGAGGGGAAATGCCGACGTAATCGGTGCTCAGTGCTGCCAACGGAAGCTACAACGTTTACCTTCACGACGCAATATTGATACAACTGCTAGGTCGCTGGCGTTTGAGGAAACGAAAAAAAAAAAAAATGCAAGCCCATATGAAGTGTTCAGGACAAAAGACAGATATATGACGAAACCGAACAGCGGAACCTTCGCATACCTTTTATTGTGCCACTTACCCGCAGTTACCATTGTTGGCAAAGTGGTTATCGCCGAGTGTGAACGTACATCGTTCTCATTTCTGTTATTGCTGTAAGACGCGTAAGCAGGCTGCTAGCTTTTTGATGTACAGAATATCTGATTATAAATCAATATTGAAATATACAGCTATAAAACTGGCAGAATGTTTACAACTTGTAGGTATATTTTTTTTTTGGCCCATTACATCGATATTACTTCCGTTGAATATCGATTTATCGCCGTGTTTTTCGTTATATCGAAGATCCCGTTCAAACTTTCTTAAATATCGATTTATCGGACTCTCGATATTTGTTAAAAAAATCAACAGTTCTTTTTCATACCCGTTTGAGTGCCGTTAGAATTTGTTCGGAAAACCTGAGGCAGAAAGCAGGCCTCCATTGCTTCCTGAACGGCGGCGGAACTCATGGTTTCAGCTACATCAGACTGCGGTTTTCACACAATGTGAACCTCCAGCTCTACCCACTGAACACACAATGGTTCTGAAGGTGGTCCCGCAATGTCATTGACTATCTAACTCAAAGGTTGTGACGTAGTTCTGCCGGTAGCTGAACTTTCCGTCGGCGACTGGACAGGGCTCCGCTCTCTACTGGGGACAGCCGTTCCGAAGGTGGTCCATCGATTTGCAAATTCTGCATGTTTGCGGATTTCCTCTGAAAGATGTTGATACGTGAGTCCTTGATCGTACCACACTTACACACCATATCTTAAATACCATAAAAGAGGAAGTGGTATGGAATCATAGTTGGTAGTCACAATTAATAATTAATTCAGTTTATTGACAATTACAAACTATGGGCGAGCCACTAGATAAAGCTTTGCAAATACAGTTAGGAACCCAACGTACCCAACGGATATTCAAAAGATACGTTAGGAACTCGCACAGTCCGAACATCATAATTTGCGTGCTGCACAGTTGTTGTTGTTGTTGTTCTTGTGGTCTTCAGTCCGAAGACTGGTTTGATGCAGCTCTCCAAGCTACTCTATCCTGTGCAAGCCTCATCGTCCCCGAGTAACTATTGCAACCTACGTCCCTCTGCTTACTGTATTCGTCTCTCGGTCTTCCTCTACACCGGCCAAAGTGGCCGGGCGGTTCTAGACGCTTCAGTCTGGAACCGCGCGACCGCTACGGTCGCAGGTTCGAATCCTGCCTCGAGCATGGGTGTGTGTGATGTCCTTAGGTTAGTTAGGCTTACGTAGTTCTACGTTCGAGGGGACTGATGACGTCAGATGTTAAGTCCCATAGTACTCAGAGCCATTTGAGCCATATTTTTCTTTCTCTACGATTCTTACCCCCCCCCCCCCCCCCCCATACTTCCTTCCAGTACAAAACTTGTGATCCATTGATGCCTCAGAATACGTCCAATGAACCGATCCCTTGTTCTAGCCAGAATGAGCCACAAATTTATTTTCTCCCCTATTTTACACAATACCTCCTCATCATTTAAGTGATCTACCCATCTGATCTTCAGCATTTTCCGGTGGCTCCACATTTCAAAAGTTTCTATTATCTTTTTGTTTAAACTCTTTGTCGTCCATGTTTCATTTGCATACACAGCTACACACTATACAACACCAGGAAAGACTTCCTAACACTTAACTCTATCTTCGATGTTAACAAATATCTCTTCCTCAGAAATTCATTTCTTGTTATTGCCAGTCTACATTTTATAGCCTCTCTGATTCAGACGTCATCAGTTATCCTACTGCCCAAATAGCAAAACTCATCTATTACTTCGAGTGTCTCGTATTCTAACCTAATTCCCTAAGCATCACCAGATATAATACGACTATATTCCATTATCCTTGTTCTGCTTTTCTTGATGTTAATCTTATATCCTCTTTTCATGAGAACGGCCATTCTATTCAATTAATTCGTCTAGTGGCAAAAAGAAAGCGTATCGTTTCCAAAAGTTGATCTCGAACCGCGTTGGTTTCTGCACTTTTCTCTCGAAAGTGGATTGATCCGTAAAATTCCTACAAGCGTTTGTAGCCATTCCACTCACGGACTTTCGCAAAAGTCACCAAACACGAACGCAACTGACAAGGGGAAGCCGCAACGCTGGAATCACATATTTACTTCAAACTTCGTACGCCTTTAGTAGGCCATTAAAACGACATAATGAGCACGTAGCACGGTGCACTACTCTCGCATCTCGGGGAAAATCGCAGGAGAGGTTTTACTCCTCTGTACCTGTGAGTCGGTGACATACATCACAGTTCATAGTCATCTGTCACAAGAAGGTGCAACAATTGGCAAAATTTACAGAAGTATCCTATGGTATTATCATTACTATTCATATTTTTTCCCTTATTTGTCAAGGAGCCAATTTTAGTTTCCACAAGAAGAACATTTTACATCATCAGAAGATTACTTATATCTACCGGAAGACAGATATCACTTGCCATAATAACGTGGCACTGTTCTTTTTACTTATGGAAAAGGTTAAGAAAATACAAGAAGACACAAAAGAAAATTTCTGTTTCGATCCTATCAAGAAAAACGCTGTAGTCGGCCTACGAGCGGTGGGACACAGCATCTCCGAGGTAGCGATGAAGTGGGGATTCTCCCGTACGACCATTTCCCGAGTGTACCGTGAGTATCAGGAATCTGGTAAAACACCAGATCTCCGACATCGCTGCGGCCGGTGAAAGATGCAGGAAGAACGGGACCAACGACAACTCAATAGAATCGTTAAACGTGACAGAAGTGCAACCCTTCCGAAAATTGCTGAAAATTTTAATGCTTGGCCATCAACAGGTGTAACTGTGCGAACCATTCAACGAAACATCATCAATATGGGCTTTGGGAACCGAAGGCCTACATGTGCTCCCTTGAAGACTGCACGACACAAAGCTTTACGCCTCGCCTGGGCCAGTCAACATCGACATTGAACTGTTGAAGACTGGAAACATGTTGCCTAGTCAAATTGTATCAAGCGGATGGACGTGTACAGGTATGGAGGCAATCTCATGAATCCATGGATACTGCATGTGAGCAAGGGATTGTTCAAGCCTGTTGTGACTCTGTGGTGTGGTGTGGGGAGTGTGCAGTTGGAGTGATATGGGGCATCTGGTATGTCGACATGCGAGTGTGCCAGGTGACACGTACTTAAGCATCCGGTTTGATCACCTTCATCTATTCATGTCCATTCTGACGGACTTGGGCAGGGCAACGTGAGACTCCAAACGTCCAGAATTGCTACAGACTGGCTCCAGAAACTCTCTTCTGAGTTTAAACACCTCCCCTGGCCACCAGACTCCCAGACATGAACATTATTGAGCATAACCGGGATACCTTGCAACGTGCTGTTCACAAGAGATCTCCACCCCGTCGTACTCTTCCGAATTTATGGACAGCAATGTCAATCCCTCCAGCACTACATCAGACAGTAGTCGCGTCCCTGCCATGTCGTGTTGCGGAACTTCTCAGTGCTCGCGGTGGCCCTGCGCAGTATTAGGCAGGTGCGCCAATTTGTTTGGCTGTTCACTGTATTGCCTGTCAGATGTCATACGAACTGAATGAGGTGACCAGTAATGAAAAAAAATTGATTTAAAAAAAAGTAGTGATGGGATTCGAACCATCGCCTTTTCGAAGACTCGCTTACTACTTGCCAGCGCCTACCGCTTTTTTATATCTTTTTGTTCATTATTGTTCGCTGCGTTTGTTCGGGGCCTACGTCCTATGATATCCATTCCAGTTCGCCGTTGATCCGTTCGATCAGTTTTTCTGTTACAGAGAACAGGTAACCCCCTGACCAAACACACTGAGCCACCGTGTCGACGCCGCTTGATCACAATGATTTCTCACGACCGGTAACTCTACACAGATGCGAAGATACATCAGTTGCATAGTATACGAGTAAACCTTGTCTTGCGATTTTGTCGGAAATGCCAGAGTAGTGCACCTTACTACTTGCACATCATGTTGTTTGAGTGGCCTACTGAACGTGTACAAAGTTTAAAGTAAATCCGTGATCCCAACGTCATGGCCTCCCCTTGAGAGTGTACCGAAGTTGTCTCGCGAACCCACAGCACGCCGGGCGCCGACGTAAACACTACCGCGCGAGTGGAGGTCGCAGGGCAGGGCAGGCCTGCAGCCAGCCAAATTCTGGCCACGCCAGACGGTGTCTAACCTCGGTGGTCTGATGGGAACCGGTCTGTCCACTTAGGCAGGGCCTCTGACGATGATCGATACACACACAGAATGCTTAACTTGTTGTTGATGTTAATCCCCGTTAATTTAATAGCCCATATTTCAAAGTGGCTTTCACATACGCTGAAGAGCCAAAAAAACTGGTACACCTGCCTAATATTACGCAGAGCCCCCGCCAGCACGCAGAAGTGCCGCAACACGACGTGGCATGGACTCGACTAATTTCTGAAGTAGTGCTGGAGGGAACTGACAACATGAATCCAGCAGGGGTGTCCATAAATCCGTGAGAGTACGAGGGGATGAACAGCACTTTGCAAGGCATCCCAGATATGCTCAATAATGTTCATATCTGGGGAACCTGGAGACCAGCGAAAGTGTTTAAACTCAGAAGAGTATTCCTGGAGCCACACTGTACCGATTCTGGACGTGTTGGGTGTCGCATTGTCCTGCTGGAATTTCCCAAGTCCTTCGGAATGCGCAATGGATATGGATGGATGCAGGTGACCTGAAAACATGCTCACGTACGTGGCACCTGTCAGAGTCGTATCTAGACGTATCAGGGGTCCCATATCGATCCAACTGCACACGCCCCACACCATTACAGAGTCTCCACTAGCCCTGAACAGCCCCTTGCTGACATGCAGGGTCCATGGATTCATGAGATTGTCAGCATACCCGTATACGTCCATCTGCTGGATACAATTTCAAACGAGACTCGTCCGACCAGGCAACATGTTTCCATGCGTTTCAGTCCGATGTCGATGTTCTTCCAACATCGAAAACCGTATACGTTTCACGGCTGTACCTGTGCCATTCAGCCCTTCGAGATCACCAGATGCTTTTTGTCCTGCGGTACTGCGCTCGAAACATTTTTTTTTTCCACATTGACTATTCGCTTTTTCATAGTGTAGTTTTTCGCGAGTTTGGACCGAGAAATCGAGAACCTCATTTAGAAGCACCAAATGTCGTTTGGCGGCATCGAAATCTGGTAAACACCTGACCAGAGCGAAAGACATTTGAGAAATGTTTTCTTTCCCAGTGAATGAGAAATAGTTGTACTATTGTTAAGTTCTTACGGTGGTCAGTTAGAAAGACCCGTTTAGAGCACGTACCTGCGCGCATGGAAATTGTTCGTCTGGTGATTCCAGAGGGCTCTACGCCACTGGTACAGTAGTCGACCGTATACAGCTTTCGACGACGGAAGGACTTTCTATGAAGACATTCAGATTTAGCTGTGTTGAATGATTATCACGTCAATCTCCACTTGAGAAATTATACAATCAAGCTGCAGGCTGTAGCACAGAGTCAATTCTCTTCGTCGAGGCTTACCAACGTATCGAAATATGCCTGATACAAATCAGATTGTATTATAGGATCTTCCGTGACAATTTGAAATCCTGATGAGTTTTGTTTTATATTGTCTTCTCCGTCGTGTATATTACGTGAAGAAAGTTCCTCCATTTTCTGTTCATGGTACAAAAAACCGTTATGTTTTAAGCATTTTTTACAGATTATCATTATTGTCATTATTTTTTATTATAATGATAAGTTAGTTATGATTTTATATTAACACATACACGTATGTGAAACTGTAAACTAAAAAACAAAAAAGAATGTAAAACGTAAAATAATCGTTTAAAATATAAAACAAATACAAGTGAAATAAATAATTAGAACAGTAATGAATATTTAGATATTTTAATTAGGTATATTGAAAATACTCCGACACCAGATTGTGTACGGCTTATTCTCAAAAAATGGTGTTTCAGAGACCAGATTTATTACACGGGAATTTTTTTTAACTGACGTTGTAACCAAATTTTTTTATTTTTCAAAATTAACGAACTGTCTGGGAGTGTTTTGTAAAATTTCAAACTATTAGAGAAGCTGGTCATACAGTTTTCAAAAAACATTAATTATATATCAACTTTTGTATGGAAAACATATTTTATATTTCATAGTGTCAAAGGTATTGCCTCTAAACCTGAAATGCCAAATTACATTTTGGGTATTTTCTTGGCCCTTAAAAGTGCATTTGGGAACAAACAAAAAAATGTGTATTACATTATTTTTCCCCCAGTACATACCCACCAAGTATCATTTACATCTTTTATTGATAAATGAGAATTGTAAAGTAGCAGAAATTTTAGTACCGTTCAATGACTGAAATTCAGCTTCAGATTGCTGTATTTTATTTTTTACTGACTGCATCTCTTGATGAAGGATTGTTAAGTTTATGAAATGATTCATTTTACTTTTTCCAGTTGTTTCTTCTTCTGTATGACGTGCAGTACGTGTGTCATTTGATATATTAGAATCTGTCTAGTGAATACTACTTACATTATTTTTTAAATTGCTGAAGGTACTCTGTATTGAGCCTAAAAAAAGGACTTGCTTCTACTGATGGGAACAGGTACTCGATCATGTGTGGTCTGAGATCCGTCTTACACTCTTTCATGAAACACCTGTGCCACTCCACATTCTCAGACGTGTGTTTGTGTAGACAAAGCCTAGTGGAACCTCATCTATCGATAGTCCTATTGGTACAAGGGACACATGTGCAAAGTCAGATGTCATCGGCGCCCTTTCTAACGCCACATTCTGCACTTCACAGCACCCTCAGGACGTGGCCCATATCGACTCCTGAATCTCTTGACAAAGAGTACACTAGTGCTATGAATCGGGTCGCCACTTATGCAATACACTCCATCCTTGTTCGAACTGTTTCCCGCTCTACTCGGCCGGCCGCTGTGGCCGAGCGGTTTTAGGCGTTTCAGTCCGGAACTACGTGGCTTCTTCGGTCGCAGTTTCGAATCCTTCCTCGGACATGTGTGTGTGTGATGTCCTTAGGCTAGTTATGTTTAACTAGTTCTACGTCTAGGGGACCGAGGACCTCAGATGTTAAGTCCCACTGTGCTTAGAGCCCGCTCCACTCGCTATGCCAGTGACCAGGAAAGCTGCTCCCAAACTTTCCTGTAACAGAGGACCTACACCTAGCCCGCGGCTATTACCTAGCAGCAGCACTTCCTTCTTCCTAACACCTTCCGCATTCCTAGCCTTTCTGATCGCTGCACATTTTCTGCCCACGGTCTTACTTGAGGCTCATCTATACTATACTCTAGTAGTGGTTAATAATGGTTAAAAAAAAAAAAAAAAAAAAGGCTCTGAGCACTACGGGACTTAACTGCTGAGATCGTCAGTCCCCTAGAAATTAGAACTACTTAAACCTAACTAATCTCAGGACATCACACACATCCGTGCCCGAGGCAAGATTCAAACCTGCGACCGTAGCGGTCGGGCGGTTGCAGACTGAAGCGCCTAGAACCGCTCGGCCATGCCGGCCGGCACTGGTTTTCAGTGTTGATAATAAAACTATCATATCACTTTCTCCTTCTCCCTGCCATCCTACAACTTTCGATTCCTAACCATCTTACCCCGTCTAGCCCTTGGTTCTAACCATTCTTTCCCTCCTTCCACTAAGTTTCTTTTGAGGGCAGCACAGATTTTCCTTCCCGTTCCCAGGTTGTGCACTCTTTGCTGAACTATGAATGAATAGACCTGAACTACGTTGTAGCATTGGTTTTGGAGGCAATATTGCTCCATGGAATGCGCTGAAATGTATAAAGGATATGGCATGGCTTACTGAAGAATCTATGTATATCGGATTGACGTTACTCCCGCTGCACCAAGATTTGTAGTTATTGAGTATTAGTGAGATTTGCCTTTAATTTGTTACAAGAGATATGCTGAAAACTACATATCATTTTTTTCAATTTTAGATGAAGTCTCTATTAACGTGTGGTATAAATCTTAATTTAATTTAATTTATTTTTTTCACATAATATTAATTTTTGTCTATCTGGAACAATAACACTACTTATGATCCGCAGTGTTCATGACTACATTGAATTCTATAGCTATGTCAGTGCTAACTACAGGCAGAGAATTCATGCATAAGAACGCGAACATAATGTTGTAGATTTGTTGAATCCGCTTACGTATGGGACGTTGTGGGGTGCCTCAGTCGTAGGAACAAAACCAGGTACCATTGTATTGTTTAGAATGTGCCTTTTATTTATAACTATGACTTAAATTCTCAAGTAATCACTCTAAATGCACACATCTCTGACTTCTGTCAAATTACCAGTGCTGAAATAAGGTGTGATAAGTAGTCCACTGACTAGCGTACTGTTAAAAGGTGAATGGTTTTGTTATTTAGCACATGTGTAGCGTAGTCAATATTAAAACACGTAGTACATTAAATTTCATACTTAGCACTTTTCAGTTTGGTCTGATTTTAACTAACAGTAATTCATGATACCAATCCTGGAAGAGTATTTGTATTAAGTGTTTTAAAGAGTTCATTATTTTTATGTATGTGTTTACATTTGAACAGTGAAAATTTCCTTTCAAAATCTTTTCTTAAAGAATTTTACTTTATTTACTAGCGATTCATCAAGAACATTAACACACTATGTGAGCGTGGAAGTAGTTGCCAAGGAGTAACTGATGGAAAGAAATTAAATTTCAACCAATGGAAATTTTATTCATAAAAGCCTTTTCAAAACCAGACTTAAAATTTATAAGCAGAAAAGCATCCTTGAAATATCAAGTTACAATTTAACAAATGTGAATTTTATTCCTAAAAGCTTTCAAAACAGATTTAAAATTATAAGCAGAAAACCACCCTCGAAATATCATGTTACAATTGTTCAGAGGCAGAATAAAAAATATTTTTGTGACAGTAGGAGCCTTCGGGCTGAGAAGCTTCTGCTCCCTTTCAACACGACCGTAGTCACGACCGCTCACAATGATCTCTGAAAAACTACACTGATGCAAATCTGCAACACACCAGATTACTTTAAACTAAAATTTTTAAAAACTCACACAAACACATTAACTATGCACCCCGTAAGAGGAATGGAAATGGTACAAACACTCACACTAAGAACTTATTTTCCACCAAAAGTGCAATTTGTTTTTAAAAGGGCTCTTACGGTGGAAGGGTAGCAACTTTATAAAAATGACTATTTAAATAAAGCCCATGAAATTCAGACTTGCATAAAGTGTACAACATGCTCTACATCACACATACACCGCCTCGCAAGATGATAGGCAAGATAAAAACATATTTCAGGAATTCGGCCCTTACATTAATTCTATAAACTCGTTAACACCGAATCCGACAAACATGACAGGCAGCTATTAACGTATGGCAGATTGAGGGGGGCGGGGGGTGTTACTAACCAACAAGAACCGCAGACTGCTCTAAACCTCCCCAATTCCACAAGGGAAAAACGGACCACCCAATTCACAATAACCACCTTCCCGCGGGTGGGCAAACGGAGAAGAATGGTGGGAAGACCCCAAAACAAAGCGGCTGGTGACCTCACCAAGAAAACAAGTAGAATTTAACAAGTAAATGAAACAACATATCTCCAATCACTTAACTTCTAATAAACAGCTATTTCTGGCGAAGACCTGGTGCAGCACCCCCAACGCTCTCCCGAACCGTCCGCCGCCAGCCGCTTCAACGGACGCAGGAAGGCGCGCCGATCTCCCGTCTCACGGCGTCGCAGCTCGCCCCTGCCAGCCCGATGTTGTGGTTCCGCTCCTGTTGCTCTCGTGTGAACCGCGAAGCCACTACCCCTTTCTATACGGCGCTGCCTACTGGACTCACGTGAGGACCTCACATGCGCCGACGCTCAAGGCGGACAAGTCATCTCGTGTCTCAGTGCGCGACCAACCAACTGATCCAACCGCCAATGGCGGTTGCCCGAGCAACTCGAGCAGAATGGCGGCCTAACGCGCAGACTCAGATGCAGGAACTCAGCCCCGATTGGGCGACCACTCGCTGAGTTCTGTTACTGGCGGAGTGGCAACACTCTCATTTTCTGGCTTAAACTTTGATCCAAACGACATACATACTAGCACTCCGACGACAGACAGACACTGACTGCCCCACTGAGCCGGCTGACCAACTGATTAGACTCGCCTCGACTGACCGACTCTCAGACTGACAGACTAATCGACTCGCCCACTCGCTCACTGGCGAGCTTATCGCGCCTCTTAAATGCACGTGGACAGGCTACCTTTCCCCTTTCACACCAGAGGGAGACACCAAAGCTGCGATATCTACAGCGGCGCCACTGCCAGAAACGGAGGGCGACTGCTTTACACTACGCGTTGCGGCGCGCTCTTCAAAACAGCAAATTTTACCACGGTTCAACGTTCTTTAAGTGCTTACACATACATATGCCTGAGTGCTGGAGTGAATTTGTGTAAGAAAATGACTTTATCTCAAAACAGTACTGTTACGTTTCCACCCCCACCCTTTCTAATTAAGCTAAACGGACAAGTTATTAGTCACCTCTTTAAAAGCATGCATTGGTCGCTTTCGAGCGCTGTAGATGGCACCACACCGTCATCTCACCCATGGCCGATGAAATTAATTTATGACACTTACGAAAAATGTCGCGAAGTATCTGGATAGGCACATCACGTGGAACACACATAGTCGTTTGTGAAAGATTCGAAAGAATGCGAAGGAAGGAAGGTTAGGATTTAACATCTCCGTCGACATCAAGGACATTAGAGACGTAGCAAACACTCGGAATGTTTCAAGGAATGGGAGGGAAATTGGCCAAGCATTTTCAAAGGAACCATCTTGGCATTTTCCTGGAGTGGTTCAGGGAAATCACGGAAAACTTAAATTAGAATAGTCAGACGCGGATTCCAACCGCTCCTGAATGTGAGTCAGGTGAGCTAACCACTGCGCCACCTCAGAGGTGCTCGACCGTGTTGAAAGATGCAATAGCCATCGCCGAAATGCTCTTCAAGTGTTGGAAGCAAGAAGGTGCTTAAAACATCAGTGTAGGCCTGTGCTGTGATAGTGCCACGCAAAACAAAAAGGAGTGCAAGCCCCCCCCCCCCCCCCCAATCAAAAACAGGACCACACCATAAGACCACCGCCTTAGAATTTTACTGTTGGCACTACATACGCTGGCAGATGACGATCACCGGGCATTCGCCATATCCACGCCCTGCTATCGGATGGCCACATTGAGTACCGTGATTCGGCCCTCCACAAAAACGTTTTTCCGCCGTTCAATCGTCCAATGTTTACGTTCCTTACACCAAGCGAGGCGTCGTTTGACATTTACGGGCGTGATATATGGCTTATCAGCAGCCGCTCGACTATGAAATCCAAGTATTCTCACCTCCCACATAACTGTCGCAGTACGTGAACTGTTTCCAATGTGATAGTGAAGTGGAAACGTGAAGGCACATGTACAGCACGAAGGCGTACAGGCCGACCTTGTCTGTTGACTGGTAGAGACCGCCGACAGTTGAAGAGGGTCGTAATGTGTGATAGGCAGACATCTAT
Source organism: Schistocerca americana (assembly GCF_021461395.2). Lineage (NCBI taxonomy): Eukaryota > Metazoa > Arthropoda > Insecta > Orthoptera > Acrididae > Schistocerca > Schistocerca americana. Next base: position 609,510,390 of record NC_060123.1, on the reverse strand, counting down.
CTAGACCATCACACAGGAATTCCAAACTACATCAGGAGCTTGGACAGGATAGAGTAGCATGGAAAGCTGTATCAAACCAGTCTCAGGACTGAAGACCACAACAACAACAACAGACTGTGATGAACTCTGCGAGCCACTGACAGACACCAAACTGGATGATTGAATGAGGCTCTCTGGTCAGCGGCGGCGGCCTAAATACACGCTGTCGAGAGGGCGTTGGCTGCGTGTTGCTTGTGGATGTGTCTCGGGCCTCTCTCGTGATAGGTGTGCAAGATCCAGCGCCTACTTATCGATCTTTGAGATCACCTTTGCCGACTGGTCTGCTGGCAACAGCTTACACCAGCGCATGGGCACCGGTCAACGATACTGTGACACAGTACTCCTTCCCCATGTGCACCTTTTCAGGGGTGCATTCGGCCCACACTTCATTTTCAGGGATGAAAATGCGGGACCGCATCGAACAGCGCAAGCGGAAGAGCTCTTGAAACGAGAGAAATTCGGCAAATGGACATGGCTGTCCGTTCCCCCGACATAACAACATCGAGCACATGTCCGCGTGTTGAGGAGACACATTGCAGCATGCCCAATGCACCAACGACCATCCACCAGCTGTCAACTGCACTGATGGAGAATGGAACATCCGACTACAAGAGTACTTTACCAGCTTGTGATCAGCATCGAAGCATGTTGCACAGCATGTATTGCCATGCGTGGTGATCACACACCCATTAAGAAATATGTTCCGCCTTTTTTAATGTCCGCAGGGCCATTATGTATCGCAGTAGCTTGAGTGAAATTATTGTCTTTGAATAAAAGTGTCATTTCTGTTCCTCTCATTGGGTATTTCTTCCAACTACTTTCTGCACTATACTGTAGCTGTCGTTTCTATGCACAGTCCAGAATTTTACTGCTGTAAATATGAAAAAGCAGATAATATAAAGTGCGCAAACGAAAAGTGTAAAACTTCAGGGAAATATGAATTGTATCAGAAATACCTAAGTAGTAACCATACATGTAATCTCTAAATGAGAGAAGATCATAGATATTAGTGATATATAAACCACTGTACAAGGGTCCTCGGTCTCACTTTTTGATTTCATTGTCTATTGATTTTGCTTGCTCGCTTAGTTAACTCGCTCGATTCTGAGTTGTGCGAGCTTTGTTCTGATGTTAATTTAGCTGGGACTTCAGTTTTAATTCTTATCTGGAGACAAAATGGTTAATCATATTTAGGGAATAATTAAATGTATACGAATGATATAAAAGCTTATATTGACAGTCAACATTTTTCGTTTTTCCGTCCTAACTATCGATTAGTAGCTGTGATGACCAAATGTAGGTGAATGTGTCAATTACTTTGAATATATTATTAAATTCTTTTTTATTTAATTTGAAATACCACTCCTTTCCTTACAAGAATAGTACTTGTAGAATAATTAGATACAGAAGCCTTTTTATTGGTCCGCGAAATTTGTTGTCTTTAAATTCTGATATAAGCTGCAATCATTTATACATTACGAAGTACGACTATAAGCTAATATATTCTTTTCCGAAAGGAAACAACATTAAATGTCACAGTCAATTTATAGACTACCAAAAGAACTGTCTTCCAATCTAACGGTGGGCCGTGGCTGTTTTAAAATTGCTACTGAAATTGTTTAATAAGATGCGTGAAACCATTAACAATAGACTCGAAGTTATCTATAACGTTCCCGTCACTAAGAATTATTTCAAGTCAGAATTTAGGGACCGATGACCGTAGCAGTCCGGTCCCTTTAATCCCAACAAACCAACCAATCCCAGAATTTATAGAACGTTAATATTTTCATTTCTCGGTTATTTTATATAATGTCAATTCATTTAAAGAGAGGCTGTGGCGTTAAAAGTGTATCTTTCAGGAGTTTTACAACGATGAAGTTTTCAACACGTTGCGGGAACGTTTCTTTAAAATAACATATTCTTCGTTGGAGTTTTAGCAGGCCACTATTTTCTACAAACCATGTCATGAGATATCTTAGTCTGGCATATCGCCACAGTTCTTGGATGCAGAACATAATGCCCAAATACGGAACTGTAAAACCAGTTTAGGTAACCATATTTATTCAGTAGCGGGTGTCTTATTCTCAGCTGAACTTTACATCTAACACACTATTCCTACACAGAACTGAGTATGTACGGACAAGAGAGATGGCACACCCGAGTTCGAGTCTCGGTCCGGCACACAGTTTTAATCTGCCAGTAAGTTTCATATCAGAGCACACTCAGCTGCAGAGTAAAAATCTCATTCTGGAAACATATGAAAATTTTGTAATTTAACGTTAATGACAATAATCTTAAATTTTAGTTAAAATTTTGTAACACAAAATCGGTTCATTACTTTTTCGAAGGAAATGTAAGATGTTGAGACTTGGTTAAAAAACAAGCCAAACTAGTGAGACGTGGTTTGCCACCGAGTTTGATTTTCATAAACATCTATTTTTCTTAAAACTGCGTATGTTTACTTGGGTCCTTATGGTTCTCAGTGCCTCCTGTCTTCTTGGCGAGAATCGGATGTTTTCCTTGGAGCAGACAGCTGCGTAGATGAACAAGGGAAAATTATTTAATGTACATCCCTACGAACTGGATAGGCATCTCCGGCCTCTCCCCTAGATGTTACAAATTTTGAACGTTGGATGTAATGAGGGCATACCGCAATAAAGTATTATGTAGTGTACAGTATTAGGAACATAGTTGTGCCTCTTCTCTTTCTGCTTAAGTTTCCACAGCTTTCTGCTGGCATTTCTAATTCTACATACTTACTCTCCAAACCACTGTGAAATAAATGACAGATCTTACTTCACACTTTACCAGTTAGTAGGGTTTCCTCCCATTTCTTTCACGTATGGGACGCCAGAAAATTCCGTACTTAAATGGTCACTGTGTGCTTTAATCTTGTTTCGGCGTTACCTACAAGAGCGACATGCCGGAGGCAGTAGTACATTTCTAGATTCCTCACTTAATACTGGTTCATGAAACGCAAAAAGTCTGAGATCTCTGCTAGCATTGTCAACCATGTCATTCATAAACAACATGATAAGTAAGAGTCCCAACGCACTTCCCCTTGGCACACCTGAAGTTACCTCTACGTCTGTTGATGACTTTCCATCCAGAGTACCATACCGACTCCTCCCTACCAAAAACTCCTTAATCGAGTGACTAATTTCGTTTGATATCGGGTACTTTCCGTAATATGTTTTAGGTGGCACTGAGTCAAATGTTTTTCATATGTCAAGAAACACTGCATCCTATTGATCGTCTTAGTCCATGGCAGAGAGGATGCCCTGTGAGAAAAGCGCGAAGTTTTCGGGATCCATGATGGTAGGCATGGATGGTCTGAAATACCTCATTACATGAGTTGAGGATATATTCTAAGATTGCGACAGATAGAGGCCAATGACAGTGGACGGTAATCTTGCGGATCACTTCTACTGTCCGTCTTGTTGAAGGGTGCGTATGTGCTTAATTCCCGCTGCTGGGCAGTCTTTTATTTGAGGGAATAGGTTATATTATGATGAGAACAGAAGCTAACTCAGCTGCAAGTTGTGCGTAGGATCTAATACATGCCTTCTTCAGTTATACGCGGATGAAACTAGACGTCAAAAAGTTTTTAAATTATGATTTATAACTTGCCACTGTGTTAAATAAGTTGTTTGTACTCAGAGCACTTCACATTAATGGTGTCATGTTATCGTCTTTCAGCTTACGGCTTGAGGAGAATTACCCGTAATTGTTCCAGTTACTTGTATGTTACTTCCACCTATAAGTTGTAGAATTTTCTTGTGTACGATGACAAATCACGTTTCTTCCGGTCCGCCGCTATTTACGTCAGCAGTATATACATTTTATCTCTTCCGCCACGGATCATGGTCCTGTGTCAACCGAAACGACATATCCTTTAACGTAACACTACTGCTCACGTCAGGAGCATATTACGTTAAAGAGCTGCCGAGTTCTGCGATATGAATGCCCTCATCTGCAAAACAACATCTGATCCGTGTGACGCAGCTTCTGCGTTTCAAGTGATGTAACCTGGTCATCCCCATCACAAGAACTGCGCTGACGATCTTTCACAGTGATTTCTCCATTTCGTTTGCTGGATTGTCTACGTGGTATTCGAAGATAACGATAAACTTGTTTACAGTTTACAGGATCCTCATGTACAGCTGCACATATGGATACGGTTGTCTCACATATAGTCTCATAGTGTAGAGCAGGAAGGAAATTTCATTGTCGTTTATTACATCTGTACCTTTTGTATGTCGCTTAAATTATTATATCTGTCGGGTAAAGAAAAATTAACTCATCCACTCAGAAGTTTTGTTTAGTTGTAATAAATGTACACTACTGGCCATTAAAATTGCTACACCAAGAATAAATGCAGATGATAAACGGGTATTCATTGGACACATACATTATGCTAGAACTGACATGTGATTACAATTTCACGCAATTTGGGTGCATAGATCCTGAGAAATCAGTACCCAGAACAACCACTTCTGTCCGTTTAAAGGCCTTGATACGCCTGAGCATTGAGTCAAAGAGAGCATGAATGGTGTGTACAGGTACAGCTGCCCATGCAGCTTCAACAAGATACCACAGTTCATCAAGAGTAGTGACTGGCGTACTGTGGCGAGCCAGTTGCTCGGCCGCCGTCGACCAGACATTTTCGATTGGTGAGAGATCTGGAGAATGTGCTGGCCAGGGCAGCAGTCGAACATTTTCTGTATCCAGAAAGGGCCGTATAGGATCTGCAACATGCTGTCGTGCATTATCCTGCTGAAATGTGGGGTTTCGCAGGGATCGAATGAAGGGCAGAGCCACGGGTCATAACACATCTGAAATGTAACGGCCACTGTTCAAAGTGCCGTCAATGCGAACAATAGGTGACCGAGACGTGTAACCAATGGCACCCCATACCATCACGCCGGGTGATACGCCAGTATGGCGATGGCGAATACACGCATCCAATGTGCGTTCACCGCGATGTCGCCAAACACGGATGCGACCATCATGATGCTGTAAACAGAACCTGGATTCATCCGAAAAAATGACGTTTTGCTATTCGTGCACCCATGTTCGTCGTTGAGTACACCATCGCAGGCGCCCCTGTCTGTGATGCAGCGTCAAGGGTAACCGCAGCCATGGTCTCCGAGCTGATAGTCCATGCTGCTGCAAAAGTCGTCGAACTGTGAAACGCGTATGTGAAACAGTACCAGCGATGGCAAGGCATGACAGAATCTCTGACCAGAGAGTTATTTATCGTGTCTAGTCTGCGCTTGACCGCGCGAGTGTTCAGTTACGAGTAGTAAGTTGCGAGTTGCAGTCGGTCGGAAGTTGTGTGTGAGGAGTCGGCGGGCGTCGACATGGGTCTCTGGTCAAGGTTCGGGACGAGGTATATTGTTAAATAAGGTAATGAAGCAGCATTGCGCACATCTGATAATGTAATGAATGTTAATTGTAATTAATTTGTTCAAGAAATGTCCCAATAATAATTTTGTTTTCAATGCAATCCTTTTTAAGAAAAGAATCATTCCAATTGAAACAATATTTCCTATGCTTTTCCTCCCAGAATCAATTTATCAGATTAATTATTGCACAGGGTCTAAGGTCAGCGATGCTGCCCTATTATTGTGGGTTTAATGATTAATGTTCATTTCTCAATTTTTGTGTCGAGTTTACATTGGGACATTGTTTTTCAATATTTTTGTAGCGAAGGTACAGTTGCTTTTATTTCAATTTAACGATGTTTTGTGGGAGCTCAACAACATTTGGCTCTATTTCGATTAACATTCAGTTATAGTCATTTACATAATTTGCGGAAAAATTATTGTCATTTACATTATTTGTGGGGAGATTACACTTGGCTCTATTCACATTAACATTTAATTAATTATTTTCCTTCATTTCTGCGGGGAGGTTACAACTGTTTGTGCAGATGGTTGTTGTCTTGCAAACGTCCCAATCTGTTGACTCAGGGATCGGGACGTGGCTGCACGATCCGTTACAACCATATGGATAAGATGCCTGTCATCTCGACTGCCAGTGATACGAGGCCGTTGGGATCCAGCACGGCGTTCCGTATTTCCCTCCTGAACCCACGGATTCCATATTCTGCTAACAGTCATTGGATCTCGACCAATGCGAGCAGCAATGTCGCGATACGATGAACCGCAATCGCGATAGGCTACAATGCGACCTTTATCAAAGTCGGAAACGTGATGTTACGCATTTGTCCCCCTTACACGAGGCATCACAACAGCGTTTCACCAGGCAACGTCGGTCAACTGCTGTTTGTATATGAGAAATCGGTTGGAAACTTTCCTCATGTGAGCACGTTGTAGGTGTCGCTACCGGCGCCAACCTTGTGCGAATGCTCTGAAAAGCTAATCATTTGCATATGACAGCATCTTCTTCCTGTCGGTTTAATTTCTCGTCTGTAGCACGCCATCTTTGTGGTGTAGCAATTTTAATGGCCAGTAGTGTATAAGCGACAGTTTCTTGCTGAGTGAGGGTAATCTCAGGGCAGCCATCACAGCACACAGCCACGTCTCCCTGCCGCCGTTGGATAAGCAGCTGCAGCAGCAAGTCGTGTACTCCTAGCTCACTCATTTGTTACATAGTTTAAGTCTTAATTTCTTTGCGTGTTTTTGGTACTTGCATTGTTTAATTCATAAATTTCTGGCGTATTATAGTATTCGAGAGTTGTAGCATCGCGTTTTAGTACCTGAATAGTGTAAAATCGCGTAGTCTCCTTCCGCCGCCGAGCAGTGTGTCAGCAGTGCGCAAGTAGCAGCATTACTGCATTTACTAGGCAATCTTGTATTTTAATAACCGTTTAAATTTTGTGTCCATTTGTTTGCGCTCTCTGTAGATTAGTTCAGACGTTCTTTGCACAACAGTTTTTAGCATGGATAGGGACTGCAACTGCTGTGTTCGGATGCAGGCTGAGTTGGCATCCCTTCGCTCTCAGCTTCAGGCAGTGTTGGCTTCGGTCACACAGCTTGAGGCTGTTGCCAATGGGCATCACCGTGGGGGTCCGGATGGGGGTTTGTCGGGGACGGCCAGCTAGTCCCTCGCATCCCCCGATCGGACTACGACTGTGGTTGCCTGGGATACTGCCCGCATTGAGGGTGATCCCTCATCTCTGGTAGAGTGGGAGGTCGTCTCAAGGTGTGGCAGGGGGCGAAAGACATTCCGGAGGGCTGAACGGAAGGCCTCTCCAGTTTGTCTGACGAACCGGTTTCAGGCTCTGTCTCAGGCTGACACTGATCTTCGGCCTGACATGGCTGCTTGTCCTGATCCAGAGGTTGCCCCTCAGTCTGCAAGATCCAGGCGGTCACAGAGGGTGAGCTTACTGGTAGTTGGGAGCTCCAACTCAGGCGCGTAATGGGGCCCCTTAGGGATATGGCAGCAAGAGAGGGGAAGAAAACCAATGTCCACTCTGTGTGCATACCGGGGGGAGTCATTCCAGATGTGGAAAGGGTCCTTCCGGATGCCATGAAGGGTACAGGGTGCACCCATCTGCAGGTGGTCGCTCATGTCGGCACCAATGATGTGTGTCGCTATGGATCGGAGGAAATCCTCTCTGGCTTCCGGCGGCTATCTGATTTGGTGAAGACTGCCAGTCTCGCTAGCAGGATGAAAGCAGAGCTCACCATCTGCAGCATCGTCGACAGGACTGACTGTGGACCTTTGGTACAGAGCCGGGTGGAGGGCCTGAATCAGAGGCTGAGACGGTTCTGCGACCGTGTGGGCTGCAGATTCCTCGACTTGCGCCATAGGGTGGTGGGGTTTCGGGTTCTGCTGGATAGGTCTGGAGTCCACTACACGCAACAAGCGGCTACACGGGTAGCAGGGGTTGTGTGGCGTGGGCTGGGCAGTTTTTTAGGTTAGATGGCCTTGGGCAAGTACAGAAAGGGCAACAGCCTCAACGGGTGCGGGGCAAAGTCAGGACATGCGGGGACCAAGCAGCAATCGGTATTGTAATTGTAAACTGTCGAAGCTGCGTTGGTAAAGTACCGGAACTTCAAGCGCTGATAGAAAGCACCGAAGCTGAAATCGTTATAGGTACAGAAAGCTGGCTTAAGCCAGAGATAAATTCTGCCGAAATTTTTACAAAGGTACAGACGGTGTTTAGAAAGGATAGATTGCATGCAACCGGTGGTGGAGTGTTCGTCGCTGTTAGTAGTAGTTTATCCTGTAGTGAAGTAGAAGTGGATAGGTCCTGTGAATTATTATGGGTGGAGGTTACACTCAACAACCGAACTAGGTTAATAATTGGCTCCTTTTACCGACCTCCCGACTCAGCAGCATTAGTGGCAGAACAACTGAGAGAAAATTTGGAATACATTTCACATAAATTTTCTCAGCATGTTATAGTCTTAGGTGGAGATTTCAATTTACCAGATATAGACTGGGACACTCAGATGTTTAGGACGGGTGGTAGGGACAGAGCATCGAGTGACATTATATTGAGTGCACTATCCGAAAATTACCTCGAGCAATTAAACAGAGAACCGACTCGTGGAGATAACATCTTGGACCTACTGATAACAAACAGACCCGATCTTTTCGACTCTTTAAGTGCAGAACAGGGAATCAGTGATCATAAGGCCGTTGCAGCATCCCTGAATATGGAAGTTAATAGGAATATAAAAAAAGGGATGAAGGTTCATCTGTTTAGCAAGAGTAATAGAAGGCAGATTTCAGACTACCTAACAGATCAAAATGAAAATTTCTGTTCCGACACTGACAATGTTGAGTGTTTATGGAAAAAGTTCAAGGCAATCGTAAAATGCGTTTTGGACAGGTACGTGCAGAGTAAAACTGTGAGGGACGAGAAAAACCCACCGTGGTACAACAACAAAGTTAGGAAACTACTGCGAAAGCAAAAAGAGCTTCACTCCAAGTTTAAACGCAGTCAAAACCTCTCAGACAAACAGAAGCTAAACGATGTCAAAGTTAGCGTAAGGAGGGCTATGCGTGAAGCGTTCAGTGAATTCGAAAGTAAAATTCTATGTACCGACTTGACAGAAAATCCTAGGAAGTTCTGGTCTTACGTTAAATCAGTAAGTGGCTCGAAACAGCATATCCAGACACTCCGGGATGATGATGGCATTGAAACAGAGGATGACTCGCGTAAAGCTGAAATACTAAACACCTTTTTCCAAAGCTGTTTCACAGAGGAAGACCGCACCGCAGTTCCTTCTCTAAATCCTCGCACAAACGAAAGAATGGCTGACATCGAAATAAGTGTCCAAGGAATAGAAAAGCAACTGGAATCACTCAACAGAGGAAAGTCCACTGGACCTGACGGGATACCAATTCGATTCTACACAGAGTACACGAAAGAACTTGCCCCCCTTCTAACAGCCGTCTACCGCAAGTCTCTAGAGGAACGGAAGGTTCCAAATGATTGGAAAAGAGCACAGATAGTCCCAGTCTTCAAGAAGGGTCGTCGAGCAGATGCGCAAAACTATAGACCTATATCTCTGACGTCGATCTGTTGTAGAATTTTAGAACATGTTTTTTGCTCGAGTATCATGTCGTTTTTGGAAACCCAGAATCTACTATGTAGGAATCAACATGGATTCCGGAAACAGCGATCGTGTGAGACCCAACTCGCTTTATTTGTTCATGAGACCCAGAAAATATTAGATACAGGCTCCCAGGTAGATGCTATTTTTCTTGACTTCCGGAGGGCGTTCGACACAGTTCCGCACTGTCGCCTGATAAACAAAGTAAGAGCCTACGGAATATCAGACCAGCTGTGTGGCTGGATTGAAGAGTTTTTAGCAAACAGAACACAGCATGTTGTTATCAATGGAGAGACGTCTACAGACGTTAAAGTAACCTCTGGCGTGCCACAGGGGAGTGTTATGGGACCATTGCTTTTCACAATATATATAAATGACCTAGTAGATAGTGTCGGAAGTTCCATGCGGCTTGTCGCGGATGATGCTGTAGTATACAGAGAAGTTGTAGCATTAGAAAATTGCAGTGAAATGCAGGAAGATCTGCAGCGGATAGGCACTTGGTGAAGGGAGTGACAACTGACCATTAACGTAGACAAATGTAATGTATTGCGAATACATAGAAAGAAGGATCCTTTATTGTATGATTATATGATAGCGGAACAAACACTGGTAGCAGTTACTTCTGTAAAATATCTGGGAGTATGCGTGCGGAACGATTTGAAGTGGAATGATCATATAAAATTAATTGTTGGTAAGGCGGGTACCAGGTTGAGATTCATTGGGAGAGTGCTTAGAAAATGTAGTCCATCAACAAAGGAGGTGGCTTACAAAACACTCGTTCGACCTATACTTGAGTGTTGCTCATCAGTGTGGCATCCGTACCAGATCGGGTTGACGGAGGAGATAGAGAAGATCCAAAGAAGAGCGGCGCGTTTCGTCACAGGGTTATTTGGTAACCGTGATAGCGTTACGGAGATGTTTAACAAACTCAAGTGGCAGACTCTGCAAGAGAGGCGCTCTGCATCGCTGTGTAGCTTGCTCGCCAGGTTTCGAGTGGGTGCGTTTCTGGATGAGGTATCGAATATATTGCTTCCCCCTACTTATACCTCCCGAGGAGATCACGAATGTAAAATTAGAGAGATTAGAGCGCAAACGGAGGCTTTCAGACAGTCGTTCTTCCCGCGAACCATACGCGACTGGAACAGGAAAGGGATGTAATGACAGTGGCACGTAATGTGCCCTCCGCCACACACCGTTGGGTGGCTTGCGGAGTATAAATGTAGATGTAGATGTCTTCCGTATCATGTGAACATCTACAGCTACGTCAATACTCCGCCAAAGCCACCTTAAGGGGTGTGGCAGAGGGTACTTCTAGTACAACTGACATTGTCCCCGTTCCTCACCCTTTCTCCAACTGTGTGTCTGTGGATATAACGACTGCCCACCAACCACTTCACCATCTGCAGTTTCTCCTATTACCTCGTTGTGGTGATTTCGCGGGACGTATGTTGGGGGAAAGCAGTACGTTGCGTTACTCTTCGTGGAGCGTACGCTATCGGAATTTCAACAGTAAACATCTTGATGCTGCACAAAGCCTGTATTGTAGCGGCTGCCGCTGGGATTTCGTGTGCATCTCCTAACACTGTCGTAAGGACTAAACGATCCTAAGACGAGAAGTGCGACATTTCCTTGAATTTTCTACATTTAATCCGTTAAAGCAAACTGGTAGAGGTCGCACACTGAGAAACAACACTTAAGTGTCAGTTTTACAAGTATTCTGTACGCCACTTCTTTCGTAGATGTCTTACACATTTCCTTAAGATTCTTTCTCTGACTCTCAGACTAGCTACAGCTTCTGCTGCAACAAATTTCATGCGGTGATACCACTTTAGACCGCTCCATACTGATACTCCTACGTTACGTTTACTTAGGTTCAGGGTTAAGTAACAGACCCTGCACCAGTTGTTGATCCTCTGCAGATCTTTCAGCATTTCACTATAATCTTCTGACGATGCATTTTTCGTATAGTCAATAGAGCGAGCAGATTTATCCGAGATAAATGTTAATTTTTAAAGGTGAGACGCTATCTCGGCGCTCGTGCCATTATTGATAGCTGTAACAATGTTATGACCTTTCACGTTGTAAGTAGGCTCATTAGGTTTTTATGTTGGTAATGCCACGTAGCGCTCTCTGTATGAAAATGACTGATTGTGCTGTGTGCAGTCTGCGGCCGGTTGGACTCATTGTTGGAATATTCACCTGTGTAGTGTTGGGCAGTTGGATGTGACCATCGCGTAGCGTTGGGCAGTTGGAGCTGAGCCGCCAGCAGTGGTGGATGTGGGGAGAGAGATGGCAGAATTTTAAGAGCGGACGATCTGGACGTGTGTCCGTCAAAACAGGAAATTTGTAATACTGGATGTCATGAACTGATATATATATATATATATATATATATATATATATATATATATATATAGTGTTAAGGTTTGTTCTCTATTAAAGTCTTTCATTTGCTAACAACGCCTATCAGTAGTTAGTGCCTTCAGTAGAATCTTTTATTTAGCTGGCACTATTGGCGCTCGCTGTATTGCAGTAGTTCGAGAAGATTTTTGTGAGGTAAGTGATTCATGAAAGGTATAGGTTATTGCTAGTCAGGTCCATTCTTTTGTAGAGATTATTGAGAGTCAGACTGCGTTGCGCTAAAAATATTGTGTGTCAGTTTAGTGATGATCGGAATAAGTAAATAGAACACTGTTTGAGTACGTTGAGTTTTGCTCAGCTGTTTGAAAATCAAATAATGTAGACGTTTACCAGCACAAAAATGGTTCAAATGGCTCTGAGCACTCTGGGATTTAACATCTGAGGTCATCAGTCCCCTAGAACTTAGAACTACTTAAACCTAACTAACCTAAGGACATCACACACATCCATGCCCGAGGCCGGATTCGAACCTGCGACCGTAGCTGTCGCGCCTAGAACCGCTCGGCCACTTCGGCCGGCCGGACGACTAAACAGCTAATTTCGATCCGCTCACTGACTTCCTGTGAAACCAGTTTTTGCAGAGTGTAAATGAAATACAGTGCGAGTTCGGGTTAACGAAGTGTGAGAAGACATCGAGGACGGATTAACGGGCGCAGTAGAGAAGGAATTGCAGCCGAGTGCCTCAGAAGACTTTGCACGTGTAATTATTGATCCTCTTCAAATGTTAACAGCTGAAGAGAACCCGTGTGCAAATACAACTTTTGTTTTCGAAAACAGTCTCTCAAAAGCATCGGAATTGTTTACAGCCCTGTACTACGCCGGATATGTATTATGCACCTACCTCTGACTCGCGTCTTCTAGCCACCGTCACCGTGGTGGAGCTGGACGCTCTGCCCTCGTGTGGCTGGTTTAGTACTACGAGTCTGCCTCGTCTGATGCTCTGCTCTCGGTCGCACACGACACGCAAATTGTGTAACGCAACACTCTCATTCGTGTCTTGCACAAGACTCGATGCTTACCTTTTCCCAGACCCAGTCATGGCTCGTAATTAAAGGCTCTGAGGCGGAGCCGCCTCAAAATATACATTAAGAAAAAAGTCTCAATAACGTATTACAGAACTTAAATTATCAGAACGCATTTCGTATATTTCCCACATGGATTTAATTAACTGGGTTGACGTTTTTGGAACTGTTGGTATGTGGTATCAAGCGAGGTTTTTCGAACAGGTAGTAGCTAGTCTTAAGGCTGCGCCTGAAAATACCGCTTAGCTCCACGTAGCAGGGGTCTGACGGCGCGGTTTCCTCGGTGTACTGTTCTTTTGGGCGTCCCGAAAGCTCTGGTGTCCTACCAAGGCGCACACAATTCCGCTGCTTACATCAAAAGGGAATGACAGAGTTGCTGAAACTTCGTTATCGAATCCTTGTCTCTGTGTATCTTTATTACGCTTAACTGCGTCATTAATCGACGTTCAGTATTATTTTTTTATAGTGTTTCAGACAGTTTTTTTTCTTTCTGCCACTGGCTATTCTCTCCACCGTCGGAATAAGTTTTGAAAGTATCTCGCCAGAGTGCACTGGAGTACAGAAACATAAGTACGCTATCACCAACAAGCAAGAGCGTCACAAATGAGAAGGGGGAAAAGGGCGGGATTGATACTGAAGCGCCAAAGAAACTGGTATAGGCATGCGTATTCAAATACGGAAATATGTAAAAAGGTAGAATACGGCGCTGCGGTCGACAACGCCAATATAATACAAGTGTCTCGCGCAGTTGTTTTTTATTTTTATTTATTTACACGTCAAGTTCCGTAGGACCAGGTTGAGGAGCAAATCTCCAAGGTCATGGAACGTGTCAGTACATGAACTTACAACATAAAAGTAATAAGACATAAAAATAAATGTTCATGAACCTGAAAAAAAGTCTATCCATAAGTTGAAGTAAACGCCATCAGCAATACAATAAGAATCAACTTAAGTTTTCAATGCACTCCTCGACAGAATAGGAGTGACCCATGAGGAAACTCTTCAGTTTCGATTTGAAAGCGCGTGGATTACTGCTAAGATTTTTGAATTCGAGTGGCAGCTTATTGAAAATGGATGCAGCAGTATACGGCACACCTTTTTGCACTAGAGTTAAGGAAGTCCGATCCAAATGGAGGTTTGACTTTTGCCGAGTATTAACCGACTGAAAGCTGCTTATTCTTGGGAATAAACTAATATTGGTAACAAGAATCGACGATAAGGAATATACATATTGAGAGGCCAATGACAAAATACGCAGACTCGTGAACAGAAGTCGACAAGAGGTTCGTGAACTCACACCACTTATTGCCGACCGCCCGTTTATGAGCCAAAAATATCCTTCTAGAATGGGAAGAGTTACCCCAAAACATAATACCATACGACATAAGTGAATGAAAATAAGCAAAGTAGATTAATTTACGTGTCGAAGTATCACTCACTTTTGATACCGTTCGAATAGTAAAAATGCCAGTATTAAGTCTTTGAACAAGATCCTGAACATGGGCTTTCCACGACAGCTTACTATCTATCTGAACACCTAGGAATTTGAACTGGCGCTCTGCTGTCGGTCGCACACGACACACATATTGTGTAACGCAACACTCTCATTCATGTCTTGCACAAGACTCGATCCTTACCTTTTCCCAGACCGGGTTACTGTTGCTACAATGGCAGGTTAACAAAATTTAAGTGAGTTTGAACGTGGTGTCCTAGTTGGTGCCCGAACGATGGGACCCAGCATCTCCGAGGTAGCGATGAAGTGGGGATTTTCCCGTACGACCATTTCCCGAGTGTACCGTGAATTTCACGAATCCGGTAAAATATCAGACCTCCGACATCGCTGCGGCCGGGAAAATGTCCTACAAGAACAGGACCCATGACGACTGAAGAGAATCATCCAACGTGACAGAAGTGTAGCCCTTCCGCAAATTCCTGCACATTTCAAGGCTGGGCCATCAACCAGTGTCAGCGTGCGAACTATTCAACGTAACATTATTCATATGGGCTTTCGGAGCCGAAGGCCCAGTCATGTACCCTTGATGACTGCACGACACAAAGATTTACGCACCACCGGTACTGTGAACACCGACATGGAAACATAGTGCCTGGTCAGACGAATCTCGTTTCAAATGGTATCGAGCGGATGGACGGAATCCATGGAAACCGCATGTCAGCATGGGACTGTTCAAGCTGGTGGAGGCTCTCTAATGGTGTGCGGCTTGTGCACTTGGACTGATATGGGACCCCTGATACGTCTAGTACGACTGTGACAGGTGACACACAATTAAGCATCCTTTCTGGTCACTTGCATCCATTCATGGCCATTATGCTTTCCGACGGACTTGGGCAATTCCAGCAGGACAATGAGACACACCACAAGTCGAGAACTGCTACAGAGTGGCTCCTGAAACAGTCTTCTTAGTTTAGTTTAAACACTTCAGCTGGCCAGCAAATTTGTCAGACATGAACATTATTAAGCATTTGTGGGATATCTTGCAACGTGCTGTTCAGAAGAAATCTCCACCCAACCGTACCCTTACGGATTTATAGACCGCACTACAAGATTCATGGTGTCAGTTCCCTCCAGCACAATTTCAGACATTACTCAGTCCATGCCATGTCGTGCTGTGGCACTTCTGTGTGCTCGCGGGAGCCCTACGCGATATGAAGCAGGTGTACCAGTTTCTTTGGCTCTTCGGTGTACGCCACGTGAGCGGAGTACGTCCCGTTACGTTAGTTTCCTTGCTTACCGACTGCAGGTAGTGTGAGTTATTAGCAAGGTATTCTGTAAGGGTTATTAGGTAAAATTCTGGAACATGAGGTTAGGATGAAAGTAATTAAGTAAAATTTTGGAACATGCGGTTAGGATGAAAGTAAAGGAACTTGGTGCGCCGAGACCCGATGTAAAAATGAATCAGGAACAAAAACTGTGTAAATGCAGCAAGGAGTACACACGCAATTTTAACTGTACAATGCAGCTTAGTGTTTGTGTGCGCTTTATCACTTAAAATACGTATTTTTGTAATACGCAAGTATAAATACGACAAATACGGTGTTACCATGGTGGTTGTTTGGCTTGGTCGTGCCAGGCAATCACAATACAAGATCCGTGACATCATGAAAACATCACTGTTTCGTCACGCTGACTCATAAGCGCCGCGGTTTGAGAACACAAAACACTAATCATTTGAAATGTAGAAACGAAAATACCAAAGACATTAAGCATTCAGCGAAGCTAACATACGAGTACATCGTATTGAAGAGCTCTCCAAACCGCGTCTTTTAGTACGATTTGTTGCTGTAAAGGTCGGTTGGTTTGGGGATGGAGATCAGACAGCGTGTCATCGGTCTCATCGGATTAGGGAAGGAAGTCGGCCGTGCCCTTTCAGAGGAACCATCCCGGCATTTGCCTGGAGTGATTTAGGGAAATCACGGAAAACCTAAATCAGGATGGCCGGACGCGGGATTGAGCCGTCGTCCTCCCGAATGCGAGTCCAGTGTCTAACCACTGCGCCACCTCGCTCGGTGTGTTGCTGTAAACTGCAGGGAAATGTGACGTTGCGGACAAATAAGCTACCTCCAGATTTTATCATGAGTCAGCTTTTTATATTATTTAATAGCTGATTATGAAATGTAAACATTTGGATAGTGTGTGCTATTGCCGCTGCCCCCTTCCTGAAATCTTGGTTTGTGGTGACACACTGATCTGCAGCATATCCCGAAGTCAGGATTGGTTCCTATCGATAAATGTCTCATCCCTCCCCAGTGTGGAAACCACGAGCCGCGCCTGGCCAGACCATTTCACATTACGATCCTCAAGTACCTCACATGATAGTACAGAGTTCTGCAGAGCAATAAATACGCCACTAGCACTGGCGCCCAATCTGTCCTTGCGATATAAATCCCAATCTAAACTTAGAATTTTTCTTTTCAACCAGTTCTATGTTCCTAATAGTATGTGGATATTGTGACTTTTAATAAGCGAGACAAATTCTGGGACCTTACCATGGATACTCCTGTACTTTACTAACATCAAAATTTTATTTTTATCTGCAACTCTGAAAATTCTCCTCGGGTAGTAACGTGGCTGATCTATTCTTCATTGACCCGAAGGAGGAGTTCTCCAACTAAAAAAAAAAAAAAAAAAAAATCCTACGTGCACGCTACATGTTCTCTGCCGTAGTATCATGTGTTAAACACAGCTTGTAATTTTTTAGTATCCTTGGCCCTTAGTAAAATTTCCAATTATGATTTTTTGCGTGGGGGTGGGGGGTGGGAATTACTAACTCGCAACAGGCACGCTCTTCTGTCTGTGCAAGCAACTAGGATTAACAGAGAAGACAGCAGTGATCTAAAGAAGAGTGACACGTTTTGTCACTGTATGACTTAGGGCGTCACTCAGATGCTCATCAAATTTGTGTGCCAGGTACTACAAGCGAGGCGTTCTGCATCATGGAAACGTTTACTGCTGAAATTTCATGGTCGTTCGTTCCGAGTAGGGTGGATCCACATACTGCTGACTCTCACAGACACATTTTGAGACGACCATGACGAGAATATGGGAGAGACTGGGGTTGTTATGGAGGCCTCCAGACAACTGTCTTCCAGCGCGAAAGAGACAAGGAAAGGGAGGGCAGGGGAGAAATTGTAGCGCTACCGGAAGTATCTCCTGGGACTTGCTGTAATGTGGCCTACAGAGTGCGGAAGTGGACTGGAGTGACTCTTATACAGCTGCTTCTAAACGTTTCATAATGTTCGTTGAGATACCCAGCGGCTTGTGCTGTTGGTAAAATATTGATATATCGATATTTTCTCAAAAGATATAGGTATATTAGGCGATATTTCATCACCCGACATATCGGTTTATGGATATGAAATGGCAATATCGAGCTCAATACTTTTATTTTATATTATATTTTTTCATAATTTTCGGTAAGTATTTGAAGTTGTTCTTCTGAAATTGTAGTAGAACATGATTTTACTTTCACTGTTTGAAGGAGTCTTACTACTTCTTTAGCTTAGATCACGTCCACTCTTTCTCTTTGACTATGTGAAGCAAGTACATGTGGCACAAAAGAAGCAGTCCGGTTGCACTGGGAGGTGACGATGTTAATAGAACACTAAAATTTCCAGTTTTGTTAAAAAATTAACGCAATTAATGTGGTTTTTCTTCAGATCGTCATTCTACGAAAACAGTTGCTGAAAATGATGAACAAAAATGTAAATGACAAGATTGCTCTTTGAAGTCGGTAGAGCTGTGTGAGGGGAAATGTGGACGTAATCGGCGCTCGGCTGTACCACCAAAAAATGCAGTGTTTAAATTCACCACGCTATTTTGACTCTGCAGTTGCTAGGTCGGTGGCGTTTGCAGAAATGAAACTGCAGGCAAGTCGGCGTGAAGTGTTGCGGACAAATCCGATATGTGACGAAACCGAACAACGGACCCATAGGAGACCTTTTATTGTGCCACTTACAAGCAGTTACCATTGTTAGTAAAGCGGTTATCCCCGAGCGTGAACGTGCATCGTTGTCCTTTCGATTCTTGCTCTAAGGGAGATAAGCAGGCTGCCAGGTTGTTGATGTACATAATGTTTAATAATAAATGAATACGTAAATACACAGCCCTAAATCTGGCAGTACGTATGTATACAATGTGCAGGTCCATTACTTGACAAGCTCGTATTTTTTTTTTTTTTTCGCTAAACGGCAGTGCGGCACGGTGTCAGTGCGGTGTCGCGGAACACAGCATCAAGCCGAGCGAGCGCCCTTGTCTAGAGCGCTGTGGATCTGAGGGAGAAACAGAGCGAGCTCAGTTTCGCAAGGCCTCTGCTTGTGGAATCCATGTTGATTTTTATAGAGGAGGATTTCGTTCTTCAAAAACGTCTGTATAATTGAGCATTCCATAACCTCACAACAGACTTACGTCAACGATGTAAGCCTACAATTATGTGCATATGTCCTATGTCTCTTCTTGGAAACGGGAATGACCTGCCCTTTTTTCTAGTCGCTAGGTATCCTTCGACGCTCCAGCGAACTACAATAAGCTACTGTTACAATGGGAGCAAGTTGTTCCGCATAATCTTTGTAGAATATCCCAGGTTTCATATCTGGTCCTAGGCTTAAGAGATGGTAGTTGCTTTTTTGTTCCGCGATATGTTATTTTAATATGTGTCATTTCGACCTTCGTGCGATGATTTAAAGTAGAGATCGTATTACGATTTTTCGCGGTGAAACATTTTCGGAAGACCGAATTCAGTATTTCGGCCTTGTCTCTGTTTTCCTCCGTTTCGGTGCCTGTATGGTTACTGAGTGACAAAATATATGATTCCGAATCGCTCCTTAACTCAATAAGGTCTCATTTCGTAGATAAAGTTGACAAAATCAAGTGTTTCGTCAAATGAAACTGAATGCTGGGGCCTGTGCACAGAGTAGGATAGGACTACCATGTTCCAGGAGCAATGGAGGAGGAGTCAGCGTATGTTGTCGTTATTTTTTACGGATGGGCTCACCAAAGACACTAGATAAGTGAGATCTTGTGGTGCAGTTATGATGAGGTCGCAGGTACTTGATCTGTGATGCGAAGTACTGGATGCTTTCTCACTGGTGATCCGATGAAGTAGACATAACGTGTGGTAGTCGTGCTGACTTGTGCGTTCGCAGTCAACCTATGTGGAAGTATGGAACACTGATGTTGGTCGAGTAAACGGATTTTGAAAACATTGAAGATGTAGAGCACACAACCATTCATAGTTCTGTGTAACAATCTAGATATGGTACAGCTTCTGCCGAGCTGCATTTCATCACAATATTGGAGGTTCCGTGAAACGAGTGCTGCACAAGTTTACGTTTCACATCTCGTGGTAAAATGTTCCAAAGCTCGACGAAGGTAGAAGCCTTGCTGCATGTGAGGACAGTATTTTAAGCTAAGTTGATATACTCGTGCCAAGTTTCCACCACCCAGCGAGGTGGCGCAGTGGTTAGCACACTGGACTCGCATTTGGGAGGACGATGGTTCAAACCCGCGTCCTGCCATCCTGATTTAGATTTTCCGTGATTTCCATAAATCGCTTCTGGCAAATACCGGCATGGTTCCTTTGATGGGGCACTGCCGGTTACTTTCCCCATCCTTCCCCAATACGATCCGACTGATGATCTGTCTGGTCCCCTCCCCCAAATCAACCCACCCAACCCAACCCAAAGCTACAACCAAGATCTCCTCTATCACGAGATACGTCATGAAGATGTCCTCGAGAAGAATAGACTTTTTTTTTTAAGTCCAAGTGTGCTTCAGCTGTAAAGTTTTTATTTGTTTAACGTCAAATATTTAACCCATGTCATATGTTTGAAGAAGTTTTATACATGGGAATTCGTTTCTTTTAGGAATCAGCAATTGGGAGGGCTGGGTGTTGTTACTGGTTATCCATAACTTGGCTAAAAATATAATATATATTCAGGGATACGACGGGAATGATCACTGAAAATAAAAAAAAGTCCAGTAAACATGTGCTCCAAAATTCTCACCTTAGAAGTTATGAGCAAGTTAATTGTTCATTAGAAAAGATGTATTTCAGAGTAGCGAGAATGAACAAGTGCTCGAGCTTTCAAGGTATGCATCTTGTTACTGCACATTTTTTTCTTGTTTTGGTCCATACTACCACTTCAAAAAATATGGAAGACAAAGATCTTGCATCAGAAGAGACTTGTTTCACAGTATCGAAGATCAGGAATTGCTCATAGCTCTTAAGGTATGCGTTTTAGAGCCCATGTTTACCTTTTTTTTTTCGAATGATCACACCTGCCATGCTCCTGAATATTGACCATCACTTCCGAAACATCCTATAGAGAGGGTGTTCCGACACTATTCGTACAAATTAATGCTGGAGGTCGAGAACATCAAAACAAATGTATTTGGATAAGGTCTTTGAAGTCAGCTTGTAATCTTAGTGGTGCTGACGTAAGCTGTTTTGTCGGTGTCGCTACCTGGAAATGCGTAACTGTATTCAAAACTGCTCTGTGTAAGAATGGTTGGCTGTAGAGGTTGGATATACCTGTGAATATTAGACAAAGGATGTACTTCCGGACAAGTTCAGCTTTGCTGTGAGGAATCATCTGAAGGCAATCTACGGTAATTGACGGATCGGCTGAGCTGGCCCTGTGTGACCTTGCCACCAAGATCGCCCGACCTGTCGTATCTGGGTTCCTTCCTCTGTGGGCATATGAAGTAGCCGGAAGCCTACGAAGCTGCTTGCACCATTGCAGACACGTCAGGAATCTTCGAACGGACATTACAGTCAGTGGTCCGACAATGTACTGCGTGCCTACAGGTCAGTGGCCGCGCGTTCGAGCATTTCCTGTGAGTACCTCTGCTGTCATTAGCGTACTAAACTATAAAGTGTACAACTTTGCTTCCACCGTTTTTTCCCCAGCATTTGAGGCTTTAATGAAACAAATTAGTTACACATGTACCATTCAAAGTATTTTGCATCGCTGGCCACTACTTCCTCCCCTCTTTTGGGCAGTGTACGAATCCTGCGTCGAAAAAATTGTTCATCTTTTGAAGCGATCCACGAATCGATCCAATTTGTGACTTCTTCATGAGATCGGAAGCGTTGGTCAGCCAGGCCATGCGCCATTGATCTAAACAGATGATACTCAGAGGGAGCAATGGCTGAAGAATACGGCGGGTGGGGTAGGACTTCCCATTTTAACGTTTCCAAGTACGTTTTGATCTCTTTTGCAACGTGGGGTCGAGCGTTGTCGTGCTGCAAAATCATTTTATCGTGCCTCTCGCTGTATTGCGGCCGTTTGTCTTTCAATGATCTGCTCAAACGCATTAATTGCATTCGATAACGAGTACCTGTGATTGATTCACTTAGTTTTAAGAACTCATAGTACACGACGCCGAGCTGGTCTCACCAAATGCAGAGAATGATCTTGGAGCCCTGAATATTCGGTTTGGCCGTCGACGTGGAAGCATGGCCGGGATATCACCATGATTTTTTGCGTATAGGGTTGTTGTAATGAACCCATTTTTTATCCCCGGTCACAATGCGATGAAGAAGTCCCCCCCGTTTTTGCCTCTGAAGCAACTCTTCACAAACACAAACGTCGTTCAACGTCTCTTGGTTTCAGCTCATACGGGACCAAAGTTCCTTCTTTCTGGATCTTGCCCATAGCCTTGAGACGTTTTGAAGTGGCTTGCTGTGTCACTCCCACTAATCGTGCCAGTTCCTCTTGAGTTTAACGCGAGTCTTCACTCACCAATGTCTCCAACTCTGCATCTTCAAAAACATCCTCTCTTCCACCACTATGCCGGTCTACGACGTTAAAATCACCGTTCTTGAAGCGTTGAAACCACTCACGACACGTTGTTTCACTAATAGCATCCTTACCATACGCACTTGAGAGCATTCGATGAAACTCGGCCGCTGTTTTATTCATACTGAAACAAAATAGTAACACCTCCCGCAAATGACGAGAATTAGGCTCGTAAACTGACATTTTCCATCAAGAACAACTTTATGCAGACACAAATCGACTAATGTTTGAATGACCGAGGTCCAAGCTAACTGCCTGCCTTCTACGATCTGTTTCTTTTGACCGCTACTTACCGTTGTCGCCACCTATCGGCAAACGGCGGAAGCTAAGTTGTACACCTTGTACCTTCTATAGAACTCGTCCCTAGCATCAGGAACTGACATCAGGGACGATATGTGCTATGACTAAATATATTTTTTGATGTTATCTACCTCCTATATTAATTTGAACAGTTTTGAAACGCGCTGTAAAAAGACAAGTTAACGCTTGAAACGTCCCCTTAGAAAAAATACAAATGACTGTGCTTAAACTGACACACAATATTTTTAGCGCAACGCAATCTGACTTTCAATAATCCCTACAAAAGAATGGCCCTGACTAACTTTAACCTATACCTTTCATGAATCACTTACCTCACAAAAATCTTCGTTATTCGAACTTCTGCAACACAGCGTGCGCCAATACTGCGAGTTGAATAAAAGATTATAACTACTAAAGGCACTAACTACTGATAGGTATACTTAGCAAATGAAAGATTTTGATAGAGAACAAACAATGTATTTACCTTAATAGTGCTCAAAAGTCATTATATATGTATATATATCAGTTCATGACATCCAGTCTTACAAATTTACTGTCTCTAATGGACACACGTCCAAATCATTCGCTCTCAAAACTCCGCCATCTCTCTTCCCACATCCACCACTGCTGGCGGCTCACCTCCAACTGCGCAACGCTACGCGCTGTTAACAGCCAACTGCCCATCGCTACAATAGCAAACTCCAACAATGCAAACCAGCCACAGACTGCGCACAGCACAGTCTGTGATTTTCATATAGAGCGCTAATGGCGTTACCAATATAAAAACCTAAACAGCCTACTTACACGCTGTTATAAAAAATCTTGAAAAATACATGACTGACTTGCTTTACAGGTTTAAACTACAGGGTGATTCAAAAAGAATACCACAACTTTAGGAACTTAAAACTCTGCAACGACAAAAGGCAGAGCTAAGCACTATCTGTCGGCGAATTAAGGGAGCTATAAAGTTTCATTTAGTTGTACATTTGTTCGCTTGAGGCGCTGTTGACTAGGCGTCAGAGTCAGTTGATGCTAAGATGGCGACTGCTCAACAGAAAGCTTTTTGTGTTATTGAGTACGGCAGAAGTGAATCGACGACAGTTGTTCAGCGTGCATTTCGAACGAAGTATGGTGTTAAACCTCCTGATAGGTGGTGTATTAAACGTTGGTATAAACAGTTTACAGAGAATAGGTGTTTGTGCAAAGGGAAAAGTTCTGGACGGCCGAGAACGAGTGATGAAAATGTAGCACGCATACAGCAAGCATTTGTTCGCAGCCCAGGAAAATCGACTCGCAGAGCTAGCAGAGAGGATGGAGCGCCACCACATTGGCACTTATCTGCCCGTAACTACCTGAACGTCAACTACCCGAGGCGATGGATCGGCCGCCAGGAAGCCCGTGACAGAGCACTTCATCACTGGCCTCCAAGAAGCCCTGATCTTACCCCCTGCGATTTTTTCTTATGGGGGTATGTTAAGGATATGGTGTTTCGGACACCTCTCCCAGCCACCATTGAGGATTTGAAACGAGAAATAACAGCAGCTATCCAAACTGTTACGCCTGATATGCTACAGAGAGTGTGGAACGAGTTGGAGTATCGGGTTGATATTGCTCGAGTGTCTGGAGGGGGCCATATTGAACATCTCTGAACTTGTTTTTGAGTGAAAAAAAAAACCTTTTTAAATACTCTTTGCAATGATGTATAACAGAAGGTTATATTATGTTTCGTTCACTAAATACACATTTTTAAAGTTGTGGTATTCTTTTTGAATCACCCTGTATATTCTAATGAAACTTCGAACTGACATAGGTATATATTTCTTTAATGTAAATGGTATATAAATGTATACTTAATACGGAAAGGCGAACCGTTATTACCGAAAATCTCGAAAAGTACTTGACCGATTTACTTCAAATTTTTAGACAATTCTCTAATGGCGGACAAAAAGAGGCGAGAGGCGGAGATGTCAGAGAGGGAGGGGAAGAGGGAGGAAAGGAGTTTAGCATGCATATCCAATTCCTATTGATACTTAGCAATTGCGAAGCATTTCCGGGTTCACTAGTATAAAATATTAACAGACAGAACAGGCTTTCGGGTCCTCTGCGACCTTTGTTTTATAGATATCAAGTCGTGGTCCAAGGCGTATTTCTCCGCCTATCGGTTCGTCTTCCAACGCTGGAGACAGCAGAAATGGCTCTGAGCACTATTGGACTCAACTGCTGAGGTCATTAGTCCCCTAGAACTTAGAACTACTTAAACCTAACTAACCTAAGGACATCACAAACAGCCATGCCCGAGGCAGGATTCGAACCTGCGACCGTAGCGGTCTTACGGTTCCAGACTGCAGCGCCTTTAACCGCACGGCCACTTCGGCCGGCGAGACAGCAGAAATCACAATCTCAAACAAGAATGAAATATTCACTCTGCAGCGGAGTGTGAGCTGATATGAAATTTCCCGGCAGATTAAAACTGCATGCCGTACCGAGACTCGAACTCCGGACCTTTCTATTTCGCGGGTAAGTGCTCTACCGACTGAGCTGCCAAAGCACAACTCACAACACGGCCGGCACAAAGTTTTAATGTGCCAGGAAGTTGCAATTGCAAAGAACCTTAGCAGGCCAAATACAAATGGTTTTGATAAATTGTCTTTCGGAGGGGGTCAAAAACCCCTCGACCGTCCGCTTGGATCCGCGCCTCTTCGAGAAAATGACGCCAGCAGTCGGAGTCGCGGTTCGAGAAGTGGCTGGAAAGCGCGTGCCCGTTTCACGGCTATCGGGGCCCCCTTGCTCGACGCGAGAGGTCTGGCGCAAGCCCCCGTCCAGCCTCTGCCGATGGACGCGAGTGATTGGTGTGTCGCACCCAGTGGGGGGCCCCGCGACCAATAGAAGACGCCTGGTAACAACGCCTGGTTTCGCCGCAGAGAGAGCAGAGCGTGTGTGACGCGCGACGGCTGATAATGCGCGCCGACCTCTCTCAAGAGCAGCGGCCCGACCCGCGCGGCTTTCTCAAACGTCCGCGGGTTGATATCGCTGGCTGCGGCGCTGTTGAGATAGACTGTACTCCCAGCAAGTCCTTTGAAGGTCACTCGTAGTGCCGAGAAAAGACAGTTCGTGCTATCTGAAATGGTGCTGGGAAAGGAAAGCGCTACTGACTGCTCGTGAACGAGTAGGAAAGTACAAAGAAAAAAAAAAATGGTTCACATGGCTCTGAGCACTATGGGACTTAACATCTGAGGTCATCAGTCCGCTAGAACTTAGAACTACTTAAATCTAACTTACCTAAGGACATCACATACATCCATGCCCGAGGCAGGATTCTAACCTGCGGCCGTAGCAGTCGCGCGGTTCCGTACTGAAGCGCCTAGAACCGCTCGGCCACAGCGGCCGGCTAAGTACAAAGAATTTACATCAAACCATCAGTGTTCAATAGCAGGGAAAGTGACAGACTATTATATCGCAATCAGGACCTCGCAAAATCTGTTCTCTCTGAACAGCGGCAGTTGAAGCATAAGATAGCTTCAAAGTGACTCTTGTTGGTGGGTATTATCAAACCAGTCCTTTGTTCTACCAGCGGAAAAACGCTCCTATCGAATCACAAAAAAGGGAAATATGCTCCTCTTCAAAAGGCTCTGACAGAAAAGTGGGGTGCCATCTACCTCATTCTACCTCCATCAGCAACATTACAATTTTTCACAAAACTTTTGACACGCAAACACATTTTCGCTTTTTGTTTTCTATCATGGAACTCACCTCTCACTCCAACAAACTCCTCCAACTGTAACTCGCTCACACCCACTAGTCCATGTCGCTCGTACCTATCCACTCCCATACGTTCACTCTTCCAGACCAACTCATTGTCATTGTCTCTTTATGTCTCCCTAACTGTCACTGTCTCCTCTCTCACAGCCACTGTCTCCTTCATTCTGTCCTACCACTACTGTCTCCTCTCACTGTCAGTCTCTCTCTCTTGCTCCTTCTTGCTACTTCTCAGTGCTGCTCGCTCTTCTCGTTGTTACAAATCTCTCACTTCCTCGTTGTCACTTTCTTCGTCTTTTTATTCCTGCTCCACTGGCACTATCTCCTTCACTCTTTTCTGCCACCGTTCTGTCACTGTCACCTATGTTCCACTGCCACTGTGTCCCTACCCTTCTCTTTCACTCACGCTGTCCGGCCACGGTAGCTGAGTGGTCAGTGCGACAGAATGTCAATACTAAGGGTCTGGGTTCGATTCCGGGCTGGGTTGGAGATTTTCTTCGCGCAGGGACTGGGTGTTGTGTTGTCCTAATCATCATCATTCGCCGAAGTGGCGTCCAATCGAAAGACTTGCACCCGGCGAACGTTCTACCCGATGGGAGGCCCTAGTCATACGAGATTTACATTTTTTTCACTCACACTGCCATTATCTCCTTCGCTCTTTCAATATCACAACTACTGCCTATTATCTTCCAGTAGTTATTATTTTCCTGTCTTTGTTCCACTGCAACTGTCTCCTTCTCAATCAGCATAAAAAAACGTGAACATAATTGCATCCCATAATTTTTGGGTGAGTTTTTAAAGGTGATGAGAAAGGTAGAACGAGTCAGCTGGTGCGCCACAGGGCATTTTAAACGTTTTAAACAGTATATTCGTCTTGTTTTGTGCTCCGACAGGAGAATTTTTCCGCTGGTTCTCTTATTTTCCCTGCAACAGTACGGCATTTCACTCATATGAAAAGAACTTAAAATGAAAAGAACAGTAAAACATTGATAATTTACATACAGAAACTGAAATAACACAAAACCAATTTTGGGCCTCAGAGCGGTTTTATTTTGCATGCCGTTCGCTACTAGAAAGTGGGTTTCCCAGAACCCTTCTGATGATAACGGAGACGCTTTACAGCATTTTTCTCCACGATACATCAATTTATAAACTACGTTATCGCCTCTCACCGCATTTTAGGTGGGTATTTTACGCGAAAAATTAGGGTAACTTTGAAACCCTGTATCTTGGGAACGGATAAAGACATCAGTAAAATTTTTAAGGTTGTTCGCCATTCGGATCCTAAAAAAATCGTAAAAATCTCAGCCATTTGCTGTGCATAGCCGTCTTGGAATCGGTGGCTCGGTTTTGGCACAAAAAATGTCGAAAAAACATTTTGGGGGTTTTCTAAGGAACCGTCCATGAACTAATGTGCCTCTATGTGCCCCTTGAGGGGCACCCTAGACCACATCAAAAGCAAAAAGAACCAACCGATTTACTCCACTCCACTCGCCTAAGACGATCCTTCTGTTGCGTACACAAATTGTGCCTACCCAAGGGCTATTCAAAACAGTTGTCGCTGCCTTTCTACCACCAAGAGAACAGGCCCGAAAGAACGCCATTTTCATGCGCAGCGTTTTCGAACGTATTAGGTAGCACATGCAGTTGCTTACGTGCCGATGTGGTATCATTCTAAGAAACATGTCACACGAAACAATATTCCAACATAAAGATATTCTACTGTTGTCGTAGAAACAGATGGTAGCCAAATGTACCAGTACATTATTTTTTGATACATCAAACATAAAATCTGCTAATCACTGCAAAGCTCAGACGAACAGAAACAAAAGTTGTATACTTGTTCGACTTGAAACAGTTCGTCTTACTTAAAGTTATTCTTTAAATAGGGGAAAATTTGCATTTGTAAGGGAATTTATGGACCTCGAAATCATTTACCCTGTCAGAATTCACATTTCTGTGTATAAACATCATATACCCTTTTAAAGAAAGAAACATCTCACCCTCATTAAATGGAAAATTTGTCAGATAAAACAATACGGAGAGGAATTCCGCCTTATGCAAGACACCGTTCTATAGTGATGTCTAGGTATGAGTCCTAATTTCCCTTGTCTTGTTATCGCGGTCCTTCGAGAAGTACACTATGTGATCAAAAGTATCCGGTCACCTGGCTGAAAATGACGTACAAGTTCGTATCGTTCTCCATCGGAAATGCTGGAATTCAATATGGTAATGGCCCACCCTTAACCTTGATGAACAATCCTGGCATTTTCCTGGAGTGGTTCATTGAAATCAGGTGTTCAATAGGATTCAGGTCAGGACTCTGTGTAGGCCGGTTCATTACAAGGATGTTATTGTCGTGTAAGCATTCTGCCACAGGCCGTGCATTATGAACAGGTGCTCGATCATGTTGAAAGATGCAATCGCCATCCCCGAATTGCTCTTCAAGAGTGGGAAGCAAAAGGTGCTTGAAACATAAATGTAGGCCCGTGCTGTGATAGTACCACGCAAAACACCAAGTGTTGCAGGCCCCCTCCACGAAAAACACGACCACACCATAACACCATCGCCTCCGAATTTTACTGTTGGCACTATACACGCTGGCAGATGACGTTCAACGGGCATTCGCAATACCCGCACCCTGCCATCGGGTCGCCACGTTGTGTACCGGGATTCGTCACTCCACACAACGTTTTCCCGCTGTTAAATTGTCCATTGTTTACGATCCTTACACCAAGCGAGGGGTCGTTTGGCATTTCCTGGCTGATGTGTGGCTTATTTGCAGCCGCCGACAACGAAATCCATTTTTTCTCACCTCCCGTCTGACTGTCATAGTACTTGCCGTGGAACCCGATGCAGTTTGGAATTCCTGTGTGATGGTCTGGATAGATATCTGCCTATTACACTTCACAAACCTCTTCAACTGTCGGCGGTCTCTGTCAGTCAACAGACAAGGTCGGCCTGTACGGTCTTGTGCTGTACGCGTCCCTTCACATTTCCACTTCACTATCACGTCGGAAACAGTGGACCTAGGGATGTTTGAGAGTGTGGAAATCTCGCGTACAGGCGTATGACACAAGTGACACCCAATCACCTGACCACGTTCGAAGTCCGTGAGTTCTGTGGAGCGCCTCATTCTGCTCTCTCACGATGTCTAATGACTACTGAGGCAGTAGGTGGCAGCACAATGCACCTAATATGAAAAACGTATGTTTTCTGAGGGTGTCTGGATACTTTTGATCACATAGTGTATAAGTTGACGGCTGTAGATACGTTCTTCAGTCAGTTCTAAATACCATTTCTCTGAAGATTCTCAACAGTGTTTCGCGAAAAGGACGTCGAGAGGTATTCGGAGAACATATAAGAAAACTACAGCATCAGTACTGCTAGGAGCGAGTGGTAGTTTCGAGCATGAAGAGCAAATTGTAGTTATTATTTTTTAATCGGGCTCAATAAAAAACACTGAGAAGCTATCAGTTTTCTTGCCCGTGGCAGAGGTCGTTCACAGTTTTAGTGCATTTGGTCTTATCTTAGCTGTGACTTTAGAATGTTATCATGTTTTCTGTTTACTGCCCCACTCGGGAAGTGTCTTTCTCGTGTCAAGAAAAACGGAAACGCTCGTTCGCCCAGCAGATAATACTTATGTAACAAATTTGACACTTGATAAATCGCTGAGAATGAATTTGAAATTATCATTAAACTGAAAACATAATTTTCACACATTTAAAATGGATACATTCATCAGTAAGTACACTCTCAACCAACGTAATCCAAACTGCTTTCCGAGGTGTAAATTCGAATCCACACAGGCTGTAGTCATTCAGATAATCGCATTCTGGCGGAGTACAGTACTCTACACCGATTCTTCGAAGAGTGAGGGTGGATGTGGTTGCACTGACTGGGTTAGTAGCTGTCATATTCGAATGAAATTCAAATTCCCTAAAGAACTCAACGACTGTGGCAGCAGAGCTTTTGGCTGTTCTTAGAGTCGATACTTCGAGAAGCAAGAAATTGATTATCCGTTCTGACTGCAGATCAGTGCTGGGACTATAAACTCATCTGTATAGCGGAAGATCCAGCCATACAATAGCATGTGATATTATGAAGCTGACGTTGCAGGTGAGAAGTCGAAATCATGGAGTTACCGTGTACTGGAAAAAAGCATACTGTGGCATACCTAGCAGTGAAACAACAGATAAGCTACCCAAAGAGGACGTCCATTATGGACAAGGGGACACACTGAATTGCCAGCTACAGGCCTTTTAAAAGTTGCAATGTCAACAAACAGAGAGAAGCGGAATACACAGCGGCAACGAGGCCTCCAAATACAAAGGCAAAGACTGTGCCAAAGTGAACACAGTGTTGATTTCTGCCGGCCGTTTGTGGCCGAGCGGTTCTAGGCGCTGCAGTCTGGAACCGCGAGACCGCTACGGCCGCAGGTTCGAATCCTGCCTCGGGCATGGATGTGTGTGATGTCCTTAGGTTAGTTAGGTTTAACTAGTTCTAAGTTCTAGGGGACTAATGACCTCAGAAGTTGAGTCCCATAGTGCTCAGAGCCATTTGAACCATTTTTGAACCGCGCGACCGCTACGGTCGCAGATTCGAATCCTGCCTCGGGCATGGATGTGTGATGTCCTTAGGTTAGTTAGGTTTAAGTAGTTCTAAGTTCTAGGGAACTGATGACCTGAGATATTGCTCAGAGCCATTTTTTTTTTGTTGATTTCTTTCTGATACGACAAAAATCAGTGCTCCGGAAGACCCAGCCATTGTTGTTGTTGTGGTCTTCATTCCTTAGACTGGTTTGATGCAGCTCTCCATGCTACTCTATCCTGTGCAAGCTTCTTCATCTCCCAGTACCTACTGCAGCCTACATCCTTCTGAATCTGCTTACAGTATTCATCTCTTGGTCTCCCTCTACGATTTTTACCCTCCACGCTGCCCTCCAATACTAAATTTGTGATCCCTCGATGTCTCAGAACATGTCCTACCAACCGATCCCTTCTTCTAGTTAAGTTACGCCACAAGCTCCTCTTCTCCCCAATTCTATTCAATACTTACTCATTAATTATGTGATCTACCCATGTAATCTTCAGCATTCTTCTGTAGCACCACATTTCGAAAGCTTCTATTCTCTTCTTGTCTGAACTATTTATTGTCCACGTTTCACTTCCATACATGGTTACACTCCATACAAATACTTTCAGAAACGACTTCCTAACACTTAAATCTATACTCGATGTTAACAAATTTTTCTTCTTCAGAAACGCTTTCCTTGGCATTGCCAGTCTACATTTTATATCCTCTCTACTTCGACCATCACCAGTTATTTTGCTCCCCAAATAGCAAAACTCCTTTACTGCTTTAAGTGTCTCATTTCCTAATCTAATTCCCTCAGCATCACCCGATTTCATGCGACTACATTCCATTATCCTCGTTTTGCTTTTGTTGATATTCATCTTATACCCTCCTATCAAGACACTGTCCATTCCGTTCAACTGCTATTCCAAGTCATTTGCTGTCTCTGACAGAATTACAATGTCATCGGCGAACCTCAAAATTTTTATTTCTTCTCCATAGATTTTAATACCTACTCCGAACTTTTCTTTTGTTTCCTTTATTGCTTGCTCAATATACAGATTGAATAACATCGGGGACAGGCTACAACCCTGTCTCACTCCCTTCCGACCACTGCTTCCCTTTCATACCCCTCGACTCTTACAACTGCCATCTGGTTTCTGTACAAATTGTAAATAGCCTTTCGCTCCCTGTATTTTACCCCTGCCACCTTCAGAATTTGAAAGAGAGTATTCCAATCAACATTGTCAAAAACTTTCTGCAAGTCTACAAATGCTAGAATCGTAGGTTTGCCTTTCCTTAATCTTTCTTCTAAGATAAGTCGTAGGGTCAGTATTGCCTCACGTGTTCCAACATTTCTATGGAATCCAAACTGATCTTCCCCGAGGTCGGCTTCTATCAGTTTTTCCATTCGTCTGTAAAGAATTCACGTTAGTATTTTGCAGCTGTGACTGATTAGACTGACAGTTAGGTAATTTTCACATCTGTCAACACCTGCTTTCTTTGGGATTGGAATTATTATATTCTGCCATGGCTGTTACAAATTGCTTCTGTATCGTATTGCTCTCGTCGCGTAACTGTTGTGGGATTATGGTGTTGAAGAGGATCTTACGTTTTTTATGTCTTCGCGAAGAGATACAACTCTACAGGCCACGTCGTACAAATTCTGGTCACCATCAGCTGCTGTTTCCCAACAAGTGTCAACATAACGGTCTGCTTGAATGAGTTGGGAATATATTGCATTTGACATGCATTTTTGTTAGAAGAGTAGGTCAATTTCTAATTGATTCGACTGTGATGCTGTGTTAATATATTAAATCCGATGTTTACATGGCTCTCGGATGTGTTAAACCTTGTGAAGATGATGGTGGCTGTATGAGATGCCAAACAAAGAACAAAACGCTATACGTATGAAAATGAAACACCTACAGCTATCCACATGGTGTCATTTATTGTGTGGCTACCAGTTTCAGTACTTCAGTGCACCATCTTCAGGCCTTACCTGATGCCGAGAGCATTAACACCATGTATTAACACGATGTATCAGTGGCCAATATCTGTAACTGGTTTTAGCAAATTACCTGTAACTGCAATGTTGTCTCTCCAACCATCAACTATTGTTCAAATAGCTCTGAGCACTATGGGACTTAACATCTGAGGTCATCAGTCCCCTAGAACTTAGAACTACTTAAACCTAACTAAGGACATCACACATATCCATGCCCAAGGCAGGATTCGAACCTGCGACCGGAGCGGTCGCGTGGTTCCAGACTGTAGCGCCTAGAACCGCTTGGCCACTCTTGCCGGCCAACCATCAACTATCAACTGACTGTTGGCCACTCACACATCGTTTATACGGATGGTGTTAACGCTCTCGGAATCAGCTAAGGCCTCAAGATGGTGCACTGAAGCACCGATAACTGGTAGCCATACAATAACTGCCATCATAAGGACAGCTGTAGGTGTTCCGTTTTCTTATGTAAATGGACGGCTGAAGTCTCCTAGACCTCCAGTCAGAAGGATGGACATACAAAAACACTATATGGTCAGAAATATCCGGACACCTGTTAGTGGACAGAAATGTGAGGCACGCCCACCTTTCATCTTTATGACCACTTAACTCTGTCATGAGTAGTAGGGCAAGGGGGGTGCCACGACACGCTGCATTGTTGCCAAATTTATTCAAGATGGCGGCGATGACGTCATCCAAGATGGCGGCATGTAGACTTGGCAACAGTGCATGACGTCATCCAAGATGGCGGCTTTTGGTGGGAAAATAGGCCAATTGAGCTACGTCCACTAACCTAACCTCCAGAAAAAATGGTGGCAATTTTGAATTTTGGTGGGAAAATAGACCAATTGGGCTATGTCCATAATCTAAGCCTCCAGAAAAAATAGGTATGAAATGCAAACTCCAACAGGATAATGTATACAAAACCTTACTTTTCTTTATTATTATCATTAACATTTATTAACATTCATTATCATTTATTATCATTCATTATCATTCAATCTCATTTATTATCATTGACCTACCTCCACAAGAAAATTCAACCCAAATTCACATTCCAAAATGTTAATGGCTGCAAAACCATACTTGTCTTTATTATTATTCATTACCATTCCTCATTTATTATTATTTATTATCATTATTTATTATCATTTATTATTATTTATTATTATTGGCCTATCTCCACGAACATAGAAACTCGCGCCATGTTCAAATTGACAGTCCATAATCTCTGGAAAACCGTACTTCTATTTATTATTATTATTACCATTTACTATTATTTATTAGCATTTATTATTATTTATTATTATTTATTCAATATGGTCGATTTTTGCGGCAAGAAAGCCAATTCCCTTACTTCCACAACAAAAAATCTGTCACAAATCCAAATTCAAACACGATAATTTGTCACACCTACGAAAAAGAAAGAACCTAATTGGGCCATATGCACTATCCTAAGTCCACCTCATCTTACGAAGTTTGAATTTTTCGGTGCCACTTATTTTTTCGCTCCTAACCTATGAAAATCGCGTTAAATACTAATAAAGTGCATTTTTGCTAACGTAAGTCACCTCCTGTGAATTCGTGGGAAAAGGAATGAAGTCTTTATTTCAAACAGTACCGTCATCACTTGTTCTCCAGCGAAGTTAGTACACATTCTAGAGGTCGCAGTCCAGCCTCCACGAGGCCTCCAGTCCAACTGAATTAGTTCCTATGGTCGCCGCCGACCCGCACAGGACCGCGCGGCACCGGCAAGCGAGCGGTCGCCTCAATGCGCGCTGCCGGTCCAGCGGCCGCTCACGTCACAGCCTACCGCCGCCGACTCGCTTCGCAGGCCCGCGTTGGTCCAGCGATGTAAACATGTTTTCACGGGCAGTGGAGTCCGCCCCCACCGACCAGTTGGGGCCAAAGCTGTTCGCTGGACAGGTTGGAACCGGCCGATGCAGACTTCATAACGGTCGGTCGGTTGATCCAACACCTGGTTGACAAAGAATGCCCTGCCGCACAATTGGCGCCAAAGTTTGTTCGAGAGTGGAATCCGCCATGACGCCACAACAGGTGGTCCAGCACATGCGCTCGCCACGACGTCCCTCGCTAAGTTGATTAATCACCCGTCTCTCATTATTCATCCACATTCTGCACTTACCTAATCCAAGATCATCGCGAAAACACACGCCCATACACGCGAGCCTTCAAAAAAAAATGGTTCAAATGGCTCTGAGCACTATGGGACTCAACTGCTGTGGTCATACGTCCCCTAGAACTTAGAACTACTTAAACCTAACTAACCTAAGGACATCACACACAGCCATGCCCGAGGCAGGATTCGAACCTGCGACCGTAGCGGTCGTGCGGTTCCAGACTGTAGCGCCTTTAACCGCTCTGCCACTCCGGCCGGCCACGCGAGCCTTCGTGCGCGCCGAGCTTAGTACCTCCGCAAGAGAATGTAACAAAGTTCACATGACTACTTAATTAATTTGATCAATTAATTAACCTCTATGATGCGGAAAACTGCCACGTCCACCTAGACTTGGAATCAATTTTCGCCAGTGCCACGCCCACCTGGACTTGGAATGAAATAGTTAAAGTCTCTACCGACCACCACGGCCCCTTACCGACCCATGTTCGTTGGCTAACATGTACTAATGTGTACTGCCGTTTACTAACGTGTGCTAACCTACATTAACCAATATCACATTTTGTCTATACAAACAAGCCAAGTTTGAATTCTGATGGGCAGTTCGTGTTTCGCTACATTCACAAGAAAATTATGGCAAACGAAGCCACTAACCTAAGTCACCTGTGATGATTCACAATCGTCGGCTTTGCGTCTCTCACACTACGAGCGCGAGACCGCCCTGTCACAGGCTGGACCTTTATACACGCGTCGGACATACTCCTCTGTAAATATTCTAGCTAAACTATGACCCGAATACTGTGGTTCAATCCACGCGATCTAGGACATTGCCAGAGCACACCCCCAGTACCTAAGCCGAGTACATCGCTCGCCCCACCTGCAGTTAACCGCTGAGAGACGGAGATATGCTGCAATCACATCCCACTCGCTCTCGTAGCTACTTGCCTCAGCAATTCGATCTAACAACACCTCCAAGTAGAAAAAATAATAACCAACTCGAACTCTCTCATATTCTGTATCGTCCCACAAATACTTTACGCATCGAGTATACCTATCACTCTCAAACAAAAAACACTCGCCCTGATATACCTGGTGTCACGCTGGACAGTCGGCAGACACGCAGACAGCTCCTAATTTCAGTGCACAATATCAAACTGCTCCTAAATAATGCAGTACACATAACTGTAAACTCCATCAGTACTCGTAATCTGTCCAAATAACGCATAGCAAAATAGCTCAACAGACACGCGCAATGAACCTGTCCCACACTTAGTCACACGTCCGACAGCTCTCAATTGGCTCAAAGTCTCTGTTCGACGCCTCAAACATGACTTGACGGCAGCCGCATTCACACCTAACACCTGAGAAATTCGTATCACCTACACGCCGAACGTGACTATCCAAGCCAGGCCGCGCGCGTCGTCTGTCACCGTCCTAACTCAGTGCCAGCGCCAAACACGCATACGACCATCATTGGCACCAAGGCAGAAGCGACTCTCATCGCTGAAGACGACACGTCTCCATTCGTCCCTCCATTCACGCCTGTCGCGACACCACTGGACGCGGGCTGCACGATGTTGGGGCGTGAGCGGAAGACGGCCTAACGGTGTGCGGGACCGTAGCCCAGCTTCATGGAGACGGTTGCGAATGGTCCTCGCCGATACCCCAGGAGCAACAGTGTCCCTAATTTGCTGGGAAGTGGCGGTGCGGTCCCCTACGGCACTGCGTAGGATCCTACGGTCTTGGCGTACATCCGTGCGTCGCTGCGGTCCGGTCCCAGGTCGACGGGCACGTGCTCCTTCCGCCGACCACTGGCGACAACATCGATGTACTGTGAAGGCCTCACGCCCCACGTGTTGAGCAATTCGGCGGTACGTCCACCCGGCCTCCCGCATGCCCACTATACGCCCTCGCTCAAAGTCCGTCAACTGCACTTACGGTTCACGTCCACGCTGTCGCGGCATGCTACCAGTGTTAAAGACTGCGATGGAGCTCCGTATGCCACGGCAAACTGGCTGACACTGACGGCGGCGGTGCACAAATGCTGCGCAGCTAGCGCCATTCGACGGCCAACACCGCGGTTCCTGGTGTGTCCGCTGTGCCGTGCGTGTGGTCATTGCTTGTACAGCCCTCTCGCAGTGTCCGGAGCAAGTATGGTGGGTCTGACACACCGGTGTCAATGTGTTCTTTTTTCCATTTCCAGGAGTGTAGTTTGAATGTGTTTTGTGCAGTTTTACAGGAAAGATATACAGTCCATTTTTTTTATGCCGAGAACACTGTTACAGGAAGCACATACCTCGATGTGCTTGAGAACTTTCTTTTCACGCAGTTGGAGATTGATTCGATCGACTTCATTTACCAACAGGATGGGGCATCACCACGCTGGCATCTGGAAGTGCCGGAATTTTTAAATTAAAGGATTATTGAATGACGGACCGGTCGCACTGGACCAAATTATTCGCCTTTACATTACTGGCTTCCAGGGTCACCGGACCTGACTGTAAGTGATTATTTCTTGTGGGGGTTTATAAAAGACTCTAGGTTCCTCCCTTACCAACAATAATGAATTAACTGAGAGATCGCATGACAGCAGCTGTGAAAGCTGTAACCCAAGACATACTCGCTGCAGTGTGGGAACAATCTGAATACCGCATTGTCATATGCGATGCATCTCTAGGTGGCATATTGAACACCTACGAAAAATTATGAAAAATATTTTTGAGTTTCCCCTTCATCAAAAAACAAAATGCATTGTATATATTTATTAGTTACAGAAATATGGACGTGCCAAATCACATGATCCTTTTTGATACACCCTGTATTTTCGGAAGTTTACGTCAGTAACAGAATTAAGCTCTGTAATCACAACTTTAAGAATACAAACTAACAGCCAATTTACTCGCTTAGAATATACGTTTTTACTGATTTTGCTTTGTATATTCAAATCTTAACGACTTTGCTTTGCTTCTTTCGATAGATCTTCTATATATTCTTTGCAAGAAAAAAAGAATTTATTGAGTGTGCATTGTGATTTGCTTACCTACGGATTACATTTTGGTTCTGTTTTGTTTACGAATAAAAAATGTCTAGAATGATCGAGTCTTTCTGAATATACCATAACGGCTATAATACCCAATGTAGATCGTGAGGCAAGACTTGCTGTGGCTCCAGACCATTAGGCTTCAACTTGATCTTTGGAATCAATTTATTCCATTGAAGATTTGAGTCAATATTTGAAAATTGCTTTCCTAAAAAGTTATCCAAAATACCCATCAAAAAAACGAGTAACCTGTGGATAACTACACTACCGGCCATTATAAGTGCTACACCAAAATGCAGACGACAAATGGGTATTCATTGGACAAATATATTATACTACAACTGACATATGATTACATTTTCACGCAATTTGGCTGCATAGATCCTGAGAAATCAGTATGCAGAACAACCGCCTCTGGCCGTAATAACGGCCTTGATAAGCCTGGGCATTGAGTCAAACAGAGCTTGGATGGCGTGTACAGGTACAGCTGACCATGCAGCTTCAACACGCTACCGCAGTTCATCAAGAGTCGTGACTGACGTATTGTGACGAGCCAGTTGCTCGGCAACCATTGACCAGCCGTTTTCAATTGGCGAGAGATCTGGAGAATGTGCTGGCCAGGTCTGCACTCGAACATTTCCTGTATCCATAAAGGCCCGTATAGGACCACCAACATGCGATCGTGCATTATCCTGCTGAAATGTAGGGTTTCGCAGGGATGGATTGAAGGGTAGAGCCACGGGTCGTATCACATCTGAAATGTAACGTCCACTGTCCAAAGTGCCGTCAATGCGATCAACAGGTGACCGAGACGTGTAACCAATGGCACCCAAAACCATCACGCCGAGTCATACGCCAGTATGGCGATGACGAATACACGCTTCCAATGTGCGTTCACCGTGATGTCGCCAAACACGGATGCAACCATCATGATGCTGTAAACAGAACCTAGATTCATCCGAAAAAACGACGCTTTGCCATTCGTGCACCCAGGTTCGTCAATGAGTACCCATCGCAGGCGCTCCTGTCTGTGATGCAGCGTCAAGGGTAATCGCAGCCATTGTCTCCGAGCTGATAGTCCATACTGCTGCGCCGGCCGCGGTGGTCTAGCGGTTCTAGGCGCGCAGTCCGGAACCGCGCCACTGCTACGGTCGCAGGTTCGAATCCTGCCTCGGGCATGGATGTGTGTGATGTCCTTAGGTTAGTTAGGTTTAAGTATTTCTAAGTTCTAGGGGACTGATGACCACAGGTTTTAAGTCCCATAGTGCTCAGAGCCATTTTGAACCATACTGCTGCAAACGTCGTCGAACTGTTCGTGCAGATGGTTGTTGTCTTGCAAACGTCCCCATCTGTTGAGTCAGGAATCGAGATGTGGCTGCACGATCCGTTACAGCCATGTGGATAAGATGCCTGTCATCTCGACTGCTAGTGATACGAGGCCGTTGGGATGCAGCACGGCGTTCCGTATTACCCTCCTGAACCCACCGATTCGATATTCTCCTAACAGTCATCGGATCTCGACCAACGGGAGCAGCAATGTCGCGATTCGATAAACCGCAATCGCGATAGGCTACAATCCGACCATTATCAAAGTTGGAAACGTGATGGCACACATTTCTCCTCCTTACACGAGACATCACAACAACGTTTCACCAGGCAACACCGGTCATCTGTTGTTTGTGTATGAGGAATCCGTGGGAAACTTTCCTCATGTCAGAACGTTGTAGGTGTCGCCACCGGTGCCAACCTTGTGTGAATGTTCTGAAAAGCTTATCATTTGCATATCACAGCATCTTCTTCTTGTCGGTTAAATTTCGCGTCTGTAGCACGTCATCTTCGTGGTGTAGCAATTTTAATGGCCAGTAGTGTACTAAAACTGACATGTGATTACATTTTCACGTAATTTGGGTGCATAGATCCTGAGAAGTCAGTACCCAGAACAACCACCTCTGGCCGTAATAACAGCCTTGATAGCCCCACTTCGGATGTCCGGGAAGGGACTGCCAAGAGGGGAACTAACCGTGAAAAAAAAAAAAAAACCAACGAAAGGATAACATTCTACGAGTCGGAACATCACAGGTTTGAACATGGGTTGAAACAGCCATGGGTGTTCGGAACGCGGTAGTGGGGGGGGAGAATGGAAGACATAGTTATGGGAGAATATGGTCTCGGTAGTAGGAAAGATACAGGAGAGAGACTAATTGAGTTCTGAAATAAAATTCAGGCAGTAATAGCGAATACACAGTTCTAAAATCATAAGAGGAGGAATTATATTGTGAAAGTGCCTGGGTTTGCGAGAAGATTCCAGATGAATAACATCATGGTCAAACAGAGTTTCCGAAATCAGATACTGGATTGTAAGGCGTAACCCGCAGGAAATATAAACTGAGATCACAATTTAGTAATCATAAAAAAGGCTGTATTCTTCAGAATCAAGAGGAAGAATCGATGTTTAGAAAAGTGGGATACTGAAGAACAGACTAATCATGAAATGAGTTTGAAGTTCACTTTGATTATACATATTGTGATAAGGATTACCGCAATACTCAGTTCGTTTGAAGAGGAATGGAAGAGCAATTACAGAAGTTGGACAAACATAGGTACGAGGATGGGAACTGACAACAGAGTTTGAGTAAGAGAAGAAATACTTCAGTTCATCGACGAAAGAAGGAAGTACAAAAATGTTAAGGGATATACAGGAACAGAAAAATGTAACTCATTTAGGAACGAAATAAATAGAAATTGCAGGGAAGCCAAGTCCATACGGCCAAAGGAAAAATGTGAAGCAATCGAAAAGGAAATGGTTGTCGGACGGATTGATTGAGCATATAGAAAAGTCAAAACAACCTCCGGTGGTTGACAAAGGAGTCAAAACTAAAAATCCAATACCGTTGAACGCAGAGACGAGAGCGGATAGGTGGAAAGAGTACATTGAAGGCCTCTACGACGGTGAGGGCTTTTCTAATGACGTTACTGTGGCAGAAATGGGAGTCGATATGGAAGAGATGAAGGTCCATTATTAGCGTTTCAGTTTGACAGAGCTTTGAAAGACGTTGTGATGAAGTTAGGCAGAAGGCATGGAAAACAGTCCTTTGGAATAAAGAAAAAAAAAGACATGGCGGTAAATATCTACCAAAGTAATATTCAAGTTTGTGTGTACAATCTTTGAGAGTGGAGACATGCCATCAGACTTTTGGAAAAATACCAGCCACGCAGTTCCCAATATAGCAAGAACAGATAACAGAACAGTCGCACAACCAGCTTAACGACTCATAAATCCACATTGCTGATAACAATAGTATGCTTTCGGAAAGGTAAACGCACCATAGAGGCTGTTTGTAACGCCGGAAATGCATATCCTCCTATTTCCATCTATTGTACTATAATTTGTTTTCCTTATTTTTGCTACCTGAATATATGATATTTCTGTGTCTTTACATATTGTAATTGTTTTACTATTTGTATATATATATGTATTTATGCATTTATGTCGATGTATAATTGATTTGTTGTGTAAAGATTATTTGTATTTTTACGCTGGGTCTTGCCTAGGGAAAACTGCTATCGAACGATTACATCGATAGGTCGTGTGAAGAATATAAGTGTGTAGGATCTTTGGGAGTGTTAACTCTGCCGCGTGGAGCGCGGGCGGGGCAGTGGGAGTCTGGCGGGAGTAGCGAGTGGAGCAGGTGTTGTGTGACGCTCCCGCGAGTTGCCGCGCTTTCGGGGTTTGGCAGCATGTAATTGCGCTCGACTCGCGATGATAGTTTCGGACATGGTGTCGCGGACGGGAAGCATTAGCTGGCGCACATCAAGAGCCCGTTTCGCCTGGTGACCGTGTCGAGAAGAAGGCGCGCCAACATCCAGCTTCTGCAACAGCGACGGCCGGCAATGAGTGAGTGTCGCCACCTCCTCGATCGACGGCTTCAAACCTTCAATCAACCAACAAGGAAGACTAAAAGCACGTAAAGTTTCAGAACTGTATGGCAGACCTCAGCTTTTCAAATTGTTCCATTTGCCTCGCAAAATTACAGCAACTTAGCATGAACCTTTGTTGCTCATTGTCCCAATTGCATTGCCAAGCAGGGTCCCTTCCTTTTCCGAAATGAACCCGAGTGTCGTTGAAATTCAAACGCCAGCATTAAAATAATATAATTAGATTTCACTGCTTTAATTTCAAAGTTCAGTAGCTGGGTACAATATTTAGGTTACACGAGCACAAATTTAGAGTGCGAGTTTTGTTAGCATATTTTAGCTTACCTGTGACTGCAGCTCAGCTTGGTACGTACTAAATTTTACTATTGTTAATAGTTCAGAATCATTTAATTCAAGTTCAAAGTTAAATCTCTTGTTTCTAAATTGCGTAGAGTCAAGTTGCTTTTGAAATGATTGTTGAGGTAGTCCAAGACTAACCGTATTTTACTGGATTTCGATGTGCTTCAGAAAGAAAGCTCACTATTAACTTCAGTCACTAAATTAACTTTCGATTTTCCGGTTTTATTAATTCTTTTGCTAAATTAAGTCAGAGTGTAGCGAAATTTATTACTTCTGACAAACTTTCACACTACACGTGTCAACCTTCAGTTGCCACGCTTCTAGTGTTAATTATATGTGTAATAACCTTTCTTTTTCAGTTACTATAGTAATTGTCCATAGGACTGGCGACCGTGATTTCCCCCAAATCTCAAATATCTAATTACCGCTAGTTAATTGTTAACGTAACGGCCGCACATTTACTTTCTTTATTAACTTTACCCCTTTTCAAAATTAATTTCCACCAGTTTCATTTGCATTTTTCCTTTCATTTAGATGTAACCCTTTCCTCCCTCTTTACCGATAGATTAACTTCGGTGACGATTGCTTTTCCCAAATTTCCATTAGGTACACGCGGTTTAATTTCTCACTGTCATTAAGGTCGATAAGTGAGGGGGGAGGTTACACGTGGCGACCTGGTGACAGGACAATCTTCAAATTTGAGGTTGTTCTGGACACGAATTTTGCATTGTGCAAATCTCGTAACAAAGTACTGGTTACGAAATGGTCGATACGTCAGCGAGAATATTCGTGTGAGGAATCCTAATTAGAGTTGAGATTTGGCAGTTATATTGAAAATTATTAAAATGAGTGAAGGCAACAATTGCCAAAATTTGGTAGACTTGGATACGGAACAATCGGTCGAACAGTGGGAAACGCGCACCGCGGTACCCATTGTTCAGGGGCAGGCGGCTAGCGTGAAAGACGCGACCGGCGAAACGCAACAAAGAGCAGAAATGGAATTCCAAACTTTAGAAAATGTTTCGGAATCAGAAGTGAAAATCAAATCTGAATCCCTTGATGACGAATACGGGGGGACAATTAAAGAGGAAGCCGCTACGGAAGTAAAACCGGTAGTTTCCGGGAATTTAACTGATTTATTGAACGTTTTGATTAACGAAATCAAGAGTCAATCGGTCAAGCAAGAAGCTCAGTCTGAAAAATTTGAACGGATGCTAGACAATCAGAACAAAGCTATTAACGTTGTTAACAACAATGTTGGAGTTGTTAACACAAAAGTTGATAAAATCAAAGAAGATATTGTTGTAATTAATACCGAAATCGGTAATCTTAAACAGGAAATGATAGGCGTTCAGGCGGAAATTGCGAGCATAAATACTCGTTTTAATTCTGAAATTAGCAGAATCGAGAAAAGTGTAGGAGAATCAGTTGCTCCGATCATCGAGAATAAGGTGACGGAACAAATTCAATTAGTGAAAAAAGAGGATCAAAAGAAGGTGGAAACTTTAAAGGCTTTAGTATCCGAAGTAGATACCAAAGTGACGAAGCAGGCTAATA
Source organism: Schistocerca americana (assembly GCF_021461395.2). Classification (NCBI taxonomy): domain Eukaryota; kingdom Metazoa; phylum Arthropoda; class Insecta; order Orthoptera; family Acrididae; genus Schistocerca; species Schistocerca americana. The sequence continues at coordinate 609,466,403 of NC_060123.1, read as the reverse complement.
CCTGCGAAGAGAAAAAGAGGGAAGTGGAAACGCTTGCGACAACCACTTGCCAAGTGATTACGAGGGTGTCGGAATTAGAAAGGAAACTTGACGAAAAACAGAGCTATGTGCCAATCTGTGCACATAGTTCGGAGTTGTTGACGAAAGAGGAGCGGTTCGACCCCTTGAAAAAAGGCGGTATACACCCGACGGATTTCATTAAAAATTGTGAAAGAGTTTTACCCAGATCATGGACTGATGAGAGAAAAATTAATGCGATTATTGATGTGTTGGCTGGTGATGCCAAGCGTTGGGGCTTAAACCTCAACATTACGAACCTGACTTTTGACGAATTTAAAAATTTGTTTCTGGCTGAATACTGGTCAGAGCAAAAACAGCAAAGTGTCTGGCGCGAATTTGTCGTATCGAGGCCTTTCGATGCGAATTCGCGCGGTTCGATGAAGGAGTTTTGTGAGGGCTGGATCCGCAAGTTGGAATATTTGCGTGACCGCCGCTCGGAATCCGAAATAGTCTGGGAACTCTACAAGAAGCTTCCAGATGATACAAAACGATACGTAGGAAGCAATTACAGGACAATCAATGATTTCCTGGAAAGAGTGGAGGACGAGGACAATTGGCGCAATAATCGCGACAGTGGCAGAGGCCGTGGTAACAACAACGGGTACCACAGCAACCACAACAACGATAACCACGGGAATAATGCATACCGCAACCATGGCAGCAATAACAATAATGGTTCGGACCGTAATAACAATCGGTACAATGCAAATAATAACAGGAATGACGGAAACCAGTATCATACTAACGTGATACGGGCTTCACAGAATAGTAATAACGCCAGAGGGTGTGATCAGCCGCCTCAGCAGCATCCGGGGACTGTATCTGCTGGGACGAGACAGGGAAACCATTAGCCGCGCCGGTGAGGGGCCGACCGGGCGTGGAGAAATTTTGGCGGCCCAATAACAGTAGAAAACTCAGGTGTCGTCGTTATGAAAATTCCGTATGGAATAATCAACGGCGGGAGAGTGTGCCAGTGTTAAGAGAAAGGAGTGCGCCCACAAGTAGTAGATCAGCTGTATACACGGCAGTAGAAGGTACATTCACTGTCTGTGAGAACAATTTAAGTAGTGTTCCGGAAATCGATTATAAGGTGCCAGCTGGTAATACCCACAGCGGAACTGGAGATTGAGTTTAAGAATGATTCGCAATTGTTGAGAGAAGATCAGATGTCGGATAAAACGTCCGTCATCGAGCGAGGGGATGCAGAGAGGGATGAGGTCTGGTTAAGGCAGTTCGGTCGCTTATACGACGAACTAAGAGATTATAGGGGTCTGTATGGGAGAAGTGTTTATGGGGAGCGCGTGCAGTATTTGCCGCGTCTCGTCCCACAGGAAGATAGTATTTGTGAAGTGATTGAAAGTTCTGGCCCTAACCGGCAGACTTTACCAGAAATAGTTGATGTTAATGGGGAGCACGAGCAAGATTCGTCGTGTTTCGTCCCGCAGGAGTTAGATGTTGAAGGAGTAACGGAAAGTTCTGGCCCTAACCGGCAGACTTTACCGAAAGTTATAGTGGTAGAAGTAGCCGACCCATCCGACGCAAACCTCCAGTTTAAACGTTGCGAGAGTATTAAGGAGAAAGATTACGAAAATTTTAGTGATAGCCGGACACGATTGGTAGAAAAGCACATAGATTACAGTGTGTATGAGGTTAGAGCTGACGTTATGCGGTCAGACGGTAGCAGTGTGGGTTGCGCAGATCCAGAGGAAGTAATTTCAGATGCGACTGGGCACATTCCTCCAGGTAGATTGGCAGATGAGATCAATCTGATTAAAGAGGAATCAACGAAGGTGACAATTAGTGAATTGATAGCAAAGCAACACTCACTAGTTGACGAGTTACAGGAAAAGGTTTCGGTATTGGAGGCGAAGCTAGAGACTAAGCCTCAGGACAAACGTGTTGAAATTAAAACTGTATGTGAACAGAGGCTGAAAAAGCCGCCAGATAAACCGGATTTAGGATCAAAGCCGGATGGTTTTTTCTGGAATGACCTGGATATAGACGAGGATTTACTGTGGGAAAATAAAGAAACCGTCGAGGACAAGTGTAGACAGATAGTAGTGTCTGTTAATATGCACGACCTACAACTTAACGTGTTGATTGACACCGGTGCAGAATTGAGTGCTGTATCTGGGAAAATATTTGAGTTACTGAAAGACAGACCTGGCATCGTAGTTATGCCAGTAACAGGAGTGAAAATTATCGGTGCTACTGGGAAGGCCAGTAAACCGGTCACAAAACAGATTTTTGTCAACTTCGAGATATGTGGGGCACGATTTGAACAAGAGTTTGTCGTCGTGCCAGACTTAACTACGGAGGTAATTATCGGGTTAGATTGGCTATTAAAGTACCGTGCAGTGATTAACTGCGAAAGCAAAACGTTGACATGTACGTCCCAAGATAAAACAATAGTAGTTAGTTTTGACGAGGCAGGAGACGGTGTGCATAGGCAATACCAGCCTATACACATTGTTAACTGGCCGAATGGTATTGACGTAGGTATGAATTTGAACTACTGTAATGTAAGGAATCTCGGCATTGACAAAAGTGTAGAAAGTGAATTGGAAGAGATAATCAAATTCCCTCCTCGGATTGACATTAGTATTGGTGTGAAAAAAGATCGTTTGCGAGAAGTAATGAAGCTTAAAGCCGATGCTCGCATACGTCGTCATGACGCTAAAGCGCGTTTTGCTAAGTTTGCGATCGGAGACTTAGTACTTGTAAAAGCTCATGAGAAATCGAGCGAGATAGACAATGAAATCTCTAAATTTAAGTTTGTTTATAATGGACCATATAAAGTCATTGGTATACCTCACACAAATGCTTATTGCTTAGAGTATCCAAGCTCTGGAAAGCTATTAGGTATACGAAATATAGTAGATTTGAAATTGTACCAACCTAGGATCGATTAATACCACACAATGGGTAATTTGTACAATATATAAATATAGAGTGTAAGATTTAAGGTTTGCTAGATTGCCATGCTTTTGACTGACCAAGAGGACATTAAAGAAGTTGTAATTAATAAGTAATTAATTTTGACTAAATGATTTAAGAGAGAGTGATTATTTATCAATTGAAAAATCCAAGCTGCTAATTTAAGTTTTCAGCTGAGTCACAGTAGATTAAGCAACGTAAATATGATTTTGTAACTAGCTGTAAGATTTCATGAATATGTGTTTTACTAGTCATTGCCGATGTACTTAGACGCTGTTTTAAGTTTCAGGCTAGTACATGCGTGTGATGATGGACAGTGTTGAGTTATCCACTGTGATAGTATTAAGGGACTCCTTGAGATTACTCGGGAGTGAGTTTTTCCTAAAGAATTCAGTGAAACGGACGTTCTGGAAACGCCGTCACAAGGGCGAGTGAGATCAAGCGTGCCGCACACGCGGGCGCAACAATACTGGCGAGGCGAGCCGCTGTCGGCTCTTGTGCCGCTGTTGGCTCTTGTGCCGCTGTCGGCATTCTTTGTACTTGCGAGTACGAAAGGCGGAATAGTTTTTCTTCCCGGACAGCTGATGTGAAAGAATTCTGCTGTCAATATTTATGTTTTTTTCGATCTACTGAATATTATTTTCTTGTTTAGCGTTAAGTAGATTCTCGTGACGAGAATATTAATTATGAAAAGGTTATATAAAATGTGTAGTCTAATTAATTATTAATTTGCGTATTTTGATATACCTGTTTTCTACGACCATGTAATCTGATTAATTTTGTAAATAGTATTCCATTTCTTGATACTGCTAGGAATTTAGATTTTTAGAATAGCTAAACCATTTTCTATATCTTCTATGAATTTTAATATGTTGTCAACCTGTTTTATTTTGGTGCAAGATGACAGAGTGGAATAAGATTAGGAGTGTCTCCACTCAGTTATTATGGTCTAAAAATTGATTTATGCTTAATTAGACGAATGCTAAGTTTTGTTGATGTTTTGAGCATATGCATTTCCGCTGTTTCTTTTTTGGGACATTTTCTGAGTCTGTTTACGTTACACGAACATCCTCAGACAATGTGGGGCACGTGTAACGCCGGAAATGCATATCCTCCTATTTCCATCTATTGTACTATAATTTGTTTTCCTTATTTTTGCTACCTGAATATATGATATTTCTGTGTCTTTACATATTGTAATTGTTTTACTATTTGTATATATATATGTATTTATGCATTTATGTCGATGTATAATTGATTTGTTGTGTAAAGATTATTTGTATTTTTACGCTGGGTCTTGCCTAGGGAAAACTGCTATCGAACGATTACATCGATAGGTCGTGTGAAGAATATAAGTGTGTAGGATCTTTGGGAGTGTTAACTCTGCCGCGTGGAGCGCGGGCGGGGCAGTGGGAGTCTGGCTGGAGTAGCGAGTGGAGCAGGTGTTGTGTGACGCTCCCGCGAGTTGCCGCGCTTTCGGGGTTTGGCAGCATGTAATTGCGCTCGACTCGCGATGATAGTTTCGGACATGGTGTCGCGGACGGGAAGCATTAGCTGGCGCACATCAAGAGCCCGTTTCGCCTGGTGACCGTGTCGAGAAGAAGGCGCGCCAACATCCAGCTTCTGCAACAGCGACGGCCGGCAATGAGTGAGTGTCGCCACCTCCTCGATCGACGGCTTCAAACCTTCAATCAACCAACAAGGAAGACTAAAAGCACGTAAAGTTTCAGAACTGTATGGCAGACCTCAGCTTTTCAAATTGTTCCATTTGCCTCGCAAAATTACAGCAACTTAGCATGAACCTTTGTTGCTCATTGTCCCAATTGCATTGCCAAGCAGGGTCCCTTCCTTTTCCGAAATGAACCCGAGTGTCGTTGAAATTCAAACGCCAGCATTAAAATAATATAATTAGATTTCACTGCTTTAATTTCAAAGTTCAGTAGCTGGGTACAATATTTAGGTTACACGAGCACAAATTTAGAGTGCGAGTTTTGTTAGCATATTTTAGCTTACCTGTGACTGCAGCTCAGCTTGGTACGTACTAAATTTTACTATTGTTAATAGTTCAGAATCATTTAATTCAAGTTCAAAGTTAAATCTCTTGTTTCTAAATTGCGTAGAGTCAAGTTGCTTTTGAAATGATTGTTGAGGTAGTCCAAGACTAACCGTATTTTACTGGATTTCGATGTGCTTCAGAAAGAAAGCTCACTATTAACTTCAGTCACTAAATTAACTTTCGATTTTCCGGTTTTATTAATTCTTTTGCTAAATTAAGTCAGAGTGTAGCGAAATTTTATACTTCTGACAAACTTTCAGTTTTCACACTACACGTGTCAACCTTCAGTTGCCACGCTTCTAGTGTTAATTATATGTGTAATAACCTTTCTTTTTCAGTTACTATAGTAATTGTCCATAGGACTGGCGACCGTGATTTCCCCCAAATCTCAAATATCTAATTACCGCTAGTTAATTGTTAACGTAACGGCCGCACATTTACTTTCTTTATTAACTTTACCCCTTTTCAAAATTAATTTCCACCAGTTTCATTTGCATTTTTCCTTTCATTTAGATGTAACCCTTTCCTCCCTCTTTACCGATAGATTAACTTCGGTGACGATTGCTTTTCCCAAATTTCCATTAGGTACACGCGGTTTAATTTCTCACTGTCATTAAGGTCGATAAGTGAGGGGGGAGGTTACATGTTCTAACGTTGCGACTGATGGTGAAAGCAAGGCTTAAGAAAAATCAAGACTATTCCGTAGGACACGTCGATCCAGAAAAAGCGTTAGACAATGTAAAAGCTATATCGTGTTCGAAATTCAGAGAAAATAAGAGTAAGCTGTATGGAAGAACGGTTAATATGCAATAAGTACAAGAACCGAAATAGGACATTAAGAATGGAACTCCAGGAACGAAGTACCCGTATTAAAAACAGTGTAAGACTCGAATGTAGTCTTTTGTCCCCACCGTTCAATCTATACATCGAAAAGCAGTGAGGAAATAAAACGAAGGCTCATTAAAATTCAGAGTGAAATGATGTGGTAAGATCGCTGATGATACTGCTAACCCCAGTGAAAGTGAAGAAATATTACAGGATGTGACGAATGAAATGAACAGTCTGATGAGGGCAGAAAATCGACTGAGAGTAAATGAAGAAAGATGAAAGTGATGGAGAGTAGCAGAAATGAGACAAATCAAATTCAAAATTAGGGCCCACGAAATAAACGAAGTAAAGAATTCTGCTGCTTTGGAACCAAAGTAAATCACGACGACCCAAGCAAGGAGAACATATATAGCAGATTTGGACAGGCAGAGAGGACATTCCTAGCCAAGAGACGTCTCCTAATAAAAACACTTGTTTTGATTTGAGGAAAAAATTGCCGACAATGCAGGTTGTGGGCGCGGCATCGTATGGAAGTAGGAGGCCCAGAAGAAATGGAATTCGAAGCGGTTGAGATGTGATGCTAGAGAAGAATCTGGAAACTTGGATGGACTGATAATATAAGAAATCGGCGAAGAAAGGAACATATGGACAACAATGACAAGAAAAGGAGCAGAAAGGCAGGACATGTGCTAAGGCATCAGGGAATAAATTCCATAGTACTAGAGGGAGCAGTAGAGGCTAATACTGTAGGGGAAGAAGAAGATTGTAATACATCCAACAAATAACTGAGGTAATGGATGCAAGTGCTGCTCTGAAATGAAGCGATGAGCCCAAGAGAGGAATTCGTGGCGATCCGCATCAAACCAGTCAGAAGAGTGAGGGACAAGAAATGAAAAAAAAATAAAAAAGTTGGTTCTTTCGTTACTTGTTTTACTTCAGTGTAAGCACACTCACGATTGCGGTACGCAAATGATGGAAAACTTTCTTTTATTGAGCATTTTTTTGAATTTTCTGCGCGTTTCGTTTCCTCTCTAATAAAACACATTGTTAATACCTACAATACTTTGTTTATGAAGTCATAGCCACAACTAAATCACTAAACGGAAGCGTGTTTTCTGTATGTTTGGTTTACTTCATAATTTTTATTTTTTTTAAACTTCACATTTGGCAAATTTCGACCAGCTTGTCATTTTCAAAGCACCATTATCCAAATGAGTGTGCGAATTAGCATGTTGTTTTAACAGGTCGTACACGGTGTTCATAAAGTGGAAAACGAGTGATATACTCCATAACTGCTTGAGTCCCAGAAGGCCAACAAAACACAATCTGAACACCGTGGCAACAATCGAGGGCATGTGGAACTCAAGCTGTCTCATGAGAGAGCTATAAGCACTGTTGGCACAAATTTTTCAAGCACGTAGAATTCAGTACTGGTCTACGACAATCATTGCCTTATCCTGGTAACCATCCCCAGAGCCATGTGGAGACACTTCTTCGCCGCACATTCAATGCTGCTGAGAGAGAGGTGTCTATCACTGACCTGATTCAAGGCATTGGTGAATTTTACCCTGCAGAACAGAGAAGAGCTGACGTCTTCGTGCTTTTACTTTGTAAAGTCTCTTCTGTACCCGCTATATCATTGGGACAGCATGGGTCTATCTACCACTTGCTGTTTTCTAATTGCCTGTTCGTGCAGAGTTTGTTCATTTCCTATACGGACAGTAAGATCCCAGGTTTTGTGGAAATCTTGGCGCTTATTTACTGATATGATCATAGCTTACCCTTTTTCTCTTATCTCAGGTGTATTTAATTTCAGGACACTGACGTAGATAAGACAGTGCTGAGAGAGTTGAAAGTGTTCATCTGACAGGAGACTCACATTTAAATCAATCCAATTGCTGGTTGTTTCGAAAGAGGAGCTACAGCTGCTCGTAAACAGAAAGCCATCAGCACTCATAAATAACTTGTGCCCCGGAAAGGACGTTCAACTGCTGATAAAACGGTCGTGGCGTTGGCCCCCGTTGGCATGTCGCCGGTTTTGAAACTATTGGTTCCTCTGTCCCTGTTTATAAGGCAGCCAAGGAACATTCCATTTCCCCCCGTCGGAGGTTCGAGTCCTCCCTGGGCGTCGGTGTGTATTTTGTCCTTAGCGTAAGTCAGTTTAAGTTAGATTAAGTAGTGCGTAAGCCTAGGGACCGATGACCTCAGCAGTTTGGTCCCATAAAAAAGAAACCATTGGAGAGCGTCGTACGGTTGACAGAACACAAGGTAGGAATGAGCGAGGATGGAGAACACGCGCAGCCACGGTCCTTGTTCCAGGAACCATCACACAATTGGCATCAGTTGACCTACAAACTACGAAAAGCTAAACATAAGATGCGTCTTTAACAGCTGGATGATTGGTCTCAGAAAATAATAGCAACAAGTGTCCCAAACAAAACTCTTTACTAGCCTTCAAAGCTAGCACAATTAGCTACAGTCAACTTCTGACATCTCGAGGAATAGTACACGCGTTGCATCATTACAGGAGGTGAGACCTGGTGTTACCAACGCGATCCGGAGACCAAACGGCAGTCAATGGCATGGTGGAAATTCATGGTGGATCAAGCCGTTCCTGAAGATTAAATGGGTAGACCACATAACTAATGAGGAGGCATTGAATAGGATTGGGGAGAAGAGGAGTTAGTTGCACAACTTGACTAGAAGAAGGAATCGGTTGGTAGGGCATGTTCTGAGGCATCAAGGGATCACTAATTTGGTATTGGAGGGCAGCGTGGAGGGTAAAAATCGTAGAGGGAGACCAAGAGATGAATACACTAAACGGATACAGAAGGATGTAGGTTGCAGTAGGTACTGGGAGATGAAGAAGCTTGCACAGGATAGAGTAGCATGGAGAGATGCATTAAACCAGTCTCAGGACTGAAGACCACAACAACAAGCCGTTGCTGTCGACAAAGGCGATCAACGTCGTCTTATTCATGGATTTTGTCAGCCGACTTCAGTGGGAGGTGGAGAACATGATGACAACCATGCCATTGACTCGCTTGGTCTCCACATCGTAGGCCGGCCGTTGTGGCCGAGCGGTTCTAGGCGCTTCAGCCCGGAACCGCGCTGCTGCCTTGGTCGCAGGTTCGAATCCTCCCTCGAGCATGTATGTGTGTGATTTGCTTAGGTTAGTTAGGTTTAAGTAGTTCTAAGTCTAGTGGACTGATAACCTCAGATGTTAAGTCCCATAGCACTAACAGCCATTTAAACCATTTTTTTGTTCTCTCCACATCGTATTGGGAGCACCAGGTCTCACCTCCTGTAAGGATGCGGATACCCAACAACCCATGAGGACGGTGATTCGAGTAATTCCACAAGAAGCATTTGCTGACAGTTTCCAACAGCTCTGCAACCGATGTCAGAAGACATTTGTAACGGTGATTACTTTGGAGACCAATAAATGCATTTTGTTTGTAACTCCTGCTTGCTTCATTTTCTGAGACCACTGACCGAACTTCTCAGGCGCATCTTGTAGAAATAGATAGAAAACGTAACTACACTGACTCTGATACGAAAGAAGTTTCTTATCCACTGCAATGCCTAGGTCGGCGCCGCAGAGATAGGTGCCTCATTCACGCGGTGTAATGACGCCGAATTTTCATAGAGTAAGTACTGTCTTCTCACTGAGAGTAGCTCAATATAGAAACACGTGTTGACAGGAACACTCAAACAAATTAAAATATACTGAGGCGTTGAGATGTTGGTAGAATTGACTGACAGTCCAATTTGCCGCGTCAGCTGTTTTATTGTTGTCGCTTAGAGACTGTGGTTTCCGTAACCCCCCGTTGCCAGTTTTGTAAAGGCCTCGTCAAAACTGCTGTGGAGGCCCAGTTGCCACTGTTGTTACGGTAGACCGAGTTTGTTAGTTCATGAAACGGCTTGTGGTGCAGTACACCGCTAAGACAATTTCTCACTGCCACTATTACAGAGCTGTGCCCCTGGGTCAGGTAACAGGATAGGAGAACGAAGGTTCTACAACTCCGCAAGAAATGAGTAACGAAGTCACACAAATGAGTTAAATAGGTTTACTTATCTTCGTGGGCAACGGCCTTCCCGCAGTGGATGCACCTGTTCCCGTGAGATGACCGAAGTTAGGCGCTTTCGGGCGTGGTCGGCACTTGGATGGGTGACCATACAGGCCGCCATGCGCTGTTGCCATTTTTCGGGTTGCACTCAGTGGTGCGAATTGAGGAGCTACTCGACCGAATAGTAGCGCGTTCGGTCAAGAATTCCATCTTACGACCGGGAGAGCGGTGTGCTGACCCCACGCCCCTCCTATCCGCATCCTCCACTGAGGATGACACGGCGGTCGGATGTTCCCGGTAGGCCACTCGTGGCCTGACGACGGTACTTTTTTTGTGTGTTGTAGAATAATGAAGTCTGCAATACTGCATGTGATGTAACACAAAAAAGGGCCTCAACGGCTTAGTGCAAATAATCGTAGGTAAACTTCACAGTATATAGCAAATACAATTTACAACAACTGTCTCTTCACTTTTAAGAATTCACTAAACGAACTTCCCTGTCTAATTCAACCCTGGACGATGATCTATAACCGATTGGGCGAGAGCTGCTCTTCTATCTTCCGAGTAGGCTTCTGTCTGTTGTCGCCCGGTCATTGGCGGATTGCACTCGGCCGGTAACTGGCCGAGGCGCAGTTGATATCTTCATCCGCTGCGCCGCCCGTGGAGCTGGTGGAACTCGCGCAAGTTGCGAGTCTCTATGGCTCTGGCAGCAGGTCGCGTCTTTGGTGGTGCTTTTGCCTTGGCTGTGTCTTGTTCGGACGACACAGCAGTTATAATCGGTTTCGTACCATGCGGGTACATCCTCAGGTTTATCTGAGTCTAACGCCCCATATCATCTAAGTGACTTAATGCATGATCCAAGGTGCAATGGGGAGCACTATAGACGCAATCACCAACGGAAGTCACTCTTCATAAAGCCAGTGGTCACTGATAATTTACGCCCGTGTGGTAACTTGAGACCGTCTACACCAGGGCTTAACAACTGGCCGGTTTTGAGCGCGAGTACTCGCGTCTGCTCAGGCACGTGCTCGCGAGCATCTGCAAGGTCCCGGAGTAGGGAGGGAGGGGAGGGAGGGGAAATGCTCGCGCACGTTTGAATGTGATCTCGCGTTCTTAGCAGATTTAACTATCCATCTGAATGCTTTGAACATTTTACTATAAGGTAAAGATCTGCTAATTACTCATTTCATAGATCGAATACGAGCTTTTAAAATGAAATTGACACTTTGGGTGAGTCAGCTGGAAATAGGAAACCTAGCTCATTTTCCTAAATTATCATCCATGCAAGATGTTCACAAAGACTGTGAACGTTATTCACATAGTTTAGTTGATCAGCGCTTTCAAGATGTGACATCACTAGACAGTGATTTTGATCTGTTCTCTCCATATCCAGCGAATATTTAAGAGATTCGTCCTGAGGTGCTGCAAGAAATTATTGACCTGCAGTGTGACAGAGAATACAGAGACAAATTTCAGAACAAGAAAAACATTTTGGAATTCTACAGACACTTCCCTCAGGATAGATTTCCTCGTTTGCACAAACTGGCGGCTACAATAATATCAATGTTCGGTTCCACGTATGTTTGTGAACAACTGTTCTCTGCAATGAAATGTAACAAGACGCGCCTGAGAAACGCATTGTCTGATCAAAATTTAAACTGCACGCTGCGCCTACGATGCACAAGTACAATTACTCCGAACATAGACACAATTGTAAAGGGCAAAAAATACAAGATAACAGAGAATTCCACACTTCAGTGACACCTTTTATTGTGTAACAGTTCACAAATTAATACGAATGTAGAGGCATACACTAAGCTAATAAAATTATGTGGCACCTGTACATTCTCCTTTATTTGTTTCATTTGTCACAGTAATAATTTGTGAGTGATATACCTGCAGGTGGCCGCGGATTTACATTGACTGGCGGCAGCTGTTGTGTGCCCCACGTGACTTTCCCCACTCTCCGCTCTGGTCCGGTAGTGGGGGTAGCGTGCTCGAGCTGCTCCGTGCTCGCACCTTGCTGCTCACAGCTTGCTCAGCGAGCACGTATGTTGTGAAGCCCTGGTCTACACTGTTGAACATCTGAATACTGAGAGGACATCGGAGAATGCACTAGCGCCACTGCTCCCATTTTAATGACACCTGTATATCGTCAGAAATGGTAGGTTTCTTCCAGACAATGCTGGAATGAACATTCATTCCGCATAGTGTTTTACGGTCGTCATAGTGTTCAAGGACGACTTAACCTCCGTGACGAACATGCGAAGTCCAGGTAACAGCAGATCACTAACCAACACCTCAGTATATTTTAATTATTTTTAGAGTTCCTCTCAGTACGTATAACTGTTTTAGCCATGGATGCCATACTTATAAGACTGTTTGAATATATTAATGTGTTTAAGAAATGAAACTTCCCGGCAGATTAGAACTGTGCGCCAGCCCATGCACCGAAACCGGAACCTTTGTTTTTCGTGGGCAAATGCTCTACCACGTGGGCTGTCTAAGTACGACTGACGACCCACCCTCACTGACTTTTTAAGTGCGTTAAATAAACAATTGTTTGTTTCCAAACAACATGTTGACCGTTTCCCTGGGGAATTGATTACCAAACCGCTGTCACAGCTGGTCAAAAAATTTAGTTCGACAACTAGAAGTGAAACGTTTAAGCTAATGCACCACTGGCCATTAAAATTGCTACACCAAGAAGAAATGCAGATGATTGACGGGGTATTCATTGAACAAATATATTATACTACAACTAGCATGTGATTACATTTTCACGCAATTTGGCTGCATAGATCTGAGTACCCAGAACAACTACCTCTCGCCGTAATAACGGCTTTGATACGCCTGGGCATTAAGTCAAACAGAGCCTGGATGGTGTGTACAGGTACAGCTGCCCATGCAGCTTCAACACGATACCACAGTTCATCAACAGTAGTGACTGCCGTATTGTGACGAGCCAGTTGCTCGGCCACCATTGACCACACGTTTTCAATTGGTGAGACATGAGGAGAATGTGCTGCCCAGGGCAGCAGTCGAACAATTTCTGTATCCAGATAAGCCTGTACAGGACCTACAACATGCGGTCGTGCATTAACCTGCGGAAATGGTGGGTTTCGCAGGGATCGAATAAAGGGTAGAGTCACGGATCGTAACACATCTTAAATGTAACGACCGCTGTTCAAAGTGCCGTCAGTGTGAACAAGAGGTGACCGAGACGTGTAACCAATGGCAACCCATACCATCACGCTGGGTGATACGACAGTATGGCGATGACGAATACACGCTTCCAATGTGCGTTCACCGCGATGTCCCCAAACACGGCTGCGACCATAATGATGCTGTAAACAGAACCTGGATTCATCCGAAAAAAACGACGTTTTGCCATTCGTGCACCCAGGTTCGTCGTTGAGTAAACGACCGCAGGCGATCCTGTCTGTGATGCAGCGTCAAGTGTAACCGTAGCCACGGTCTCCGAGCTGATAGTCCCTGCTGTACACGTGGCCTAGCTGTAGCGTCTTTGATTCATAATCAAAACGCCTTCGGTCCCGGCTTCGATCCCCGCCATTCCCTAAATTTTGATAAATAATCAGCATTGGCGGCCGAAGACTTCCGGCATAAGAAGTCAGCCTCATTCTGCCAACGGCCTTGTCAAAGAGGGCGGAGGAGCGGATAGAGGTTCAGGCACTCTCTTGTCCTAGGGGTGGGAAATTGCCCCCAAAGGCGGAAGAATCAGCAATGATCAACGACATGAGGATGCAGAAGGCAATGGAAACCACTGCATTAAAGACACGTAACGTGTATCCACAGGACATGTGGCCTGTAATTGAAGAAGTGTCATGATGATCTCTCCATTGGCAAAATATTCCGGAATAGTCCCCCATTCGGATCTCCGGGAGGGGACTGCCAATGGGGAGGTTACCATGAGAAAAAGATTAAATAATCAACGAAAGTATAACGTTCTACGAGTCGTGGCGTGGAATGTCAGAAGCTTGAACGTGGTAGGGAAACTAGAAAATCTGAAAAGGGAAATGCAAAGGCTCAATCTAGATATAGTAGGGGTCAGTGAAGTGAAGTGGAAGGAAGACAAGGATTTCTAGTCAGATGAGTATCGGGTAATATCAACAGCAGCAGAAAATGGTATAACAGGTGTAGGATTCGTAATGAATAGGAAGGTAGGGCGGAGGGTGTGTTACTGTGAACAGTTCAGTGACCGGGTTGTTCTAATCAGAATCGACAGCAGACCAACACCGACAACGATAGTTCAGGTATACATGCCGACGTCGCAAGCAGAAGATGAACAGATAGAGAAAGTGTATGAGGAAATTGAAAGGGTAATGCAGTATGTAAAAGGGGACGAAAATCTAATAGTCATGGGCGACTGGAATGCAGTTGTAGGGGAAGGAGTAGAAGAAAAGGTTACAGGAGAATATGGGCTTGGGACAAGGAATGAAAGAGGAGAAAGACTAATTGAGTTCTGTAACAAGTTTCAGCTAGTAATAGCGAATACCCTGTTCAAGAATCGCAAGAGGAGGAGATATACTTGGAAAGGGCCGGGAGATACGGGAAGATTTCAATCAGATTACATCATGGTCAGACAGAGATCCCGAAATCAGATACTGGATTGCAAGGCGTACCCAGGAACAGATATAAACTCAGATCACAATATAGTAGTGATGAAGAGTAGGCTGAAGTTCAAGACATTAGTCAGGATGAATCAATACGAAAAGAAGTGGGATACGGAAGTACTAAGGAATGACGAGTTATGTTTGAAGTTCTCTAACGCTATAGATACAGCAATAAGGAATAGCGCAGTAGGCAGTACAGTTGAAGAGGAATGGACATCTCTAAAAACGGCCATCACAGAAGTTGGGAAGGAAAACATAGGTACAAAGAAGGTAGCTGCGAAGAAACCATGGGTAAAAGAAGAAATACTTCAGTTGATTGATGAAATGAAGAAGTACAAACATGTTCCGGGAAAATCAGGAATACAGAAGTACAAGTCGCTGAGGAATGAAGTAAATAGGAAGTGCAGGGAAGCTAAGAAGAAATGGCTGCAGGAAAAATGTGAAGACATCGAAAAAGATATGATTGTCGGAAGGACAGACTCAGCATACAGGAAAGTCAAATCAATCTTTGGTGACATTAAAAGCAACGGTGGTAACATTAATAGTGCAACGGGAAATCCACTATTAAATGCAGAGGAGAGAGCAGATAGGTGGAAAGAATACATTGCAAGCCTCTATGAGAGTGAAGATTTGTCTGATGTGATAGAAGAAGAAGCAGGAGTCGATTTAGAAGAGACAGGGGATCCAGTATTAGAATCGGAATTTAAAAGAGCTTTGGAGGACTTACAGTCAAATAAGGCAGAAGGGATAGATAACATTCCATCAGAATTTCTAAAATCATTGGGGGAAGTGGCAACAAAACGACTATTCACGTTCATGTGTAGCATATATGAGTCTGGCGACATACCATCTGACTTTCGGAAAAGCATCATCCACACAATTCCGAAGACGGCAAGAGCTGACAAGTGCGAGAATTATCGCACAATCAGCTTAACAGCTCATGCATCGAAGCTGCTTACAAGAATAATATACAGAAGAATGGAAAAGAAAATTGAGAATGCGCTAGGTGACGATCAGTTTGGCTTTAGGAAAAGTAAATGGGCGAGAGAGGCAATTCTGACGTTACGGCTAATAATGGAAGCAAGGCTAAAGAAAAATCAAGACACTTTCATAGGATTTGTCGACCTGGAAAAAGCGTTCGACAATATGACATGGTGCAAGCTGTTCGAGATTCTGAAAAAAGTAGGGGTAAGCTATAGGGAGAGACGGGTCATATACAATATGTACAACAACCAAGAGGGAATAATAAGAGTGGACGATCAAGAACGAAGTGCTCGTATTAAGAAGGGTGTAAGACAAGGCTTTAGCCTTTCGCCCCTATTCTTCAATCTGTACATCGAGGAAGCAATGATGGAAATAAAAGAAAGGTTCAGGAGTGGAATTAAAATACAAGGTGAAAGGATATCAATGATACGAATCGCTGATGACATTGCTATCCTGAGTGAAAGTGAAGAAGAATTAAATGATCTGCTGAACGGAATGAACAGTCTAATGAGTACACAGTATGGTTTGAGAGTAAATAGGAGAAAGACGAAGGTAATGAGAAGTAGTAGAAATGAGAACAGCGAGAAACTTAACATCAGGATTGATGGTCACGAAGTCAATGAAGTTAAGGAATTCTGCTACCTAGGCAGTAAAATAACCAATGACGGACGGAGCAAGGAGGACATCAAAAGCAGACTCGCTATGGCAAGAAAGGCATTTCTGGCCAAGAGGAGTCTACTGATATCAAATACCGGCCTTAATTTGAGGAAGAAATTTCTGAGGATGTACGTCTGGAGTACAGCATTGTATGGTAGTGAAACATGGACTGTGGGAAAACCGGAACAGAAGAGAATCGAAGAATTTGAGATGTGGTGCTATAGACGAATGTTGAAAATTAGGTGGACTGATAAGGTAAGGAATGAGGAGGTTCTAGGCAGAATCGGAGAGGAAAGGAATATGTGGAAAACACTGATAAGGAGAAGGGACAGGATGATAGGACATCTGCTAAGACATGAGGGAATGACTTCCATGGTACTAGAGGGAGCTGTAGAGGGCAAAAACTGTAGAGGAAGACAGAGATTGGAATACGTCAAGCAAATAATTGAGGACGTAGGTTGCAAGTGCTACTCTGAGGTGAAGAGGTTAGCACAGGAAAGGAATTCGTGGCGGGCCGCATCAAACCAGTCAGTAGACTGATGACCAAAAAAAAAAATGTCCCCGCTGCTGCAAACGTCGTCGAACTGTTCGTGCAGATGGTTGTCGTCTCAGGGATCGAGACGTGGCTGCACGATCCGTTACAGCCATGCAGATAAAATGCCTGTCATCTCGACTGCTAGTGGTACGAGGCTGTTGGGATCCAGCACGGCGTTCCGTATTACCCTCTTGAACCCACCGATTTCATATTCTGCAAACAGTCATTGGGTCTCGACCAACGCGAGCAGCAATGTCGCGATACGATAAACCGAAATCGCAATAGGGTACAATCCGACCTATATCAAAGTCGGAAACGTGATGGTACGCATTTCTCCTCCTTACACGAGGCATCACAACAACGTTTCACCAGGCAACGCCGGTCAACTGCTGTTTTTGTATGAGAAATCGGTTGGCAACTTTCCTCATGTCTACACGTTGTAGGTGTCGCCACCGGCGCCAACCTTGTGTGAATGCTCTGAAAAGCTAATTATTTGCATATCATATCATCTTCTTCCCATCGGTTAAATTTCGCGTCTGGAGCACGTCATCTTCGTGGTGTAGTAATTTTAATGGCCAGTAGTGTACATTCACATTATTTAGAGGTAAAGTACTCCAGTCACTGACCAAGTAAAAGGTACATTCAAAAAGAAATGAGCTGGAGGCCGCACAATAAAAACCGGTGAAAGGATCGCAATGTCTTTGTCTACTGTCGCTATAAAGAGAGGTGAGGTCCCAAACTCTCCCCTAAAGGGAGTCGTTTGCACACTCACGTGAGCACAAAGCGAGCATGCTCACGCATCGAGCTCCACTGCACTCAGTCTTGCTGCAAGCAGTGAAATGGAGGCTTCAAAAGACGAGGAAAAGGAAATTCACTGAAGAATGGCACAAGTGAACTGGGAGCGCTGTGTGTCCTTTGCAAGATATGAGACGTTGCTCAACTGAGTTAGGAAGGGAAGGTTTTCGATGACCGATGATGCACGGTCTGGAACGTCACACCGCATTACCGATGCCAGCGTCCTCCAGGTTGGTGCCTTCATCATTCAAGACGGGCGAGTTACGATAGCAGTCATTGCCATAGCGGTTGTATTTACCGTCGGAAGTCTTCACATTATCACTAAGGATAGAAATTTCACAAAACATGCGCCCACATAATCTTCAATCAGCAAATGAAGAATGTCGAATGAGATTCTCTCTTGAACGTCTGCAGCCCTATGCCCAGCCGGGGAAGAAAGAAGGAAGATTAGCATTTAACGTTCTGTCGATATCGAGGTCGTCAGAGACAGGGCACAAGCTCGCAATGTTTCAAGGACAATGAAGTAAATACAATCCAGCGTTCGTACGGAGCGATTTAAGGAAACGCCGGAAAATCTAAATCGGAATGGCCGGACGCAGATTTGAACCCTCATGCCAAGAAAATGGTTCAAATGGCTCTGAACACTATGTGACTTAACTTCTGAGGTCAACAGTCCCCCAGAACTTAGAACTACTTAAACCTAACTAACCTAAGGACATTACACACACATCCATGCCCGAGGCAGGATTCGAACCTGCGACCGTAGCGGTCGCGCGGTTCCAGACTGAAGCGCCTAGAACCGCTCGGCCAGACTACGGCTTGTATCCAAGTCAGAGCGACGAAGTCTCCAGTAGAAGACGTCCACATAAATACGTGAAAGGTTACGGTCACCTTCTTCTTTAACCAGAAGGGCCCCCGTCTTAAGGAGTCTCTGCAGTGTGGGACAACGGTGATCGCACGGCGATAATTACAAACCCTGACCACCCGTCGGAAATCGATCAACTTCAATGTTTCAACCACGGCAACTCAACAACGAGGTCATCCTGCTCCATGACAACGCAAGGCCACAACCAGCAAACGAAGTCGAGGAGCTCTTGAAGAGTTTTAAATGAGAGTTTCCCCATCACCTGCCTCTAATGACCTCGATGTCGACGGGACATGAAACCGAATCTTCCTTCTTCTCCCAGTCACATTCCATACTGTCCGGACTTGTCTCACTGCGATTAGGCTATTTTTGGCGAGCTGAACAAGCCTTTGAAAGGCGGGCCATTCACCTCGGACGAGGACGTCAAGTAGTATGTTAGGAACAGGTTCACAAGGCAGCGCCAGTAATTTTACGAGATGGCCCATTCACGGCCTCGCATCGCAGCGCTCGGTAATGCTTTTGAAATAAAGGTGCAACTTACCGTTTACAGACCTCCGGCTCGTTCTTTCCTTTAATGTCCCTCATATACTCTTCAGTAAACGAAAGCATGCCCCTAATTTTTTTTCCTTAATGGGATTCAGAAGACGGTAGACACTTCCAAAGTTGACACTGTGTTCTTTGAGTTCAGAAAGACGTTACATTTCTCACTGTGAAGGACGCCCGTGCCTACGGAATAGTGGATCGGCTTCGTGACTGGTCTGAAGACTTACTAGCTTTTTATCAATGAGAATTAATTCGTCAGATGTGATAGATGGTTTCGTGTACAAATAAAAAAGAAAGAAAATGTTGTGGGACTCTTACTGTACCTGATATATGTGACGTTTGACGTACAACCCACACAGTGTGTCCGACGGTGCGTGGAGACCAACACTCCGGCTCTGGCTGATGTAACAGTTTTCTTCTGTAGCACCACTTTACAAATGTTCTATTCTCTTCTTATCTACACTAGATGTTAACAAATTTCTTTTCTTTAAAAACGCTTTCCTTGCCACTGCCAATCTACGATTTATGTCCTCTTTACTTCGGCCATCATCAGTTATTCTGTTGCTCAGATAACAAAACTCATCTACTACTATAACTGTATCGTTTATATTCTAATTACCTCAGCATCGCCTGATTTAATTCCACTACACTTCATCATACTTGTTGTTTTTGTTGAAGTTCATCTAATATCCACCTTTCAAAACACTATCGATTCCGTTCAGCTACTCTTCCAAGTCCTTTGCTGTCTCTTACAGAATTACAATGTCATCGGCAAACCTCAATTTTTATATCTTCTCTCTGGACTTTAATTCCTACTCCAAATTTTTTTTTTGTTTCCTTTAGTGCTTGCTCAATGTACAGATTGAATAACATCGGGGATAGGCTACAGCCCTGTCTCACTCACTCCTCAACCACTGCTTCCTTTTCGCGCCCCTCGATTCCCATAACCGCCATCTGGTTTCTGTACAAATTGTAAATAGCCTTTCGTTCCCTGTATAACCCCTGCCCCCTTCAGAATTTGAAAGAGAGCATTCCAGTCAACATTGTCAATAGCTTTCTGTAAGTCTACAAACGCGTGGTACTGTTTATCCGCAGCGTAGCAACAGGGGCGCCTTACCAACCGAACCGCTGGACGCGAGGTATGGAAAGGCGGCCCATCATTGATGTTACCTCGGCAACGGCGTCACGTCCCCTTCGGTGAGCCGAATCGTCAAAAGTCGCAACTAATTTTAAACACACTACTGAAGTCAGTGTGGTGTCACCGCCAGACACCACACTTGCTAGGTGGTAGCCTTTATATCGGCCGCGGTCCGTTAGTATACGTCGGACCCGCGTGTCTCCACTATCAGTGATTGCAGACCGAGCGCCGCCACACGGCAGTTCTAGAGAGACTTCCTAGCACTCGCCCCAGTTGTACAACCGACTTTGCTAGAGATGGTTCACTAACAAAATACGCTCTCATTTGCCGAGACGATAGTTTAGCATAGCCTTCAGCTACGTCATTTGCTACGACCTAGCAAGGCGCCATTATCAGTTACTATTGATATTGATTCAAGTACCGTCAAGACCGACGTTCTTCATTGATGGATTAAAGTTAAGTATTCCACCAGCTACGTCCGTTTTTTCTAAATTCTAATTTCCTTGTCCTGTTCCAGATCTCACGCCAGCCTGCGTAAGCTAAAACGCGTGCCTTTCGGCCTCCTCTAGTAACACGGTGTTGGCTCTCCTGCCAACCAGAACAGTCAGAACTATGACGAACATTATAGTCAATTGTACATTGAGATGAGGCTGCCATTTTATATTGTATCAAGCGACAAGTTACAATGTTCCGCGACAGTATCAGATACATAGACATTGCTGTGGACATGAATTGTTACTAAGTAATTCATATAATAAAGTCATCTAATCTTTTGTCTGTGTCGTAGTATTCGCTTGAATTCCTCCAGAAGTAAATAAAGGCTTGCCAGGAGCCACTACAGCGACACCGCGAATGTTTCAAGGGTTTTTTCGTCTGGCACTAGCGCACCACGAAGTACTGTGCCGAACTTTTTCAGTGCTCTTTCGATGGACTGTCCCTTCTTTGAAAGCTTTCAAGTGAGTTTGTGCTCAGCTCTGTATGCAAATTACCGCGGTCTCATAAATTGGTTATATTTTTTATTTTGTAGTAACCTTGTTGTGTCTACACAAGACAGCCTAGACACAATGAGAGGAAGCCGAAAGACACGCGCTAAGTTAAAGCAGGGTGCGTGAGGTCTGAAACAGGATACGTTATGAATGCTATAAAGAAAAGTACGTAGCTTCTGGAATACTTAACTTTAATCCATCCTTTTGGTACATCTGGAGATTGTGGCGATACAAGTGAGACTCTTTAGATACATGCAATGTTACTAATGGCGCCTTGCTAGGTCGTAGCCATTGACTTAGCTGAAGGCTATTCTAACTATCGGCTCGGCAAACGAGCGAGGCTTCGTCAGTATAGTCGCTAGCTACGTCGTCCGTACAACTGGGGCGAGTGCTAGTCCGTATCTCGAGACCTGCCTTGTGGTGGCGCTCGGTCTGCGATCACACAGTGGCGACACGCGGGTCCGACATGTACTAATGGACCGCGGCCGATTTAAAACTACCACCTAGCAAGTGTGGTGTCTGGCGGTGACTCCACAAACCTTCTCGCTACAATTTTGCCATTGTATCCACGGTAATGACCTCATTTTTACTGAGACTGCAGTCCTCGTGGGGACTGCAGGTGGATCTTAACACACAGGAAAAAAATGGCAATGTCCTGTAACCTTCATTGAGCCGACATCTTCCACTCCAGGTAGTTGTCTCAGCACGCTGAAAGGTGGACCGTCAGTGCTATTGGTTGAAATGGATTACTGTAGTATGTGACCCTGATATTGAGACTCAGGCAGATATTAAGTGACGTAGTCGAGATATCAAAAGGGACGCCATTTATTTTATTCAAGACCAAAATAACAAAACCTCATTACAATGTTGCGTGGTCACATCGATTAACTATGCACAAACCGCACGCAGAATATCCGCATGTGTTACAAATATAAGCCAACGGCCTTGCCGCAGTGGATTCACCGGTTCCCGTGCGATCACCGAAGTTAAGCGCTGTCGGGCGTGGCCGGCACTTGGATGGGTGACCCTCCAGGCTGCCATGCGCTGTTGCCATTTTTCGGGGTGCACTCAGTCTCGTGATGCCAATTGAGGAGCTACTCGACCGAATAGTAGCGGCTTCGGTCAAGAATACCATTATTACGACCGGGAGAGCGGTGAGCTGACCCCACGACCCTCCTATCCGCACCCTCCTCCGAGGATGACACGGCGGCCAGTTGGTCCCGATGGGCCACTTGTGTCTGCAGACGGAGTGCTTACAAATATACTTGTCACGGACAAACGAACAATAAACAAATTTTCTATCGTGTAATCTATTTGCCTAATGGCTTGTGCTCCACGATTGCCGCCAGCTCGAATCACTTTCTTCGTGACGAGCCTACAGTGTTCATAACTTCCTTGTTGTTTCCTTCAAATGTTATAGTCAGAATAATGAGTACACTGATTGGAGACCTTTTCTTCTTACGTAAATTTCTGCATGACGCCTTGTTGAAGTGATAAACATTAATGACGCTACGACTTTCGGTGCACGTGCCGAACACCAGTAGCCGATGAGTGCATAGCTTTGCTCCGCCGTTTCCACCTCAGCCAAATGAAGGAACTACTCGCAGAACTGTAATGTAGTTTGCAAACCGGCACGTAGCAGCGCTCGTTAGTCGCGTACACTGATCAATACTTTCTTGTGATGTCAGTCGCCTGGTAGAATTTGTTCAGAAAAAACAGAACACCTTGAAAGACTAGAGATACGACGTTCATACAGAATATTCGCAGGAAATGTACGTTGATATGTTCTGCAGAAATTATTAGCAGGTCAGTCACCTCGGTTGAGCATGTGTCATGTTGCCCAGTAGACAGAGGGTCCGCCATGGACCCTAATAACTTGTCCCATGCGTGACTGCATCGACGTTATATAAGGCGCGAATGAAGTCCTGTGGTATAGCCATCCACGCTGCGTTCACTTGGTTCCAAATCTCGTATGTGGTGGTTGGCTTTGGGTCACAGCGCCATACCTGTCGTTTCGCCATAACCTACACATTTCCGATTGGCGACACGTCTGGTGATCTGGAGGGCCAGCACAGAAGGCTGACATCCTGTGACGCCAAGAAGGCACGTGTTAGTGCAGCTACATGTGTTCGCGCATTGCCTTGCTGGAAAATGGCGTCTGGGGTGTTGTGCAGAAAGGGTATGGCTACGGGTCACAGGATCCCATTCACGTAGATCACACTGGATACAGTGGCCGGGATACGCACCAACTGTGATTTGTGGTTGTACCCAGTAGCACCCCACACCATAAGCTCTTATGGTTGCACAGTATGTCCTGTGCGAATTTGCATTCGTCAAAGGTAGGCGGAGAAATGGACGAGGCGTAATAAATGGCGACGGACTGTCACGCCCGATAATGTACGATGTGTTACACTGTTCCACTGTTGCGCCAGAGCCGAGGAGGGCGCATATTTGTCCTGCAAAGCCATTCCGACGAAGTGCAGATCTTCTGGGATAGTGTTCTTGGTGGTTCGACCTGACCTATCTCGTCGTGCTATATGGCCTTATAGGTGTCGATGCCATCATGCATGCGACAGGTTATCAGGTCTCATGACAGCCCTGTGTCTACTAGGCAACAGGACACATGCTGAACCGAGGCGACTGAAATACCAATCATTTCCGGCGAACATACTAATGTACATCTCCTGTGATATGAATGTCTTATCTCTAGTGTTCTGTCTTTTTCTGTACATGAGTGTACTTCGAACGGCAGGCCGGCGTGGCCGAGCGGTTCTAGGCACTTCGGTCTGGATCCACGCGACCGCTACGGTCGCAGGTTCGAGTTCTGCCTCGGGCTTGGATGTGTGTGATGTCCTTAGATTAGTTAGGCTTGAGTAGTTCTAAGTTATAGGGGACTGATGACCACAGCAGTTAAGTCCCATAGTGCTCAGAGCCATTTGAACCATTTTCATTTAACTGAATACGTTATCAGCAGTGTTGTAGGTTGCAATTATTTGTTATTAGATACGTTTCAGACGGACCCTCTAGACTAGAGAGTAGGCTTGGTCGCTGCAGACAGATGTGTGGTCCATGTACCACATTTTTGTAGTTTCACAGGACTCCGAAAAGAAACTGAAAATAACGAGTGTGTTACAAGAGCTAATGATGTACGCATCTGAAATGCTAAATGGTTCACCACGCCACGTGCTGTAGGCCGATGAACGGGCCGCAGCCTATGCTGCTATCGATATCCTGAGCCTCCAGAACTGATTCCTGGCAACACCGGAGACACCATTTCAGTCACACTTGAAATACCCTGTATGTGTAAGAAATGTGACGGATAAAGTCGGAAGCTCCGTGGACTAGTTTCTCGGCGATTCTGTTTGCGACAAGACAGAAGTAACGGCAGGAAATCTTACTGCATTGCCGCAAGGACTGGAACATGGAACCGGGATTGGCATCATAAAAATTTCCTTCAGTCTGGCTGGAGTACTGCGTCAACTGTGATTAACCCGATGGCCGACTTCAACCTGGCTGTCTCCCAACGCAATGCTACAAGAACAACTCAAGTGTAGAACGTTGCAATACAGTACCACGAATGACACACGTGATGTGAGAACGTGGCCTGGTCAGGACACACAGGCATGTGAGCGTCTGACAGAAGTTTCTCCAGTAAACAATTAATAACAGTAACTCATTATGTTCATTAAAATTTCAGAGCAGTCACAATGTAAGGTGGCTATAATTTCGCACCTTACAAGAACTCATCCACGTACTTTGCCGTGATCTACAAACACAATTAGGTATCATGTGATAGGTTGTACATCGTATATATGAATATATATATAGCAGACTGACATTGTCACATACGTCGTGTAAATGATTGTTAACGTTTATTGCATGAAAGGTGACGGAGTGTCTTTATCATAAAAAAAACGGCGTAATGAATGATTCCCTATACTAGTAGAGGTTGGAACGCCAGTGGAGATGAAACGGCAGGCGGAACTCAAGCTCTGGGTGGAAAACTCAGGAGGTGTTGGTCCTGCTTAAACACTGCAAGCAGCTTGACGGACGTCGTGTGCTCTGGTCCACAATAGGGTGACGGCTGGCCGCTATAGTAGTAGAGGGCGGAAGGATAACCGGATAATACTTCCGAACGCTGAAAATCTTGGACGGAAGTGAGAGGAACGAAGAAGAGGCACATCGGAAACCACGCAGGTTGGGGTATTTCCAAGGATCTTTTACTCAGAAGCATACCATTGTACTAGTATAGATTTTTCCTTGCAAGCTTTCCGCGCTGGACGAAAAAAGACTAAAATATGGTTGGTCGGCATTCGGAAGAATCTGTAGAGAGGGAGAATATTCCGTGGTAGCGGGAATTTGATTCGTTTTCGGAATTTCGACTGTGGGGAGCCGTGCCTTGCTGAGAGGCCAACGGTGGAGAGACGAGGTCTTCCGTTCTGAGCGCCCGTGTATGACGGTCGCTCGATATCAACTTTTGTTGGTTCAGACGAACTTGCTGTCTTTGTTCTCAGGAGAGTTTATAGTTAAAACAGTTAGGCACTGTACTGTTGCGAACCTATACTATTCTGGACTTCACCTCTGGGGATGGAAGTCGTCGTTCAGTACGCAGCGTTCCTCTGCCAACACTTACGTTGAGACGTTATCTGAACTCCGTCCTTGTGGCTGGGAGTTCGCGTTTCTCGTCTGTAGAACACAGAGAGGAGAATACAGTATTAGAGTATATTAGTCAGAGGACAGCCTTCTGCCGTCCTAGTGTTTGAAAGAGTTTATTTGCGTCTGGAGTTGTTCCATCGTCGCAGACCAGTACGAGAACCATCACTTCGACGCACCGGACGCACTACATACGGTGATATCGCAAATTGCTTCGGCTTATTAGAGCTATAACAGCTGTGATCACGTTAGTTTATTTCCACTGAGGTTACACACCACCTAGATCGTCTTTGAAAGTAGTGTCTTCTAGTGCTTGGTACGTAGATGATGTCAGTCATTTCGCGTCATTGATATTAGAACACGCGCTCATAATATGGGGCAGAGTTGGACAATTGATTAGTAATTTTACTTATAAAATGTAAACTTTGTAGTATAAAGGTTTTTTGTAATCTTTGATAAATATATAAGCAGGAACAACGTTTATCATTTAGTAGTATTAGTTGCCTTCATCATTCATTTATGTTTAGATTGTAATTTATATAATTAAGATGGTTGGTTGTTTGGGGAAGGAGACCAGACAGAGGGGTCATCGGTCTCATCGGATTAGGGAAGGATAGGGAAGGAAGTCGGCCGTGCCCTTTCAAAGGAACCATCCCGGCATCTGCCTGGAGTGATTTAGGGAAATCACGGAAACCTAAATCAGGATGGCCGGACGTGGGATTGAACCGTCGTCCTCCCGAATGCGATATACACTCCTGGAAATGGAAAAAAGAACACATTGACACCGGTGTGTCAGACCCACCATACTTGTTCCGGACACTGCGAGAGGGCTGTACAAGCAATGATCACACGCACGGCACAGCGGACACACCAGGAACCGCGGTGTTGGCCGTCGAATGGCGCTAGCTGCGCAGCATTTGTGCACCGCCGCCGTCAGTGTCAGCCAGTTTGCCGTGGCATACGGAGCTCCATCGCAGTCTTTAATACTGGTAGCATGCCGCGACAGCGTGGACGTGAACCGTATGTGCAGTTGACGGACTTTGAGCGAGGGCGTATAGTGGGCATGCGGGAGGCCGGGTGGACGTACCGCCGAATTGCTCAACACGTGGGGCGTGAGGTCTCCACAGTACATCGATGTTGTCGCCAGTGGTCGGCGGAAGGTGCACGTGCCCGTCGACCTGGGACCGGACCGCAGCGAAGCACGGATGCACGCCAAGACCGTAGGATCCTACGCAGTGCCGTAGGGGACCGCACCGCCACTTCCCAGCAAATTAGGGACACTGTTGCTCCTGGGGTATCGGCGAGGACCATTCGCAACCGTCTCCATGAAGCTGGGCTACGGTCCCGCACACCGTTAGGCCGTCTTCCGCTCACGCCTCAACATCGTGCAGCCCGCCTCCAGTGGTGTCGCGACAGGCGTGAATGGAGGGACGAATGGAGACGTGTCGTCTTCAGCGATGAGAGTCGCTTCTGCCTTGGTGCCAATGATGGTCGTATGCGTGTTTGGCGCCGTGCAGGTGAGCGCCACAATCAGAACTGCATACGACCGAGGCACACAGGGCCAACACCCGGCATCATGGTGTGGGGAGCGATCTCCTACACTGGCCGTACACCACTGGTGATCGTCGAGGGGACACTGAATAGTGCACAGTACATCCAAACCGTCATCGAACCCATCGTTCTACCATTCCTAGACCGGCAAGGGAACTTGCTGTTCCAACAGGACAATGCACGTCCGCATGTATCCCGTGCCACCCAACGTGCTCTAGAAGGTGTAAGTCAACTACCCTGGCCAGCAAGATCTCCGGATCTGTCCCCCATTGAGCATGTTTGGGACTGGATGAAGCGTCGTCTCACGCGGTCTGCACGTCCAGCACGAACGCTGGTCCAACTGAGGCGCCATGTGGAAATGGCATGGCAAGCCGTTCCACAGGACTACATCCAGCATCTCTACGATCGTCTCCATGGGAGAATAGCAGCTTGCATTGCTGCGAAAGGTGGATATACACTGTACTAGTGCCGACATTGTGCATGCTCTGTTGCCTGTGTCTATGTGCCTGTGGTTCTATCAGTGTGATCATGTGATGTATCTGACCCCAGGAATGTGTCAATAAAGCTTCCCCTTCCTGGGACAATGAATTCACGGTGTTCTTATTTCAATTTCCAGGAGTGTAATTAAGAGACCCTAAGATCTGCTTCAGGAGGTAGTCAGACACTGCCAAATCTTCATTTTATCGTTTAATACTTTCCGTTGCGCACATTCATTTTACACCCGCCTGGAGCAACATTTTAGAACAAGTCGCATTTAACTTCCTTTATTTTGACATGTTTCATTCGATCAACGCATCTTCAGAAATTGCGTTATGTGTGTCCCTTGGCGATGAAATTTCTGCTCGTGCTGGGCGAGTAAAACAGGTCAAAATAAAGAAAAAAGTTATATGTGGCGTGAGGCTGCTCTGAAATTTTAATTTCTAACGGTCGCTGTTCCCCTGCAGGCAAGCCCGCGCTTGCTATCATTATATTCCACAGACAGAATGCGCGCGGCCACGCCCAGGTCGGTCAGAGGCGCCGTCAGTTCGTCGTGGTGGCCATAAGAAGATGCTAATCTCAGTATCGAAACCGTGTCTGAGATATAAGGAGAGTAGGAGAGGGATGACGTCACTGCTAGCTGAAAACCGGTGCCTGAGAGAGGGTCCAGCCGAGATTCGGCTCTCCAGGCGGTGAGCAGGAACCAACACGTCATTCTTGTTCCACATGTGATAATACAGTCTACCCACAGCGGTGCATAGTGTCTTATTTGTCAGCACATTCTACACGTACAAACAACCTTTGCTAAAGATCCTCGTCGGCAGATAGGCCACACCGAATCGTACTTTAACATTGCAAGAGGATCTGAAGGAAAAAATCAGACAGATAAATGAAGATGGGAATTTGAAATATCAATTACACTGGCTAGGCAACATCCACAG
Source organism: Schistocerca americana (assembly GCF_021461395.2). Taxonomy (NCBI): domain Eukaryota; kingdom Metazoa; phylum Arthropoda; class Insecta; order Orthoptera; family Acrididae; genus Schistocerca; species Schistocerca americana. The sequence goes on along the minus strand of NC_060123.1, from coordinate 609,437,693 downwards.
AAATGTACGAGGGTAATCCCAAAAGAAAGTTCTCCTATTTTTTATAACTACATATACCAGTTTATTTCTACAGTGGTTTACATCAGTTCACAGGTTGAACATTTAGCTATTTTTCGACATAATCACCATTTCTGTCGATGCATTTTTGTAGACGCTGTCGCAGTTTTTGTATGCCCATGTCATACCAGCTCGCCGCCATGCTGTTCAGAAAGTTATGAACCTCTTCTTCCTCCTCGTCGTCGGAGCTGAATCGCTTTCCGGCCAAATGTTCTTTAACCTAGGGAACAGGGCGCCAAGTCAGGCCTATAGGGTTAGTGGGTGATCATGTTCCACTGAAATTGTTGCAGGAGAGCAACAGTTTGCCGAGCGATGTGTGGGCGAGCGTTGTCGCGGAGAATGTGTACGCCCTTGCTCAACATTCCTCTTCTCCGCTTCTGAATTGCCCGTTTGAGTTTTTTCAGAGTCTCACAGTACCTGTCAGCGTTAATTGTGGTCCCAGAGATTAAGCTCCGATGAAGAGGTGAAACAAGAGGTTCATAACTATCTGAACAGCATAGCGGCTAGCTGGTATGACATGGGCATACAGCGTCTACAAAAACGCATCGACAGAAATGGTGATTATGTCGAAAAATAGCTAAATTTTCAAGCTGTAAACTGATGTAAATCATTGTAGAAATAAACAGGTCTATGTACTTATAAAAAAATAGGAGACCTTACTTTTGGGATTACCCTCGTATTACATTCTCGAGGTCCAAGTTGACATGATACGGACGGGCCAACAGAGCCGTTAAGCAAGAAGAAAAGTTGTGCACATTCAAAAGTTGTACAGTGAACACCACGAGGCAAATTTTTTTCAACAAATGAGGAGAACTGCAACAACTACAGAAAAGGACCAAGAAGAAAAATAAGAAGTAGTGAGAGTGCTCGGTCGAGCAGCTGATTAACGACCAGCAAACACTTTTAGCTACAGGCCAAGTTGATGAGGTCAGCAGGGCTCTTTGGAAACTGGTGCAAGCGCAGCTGCACATTGGCCACCAGCAAGAGCACTCACACGAATGCCGGCTGACTTCGAATTTCGTGAAGTGTTTACGCGGTGCTTACTTTAGCCCTGTGTGACCGGAGACTGCCGGTCGGTGTGGCCGCGCGGTTCTAGACGCTGCAGTCTGGAACCGAGCGACCGCTACGGTCGCAGGTTCGAATCCTGCCTCGGGCATGGCTGTGTGTGATGTCCTTAGGTTAGTTAGGTTTAATTAGTTCTAAGTCGCATAGTGCCCAGAGCCATTTTGAACCGGAGACTAATTTCAAGGCAAAGTGATTTTCAATGGGGAAGGCTGTTTCGATACGAGAGGGTATATGTGTATCCAGCGAACAAAATCGTGAGGAGCCATCAACAATGTGACGCTGTGAGACGAAATATGGGTGATCATTCAACAATATTGTATCTTCGGACGCCCGACTTTCTCATAGTAATGTGCACTGTTTCTGACACTCCTATTGTGCACTTAAAGTTTCAATTTTCATCTGGATTGTACAAAGCCGCCGTTGGCATCTTGATCACGCTTGCCTCAAAAGTTGGATTGGATTGGCAAACTATTCGCATAATTTGTTCTCATCGTGTCATGTAAAACGCTTCATCTGCGAGACGGCTCCAGAGAAGGAGTAAGAACTCCTTGCAAGATCGTTGCTACTGTGATTCCTTTCTGTCTGTAGCGTAATTTTTTGATTGCTGTCTTTATGAAAATATGAGTAAATGTCTGCTTCCCAAGAGCAAATGAGCTTTTAATTGCTCGTACTTAAACTTAATTGCTCTTACTTAAACTGTGTCCATTTCTCAGAGTGGTAGCAACACTAAATACATCACCGAAAAAGCGAGTAAAAAAGAAGTGTTCCTCCGACAAATCTATGATTATTTCTAAAAATTACCCATGGCAGTTGATAAGTATTTTTCTCGCTAAATCTGAGAATGCGACGAAAAGTCAATACGACATACGCTGATGACTCAAAGTACATATTTAATATAATTTTATCCATATTTCTCAGTTTAAAACGTGACTGTATTTAAAATTTGGAGTCATCACGAGGCAGAGAAAATCCCTGACCCCGCCGGGAATCACAGTACCTGTCAGCGTTAATTGTGGTCCCAGAGATTCAGCTCCGACGAAGAAGTGAAAGAAGAGGTTCATAACTTTCTGAACAGCATGGCGGCTAGCTTCAGTCACACTCTTTTTCGTGTTTTATTAACTACACGATGCATTTGGGACCCTGTGGGTCAATCGTCAGGTCTAATTTGTCTTAATACATGTTTTAATTCTTCTCCTGAATGAGATGAAATGATGTGAAATGCATATTCCTGTCACGAAATGGTTTATTGTCAGGTTGTGAATTTCGTAAGTAGAACGCGGAAAATATGTGCAAAATAGTGGAAAATGAACAGTGTGGTTTAATTCATATCTCCAACATATGTAATACACTACTGGCCATTAAAATTGCTACACCACGAAGATGACGTGCTGCAGACGCGAAATTTAACCGATGAGAAGAAGATGCTGTGACATGCAATGGTTAGCCTTTCAGAGCATTCACACAAGGTTGGCGCCGGTGGCGACACCTACAACGTGCTGACATCAGGAAAGTTTCCACCCGATTTCTCATACACAAACAGAAGTTGGCCGGCGTTGCCTGGTGAAACGTTGTTGTGATGCCTCGTGTAAGGAGGAGAAATGCGTACCGTCACGTTTCCTTTTTTAATAAAGATCGGATTGTAGCCTATCGCGATTTCGTTTTATCGTATCGCGACATTGCTGCTCGCGCTGGTCGAGATCCAATGACTCTAGCGGAATATGGAATCGGTGGGTTCAGGAGGGTAATGCGGAACGCCGTGCTGGATCCCAACGGCCTCGTATCACTAGCAGTCGAGATGACAGGCATCTTATCCGCATGGCTGTAGCGGATCGTGCAGCCACGTCTCGATCCCTGAGTCAACAGATGGGGACGTTTGCAAGGCAACAACCATTTGCACGAACAGTTCGACGACGTTCCCAGCAGCATGGACAATCAACTCGGAGACCATGACTGCTGTTGCCCTTGACGCTGCGTCACAAAAAAATGATTCAAATGGCTCTGAGCACTATGGGACTCAACTGCTGTGGTCATAAGTCCCCTAGAACTTAGAACTACTTAAACCTAACTAACCTAAGGACATCACACACATCCATGCCCGAGGCAGGATTCGAACCTGCGACCGTAGCGGTCGTGCGGTTCCAGACTATAGCGCCTTTAACCGCTCGGCCACTCCGGCCGGCGCTGCATCACAGACAGGAACGCCTGCGATGGTGTACTCGACGACGAAACTGGGTGTACGAACGGCAAAACGTCAATTTTTGGGATGAATCCATGTTCTGTTTACAGCATCATGACGGTCGCATCCGTGTTTGGCGACATCGCGGTGAACGCACATTGTACCTTAAGGAGGTGGCTTATCGGACGTGAAAGTCAGAATTACGTAAAGATTTAACAAGTAAGAAACAATATTTTATCTATCAAAACTGTCCAAATACTGAAGAAAAGATAACGGTCGCCAGCCTAATTACGCATAGGAATGATTAACAGCTAGCTGCACAAAGTTCTCCCATGCCGGCCACAAGGCGGCTAAGCAGTTCTCGTGTCATCGTGTTCCACTCCTCTACCTGCGTGGTAACGATAGCTGGATGGTCGTTGGTGCCACTGGACGTGTTGCAGTATGTCACAGTTGCGCGATGTGATTTACGTCGTGGCAACTCGCAGGCCAGTCCATTCCCTGAATATCTTATCGTTCCAAGAGCTCTTCAACCCGTGCGGTTCAACGCGATCGCACATTGTCATCCATGAAAATTAAATCAGAGCCGATTTCGCCTCTGGAAAGACAAGAATTCGGACTTCCAGGATCAACAGTGTCTAGCCTGGTTCTAGAATTTTCTTAAGCGGAAACCGCCACACAAGCCAATTACTAGGCGAAATGTGTCACCTCGCTTTAGCAGAGCGGCACGGGGCGACCGACGACGTACTGTCAACCAGCTAGCCGCCGATCTGACTGTCCGGCGCCAGGAACCCATTTCTGCCAGGACTGTACGGATACAATTGGATCCCACGGCTTCAGAAGTTGACGAGCGACTCTAGTTGCTTCGGTGACGCATCGTCGCTGAGCTCAACGACTGGCACGGACTCGCGAACGTCGTCAGTGGGCAATCGAACAGTTGCAATGTGGACCGTTGTCCGATGAAGTATGGTTTATGTAATATCGAGTTATGGGGGCGTGAGAATGTAGCGTACGCCCCATGAAGCTGTGGATACTGCGTGTCAACATGGTAGTCTCCAAGTAGGAGATATTTCAATTACGGTTCGCGATGTGGTCGCTGTTAGCCCCCACTGTTCAGCTGCAGGCACTGATGAAAGATGTACATTACGTGGACGGTCTTCCAGACCATGTGCATCCATTTTACCGTTAATGTGCCCTGGCAGAAGTACAGTGCGACATTCCATCGCTCTTTTTTTGTCCTCAGGTGGTACCAGTGAATTCACGTGCATGGATTCGTTACCCCGATCCGATCTTGCTCCAATCCAGAACTTATAAGATGCTGTCGATATCCATGTACGCTACATGAAAGCAGCACCAGTTACACACGAACAGGTGTGGGTATCTGTACAAAATTATTGGATCAATATGTATCCAGAACGATTCCATCACCTCCACGCCTCGACGAGTTACTGCTGTTTTGAGAGCCCACAGGGGAGCTACTCGCAATTAACATCGCAACTATGGCGTTTGGAAACTCTGTGTATACTATAAAGACGTCACTATAACACTGCCCTAGGAAACTCCCGAAATTTACATCTAAAATGAGATTTTCACTCTGCAGCGGAGTGAAAAACTCATTCTGGAAACATGGCTAAGCCATGTCCCCGCAAATATCCTTTCCTCCAGGAGTGTTAGTTCTGCAAGGTATGCAGGAGAGCTTCTGTGAAGTTTGAAAGGTAGGAGACGAGGTACTGGCGGAATTAGGCTGTGAGGACGGCTCGTGAGTCGTGTTTGGGTAGCTCAGTTGGTAGAGCACTTGCCCGCGAAAGGCAAAGGTCCCGAGTTCGAGTCTCGGTCCGGCTCACAGTTTTAATCTGCCAGGAAGTTTGACTTAAACCTTGATAACTTACCATAGTAGCAGCAGTAACCGATCTATCAACTGCGCCAGACACTTGTTGTCTTATATAGGCGTTGCCGACCGCAGCGCCGTATTCTGCCTTTTTATATAACTTTTTATTTGATTACGCATACCTGTACCAGTTTCTTTGGCGCTTCAGTATACTACGAAAGACGGCCCAGTGGACTCGCATTTGGAAGGGCACTGGTACAAATGCTCCCTCGTTACTCAGAATTATGTTTTCCAAGGTTACCTTCAATCGCTTAAGGCGAATGAAGGGATGGTTCCTCAGAAAGCACACAGATGTTTCGCTTTTCCATCCTGCCACAATTCTGGTTTGCACTCCACTCGTCAGAGAAGCCTAGGCCTACCATTTATTCTTTCTTTCTGGCGATACAGATACAATATTAAACGACACTGCTGTAGAGTTATTAAACCTGGATTTCATGTACTTTGTTGTTACTTTGACTTTTTCTGTTTCAACGTATGTAGAGATAATTGGTTCGCTTTGTCAAGTGTTCATAAATCGTTAGAGACGTTTCTGCAGTCACGTGACACGGCTGCAGGAATACGGCGTCTCTCCAGAGAAGACAGTTTCTTACGTGGGCACCTTCTACGCACTTACAAGCAAAGGCCTCGGCTCCAGATCCGGTTCTCAACATGCGACAACAGCACCACGCCCAAAGTTATGATGCCAGAACAGCGCGACAGCTACGCACGCTTTGTTGTTTACGATAGTGCAGAGTAAAAAAATGGTTCTGAGCACTATGGGACTTAACATCTGTGGTCATCAGTCCCCTAGAACTTAGAACTACTTAAACCTAACTAACCTAAGGACATCACAGACATCCATGCCCGAGGCAGGATTCGAACCTGCGACCGTAGCCGTCGCGCGGTTCCGGACTACGCGCCTAGAACCGCTAGACCACCGCGGCCGGCAGTGCAGAGTAAGCCGGTAATGTAACAGTAGTCACTGAGAAGTCTCAACCAAACTTTCTTTAAAGTATTATATTTAGTGTGGTGTCACCGCCAGACACCACACTTGCTAGGTGGTAGCCTTTAAATCGGCCGCGGTCCGGTAGTATACGTCGGACCCGCGTGTCGCCACTGACAGTGATTGCAGACCGAGCGCCGCCACAGGGCAGGTCTAGAGAGACGTTCTAGCACTCGCCCCAGTTGTACAGCCGACTTTGCTAGCGAAGCTACACTGACCAATACGCTCTCATTTGCCGAGACGATAGTTAGCATAGCCTTCAGCTACGTCATTTGCTACGACCTAGCAAGGCGCCATTACCAGTTTATATTCAGTGTAATAGTGTCTAAACAAGAGCGATGTTCTCCAATTGTGGATTAAAGTTAAGTATTCCAAGAACTACGTTCTTTTCTTTATAGGATAATTACTTTACCTTGTGCCAGACCTCTCGCCAATCTGCGTGAGCTTAACGCGTGCCTTTCGGCTACCTCCGAGAGGCTTGACCGTCTTGCCACGCCACTACATTTAGAACCTGGTTCAGCCCCTCGCAGGGCAAGCAATCGACAGGTAATGTAGCATGATCCGGTAGTTTCCATGACACTCCAGTATAGTCCGGGATACTAGGTTGCTAGGTTGTTCCACGCTGGCAAGCAGTGGTTGCCGATGATGGATTCTGGACGCAACGTATCTCTCGACTGCATTCCAAAAGTATTCCATTCGGTTGATGACCCAGTGTCAATGGATAAAATCATTCTCGGCAGTTGCTTGTTCCGCTCTGTGAACTTACTACGAATGATCCGTCACTCTACCTCTCACCTCCCTCGCTCCGTGGCTAGAGATGAAAATGTTTGTTGGGACGGGAACTTTGGAAAATCACACTGCGTTGTATAAGAAAGTCCTCTTCCGTGCCAGGAAATTAAGCTTCTTCCCCATATACAAAAGAGAGGGCGCTTCAACTATTTATGGGCCCGGGATGAGTGGGAGTCGGTGGGATTGGGAACAGGGGATAGTGCGGTCAATTTTAGCCATTTTAACAGTTTTTTTCCATAATTTGAACGCCAACCAACGACAGGACAGAATGCTTCGCAATTTTGTTTCATCGCTAAACCACCCCTCCACTACTTTGCGAATACGATATGTAAGTAGGCTGTTTAGGTTTTTATGTTGGTAACGCCACGTAGCGCTCTGTATGAAAATCACTGACTGTGCTGTGTGCAGTCTGTGCCTGGTTTTATACATATATATATATATATATATATATATATATATATATATATATATATATGATGACTTTTGAACATTATTAAGGTAAATACATTGTTTGTTTTCTATCAAAATCTTTCATTTGCTAACTATGCCTGTCAGTAGTTAGTGCCTTCAGTAGTTAGAATCTTTTATTCAGCTGGCAGTATTGGCGCACGCTGTATTGCAGTAGTTTGAGTAACGAAGATTTTTGTGAGGTAAGAGATTGATGAAAGGTATAGGTTATAGTTAGTCAGGGCCTTTCTTTTGTAAAGATTATTGAAAGTCAGATTGCGTTGCGCTAAAAAAAATATTGTGTGTCAATTTAGTGATGATCAGAATAAGTAAAGAGAGAAATGTCTGAGTACGTTCAGTTTTGCTCATCTGTTTGAAAATAAAATAACGTAGAGGTTTTCCGGCATGTCATTTATAAAATTTTTCTAGGGGGATGTTTCACATATACTACATTTGTGGATGTAGAAAGATGATTGTGTAGTATGTCCATCATTGTTAACTCACGAACATATATATACTAAAGTATAGCAGGCAGTGTCCCATAACGAGCTACATATATCTAGCATTTCGATCATAGTGCGTAATTCACGACTATGATTGACCACCTCTCCGTACGCGGATGGGTGTCACAGAGCATTCTCGCTTTCGTACGATAAAGTTAGAGGTTGCAAGCTCTCCTCGCATTGTCTTCGAGCAATCCTCACTACATCACTGCACTGATTTAATTTGCAGCTAATTTGCAGATTTCATAAAACACGCTTAGGAAAGATAAACAATACGAAGAAAGTGGCACTTTCTAAGTGTCAGTAACCATTCCATGTCTCGTGAAGGAACAGAGCAAGCCGAGTCCGTAACTGCAGTTCAGCAAAGACTGTTTTGCAACAATATTACACACAACACTCATCCAAGTGCACAAGATCTTACACAGGGATCTGTATCTAGGAGTATTTGGAATCAAGATACAGTTTGGCTGTTTCTCGAAAATTAATTTCCACTATTACGTTACTTTGGGAGTACTGTACAGCAGCCTCATTTCTTCTATGTAATGGAACCGCGTCCTACAATACGTATTTCAGGCTCAAATACATTAGTTTAAGCTACCACAGATAGTCCATACTCAGATGTCATAAAACACGCTTAGGAAAGATCAACAATACGAAGAAAGTGGCACTTTCTAAGTGTCAGTAACCACCACCCTCCGCCTTCCCTGAGAAGTAATGATTTCTTTTTTATCTTTTTTAAAGGTACCAGTCTACTGTGAGCTGTGAGAGTATGGGCTAAATCGGTAAGGTGTCTCAGCAGCTCGCGTTTATTACCAGCTACGTGCACTGCTGGCCATCAAAAACGTGACACAGAGAAGGACAACAAATGTCGAAATTTTACCTATTGTGCATTTGGAATATGATAGAAATAAGACGTGATTTAATTTAAAGGCAATCTAGGTGTATACAGAATGCGTAATACAGTACAAAAAGCCGCCACCTTTGGTAGGGATGACTGTAATCAGACTAGGTATCCAGTGGAATTGAGCTTGGATGACAGGTACGGTACGTCTTTCCCTACTGATTCTGCTCTAGGAGCAGAGCTGATCAGTCGAGTGGTGGCATTCTAGTCTCACGGCGGCTAGTGACCGTATGTTTCCAGCAGGTGGCACATCTGGAGACCCTGCTGGACAGCACAACAGTCGAACACTTTATGCTTCAGAGATCCTTCCGTACAATCGATCAGTCACTAGGACTAAGCCATTACCCCAAGCAGACACGTGTGAATCATAGTGTTCTATGAGGTACTCGGATTTGGAATAGCTCTGCTGATGTGATTGAGAACACATTCTACCCTATGTTCTTTTCTTTTTTTCCTTCCCATCAAATGATCTGAAGTTAAATTCTTCTCATTCCTCAATAAAACGTTAATTATTTAAGTTCTGTTTATGTTTTACGACCATAAGTATACACTAGGATACAATAAAAGAGTCTTTTGTACAACTTGTAAAAAAAAGTAGTGTACTTATAAAAAGCGGTCTATTTATCCGTCAGTAAAAATATATATGGATGTAAATGTATGCTGAAGCGTACCGGAAATTTTTTATTTATATTACCATCTGTATGTGGTCAGGAAAATATGAACAAACTGTGATCTTGCATTATTTTGTTGAAAGATAACACAAGGAGAACTCGAACACGGGGCACGAGTACCAGCCTTAACGCGTAAGAAATACACTGTCCAGTCACATAACCGTGACCACCTACCAAAAGCCTGAATAAACTCGTTTGGAGTGCACACCACGGTAAGATGTGACAGAACAGAATCAGTGATGTTCTGGAAGGTATTGACAGGAATGTGGAGCCATACCGCTTCCAGTGCCATAGCGAGCTGTGCTAGCTCTCACTCAGATGAGGATCCATGATGCGAACAGCCGACCGAGGTTGTCCTACTGATTCTTAATTGGGTTTAAAACCGGAGAGTTTGGTGGCCAGAGACGTTTGGTTAACTCATCCTGAGTAGTGCGGCAACCAATGTGCGGCCCCACTTTCCATTGTTGCCAAATTTATCCAAGATGGCGGCGATGACGTCATACAAGATGACGGCATGTAGACTTGGCAACAGCGCATGACGTCATACAAGACGGCGGCTTTTGGCGGGAAGATAGGCTAATTGCGCTACGTCCACTAACCCAGCCTCCAGAAATAAAGGTGGGAATTTTCAATTTTGACGAGAAAATAGACCAATTGTGCTATGTTCACTACCCTAAGCCTCCAGAAGAAAAAAAATAGCAGGAAGATTCAATTCCAATGCATGCAAAACCGTACTTGTCTCTATTATTATTCATTATTATTCATTATCATTTATTAACACTCATTATCATTTATTATCATTCATTATCATTTATTCTCATTTATTATCATTTATTATCATTGGCCTACCTCCACAAGAAAATTCACCCCAAATTCACATTCCAAAACGATAATGACTGCAAAACCATACTTGCCTTTATTATTATTCATTATCATTTATCATTTATTATTATTTATTATCATTTATTAGTATTTATTATTATAGGCCTACCTCCACTAACATAGAAAATCGCGTCATTTTCAAATTCACACTCCATAATCTCTGGAAAACCGTACTTCTATATATAATTATTATCATTTACTATTATTTATTAGCATTTATTATGATTTATTATTATTTATTCAAGATGGTCGATTTTTGCAGCAAGAAAGCCAATTCCCTTACTTCCATAACAAAAACTCTCTCACAAATTCAAATTCAAACACGATAATCTGTCACCCCTACGAAAAACAAAAAGAGACCAATTCGGGCATGTGTACGAACCTAAGTCCACCTCACCTTACGAGGTTTGAATTTTTCGTTGCCACTTATTGTTTCGCTCCTAAGCTATGAAAATCGAGTCATATAATGATAAATAATGTGGAGGTATTGAATAGGACTGGGGAGAAGAGACGTTTGTGGCACAACTTGACTAGAAGAAGGGATCGGTTGGTAGGACATGTTTTGAGGCATCAAGGGATCACAAATTTAGCATTGGAGGGCACCGTGGAGGGTAAAAATCGTAGAGGGAGACCAAGAGATGAATACACTAAGCAGATTCAGAAGGATGTAGGTTGCAGTAGGTACTGGGAGATGATGAAGCTTGCACAGGATAGAGTAGCATGGAGAGCTGCATCAAACCAGTCTCAGGACTGAAGACCACAACAACAACAACATAATGATAAAGAGCACTTTCACTAACGTAAGTCACCTCCTGTGAAATCGTGGGAAAAGGAATGAAGTCTTTATTTCAAACAGTACCGTCATCACTTGTTCTCCAACGAAGTTAGTACACATTCTAGAGGTCGCAGTCCAGCCGCCACGAGGTCCCCAGTCCAACTGAATTAGTTCATATGGTCGCCGCCGACCCGCACCGGACCGCGCGCCACCGGCAAGCGAGCGGTCGCCTCGCGTGACGACCGGCCGGATGCATCAGTGCGCGCTGCCGGTCCAGCGGCCGCTCACGTCACAGCCTACCGCCGCCGACTCGCTTCGCAGGTCCGCGTTGGTCCAGCGATGTAAACATGTTTTCGTGGACAGGGGAGTCCGCCCGCCCACCGATCAGTTGGCGCCAAAGCAGGTTGGAACCTGCCGATGCAGACTTCACAACGGTCGGTCGGTTGATCCAGCACCTGGTTGACAAAGAATGCCCTGCCGCACGTTTGGAGCCAAAGTTTACTCGAGAGTGGAATCCGCCATGACATCACAACAGGTGGTCCAGCACATGCGCTCGCCACGTCGTCCCTCGCTAAGTTAATTGATCACCCAACCCTCATTATTCAATCCACTTTCTGCACTTACCTAATCCAAGATCGTCGCGAAAACACACGCTCGTACACGTGAGCCTTTGCGCCCGCCGAGCATAGTACCTCCGCAAGTGCATGTAACAAAGTTCGCATGGCCACTTAATTAATTTGATCAATTAATTAACCTCTATGATGCGGAAAACTGCCACGTTCACCTAGACTTGGAATCAATTTTCGCCAGTGCCATGCCCACCTGGACTTGGAATGAAATAGTTAAAGTCTCTACCGACCACCACGGCCCCTTACCGACCCATGTTCGTCGGCTAACATGTACTAATGTGTACCGCCGTTTACTAACGTGTACTAACCTACATTAACCTATATCACATTTTGTCTACACAAATAAGCCGTTTGAATTCTGATGGTCAGTTCGTGTTTCGCTGTCATCACAAGAAAATTGTGGCAAACGAAGCCACTAATCTAAGTCACCTGTGATGATTCCAAATCGTCTGCTTTGCGTGTCTCACACGCCACGAGCGCGAGACGGCCCACGTCACAGGCTGGACCTTCATACTCGCGTCGGACATACTCCTCTGTAAATATTTTAGCTAAACTATGACCCGACTACTGTGGTTCAATCCACACGGTCTAGGACATAGCCAGAGCACACCCTCAGTACCTAAGCCGAGTACATCGCTCGCCCCACCTGTAGTTAACCGCTGAGAGACGGAGATATGCTGCAATCACATCCCTCTCGCTCTCGCAGCTACTTGTCTCAGCAATTTGATTTAACAAAACCTCCAAGTATAAAAATTTAGTACCAACTCGAACTCTCTCATATTCTATATCGTTCCACAAATACTTTACGTACATTTTATTTAGGCATCGAGTACAATATCAAACTTTTCCTAAAAATTGCAGTTCACATAACTGTATACACCATCAGTACTTGTAATCTGCCCAAATACAGTACCGACTACATGCCCCAATTCTCTCCATTCCTAAGGAAGCGCTGTGAACCTGCTCTTTCTTTCTACACACGTGACACTCAGCGGTAATCAGCCCTTCTTCATCAACGGACGGAAGTCCCTCTCAGAACTGTTCCACAAATTCGGCGATCGCTTCCCCTCAACACAAATGCGTTACTGTTCTTCTTCTTCCTTGCCTGCTCGCTTTTTTTCCTACAAAACATCTCCAGACTCATAGACTACAAGAACACACCAAATTTTTTCTAAATACAGCATCCTCTAAACCACTGAGTAACTACGAACAAACAGACCAAAAAATGATATTCGCACTCTCTAATACCGAAGTCGTTGATGTCATTATACTTACAGTAAAATCTTACGATCGCGGTCTCAATTGATTGGAGCCATCCGCGAGTTGTGCATGTACACGGAGATACAGAAAACAGAGCAAGTGCTCTACGAATGTGGAGGTGACTGGATACGCCTGCGTTACATTTACAGGCAATTTTATAACACAGAACGATATGTTATATCGCGGTCGCATGGATGGATCTGATTTAAAATCGAAAGAAACGCAAAAACTGATTAGGGCATATGTATAAACTAACCTAACATACGCCAAAACGCGGTGAAAATGAGGACGTGCTTGCTTATCTTCTGGTTCGCAGTTAGCAATTCGTACATGGAGTCAAGTATGCGGCAACAAGAGGAATGCAGGAAAACGATGACATCGAATCGAGCGGAATCAGGAAGGTAGTCATTTTTCTTCTCGTTGAGTTCGAATTATAGTGTATGTCTACTGAGGTAGCAGTGATACACACGAGTTGAATACTGTATTTGATGATTTTCAGGAGGACAGAGAATCATTCACGTGTAAACTTACTCACATCTGTGTTAAATGATAACAGAGAGCGTACAGGATGATCGATTGAGATAGAGCTGTTACTAGGTGCGATTTAAACGTTGACTCATTTATTCTAGATAAGGACAAGTTGGTGAAGGTCAATTTTTTTTCCCAGTGTTCTATCTGGATGCTTTAGTCACGTGATACAGTCTGCGTTCTAGTCGTATGTGGCTACAGTACTTTACACATGATAGATTGAATGATTTACGTAAAAATGTGTCGAACTACATTGCGAATAAATATCGCTCCGTTCTTGTTCTTCTTAACTGTATGCTATTAAATTAAGGCACTTTGAGATCTGTTACTATAGGTCGATATGGTGTGCTAAGCTCCAAGACGTGGTTTCATCTCGAGAAATGTGGTGCAGTTGGAGGGGTTAGGACTAGGAAAACTCTATTCAGTCAAGAGAGGGTAAGTGTAGCCATATTCGTCTGCTCGGTTAAGGATTAATTGGGTAGCGATGTTGTGGGGTAGGCTGGTCAATGCCGAAGTGAGGATGGTCTTTTAACATAAAAGGGCGAAATTGCTCTGTGGCTGCCATACGCAGGGAGAATGATCGAGTACTATGCGGAAGGTCTTAGAAATATGTATATCGTTGTCTGGTATACTTAGATCATTTTTATGTGTTCGAGAATTAAGTGTGAATGGACATACTGAGCAGTCATCTATTAACGCTCACAATGATACTTGCAAAGTAGAGGAGACGAGGTTTAGCTATGATACTGAAATTAGGAAAACATGCTGTCACATGATTGGCCAGTGTTGGACTTACTGTAAAATTTTTCGCGGTATCAGCTGTGATGGATAATATTACAGTAGATCGGTGGTGTCTTATCCATCCCATCCGTGCATTGGGTGCCACATAATGACTGAGTCACAATGTTTGTTTGAGTTGGGGAAGAAATTTTGGTTGATGGACCGCAACTTCTGGGGTTGTTAGCACCGAAAACGGTGATCCCGTACTTGTGTGCAAAATGAACAATCACTAGAAATGGCACGCAGAGTTATCAACTTATGGGTCATTGTGACATATGAGTTTAAATGTGGAGGCTGTCAATCACTTTCGGGGGGGAAGTTTGGAAAGTCGCCACAACGCCACAAGGCTCGTCTAGTTTCCTTGTGTTGTGGCTGTCCTTTATTTAAAATAATTCAATGTTATGCTATCGACTGTAAGAATATGATTTACAAGGTCAAGTTACAGTTTCCTGTGAGAGGCCATGCATCAGTCCATGTTAATGTCTGTGCAGTGCAGGAATTCTAGTTAGTCAGGGGTCTATGGCACGCTAAAGTACTAGGACAGTGGTTAATGTCGACGAGTATGAGGTGAATTTTATAATATTATATTAAAAATATTTTTGGTCTTCTAATACACGAGTCTGGAGATGTCTGTGTATGTGGGGGCGTAAATGCTTGTCCAAAATTATTATAACAGGGTGGGTGGCATATAAGTAGAACAAGTTCTGTGAAAGCGTGTGTAGAAGGAGTGAGCGAGTGGATGACACGACTCATCTACGATTGTATCATTAGGACACGTAAATAAATGTTGGATAATCTAAACAGGTTATTTTTGTTCTTTTTAATCATATGTATGACTTCTGCTTTGAATTATGTGTGTCTGTTTGTTCTAAATGCATGCTCATCTATGCTTAGAAAGGGAGAATGCTTTTTTATTATTAAGTGAGTTTTGACAGGAGTGAATAGGCTTTTATATATGAGAGTATTTAAGATTTGTGAGTGGAAATTGTCAGCTCAGCGTGAATGATGTCGGGTTCGCTTGCTGGGGGAGACACTGTTTACATGTTGAGTTGGAGATGCAGTAGCTGGAGAGCAGGTATAGAGAGAGCCCACTTTGGCATGCTGGTCCTGGGGCTGAGTGGACGGCTGTTTAGATGGACAGATATGTGCCTTTGACATGCCGCCGCCGGCGCTCGAATTTCCAGCGAATGGTCAAGACAAGGTCCTGTTGCAGTAACTGAGGTCCTTCTGTTTTCTAGACAGGCTGCAGAAGGTAATGGATATGTCTTTCTCTGACTTAAATTGCATGTATCAGATGCATAATGATCTGGAAATGGGATCAGCTGAACGATGTGTAGGGTGTGACTAAAGCCAAGTTGGAATTTTAGTGTAGCATGCAGGTTCGGGAAAGGTGACACGTTTTGCACTGGGTGCAGCCATCTTGAATAATGGTAATTGCGTATTCAACTGACGTGATGACAGAGTGCTCCGGTGGTTGTGATAGGAGCTAAGCACAGTTGAACTTGGAGCCATTTTTGGTAGGTAAACGAATTCCATTATCTTCCACCAAAATTCAAACTTCCTAACAAAATCGGACATCTTGAATGAGGCCTGCTGCTGGTGGCGATGTGTACTAACCCAGCTGGACTCTGGACCTCGTGGCGAACACATGCGCATGATATAACTAATAATAAATAATAATAAATGATCATAAATGATAACAAATAATAATAAATAACTGGAGCAGCTGTCCGATTGTGGAGACCTGTTGGAATGTATCGATCTGGACGACCGAATAGCGAAGTAATAGTATGTGTGGGGCGGCTTTGGTGATGAAGTGAGAATTTGAGAAGATGATTGATTTGGGTTGGAGTGTTATTCGATGCGCTGTAGATTGTTCGGTTGACTACATCTCCACATTTGCTTCCATTATTTAGTTGAGTGAAGATCGATTGTGGTGTGTTGGATACACGCTTGTCTGTTCTCTAGACCTGGGATGGACCTTAGTTGACGTGTAAATTATAGCCAAGATCTCGAATATGTTACATGACTGAGACTGGTATTCGAGAGTGGAAATATCATTTTACACATGTTTGTTTCTAGTTAGTCAGTGGTTTACAGCATGCTGCACATAGATAAAGTTCGGCTTTTGTAGAGAATTAATTTGAAGTCTATATCTTGGGAATTATGATGAACTAGTGATCGGTAGGGTGTAGCCTAGTGCATGATATTGAGAAGTACAGCCAAAATGGCGTAATATTATCGAGAAAGTACATATGTTCTTGCAGTCTATGAGTCTGAGGATGTTTGTAGAATAGCGAAGAGACAAGGAAGGAGAGACAGTAAGGCGTTTGTGCTGAGGAGGAACGATACCGAATTTCTAAAAAGACTTTTGAGGGTGACTTAGGTCCGCTGATGTAAGAGGGAAGATTAGATGTGAGTGTCGGGTCTGTAGAGAGAAAGAGCAGGTTTACGGTGCTTTCCTAGGATTGGAGAGAATTGCGCTATATAGACGCTGTAGGAATAGGATATTTTCATCGCATGCTGTAGAGATATACTGGGTAAGTCCACTGTTTTGTGTCAAATATGTATTGTACTGTATTGGAAAGTAAGTATGGTTTAAATTGTGTAGCTTCTGTATATATTGCATTGTAAAGTTAATATTGTTTATGTTATGTGATGAGTAGAGAGGAAGTCCAAAGGACGGTAGAGATTTTTCAAGAGTAACAGCGGTCAAGAGAGTGTATTTCCGATACTTAGCTCGTTGTGGAATGCCAATCCATTGATACCGCGATCGTAAGATTTTACTGCAGGTATAATGACATCAACGACTTCGGTATTAGAGAGTGCGAATATCATTTTTTGGTCTGTTTGTTTGTAGTTACTCAGTGGTTTAGAGGATGCTGTATTTAGAAAAAATTTGGTGTGTTCTTGTAGTCTATGAGTCTGGAGATGTTTTGTAGGAAAAAAGCGAGCAGGCAAGGAAGAAGAAGAACAGTAACGCATTTGTGTTGAGGGGAAGCGATCGCCGAATTTGTGGAACAGTTCTGAGAGGGACGTCTGTCCGTTGATGTAGAAGGGCTGATTACCACTGAGTGTCACGTGTGTAGAAAGAAAGAGCAGTTTCACAGCGCTTTCTTAGGAATGGAGAGAATTGGGGCATGTAGTCAGTATTGTATTTGGACAGATTACAAGTACTGATGGTGTTTACAGTTATGTGTACTGCATTTTTTAGGAGCAGTTTGATATTGTGCACTGAAATTAGAAGCTGTTTGCGTGTCTGCCGACTGTGCAACATGACATCAGGTACATCAAGGCGAGTGTTTTTTGTATGAGAGTGATAGATACACTCGATGCCTAAATAATATGCACGTTAAGTATTTGTGGAACGATATAGAATATGAGAGAGTTCGAGTTGGTTCTTAATTTTTCTACTTGGAGGTTTTGTTAGATCAAATTGCTGAGGCAAGTAGCTACGAGAGCGAGAGGGATGTGATTGCAACATATCTCCGTCTCTCAGCGGTTAACTACAGGTGGGGCGAGCAATGTACTCGGCTTAGGTACTGGGGGTGTGCTGTGGCTATGTCCTAGACCGTGTGAATTGAACCACAGTAGTCGGGTCATAGTTTAGCTAAAATATTTACAGAGGAGTATGTCCGACGCGAGTATAAAGGTCCAGCCTGTGACGTGGGCCGTCTCACGCTCGTGGTGTATGAGACACGCAAAGCAGACGATTTGGAATCATCACAGGTGACTTAGGTTAGTGGCTTCGTTTGCCACAATTTTCTTGTGATGATAGCGAAACACGAACTGACCATCAGAATTCAAACGGCTTATTTGTATAGACAAAATGTGATATAGGTTAATGTAGGTTAGTACACGTTAGTAAACGGCAGTACACATTAGTACATGTTAGCCGACGAACATGTGTCGGTAAGGAGCCGTGGTGGTCGGTAGAGACTTTAACTATTTCATTCCAAGTCCAGGTGGACGTGGCGCTGGCGAAAATTGATTCCAAGTCTAGGTGGACGTGGCAGTTTTCCGCATCAGAGAGGTTAATTAATTGATCAAATTAATTAAGTGGTCATGCGAACTTTGTTACATGCATTTGCGGAGGTACTATGCTCGGCGATCGCAAAGGCTCACGTGTACGGGCGTGTGTTTTCTCGACGATTTTGGATTAGGTAAGTGCAGAAAGTGGATTGAATAATGAGAGTTGGGTGATCAATTAACTTAGCGAGGGACGACGTGGCGAGCACATGTGCTGGACCACTTGTTGTGACGTCATAGCTGATTCCACTCTCGAGCAAACTTTGGCTCCAAACGTGCGGCACGGCATTCTTTGTCAACCAGGTGCTGGATCAACCGACCGACCGTTATAAAGTCTGCATCGGCAGGTTCCAACCTGCTTTAGCGCCAACTGATCGGTGGGGGGCGGATTCCACTGTCCACGAAAACATGTTTACATCGCTGGACCAACGCGGACCTGCGAAGCGAGTCGGCGGCGGTAGGCTGTGACGTGAGCGGCCGCTGGACCGGCAGCGCGCACTGATGCATCCGGCCGGTCGTCACGCGAGGCGACCGCTCGCTTGCCGGTGGCGCGCGGTCCGGTGCGGGTCGGCGGCGACCATGTGAACTAATTCAGTTGGACTGGGGACCTCGTGGCGGCTGGACTGCGACCTCTAGAATGTGTACTAACTTCGCTGGAGAACAAGTGATGGCGGTACTGTTTGAAATAAAGACTTCATTCCATTTCCCACGATTTCAAAGGAGGTGACTTACGTTAGTGAAAGTGCACTTTATCATTATATTACGCGATTTTCATAGCTTAGGAGCGAAACAATAAGTGACAACGAAAAATTCAAACTTCGTAGGCTGAGGTGGACTTAGGTTAGTGCACATGGCCGAATTGGTCTCTTTTGTTTTTCGTAGGCGTGACAGATTATCGTGTTGGAATTTGAATTTGTGAGAGAGTTTTTGTTATGGAAGTAAGGGAATTGGCTTTCTTGCTCCAAAAATCGACCATCCTGAATAAATAATAATAAATCAGAGAGCATCGATAGCGGCTGGATATCAAATATGTACTGGCATGCAGGCCGACATGTACAACAACAAATGGCTCAAATGGCGCTGAGCAGTATGGGACTTAACATCTGAGGTCATCAGTCCCCTAGAACTTAGAACTACTTATACCTAACTAACCTAAGGACATCATACACATCCATGCCCGAGGCAGGATTCGAACCTGCGACCGTAGCGGTCGCATGGTTCCAGACTGAAGCGTCTAGAACCGCTCGGCCACAACGGCCGGCTGTACAACTACATGCAAGTAACTGTGTATAGCACTTAGGTCATGGTGCCAGTGAAAATACTGCTTGACCAACGACGTTGTCTACCATCGAAGCAGCGTACACGTTTCGCAGGAGCCGATCTCAAAGTTGCAACAGTGAATAGTTGTTAAAAACTACTGGTGTGCAGCTAAGACGACTGTCGTTAATATATGTCAAATCCCCTAGATGACATTAACCAAGTAACTTACAAGATAACAAGTAAGGTAGGGTACATAATACGTAAAGCACGAAGAAGAGAAAAATATATAAGCTACATCTAAATGACTATGGCACGAAATCTCGTTGACCCATGGAGGCAGTCAAAGACATAATACAACGAGCATAAGAAAACTGAAGTTTAAAAGAACTGTGATCCCTGTTCTTTACAGACATTCCACGAAACAGGTATACAAAATGTCAGATGTAGAGAAATGTATGTTACAACACTATACATCATGGACTCATCTCAGTAGCCATTTAAGATGGCAGATAAAATGAAGGTCAATTTCGCACCTTGCATGAGAGTTTTTATACATTGTAACGGGAAGGTGAATATAACACCTAACTTACTTCAGCGAAAATGAGCAGATTTGTCTATAAGTATGTAATGCAAAGGGTTGACACTGAATCGACAGTATTAACACACCGATCCTATATACTGAATGTCAATGAGATACAGGTGAAACAATCAGCTAGAGGAAACGTTTTGTTTGGAAGCAGGCAAGAGCAGGCATGAAGGGCACATCACGGGCAGCACAACAGAAAGCTCTTAGGGGGCGTCCCGCGACGAGAGTCAATGAACAGATGACAGGTGACCCATGCAAGAGAGCAAGTAGCGGGCCACCAGAGTGGAATGGAAAGAAGCTTTAGAAAACTGTGCTTCGGTTTTTCCAAATGGATACGAACAAACCAGTGATGCAGTTGATCGCATGAACGGTGCGTGGTACGCTCATGCTGTACGCATGTAACTTTTAGGCGTCTGGAGTGGGCACAAAATGTCCGATTGGCGGAAGCGAACTAGGAAGGAGTTAAAGTGCCGAGATTTCGATGCAGTTCAATGGAGGGCCTATGTGATTGGCAGAGAGAGTTTCCACAAAATACGAGGAATGTCCTAGTGGTTGGGAAAAGATGTGACGTGCAGCACGAAAGGACCCAGGTGGGGGACAATTTTGCTATGAGGAAGACACGTATTATGATCGAGTATAATGACTTTTCTGGAGACTAGAAATCTACTCTGTAGCAATCAGCATGGGTTTCGAAAAAGACGATCGTGTGAAACCCAGCTCGTGCTATTCGTCCACTAGACTCAGAGGGCCATAGACACGGGTTCCCAGGTAGATGCCGCGAGGCGTTTGATACAGTTCCCCACAGTCGTTTAATGAACAAAGTAATACCATATGGACTATCAGACCAATTATGTGATTGGATTGAAGAGTTCCTAGATAACAGAACGCAGCATGTCATTCTCAATGGAGAGAAGTCCTCCGAAGTAAGAGTGATTTCAGGTGTGCCGCAGGGGAGTGTCGTAGAACCGTTGCTATTCACAATATACATAAATGACCTTGTGGATGACATCGGAAGTTCACTGAGGCTTTTTGCGGATGATGCTGTGGTATATCGAGAGGTTGTAACAATGGAAAATTGTACTGAAATGCAGGAGGATCTGCAGCGAATTGACGCATGTTGCAGGGAATGGCAATTGAATCTCAATGTAGACAAGTGTAATGTGCTGCGAATACATAGAAAGAAAGATACCCTATCATTTAGCTACAATATAGCAGGTCAGCAACTGGAAGCAGTTAATTCCATAAATTATCTGGGAGTGCGCATTAGGATTGATTTAAAATCGAATGATCATATAAAGTTGATCGTCGGTAAAGCAGATGCCAGACTGAGATTCATTGGAAGAATCCTAAGGAAGTGCAATCCGAAAACAAAGGAAGTAGGTTACAGTACGCTTGTTCGCCCACTGCTTGAATACTGCTCAGCAGTGTGGGATCCGTACCAGATAGGGTTGATAGAAGAGATAGAGAAGATCCAACGGAGAGCAGCGCGCTTCGTTACAGGATCATTTAGTAATCGCGAAATCTTTACGGAGATGATAGATAAACTCCAGTGGAAGACTCTGCAGGAGAGACGCTCAGTAGCTCGGTGCGGGCTTTTGTCAAAGTTTCGAGAACATAGCTTCACCGAAGAGTCAAGCAGTATATTGCTCCCTCCTAATATATCTCGCGAGGAGGCCATGAGGACAAAATCATAGAGATTAGAGCACACACAGAGGCATACCGACAATCCTTCTTTCCACGAACAATACGAGACTGGAATAGAAGGGGGAACCGGTAGAGGCACTCAAGGTACCCTTCGCCACACACCGTCAGGTGGCTTGCGGAGTATGGATGTAGATGTGGATGTAGGAGACCGAAATTTTCGGTGACACTCTCCTCTGAACTGGCATCAAATGCAGAACGGGCCACATAACTCTGTGTATGACGCAGAGGAGAATTTATGTGAACACTGCGTTCACTGCAGCTGACATTCAGCTAAATATTAGCTGTAGCGTCATTGACCTCCAACTGCAGAGAAATGAACCAGCCATTTAGTCAATTATCCTTGCGAGAACTGGGAAGGCATTGTAATACATACATTGCTCCAGCCATGCGCGTGCATATCGCCTTATTCCAAGACTAGGGATGAGTGCATGTTTTCTCGCCTCACAAGAAACGAAGGATAATTTCTGCTGATAAAGTCAGGAAAAGTTTTGAATAGCTTTTATAGGAATTTCAGAGGACAAGAGCAGCCATGCAGGTGACACCTCATCACAGCTAAGGTATATACTGCGAGCAGAGGCATAAATTTTTGGTTCACCAGCTTGCGACCACTGTGAACTCGAGCAACCTTGGGTAATATTTTGCTCAGCTTGTCACAGAACTAACCATCCTCTGTAGACTTGATTGTCATCCTAAATAGTACCGAACTTAGAACTGGAATCCGACGATTTATCTTTATATTGGCCAACTTCATGACGTAGTAGTAAGAATAATGTTGTAAAGGAACTTCTTGTTGAAATTTGATATTGGTGGGTTTAAAGTTCCCAGAATGAGATTTTCACTCTGCAGCGGAGTGTGCGCTGATATGAAACTTCCTGACAGATTAAAACTGTGTGTCGGACCGAGACTCGAGCTCGGGACGTTTGTCTTTCGCGGGCAAGTGCTCTACCGATTGAGCTACCCAAGCACAACCCACGCCCCGTCCTCACAGATTTACTTCTGCAGGCATAAACAATTAAATAAACATATATCAAAAGAAAAGAAACAAAAGGTAGGGCAGGAGCCTAATGTCTCTGTGCTTTCTAAAACACAGTAAATATTTAACCAATTTCTTCATGAATAGTATATATCGGATTTAAACAAAGACATAGATGAATAAATATATTTATAAGCATGCTGCTACCGTTTTATCGTGTAACTGTGGAGTACTTATTGCCTGACGCGATCGATAGTAATCGGCCACTTTGACCTCCAATAACTCATGTACCATTCAAGTTACATATCTGTAATTCATGCCAATTTAGGTTTATGCTAATAGCTTTCTAAAGACACGGGCATTGACAAAATCGGAAAAGCGTTTATAATTGAAAGAAAACAGCTCTCGATCACTATTTTTAACGAATTAGCCGGGTTTCAACATCGCTAAGAGTGTCTTCCTCAGAATTTAAATCGAGGAATGGTCTATAACATGGTCACAGAATTATGACTAAAAACGTATGAAACAGAGTATAAGTACAGAATCATCGTGAAAGACTGGCTGTACTTATATGTCATTCATAAAAAATAAATATTCCAAAAGGACATTAGTCACAAGATATTTAAGATAAGAAATTGTGATGGCGAGCCACTAAGGGCTGCTCGTTACTTACTCGGTTACAGGTTGCAAACAGACTCTCGGACGTCCGTTATCAACCTATAACCGCGTTCAGTACATATCAGTTCAGTATATATGCCATCCTGGCTGATAATGTATGGCCTAAGTAATGTACTTCCTGTAATGCCACTTTTCCAATCCAAGCCTTAATCGTGCTGCGCAAAAACAATAAAAAAAACTTCACGCAGATGTCCTATGTGCTCCTGTCTATCCCTAGAGAACACAATGGTACAATACAAGTAGATCTTGTATTGCCACTGTGGCCGAGCAGTTCTAGGCGCTTCAGTCCGGAACCGCGCGACTGCAACGTTCGCAGGTTCGAATCCTGCCTCGGACATGTATAAGGGGACTGATGACCTCAGATGTTAACTTCCATAGTGCTCAGAGCCATTTGAACCATGCATTGCCCTGCGATGCAGCATCTAACAGGTGTCGATAATTACTGCAGCACTTTTTAGTCCAAATAGCATCCAACGACACTGATAACCAACAGACGTGACTGTGATTGTAGTTTGCGAATGATGTTCTGGCGTTACCTCTAATTGATAGTACCCACTTTGTAGGACCATTGTAGTAAAAAGGGTTATCTAAGAGTTCTTCTATATTAGGAATAGGGCAGGCATCTGCGACTCTAATTTGGTTTAACTAGCAGTGGTCGCAACAAAACCTTTATGCTGCAATGACGTCTGAAATTACAACCAGTGTAGCCCAGGGGTCTTTACACTCTTCTATGATTCCATCACAAAGTTGTTGATGTATAAGCTCTCGTGTTACTGGCTTCACATACTGTAGAATTCTGTATGGTTTCTTATAGAGGCTCATTCACAGTATGATTATGATGTAAGTTAGTGGTGTGGCAGGCAATGGTGCAGGATGATCAGATAACTCAGCTTCTTCTTCCGACAGTCTCTCCGTGAGCTCCTAATTCAGTTCCTCTGAGTGTGATACCTTCCTATTCAGTTGTAGTTAAACTGACAGATTGTCCCAACGTTGCGTAGACTGACCTGAAATCTCTATATAATTCATCCTCGTCCAGTACCTCTAATATGTCTACCAAGGTAGCACATAATAGCTTTGCTTCTTTGGAACTAAAGTTCTCAACACTAACAGGCACAACTCGGTTTCCATCCATTTCCTGTATTCAGGACACACCGGCACCATGTAAAACATCGAACTTTATCTACCTTTCTATTGTCAGGCAAAGGCTCAATCGCACACAAAGAATTGACTGGAAGATCAGTTCCTACATTTACCCGGATTAACTTTCTTGACTCTTTTGCTACATCTCATGAGATGACTTTAAGCGGCCTCGTACACAGTTTAAGCAGCTGCCCCTGACCCAAGAGTGATCCTCGTGACATGTCAGTTTTCGAGCTGTAAAACTGAGGTAAAATGATGTTCCTTCTAGGTCTGCTATATGCTGTTCTAAATAAATTTCAACGTGATGTGTTACAAGGAAGTCTAAACCAAGCATAGCTTTATAACTGCTACCATCTTAGCCATCTTTAGCGAGAATTTCTACACTAACCCAAGAGTTACTTCCCCTCGCACAGAATCGCACCATTTCTGAACCGAGTGAAGTAACATTACCTTCATCTATGATGTTTAATCTCCAGTGCGGCGGATGCAGTTCTGCTTCCCCAAGTATACTTCTGATTGCTGCTGATACTTGAGATCCAGTACCTAGTAGGAAACTTCACAACTGTCCTTTCACGTAGCGGGCCAGAAAAAGTGTGCCGCTGATTCTGAACAGAGGTGGCTCATGAGGGGCTTCACTGGAAGTGTTTTACAATATACACAACACTCTCAGCCTCAGAGGGTGGGTGTGAGGTCTAGCCTATGACCCTCTTCCCTGTACCTTTCGACATACAGTTACATTCGGAGTGCCCAAACTGTTTGCATGTTTGACACTGTTGTTATCAGCAATTATGCTTAATAATTCCATTCGGAGTGCCCAAACGGTGTTCATGCTTGACTTTGTTGTTATCAGCAATTATGATTAATATGACCTGTCTTAATTATCTCTTTCTTTTCCCATGATTTGGTGACCACATCAATTTCATTTAGTGCTGCCCCTGTGTCCTCCTTTTCATTTAAATTCTGTAGGAATTCCATGCCTGCTCTCTGTTGTGCTGCCTGTACTTAAGCCCTATTAGCATTATCATTCTCAGACAGCTCACACATGTTAATATTAATTTTCCGAATGGGGTGTACAAGACTGTCTACTGATCCATGTTTCTGAAATATCCTGTTAAGCTTCTCGATGTATTTTCCTCCAATAGCTCTCTGCTAACCCTTGTCTCAAGTCGTGAAATGACTGTGCATCGCTTAGTGTCTCGTGGCACTTTAAATAAGCCCCAGTAGCACTTGCTAACTTTAGTCTCGCTACACTTAACAATTGCTAATTATTGCAGTTTACCAAACTGGCAGAAGTATCCAAATCATCAAATAAATACAAAGATATCTGCCCCTGATTTACCAGAAAATGAGTTTACCGACAAAGTGGTTTTAATATCGAGGACAGGTGGACTAGAATGTGACAGTCTCCTCCATAACGTCACTGCGTGATAGCGATGGAAATGTTACCGATGATGATGCCACTAAAGTGGAGTTACTAAATACCGTTTTCCGTAATTCCTTCACGAAAGAAGACGAAGTAAACATTCCAGAATTCGAAACCAGAACAGCTGTTAGCATGACATAAAAGTAGATATCTTAGGTGTTGCGAAACAACTCAAATCACCTAAGAAAAGCAAGTCTTCCGGTCCAGATGGTATACCAGTCAGGTTCCTTTCAGAGTATGCAGACACAATAGCGCCTTTCTTAGCAGTCATATACAACCGCTCACTTGACGAAAGGTCTGTTCCTAAAGACTGGAAAGTAGCAGAGGTCACATAAATATTCAAGAAAGGAAATGGGAGTAACGCATTGAATTACAGACCCATATCTCTGACCTCAATTTGCAGTAGGATTTTGGAGCATATACTGTACTCTAACACTATGAATCACCTTGAAGAAAATGACTCATTGATACATAACCCACACGGATTCAGAAAATATCGTTCTTGTGCAACACAGTTAGCTCTTTATTCCCATAAAGTCGACAAGAGATCGATTCCATATTCCTAGGTTTCCAGAAGGCTTTTGAAACCGTTCCTCACAAGCGACTATTAATCAAATTGCGTGCATATCGAGTATCGTCTCAGTTGTGTGACTGGATTCGTGATTTCCTCTCAGAGAGGCCCTCTGCTGTTCCTGATTTACATAAATGATCTAGGTGATAATCTGAGCAGCCTCTTAGATTGTTTGTAGATGACTCTGTAATTTACCGCCTAGTAAAATCATCAGACAATCAATTCCAGTTACAAAATGATTTAGAGAGAATTTCTGTATGGTACAAAAAGTGGCAACTGGCACTAAACAAAGAAAAGTGCGAGGTCATCCATGTGCGTACTGAAAGGAATCCGATAAATTGAGGGTATACGATAAATCGCATAAATCTAAGGGCTGTCAAATCGACTAAATAGCTAGGAACTACAATTACGAGAGACTTAAGTTGGAAAGCCCGCATAGATAATATTGTAGGGAAGGCGAAACAAAGACTGCGCTTTGTTGGTAGAAAACTTAGAAGATGCGACAAACCCGCTAAGGAGACAGCCTACATTACACTTGTCCGTCCTCTGCTGGAATATTGCGGCGCGGTGTGGAATCCTTACCAGGTAGGTTTGACGGAGGACATCGAAAAAGTGCAAAGAATGGCAGCTCGTTTCGTGTTATCGGGCAATAGGGGTGAGAGTGTCACAAATGTTATACGCGAGTTGGGGTGGCAGTCACTGAAACAAAGGCTATTTTCTTTGCGGCGAGATCTATTTACGAAATTTCAATCACCAACTTTCTCTTTCGAATGCGAAAACATTTTGTTGACACCCACCTACGTCGGGAGAAATGATCATCATAATAAAATAAGAGAAATCAGAGGTCCAACGGAAAGATTTAGATGTTCCATTCGAGAGTAGAATCGTAGAGAAGTAGGCCGCACAGTCCAGGACTGCAGCGCCTTAGACCGCTCGGCTAATCCCGCGATGCGAAAATGGTTTGATGAACCCTCTGCCAGGCACTTAAGTGTGAATTGTAGAGTAACAATGTATATGTAGATGTAGATTCCTCGCTTAGTTTTCTTGTTTCTGTTATAACTGTGCTACCTGAAGAGTAGGCGCTGAATCGCATCCTGAGCCAGAATGTCATTAGACATATTGCGCGGCAACAAAAGAACACAGTACACCCAAAAATACAAGAAAGGATAGGAAAACAACCGTACAGGCCTTAATAACTCTAAAACCGCCACTTATTGCCGCATAGGATGCCCCTGCTACAGAACGATGGAACAGGATGCTGTCCTAAGGTTGTCATCCATCTCCATCTTCAGTAGCTCTTCAGACAACATATAACAGGATGTCAAGGTGGGTTGGAGTGAGCATTGATTCTCAACGAGCTATGGATGTGAGTGCAGCAGATAAATGCAGCTAGTGGATGCAAGTAAGTCTCTTTTACTGTTCATTTACATCCATCAGTCGTTGATGTCACCAGTGTTGATCCCAAGCAAGCGCAGCAAATACGCCAACAATGCATCTCCTTCCAGTGGTTTGGGCCATGTGCTACCATTGCAGCTATTACGTCAAGTAGAGTGTTGTGTTATCAGTGCATAGTTGGACGGCCTGGTGTCAGCTGCCGTCAGCGCAAATACAACAGACTGCATCACATTCCTGTGCGCTGCAACGACCAGCCGAACGACCAACCAATGGTCGTCCCCACAAGACAGGTACGGGAAAGATCCCAGTATAAATCGTCGACTGACCCCATATTGCCATGAGGTCACTTCGACGGGCGGAACACACACACACACACACACACACACACACACACACATTTGAAAATTGCACTACTCGCATATCACAGTCCATTCAATTAAAACTCGCTGAGTCCGGTCCTTGACGTGGTCGTGTACTTTCGCGACCACATTCTTCCGTCGGACAGTGCATGTGTGTCACCAGCGGTCGAGCGAGTACTGGCTATCCGGACCCCACTGCTGCTCCGTCCCAACTCAACTCGCTCGACACACGACGACCCAGAAATGCTAGAGGCCGCTCCAAAGATGGTACCCCAGTACGCGCTATCGATAAGCGCTGCTGCTGCCACTCACGGACAGACAAGGGGACCAAATGTAGTGGCCCCAGTGAACACACTAAGAAAACGAGACGCCACTATCGCTATTACAAGATGCTAAGCTATGAACGACATCAACGCCAGCCGCACACGGTTCACAGGATGAAGGTGGCACCCATCAGAATCTCGACACATGTGGGGGTGAGTAGTCTGCAGTATCGTAGTCCCATGAAGGTGACACAGTGCTGAACTGCCCAAGTGCCCATATGGTCAGATGGCAGGCAGAAGTTTTATGGCCAAGGACGGTGGAAGTAGCAGTGTCGTTCATACGGCACTGACGAGTGTTGACTGGTCGTCACACTACTACACGCCTATTCGATACAGACAGGCTGCCCGTGGGGGCTTAAATGCAGTGGTCTGTGGTAGTCTATGTGGAAGGTGTTTCTAGGCCACTCGGAAGCATCTCAAACAAGGTCCGCCGATCTTGATTCTTGCTAGACTTTGTGGGTGGAACTTCGGAACCTTCCTCAAGGTTGGTTTGTGTCCCAAGTCGGTAGTCTGAGAGCACTGAAGCACCTCACCCCTGCTGTGCCAGCAGATCAGTGTGTTTGGCAGAGACAGCGGTGGATGTTCTAGATTCGGTACTTGGCTGTGGCTGTGACGCGTTTCATTACATAAAGAATGTGCGACAAAATGGAAAAACATTTGCCAATTTAAACCGTATCACTTGTCATCGCTTGCTTTTGTGTAATAGGCTTTGCTGTGTGGCTTACGTAAATGATTACAGTAAACCAAGTGTGTATATGTGAATTTTCTATGGCATGTAATCTGTTTTATATCTAATAGAGTATTTCTGTATTGTGAAGAAACTGTAAGAATATCAAATGCGTGACAAATGTAAAACATTTAATGGAAAACATTGTACATTTTAAACTCTGAATACCCTTTGTCATAGCTAGACTCTATGCAAATATGCACAGTCAACCAACAGTAGATGTAAATTGTTTGGAAAGCAGCCGTTCTTTAATGAATTTTATATCTGGAGTACTTTTGATAGAGTTTTTTACCTCCCCATTCACTCTGTAATTCATTACAAAGAGAAAGACAAAATTTGCTGATTGGGCAGTATAGGATTTCAGATGAAATATACCGATGAAGAGGCAGTACAGGGTTTCTCATAAAGATTAATGAAATTTACTGATGCGGCAGATGTAAGGAATAAGCCTATGTAATTTCCTGGAAATACTGTAGAACTGGTAAAATCTTTTGTGAAAATGGTGCAAACAAAAATTTCAGTTTCTTTTGAATATTCCAGGCCGTACATACTGACTGATCTGTTTCGTTTTAGGTAGATATACTGTGCTCTCATTGTTTGTATCATTTTAATGAATGTGAAAAAAAATTTAGCTTTCCCCGCCACTGTCACCTAGGTTGTTTCATTTTTAAGGGACTCTCCCCGCCACCCTGAATCTTTTTAATTTTCCCACCTGCACTTTTAAATTTACCTGGCAACGTCGTCTTTCATTTCCTTTAATTACCTCACAGTACCATCTTCTGTGTTTCAAATTTTCCCATCTACTGCCATTTTGGATTTTTAAATCTCCTGGCATTTGTTACCTTCATTAAGTCATGTATTCAAAGTCTTGCGATCACATGACCAAAACATACTAACCTTCAGCAAATCATTTAACACCGAAGGTCAGAGTGAGCATGATTCCCACAGCTTCAGTAGCAACCAGTAGTGATCCAAGAGCACTCAGATCATTCAGAATTGTAGTTATTACTCCTCACGTACAGTAGCACGACGGTGCACTGTTACTCAGAATTGTGCTGTGTTACTAATATCATAACATGCATCGAGACCACAATATTCCACGAAGCACATGTCCCTCTTTACTCGGCAATGTGTTAAATCGAATCACGAAACAACGCCTTTCCTCGTCCATAAACTTGCATATGTAAGTCACACACAACGAATTTCAGGAAGAGTTTAACGAAAATATGAAACATAAACAAATCAGAGTGCCTCACAAGTGATGCATTTCAACATATATGCAGAAGTAACCTGTCGAATACACATCATAAGATCGCTCATATTAATTTTCACGATACTGTTGTGCAGTTAAAGCTCACTGTTAGAAAACAACGTTATGCTTCATACTATGAACTCTACAGAGGTAAGTGTTCAAAAACAAAAATGACCAGATTAGTCAGAGGAACAATATTCGTGCCTATACCTACATCTAGGAGTACATCTATATCCAAAAGCAGTAAACCAATCTGAAGTGCATTGGAAAAAACACTTCCCAGCGTACCAGTTATTATGGCTTTTTGAGCTCACGGAGAATGACTGTGTTAACGCCTCCGAACGTGTTTGTAGTTAGTCTAATCTTGTCTTCGCGATCCCTATGGGAGCGAGAAACAGGAATTGTAGTACAGGCATATTCCTAGTTTCATCACTTAAAATTGGTTCTTGAATGTCACAATGTAGCCCTTCATGCGATATTTGCATCTGTCTTCAAGCGTTTACCACTTAAGCTTCTTCAGTATCAACGTGACTCTCTCCCATGGATCAAACAAACCAGTGACCATTCGTGCTGCCCTTCTTCTTACTGTTCAACCTCCTGCGTTAGTCATATTTGGTTCTGCTCACACACACTTGATCAGTGTTGCATGATGAGTCACATGGGTGCCTTGTAACTAACCACCTTTGCAGACTAATTACATTTCCCTAGCATTGTACCAATTAATTAAGTTGTTGCTGTTGTGATCTTCAGTCCTGAGACTGGTTTGATGCAGCTCTCCATGCTACTCTATCCTGTGCAAGCTTCTTCATCTCCCAGTACCTACTGCAACCTACATCCTTCTGAATCTGCTTAGTGTATTCATCTCTTGGTCTCCCTCTACGATTTTTACCCACCACGCTGCCCTCCAATACTAAATTGGCGATCCCTTGATGCCTCAGAACATGTCCTACCAACCGACCGCTTCTTCTGGTCAAGTTGTGCCACAAACTTCTCTTCTTCCCAATCCTATTCAATATTTCCTCATTAGTTATGTGATCTACCCATCTAATCTTCAGCATTCTTCTGTAGCACCACATTTCGAAAGCTTCTATTCTCTTCTTGTCCAAACTATTTATCGTCCATGTTTCACTTCCATACATGGCTACACTCCATACAAATACTTTCAGAAATGACTTCCTGGCACTTAAATCTATATTCGATGTTAACAAATTTCTTTTATTCAGAAACGCTTTCCTTGCCATTGCCAGTCTACATTTTATATCCTCTCTACTTCAACCATCATCAGTTATTTTGCTCCCCAAATAGCAAAACTCCTTTATTACTTTAAGTGTCTCATTTCCTAAT
Source organism: Schistocerca americana (assembly GCF_021461395.2). Lineage (NCBI taxonomy): Eukaryota > Metazoa > Arthropoda > Insecta > Orthoptera > Acrididae > Schistocerca > Schistocerca americana. The sequence goes on along the minus strand of NC_060123.1, from coordinate 609,405,599 downwards.
CTAATTCCCTCAGCATCACCCGACTTAATTCGACTACATTCCATTATCCTCGTTTTGTTTTTGTTGATGTTCATCTTATATCCTCCTTTCAAGACACTGTCCATTCCATTCAACTGCTCCTCCAAGTCCTTTGCTGTCTCTGACAGAATTACAATGTCATCGGCGAACCTCAAAGTTTTTATTTCTTCTCCATGGATATTAATACCTACTCCGAATTTTTCTTTTCTTTCCTTTACTGCTTGCTCAATATACAGATTGAACAACATCTGGGAGAGACTACAACCCTGTCTTACTCCCTTCCCAACCACTGCTTCTCTTTCATGTCCCTCGACTCTTATAACTGCCATCTGGTTTCTATACAAATTGTAAATAGCCTTTCGCTCCCTGTATTTTACCCCTGCCACCTTTAGAATTTGAAAGAGAGTATTCCAGTCAACATTGTCAAAAGCTTTCTCTAAGTCTACAAATGCTAGAAAGTAGGTTTGCCTTTCCTTAATCTTCCTTCTAAGATAAGTCGTAAGGTCAGTACTGCCTCACGTGTTCCAGTGTTTCTACAGAATCCAAACTGATCTTCCCCGAGGTTGGCTTCTACTAGTTTTTCCATTCGTCTGTAAAGAATTCGTGTTAGTATTTTGCAGCTGTGACTTATTAAACTGACAGTTCGGTAATTTTCACATCCATCACCACCTGCTTTCTTTGGGATTGGAATTATTATATTCTTCTTAAAGTCTGAGGGTATTTCGCCTGTCTCATACATCTTGCTCACCAGATGGTAGAGTTTTGTCAGGACTGGCTCTCCCAAGGCCGTCAGTAGTTCCAATGGAATGTTGTCTACTTCCGGGGCCTTGTTTCGACTCAGGCCTTTCAATACTCTGTCAAACTCTTCAAGCAGTATCGTATCTCCCATTTCATCTTCATCTACATCCTCTTCCATTTCCATAATATTGTCCTCAAGTGCATCGCCCTTGTATAGACCCTCTATATACTCCTTCCACCTTTCTGATTTCCCTTCTTTGCTTAGAACTGAGTTTCCATCTGAGCTCTTGATATTCATACAAGTCGTTCTCTTATCTCCAAAGGTCTCTTTAATTTTCCTGTAGGCAGTGTCTATCTTACCCCTAGTGAGATAAGCCTCTACATCCTTACATTTGTCCTCTAGCCATCCCTGCTTAGCCATTTTGCACTTCCTGTCGATCTCATTTTTGAGACGTTTGTATTCCTTTTTGCCTGCTTCATTTACTGCATTTTTGTATTTTCTCCTTTCATCAATTAAATTCAATATCTCTTCTGTTACCCAAGGATTTCTACTAGCCCTCGTCTTTTTACCTACTTGATCCTCTGCTGCCTTCACTACAACCCTCAGAGCTACCCATTCTACTTCTACTGTATTTCTTTCCCCCATTCCTGTCAATTGTTCCCTTATGCTCTCACTGAAACTCTGTACAACCTCTGGTTCTTTCAGTTTATTCAGGTCCCATCTCCTTAAATTCCCACCTTTTTGTAGTTTCTTCAGTTTTAATCTACCGGTCATAACCAATAGATTGTGGTCAGAGTCCACATCTGCCCCTGGAAATGTCTTACAATTTAAAATCTGGTTCCTAAATCTCTGTCTTGCTATTATATAATCTATCTGATACCTTTTAGTAGCCGGCCGCGGTGGCCGTGTGGTTCTAGCGCTGCAGTTCGGAACCGCGGCGCTGCTACGGTCGCAGGTTCGAATCCTGCCTCGGGCATGTATGTGTGTGATGTCCTTAGGTTAGTTTGGGTTAAGTAGTTCTAAGTTCTAGGGGACTGATGACCTAAGATGTTAAGTCCCATAGTGCTCAGAGCCATTTGAACCATTTGAAGCTTTGAGTATCTCCAGGGTTCTTCCATGTATACAACCTTCTTTCATGATTCTTAAACCAAGTGTTAGCTATGATTATGTCGTGCTCTGTGCAAAATTCTACCAGGCGGCTTCCTCTTTCATTTCTTAGCCCCAATCCATATTCACCTACTACGTTTCCTTCTCTCCCTTTTCCTACACTCGAATTCCAGTCACCCATGACTATTAAATTTTCGTCTCCCTTCACTATCTGAATAATTTCTTTTATTTCATCATACATTTCTTCAATTTCTTCGTCATCTGCAGAGCTAGTTGGCATATATACTTGTACTACTGTAGTAGGTGTGGGCTTCGTATCTATCTTGGCCACAATAATGCGTTCAGTAAGCTGTTTGTAGTAGCTTACCCGCGTTCCTATTTTCCTATTCATTATTAAACCTACTCCTGCATTACCGCTATTTGACTTTGTGTTAATACGCTGTAATCACCTGACCAGAAGTTTTGTTCCTCCTGTCACCGAACTTCACTAATTCCCACTATATCTAACTTTAACCTATTCACTTCCCTTTTTAAATTTTCTAACCTACCTGCCCGATTAAGGGATCTGACATTCCACGCTCCGATCCGTAGAACGTCAGTTTTCTTTCTCCTGATAACGACATCCTCTTGAGTAGTCCCCGCCCGGAGATCCGAATGGGGGACTATTTTACCTCCGGAATATTTTACCCAAGAGGACGCCATCATTATTTAATCATACAGTAAAGCTGCATGCCCTCGGGAAAAATTACGGCTGTAGTTTCCCCTTGCTTTCAACCGTTCGCAGTACCAGCACAGCAAGGCCGTTTTGGTTAGTGTTACAAGTCCAGGTCAGTCAATCATCCAGACTGTTGCCCCTGCAACTACTGAAAAGGCTGCTGCCCCTCTTTAGGAACCACACGTTTGTCTGGCCTCTCAACGGATATTCCTCCATTGTGGTTGCACCTACGGTACGGCTATCTGTATCGTTGAGGCACACAAGCCTCCCCACCAACGGCAAGGTCCATGGTTCATGGGGGGGAGGGGGGGGGGACTTAATTAAGTCTGCAACCTTATTTGGCCAAAACTAAGGCTATATGACCGTTCCATTTCGTACACACTTTTCCATTTCATAGAAACTGTTACATCAAGGTATCTGAATAAGTTAAGCAATTGCAACTTTGACTCGTTGTTGGTCAGAGGACACTACTTTTTTCGTGTTGTGAAATTTTACATGTCTAGCAAGTTGTTAGTCATTGCACCACTTTGAAATGCTAGCAAGAGCTGATTCGATATTTGTGCAGATTTTTTCAAACAGAACTTCGTTTTAGATGACTGCATCCTGTGGGAAATATCTGAGGTTATTATTAATATTATCTACAGGGTCACTAACGCATTACGTGAATAGCAAGGGTCCCAATACACTTCCCTGGGGTACACAAGAAAGTACTTCTATGTCTGTTGATGACTGCTCGTTCAATACAGCTTTCTATGAAAATAATCCTCATTCCAGCAGCAAATTTAGCCTGACACACCATAAGATCGTGCTTTTGATAGTAAGCATAGACGTGGTACCGTGTCAAATGCTTTACGGGAATTGATAAATACTGCGTTCACCTGACTGTCTTTATCCGTTACTTTCAGTATGTCACTGAGAAAAGTGCGAGATTGGTTTTACATGATCGATGTTGCTACATCTACATCTCCATTCCGCAAGCCACCTTGTATGGTGGAGTGTGCTTTGTGAACCGGTGTCCCATCCCAGCTTTCGAGTTCGAGTACTGAATGGTTCGAGGGAAGTACGACTGAAGGTTAACCTCCATGTGAGCTCTGATCTCTCTAGATTTATCTTCATGGTCTTTTTGCGAAGTATCGCAGGAGGAGGCAATACGTTTGTTGACTCTTTTAGGGACATAAGCTCTCCGGACTTTAACAGGAAACCACACCATGATGAAGAACTCTCGCGTGTCTGCCACTGTAGTTTGTTGATCATCTCCGTAATACTTTCTTACTTACTAAACTCACCTGTAACGGCGCGTGCTGCTCTTCTTCGAATCTTCTCTCTCTGTCAGTTCTATCTGGTACGGATACCATTCTGACGAACGGTATTCAAGCACTGGTCGAAAGAGTGAGAGATCCGGCGATCGCGTTGGCCTTGGGACTGGCCCTCCCTTCCAGTCCAACGATGAGGGTACGCATTGTTTAGGACTCTTGGACATTAACATGACGTGAGCTTGTGCACCGTCGTGTTGAAACTACACCCTTTCTCGGACAACATGGAGTACAGTCTCTAAGAACTGTGGCAGGGACATCAGGTAACGTGGACCAGTCAAAGGGGGAAGCATCAAATAAGGTCTTATTAGTGATCCTGGGCAATGTTCGTCCCTATGTTGACAGAGCGCCGTTACTGGTGGCCATCAAAGTGAGTGGATTGTCCTCACTGCAGACATGCGAGTAGCTATTATGGCTGCTGAAGGCACCATCGCGGTTGAATGAGGCCTCTTCCTTGGGCAATACACAAAGTGCCAAGTTCGGTACTACAGCACTGCGGTGGATAATCCACTGACAGATGTGACTGCGGGGCTCACAATCGGTTGGTCCCAGTGCTTGCTTGTGACAGGCGGGTAAAACCTGTTCCACCAATACTCTCCACACTGTATCCTTCGAGGTGTGTGTTTGATGGACAAGTTGACGGGTGCTTACTGCTGGGTGGTCGTCTACGCGATCCAACACTAGTTCAAATGGCTCTATAAGCACTATGGGACTTAATATCTGAGGTGATCAGTCCCCTAGACTTAGAACTACTGAAACCTAACCAGCCTAAGGACATCACACACATCGACGCCCGAGGCAGAACCTGCGACCGTAGCAGCAGCGCGGTTCCAGACTGAAGCGCGCAGAACCGCTCGGGCACCGCGACCGGCTCGTTAGTTGGGTTTAAGTACTTCTAAGTCTAGGGGACTGATGACCTCAGATGTTAAGTCCCATAGTGCTCAGAGCCATTTGAACAATTGCAAACTGGCAGCTTACAGCAATGCCGGTACATTTCAATCAAAGCCTGGTGTTCGGACATGTCTTTGGCTTGAACCTTGGCTGGCTCTCTGTGGCGTAAATAACCCCGTCTCTCGTAAGCTGGTATCGATGGAAATAAACTTCTACCACTTAGCATAATGCCTGTTGGGAAAGTGTTCTCTCCACATTTGTGCTGCTTTATGGGCACTACATCCAGTCGCACCGTACATTAAATGCAGCTTTTGTGACGAATAATGTTCTGTCTTTGACTATACGCATGCACTGCGCACCGTAACACGCATCACGATGGACACATCACAAGCTGTCTGATGCAATGTACAACTGACAGCAGAGGTAGTGAGTGGTGTGCGTGCGTCACAGGTTAAACAGGTTAACGCGCTGGTGCGATGCATGCGACCGTCTCATGACACATGCTCTAAGACCTAAGTTGTGTCCAGTATGTGTGTTTGGTGGTCATGGGTGTATGGTGTTTACCACTCGCCGCCTGTTTCAACGTACAGCAGACACCCAAGATCTTTGCGATAGTGCAGCAGAACTGCAAGCGCCGCTTCAATACATGCACTCTGATTAGCGGTCATCGCTTTGAACAATTACTATGATCTACGTTACTGTTGTATGGTGTACGTTGTGTACACTGATCAGCCAGAATATTATGACAGCCCACCTGCCGGCCGTAGTGGCCGAGCGGTTCTAGGCGCTTCAGTCTGGAACCGCGCGACTGCTACGGTCGCAGGTTCGAATCCTGCCTCGGGCATGGATGTGTGTGATGCCCTTAGGTTAGTTAGTTTTAACTAGTTCTAAGTTCTAGGGGACTGATGACCTCAAATGTTAGTCCCATAGTGCTCAGAGCCATTTTGAACAGCCGACCTACTACCGATATAAACCCGTCCAGGCGATAGCAGAGTCACCTGGCGAGAAATTGCTGCTGGTCAGGCACACACACAGCGCATGTAACATCAGTGAGCGTGCTGTCCGTGTGTAGAATGGGGTAGGCGCGCCGTCTATCTCAGTTTGGCCGAGGGCAGGTTGTGATGGCCCGGACGCTCGACACTAGCATTTCGGAAACTGCACCAATTGTTGGGTGCCCGAGGAGTGTTGTGGTGAGCGTATTCAACACGCGGTGAAGCCAAGGCGAACTCAAGTCCAGACATCGCAGGATTGGTCGTCGACCACTCATTACAGATGTCGTACGTCAAACGTTGCGCAGCCTGGTAAAACAGGATAGGCGGTGAACTGTGCGGAACTAACTTCAGACTTTAATGCTGGGCAGAGTACAAGTGTATCTGAACACACTGTGCACCGAGCACTCCTCACGACGAGCTTCCACTACTGACGACCCATGCATGTGCCAATTTTTAAACCACAACATCGTCAACTGCACCTGAAATTGGCATGTCGCCGTCGACACTGGACGTTGGCACAGTGACAGAGCGCTGCATGATCTCATGAGTCCCAATACCTTCTTCATCAGGTCGCTGCGAGGGCGCGACTCAGCTAGCGTTGGCTCCATTATGACTTATGAGGAACATTCACGTAGGCATCCATAGGTCCAGTGGGGCTCGTACAAGGCACCATGACGGCCGAAGAGTATCGTACACTGGCTACAAACTACACTCACGCTCATAAATTAAGGATAATTGCAGATTGTGGTGCCATACAACGTGGCACTACACGAAACTGGGGCTAATAGCACAGGCACATGGGGAACACACACGACACAGATCTCTAAGTCCACGGTATTGGTGATAAGTTGAGAAAACCGTCCCCAAAACGCCACTGTTTCCTGCGCATGTACCCCGACATCAATATGAGATATGAAACTTCCTGGCAGATTAAAACTGTGTGCCCGACCGAGACTCGAACTCGGGACCTTTGCCTCTCCTGCGAGGAGAGCTTCTGTAAAGTTTGGAAGGTAGGAGACGAGGCACTGGCAGAAGTAAAGCTGTGAGTACCGGGCGTGAGTCGTGCTTCGGTAGCTCAGTTGGTAGAGCACTTGCCCGCGAAAGGCAAAGGTCCCGAGTTCGAGTCTCGGTCGGGCACACAGTTTTAATCTGCCAGGAAGTTTCATATCAGCGCACACTCCGCTGCAGAGTGAAAATCTCATTCTGGAAACATCCCCCAGGCTGTGGCTAAGCCATGTCTCCGCAATATCCTTTCTTTCAGGAGTGCTAGTTCTGCAAGGTTCGCAGGAGAGCTTCTGTAAAGTTTGGAAGGTAGGAGACGAGGTACTGGCAGAAGTAAAGCTGTGAGTACCGGGCGTGAGTCGTGCTTCGGTAGCTCAGTTGGTAGAGCACTTGCCCGCGAAAGGCAAAGGTCCCGAGTTCGAGTCTCGGTCGGGCACACAGTTTTAATCTGCCAGGAAGTTTCATATCAGCGCACACTCCGCTGCAGAGTGAAAATCTCATTATGGAAACATCCCCCAGGCTGTGGCTAAGCCATGTCTCCGCAATATCCTTTCTTTCAGGAGTGCTAGTTCTGCAAGGTTCCCAGGAGAGCTTCTGTAAAGTTTGGAAGGTAGGAGACGAGGTACTGGCAGAAGTAAAGCTGTGAGTACCGGGCGTGAGTCGTGCTTCGGTAGCTCAGTTGGTAGAGCACTTGCCCGCGAAAGGCAAAGATCCCAAGTTCGAGTCTCGGTCGGGCACACAGTTTTAATCTGCCAGGAAGTTTCATATCAGCGCACACTCCGCTGCAGAGTGAAAATCTCATTCTGGAATATGAGATATGATCACCATGCACACGTACACAGGCCGCAGAACGGGTTGACTTGCTCTGGATCAGGTGGTCGAGCAGCTGCTGGGGTATAGCCTCCCATTCTTGCACCAGTGCCTGTCGGAGCTCCTGAAGTGTCCTAGGGGTGTCAAGATGTGCAGCGATATGTTGACCGAGAGCATCCCAGACGTGCTCGATGGGGTTTAGGTCTGGAGAACAGGCAGGCCACTCTAGTGGCCTGATATCTTCTGTTTCAACGTACTCCTCCACGATGGCAGCTCGGTGCGGCCGTGCGTTATCATCCATCAGGAAGAAAGTGGGACCCACTGCAACCCTGAAAATCGGACATACTAGTGCAAAATGACGTCCCGATACACCTGATCTGTTACAGTTCCTCTGTCAAAGACATGCGGGAGTGTACGTGCACCAGTCATAATCCCAACCCACACCTTCAAACCACGACGTCCATACAGGTCCCTTTCAAGGACATTAAGGGGTTGGTATCTAGTTCCTGCTTCACGCCAGATTAAAACCCGGCGAGAATCACTGTTCAGACTATACCTGGACTCGTCCGTGAACATAACCTGGGACCACTGTTCCAATTACCATGTACTGTGTTCTTGACACCAGGCTTTACGGGCTCTCCTGTGACCAGGGGTCAGTGGAATGCACCTTGCAGTTCTCCGGGCGAATAAATCATGTCTGTTCAGTCGTCTGTAGACTGTGTGTCTGGAGACAACTGTTTCAGTGGCTGCGCTAAGGTACCGAGCAAGGCTACCTGCAGTACTCCGTGGCCGTCTGCGGGCACTGATGGTAAGATATCGGTCTTCTTGTGGTGTTGTACACTGTGGACGTCCCGTACTGTAGCGCCTGGACACGTATCCTGTCTGCTGGAATCGTTGCCATAATCTTGAGATCACACTTCGTGGCACACGGAGGGCCCGTGCTACGACCTGCTGTGTTTGACCAGCCCTAGTATTCTACCCCTCAATACGTCATCAATAGGTGTTCTTTGAGCCATTTTCAACACACAGTCACCATTACCACGTCTGAAAACGTCTGCACACTTACTCGCTGCACCGTACTCTGCCGGCCGGTGTGGCCAAGCGGTTCTAGGCGCTTCAGTCTGGAACTACGCTATCGCTACGCTCGCAGGTTCGAGTCCTACCTCGGGCATGGGTGTGTGTGATGTCCTTAGGTTAGTTAGGTTTAAGTAGTTCTAAGTTCTAGGGGACTGATGACCTCCGATGTTAAGTCCCATAGTGCTCAGAACCACTTGAACCATTTGGACCACCTCTGCGTATGTGGACTGCTGCCAGCGCCACAGTGCGTCGACCTCAGGTCAAATGTACCACATCGTCATACCCCGAGCTGATTTAAACCCTCAAACCGCCCACCAGAGCGTTGTTTCACCATGTATCAGCATTATCCTTAATTTATGAGCATGAGTGTATGTACATCCCTTGATGGCGATCATGTTTTCCGACAGCAGTGGCATTTTTCAAGAAGGAAATGCCCATGGTACAAGGCCAGGAGTGTAATGGAGCGACGAGGAACTCAGCTGCGAGCCAAATCGATCTGCTGTCCTCCCAGCTCGCCAGATCTGAACCTGATCGAACACATCTGCGATGTGATTGACGTGGTTTCAGAGCTTATCGCCCCTCCCCGGAATTTTGCGGGAATTAGACGACTTCTGTGTGCAGACGTGCTGCCAACTCCCTCCAGAGACCTATGAAGCCCCCACTGCTTCCATGCCGCGACGCGTCGCCGCTGTCATCTGCGCCGACGGTGGACATACTGGCTACTAGGTAAGTGAGCGTAATGTTCTGTCTAATCATTGTGTGTCCATAACACAAGAAATAAGCGTTCCCTACCATTGATTCGCTACCTTAAGGGGGGTAGGACGCCAAACGGGCCGACTTCGAGAAGGAGAGGCAGCACAGGACATTTTAATTTGAACTGTCTATACTTTTACAAATAAATTCATAAAACTTTGTCAGCATGACCAGGAAGGATTCAGGATTCACACTCATAGCAGTGGAAGTTCAAAAACACGAAAAAATAATATTTTTTAAATATGAAATTTCATGATTTTTTGCACTTACTGTTGGCTGCATTTGTTGCTATAGGTACACTTTTCTTCACAAGTAAGAGAGATTCTTTGATTAATTTTGCACAGCTTACAAACTATACATACAGGCGTATGAAACTCTAGAATTTATTTAATCTATGGAAAAATGAATTTTGCTGTTACGTTTTAAACTTCGTGTTTAGAGAAAACTCGAATTTTATAGTTAATTACCTCAATTGTTACCACAGTTTTTAACAGATTTAGGAGATTCTAGAGTTTCATACACCTGTAAGTATGCTTTGTATGCTGTGAAAAATTCTTCGAAGAATCTCTCTTACTTATGAAGAAAAGTGTACCGACAGCAACAAATGCAGCCAATAGCAAGTGAAAAAAATGATGAAATTTCACATGTGAAAAAAATTGTTTTGTTATATTTTTGAACTTCCTCCGCTATGAGTGTAAATCCTGTATCCTTCCTGGTAATGCTAACAAAGTTTTATGAATTTATTTGTAAAAGTATAGACAGTGTAAACTAAAATGTCTTGTGGTGCCTCTCCTGCTCCATGTCGGCCCGTTTCACGTACTACCCCCCTCCCCCTCCCCCCCCCCCCCCCCCCCCCACTCCCCCCTTAATGTAATCGGTTGTGGACCCTCTTTGTTTCAATTTCACTCAAAAGGCTTGAGAAATCCTATATATATCGCGCAAAGTAGTGGACTTTTAGCTCGCTTGGGGTACGTTCGAAATACCTTTTTGCGTCTGAAGACCTCTCTCCAATGGGAATGACATGCTGTGTTCTGTTTGCTGGAAACTCTTCAGTCCAGTCGCACTGTTGGTCTGATATTAGGTGCACTTGTATTTTGTTCATTAGTCGGCATTGCGAAACTGAAACGAATGGTTTGTGGGAGTCAAAGAACACGCCATCTATCTGGAAGCCCATATCTGCTGCCTTCTGGATCTCATGGGTGAACAGAGCTATGCCTCACACGATCGTTGTTTCGGAAGCCATGTTGATTGCCACTGAGATTATGTGTCTCCAGGAATGTCATAATAAGCGTGAATGTTCCAATATACAATAGACCGACGTCAGAGATAAAGATCTGTAGTTTTCGGCGTCTGTTGGACGAGTCTTTTTGAAAACGATAATGACTTGTGCTTTTTCTAAACCATCAGTAACACTTTACTCCTCCAGGTACCTACGGTAGAGTGCTGCTAGAAGAGTGGCAAGTTTTTTCGTGTACTCTATGAAGTACTGTACTGCTATCGCGTCAGGTCCAGTAGCCTTCTCTACGTCGAGCGATTTCAATTGCCTTTGCATCGCTTGGGCACTTATTTCGGTATCAGCCATTTTGTTTTTCGTGCGACGATTTAAAGGAAGTATTGCAGTGAGATCTTCCTTTGTGGAACAGTTTTGGAGAAAGACGTTTAGTGTTTCTGCCTTTTCCGTGCTGTCCTCCGTTTCAATACAGTTATGTTCGCAGCCTGTCTGGACAGACGGCCTCGATCCATTTTCTAATTTAACATAAGACCAAAATTTCTTTTCGGAATCCACGCTGGTTGTCGTGGAAGAGACCATTCTGTTCGAGATGCTTCTTTGTATTTGGGCTCAGAATATGTTCGAGGAGTATACATGACATGGATTTCAAGGATACTGGACTATAATCGTGTCATAATCCCAACACTCTTCCGCATAGTGGTGTAACGAATGTGGTAAACGTGAAACCGAATGATCGGCAGATAGGTAGGCTGGACTAACTAACCCTAAAATTTGATATTCCGACTACCGCTAAATCAGTCCGGGTGGAGGCAAGACAGATTACGTTTGCAGGGAAAAAAGAGTTAGTTCTAACACGGTATATTTAACATAGGTGCGTGATTTTCCAAAGCCTTTTCTTCAATTGTCCAAAGTGTTAAATATGTTTTAACTACGAATTTCTGAGAGTCAGAGTACCACATATTTCTGCATTCCATTATTCGTATATATCGTTCAAAACATTTGGCAGTTTGAATTGTTAATTACTGTCAAAAGCAATGTAGTTGCGAGGGCGCTCTGAAAAGTAATGGCTTTAAGTTTTTTATGTCAAAACTCTCAAAGGTTATTAACATTCCACATATTTATTCTCCAAGTCTACATACTTACTTCTCAATCGCGCTACTGACGAACTCATTTCTCCCAATAAGAGAGCAGTTTCATCCGCATCTACATATACATGGATACTCTGCAAGTCACATTTAAGTGCCTGGCAGAGGGGACATCGAACCACTTTCACAATTCTCTATTATTCCAATCTCGTATAGCGCGCGGAAAGAACGAACACCTATATCTTTCCGCACGAGCTCCGATTCCGTTCCCGTTAATTTATCATGGCGCCGTTTCTCCTTACATAGGTCAACAAAATATTTTCGCGTTCGTAGGAGAAAGTTGGTGACTGGAAGCCCGTGAGAAGGTTCCACCGCAACGAAAAACGCCATTGTTTTAATGATGTCCTGTATCATTTTAGTGACACTCTCTCCCCTATTTCGCGATAATGCAAAACGTGGTGCCCTTCTTTGAACTTTCTCGATTTACTCCGTCACTCCTATCTGGTAAGGATCTCACATGGCGCAGCAGTATTCTAAAACAGGACGAACAAGCATAGTTTAGTCAGTCTCCTTAGTAGATCTGTTTCATTTTCTAAATGTCCTGTCAATCAAACGTCTTCCCCACAACATTTTCTAAGTGTTCCTTCCAATTTAAGTTGTTCGTAATTCCTAGGTATTTAGTTGAATTTTATAGCCTTTAGATTCGACTGATTTATCATGTAACCGAAGTTTAACGGATTCCTTTTAGCACTGGTGTGGATGACGTTACACTTTTAGTTATTTAGGGTCAATTGCTGATACCGCCACTGTAGAACGTTTGTCTTTGCTGACGGAGCCACTACCTCACCTTTGCTTGCACCGCTCCATCACTGTCAAGGTGAAGTCCTCATAGGTGTTCTTTAAGTTTCAGAAACAGCTGGAAATCGAATGGGAAAAGGACGTGACTGTACGAAGGATGATCGATGACAGCGAACCCAAGGCGTCGGATTGTTGCAGACATCGCCAGGTTCCTGTGTGGTCTGTCGTCGTCATAGAGAGGGAGAGGGTACTCCACGTGTGGACGAACTATCCGAACCCGAAACTCGATCACAGCACTCTGTTTCTCACGCACCCACATACTTACGTCACACACCGCCATGTTACACGTTGCAGATCAGAGCCCTCAAGCAGCAGACGGCTGCAAATATGTTTTCATGAAGAATAAAGATGTTGTTGTTGTGGTCTTCAGTCCTGAGACTGGTTTGATGCAGCTCTCCATGCTACTCTATCCTGTGCAAGCTTCTTCATCTCCCAGTACCTACTGCAACCTACATCCTTCTGAAGCTGCTTAGTGTATTGATCTCTTGGTCTCCCTCTACGATTTTTACCCTCCACGCTGCCCTCCAATGCTAAATTTGTGATCCCTTGATGCCTCAAAACATGTCCTACCAACCGATACCTTCTTCTAGTCAAGTTGTGCCACAAACTTCTCTTCTCCCCAATCCTATTCAATACCTCCTCATTAGTTACGTGATCTACCCACCTTATCTTCAGCATTCTTCTGTAGCACCACATTTCGAAAGCTTCTATTCTCTTCTTGTCCAAACTGGTTATCGTCCATGTTTCACTTCCATACATGGCTACACTCCATACAAATACTTTCAGAAACGACTTCCTGACACTTAAATCTACACTCGATGTTAACAAATTTCTCTTCTTCAGAAACGATTTCCTTGCCATTGCCAGTCTACATTTTATATCCTCTCTGCTTCGACCATCATCAGTTATTTTACTCCCTAAATAGCAAAACTGCTTTACTACTTTAAGTGTCTCATTTCCTAATCTAATCCCCTCAGCATCACCCGATTTAATTTGACTACATTCCATTATCCTCGTTTTGCTTTTGTTGATGTTCATTTTATATCCTCCTTTCAAGACACTGTCCATTTCGTTCAACTGCTCTTCCAAGTCCTTTGCTGTCTCTGACAGAATTACAACGTCATCGGCGAACCTCAAAGTTTTTACTTCTTCTCCATGAATTTTAATACCTACTCCGAATTTTTCTTTTCTTTCCTTTACTGCTTGCTCAATATACAGATTGAATAACATCGGGGAGAGGCTACAACCCTGTCTCACTCCTTTCCCTAACACTGCTTCCCTTTCATGCCCCTCGACTCTTATAACTGCCATCTGGTTTCTGTACAAATTGTAAATAGCCTTTCGCTCCCTGTATTTGACCCTTGCCACCTTCAAAATTTGAAAGAGGGTATTCCAGTTAACGTTGTCAAAAGCTTTCTCTAAATCTACAAATGCTAGAAACGTAGGTTTGCCTTTTCTTAATCTTTCTTCTAAGATAAGTCGTAAGGTTAGTATTGCCTCACGTGTTCCAACATTTCTACGGAATCCAAACTGATCTTCCCCGAGGTCGGCTTCTAGCAGTTTTTCCATTCGTCTGTAAAGAATTCGCGTTAGTATTTTGCAGCTGTGACTTATTAAACTGATAGTTCGGTAATTTTCACATCTGTCAACACCTGCTTTCTTTGGGGTTGGAATTATTATATTCTTCTTGAAGTCTGTGGGTATTTCGCCTGTCTCATACATCTTACTCACCAGATGGTAGAGTTTTGTCATAAAGATGTAGAATGTTAATAACGTTTCCTGTATTTAAACAGCTTCAAGAATTTTCAGATAAAAAATTTTGAGGCATTACTTTTCTGGACCCCATCGTATACAAATGTAAAGTAAGCAGCTGTGTTAAGGGTTTTTATGACCTTCGAGTAACGGATAGCACCTTTTTATATTTTAAAGACACACAGAGGGGTCCAGAAAAATGTAAATACTCTTTAATAGTCAATACTAACGGAACAAAATGACGTATCGTTACAATTCTTGCACTGCAAGGTGAGGGGAGGTCATTTTATGCGTTCATTAGCAGCCAAACAATGATGATGCCGCTGAACTGTTGACAGAACTACGGCTGTCATTGTCATCGGTGTGATAAACGCACAGGACACCTCGATGGTTTCTCGTTGCTCCTTCAGTGTAGCTGGCTTATGTCGATAAACTTCGTTTTTCAAGGTCTGGAGACCGTGGTACTTACTCAAAAGCTCCTCTTCGACCTATCCATCGCCCTGGTAGAGTTTCACTCAAGTAGGCTCTGGCATCTCCGTGGTAGCGAGGCGGATCGCCAGCTTGTTGTAGGCAAAATTTTTCGTTTCCAAACACCTCTCAGATGGCAAGTAAAATCGATGTTTGCAGCATCTGAAGATACACCCCAACAGTTACGGTAGCGTCAGAGAAGAACGTGCCAATCAAACTGCACGATGACAGACCAAACCACACACCAACACCCGGTGGATGAACATGTTTGTCGAAGTGAACATGAGGATTTTCAGGAGCCCAGTACACGCAGTGGTGGAGGTTTACAGTACCGTTCAATTTTAATTGCGCCTCGTCACACCAGATAACCATCCGCGCAAACCGTTCATCCTCACGAAGTATGCTTTCAAACCATCAGCAATACACCGTCCTTCGATCCGGGTCGTCCTCGTTCATAGTGTGCAGTGATCTTGGAACGTACATTTCCCACTTTGCAGCCTTCAGAATTTGTCGTACGCTTGATCGGCTTACCCAGCTTTCCCTTGCACCTTGCTTCACAGATTTTTGAAGTGACCTACTAGAATAGTAGCGTTGGAAGCTGGACTTGTAACGTTTTCGGTCGGCCGGACCTTTCCTTGTGCACATCCTAAACAAAACCGTCGACTTCAAATTTATTTCGAATACGATAAATTGTTGTACATGTTGGTGGCTGAGTTCCGTACACGTTACGCTATTGCCGTTTTACCTCCATCATGTTTTCGTGCTGTCGGTACCACTTCAACACGCCTTGTGTTTCTCAAACGACAATCTTACTTCATTCACTACTGCACTGCCATCTGTTGGTAGATGCGCGCCAAGACCTGTTGAGAAAACAATAGACTACCCTACCGCGCAAAATTGTGACTTCATGTCATTTTGTTCCAAAGATATTAACCATCAAAGAGTGTCTACATTTTTTTTTTAATCCCTCCGTATTTTTGAACGTCTTCATTTAAAATATTCTCAGTAGTTGATATCGGTAGTTATCTGTTCTGAAAGAGAATGCCGACCTTTTAGTTATGGCTGAAATAGGACGTATTCGCGAATCAGAGTGTGGTATTTAGAATGGCAATCGAGATTCATTTCTCGCCCACCACACAGTAATTGCTAGGATGCGAGTACATGTCTCCGAGTAACGACAAACAGATTCAGAGCACTGATTATCAGGGCAGAATTGTTTCTTGCTGAGTGTAAGACGAGCCGTTTTTCGTGTCTGTCGTGTACGAGACGGCCAGGTGACTGCAGCGCCATATACAGGGTGTTACAAAAAGGTACTGCCAAACTTTCAGGAAACATTCCTCACACACAAATAAAGAAAAGATGTTATGTGGACATGTGTCCGGAAACGCTTAATTTCCATGTTAGAGCTCATTTTAGTTTCGTCACTATGTACTGTACTTCCTCGATTCACCGCCAGTTGGCCCAATTGAAGGAAGGTAATGTTGACTTCGGTGCTTGTGTTGACATGCGACTCATTGCTCTACAGTACTAGCATCAAGCACATCAGCACGTAGCATCAACAGGTTAGTGTTTTCATCACGAACGTGGTTTTGCAGTCAGTGCAATGTTTACAAATGCGGAGTTGGCAGGTGCCCATTTGATGTATGGATTAGCACGGGGCAATAGCCGTGGCGCGGTACGTTTGTATCGAGACAGATTTCCAGAACGATGGTGTCCCGACAGGAAGACATTCTAAGCAATTGATCGGCATCTTAGGGAGCACGGAACATTCCAGCCTATGACTCGCGACTGGGGAAGACCTAGAACGACGAGGACACCTGCAATGGACGAGGCAATTCTTCGTGCAGTTGAATGGTTCAAATGGCTCTGAGCACTATGGGACTCAACTGCTGAGGTCATTAGTCCCCTAGAACTTAGAACTAGTTAAACCTAACTAACCTAAGGACAACACAAACATCCATGCCCGAGGCAGGATTCGAACCTGCGACCGTAGCGGTCTTGCGGTTCCAGACTGCAGCGCCTTTAACCGCACGGCCACTTCGGCCGGCTTTGGTGCAGTTGACGATAACCCTAATGTCAGCGTCAGAGAAGTTGCTGCTGTACAAGGTAACGTTGACCACGTCACTGTATGGAGAGTGCTACGGGAGAACCAGTTGTTTCCGTACCATGTACAGCGTGTGCAGGCACTATCAACAGCTGATTGGCCTCCACGGGTACACTTCTGCCAATGGTTCATCAAACAATGTGTCAATCCACATTTCAGTGCAAATGTTCTCTTTACGGATGAGGCTTCATTCCAACGTGATCAAATTGTAAATTTTCACAATCAACATGTGTGGGTTGACGAGAATCCGCACGCAGTTGTGCAATCACGTCATCAACACAGATTTTCTGTGAACGTTTGGGCAGGCATTGTTGGTGATGTCTTGATTGGGCCCCATGTTCTTCCACCTACGCTAAATAGAGTACGTCATCATGATTTCGTACGGGATACTCTACCTGTGCATGTGCCTTTACAAGTACGACACAACATGTGGTTCATGCACGATGGAGCTCCTGCACATTTCAGTCGAAGTGTTCGTACGCTTCTCAACAACAGATTCGGTGACCGATGGATTGGTAGAGGCGGACCAATTCCATGGCCTCCACGCTCTCCTAACCTCAACCCTCTTGATTTTCATTTATGGAGGCATTTGAAAGCTCTTGTCTACGCAACCCCGGTACCAAATGTAGAGACTCTTCGTGCTCGTATTGTGGACGGCTGTAATACAATACGCCATTCTCCAGGGCTGCATCAGTGCATCAGGGATTCCATGCGACGGAGGGTGGATGTATCCTCGCTAACGGAGGATATTTTGAACATTTCCTGTAACAACGTGTTTGAAGTCACGCTGATTCGTTCTGTTGCTGTGTGTTTCCATTCCATGAGTAATGTGATTTGAAGAAATGTAATAAATTGAGCTCTAACATGGAAAGTAAGCGTTCCCGGAAACATGTTCACATAACATATTTTCTTTCTTTGTGTGTGAGGAATGTTTCCTGAAATTTTGGCCGTACCTTTTTGTAACACCCTATATATATATATATATATATATATATATATATATATGGTGTTACAAAAAGGTATATATATATATATAGGTATATATAGGTATATATATATATATATAGAAGATGCTGGCACAGCGGCTTCAGTGCATCAGGTCTGCGCGAGCTTTGAAAGACAGTGTCCGCCGCGTTACACCCGCGTAACGATGACGCGCGCGCATCTGTCCTTTACTGTGCGCGCCAAGCTGCCCTTGGACCAACGTAATATGCTATATTTAATGAGCGCAGTTTATGCGCTTGACCTCCGTCGCTGCGACTTTTTTCTTGTACTGTTTGTAAACAGAACCAGAAAGATCCAGTAAAGAGCGTTATCTCTTGTGCAAAGCTCGCCACAAATTGGAACGTAATTTGAAACGGTTGGGCGCAACAGAGAAACTTCTTTAAGGTTTATTACATTTAGATCTACATCTGCATTTATACTCCGCAAGCCACCCAACGGTGTGTGGCGGAGCTCGCTTCGTAAACTGTCCGGCTCAGGGTAAACGCTGTAACCAGCTAGCGTGTAGGAAGAATATTTATACTAAAGAAACCAGATATATGGGGGAACAGAGTAGATCGTGTTTTAACTAACACCGCAGTGCCAAAAATATCTTCCAGTGGGCGCCGTGCAGTCGCAGTCGTTTGCAACATCGTCTACTAATGAGATGGAAACGAATGGGACTGGCGAGATATAATGAAGCCTTTCAAGGCCAGTACTTATATCTGGAATTTCGCCTTAAGGGATTCAGCGACCGGTGGAATGTAATTTGCTACACGCTCTTCAAGGTAGACTTCGCTCAAGAGTTGCAGGTTGGTGTTTCCTTCCATCCAGCAAAATGGCTCTGTGTATTTCGGGACTTAACCTCTGAGGTCATCAGTCCCCTAAAACTTAGAACTACTTAAACCTAACTAACCTAAGGACACCACACACGTACATGCCCGAGGCAGGATTCGAAACTGCGACCGTAGCGGTCGCGCGGTTCCAGACGGTAGTGCCTAGAACCGCTCGGCCACCACGGCCGGCTCCATGCAGCACGTTCTTGTCAGTTTCTGTCATACCTACATATCAGCCAGATTCTTTTATAATTTACCCAAACTGCTGCTTAAAAATTAGCTGCTGCTTAAAATGTTTTTCTTAGTCACACATGCCTACATTGCCAGTGCTATTCTTCCTTCTCTATACTTCAATTAAGTATCTATTGTCGTCTCTGATTTTACCGAGAAAACAATATTGTTTCACTTGCTCAACTCAGATGATATAAATTTTTATACTGGATCTAATTTCTCCCATATTCTTCCATTCTACCATCAATTTTGTTTTGCGTCTGTTCGCTTTTAATTGCCGTTAATTGAAGGTGTCTGACAGTCCCTGCAACATTCTACTCACTTCCTTTCCGGAATCAGCAAATCTAACACAATGCGTCCTTTCACCACGGACTTTTAGTGTATTTGATTTCTCCATCATGATCTACATAGCTTCCGCAGTCAACACTTTAAATAAACGTAGTTACAAATAGTTTCATGTTGTGAGTAACCTCAACTGAACCCACCCGTATTTGACACATAAACCGTTTCCAGTCGTATATGGACATTTATCTATAGGAACAGGACCGGTTTCGTTATGTCAGATCACGTCCTGAGGTGTACATGCTTCGCTAACACACTAAGCCCATAGGATGGGAAAGAGGGGAACTCAAACTTCTGAAAATACAACACCGTTATACGCAACAAGCACGGCGTCACGAATCAAAGTCACCGGTTCAAAATGTCAGTTTTTTCAACGTATGAAATTGATTCGTAACGCCGTGCTTGTTGCGGGTAACGATATCTTATTTTGAGACGTTTGAGTCCCCCTCCTTCCCATCTTATGGGGTTAATGTGCTAGGGACGCATGTACACCTCAGGATGTGATATGACGTCCGGAAACCGGTCGTGTTCCTATAAATAAAGGTTCATGTACAGCTGGACTCGGTTTATGTGCCAAATATGAAATAAACATTAGTATAGAGAATACACTGGTGTCACTCCTTTTTTAATCTGGGCCTCTTCATCTACGTTACTGATGTATATTTTTGTACTTTGGTTCTGATACAGTTGATTGATTATTCTTGTGTCATTCCACTTACGTCCTATTTCTTCATTGTTCTAAAGAATAGCAACTGTATTATAGAGAATCCTTCCTTTATTATTATTATTATTATAATACAAATAATGTACACAAGTGTAGCTATACCACAATTAATAAAAGCAACCTTGAACCTTCCTGACAGATTAAACTACGTGTTGGTCTGGGACTCGAACTTGAGACCTCTGCCTTTCGCGGGCAAGTGCTCTACCGTCTGAGCTATCCAAGCACGACTCACGACCCGTCCTCACAGCTTTACTTCTGCTTGTACCTCGTCTCCTAACTTCCAAACTTCACAGTAGCTCTTCTGCATACCTCCCGGAACTAGTACTCAAAGAACAAAGGCTATTGCGCCGACATGGCTTAGCCACAGCCTCGGAGATGGATTGCAGAACGCATTTCACTCTGCGGCAGAGTGGAGGCAGGATATCCAGGAGAACTCCTGCGAAGTTTGGAAGGTAGGAGGCGGAATTACAACGGTGAGGGCAGGCCGTGAGTCTTGCTTAGATAACTCAAACGGGTCAGCGGCCTAAAGTGACGTTGAGGAAGTCCAGCATGACCTGCCGCGTTCGAATAGGGCACAAGGAGACGACACTTGGAGGCCTCACGCTGGAAGAATTATGCGTAGCCCTGTCGCGGATCGTGAGAAACAAATCCTCTTGGACGTGATGGTCTTCCGTTGAATTTTGTAGCACCTTTTCTAACCTGGTGGGGGGGGGGGGGGGACGACGTTTGCCGACAGATGTGCTGCGAACTTCTGGAACCGGACGTTCGCGTTCGCGTTCGCGTCCCGCTCCCCCCCCCCCCCCCTCACCCCCCCCCCCCCCCCCCTCCGCGGACTTGGAATTTTTGGAGGGCGTGTTAATGTCCATTCCCAAAACCGGAGCGTGCAGACTACAAGACTTCTGCCAGCTGACGTTAGTGAATTCGGACTACGAGCTGTTGGCAAGCATACTTCGCGCTCGCCTCCTCGCTATCGTCGAGGATGCCATTCACGCCGAACAAACGTGTCTGGCAGGTGGCAGTATTATACACACAGCGTTAAGGGGCTCCGGAACGCCCTATACTTGCAATGTTAAAATAACGCTTATAAATTACACCTTTCCTCACAAAGTATTTGAGGTAGGAAGTTGAACTTTTTACAGATTATTTATTGGAATATGGGCTACAACTTAACACAGGGATTTTACAAAATTTTAGTTCAGTTATTAAAGATGATTCTTTTTCAATTGTAATGAAAATTCACAACATTTTTTTGCAATTTTTTATTTATATATTCAAAAATATACAGTTTTTTGGAAAAAGGCTGTGTTAAATTATGCAGAAGGTACTGTGTAACATTTACTGAAAGTTTGAAACAAAAATGTTTGGAAGATCCTTAGAAAACATGTAATCAGTATGAGAAAATAAAAGTTTTGGGAATCGAGCGACAAAGATTGGATTAACTTTTTAGTGCATTCCAGGTCCATAGGATGGATTATCTTCATCCTCTGCAAACTCCTCCTCCAGCTTCCTCTTGTTCCTCCTCCTGTTTACTCTTGCTTGTATTTCTAGACTCTTTACAGCCCTGTCTGCAGCCCGAAGGCGTTCCTTGTCTAAAGCAAGCATCGCTCGTTGTTGTGTTCGTAGATTTCGCTACCATTTTCTTCAGTTGCAGTTACTGCAACACTGCTCCAAAAGGTGGTCATGTATGAAAACTTATCACATTTCAGTTGTATTTCACTAGCAAGTCCTACGTGCTTTATTATGGAGAGTTCCAGACCAACTTCACTACAATGGATACATCTTACACAGTTTGAAAAAATTCCTTTGAGAACCGACATATCAAATATTTCATTCACATCCGATTCGTCCATAAAACATTCATAGTTTTCACTCATTGAACCAAGCTTCTTCTGTGAAGTATTTTCTTTCCCACTTTGACTGCAATGGGCAGGTGTACTTGAGAGGTCAGGTTCACTCACTTGGTTATCGTCTTTATTGTTTACAGTAATAACACATACCTTTGGCTTTCCAACATTTCTCCTTTTCTTAAAAGCCTTCAGAGGATTTCTAATAACTTTACTTTTACTCATTATTATACTTCAACAAAACAGAGACTCAAGAAACAGAATTAATTAAAAATATTTTCGAGATAACGACAGAGTAAATAAACATGAAACAATCGACAATCACACCAGCGAGATATATTGAACCACCACAGGTTAGCCACAACACATACTTTATCTCACATCACTAAAACGTACCTGATGAACACGGACGTTAATAATAACACCATTTGACAGCAGTTTAACAGCGCCACAGTGGGTCACGCCCATGTAGAACACATTTCAAAAAAAATTTAAAAATAGTTGTAGTCTTCGGAATTGAATAAATTATATATCTATTAAAAGGTAATAGTCTGCAGATTCAGAAAACGCAAAAAAGTAAAAATTGAACTTTTCATGATTTTGAGCCTTTCCGGAGCCCCTTAAGCTCTTTTAGAGATGTCGTGGCGCTCATGTCGGTGTGTCGTTTAGAAGGTACCCTCGTGGTGGCTGAGCTGGATCAAGCATTCGACCGAGGTGAGCTCGGTTTCTTACAGACATTTAAGGAAGATGAGTCTGTCCCCGGTGTCGGCTGGTGTTTGTTCTCCGTCTCTCTGCGGGCCATCGACAGTCCTGGTGTAGTGTAACGACGCAAGTTTTGTATGAATGATTTTCTTTTTGACATACTTCGTCACCTACGTCAGTTACAACACACTTCAAAATTATTTAAATTCTTTTTAAATTGTCTCAGAATGGTTCTTGAACGAAACTGTAATTAAAACATCATCATTTGAGTCGTATGCGCAGAACTTCGTCACTCAGGCCAGTTGGTTTGCGCAAACTTTTTTCAATTTAGATGTCGTTTGTTTCTCCTCAGAAACTATATTAATGCAAGTTATCTGCTTTAATAGATATTTGAACCACATTGAGTAAACTTTAAAGATTCCAACTCGTGATGAACGTTGTCAAAAATTAATAATCTTGTCAAATAAATTACGTAACATAATTCTTCATAAATAAATTCTCGGAACACGTATTTAAGCTTTAGTAGCATCCGCTAGTTTATTATCTTTCTACATATAGACGTGAACCTGAGCCTTGACAAGATAGAACTGAACATTTACAACATGATTAAACTTTCTATGACGTCATTGTTGTAGAAACATTACAAATTCTTAATTTTCAATTTTTAAAAGCACGACGCATCAACTCGGTTTCAGGATCTTCTGTTGCTCTTTGGCTGTCGATCCGCGACGTATAGTGGCCAGCAATTTTCTCTCTGGTCCCGGCAGCGAAGATGCTGTCTCCGTTCGTTGCGCAGCCCTCTCCGAACATGAAACGTAAAAAATAAATACAAAACTTTAGACAATTCACAACCATTACAAATATTACAAAAATACATAAACAAAAACTAAATTAAACTTATATTCACCTGCAAACTGGGCTGACACTGGTGGATGGGTGACGCTTCAATTTCGCGTCCCACTACACTGGTCAATGGCCACCGCTCACCACCATTTTTCACTATTGAGAGCTCGGTGCGACAAGGCTGCCCTCGATCAGCCTTTCTCTTCGCCGTCGCCCTCGAGCCTGCACTTCATGGCGGCGTTTGGAGGGCATTCACCTCCGCAATGTGCGTTTTAAGTGTTGTGCCTACGAAGGCGATAGTTTTCTTGGCGATGTCGACAGAAGACGTATGTGCGGCGATCGCATTGCATCAGCGTTACGGTGAGGTGGCCGGCAGTCGTAACAACCTGCGGAAGTCGGACTACACGGACATGACTAGATGATCGACCATCAGTGCGCCGGTGCGAGTTACCATGGTCCCAGCGATAAAATTTTTGGGAGTACCCTTCCGTGGGAACGCGGAGCGTACAGAAGCAGATACGTATCGCACAGTACCGTACTTCACACGACTGCACACAAGTTCATCTCCATACCTCTAGATCGCTTGACATTTTGTGTAAGTCTACCTCGCTCGGAAACTTAGTCATTACACACATGGTCTCCCACTGCCCGTTACAGTGGCCGTCATGTTCCAGGCGCCCTTTGGTCATTCGTCAGCGATGGTAGGGCGTTCAAGAACCGTTATGTGACACTGAGGTTGTCTGGACATGCGGGCGGCATGGGAATGATAAACGTGCTCTCTTTCCGCGAGCGATACACCACCCACGTCCTTCGCACAAGAACATCTTCTCTGATACACTGACTGAGGAGGTGGCGGCTCAATCCCTCCGGCCACCAATTACTGCTGGACACCGACCATGCGGGCTTCTAGAACCAAGGTCTTCTATCGCTACTTTCAACGGACACTGTGTGCTCATGAGACTGAACGCCAACATCCTGCGGTTGGCTCAAAGCGAATGTGGAGTAACATATACTCACCTTACCTGTCTTTTTTTTATAAAACTGAAATCCCGAAACAACATCCTCCACAAATTAGCGGGAACGACCTGGGGAGCTGGTGCAGAGACACTCCGTACCACCGCTCTAAGCTTGGTCTACTCAACAGCTGGACACTGCGCATCGGTGTGGCTACACAGAGCGCACGTGGGAAAAGTAGATGCGGTGCTAAATCAGACGACGAGAATAGTTGCTAGTGCTATTAAAACCACTCCACTCTACTGGCTACCAATCCTCAGTAACATCGAACCGCCTTATACACGACGATGCAACATACTCATAAGAGAGTTTAAAAAGATATCCAGTAAGACAGCCCTGACAATCCACCTATACTTTACTGTATTCAGAAGACTCAAATCCTGAAATCCTCCTGTGAAGACTGCTCAGCAACTTCTGAGGCAAAACTACAATGGCCTTGAAATCTGGCAAACGGACTACAGAAACAGAGCCGATCTAAGATAGCATACTTTATTTGAGACTACCAACCATCCAGTGGGATTTCACCTCCCAAGGAAACCTTGGGTAACACTGAAGAGAATACGGACAGGTCATGGCCGATGCGGATCCTCGATGTACATATGGAACTTGAGACCTGACCCTGGTTGCGACTGTGGTACCAAGGAACAAACCATCCACCACATCGTCAGCGAGTGTCCACTGATGATGATGATTTGTGGTGGAGGGCGCTAAACAGTTAGGTCATCAGCACCCTTGCATTAATGTTATACTGAAGAAGATTTTCATAATCTATGGAAGGAGATCAATAAACCGGAAAACTACGTTTGATCCCACCACAGGAAATGTAAAGCAACACCAGGAAGGCGAGGTTCAGACAAGCCCGTAATAAGACACCAGCGAGACACAGCGGGATAACGAAATTAAATCATGGAGAAAATACCTCTAAAGATGCTGTTAAGAAAGAGACAAATAAGCGTGGCTGGATGACGACTTAGAAATAATACGTGGCCCAGCCACTCTGTGACACATCAAGTGTGTTGGGAAGAATTCCGGACACCGCACAAAATTTTAAGACACGAACAACACTCGCCTCGCTATCAGTTAAAATACAGGGAAGATCCTGTGGGAGACCCAGTTCAACCCCCAGGTCGTCATACAAAACGCACGCACCCAAAATATGTCGTACCGACAGCTGTGTACCGCGTCTCTGACATACTGGGGGCTCCTCCCGACGTAAGAGGAAGCCGTGTGGGCGTTCACCGGCACTGATGACGACTTCCTGAGGGCAACACCACAAGCTGTGGAGTGGGTGCAGAATCTATGTGTGGATGTGTGGAATTGTGATTGCTGAGAATACTGGAACCTGAACTTTATGCAAACTTTTTGTTTTGTAATATAGTTTTACATTTATTGTTATGTGCCACTGTTCAATTTAATTTATTTTATTATGTTTGTATCCTATATTTTAACAATTTATATTACCTTTTATGCTGTTTCCAATGTAGTGTGTCATTCCATAAGCTAAATAAATAACCTTACCTGTCCACCGCGGTGAGATCGCTGTGCTATCAGATAACGACTGAAAAATTCCCCTCCCGACAACGCTTACAAAATATACAAGCTCTTTCAGAAAGGACTTTAAAATTTTAAAAATTCATATAAATTTATTGAAAGAAGATGTAGAGCTGTGTTTAATGTTATTTTGTAGGGAATCACATCACTTTTCTTTTTTTTTTTTTTTGCCTTAAAGATATTGCATGTGCCTATCCCATCGGAAGTCAATTCCTTCCAAAACTTGCTGTAGCATTGTAGGTGTAGCTTGCTCAGTGATGGTAAATTCTTGCTCTATGTTCAGACAGGAGCTGGCACAGGAGGTACAAACGCGATATCCTTTTTTAAAAAAATCGAGTGATGTCACGTATGGGGAACGCGGGGGCCATCCAACTGGTGCATCATGGCCAATCCATTGACCTGGAAAGCGGTCACTGAGAAAATCCCGGTCGTCGGCCAGGTAGTTCTTCGTCATCCTCATCGATCTGTGGTGTCAAAAATTGTTGTCACATATCCAGGTACACTATCCCATTGATGGTTCTCTGACAGAAAGAAAGGGGCAGTACACTTTGTTCTTGCTCAATGCACAAACAACGTTCAATTTAGGGCCATCACGAACACTTTGCGATGTTTGATGTCGATTTTTGCTGCTCCAAATTCTACAATTAAGTATGTTAACCTTGCCACTTAAGTGAAAAGTCGACTCGTCAGGAAAGATGATCTTGTCCTAGAAATGTTCATGCTCATGTAATCGATTTAACATATCCGCACAGAAGTCCTTGTGAGCAATTTTATCAGTGTCTTTTATTGTTTGTACGATCGTCAATCTGTACGGTTTCAAACGAAAGCGGTTTCTCAACGCACGCCATATAGCCGTATGTGAGATTTGCAGCTGGCGAGATGCATGCCGGGTGGATTTCGTAGGGCTGTAGACAAAACGTTTTCTCGCTCGCCCAACGACGACATCAGATGTGCTTGAACATGTCTTCCCATGTCTACCCGAGCACCCTTTTTTATATTTTGCCACTCATAAATTGTAGGCCTACTAGGAGGATCTTTAGAGTACTTGGCACGGAAATTGCGCTGAACTGCAAGCTAGGGTCCAGTGAAGACAGCCATGTTCAACGCAACTGCCGCTAGCGCGTCCTTACGGTGCAATTCGGCACTAACGAACCACGCGATACAAAACGTGATCTATTTCCCTACAAATTCACATTACAGTCACCTCTGTAAGTACTATGAATAATTTATACAATTTTTTATGAATTTTCTGTTTTAAAGTTGGAACACCCTATACATCTTGCTGAGGATCCTCTCTGTCCCAGATGCGTCGCTGTCGACTCCGTCGTGCACCATTTCGATCGTGATACCGCCTCCGACCGTTGGCTCCTCATACGCTGCATGTTGTCATTGTTGTTTCGACGGACGCCCCGGTTCGTAGACTTCGCCGAACTGAACCATCCTGACGTCATTACTACCCTCCTACTTGTCATCACGCCACGAAGTGGATTAAGGCTATGAGGTGTCATACTTTTTTCGTGATAGCGTTGCGGCGTTGTTAGAGTTTTGGCATTACTTTTCGAGCAACTACACGGTTTTACTGCATAAGCCGTCGTATACGAAAACCAAGAGGAATACCAGACTGTGCTTCTGTTTGCAGATGATACCGTCATTTCTTTCTTTCTTTCTTTGGGCCTTGTCCCGCGACAACGCGGGGTCGGCCTTGTTATGACAGATTTGGCAGTGTTAGTTGCAGAGGTTGGCGGATGCCCTTCCTGCCGCCACCCCGGAGCTCCTGGGATGTCTGCGTCTAGTGTAAGCCATGAAATAATGCGAACGTGTTCAGATTTCTGTGAGTCGTGTAACTGAGGCGGAACGTGGTGACCGGACCGGTATTCACCTAGCGGCATGTGGAAAACCGCCTAAAAACCACTTCCAGGATGGCCAGCATACCACCCCTCGACGTCAACCCTCTGGGCGGATTTGATCCGGGGCCGGTGCACCTACCCAACTCCAGGAAGCAGCGCACTTAGCGCTCTCGGCTACCGTGGCGGGTAGATGATACCGTCATTATTCAAAGAATAAAGATGACCTCCAAAGATCAGTATAGGAAGTGAAGGGAATATACAACAAATACAAGTGCAAAATTTCTAGCAACAAAACGAAAATAATGGCATTCCTAGGAAAATATTCAGCCAGATCAAAAATTGCTTTGGATAATTCAGCTTTCAAACAAGTAATTAAAATCTCCTGCTTAGGGTGTGCTATAAATTATGATTTTGAGTCTGGTATAGGAAATAAAATACACAAATTCCAACGTCTCTGTGGTGCCATTTGCTGAGCATCGGAACATAAAGTACAAAAATAGACCATTATGAAATTCTATATAGTGATGGCGGGTCCAGTGTTATTTTATGGAAGCGAAAGCTGGGTTACCACAAAAAAAAAAGAAAAAGGAAAAAAAAACAAATCATGACAAGACATGACTAGAAATGAAGATATTAGAACAGAATTAAATTTTTTCAATACGAATGAAAAAAAATCAAAAATATCTGAAGAATGGGGTGATACCTCATGACAATGCCAACTTTCAAGAGTTCCCCAAGAGGAGGGAAAAGAGGTAAAGAGGGGAAAAGAGGTATTGGAAGACCTCGAAAAAGATGGGGATGGTATTGTCTGTGAGTTCAGAACAGGCAACAGCCTCATCCTTGAAAGGAAGATGAAAATGATGAAATGCAACCTTGACCAAAAACCAACGTCGGGCACAATTTGTTGTTATGTGCCATGATAAGTGTATGCCTACATTTTCTTGTATGAGACTTTGTTTTTCTAAGTTCCCAAGATTTATGTCTGAAATTAACGCAAATTACTGAAACAGGAAATTGCCACCACAGGCAGCTAACGGTAGATTTATGAACAGAATATGTTATGTGTCTGATGAAAAGCACTGTTTTAGTCATGGTTTTCTGTGTCTGATGATTTGTGTTGCCTGGTGTAGCACACTGGTGTCATGTCACGAAAAAACACACACGACATGCTAGTGCGACCAGTTCTAGAATATTATTCCAGTGCAGGGGCCGACGAGAGTTTTGCTCATGAGCTGTGCCCTGGCTGCACGCTTCCCCCACCGCACTCTCTCCGCATGAAGAGGCAGAAGAGGGAGAATCTGTGTTCGCGCCAGATTTAGATGGCAGTGCAGTAGCAGTACACGCGACTTGCTTCCATATTTCATATTTATCAACAACATAGAAATCATATTATGTCTTGAGTGCGCCAAAATAAGTAAATAATACTGAACATTTCTTTCGCTTGTGATGTATCTGGTACAAACTTTTGGCACCTGGACAGACACAGACGATTTCACAGATATTCACACTTCAGTTATGACGTAAACATGAACTACACTCCTGGAAATGGAAAAAAGAACACATTGACACCGGTGTGTCAGACGCACCATACTTGCTCCGGACACTGCGAGAGGGCTGTACAAGCAATGATCACACGCACGGCACAGCGGACACACCAGGAACCGCGGTGTTGGCCGTCGAATGGCGCTAGCTGCGCAGCATTTGTGCACCGCCGCCGTCAGTGTCAGCCAGTTTGCCGTGGCATACGGAGCTCCATCGCAGTCTTTAACACTGGTAGCATGCCGCGACAGCGTGGACGTGAACCGTATGTGCAGTTGACGGACTTTGAACGAGGGCATATAGTGGGCATGCGGGAGGCCGGGTGGACGTACCGCCGAATTGCTCAACACGTGGGGCGTGAGGTCTCCACAGTACATCGATGTTGTCGCCAGTGGTCGGCGGAAGGTGCACGTGCCCGTCGACCTGGGACCGGACCGCAGCGACGCACAGATGCACGCCAAGACCGTAGGATCCTACGCAGTGCCGTAGGGGACCGCACCGCCACTTCCCAGCAAATTAGGGACACTGTTGCTCCTGGGGTATCGGCGAGGACCATTCGCAACCGTCTCCATGAAGCTGGGCTACGGTCCCGCACACCGGTAGGCCGTCTTCCGCTCACGCCCCAACATCTTGCAGCCCGCCTCCAGTGGTGTCGCGACAGGCGTGAATGGAGGGACGAATGGAGACGTGTCGTTTTCAGCGATGAGAGTCGCTTCTGCCTTGGTGCCAATGATGGTCGTATGCGTGTTTGGCGCCGTGCAGGTGAGCGCTACAATCAGGACTGCATACGACCGAGGCACACAGGGCCAACACCCGGCATCATGGTGTGGGGAGCGATCTTCTACACTGGCCGTAAACCACTGGTGATCGTCGAGGGGACACTGAATAGTGCACGGTACATCCAAACCATCATCGAACCCATCGTTCTACCATTCCTAGACCGGCAATGGAACTTGCTGTTCCAACAGGACAATGCATGTCCGCATGTATCCCGTGCCACCCAACGTGCTCTAGAAGGTGTCAGTCAACTACCCTGGCCAGCAAGATCTTCGGATCTGTCCCCCATTGAGCATGTTTGGGACTGGATGAAGCGTCGTCTCACGCGGTCTGCACGTCCAGCACGAACGCTGGTCCAACTGAGGCGCCAGGTGGAAATGGCATGACAAGCCGTTCCACAGGACTACATCCAGCATCTCTACGATCGTCTCCATGGGAGAATAGCAGCCTGCATTGCTGCGAAAGGTGGATATACACTGTACTAGTGCCGACATTGTGCATGCTCTGTTGCCTGTGTCTATGTGCCTGTGGTTCTGTCAGTGTGATCATGTGATGTATCTGACCCCAGGAATGTGTCAATAAAGTTTCCCCTTCCTGGGACAATGAATTCACGGTGTTCTTATTTCAATTTCCAGGAGTGTATTTACTTTAATAATCGAAAAAGACCTTTCACAGACGTATGCTAATCGAAACATTTTATCACGTTTGTGACCTGATTATGAACACGTGGAAACTCTTCCTGAGAAAAACCATGTAGAAGTCGTGGACCGTTTTAAAGTAAAAGGATTTGTCTTTAAAACAGGAATTATCTTGCAGATAAGTCAGTTCCACCTGCACTTGCAAAGAAACAGTTTCAACTGAAACGGCAAAAGGTATCGAAAACTGCTTGTAAGATTGGCTGTGTACTCAAAAGTTTAGAAAACTGTCCTTGTAATTCTTTCAAGGTCACAATGAATTCTTCAAAGCTCGAGTTTTCTTAATCGCCAGTGAACTTACGGAACTGGACTATGCTTTTGTTGGAATTTGTCCTTCCACTATGCAATTTGCTTTTTGAACGGACCCCTATTGAATCAAAAACATGCCGTTTATCACTTGGCGATATCTTACTGTGGGCTGTGTTCAGTTAAGTCCACTTATGTCCGACGTCTGCAGTCATTCTGAATGTTCTAACTCTCGTTTCTGCGCTGCTATTTCCTTCATAAATTCAACAATAGAGGGTTTTAAATCAATGCCCCCCCTTTTTTTTTTTTTGAGTCATCAGCTTTCTGACGGGTTTGGTGCGGCCCGCCACGAATTACTATCCTGTGCCAACCTCTTCATCTCAGAGTAGCACTTGCAACCTACGTCCTCAATTATTTGCAGATTTTATTCTAATCTCTGTCTTCCTCTACAGTTTTTACCCACTACAGCTCCCTCTAGTACAATGGAAGTCATTCCCTGATGTTTTTACAGGTGTCCTATCATCCTGTCTCTTTTCCTTGACAGTGTTTTGCACATAGTTCTTTCCGATTCTACACAGAATCTCCTCATTCCTTACCTTATCATTCTACCTAATTTTCACATTCGTATGTGGCACCACATCTTAAATGCTTCGATTCTCTTTTGTTCCGGTTTTCCCACAGTCCATGTTTCACTACCATACAATGCTGTGCTTGAAACGTACATTCTCATACATTTCTTCCTCAAATTAAGTGCTATGTTTGATCTTAGTAGACTTCTCTTGGCCTGGAATGCCCTTTTTGCCGGTGCTGTCTCCTTTTGATGTCTTCCTTGCTGCGTCCGTCATCGGTTATTTTCCTCACTAGGTAGTAGAATTCCTTAATTTCATATAGTTCGTCACTATCAATCCTGATGTTAAGTTTATCGCGATTTTCATTTCTGCTGCTTCTCATTCTTTTACCGACCTCCCAACTCAGATGGTAAGGTTGCTGAAGAGTTCAAAGAAAACTGGAGTTTAATTTCAAACACGTACCAGACATAGACAATTATAATGGATAGTGACTTCAATTTACCCTTCGTAAGTTGCCGAAAATACATGTTTAAATTCGGAGGTGTGCGTAAAACATCATCCGAAATTGTGCTAAACGGAGTCTCTGAAAATTATTTCGTGTAGTTAATTCATGATCCCACGGGAATAGCAAACGGTTGTGAAAATGCACTTGCCCTCTGAGCAACAAATAATCCTGAGCTACTAACGACCATTAAAACGAGGACAGGGATTGGTGAACACAGGATTGTTGTAGCGAGACTGAATTTTGTAACCCCCAAAATTCTCCAAAAATTATTGTTTCATTCCGGTGTCCCGGAATGACATCTGCCCATACTAACCCACAGAGAATTACTGTGGTTCTATGAAGCCTCTGCCTGGCACGTAAGTGTGATTTGCTGAGTATCCATGTAGACACAGATGTAAGTGCAGTTCAGTTGTCCACTTACGGGGTCGACAGGGCTGCATTTACGAGATGTCGGTGCTGGTACCGGGCGATTACGAGTGAATGCCAACAGTTTTCGACAGCCGACAGAGTGTAGCCGTCGGCAGACCATCTAGCAGCAGCTGCATCTGTGGCGAGTCAGAGCAAAGCCTTCTAGATACGAGGCCTGTTCAGAAAGTAAGCTCCGATTGATTGCCAAATTAAAACCACAGTGAACATCAGAAATGTTTTAATTGTAACAATTAGCTACACCTTTCAGCTACTTCTCTACGTAGTCGCCGTTCAGACTTAGACTTTTGTCATAGCGTTGTACCAACTTTTCAATAGCCTCATCATAGAAGGCAGCCGCCAGTGCTTTCCGCCAATTCTCCACGCTGGCCTACACCTCGTTGTCTGTGTCAAAATGTTGTCTTCAAAGACATCGGTTCATGTGACCAGAGATGAAACTCAGGGGGAGACAATTGCGGACTGTATTGTGGGTAATCTCACATTTCCATTTGAAAACGATGCAGGACCATCTTCATTGCCCCTGCAGAATGCGGCTGAGAATTGTCTTGAAGAAGAAACAGCACGACAGTTATGTAATGTTAGCTGCATAGCTTCAGGCGAAATTTCTCTCCAGGCCCTCGTACTTGGCGGCAGACACTATTTTCTAGACATCTTTACGCACTCACTGCGAGCTCAGAAATGAGAAGAGCGACGTGATGCTAACTGGGGTTATGCTAGAGACACTACCCAACACATCTGTGCAAAGCTTTATCGGATTTTCATAGTCGTTTCCATTTCGCGACCGATCGGAGCTTACTTTCTGAACGCCCCTCGTACAAGGCCTACGCACAGCGGCCGTATTAGCACCTGGCGTCACAAACTGTTGGCCATCTTATCTGTAGTCGGCAGTCCTGTTGGCGTGTATGTTGTGTTGAAAGTGTGTGCCACGTGAAAGTGATATATATTTCATAAGGTATTCGCCTACAGTTCTTCGAAGTTTGGGATACAAGTGTTGCGTTCCCTTTACCCAAGGAAATTATAAATCCCAGAAAGGCATGATAGCGCACATGTTTCGATTTCCCAAATGTGTGAAATTGAGAAATCGCTGGATTGCAGCTATTCCCAGACAGGAATTTGTGTCTACGCAGCATTCAACGGTAAGTAAATGACAAAAAATTTATAGCGTGTTATTTGTTTCCATTGCACCACATTTGCCAATTGTTTTTAAAAGCAGTTATGTATCATGTACCAGTATAATTTGTTTCTTAATTCTCGGCCATTGCTGCGAGTTTAATACGAAGAAACTATTGTCACACAAAATTCTTATATTAATTAGCGTGGCTCGAAAATGTTTAGTATTCCTTATCATTCCTACCAGATTATTGAGTTTCCAGTACTTTTATTTGGAAGAGCCACAGAATGATTTTATTCAGTTTTACATATGCAGCTATTCGGAAATAATTTCAATTTGAGTAAACTACCTTAGAAAATTCCCTTAATGAATTCAGTGTTCGACAGATTAAGCAGTATAGAAAGCAGAATTTCGATGTAAGTGCATTGTGATTAAATTAACAACACTCTGTGACACGAATTTCAGTCTAGGATATAGGAGAAATAAACTTTTCACGTTTAAGGTTCTAAAGTTCTGGAGAAACAGTGAAATAAATTTTTTTTCGTGTTTCTTGATTTATTAAACATTACGTCAGGAGGTGCTCCATTTCGTCGAATGATTTGAGTTTCGTGTGAGGTCAGCAAATTTTGAAGTAGAGAGGAAAATTTACGAAAATAACCAGGGAAACAAATTCTTAAATTCTGTAGGAGCTCCAGCTGCTTTATTTAAAACCGAAAACGTCTGCTTGTTGTTGCATATTGCCGATTTTTTACTGCAAGTAAACATAGTTCCTGAGGTAAAAGACAGAATATAAAATTACAATTTGTATTCGAGCCTAGAA
Organism: Schistocerca americana; assembly: GCF_021461395.2. Classification (NCBI taxonomy): domain Eukaryota; kingdom Metazoa; phylum Arthropoda; class Insecta; order Orthoptera; family Acrididae; genus Schistocerca; species Schistocerca americana. Next base: position 609,371,081 of record NC_060123.1, on the reverse strand, counting down.
ACGCGTATTTAAGGCCAATCGTCAAAATAATTGTACATCTTGAAATATCATAGGGCAGTTTTGTTCAGTTACTTTACGCAATGGCATAAATTTCCATACTTTCATTACAAGGCCTTGTAGAAGAGAAAAGCACGAGAATCCCTATGCGGTCTCAGCTCTAAAACTCGTAAAGTTTGTATAGCTGTAGAGTGCTTAACACGAGCGTTCCGATACAGACCCGGCCATCAGTATGTGACGTCACAAGTGTGCGCGCAGGCCTGTAGTCTAGGTGGTGTTGGTCGGTGGCGGCAGTACAGCATGCGTCGGCATCGCAACGTCAGCTCAACGGCAGTAATCACACATGACCGTGAGTTATTTTCACAACGTCCGCTCCGATAGCTGAGTGGCCAGCGCGACGGATTGCCGTCATACGGGCCCGGGTTCGATTACCGGCTGGGTCGGGGATTTTCTCCGCTCAGGGACTGGATGTTGTGCTGTCTTCATCATAATTTCATCCCCATCCGGCGCGAAGATCGCCCAGTTTGGCGTCGAATGCAGTAAGACCTGCACGAAGGCGGCCGGACCTGCCCCGTACGGGGCCTCACGGCCAATGACGCCAAACGCTCATTTCCATTTTCAAAACGGCAGTGACTTGAATATAAATACGTTTCCTAGTGAACTGCAAAGCATGTTTATTGTAAAATTGTACTGTTTGGATATCGATAGTTAGTGGAGACACTTGAGCATGATAACTGCACCGATGAACCAAAACATTAGCGTGTTGTTTCACTTTTCAAACACAACAGAGATTCTGCTCGCTATTTATTCGACAAGTCCTTGACAGGATACCAAAAAGTATGTGACACCAGATACCTACACACAGGTCAAGCAATTCGCGCAAATTATGGGACGGTGGCTTACAGGCACACAGCTGGCGCCAGATATGTGTTCCAATGGGTACATATCAGGCACATTTGCTGGCCAAGACAGCAATGTGAGTTCACTACAATGCCACTCAGCTGCAGTCTTGGACTGTGCGGCTGGTCCCGGCAGCGGTTCGAATCCTCCCTCGGGCATGGGTATGTGTGTTTGTCCCTAGGATAATTTAGGTTAAGTAGTGTGTAAGCTTAGGGACTGATGACCTTAGCAGTTAAGTCCCATAAGATTTCACACACATTTGAACATTTTTGAATGCCATTCAAACCACTGAAGCACGATTCTGACCTTGAAACACGGACAGTTATCCTGCTGGAAGATGTCACAGCCGTAGTGGGGACTTCAAGCATGAAGCGATGGAGGTGGTCCGCAATAGTTTTCACATAGGACACTGCTGTCACGGTGCCTTTGATTACCACCACAGATACAATGGAAGTCCAACTCATTGAAACCTGCCTGCCCTCACCGGCCTGCATCTCTGGCGCGGTGCGTGTTTCGTGAAGCCATTCGCCTGGATGACGGCGTGTAAGGACCCAACCATCGACCTGATGTAATAAGGAATTCGGCAGGCGACGCATTTCTATTGGTCGGTATTGAAAACTCAGCGATGCTGTGCCCGCTGCAGTCATAAGCAAAGTTGTCATTGGTCCAACACAGGAACACGTAGGGGTCGTGTGATGTGGAGCTCCAAGTTCAAAGATGGCCATTGAAAGGTGTGCCCTGAAACACTTGTGCCTGCACCAGCATTGAACCCTGTCGTCAGATCTCCCACAGATCGCTGCCTATCCTGGATTAAATAGTGGGGGTTCCTCCGACCTCCATGTTTTGTGACGAGACGTGGTCGTTCAGTACTATACGGCCTACTCGTTACTTCACCATCTCTTAACCACTTTCCGTAGGTGCTCAGTGGTACGCCAACTGGCGACCAGCATCGCCGGCTCAGAGATTCTCGTTTCCAGCCACAGCGCCACAACAATGTGCCCTTTGTCAAAACCACTCATAACAATGGATTTCCGCACTTGCGACCCGTACCTTCTCTGCAGTGACTGCCCATTTGTCTCGTGCCCGCAACAGCAACAGGAGTCATTCAACCTCGCGGTGGAAAATGGTCATAATGTTTTGTCTCATCAGTGTTGTAAAATGGTTCAAATGGCTCTGAGCACTATGGGACTCAACTGCTGAGGTCATTAGTCCCCTAGAACTTAGAACTAGTTAAAACCTAACTAACCTAAGGACATCACAAACACCCATGCCCGAGGCAGGATTCGAACCTGCGACCGTAGCGGTCTTGCGGTTCCAGACTGCAGCGCCTTTAACCGCACGGCCACTTCGGCCGGCATCAGTGTTGTACTATTTGTTACTTGTATACAGCATATCTAGAAATTCCCGTTACAGATTTCTACGAATTGTAGAGGAGAGTGAGCAGAAAATATTTTGAATCGGGACCCATGTCCGGAAACGTGCTGTTTCCTTGCTACACCCATTTCAAACAAGTTAGAAGCCCGACCACCTTTACAAGTAACTATTTAAACGTGACCCAGTACATCACTTGTTTTACAGTTCCACTCATTGATAGTCAAAGCAATTCTCGTGTACTCACTGACGTTTTCTGTTCAACTTGATGCAATACGGCCTCCTCCAGTTTGGGTGTGCGGCGTCTTCTTGGAGCACCACAGTCACACCCACTGACGGTGGAGGTATCCCTTATTTAAAGCTGTAGCGTAATTGTGGCGAAAAGGGTATGCGTTGTAGTCAGACGTTGTGCATAACGATCCTGATACACGTGACGAGCAGCTCTTCCATTGAAGAGTGAAACACGTATGTAACGTAGCAGCGATGGTGAGGCACGTTAAAATCTTTGACCAGAGAGCCTATTATCGTGGTTAGTCTGCGCTTGACCGCGCGAGTGTTGCGAGCAGTACGCTAGTAGTCGTCGTGCAGTACAGTTGCGAGCAGTCTGTCAGTGGGCAGTCTGTGAGCAGTCCAGTATGTCGGTAGTAGCAGCCGAGTGCAGTTGTGTGTGTGAGGAGTCGGCGAGCGTCGACATGACATTCTGGTCAAGATGCTGAATGAGATATATTGTTAATTAAGGTAATCATCAGATAATGTAAAGTTTATTTATTGTAGTTAATTTCCAACAAGTGCCCCAATAATAATTTTGATTTCAAAGCAATTTTTACAAAAAAAAAAAAATTTTATTTAATTGAACTAACGATTTCCTTCCACTTCCCTTAAAGAAAAGTTTCAGTTAAATTTCAAAAAAAAAAAAAATATTATTTGCAATGCAGTTCCTCCAAGCCGTGCGCAACAATAAGAGCAGAAATTTGACAAGCAGTTTCAATGAGGTAAGAAATTAATTCTGATTTTTGCACAGGGCAAAGACCGATATTTCGGTTTAATTGAATTTTCATTGTCACTGAAGTTTCATTAGCACTGAATTGTTTTTCATCATTTTCGTGACAGCTAATACTTTCAGTCAGATTGCGATTCCCACTTTTATTGTCATTTAATTTAATTGCTAGGGAGGTTACGTTTGGCTCCTATTCATTTTATATTTCTGTCTTTTTAAATTTTTGTGGGGAGGTTACACTTGGCGACACCCAGTCCAGGATCGTATTTCGTTGAGAATCTTTTGAAAAACAGTCAGATATCTGCTCTTATTTGCTTAGATATAATTAGGACTTGGCGCAACGCTTTTACTAATTTTGTGACACTCTTTCCACAGATCAACGGCAATTCTTTGCTCTGTTGTATTTGTGTGTTGCTTTTGCATTGTGCTTATTTATTTTGTGAAAAATTTTGACTATTGTAAAAATGCCGCGAAAGACTGTGAATAGTGTATCGCGAGGTATTATGAATGAAATTACCGACTCAAACAACTTAACCGATAGTAATTGTGACACGCAGTGTAATGATGACAATCCTGCGTTCACTAACAATCAGTGCATTCCAACCACTAGTGATGACTTTTACCTTGATAATGAACAAACGAACTCAATTGTCTCGTCTGTTAATTTGACGACAATTGATGACGCAGAACGCTCTATTGTAATGAGCGCTGCCGAGCTTAACACACCCGATTTGGAAAATTCAAGTAACATTCAGACAAATTTGTCTAATGAAAATGATCAGGATACTCAAAGTAGGACGGATTCATTTAATTCCGAAATAGTGACCGACAGTGTACATCCGACTGATAAACGTTTTTGTAAATTACAGAATGACCAAATGGTCACGGAAAGCGAGACAATTCCAGATCCACCACTAAACAGTACAGATAGTATATACGCTAATTTTGACTTGGTACGAATTATGACAAGATTGATACAACAGCAAAGTGAGAAATTAGACAGTATTTTCAGACGACATAGGGAAGATCTCAAACAATATTTTAGTGAAATTTCCAAACAACAGAGTGAAGATAACAAACAATTTTGTGAAAGTATTGAACAGCCGAAAGAAAAACACGACAACTTTAACGAACAGAACGAACAAGTTAGTGAACAGATTACAACGGTTACCGTGGAATGTCATGACGCTAAAGTACAATTACGTGAGGATACTAAGGCTTGTGCTAATAACAGTAATGAAGGAGTTGGCACTGTTGCACAAGAATTAAGTAGCACACGTGTAAGCACAACAGAATTACATAAAGACGAAGTTAAAGCAGTCACTGAACAACGTTCAGCAAACGAAACACAGAAACACGAAATTAATGCAGTCACTGAACAATGCCCTAAAAACGCAGTACAGATACGCGACGAGTTTAATTTAGAGTCACTGGAAGTTTCACACACTCAGAATACGGAAGTCAATAATAAAAGTGAACGACAGAACAACCAAAATGTCGAAAGTTTTAAAGTAACAGCATTAAAAACTATTTCAGTCAACAATACGTCACAGAATCCGCCACGTTACGAGCATTTGTCAGAGTCACGCAGCGTGTATAATGTGAACAATTTACAGAGACTACGCGAATTAAAATCCGAAAAGCTACGCGACTTAAAATCTGAAAAGCTACGTAACTTGAAGTACGAAATGACACAGACAAACAGATTCACACGCAAACCCGAACGTGTTATCAAATTCAGTGACGAGAACGTTGATTATAAGCAATTTGTATTTGTAAGAAAATGTAAAGAATTTAATAATGACAGAACACAGATACACGATTTGCACTGTATACGACAATTTATTTTTGTACTTTCACCGCTATTACCTGTAATGCAGAAGCTAGCTTTGAACCAGATGCGACAATTTATTTTTGTATTTACAACAGCATTGCCTATAATGCACAAATTTGAATTAGCACGGATACAACAATTTGCCTTTGGAATTTTACCGCCATTGCCTGCAACGCAAAAGCTAAAATTGATTTGCAGTGCGTAATAGACCTCAGGGGATTCATTACGCTTTAATGAATATGTGCCGTAGCGAGCATAGGGCCCCGAGCTGTAGTAGTGCTGTTTCATCTTTAGTTTTCTGCACTGCTGCCTTCTCTTCTACTATGCTTTATATCTATCAAAACTGCTCTTTAACTGTTGCTCTATCTAGGATTAAGAATATGTAATGAAAACCGGATATGACAAATTTTTACCGAAAGTGACAATTTTCATTAGGCACTCCAGAACTACCACGAGAATATTAATAACAGGTAAAAATCGTAATCATCAGTATGTGTAAAATTAACAGGAAACGCATTTTTTGGTAACAATAGACGTTTTACACCACAATAGCATGAAAGTCAACCGCTTAGCATACCTAACCAACAATGCAGTCTACAAGGTCAACCAAACTTTAATGTTTCGCCGCGTGCACGTATAGTCCCAGCTCAAACAAATAGTAACGCCTGGCAGCAAAGAAATAACTACGTACAGACAACACACTATTTCAACTCGTATCGCAATGCGCCGTATAGAAATTACTATCATGACAGACGTAAAAAAAAATGATGAGCACAATTTTCAGCGTACATTTAATAACAGTCGATCTTATGAGCAACAACAACATCAGCAACAACAAATAATCATGAATGGAACAGACAATAGGTGTCATCCATAGCGTAACACGTCAGTAAGAAATAACAGAACAGTTCATATAGTGGATATGCCACAGCATCCTCGCGTAAATAATAGCACGTACGACAGAATTTGACCAGACACAGTACAGGTTTCATATTCGAGTAACGTAAGCAATAATTTTGACACGCAGAATCTTCTTCACGAAAATGTTATTAATTTTGACGCCATCCGACACACGTTTGCATTAAGGACAGAATTACGACGTATGTAGACGACATTCTTATCGCAGAAGCTAACTGGTCTGAACACAATCTGATTCTTGAACAACTGTTGCAAACTTTTCATGCACAAGGACTTACAGTTAATCTTAGTAAATCGCACTTTGGCAAAACTTCTATAAAATTTCTTGGACACGTAATTTCAGCAGAAGGCATTGCACCTGATCCGGAAAAACTTCAAGCTCTACGTGACATTACTATTCCCACGACGAAGAAACAACTACGCAGTTTTTTGGGCTTAATTAACTTTTTTCGTAAATTTATTCATCACTCTGCTTTAGACACGCCTAGATTATGCCAATTAACAGGTAAAAACAGTATTTGGTCTTGGGATAAGCAAGCACATTCTGAATTCATGAACCTGAAACATGCTCTGTTGAATGCACCACTTTTGTCGCACCCAGATCTTACTAGAAAATTTTCCATTGCCACCGACGGTTCCAACACCGCTTTAGGCGTACATATTTTCCAGGAAATTGAAGAAGATGGTTCAATATTAATTAAAAACATCGCATTTGCAAGTCGCATTCTGTCACCTGCTGAACGAAATTATTCTGTTACAGAACTTGAAACATTATGTGTTGTATGGGTTTTCACGAGATTTAGGCACTTTCTTTATGGCAGACATACCACCGTTTACACAGACCACAGAGCGATACAATTTTTACTTTCGGCTAAATTTACTCACGACAGATTAAGCAGATGGAAACTTTATTTACAGGAATTTAATTTTACAATAGTTCACATTCCCGGCACACAAAATGTTATAGCAGACGCACTATCGCGTTCTCTCGGCAACAATCAGCAAGACGTAGCAACCAACTTCTGCAAAACAAATTTCAGTGTCATGTACATTCAGCAAGTTGCATTTGAAAACTTTATTTCATCGTCATTACAGGACATAGCACAAGAACAAAATAAAGACAACGTGTGGAAAGAAATTAAACACCTTTGGCAAGATAAGAATAATGTTACGATTAGAAACCATTACACTATACGCAATGACATTCTGTTTCGCCGCTCTCATCCTGACAGCAACAATTGGTTATTATGCATTCCTGACGAACTGGTTAACAAATTAATCTGGTACACTCATTTAAGTTACGCACATTACGGAGCAAGAAAATGTTTTCTTATACTGAGACAGAACTGTTATTTTACTAACATGGAAAAACGTATACGACGAGTTTTAGCGTCTTGTAAAATTTGCCAGAAAGCTAAATCAGACACCACTTCACATATTCCTCCATTATATCCCATTATACCTGTTAAATTAAGACATATGGCCGCTGTAGACATTTTTGGTCCGATTCCGAGAACTAACAGAGGTTTTTGCTACATCTTTGTCGCTGTTGAGCTCACTTCAAAATTTGTTACTTTCACTCCATTACGCAAAGCTACTGCTAAAACTGTTTCGAAAGCATTTGTAAAACATTTTCTATTTCATGTAGGGCATGTGATGAGAGTAATTTCTGACAATGGATCTCAATTTCGTTCTGGTACATGGACACGCATGTTACGAGCTAGAAACATTTCTCCGATCTATATATCCAAGTACCATGCTTCTTCGAACCCCTGTGAACGGTTAATGAAAGAAATTGGTAAGCTGTGCCGAATATACTGCCACAAAAGACATATTGATTGGGATACACACATACTCTCATTCCAAGATGTAATTAATTCCATTCCAAATGAATCCACTATGCTATCTCCGTCTGTTATACTGAAAAATGTTGAACCACCAAATAAAATTAAAGAATTAGTAAACTTCCCTAAATGTCGTCGCCTACGACACCATGAAATAATTGACATTGCGCTGAACAACATCAAACGTGCCGCAGAGCGCCGGAGAAGACAGCAAAAACAGGTTTGTATACGCCGCGACTTTCACGTTGGACAGAAAATATTAGTACGTACACACTATTTATCCAGTAAATTAAAAGGTAAGTGCAGTAAATTTGAACTTCTATACGCAGGTCCATATCGGATTCGCAGCATCCCTCACCCCAATGTTGTACACGTCGAAACTTTGAGAACCAGAATATCGAAAGGCAATCACCATATCTCAAACATTAAACCGTTTATTGAATGAAACCACTTTATGATTCAACACACTATGATGCCATTTACTAATGCAATTATATTCACATTACTAATTACTGATGATTATCGTATTTTTTCTTGGCAAGTGCCCGGCAAGGTAAGGTTAGCAGGTCGCTTTTCTTGTCGATACACATCAGACCGTGCATATTTTTCCAGATGAACTTACGTATTTTATGAATAATTATGCAATTCTATGTAATGACGTAGTAATTTTATCAAATTCTCTCTCCATTAAAGTCTTTAATTCTCGCCTCTGTTAACTACACTACATACAAGCTGAACACAACGAACGTCACTTTTTGTCTTTTTATGTACGATTGTTTTCATGTTTTGTTTGTATGCACTGTGAAATAGTTAAGATATAACACACCAGTTGACTTTGACATTTTTTTTGCTCTATGCCATCTCAAGATCGTGACTGTTTTACATTTTGCTGCTGCATTGTGATATTCTCTGTACATTTTGGCTTTGAACACTGTCAATGTCTTTGACATATTACGTTTTCTGTCATGTTATGCTGTATGGTTAATTATGTTACCATAAACCAGTCATTATTTAGTGGGTATATGATTTAAATGCAAGACATTAATCTTTGTTCATCAATTTCAGAAAGAAATAATGCATGTAAGAAATAAATTCAATGGAAATGGGAATTTCATCTACGGAATAAACGAAAGAAGATGCAATAACTTTATGAGGAAGAGTAAATGCATCAGGATTAACAAGCATTAACAAGAGTATACTATACTCATCGTAGAATAGCAGTCTTAACTAATTTTTTCTTTCAGAATACAAGGTGATTGATGCAGGCTGTCAGACAGAACTACACATCTTAGTTTTAGTGATGAAATATGCTAGAGATAAGGAATAGTTGTGTAATGAGTAATGAAGTGATTTTTTTGCAGATGATAATGAATGCTGATGAATAATGATGAAGGATATGGTATTATGAATAATGAAGTTTTTCTTTACAGGTGATGATAATAATGAAGTTATGATAATATGGATAATGAAGGGATTGATAATGAATTTTTTTTTCTTTGCAGATGAGGATAATGTTGAAGTTATGTATTTATGCTATGTAGTTATTTAAGTATTTGTTGCAGTTTGTTTTGACAGCAGGTGTTATATTGCATAGTAGGATGACGGAAAGTTTTGGAAAGGACAGCTATGGTACACATTTTTATACACATTTCACTACCTGTTAATTCGAAGTTCACTACTTTTCAGCATAGTATGCGTTTCTTCTTTCAGGTCAATAATCCATTTTGTATTTTTTTCAGGAGAAGTTTTTCATGATACTTACTAAACCTGTTACTTATTATACCTGTTCTAGTACTTGCATTTTTATTTTTTACCCATTTGTGTTTATCATTTATAAATGTGATCACATATACTGCCTTGTTACATAACCTTGCTACAGCTGACTCATGACGAATGACGTTACCTATCCTCATTTGCAGCAATAGGTCAAAAGCAAATATTGTTATGCCTCAGCAATTAATTATCGATCCCAACGCAATGCATTGCTAACAAAAAATGTATTACCAGTCCCAAATAGTGATACCAGTTTGAGAAAGTTCTGAGTAATGCTGATCAGCTCTGAATAGTATGTCACTTCAGTAATGACTTCTTAAAAATAATATATATATATATATATATATATATATATATATATATATAATAATGCTTTGTAATTGGCTAATAACTGCCACTGTTTATTGTAATGAGACTACTTATAATGGCCATGATTATTAATGCTATGACTATAATTAACTGATTTTTAATAATGACTTCGTAATGATCTGAATAATACTGAATGAGGAACAATGTTTTATTGTAATGAGACTACTTATAATGCCCATGATTATTAATGCTATGACTGTAATTAACTGATTTTTAATAATGACTTCATAATGATCTGAATAATACTGAATGATGAACAATGTTTTATTCTATTCAATACTTGCTGGCCACTGAGTGCCAATAATTAATGTCAGTCAATGAATTATGTTATTAATTATGCCATTAATTAGCTCTTGTTTTCAATGTTGATACTTTGTAATTGGAAATGAATGCAATTGTTTCATAATGCTTTGTAATTAGGAGAAGGCTAATGATTAATACTATTGGAATGACAAATGATTAATTAACTATGCTATACTTTGTAACTGGAAAAGAATGCGATTATTTCATAATGCTTTGTAACTAGGAAAAGAAGGTTACTGATTCTATGTAAAACAATTAATGAACATTTTTCTGTAATACTACATACATGGTACAGAAATGTTCAACAACTGGGCTATGAATGCCGCAAACAACTAATGTCCTTCACCTTATGAGCTAACTACCCTGAATTACTGCAATGTCCATTTGTCCTGTCTATCCTAGTGATCATGGAGCACTATATTTGGTTTTGCACTAATTCTACGTTGATGTGTCTTGTAAGAGCGTGGTGTTGACACGACATGCTGTCCACCACCGTGAGCGAAGAAGACGTTATTATGGTCCCACTGTTTGGTGTACCTAATGTACTGCCAAAATGAGAACATGGAACATTACTACGACAGTTCAGTGTCTTGGCTACGCTGATAAATTCTGATGGGAAAAGAACTTCAAATTGTGTCACTTGGTGTTGTACTGCTGTGGAAAGATATGGACTTTCAGAACAGCTGTGTGCAATCTAAAGTGCTACAACCATGATGCAATCCTTCCCTTTCCTATCCTAATTCTTGTCACATAGTGAAAATCATTTTTTTGCTAACATCATTTATGTTCATGGGTTATACATTTTAGATTTGCTGAACTCCAGTGCGAGTACACTTATGTCACTTGTCGATATGATTTTTTTTTTTGCCATTATGTTTATTTGTTGTGAAAATGCTAAAGACATTTTTTCGATTTGTTCTGAAGTACAGTATATGTGCACTCTTGTCTTTTATATTGTATATACATTTTTTTTTTTTGATGATATGTTCTGAACTACAGTGCATGTGCACTTATGTTAGGTGTTAATATGTTTTGTACTGAACTTCAGTGCCTGTGCATTTTTCTCATTTGTCAATATGATTTGTACTCATTCTGTATGTTCAATACTTCAGTGTGTATGCACTTATGTCATTTGTTACTCATTGTATATACATTTCATCATTTACTGATATGTTCTCAACTGCAGTGCATGTGCACTCATGTCACTTGTTAACATGATTTTTTTGCCATTCTGTTTATTCATTCTGTTTATGCTAAAGAATTTTTTCAGTGCGTGTGCACTCTGTTATCTGTCAAATAATTTGTATGTACATTTTTCTGATTTGCTACTATGTTTTATACTCACATTTTGTCTTTGTCTGATATATTTTGTACTTGGTGCATGTGCACAACATTTAATTCATGTATTTAAATATTCTGTAAATTGTAAAAGTTCATTAATTAAAGAAAAAATTTTGCCGCGCTTGGCAAGTCCAAATGACTCACCATCGCTGCCAAATTTTTCCCCCCCCAGTGGAGGGTTATGAAACACGTATGTAACGTAGCAGCGATGGTGAGGCACGTCAAAATCTTTGACCAGAGAGCCTATTATCGTGGTTAGTCTGCGCTTGACCGCGCGAGTGTTGCGAGCAGTACGCTAGTAGTCGTCGTGCAGTACAGTTGCGAGCAGTCTGTCAGTGGGCAGTCTGTGAGCAGTCCAGTATGTCGGTAGTAGCAGTCGAGTGCAGTTGTGTGTGTGAGGAGTCGGCGAGCGTCGACATGGCATTCTGGTCAAGATGCTGAATGAGACATATTGTTAATTAAGGTAATCATCAGATAATGTAAAGTTTATTTATTGTAGTTAATTTCCAACAAGTGCCCCAATAATAATTTTGATTTCAAAGCAATTTTTACAAAAAAAAAAATTATTTAATTGAACTAACGATTTCCTTCCACTTCCCTTAAAGAAAAGTTTCAGTTAAATTTCAAAAAAAAAAAATATTATTTGCAATGCAGTTCCTCCAAGCCGTGCGCAACAATAAGAGCAGAAATTTGACAAGCAGTTTCAATGAGGTAAGAAATTAATTCTGATTTTTGCACAGGGCAAAGACCGATATTTCGGTTTAATTGAATTTTCATTGTCACTGAAGTTTCATTAGCACTGAATTGTTTTTCATCATTTCCGTGACAGCTAATACTTTCAGTCAGATTGCGATTCTCACTTTTATTGTCATTTAATTTAATTGCTAGGGAGGTTACGCTTGGTTCCATTTCTATTAAATATTGTCTTTTAAATTTTTGTGGGGAGGTTACAAGAGAGAATTTGAAAGACGGTGGATTGATGAGTTAGAAGAGAGGAACACTGCTCAGTAAACAAGGAAATTCTATATGAGGGTGAGAGATATAAAGAAAACGATTCCAACGCAGAGCAGTATTCTGTAGAGATAAGGAGGGAAATCTGATTGGAAGAAAAGATCAGACGTAAGACAGATGACTGGAGTATTTTAGTAAACTACTGAATACAGAATCGGAAAACGAAGGTAAAGTTGATGCCGCTATGGTAGAAGAGTTGGAGCGAGAAGTAAACAGAGAAGAAGAGTACCAGTAATCCGTCGAGAAACCTAAACTGGAAGAAACTGAAGCTAATATCAAGATTCTTAAAAATAATGAAGCTTTGGGAGAAGACGATATTACAGCAGAAATGACAAAATATGGCGGAGAAAAACTGATAATGGTTTTGCATGAGATTATAGTTGAAATATGGCGGAAAGAAAATATGTCGTAACAGTGGAATACAGCAATACTCTGCCCTATACATAAGAAACATGATCAGGTCAACTGTGCGAATTATAGAGGAATTGCACTGCTCTGTATAATATATAACGTATTAGGAAAAATCATGGCTGGGAGACTCAGAACACCCGTAGAATAATATATAGGAGACTACCAGAGTTATATCAGAACTAACAGATCCACTACAGATCAGATTTTTACTATCAGATGCGTCCTTGAAATATGTTATGAGTGCAACATCGATGTCCACCAGCTGTTCATTGATTTCAAACAAGCTTATGATAGTATCAAAAGCGATCGACTCGGGAAAGTATCCCCAACGAACTGATAAGACTGGTTCAAATGACTTTGAGGAGAACAGTATTTGAAGTAAAGGCTGAGAGCGCTTTATCAAAGGCATTTTAAGTTAACCAAGGATTTAGACAGTTTAATGTGCGCTCCACAATTCTGTTTACTGTCGCCCTGGAGAGGATAATGCCAAAAACACAAAGCGGCAACACTGGGAGCTACACTGTTTAATAAAGTGACACAGGATCTTAGATGTGCAGATGATATTGATGTGTTATCCAGGAGGAAACAGGACCTGGAAGAAATGCTTGAAAAATTAGAAAGATATGGAGCAGAGATGGAGCTGACAAATAATCAAAGGCTAAGTCTATGTTAACATCTAGGCAAAGCTATAGTGAAGGAGGAAGATGCATAACTTTGAAAAGGAAAGAATACGAACTCTGTAAGAGCTTTAAATGTCATGGGTCATGGTAACTGACAATAATGATATGAGAGAAGAAATACATGCAAGGTAAAAGGAGTTACTTTCCACTAATTAAAGTATTTAATGGAAGAAACGCAAGTAGGAATCTGAAGCTGACAGTGTATCGTACAGTAGTGAGACCTGTGGTGATGTACGGTTTGGAGACTTGGACTATGACGCAAAATGATGAGGAGTTGTTGCAGAGATGGAAAAGGGAGATACTTAGGAAAATCTTCGGGCCAGTGAATGACAGAGGGTTTTTGCGAATCAGGAATAAGAAGGAGATCAGAGATTTATACAGCAAACCAACTGTTTTGGCAGAAATAGAGTGTAATACACTACATTGGTTGGGACATGTAGAAACAATGCTGAACGCCGTATAAGGGGAAGGTCAAGGAGCAGATGGCTAGAAAACGTGGAGCAGGACTTGAGAAGAATGGGAGTTAGAAGTTGGACAGCCAAGGCAGCCAGCAAAGAAGAGTGGGTAGAGATTGTCCAGGGGCTGCAGCGCTACACAGTAATTAAGTAAGTAGCTCTTCCATTACCGGGAGCTTCGCCATTCAAAACATTCACGTCGGTGTGTTCTGCAAATGTGTACTCAGACATGTTGCTCTGTCAGACTCTGAGAATGAGGCTAAAACCAGGTCAGAGAGGTAGAATAGACTTCAAATGACATCAGCCGAACCGACGTAAGCACCTCCACCATGATTACTGGGTTGTATACCTACCTAGCAAACACGTTTTCAAGGGGCTTCCGCTCTAGAGTACCTATTCAAAACATTATGCACTTATTCCCCTCTACAGCTCCTACATATTTCCAACATGAACTTACCAAACACCTTGTAAACAAGTTGAGTAAGAATGCATTTTCGTATAGTTCAACTGTTTAAAGAATGAACAGTTGAAATGTTAATTTTTGGAGAAAGTATAAGGTGGCGCAGTCTCCTGTACTTCATTTCTTACATATTCCGTCCTCACAATCGTATTCTGCACATCAAGACGCTTCATTTCAACCCAAACTCGATAAGATAGAGTCCATTTTGTATGAATTCATGTAAACGATATGAAAATCTAATAAGTAAATCGCAAGTGCGCACCGAGGTTGAAAAAGTCGAGGCTGGCGTACACAATATGATGGCCACAGGAATTTTCGTTCTAGGGAGGTGGCCGGCCAGCTGGGAGGTCCGTCTCTTCAGAGGGGTAGGCGCACACCTACTTCGGTCAAAGCGACCACCCAGAGAGAGGACACTGTTTGCCAGAGCGAAGGGATAAAGAGCCCGTGTTCAACTTAAAAGCAAATTCCGCTACATTGTGTGGGAGCGCCCAGAAAACGCATTTTTTCATGGACCAACTGCGTAGTTACTGAGTTCTCACAGGAGGACAGTATACACCTAATGGAGATGCTACATATTTCCGCATTGGTCGACTTAAACGAAACGGAATTCTCCCGTTTAAAAGACCAACTGTAATTGGCGGAATATTTCTGACGCAATGAGCCAGAGGAGTAAGGGGAGACAGCGAATGATATACCATAGCAACTTTTCCAGAAAAAGGCTGTTCCGTTGTCGCTCTTAGAGCGGGAACACATACCGAGAGCAAGAGCGCTCGTTCGTGTACACAAAGAGCGCGGAATAAAGTCTCTCCTCAGTACTTCACTGGGAGAACACCTCTGTCGTTAGCGAATCGGAGTGATACTCTATATTGAGTAGCTCACGATTAAGCGTTGTTCACTGTGTTGTCCGCCACACTTATTGTGCAGTGTGAACACGGGCAGAGTACAAGTTAAACGCCTACGAGCGAATATTGAGTGTCATCGCAGTGAACTGGTTATCTCACCGGTGTACCACGCCAATAATTAGACTAGGGGCGGATAGAAGTCCTTGACTTCATCAAGGCGCAGGGAGAGTTTGATTGGCGAAGGTCAATCCAGATAGAAAGAGATAGTTGTGTTATTTGTCAGCAGCGAGCGACACAAGCAGCAGTTGTCGCAGCTCACGGTATTGTGCGCTACAGTGTATGTGACCCCATCTGTCCTCCATGACAATACACTCCATTACATTTCTCATGGGACAGCCTTGACCGTACCTAGAAAAGTTATTCAAGTTGTGTAGGTGTCCAGTTCCCAACTATTCCACTAGTTACATAAGAATATAGAATATTTTTGTGTTATTTCCTTATAGCAGAGACTCCAGAAGATGTTTGTTGCTGAATGTTTTTCAGACAGTTCTTGTTGGTACATTAGGAGTGTCTGACTTCTGTAGTAGCGTGAGCTGGAAATTGTTTCTTGCAGGAGCCAATGGGTATTTGTTCGATCAATCCATTGTGCAACTTGACAAAATAAAACTCACACACTCACAAAAGAATACATTTTCGTTAATGTATGTAAGGCGCCAGTCCCCTGTGCATATGGTTTTTTTTTTTAATAGTTGCTATAAAAGGAGCAAGAAAAACTCCACTCAACGTCTAGATGTTCAATGAAACATAATAATAATTATTATTGTATTCTGTGACAGCAAAGTGAAAATTCATCGTTCATCAGCGATATTGAAATAGCTTGTTGCTGAAACAAAACAGAGGTGGGAAAATGTTTCTTTTCTTTTTGTATAAGAGCACGGTCCCAGTCACTCTTACTTTGTCTTTCTCTTGTAGTCTGTCTTAGTGAGCAGACTGCTGTGTGAGTAGTGTTTAAATTATAATATTCGCCGGATTAAAGAATTTAAATTTGGTACCCTTTTAGAACTTCTGTGATTATTTTAAATCTCCCTACTCCCAGAGTATATAACTACGTGATTCTTTGCTACTGTATAATTTGTCACAGACGCGATCCAATGATGAAGACAGATCATTAAGAAGGTCCACAATGACTGAAAGTGTACTGTGTGCACGCATTCATTTATCTGAGATTAAAGGCCGATTATTTTAACTTACATTACCTTCATTTCCTGCAAGAGGTGTGGGAATGATTAGGTTGTTCGTCTCCAATCAATGTTCAATAAGCTATCTTACATTGATGTTTTTGAGCTGTGCGTGGCTCGTGTTCCCCCAATCATGTATTTTACACCTTTTTTTTAACGTACTTCCACCTCACTACCTTAATTTACTACTGTCACTGAGCTGCTGCTTTGCCTGAGCCTGAGCGGCGTTAGCAGCGCGTATCGATATATCCCATATATCCCCTCTAGTAGTATCTTTGCTTGACTGCTATTACTTTCCGGTCATTGTCTGTCGTAAGTGAATTCGAGTCACGAGTTCGGGTCTGCCAGTCAGTTGGAACGCGTCTGGAGTGCAGTCCGGACCTGCCAGTTGGGGAGCCGGGCCACGGTCTTGGAGGATCGTCGGTTGGTCGTCCTACCGGACGACGCGTTTTGGCTCACCGATCGTTCATGAGTCGGCTGTGTGTGTGTGTGTGTGTGTGTGTGTGTGTGTGTGTGTGTGCAACGGCTCCCGACTTGTCATCGTGCGTGCTTAGTTACTGTTGGGTATTGTTCAGGTCTTCGTGCAGTGTTTGTCAGGTAGTGTGTGTAGTTGGCATTATTTCCACTGATGACTATTTTAGATAATGTCGGCATTCTGAGAGAAGAGTCGGTCGATTGCGGCGGATCAGGGAAGTTGGCTGGGTCCGCTGGCGGTCCCTGCGCAGTGTCGGAGCGTGTGTGGAGCTGTCCGATCGCTACGAGCTTCTTGGTTCACCGACCCAGGACGTCAAAGTTGACTACAATTCGAGTGCACCAGCGGAATTTTCTGCCTTGTGGCCGTTAGTGTTCTGGTTACCTGCCCTGGCTACTGATGTAAATTCAGGTAGTGTTCCTTTTGGGTGAAGTTAACTATATTACCGTATTTCAAATTCAAGTGTACCAGTGGAATTTTCTGCCTTGTAGCTGTTACTGTTCTTGCGCTGGCCACTAACATAATTTTAGGCAGTGTCCTTTCCTCACCTGTTGTCGCTGTCAAACATGGTGTGTAGTTTTGACAGATAATACATACTTAATTGCGTTCTCATGTACTGATTGGTGGCAAGCAAGTCGTTGTGTCGGTCGGTCCGTGGCTGTCCCCTGCTTGGGTTCCGACGGATCAAGTCTAGTTGGGCTCACCACTTGTCTGCTCTAAGTGAACCTCCCTGGAGACTTCTGAGTGCCGTTTGCTTTATTGTCCTTCTCACCGGTGTTTAATAGTCTGTTTATGATCTATCATAGCCAATAATTTAAAAATCTAGTTTTTACTTGACTTTATGTGTTTTTTGAATCTTGGAAAATCAATTGTGGCCCTCAAGCCACTTAAAACCTTATTCTTGAAATTAATCTTTAAGAAAAACATTGCGGCATTCTGCCTTAAAGATTATTGTAATATACCTTAAAATTTTCAAACTTAATTGTGGCCCTCAGCCACTTGTATTGCACCTTGCATATGTTTGTTCTATTTACTTTTACCTTGAGGCTTTCCAGCATAGCTGTGAATCCATGTGTATTTTAATTATTTTATTTGCCATTTTAACTGCATTTTTAATTTTGTTGACTTTTAAGATTTCCTGTTTGGAGCCGTGAAATAATTGCCTTTTTGAATCTCATAGATCTAAAGGTTCGGGTAAGAGCCGTTTTGGTTTGAAGGTGAACATGATCGACACATTATTTGGTCCTTTCCACAATTCTAATCACTTCTTCTGCCCTGCGGGTTTAGCGGGTGTCTCGGTATTGTTCTGTGAAATTATGAGGGTAAAGTAAGGTAAAAAGAAAAACGCAATGCATCATTCTGGCGCCCATCGTGGGGCATCATAAAAATAATTGTATTTGTATTACATGACTGTGCTGTTATGTTTCATGCATTTTATCCGAACACTCATTGGGAGTACAGATTGATTGCGAATGAAGGAGAAGGTCAACCAGTCTTAAAATCCCATGACAGACGTAATTATAGTTTTTGGTACAAAAGGACGGTTATGTTCCAAAGGAACCCTGTAAGGAAAATGTAACGGACACCAGAATAACTAGTGAAACACGTATGTAACGTAGCAGCGATGGTGAGGCACGTTAAAATCTTTGACCAGAGAGCCTATTATCGTAGTTAGTCTGCGCTTGACCGCGCGAGTGTTGCGAGCAGTACGCGAGTAGCAGTAGGCCAGTGCAGTCTGTGGATAGCAGTACGCTAGTAGTCGTCGTGCAGTACAGTTGCGAGCAGTCTGTCAGTGGGCAGTCTGTGAGCAGGGCAGTATGTCGGTAATAGCAGTCGAGTGCAGTTGTGTGTGTGAGGAGTCGGCGAGCGTCGACATGGCATTCTGGTCAAGATGCTGAATGAGTTATTTTATTAATTAAGGTAATCATCAGATAATGTAAAGTTTGTTTATTGTAATTAATTTCAACAAGTGCCCCAATAATAATTTTGATTTCAAAGCAATTTTTACAAAAAAAAACAAAAATCATTTAATTACGATTTCCTTCATTTCCCTTAAAGAAAAATTTCAGTTAAATTTAAAAATAATAAAAAAAAAATATATTATTTGCAATGCAGTTCCTCCAAGCCGTGCGCAACAATAAGAGCAGAAATTTGACAAGCAGTTTCAATGAGGTAAAAATTTAATTACGATTTTTGCACAGGGCCAAAGACCGATATTTCGGTTTAATTGAATTATCATTATCACTGAGATTTTCTTATCACTGAATTGACTTTCATTTTTTTGTGAGGAACTTATACTTGGGTCAGATTGCGATTCTCATTTTCATTGTCATTATATTTAATTGCTAGAGAGGTTACGCTTTGGTCCCATTTCTATTAAATACTGTCCTTTTAAAATTTTTGTGGGGAGGTTACACTCGGCGACACCCAGTCCAGGATCGTATTTCGTTGAGAGTCTTTTGAAAAACAGTCAGATATCTGCTCTTATTTGCTTAGATATAATTAGGATTTGGCGCAACGCTTTTACTAATCTTGTGACTTTCTCTCTACAGGTCAACGGCAATTCGTTGCTCTGTTGTATTTGTGTGTTGTTTTTGCATTGTGCTTATTGTTTTGTGAATATTTGTGACTATTGTAAAAATGCCGCGAAAGACTGTGAATAGTGTATCGCGAAGTATTGTGAATGAAATTACCGACTTAAACAACGTGACCGATAGTAATTGTGACACGCAGTGTAATGATGACAATCCTGCGTTCACTAACAATCAGTGCATTCCAACCATTAATGATGACCTTTATCTTAATGATGAACAAACGAACTCAATTGTCTCTTCTGTTAATTTGACGACAATTGATGACGCGGGACGCTCTATTGTAATGAGCGCTGCCGAGCCTAACACAACCAGTTTGGAAAATTCAAGTAACGTACCGACAAATTTTTCGAATGAAAATGGACAGGGTTCTGAAAGTACGACGGATCCATGTAATTCAGAAATAATGAGCGACAGTGTACATTCGACTGACAAACCTTTTTGTAAATCTCAAAATAACCAAATGGTTACAGAAAGCGAAACAATTCCAGATCCACCATTAAACAGCACGGAGAATAGAAATGCTAATTTTGTGTCGGATCCACTTAAGGCATTGTTGCTACAAATTCTTGAATCAAACAAACAGCAAAGTGAGAAAATAGACAACAATTTCAAACAACAGAACGAAAAACAAGACAAACTTAGTGAACAGGTCAAACAAGATAATGAATAACTCAAACAACAGTTAAATGAAAAATTAGACGACAATTCCAGACAGTTAAATGAAAAATTAGACGACAATTCCAGACAGCTTAGTGAACAAATAAGAGCCGTTGCCGCGCAGTGTCATGACACTAAGGAACAGTTGCGAGTGGAAATTGAGGCTTGTTCAAAAAAAAGTAGCGAAGAAATTAAGTCTGTTGCTCAGGAATTAAGGGAATTGCAAAGAGCTGCAACAGAAACACTCAGAGACGAAATTAGCGGAGTCGCTAAACAATGCTCTGAAAAAGCTACACAATTACGGGACGAGTTTAAAGCAATGACGGTAGAACTTTCGCGCACAGTGGACGCAAAGATAGACGCGAAATTCGAACAGCAGAACACTCAGATTGACGAACGCTTTAATCTTCACATACAAAACAGTGATACGCGTTTCCGCAAATTTATTCAGGATCAAAATAAAGTCAAACGTCAGGTCATGGAAACAATCACTGCACAAAGACAAGAAGACAAACGTAAAATGTTTGCGAAGGCAAAAACGTATGTAGTCAATAATATTGCTACAGTGTCCGACGAAATTAATTCCATCAAACAGTCGAACACAGAATTACGTGACGAAATTTCCAATCTTAAGTCGAATACAGACACATACACAACCGATTTTCAAACAGTGACCGACAGACTAGAACAATTAGAATTAGCACATGATTCAGATGTCGTCAAAACTGACGTTAAAAAACTGAATGAAACTACGCGTAAATTGCAAAAACAGATTAATGCCACTGACACTAAAACCGATGATCAGGCAAAATTACTGACTGAAAAATATGATGAATTGGCCAGTCGTATTGATGCTATCGAAAGTGCTAATGACAATAAATCAGACGATACTTCACCGGTTTCATTTAATCAAACACCTGAATTTCAAAATTTACAGCAGACAATTAATGAGATCGATTCGTCTAATAACACGTTGCGTAGAAAATTGTCGAGTTTACAACAAGAAGTAACAGAGATAAAAAACATTTCAGTTAATAACATACCACAACAGACGCCACTTTATGAACATTTGTCAGACTCACGCAGCGCGTATAATTTGGGTAATCTACAGAGAGTACGGGACTTAGATTCCTATCAACCACAGTTCAATAGATTCTCTTACGATCCTGAACCTGTGCCATCACACAGATATGATAATTTCGATTACAAACATTTTCTGTCAGTGAGAAAGTTTAAAGTTTTTAAAAACGATAGAACGCAGATTCACCCACTGGATTGGATTCAACAATTTAGCTTTGCTCTTCCACCGACTTGGCCTATAACACACAAACTTGAATTTATTTGCAGTTTTTTGGAAGGCGAACCGGCAACTCGTATGATACCGATCGCGAGACAGTGTTACTCGGTAGAGGAATTTCAGAATGCTTTTCTGTCAGCGTACTGGTCGAAGACGACACAGCGCGGAATTAAAGATCAACTAATTAGTTTGCCAAATTGTGAGAACTCCAATTTTCCCAGTGTCACGCAGTTTTTTGAGCATATGGTCCAACAAAACCAGTACCTAAGTGAACCGTACAGTGAATCTGCACTTATACAATTATGCATTTCCAAATTACCACGGTCATTACGAGTGTCACTTCTAACGGGGCAGCAAAAGGAAAACATTTCAGCATTCAGAGATCTTTTACAGCTCTTGGAAGTACAACAATCTGATTATTCTTTTGTAAACAAAAATTTTTCTTATAATAACCAAGGTCAACAAAAGTACAGCAATTATGATCAGACACGTAATTTCAATAGGAAAGATAACAGACGCTTTAGGAACAACTACCAAAACTCTAATAACAGCCAAAATTGTAATTATCAATATCATCAAAATTTTCAGCAACAGGAACCACACTTTAGTAACAATAGAGGTATTTCACAACAACAACATCAAAACCAGCCGGTTAGCATACCTAACCAACAATGGAGTGCACAAGGTCAACCAGGCTTTAAGGTTTCGCCGCGTGCACGTATAGTCCCTGATATAAGAAATAGTAACGTACGGCAGCAAGGAAACAACTACGTACAAAGAAGGCAGTATTTCAATTCCTATCGTAATGCACCGTATAGGAATGACTATTACGACAGACGTAAAAACGATGAGCACTATTATCAGCGTACATCTAACAATAGTCGGTCTCACCAACAGCAAAATTATACGCAAGAACATATTCTCATGAATGAACCCGACACTAGGTACCATCCAGAGCGTAACACGTCTGGAAGAAGTAGTAGAACAGTTCAAATAGTAGAAATGCCACAGAATCCTCCTAATAATAATAACACGTCAGATAGAATCTGACTAGATACTGCACAGGACGCATCTTCTAATAACACAAGCACTACCTTTGACACGCAAAATGTTGTTCACGAAAATGTAATTACTTTTGACGATATCAGAGACACTCTCTTGCAGGAAAGACCAGTTATTCAGAAAACCATTTCACATCCTGTTATCGAAATTGAAATTGGTTCATCGAAATTTTCAGCAGTAATCGATTCCGGCTCACCTATATCAGTAATAAATGAGGAGACTTTCAACGAGTGCAACAAAGAGAATACCTATCCGACATTACCTTTAGGCAAAACAAAAGTGAAAGGAGCAGTATCGAATAAAGGAGTAGACGTTAAATTACAGACGCATTTATCATTTTGTATTGGAGGTCATACTTTCCACTCTAATTTTTGGATTGTTACTTTATTGACAACAGACGTTATTTTAGGTACGAATTTTCTGGTACAACACGACGCAGTCATTGATTTTCAGAATTCTTATTTAATGCTAAAGGATGAAAACGTACAACTTGCTTTAGAATTTCAGCACTCATTATCTGCGGAAGAACAAACAATTAACCGCACAGAGGTCATTTCCGCAACACGTAACATAGACTGTAATCCCACATTGTTCACAGATACGTACGTACACAACTGTAATACTCCAGACGAAGTTGACAACGACGTAATGCAAATGATTTCCGATAAAGTTAGACAAAGCAGTGCAACTACAGACGACGAACGAACGCACTTACACAAAATTCTTTTACAGCAAGCTCCAGTTTTTGACAATATTCCTGGTACTATGTCCGGATTTATGTATGAATTTCAAGTCAAACAGCACTATACATTTAAAGCTAAACATTATCCCATTCCGCATATCCATAGAGAACAAGTTAAGAAAGAATTGCAGGATATGCTTGACCAAGGAATTATAGAACCGGCAGTTAGTCCGTACATAAACCCGCTGCATATTGTTAAGAAAAAAGATGGCTCACTTCGCCTTGTACTTGATTCACGTCACATTAATGACATTATTATTAATGAAACTGATCGACCACAGACATTAGAGGAACTTCTACAGAAATTTCATGGTACTGCTATTTATTCTACACTAGATTTAAAATCGGGATTTTGGCAAATTCAACTTCATCCAAATTGCAGAAAATGTACAGCTTTTCTCTGTTTCGGCGACTGTTATCAATTTTGCAAATTACCATTCGGCTTAACTATTTCTTTTGCAGCTTTTATTCGCGGTTTGAACACAATACTTCCGACAGAACTTAAGGACAGAATTACGACGTATGTAGACGACATTCTTATCGCAGAAGCTAACTGGTCTGAACACAATATGATTCTTGAACGTCTGTTACAAACTTTCCATGCACAAGGACTCACAGTTAATCTCAGTAAATCGCACTTTGGCAAAACTTCCATAAAATTTCTTGGACACGTAATTTCAGCAGAAGGCATTGCGCCTGATCCGGAAAAACTTCAAGCTCTACGTGACATTACTATTCCTACGACGAAGAAGCAATTACGCAGTTTTTTGGGCTTAATTAACTTTTTTCGTAAATTTATTCATCACTCTGCTTTAGACACACCCAGATTATGCCAATTAACAGGTAAAAACAGTATTTGGTCTTGGGATAAGCAAGCACACTCTGAATTCATGAACCTGAAACATGCTTTGTTGAATGCTCCACTTTTGTCGCACCCAGATCTTACTAGAAATTTTTCCATTGCCACCGACAGTTCCAATACCGCTTTAGGCGTACACATTTTCCAGGAAATTGAAGAAGATGGTTCAACAGTAATTAAAAACATCGCATTTGCAAGTCGCATTTTGTCACCTGCTGAACGAAATTACTCCGTTACAGAATTGGAAACATTATGTGTTGTATGGGCTTTTACGAGATTTCGGCACTTTCTTTATGGCAGACATACCACCGTTTACACAGACCACAGAGCGATACAATTTTTACTTTCGGCTAAATTCACGCACGATAGATTAAGCAGATGGAAACTTTATTTACAGGAATTTAATTTTACGATTGTTCACATTCCCGGCACACAAAATGTTATAGCAGACGCATTATCGCGTTCTCTCGGCAACAATCAGCAAGACGTAGCAACCAACTTCTGCAAAGCAAATTTCAGTGTCATGTACATTCAGCAAGTTGCATTTGAAAATTTTATTTCATCGTCATTACAGGACATCGCACAAGAGCAAAATAAAGACAATGTGTGGAAAGAAATTAAACACCTTTGGCAAGATAAGAATAATGTTACGATTAGAAACCATTACACTGTACGCAATGACATTCTGTTTCGCCGCTCTCATACTGACAGCAACAACTGGTTATTATGCATTCCTGACGAACTTGTTAACAAGTTAATCTGGTACACTCATTTAAGTTACGCACATTACGGAGCAAGAAAATGTTTTCTTATACTGAGACAGAACTGTTATTTTACTAACATGGAGAAACGTATACGACGAGTTTTAGCGTCTTGTAAAATTTGCCAGAAGGCTAAATCAGACACCACTTCACATATTCCTCCTTTATATCCCATTGTACCTGTTAAATTAAGACACATGGCCGCAGTAGATATTTTTGGTCCTATTCCGAGAACTAACAGAGGTTTTTGCTACATCTTTGTCGCTGTTGAGCTCACTTCAAAATTTGTTACTTTCACTCCGTTACGCAAAGCTACTGCTAAAACTGTTTCGAAAGCATTTGTAAAACATTTTCTATTTCATGTAGGGCATGTGATGAGAGTAATTTCTGACAATGGATCACAATTTCGATGTAGCATATGGACACGCATGTTACGAGCTAGAAACATTTCTCCGATCTATATATCCAAGTACCATGCTTCTTCGAACCCTTGTGAACGGTTAATGAAAGAAATTGGTAAACTGTGTAGAATATACTGCCACAAAAGACATATTGATTGGGATACACACATACTCTCATTCCAAGATGTAATTAATTCCATTCCAAATGAATCCACTATGCTATCTCCGTCTGTTATACTGAAAAATGTTGAACCACCAAACAAAATTAAAGAATTAGTAAACTTCCCTAAATGTCGTCGACTAAGACACCACGAAATAATTGACATTGCGCTGAACAACATCAAACGTGCCGCAGAGCGCCGGAGAAGACAGCAAAAACAGGTTTGTAGACGCCGCGACTTTCACGTTGGACAGAAAATATTAGTACGTACACACTATTTATCCAGCAGAATAAAAGGTAAGTGCAGTAAATTTGAACTTCTATACGCAGGTCCATATCGGATTCGCAGCATCCCTCACCCCAATGTTGTACACGTCGAAACTTTGAGAACCAGAAAATCGAAAGGCAGTCACCATATCTCAAACATTAAACAGTTTATTGAATGAAATCACTTTATGATGTAACATGCTATGATGCCATTTACTAATGCAATTATATTCACATGACTAATTACTGATGATTATCGTATTTTTTCTTGGCAAGTGCCCGGCAAGGTAAGGTTAGCAGGTCGCTTTTCTTGTCGTTACACATCAGACCGTGCATATTTTTCCAGATGAACTTACGTATTTTAAGAATAATTATGCAATTCTATGTAATGACGTAGTAATTTTATCAAATTCTCTCTCCATATAAGTCTTTAATTCTCGCCTCGATTAACTACACTACATACAAGCTGAACACAACGAACGTCACATTTGTCTTTTTATGTATGATTGTTTTCAAGTTTTGTTTGTATGCACTGTGAAATAGTTAAGATATAACACACACCAGTTGACTTTGACATTTTTTGCCTTATGACATCTCAACGTCGTGACTATTTTACATTTTTCTTTTTTGCTGCTGCATTGTGATGTTCTCTGTACATTTTTGCATCTGAACACTGTCAATGTCTCTGACATATTACGTTTTCTGTCATGTTATGCTGTATGGTTAATTGTGTCACCATAAACCAGTCATTATTTAGTGGGTATATGATTTAAATGCAGGACATTAATCTTTGTTCATCAATTTCAGAAAGAAATAATGCGTGTAAGAAATAAATTCAACAGAAATGGGAATTTCACCTACGGAATAAACGAAAGAAGATGCAATAACTTTATGAGGAAGAGTAAATGGATCAGGATTAACAAGCATTAACAAGAATATACTATCCTCATCGTAGAATAGCAGTCTTAACTAATATTTTCTTTCAGAATACAAGGTGATTGATGCAGGCTGTCAGACAGAACTACACATCTTAGTTTTAGTGATGAAATATGCTAGAGACAAGGGATAGTTGTATAATGAGTAATGAAGTGATTTTTTTGCAGATGATAATGAATGCTGATGAATAATGATGAAGGATATGCTGTTATTAATAATGAAGTTTTTCTTTACAGGTGATGATAATAATGAAGTTATGATAATATGGATAATGAAGTGATTGATAATGAAGTTTTTTCTTTACAGATGAGGATAATGTTGAAGTTATGTATTTATGCTATGTAGTTATTTAAGTATTTGTTGCAGTTTGCTTTGACAGCAGGTGTTATATTGCATAGTAGGATGACGGAAAGTTTTGGAATGGACAGCTATGGAATACATTTTTATACACATTTCACTACCTGTTAATTCGAAGTTCACTACTTTTCAGCATAGTGTGCGTTTCTTCTTTCAGGTCAATAATCCATTTTGTATTTTTTCCAGGAGAAGCTTTTCATGATACTTACTAAACCTGTTACTTATTATACCTGTTCTAGTACTTGCATTTTTA
The DNA here is from genome assembly GCF_021461395.2 of Schistocerca americana. Lineage (NCBI taxonomy): Eukaryota > Metazoa > Arthropoda > Insecta > Orthoptera > Acrididae > Schistocerca > Schistocerca americana. The sequence continues at coordinate 609,343,519 of NC_060123.1, read as the reverse complement.
TTTTTTACCCATTTGTGTTTATCATTTATAAATGTGATCACATATACTGCCTTGTTACATAACCTTGCTACAGCTGACTCATGACGAATGACGTTACCTATCCTCATTTGCAGCAATAGGTCAAAAGCAAATAGTGTTATGCCTCAGCAATTAATTATCGATCCCAACGCAATGCATTGCTAACAAAAAAAAAAGTATTACCAGTCCCACATAATGTCACTAGTTTATGATAATTCTGAGTAATGCTGATTAGCTCTGAACAGTATGTCACTTCAGTAATGATTTCTTAATGATACAAAAAAATATATATAAAATAATGCTTTGTAACTGGCCAAGAACTGCCACTGTTTATTGTAATGAGACTACTTAAAATGCCCATGATTATTAATGCTATGACTGTAATTAACTGATTTTTAATAATGACTTCGTAATGATCTGAATAATACTGAATGAGGAACAATGTTTTATTGTAATGAGACTACTTATAATGGCCATGATTATTAATGCTATGACTATAATTAACTGATTTTTAATAATGACTTCGTAATGATCTGAATAATACTGAATAATGAACAATGTTTTATTCTATTCAATACTTGCTAGCCACTGAGTGCCAATAATTAATGTCACTCAATGAATTATGTTATTAATTATGCCATTAATTAGCTCTTGTTTTCAACATTGAGTTTTCATATTTTGGTAAATGACCAATGAGTGCCAATAATTTGTATCACTCAATGTATTATGTTAATGCTAGGCCAATAATTGACTCTCCTTTTCAATTAAGACTTCTGATGAACATTATTCTGTCATACTAAATATGCTTTGTAACTGGCCAAGGACTGCCACTGTTTATTGTAATACGATTACCCATGATGCCAGCTAATGATTATTACTATTGGAATGACAAATGATTAATTAAGTATGCTATGCTTTGTAATTGGAAATGAATGCGATTGTTTAATAATGCTTTGTAATCAGAAGAAGGCTAATAATTCTTACTGTATTCAAATGACAAATGATTAATTACGCTTTGTAACTGGACAAGAATGAGATTACTATTGGAATGACAAATGATTAATTAACTATGCTATACTTTGTAACTGGAAAAGAATGCGATTATTTAATAATGCTTTGTAACTAGGAAAAGAAGGTTACTGATTCTATGTAAAACAATTAATGAACATTTTTCTGTAATAGTACATACATGGTACAGAAATGTTCAATAACTGGGCTATGAATGCCGCAAACTACTAATGAAGAATGGTATGTGACTTAATGTCCTTCACCTTATGAGCTAAATACCCTGAATTACTGCAATGTCCATTTGCCCTGTCTATCCTAGTGATCATGGAGCACTATCTTTGGTTTTGCACTAATTCTACGTTGGTGTGCCTTGTAAGAGCGTGGTGTTGACGCGACATGCTGTCCACCACCGTGAGCGATGAAGACGTTATTATGGTCCCACTGTTTGGTGTACCTAATGTACTGCCAAAGTGAAAATATGGAACATTACTACGACAGTTCAGTGTCTTGGCTACGCTGATAAATTCTGATGGGAAAAGAACTTCAAATTGTGTCACTTGGTGTTGTACTTCTATGGAAAGATATGGACTTTGAGAACAGCTGTGTGCAATTTAAAGTGCTACAACCATGATGCAATCCTTCCCTTTCCTATCCTAATTCTTGTCACATAATGAAAATCATTTTTTGCTACCATCATTTATGTTCATGGCTATACATTTTTTTTCGATTCGCTGAACTCCAGTGCGAGTACATTTATGTCACTTGTCGATATGATTTTTTGCCATTATGTTTACTTGTTGTGAAAATGCTAAAGACATTTTTCGATTTGTTCTGAAGTACAGTATATGTGCACTCTTGTCTTTTATATTGTATATACATTTTTTATTTTGATGATATGTTCTGAACTACAGTGCATGTGCACTTATGTTAGGTGTTAATATGTTTTCTACTGAACTTCAGTGCCTGTGCACTTTTCTCACTTTTCAATATGATTTGTACTCATTCTGTATATTCAATACTTCAGTGCGTATGCACTTATGTCATTTCTTACTCATTGTATGTTCTGAACTGCAGTGCATGTGCACTCATGTCACTTGTCAACATGATTTTCTTTTTTTTTTTTTTTTTGCCATTCTGTTTATGCTAAAGAATTTTTTCAGTGCGTGTGCACTCTGTTATCTGTCAAATAATTTGTATATACAGTTTTCTGTTTTGCTAATATGTTTTGTACTTACATCTTGTCTTTGTCTGAAATGTTTTGTACTCGGTGCGTGTGCACCACATTTAATTTATGTACTAAATTTGAATATTCTGTAAACTGTAAAAATTTCTTGCGATGGCAAGTCCAAATGACTCACCATCGCTGCCAAATTTTTACCCCCCCAGTGGAGGGTTATGAAACACGTATGTAACGTAGCAGCGATGGTGAGGCACGTTAAAATCTTTGACCAGAGAGCCTATTATCGTAGTTAGTCTGCGCTTGACCGTGCGAGTGTTGCGAGCAGTACGCGAGTAGCAGTAGGCCAGTGCAGTCTGTGGATAGCAGTACGCTAGTAGTCGTCGTGCAGTACAGTTGCGAGCAGTCTGTCAGTGGGCAGTCTGTGAGCAGGGCAGTATGTCGGTAATAGCAGTCGAGTGCAGTTGTATGTGTGAGGAGTCGGCGAGCGTCGACATGGCATTCTGGTCAAGATGCTGAATGAGAATTTTATTAATTGAGGTAATCATCAGATAATGTAAAGTTTGTTTATTGTAATTAATTTTCAACAAGTGCCCCAAAAATAATTATGATTTCAAAGCAATTTTTACAAAAAAAAAAATCATTTAATTACGATTTCCTTCATTTCCCTTAAAGAAAAGTTTCAGTTAAATTTAAAAATAAAAAAAAATATATTATTTGCAATGCAGTTCCTCCGAGCCGTGCGCAACAATAAGAGCATAAATTTGACAAGCAGTTTCAATGAGGTAAGAATTTAATTACGATTTTTGCACAGGGCCAAAGACCGATATTTCGGTTTAATTGAATTATCATTATCACTGAGATTTTCTTATCACTGAATTGACTTTCATTTTTTTGTGAGGAACTTATACTTGGGTCAGATTGCGATTCTCATTTTCATTGTCATTATATTTAATTGCTAGAGAGGTTACGCTTTGGTCCCATTTCTATTAAATACTGTCCTTTTAAAATTTTTGTGGGGAGGTTACACTAGCCCACCTTTACATGTTCCACAACTTTCTTGAAATTTTTCTTAAATAACTCTTGGTTCATACTGGATCTAAAGTGGTTTCTGGTACAAAAGGACAGTTATGTTCCAAAGGAACACTGTAAGGAAAATGTAATGGACACCAGAATAACTAGCCCACCTTCACATGTTCGACAACTTTCTTGAAATTTTTCTTAAATAACTCTTGGTTCATACTGGATCTAAAGTGATAAACTTTATTATCTGTAATTTCATTGTATCACATTGTTATACAGAAGTTATCAAACATCGTCGCTACCTCGCCGCCCATTGGCAGGATGGAGTGCTAGCTGCTCATATGTTAGTTAAATGAGAACTCATTTTGTCTAACTGTATTACCCCCCATTAACCATGGACTTTGCCGTTGGTGGAAGGCTGGCGTGCCTCAGTGATACAGATAGCCGTACCGTAGGTGCAACCACAATGGAGGGGCATCTGTTGAGAGGCCAGACAAACGTGTGGTTCCTGAAGAGGGGCAGCAGCCTTTTCAGTAGTTCCAGGGGCAACAGTCTGGATCATTGACTGATCTGGCCTTGGAACACTAACCAAAACGGCCTTGCTGTGCTGGTAATGCGAACGGCTGAAAGCAAGGGGAAACTACAACCGTAACTTTTCCCGCGGGCATGCTGCTTTACTGTGTGGTTAAATCTTGACGGCGTCCTGTAGGGGAAAATATTCCGAAGGTTAAATAGTCCCCAAATCGTATCTCCGGGCGGGGACTACTCAGAACGACGTCGTTATTAGGAGAAACAAAACTGGCGTTCTACGGATCGGAGCGTGGAATGTCAGCTCCCTTAATCGGGCAGCTAGGTTAGAAAACTTAAAAAAGGAAATGGCTAGGTTAAAGTTAGACCGGCCTCTCTGGCCGTGTGATTCTAGGCCCTTCAGTCCGGAACTGCGCTGCTGCTAAAGTCGCAGGTTCGAATCCTGCCTCGGGCATGGATGTGTTTGATGTCCTTAGGTTAGTTAGGTGTAAGTAGTTCTAAGTAGGGGACTGATGACCTGAGATGTTATGTCCCATAGTGTTTAGAGCCATTTGAACAGTTAAAGTTAGATACAGTGGGAATTAGTGAAGTTGGATGTCAGGAGGAACATGACTTCTGGTCACGTGAATACAGAGTTATAAATACAAAATCAAATAGGGGTAATGCAGGAGTAGGTTTAGTAATGAATAAAAAAATGGGAGTACGGATAAGCTACTAAGAACAGCATAGTGAACGCATTATTGTAGCCAAGATAGACACGAAGTCCACGCCTACCACAGTAGTACAGATTTGTGTGCCAACTAGCTTCGCAGATAACGAAGAGATTGAAGAAATGTATGATGCGATAAAAGAAATTATTCAGAGTAAAAGGAGCCGAAAATTTAATAGTAATGGGGGATTGGAATTCGATAGCAGAAAAATGAAAAGAATGAAAAGTAGTTTGTCAATATGGACTGGGGGTTAAGGAATCAAAGAGGAAGCCGCCTGGTAGAATTTTGCAGTGAGCATAACTTAATCATAGCTAACACTTGTTTCAAGCATCTTGAAAGAAGGTTGTATACTTGGAAGAGGCCCAGAGACATTGGAAGGCTTCAGATAGGTTATATAATGGTAAGGCAGAGATTTAGGAACCAGGTTTTAAATTGTAAGACATTTCCAGAGGCAGATGTGGACTCTGACCACATTCTCTTGGTCATGACCTGTAGATTAAAACTAAAGAAACTGCAAGAAAGTGGGAATTTAAGGAGGTGGGACCTGGATAAACTGAAAGAACCAGAGGTTGTAGAGAGATTCAGAGAGAGCATTAGGGAACGATTGAGAACGGGGGAAAGAAATACAGTAGAAGAAGAATGGGTAGCTTCGAGAGATGACATATTGAAGGCAGCAGAGGATCAAGTAGGTAAAAAGACGAGGGCTAGTAGAAATCCGTGAGTAACAGGAGACATATTGAGTTTAATTCATGAAAGAAGGAAATATAAAAATGCAGTAAATGAAGCAGGCAAAAAGGAATACAAACGTCTCAAAAATGAGATCGACAGGAAGTTCAAAATGGCTAAGCATGGTTGACTAGAGGACAAATGCAAGGATGTAGAAGCATATATCACTGGGGGGCAAGATAGATACTGCCTACAGGAAAGTTTAAGAGACCTTTGAAGAAAAGAGAGCCACTTGTATGAATATCAAGAGCTCAGATGGAGACCCAGTTCTAAGCAAAGAAAGGAAAGCAGAATGTTGGAAGGAGTCTGTAGAGGGTCTACGCAATGGCGATGTACGTGAAGTTACTATTCCGGAAATGGAAGAGGACATAGATGAAGATGAGATGGGGGATATGATATTGTGTAAGAGTTTGACAGAGACTGAAAGCGCTAAATCGAAACATGGTCCCAGGAGTACATAAAATTCCATTAGAACTACTATAGCTTTGGGACAGCCCTGACAAAACTCTACCATCTAGTGAGCAAGATGTATGAGACATGCGAAATACCCTCAGACTTCAAGAAGAATATAATAATTTCAATCCCAAAGAAAGCAGGTGTTGACAGATGTGAAAATTACCGAACTATCAGTTTAATAAGTCACGGCTACAAAATACTAACGCGAATACCTGTATATGTTTGGATTCCGTAGAAATGTTGGAACACATGAGGCAATACTGACCCTACGACTTATCTTATGAGATAGATAAGGAAAGGCAAACCTACGTTTCTAGACTTAGAGAAAGCTTTTCACAATGTTGACAGGAACACACTCTTTCACATTCTGAAGGTGGCAGGTGTAAAATCGGGACGCGAAAGGCTATTTACAGTTTGCACAGAAACCAAATGCCAATTATAAGAGTCGAGGGGCATGAAAGGGAATCAGTGGCTCAGAAGGTAGTGAGACGGTGTTGTAGACTATCCCCGATGTTACTCAATCTGTATATTGAGCAGGCAGAAAAATTCGGAGTAGGAATTAAAACCCATGGAGAAGAAATAAAAACATTGAGGTTTGCCGATGGCATTGTAATTCTGTCAGAGGCTGCAAAGAACCTGGAAGAGCAGTTGAAAGGAATGGACAGTGTCTTCAAAGGGGGATATAAGATGAACATCAACAATAGCAAAATGAGTACGATGGAATGTAATCGAATTAAATCAGGTGCTGTTGAGGGAATTAGATTAGGAAATGAGACACTTAAAGTAGCAGATGAGTTTTGCTATTTTGGGAGAAAAATAACTGATAATGGTGAAGCAGAGAGGATATAAAATGTAGACTGCCAAAGTCAAGTAAAGCGTTTCTGAAGAAGAGAAATTTGTTAACATGGAGTATAGATTTAAGTGTCAGGAAGTCTCTTCTGAAAGTATTCGTATGGAGTGTAACCGTGTATAGAAGTGAAACATGGACAATAAGTAGTTTAGACAAGAAGAGAATAGAAGCTTTCGAAATGTGGTGCTGCAGAAAAATGCTCAAGATCAGATGGGTAGATCACTTAACTAATGGGGAGGTACTGAATACAAGTGGGGAGAAGAGTAATTTGTGGCACAACTTGACTAGAAGAAGGGAGGCATCAAGGATCACCAATTTAGTATTGTAGGGCAGCGTGGAGGGCAGCAATTTTAGAAGGAGACCAAGACATGAATACACCAAACAGATCCAGAAGGATGTAGATTGCAGTAGATACTTGGAGATGAAGAAGTTTGCACTGGATAGAGCAGCAAGGACAGCTGCATCAAACTAGTCTGTGGACTGAAGACCACAACAACAACAACCTGTACTAGTCAATAATTTATGCAGTGCCTAGTTATTGAACGAGAAAACTCAACCTCTGTGGATGATTCAGTTTATACATATTACTAGGTACTGTGAGATTGGAATTTCACAAAATTCGAAACCTAGAGAAGTTGGACGTCGAACCCGATAGAGAATAACAAGTTCATGTCGAAGGCGACAACATTATCAATATGAGTAAGGAAAAGGCAGATTATGTTGTTGGCATTTCACATTCCCAGTTGTTGATAAAAGTGATTTGTTTGTGATGGCTCTCATACAACCGCTAGTTTGTGCGTTAAGTTACACCGAGCAGACATTTCATGTCGTTCGATGGTTTATTTGAAAAACTGACTGAACTGATAACGTTTGAGAACGCTAAACAAAAGAATGAAGTAGCTACACGTGACACCAGATTATGGTGTGAATTAGCAAGTAAAACTGATGAAAGAATAGCTACAAGGATAATTTCTCGTGATGCTGAACTAATTAACTAAAATAGGTCGTAGGCTAAAGGAACAGTGTACTAAAAGGAATGAAAATTTTTCTCACATTGGAAGGAAACAGTGCGCTATTATCCATTAGGATGGAGTGTATAAGTAATCAAATTACCGCCACTTTACAGTCAGTGACAAATGAAATATCAAATTAAAAAAAATTCTGAATGACAACTCCTACTCAATAAATGAATTCTTAGATATGAAGTAGTACCTGTAAAAAAATAATTATTTTGTGTAAAGGAAACTTACGTTAAAGTTACACGTTCCACATCATTACGAAATGTCGTATTCATGATCTATGGAACAAGGATTAATGTATGTAGGTATGTACGGAAGCATATCGAAAAATATCGTGCGTAGTAAACAAACTGTCTGAGGACGTTAAGGAACTAAGAAGTATTCAAACTATAATGGAAACTAATATGTCAAAACTGACGCAATTGATACAAGAGTCGACCACCGAAGTGGAACTTACCTATTGAATAATGGAGCGAACGAAATAGTGTTAAATTAAATTCGTATGCGAACACGTCGAGGCAGATTCTGCAAGAATCTTAAGTAAGAAATAGTAGCATGCTCGGTGCTGCAGGCAGACGGTGACGACTACAAATGTGACGAGTCTGTGTCAAAGAATGTAAAAAGTGATCTGCCTGCTAACAATGAGAGTTATGCCAACGCACAACAATCTGCGTTCCTTAGCGAACATTTGCAGGCTGAACTGGCGGAGATATTACTGTCATGTGTTCATGTTTTGTCCAGTATCCAAGGAGTGATAAGATGTTATGTACATCATGTGAATGTCGTTCCCCACGATACCTTTTCACACCAGGGGTGTTCCATTCCATGAGCTTAGAGAAATGCAGTGGATCAGAAGATAACGACAATGAAATTTTGTAAATTTTGTTTTTCGATTGTATATACATGTATATACTGTTCTATGACGTGATGTGTTATTTTTGTTTTGTAATTAAGTATGAAGGGAAACTTCCTGGTGTGAAAACCCATCAGGCCCATGGACATGTAATCTAGACAAATGTGCCACGTGAATTGTAAGATGAAACCATTATTTAATCATTTGTTTTAAAAATTTATCAAAAAACTTTCGTAGCTAGTAAGCCACCAAGTGATGTTTTTATAATTTTGTTTATGTTGTAAATACCGATTTAGAATTTAGATTTATCTTATTTCTTAGCAGTGAACATGTTTGATCAGCAAAAGCCTGAATATAGTAGAAAATTTAAAACACATGGTCTGTCAAGTATTATAATCTATTTGTTGTACAAAAGGGTAGTCCTAACCACTAAATAGAAAATCTTCTGCCAGTATCGGAGTATTGCTTGTGTACACTGAAATCACTGTGAGAATAATTATATGCAGTGACGTTCTTTAGTTTAAGTAGCAAGCCAGAGGAAATGATTACTTAGATGATAGGTCGTTATACTGTGTTTTTAGTAATCTACTTCACACATAATAACTTGTCTTCTTCTTATAATGTTGTTTCAATTTTTTCTGTGTACTCGTTGTGGTTTCAAAAGGCAAAGTGGACCATGGGTTGTTTTTCTAAACGTTTGAGGACGCAAAGTAATTAGTGAACTTCTTTTATGCCTTAACGGTTTGTGTCACTCGCGAACTTCCTGATTTGTTATTTTTCATCTCATTCCGAAAGGTTAGGTACCGTAAGTCACGTCACGTGCGGGTCTAGAAAGCCTGATGCTCTAACCATTTTCGCGTCATTCTTTCTGTTGTTTAGAACACTGGGCCAAGATGTAAGTTGTTGACAGGTATATTCCACAACTGGAAACACGGCGAATAAGTAACGATATCTATACTTAAAAATCTATGTGCATCCTATCATTATACTTTCTAATAGAAAAAGCATGTACAGTGGGAAAATACTTTGGAAGTAGTGATTATCAAAATCTGGCGACTAGAATGAAAGAATGGTAGTTTCGGTGAAGAAAACGACGAGAGCGCAGAAGCGCAAACACTATATTTCAAAGTGACGCCTTGGATGAACGAAATGGTCATGCTATAACGCTGTGTACAAGAAACAGTCTCATCGATGTGAAAACAAAATGCCGGTGAAATATACGAACGTGCACAATGAAGGAGTACTCACATCTGCTCAGCAGTAAGTAGGGTGCAGACGACTGACGACTTCAACGAAACTACAGAATCTTGTAAATCTGTGGGACACTAGTAACACAGACACTTTTGAAAAGCACACGCCCTGACCCTGTGTAGTATTCCTCCGAAGAGCCGCCTGTGTAAAATGGCAGCCGAGAGTACTGGGTTCTGCCATGGCATTAATGGTTGCCGCGTTGTACGTGTGTACACGTGTAAACCTCTCGCAGTGCATTGGTTATAGCGAGGCCTTCCGTGCAGGGCGGCCTGCTACAGCCTCTAGTGACGTCACGGCATGGGTGCTACGCGCAGGCGCACGAGCGACGGGGTTAGCGGGTGACGGTGCCGTTTCCAGTTGGAAATTTCGGTGCAACGGTGTGATTCGTCATGCATTGTACATTTCCCGCAGATTACATTACACCTGTGAAGAAAATTCGAAAAGGAACTTGAAACTGTAACCATTTTTCGCAGTATCAATGCAACTTAGCGCAAAGGTGATTACTTGAAAGTATGCTTCAGTTCCGAACTTTTGTGAAACACGCAATCCTGGAACATTATGTAATATCAAAAATACGATTTTTGCATGAGACAGCAAAGGGAAATAAACGTTCTAAACAAAAAAGAAAGAAATATAAAGAAAACGCTCACCACTGCGCATAAACCTACATGTATTAGGGAAATTTAAATAACTTGCATCTAATGTTGGTTTCAAGGCAGTTGCTCCTTATTTCAGTATCAGTATTTGTGAAAATATTTCCCAAAATGTGACGTGTTTATGGAACTACTTCTTTGAGGCCTTTGCCACAGGTACTTGCCTCAGGAAAGTGATAACAGAGAACTGTTTTTTCCAGAAGCTGTTTGAATACTTCCCTAGGATCTGTGGTGCTTGGAAACAAACATTCAGAGTCATCATATATAAGTTGCTGAAATATTTGTATCCTTCACGGACAATTTGAAATCTTAAGTCAGATGGTTGCTGCAAGGCACCTCTACACATACTGAGTTAGTATGTGTTAACCTCACTATTTGTTGTGCACGATGTGAACTCATCAGCACTAACAATAAGTGCTTCACATTTATCGCACCCACTTACATGAATTGTAATAAAAGGTGAGAAACTAACCTCCAATATAGAACAGCACACTTAAATCATTTTCAGAGGTTTCTATTTTATTTGCGTGTTCGTGAACGTGCCCCAAATTCATAATAGAAACTCGTTGGTCAGGTTTGGTATGACTTTTAGACAGAAGTTCCCAAACGGCGCAAATCGCATTTTTACCCCCCTCAGTCGGTAGAGCACTTGCCCGCGAAAGGCAAAGGTCCCGAGTTCGAGTCTCGGTCCGGCACACAGTTTTAATCTGCCAGGAAGTTTCATTTCAGCGCACACTCCGCTGTAGAATGAAAATTTCATTCTAGAAACATCCCCCAGGCTGTGGCTAAGCCATGTCTCCGCAATATCCTTTCTTTCAGGAGCACTAGTTCTGTACTGGCGGAAGTAAAGCTGTGAGGACGGGGCGTGAGTCGTGCTTGGGTAGCTCAGTCGGTAGAGCACTTGCCCGCGAAAGGCAAAGGTCCCAAGGTCGATTCTCGGTCTGGCACACAGTTTTAATCTGTCAGGAAGTTTCATATCAGCGCACACTCCGCTGTAGAGTGAAAATTTCATTCTAGAGACACTTATAGTTTTCAGTTTCTTGTCACAGTCTAAGACCTGCGCAACTACAAACATGTAGTAACATGCACCACACGTCTGTCTGCAACGAACAAACCTACTCTCTAGTCTAGAGGATTCGTCTGAAACATACCTAATAACAAATATTTGCAGCCCACAACATTGCTGAAAACGTATCCAGTTAAATGAGTTGTTGTTGTTGTTGTTGTTGCATGTAGCAAGGAAAAAATTATCATGTATTAATTTTCCAGTACGTTTAGACGGAGATGCAGGTGGTGGTAAGTATTTCCAGCGCATTAGGAACTTGGCAGAAGTTTTCAGAGCCGCGTGGAGTGACCGTGCGGTTCGAGATGCCATGTCACGGATTGCGCGGCCCCTGCCGCCGGGAGTTCGAGTCCTCCCTCGGGCATGGGTGTGTGTGTTGTTAAACATAAGATAGTTTAAGCAGTGTGTAAGTTTAGGGACCGATGACCGCAACAGTTTGGTTCCTTAGGAATTCACACACATTTGAACATTTTGAAGTTTTCAGATACTGAAACTGGCATCATCAACACAGCGTTTTGGTTCTTGCAAGGGGTCTCTGAGGCAAAAACCAGTCTTAGGAGAATAAACATCCGCAATCTCCGCCCACGAAAGAATAATCTGAATAAATTATGCATTGTCTACGGAACATTGCTCCTTGAAAAATGAATGTAGACCTCACGTGTTCTTTCCATTAAAATGACACATTGCCAACGTTCGACGTTGAATGTTTGAGGGATATAGTACTGTCTTCGACAATGATGGCGCCAACTTGACTAATTTACCGTCTTCGGAATTACGAAGGATTTTTAAATCTTTCAAACTAGGATTTAGAACTTTAGATGAATCCTGAAAACAAGGAAACATAAAAATCGGTTCCTCATCACAATGATATGATCAGTTATTACGTATACTTTTAAACAAATGGACAGAATCAAAAAGCTGAAATACTTTCACAAGCTGCGACGTAGTCATGAATACAAACAGTAATCTGTCGGATTAAATGGATAACGTATGAACCCCTTTTTAGCATTAGGACAAACAAGTTGAAAAAAATTACGGTTGAGTCTGTTATTATCACTTATCAGTGACAAAATGGTGTGTCTCACGTCGGTTTGTGTTTAAATGGCCTTACCAGTAAGATCTTCAAGCTCATCTGCGTCATGTGTCTTTGAAGGTAAAGGCCAATCACATCATTATTATCGGGAAATAAAGAAGTCAGCACATAAGTTCCATGATTCCCTCTAAAGGCCCAAATCTGTAAGTAACCCTTGGCGAAATATGTATTTCATCTAAAACCACACTCACAGTTTTCCAGTCTGGATGCAACCAATTACATGTCTCTGTAAAATAGGCAACCAAACCCGCTTTTAATGCGACTTCACTCTTCATGTCACCTGAAAGTTTTCTCAAATGCGACTGGTAGGGTAATGATCAAACACACAAATAGTTAGTGTGGCTGTAAGCACCACGAAATGAAAAAACACTGAATAAGCCCACAGGTTAGTCTCTCGCGAATATCGTGGTCGATTAAGTAAACTATTTTCAATTTTCTCTTCAAAAACTTTACCTTGCTAGTAAAACTTGACTCATCATTATCTCTTTTTAAGTCACTAGCGGATTGATCCATCGTTGTGCAAACATTGCCCAGTTTCACCTTAATGCCGTATCCACAGGCATTATTCTGACAGCTGCTCAAAGCAGAGAATCACTTAAACACCACTTAAAGTTGCTGGAAGGCACCTTACAGCTATTCTGACGTATTTACGAACTCCTATCTTTTATAAGTCTTATAAAATATAAAATAAATGGAATGTCTTTGACACATCTGTAAAGTAATAGATCCATGGTAGACTTAAAGGAGAAGTCACATGTAGTTCACGTACTCTATTTGTAAAAGCATCATAATTTGTAATCTCGTTCTGTGCAAACCTTGCACTGGAATTTCGTTCCTCTCGACACAAAATCTTTTCTGTTCTTTCCTCTGACGACTTTCTTTCAGCAGACGAATGAACAGACATGTAGGATCGTTCTGTAGGGAAGGAACAGCATCCCGTACCAACTTGGGAATCGTCCTACGAACTGTCAGCACAGAACCATTTGCTCTCCTCATTTTATCTTAAGTAATTATGCGCTTTTCGGCGAAATATTTAGCACAAATTACAGAATTCTCTCCAGGTGTGAAATTTGCGCCATGAATTGACCGCAAACACTTAGCCCGCGTTGTTGCACTTGTTATTCAATATTAAACTTGAACCGAGTGTTAGCAGCCGCGAGGGGTAGCCACGCGGTCTGAGGCGTCTTGTCACGGTCCGCGCAGCTCCCCACCCCCACCCCCACCCCCACCCTTCACCCCCATCGGATGTTCGAGTCCTCCTGCGGGCATGGGTGTGAGTGTGTGTCGTCCTTATCGTAAGTTTAAGTTAGATTAAATAGTGTGTAAGCTTAGGGACCGATGACATCAGCAGTTTGGTCCCAGAAGACCTTACCACAAATTTCTAAAAATTTCCGAGTGTTAGCGACCACATATTTCCAAAAATTTCCGAGTGTTAGCGTATTTTGGTAATGAAAATATTGAAATATTTTGTTCCTCGTTCGTCGTGTTATTTGCAGTATAACCTGGTCCACAGCAAGTACGCCACATTGCGAACACCTACAGCAAGTAACGGACCGAGATCTCCTTTTTAAAAAGCAAGGAAACCGTGATACTCACGATTGAGCAAGGACTGTTTGTAATCACGTATTATCTCCGACAGTTGACGGACTATTTCCTAATATGGAGACACACTACGATTGAAACAAATTCAACTCCAGAAAAGCTCAGGCGATGGTCTTCATACTATCGCTAAAAGTGTAATGAACGCACGAATACCGCTTCGGAAACCCCGAGGCTTGGCACTCAGTTCGTGACGTCACGCCGATTACCTGTCAATTGTCGCATGCTTCATATCCAGTACGCTACGGTTATACACTTCTGCCATGAAAGGACACTGTTGTAGTGCGTGTGACAAAGTATTTCAAATAAATAAAAGAACGCTAAGCCACAGATTCCATTAGGAGCAAAATAAATCAGTTTAATTTTAGAAATAGAACTTCGTAAAGCCAGCAAATATAAATACTAGCACCAGCGTAAAACCAGTGAATAATATCAGTCCCTACAGCTACGGATAGCGAGCACGTTAAGTAACTGGAAGCAGTTGGCAGCAGCACCATTAGTCCACCTGTCTGTACGCGATCAAAAGCTGTTTATGGAGACTGCTGCAGCTGAACTGATCACGTGCTGGCGCCTCTCTGACGTCAACGCCAGATGGAGCGGGGCCCAGCGGCCCTTTCCAGGCTGAACTTGATGCTACTGAGTATATGAAGACAACGGGTGTACTTTGTTTAACATTCAGCAAAAATATTCTAAATTCATCTCCCGCCGCATGTCCGTCCCAAGTCAACGAGTCGGCTGAGCTTAATACGCAGAAAAAAATTCTGAATTCAAAAATGTTCAAATGTTTGTGAATTTCTAAGGGACCAGACTGCTGACATCATCGGTCCCTAGACGTACACACTACTTAAACTAACTTATGCTAAGGACAACACACACACCCATGCTCGATGGAGGACTCGAACCTCCAGCGGGAGGGGCGGTACAATCCGTGACAAGGCGCCTCAAACAACGCGGCCTGTCAACGCGGCTCTAAATTCATCTACCGGCGCCAGTCCGACAGGGGACACGGAGTCTACTTTGATTTACACTCAGTAAAAATTTTCTGAATTGATCTACCGTCCGCTAGACGTCAGAAGACATCGAGTCTACATTCTATTATGTTCAGTCAAATATTTCTCAAATCCAATGCCATCGCCTAGCCACTTAAGGGCATGAAGACTACTTATTATTAGATAAAATCAGTATTTCAATATTTACCACTCAAATGAAGAAATTTCTCAAAACTACTTAATCCTGGCACAAGGAACTGTGATTTTAATTACTAATCTCATATTCGGAAAAGTATATAACGCAAATGAAAAATACTTTAGAGTTAATAATTCCTTACTTTGAAGTTTAATTAAGTCAGCCAATGCCTGTTTCAAAGCTATGTTGAGATAATAGGCAAAGAGAGGACCTTCCTTATTCTCAGTCACCACTTGCTATTTGATGTTTTTTAAGAAATAAGTACTTTGTACTTCACATAGTTACATGCTATCTAGTGAACATGCCCATCCTCTTTTTCTACCTGTAATTGTAGTCTTTTCTAAAAAGGAAAGCAGCCACATACTGGTATAATCAGCATAACCTAAGTATTTTGTACTTCTAATTTAGAGCCATCGCGTTATCTTCTGATAGAATTCAAATTGATGAAGTCCTCTGGCCTTTTCTTTTCCTTTTTTGTTTTCGAAGACTTGAAGCATATTCATCAGAATAACTTCAAAACTTCGAGGAAGCGATAAAGTGTTACTTTTAGATGAAGGATACGTATTTTCATGAATGTTTGTAAAGATATAGTCTTGTTCAGTTAAAATTTGGACAGCAACGACTATTTGTTAACGTTGAGATTATACAGAACAGTCATCCTAACTTCACAGGATTAGACATTGCTCATCCTAGCCAAATTTATGTATGCATTTGATATTTACTTTTGTTTTTGACTCTATTAAAAGTGTTAAAGTTATATGCAGCACCGAAGTGCTCCACCTCTACTGCCCCTACTCGCTTCCTTCAGTCTCGCCCTATATTACAGAAGCAGTTCCCAGGAGCAGACCCACGCGCCGCCTTTCCAGGCGGGATACAAAATGGGTTCAGTGTGTTACTACCGTCGAATCGAATATCCTCCCTTTGCATTACATACTGTACATTCTGATAGCCAAATCTGCTCACTATCACTGAAGTATGCCAGGTGACATATCCATCTACTTGTTACGACGTATAGAATCTCATGCAAGGTGCGAGATGAAGATCCATTCAATCTGTCACCATACAACCTGGGTGATTTGGTCATTGTAGAAGGCACAATGGACCACTACAAATACCCATCTATCCTTGGGAACTATGTCCATCATTAGATGCAGACTGTTTTTCCTCAGCACAATGGCATCTACGACCAAACTCCCTCGGTTTAAACCCAATCAAGAATCTGTGAGACCGCCTGTAATAGGCTGTACACGCCATTGATCCTCAACCGAAAAATTTAGTGCAGCTGGCCACGGAACTGGAGTCAGGATGGCCCCACATCCCCGTCAGTACTTTCCAGAAGATCTCTACCTGCACATCTCACAACAGTCCACACTGTCAAATGTGGTTAGTCAGGCTTTTGACGGGTGGTCATACTAATGTGACTTCACAGTGTATGACGTAAAGCAGCCATTAAAACAAATAGCCTCAGCTTTAGAAATACGTTTCCTTTTTTCACTATCAATACACGCGACGCAATGAATCATAATGCAACACTTTTTTTTCTAGAAGCAGTAATTTTTATTCAGGATTCCAAAACTCCATATTATTCCCCACTCGTTTGGCTATAAAACTCTATTTTTCAACATAATCTCCATTCAATGCGACAGCCTTAAGCCACTTTACTGGGATACCTGTATGCAGGTATCAAAACAAATAGCTTCAGCTTTCGAAATCCGTGTCTTTTTTATACTGTCAATACACCTCATGCACTGAATCAGTGATGCAACACTTTTTTTTTCTAAAAGCAAATATTATTCAATATTCCAATACTCCATATTATTCCCCACCATTTTGGCTAAAAACTCTATTATTCAACATAATCTCCATTCGATGCGACAGTCTTACGCCACCTTACTGGGATACCTGTACGCCCTCATAGTACCACTCTATGGGTCGACGTCGGAACCAACATCTTGCTGCATCATTAACCTCCCGATCATCCAAGTACTGCCTCCCGCGGAGTGCATCCTCCATTGGACCAAACAGATGAAAGCTCCGTAGGCGCTGAGAAATTCACGGGACACACACCTTTGAGCAGCACATCTGGTGGACAAGCGTGTCAGCACTACCAACAGATTCGTCCTGTTCTGCAGCGAGGTATGCGAGCGTGATGTCTCGATCACATCGAATGAGAGTGTTCACACATTCCACCACTGTAGGTGTCATAGCAGTTTGCGGCCAGCCAGCACGTGGGAGATCGGACAGGTTTTCGCCCACCTGTTGAGATATTCACAGACGCTTCGCTCAACGACGCATCCTGCTTTTGTTCACTGCGAGGTCTCGGTAGACATTCCGCAAGCTCCTATGAATATCTGCGATGCTTTGGTTTTCCTCCAAAATAAACTCAAAGACAGCTTTCTGCTTGGAACGCATCTTCGCTACAGACTCCATTTTTATGCATAGCGCCACCGCCTATCGGAACTTCATAAAACTGTAGGATCTGAAGTGGGAATATTCCACGATGTTCAAAAATGGTTCAAATGGCTCTGAGCACTATGCGACTCAACTGCTGAGGTCATCAGTCGCCTAGAACTTAGCACTAATTAAACCTAACTAACCTAAGGACAGCACACAACACCCAGCCATCACGAGGCAGAGAAAATCCCTGACCCCGCCGGGAATCGAACCCGGGAACCCGGGCGTGGGAAGCGAGAACGCTACCGCACGACCACGAGATGCGGGCCACGATGTCCCACAACAAATTTCTCAAGTTTTAAATCGAAATAGGAAGACAAAAAACGTGTCACTTTATTTATTGAACGCCCCTCGTAGACATTTATTTTAGTAACAATATACACTAGAAATTTGTTAATAATTACGAACACCTGAAGTCAAGAATCACTTGAATAATACGTAACTCCAGCGCTGACGAAAGTCAATAAACATCAACTGCCATAAATTACTGTGTTAAACAAAAAACCTGAAGAGTTTTTCATGTTTTTCACATTTTCTTAAAAAACTTATCAAGTGTGCACAGAAAATCCATTAATGAATAAAGAAAATAACGATAACTGCTGCTAGAATACATAATATTCAGCACTATGAAAATTTTTATCAGCATCAATGTATTGACGTGAGATTGCGAACAGTTTTTGATCAAACACTAAATCGGCTGCGCGTTTTCGCATGGCTTTTCGCTTATAAACTACGTCTGGAACATCCATACCGGCAGTACAGTATTCCTCCATCGAAATTCCAGGAGACCACTCGCCTGCGTACGTCTTTTCCATGCCTGCTACGTCCTAATGAAATAGCTCGTTATGTTTGTCAAAAAATTATGTTTGTCAAAAAACGCTCCAGAACCTTGGGGAAAGAATTCGAGGTGATCATGAAAGAAGTGAATTCCAGTGACATGTTACAGACAAGGTTTTCATAACATGAGACAAATTCCCCATAGGCACCTTATAATTTTGTGCTTACTTGTTTCCAAGAAACTGAAGCAAACTTCTTTAAAACTTTGCTAGGCACCCTTCTCGTCGCCACGCTACATTTTGTCAAATTGCTTGCTCCTGAAATGTTCTCTTACACCTGAGACAACGAAGATACGCACTTTGAATGTTGATTTACTCAATCGTGGGATTTTATCCTCATACGCTCATGATTCATTTTCTTTACACAATTTTTTTGTGAATGATATGAAAACCACAGAAGTATAAATTACAATTACTATCACCTACAGCGCTACTGTTGTACTCATGAAGTCTTTTTCCTATTTCATTTTTATTGTCCATTCCATAACTCTGCTTCATAATCTTTCCTATGCTATATACGTCAAGTGTCCCATGATTATTAGAGTTTCAACTCTCTCTATATACCGAGTTACTGTTTCAGTTCCCACGCATAGTGTCTCCATTTTGTCATCGCGTGATTGTTACGTTAGCACGTCAATTTGAGGAACAGTATTTGGATTGGATTCGTTCCAGATCTGATGAGAATATTCCTATCGCTAAATTGTTAGTAGTGACTTACTCTTTTCCCTTCCTTCCTACAACAAACGGATGCTGCTTCCGTTCTACCTATTCTGCCGTTGCTGGTATTACCATATACTCGTTTTCCTTTTCATTTCACTTCACTGAACATCTAGACTGAGGCCTTTCTTTTTAGGTTTCCTGTCTTCCATACCAGGGTCGGACTTCAAGCTTTGCACGCTCCATCTCGCAGAACGTTACCCTCTCGTTGGCTATTCAGTCATTTTCCCACGGTCTTCTCATGGTTTTCTCGTGGCAGTCCCCTCCCAGACATCCACACAAGGAATTAGTCTGTAAGGTATCTTTTGCCAACGGAGAATCATCATGACTTAGTTCAGTTAAAGAATATATTTTCTAAGGATGCAAATCAACATTCCTTGATCCAGTGGTTTCCATCGTTCCGCATCGTCTTGCCGTTCAGCGTTGCTGATTCTTTCGCCTTTAGAGGCAGTTTTCGCTCCGCAAAGGCAAGAGGGTCTGCTCAATCTCTATTCAATTGTAATCCAAGTCCCCTTCAATAATGGGCTACGATATTTTGATGTCACTCCTGTAGCGGCCTGGTACGGTACTGTGCCGCAGGAATCTCAATGTGTACCCCGACAGCGGACAAGGAACTGTAAACAATGTATGACGTGTATATCTCTATTGTCTATTGTCACACCACAATGTATGAAAGATGTTTATATTTTATTAATAGGATTATGTAGGAATAATTAATATTTGTTATGTTGGAAATAATTGTGGTAGCAGGGAATGTCTGCACCAAAGTATTGTTGGCAGGAGAGACCGCACATTGATATAATTTTAAAAAGGGCGGGACAATGTTGAGTGTTTATGGAAAAAGTTCAAGGCAATCGTAAAATGCGTTTTAGACAGGTACGTGCCGAGTAAAACTGTGAGGGACGGGAAAAACCCGTGGTACAACAACAAAGTTAGGAAACTACTGCGAAAGCAAAGAGAGCTTCACTCTAAGTTTAAACGCAGCCAAAACCTCTCAGACAAACAGAAGCTAAACGATGTCAAAGTTAGCGTAAGGAGGGCTATGCGTGAAGCGTTCAGTGAATTCGAAAGTAAAATTCTATGTACCGACTTGACAGAAAATCCTAGGAAGTTCTGGTCTTACGTTAAATCAGTAAGTGGCTCGAAACAGCATATCCAGACACTCCGGGATGATGATGGCATTGAAACAGAGGATGACACGCGTAAAGCTGAAATACTAAACACCTTTTTCCAAAGCTGTTTCACAGAGGAAGACCGCACTGCAGTTCCTTCTCTAAATCCTCGCACAAACGAAAAAATGGCTGACATCGAAATAAGTGTCCAAGGAATACAAAAGCAACTGGAATCACTCAACAGAGGAAAGTCCACTGGACCTGACGGGATACCAATTCGATTCTACACAGAGTACGCGAAAGAACTTGCCCCCTTTCTAACAGCCGTGTACCGCAAGTCTCTAGAGGAACGGACGGTTCCAAATGATTGGAAAAGAGCACAGATAGTCCCAGTCTTCAAGAAGGGTCGTCGAGCAGATGCGCAAAACTATAGACCTATATCTCTGACGTCGATCTGTAGTAGAATTTTAGAACATGTTTTTTGCTCGAGTATCATGCCGTTTTTGGAAACCCAGAATCTACTATGTAGGAATCAACATGGATTCCGGAAACAGCGATCGTGTGAGACCCAACTCGCTTTATTTGTTCATGAGACCCAGAAAATATTAGATACAGTCTCCCAGGTAGATGCTATTTTCCTTGACATCCGGAAGGCGTTCGATACAGCTCCGCACTGTCGCCTGATAAACAAAGTAAGAGCTTACGGAATATCAGACCAGCGGTGTGGCTGGATTGAAGAGTTTTTAGCAAACGGAACACAGCATGTTGTTATCAATGGAGAGACGTCTACAGACGTTAAAGTAACCTCTGGCGTGCCACAGGGGAGTGTTATGGGACCACTGCTTTTCACAATATATATAAATGACCTATAGATAGCGTCGGAAGTCCCATGCGGCTTTTCGCGGATGATGCTGTAGTATACAGAGAAGTTGCAGCGTTAGAAAATTGTAGCGAAATGCAGGAAGATCTGCAGCGGATAGGCACTTGGTGCAGGGAGTGGCAACTGACCCTTAACATAGACAAATGTAATGTCTTGCGGATACATAGAAAGAAGGATCCTTTATTGTATGATTATATGATAGCGGAACAAACACTGGTAGCAGTTACTTCTGTAAAATATCTGGGAGTATGCGTGCGGAACGATTTGAAGTGGAACGATCATATAAAGTTGATTGTTGGTAAGGCGGGTACCAGGTTGAGATTCATTGGGAGAGTCCTTAGAAAATGTAGTCCATCAACAAAGGAGGTGGCTTACAAAACACTCGTTCGACCTATACTTGAGTATTGCTCATCAGTGTGGGATCCGTACCAGATCGGGTTGACGGAGGAGATAGAGAAGATCCAAAGAAGAGCGGCGCGTTTCGTCACAGGGTTACTTGGAAACCGTGATAGCGTTACGGAGATGTTTAGAAAACTCAAGTGGCAGACTCTGCAAGAGAGGCGCTCTGCATCGCGGTGTAGCTTGCTCGCCAGGTTTCGAGAGGGTGCGTTTCTGGATGAGGTATCGAATATATTGCTTCCCCCTACTTATACCTCCCGAGGAGATCACGAATGTAAAATTAGAGAGATTAGAGCGCGCACGGAGGCTTTCAGACAGTCGTTCTTCCCGCGAACCATACGCGACTGGAACAGGAAAGGGAGGTAATGACAGTGGCACGTAAAGTGCCCTCCGCCACACACCGTTGGGTGGCTGGCGGAGTATAAATGTAGATGTAGATGTAGAGACCGCGTATGGATACATTTTAAGAAAAGTGCGGGAAAGACCACGCATTGATACATTTTGTAATGGTATCAGGGATTGTCTGCACCAGAAAGCATTGATGGTTGGAGAGACCGCACTTAAGCGTTCGTAGGAAGTCAGAAGTAAGCGAGAAGTGAAGCGAGTCGGTAGCAGGTCTGAAGCTAGAGTTTGAGAGGAGCGGTGTGCCTGCCAGCCACCAGCTATGATTTACAAGAGATTATAAACGGATGTACAGAGACATCAGCTAACTATTATCATAAGCGGAACTAATATTATTGAATTAATTTTTGAGAAACTCAAGACTACTGAAGGTATGTTTGCGCAATGCTAGTTGTAAGATTATTGTAAAAAGTAAGTCCCATTTGAACGTTTGTAAAATCATTTCATTCAGAAAATAATTAATTTTTGCGAGCAGTATTGCATTACTGATTATAATCCATCCCAAAAACCATCAACGTAAAACTTTGCAAAATTTTATTGCTGTCAAGAAAATGTTTAACCATGAATTACGTAACTTCAGTCAAATTAATTAAAGAATAACGTCAGCTTTGCTATTATAGAATAACATCAGCTTTGGTAATAAATACAGCCACTTATTACGACAGCCCACCAGCAGCTAATAGAGTATAGTAAAACAGAGTAAGTATACTCATATCGCAGTTCGATGTAGCAGTCAGATGGCGATCCAGTAACAGTAAAAAGGTAAGGAACAGTTTTGGGTTATCGCAGGTAACGACTGAGGGCCACGACGACGACATATTCTATGTTTCGTCCAAATAATCAGAAAATCACTTTTAATAAGCAGCATTTAAATTTGTATGCGAAGATTGAGAAAGAGAATTAATTTCAAAGGGAAGATTTCATTTGTTATTATTAAGCAAGAGATAGAAATCCTAAGCGAAGGTTTCATAGGTTATTGTAGAAGGAAAGGTTGCGTAACAAAAGAGATATAGAGGAGACGGGAAGGTTTCAACAAACAAACAAATAATTACGTAACTTAATATTTTCGAGGCGACAATTCAAACTTCACGACTACCTCTCACAACGGTAGGAGCTTTTTCGTACACAAAGACTTTCTTCGTGTTAGCAACTTCTATTCTCTGCGTCACTTACTTCTGTTGTAAGTATGTAATTCACTGAAATGGCTGAAACAGCATTTCATTTGTACTTTATTAGAATGTAACTCTCTTTAAATGATAAAAATCATAAACGAAACATACCTCATCGGTGCGCAACAACGCTTCCTCTTTAACCTAGACGTTACCGACCGACCGGTTCCGGCAGCTGTGAGAGAAAGTTGCCTCCGCTATTTCTGGCTCACCTCCATCAGCACGTCGTGAATAGCTTCCAAGAACTTAATCTGCACGTTTTAATCAAATGCCGTCCTCGGCCTCACTCAGCCACTCCGAGGTGAGTTTTCACGTAGGTGAAAAGTATTCATTCCACAAAGGAATGTAATCACAGTTACCTGTGACGTTCGTAAACGTAGACCTATTCATGAAGTGTTTACGCAGTTGGGAATATTAACTGTCCTGTTGGTTCGTAAGCTCGAAGTGTTTTTCCGTGAATTTACAGGTACACATAACAGACACTTTAGCTGTCAATAATACAGGGTGATTCAAAAAGAATACCACAACTTAAAAATGTGTATTTAATGAAAGAAACATAATATAACCTTCTGTTATACATCATTACAAAGAGTATTTAAAAAGGTTTTTTTTCACTCAAAAACAAGTTCAGAGATGTTCAATATGGCCCCCTCCAGACACACGAGCAATATCAACCCGATACTCCAACTCGTTACACACTCTCTGTAGCATCTCAGGCGTAACAGTTTGGATAGCTGCTGTTATTTCTCGTTTCAAATCATCAATGATGGCTGGGAGAGGTGGCCGGAACACCATATCCTTAACATACCCCCATAAGAAAAAATCGCAGGGGGTAAGATCAGGGCTTCTTGGAGGCCAGTGATGAAGTGCTCTGTCACGGGCTGCCTGGCGGCCGATCCATCGCCTCGGGTAGTTGATGTTCAGGTAGTTACGAACAGATAAGTGCCAATGTGGTGGCGCTCCATCCTGCTGAAATATGAATTGTTGTGCTTCTTGTTCGAGCTGAGGGAACAGCCAATTCTCTAACATCTCCAGATACTGTAGTCCAGTTACAGTAGCACCTTCGAAGAAAAAGGGACCAAAAACTTTATTGGCTGAAATGGCACAGAAAACGTTCACCTTAGGCGAGTCACGTTCATACTGAGTTGTTTCCCGCGGATTCTCAGTGCCCCATATACAGACATTGTGACGGTTGACTTTCCCGTTAGTGTGGAAAGTTGCTTCATCACTAAACACAATCTTTGAAACGAAAGATTCATCTGTTTCCATTTGAGCAAGGATAAAATCACAGAAATCGATTCTTTTAATCTTATCAGCTGCAGACAGTGCTTGGACCAATTTCAGACGATAAGGTTTCATAACTGACCTTTTTCGTAGGACTCTCCATACAGTTGATTGTGGAATTTGCAGCTCTCTGCTAGCTCTGCGAGTCGATTTTCCTGGGCTGCGAACAAATGCTTGCTGGATGCGTGCTACATTTTCATCACTCGTTCTCGGCCGTCCAGAACTTTTCCCTTTGCACAAACACCCATTCTCTGTAAACTGTTTATACCAACGTTTAATACACCACCTATCAGGAGGTTTAACACCATACTTCGTTCGAAATGCACGCTGAACAACTGTCGTCGATTCACTTCTGCCGTACTCAATAACACAAAAAGCTTTCTGTAGAGCGTTCGCCATCTTAGCATCAACTGACGCTGACGCCTAGTCAGCAGCGCCTCAAGCGAACAAATGTACAACTAAATGAAACTTCATAGCTCCCTTAATTCGCCGACAGATAGTGCTTAGCTCTGCCTTTTGTCGTTGCAGAGTTTTAAATTCCTAAAGTTGTGGTATTCTTTTTGAATCACCCTGTATATACACCTCCAATAATTACAACAATCTTCCGGCGCTGGGATGACTTTTCGGTTCCGTGTATGTAGCAATCACGTGGTTTTTAGGTGAAGAACTCATGTAGCCAGGTTCGGAGCGCCGGAGCGCATTTTCATCCGGGGAGGAAGTTCGTTGAAGGTTATTCGATAGAGAGCGGAAAAGGTGAAAATCTGAGAGCGCAAGGTCAGGTGACTAAGGTGGTTACGGAATGACTACCCAACACGACTTCTATGTGGTTTTGTTTGTCAATCTAACAGAATGCGGGCGGGCGCCAGCGAGGAGGGCCATCGCTTCACACAGTCTCCCTCGTCGTTGTTCTTGCACTGCGTCTGCAAGTCGTCTCTCTTGTTGACAATAAAGCAGTGATGGTTACACCTCGGAGAAGCAATTCATAGTATACCACACCGCCGCAGTTCATCGAGATGCGTAACATTATCTTTTGTGGATGCGTGCAGGTCTCCCTACGGGCAGTTGCTGCTTTTTTTGGGCTTTGGGCTTTGTTTGCTTATATTAGCGTAAAGACACCATTTCTCGTCACCAGTCGCGGTAAAGTATAGGAGTGGTCGGAGTTGTTCACGAGTCAGATGATGATGTGGAAGCAGAGAGGCACACATGGCCACCCGCTAATTTTTGTTATTTAGGCTTAGAACGTGCGGTACCCATACAACTGATTTCTGAAACGTTCCCGTTGCATGCAAACGTCGCATGATGACGGAATGATCACGGTCCGTCACATTTGCCTGTTCTCGACTACACTGACATGAATCATTGCGGATTAATGCGTTTAAACGGTCTTCACCAAACCACGAAAGTCTTCCTGAAAGTGGTGAGCCACTAATGTCAAAACGATTCTCCTTAAAAGGAGAAAACCATTTTTTTCCCTGCTCTGTCCAGTGTCATTAACCCCATACACGGCGCAAATGTTTCTGGCTACCTGCACTGCTGCCACTCCTCTACTGAACTCAACCAGGAGAACAATGTCTGAAATGTTCCGGTTGCGCCACTTGGCACACCATTTTATAGCGTCCACAGCTTCACTATCTCCAAATGACAATATGTAATCCCAAACAGCAACACTGAACTACAAATAAAAGACGACAGTTGGTAAATAAACGTATAGCAACCTGCGCACCAACATGCGAAGTATAAACGCAACTAACTTACGCAACAGCCTAATACAGTCTTGTTATGCATACGTATGTATTTACTAAGAAAAGTTCTCAAGTAGCCATTCAGGTTCGATGATACTAATGATACCCAAGAACACAACACTAGAAGGCAAAAAATCATTACTACCTTTTAGCGAGTATAAGTTTAGCACAAAACAAGGGAAAGTCACATGCGGCAATGTCTGACAGACACCTTTAGCATTTCTATGTTAACCCACAATAAAGTTGTTTCTCTATGATAACTCCTTCTGCACAACGTGGTAATCCTTGGACGGAAGTAAACAGTGGTTCAAATGGCTCTGAGCACTATGGGACTTAACTGCTGAGGTCATCAGTCCCCTAGAACTTAGAACTACTTAAACCTAACTAACTTAAGGACATCACACACATCCATGCCCGAGGCAGGTTTCGAACCTGCCACCGTAGCGGTCACGCGGACTGCACCGCCTAGAATCGCACGGCCACAACGGCCGGCCGGAAGTAAATAGTATTTTACCTACTTGCAAATGACCGGTCAGACGCATATTTACTTAACACGTCTAAAACTTTCGCTCAACTGACACCTTCCACAATACGCTCAGTTTTTAGTAAAGGACGAACAGATATGTATTTGAGTTTTGGGACACGCATCTAACCAAAGGCAAGCGGCTACAAAGCCAAAATCCTCCATGAACGTGTAATCAGGTTCAGAATGAATTTTCGCTCTGCAGCGGAGTACGCATGGATTTGAAACTTCCAGGCAGATTTAAACTATGAGCCCGATCGGAACTCGAACCTGAGACCTTTCGTTCGTTAAGTCGCTGCTATGCATTTTTCTGGATTTATATTAATCTACCAGTTGTTGCACCAGTTTACGATTTCGCCTAGGTGCCCCTGTAGCTTCCTAGCGTTGAAGTTGGGGCTGCAGCCGCTTTTATAGACCACCGAATCATTGGCACATAGCGCTATTTCAGCACTTGCCAAATTTGGCACGAAGTTGGTGGACAGCGAGTAAAAATATGGGGCCTAAAACCGAGCTTTGCAGAACCTCGGCCACAGCATCCCTGATCGTACTGACACGTTTGCTGCACCTGACAGAGTACTGACTTCCTACCAGATCGAGTCAGTCGTGCTGATCGTGTGTCATGAAATGTCTGACAGAGATAATTTACAAATTAAGCCATTATGTCAGACTTTATCGCACGCTTTCTCGATCTCGAGAAACACCGCTGTTGTCTTTCCTATCCCTTGCCCTAGATATGTGTTCCACCAGACGCAGGGGCTGATGGTGGTGATATGTTCTGGACGGAATCCAAATTGCTCAGGGATGATTATGTTGTTGTCACTTAGAAATTTGGTGAGGTCTTTGTGGATAAAACACTCCAGTACTTTTCCTAGGAAGGACAGGAGTGAAGTGGGTCGACAGGTTTCAGGGAGGAGTGGGTACTTATTTGGTTTAGGTAAGGTTATGACCTGATCAGTTCTCTAGACAGTTTATGGCTTATGGCTCTGAGCACTATGGGACTCAACTGCTGTGGTCATAAGTCCCCTAGAACTTAGAACTACTTAAACCTAACTAACCTAAGGACAGCACACAACACCCAGCCATCACGAGGCAGAGAAAATCCCTGACCCCGCCGGGAATCGAACCCGGGAACCCGGGCGTGGGAAGCGAGAACGCTACCGCACGACCACGAGATGCGGGCATCTCTAGACAGTTGAGAAGTATTTTGGGAAGAGGCATTGATTGTATAAAGAGGTTAGGTAGGCGACTGCAGTAGGAGGTAGGTGGATTTGGTATGGGGCACGGATATTTTCACGACTGGGAGATTTATCGTTCCCTAGTCGTCTGATGTAGGCACGCAGAAGGCGAACGGAAACCGTCGTAAAATCTGTCTCTGGACCTTTGCCTCAATTTAAACACTCCTATTATATCCTCCTGCTTATCACTCCCGTCATAACTGATGATGTGAGTTTGGAATACGACTCTAGCGACGCCGCCAGTATTTTCTGCTTTGTTCTCGTCTTCATATACTAGTCTACATTCAGCTCAGACTGTCCTGTCTGCCCTGGGAGTAGCCTTCTGCGCATTCATGGCCTTCCACACTTGGTTCGTGTCCTGCTCGACATTTCTCTACCGTCCTTCCCAACAAGGGCCTCTGGGCTCCGTAATCTTTCTTTCACCTGAGCTTCAAGCCGCTTAAGCAATCGACGGTCGGCGGGGAAGCTGTTGCCAGTCCTTCCTCACGAGCCACTTAGTGACTCTCGGGTTCCAGATACCAGGAACAGACCCCTAGCATATGTTCAGTGCCAGCCTGGTACTCGTCTCCCAAGCACAGATCTGTAGGAGGAGAGTGGTGTTTTCCTAGGGTGTATATTGCTCTCATTAAGTATGTTGTTTTTGCCATACTCCGGATTCTATCTTCGACATTGCCTCATTTCAGGACGACTTGGTTGTGGTCTGAGTCCAGATCTTAGTGCACTGTTGGTGGTGCTCTCCAATGCAGGCCACTACAAAGGAAGATATGCAGAATATCTGGTGTGTAGTCTGCTTGGTATGGGATGTGAGTAGAGTCACTGTAAGCAACTTTCCCCACAAAGGGATTGCTGTTCGATCCACCAACTGCCATTTCTAGTGCAGTATCCCCAGTCCCTGATTTTGGAGTGCTGAACAAACTCTGAAGGCCCTGTATGCTGTAGTTTGTTTGTGGAGGCTTGTATGTGGAAACTGTCGAAATAATGTGTTTAACTACTTGCAACTGGCAGCCTCGACTGAGGCCAAGTTTCGCTTATCGCTCTTTCGCTAGAAAACCCTCTGCCTCACGTGGATGGCGACCCCTCTGCCTAGAGTATCTCCGCTCCTGCTCAGGTGAGTCCCTCGTTATCTGTAGCGACTCCCTGAGCAGTTTACGAGCTATCGACCAGTGTTTCCCTCGCTCTCGTCTGGTGATGGCTGTCCAGGAGTCCCTCCATGCTCTTGCCCGTTGCGGCCGTTGCGGCCGCTCTGTGGTCTTTGTGTGGACCCCAGGCCATGTTGGGATACCCTGCAATGAAAATGTTGACCGCCTGGCGAAAGTGGCCACCAGTCAACCATCTCTGGACGTTGGCCTCCCGGAGACTGATTTGCGAGCTTTCTTACGCTGCAAAGTTTTTGCGCTATGAGACGCTGAATGGCGCAGTCTGACCACACCCAATAAACTCCATGCTATCAAGGAGACGACGACTGTGTGGCGGTCATCCATGCGAGCCAATCGCAGAAACTCATTTGTCCTTTGTCGGCTCCGCATTGGCCACACCCGGCTGACGCACAGTTATTTACTGCGTCAGGAGGACCCTCCTCTATGTCACTGCGGGGCGGCTTTGGCAGTGGCCCTCATTTTGTGGGCCTGTCCCGTTTTAGCTGTGGTCAGGCAGACATTTGCGCTGCCTGATACGCTCCCTGCCCTTTTAACAGATGACACTGCCATGACAGGCTTAGTTTTGCGTTTTATTCGGGCAGGGGGCTTTTATCACTTAATCTAAGTGTTTGTCCTTTTTTGTGTTGAGTCTGGCATTTAGCCTACGGTTTTAGACTGAGTTTTTAATGAGTCTCTCAGTGGTTGGCCTTTCCGTTTTTGTTTCTATGGTCGACCAACCACTGTCACACTCTGTGTGATTTTAATTTATTTTGTCTGGTCTCTGTCTAAGTCTTTCTTTGTCCTGTGTCGTCTGTCGTCTTTTCCATTGTTCGTTTTTTTATTCTGTGTGTGTGTTTGAAAGTTTGAAACAAGGGACCGATGACCGTAGCAGTCTGGTCCCTTTAATCCCCCCAAAACCAACCATCCAACTGTGCACCGTAAATCGATCTGTCACTCATAGATGCATCTGTGTGATGCAGGTGACATGTATGTCATTCCAGACTAGCAAGCACTGTATCTGGGGGTTTTTGGCAGAAATTGCATCGGTATTCCATGTTAAAATTCTGATGGTCCATCAGCATAACGGCTTTAGCTAAGCTCAATACCTATGCGAATCTATCTTTGTCAGTGTGGACTGCCCTCAGCTCCTCCTTGATCTTACGGACTAATGAACTCAGATTCATCCCTGGGACAGTGACCTGATATCTCTGAGTTTCCTCAGCAACCAAGACTAGTGCCAGCGTCTGGCTCCACCTGAGGTGGTTGTGTGGTTGGCTCAGTGGTTGTACTGGTACCTACATTAATCTCTGTGGGCGACTGTGATGGAGGTGGACTGGTGATGCGAGTGGGCTCTATTCCTGCAGAGCTGGATGGGACACCGCGACAGCAGAGATGGAGGGGAATGTCCAAGGTGCCCATCTTCGGCGTAGAGCTGAAAACTGACCGAGGTGAACTCAAAACTCTTGTATTGCTATCCCGAGGTGGTGGTAGCAGCAGTGGGAGTTTTTGCTACCACTGACTTTCCGATATTTTTGATAAACCTCACGGGCACGGCAGTTAACCAAGAGTGGACTCTTGTAGTTGGTGGAGATGAGGTTGGCTGTTTATCTCCTTTCTGCATAGCTCGTATAGGTGAGGACCAGTGCACTTAATACACTAGGCTGCAAACTGCAGTTCTTGCTGGCGCAATTGTATTTTTGGTACCTATGACACTGACCTGGACCTTCAGGTTTGCTATATCACTCTACCCTTACGCAGAAGTTCAGTATGTACCTTAACTTACCCTCTTGTCCTCCTAATTATTCACCATTACCGTCAAGAAGTTTGGCTACTTCTTGCAGCTGTGTTCTTCCTCCCCCACCGGAACCAATTTGGAGAATGGTGTACAAATGACACTAAAAATCCTTCCGCAAAGTTTTCTTACATCTTCCTCCTTTGCATCTGTAGATAGACTATTTTAGTATAACGCTCTGTGCCTGTTTCGGATCCACCGAGTATGGAGCTCAATTTCTTTTTCTTGAGTTCTGTATTAACCATCCGCTAGTTCCCTGTCAACTCTGCCTGCATTTCCGTGGTCCTGGGGTGGTAGACCGTCGTCAGTTTTCCATTTATGCCGTGCTGCAGTTTCTTCAGAATTGCTGAGCTGCTCTGGGTAAGGTAGGCTACCTGCTCCTTTTTCCGCCAAACTGTCTGCATCTCGCCTTCCGCGTCTTCGTTTTCCATTTGTCATTGGCTATAAGTGGCTGGTTTTCTAACTGCTCCCCCCATCATTCTCTGTCGCCTTCTCGCTCTCTTCAATGACGAGCCACTCCTCGGCAGAACTGTCTCCCTCGTGCACCATCTGCCCAGCACCGTCAGTGTCATGTGGCCGGCCACTGTGGCCGAGCGGTTCTAGGCGCTTCAGTCCGGAACCGCACTGCCGCTATGGTCGCAGGTTCGAATCCTGCCTCGGGCATGGACGTGTGTGATGTCTTTATGTTAGTTAGGTGTAAATAGTTCTAAGTCTAGGGGACTGATGACTTCAGATGTTAAGTCCCATAGTGCTTAGAGTCATTTGAAGCATATTTTTTCGCAGTGACATGTGCTGTCTGTGCGACCCTACTCTGTCTGCGGGTACTCCCGCAACTGCAGCACTGGGTTGATAATGAGGATTCCCTCCAGGTATTTGATGAAGCAATGCCAGTCGATAGATTTTTTGTGGTAGCACCGTGGGACGCTGATTGATGCTTAGTTCTCACCTCCGCAGCCAAACGGCAGGTACCGACATCAGAGGCAGTTACTGTGCCTCAGGAAACGCGGGTAACCTATGGAGAAGCAGGGAGGTTGACCTGCGGCGGCCAAGGAAAGATGGCGGGGCAAGGCCGCCGCAAAAAACCGGCTCCGCTAACTTCGGTCGCAGCCTCCGCACTCGCAAGCAGACCGGCAAACGGTACCGCTACGATCGCGACACGAGCATCCGCAAGGTGGCACACGACATCTTTGCTCCAGAGGAGCGCAAAACAGTTTGCCAAAAGTTACGAAAACTCCTGAGGGAGAGCAGCCCTAAGGCGGCAGTGAGATGGCGACATGCTCCGAAGTGTCTGCCGCTGCATCTTCTTCTTGAGGGACGTCTTCTTCTGCTCGTTGTCTGATGCTGTTCAAACCACTTGAGTTACGCCTGCGAATTACTAAACAAAACTTGGATACATTTATACAATACACTTTATGGTTATCTTCTCTTTTGATGCCTTTATTATTTATCTTTGCTGTTGCTACTTTTTTGTGGTAGTGGTTTTTTTTTTATTGAAATGAATACTCCTAGCTGCATACAGGCATTGATATAAGTCAACGGGGATAGTTGTGTGCCCTGCCCGGGACTCGAACCCGGGATTTCCTGCTGACTTGGGAGACGCTCCATCCATCTGAGGCACCGAGGACACAGATAGTGCGGCTGCAGCGACTTATCTCTGGCACGCCTCCCGTGAGACCCACATTCCCAACTTATCGTCCTGCACTATATTCATAGTGCCCCTGCCCATTATACTCATTACTAGCGACTTTTGCCGATTCCCGTTAAGAGTTCGAGCACTGTTTGTGCATCGGTACAGAAGAAGATGGTCGAATGGCCGGTGAGCCTTAATTATGTATGGTATCTGTTCTTTCAGACATGTCCGAAAGAACAGATACCATCAGTGACCTTTTTTCTTTTCTCTCTCTCTCTCTTTTTTTTTTTTTTTTTTTTTTTACACTGACGTGCACACACACACATTCACTCAAGCATATATACACACATCGCTGTTTACAAGGAAACAGATCTTCGTGGGAGGGTATTTACAATCTTCTTAATTAGATTACAATGTCGATTCTTCTGGCAGTTCGCAGAAGGTCTGGCCATGGCTGGCTGCCGGAACCTGTCCCGTAATCGCAGGACGCCAGCCAGCTAATGTAGCTGGTCTAGCGGTCATACAGGTTGGCGGTGGCCTCTTGGGTGTTGGTCATGAAGGCCTCCTTGACGGCGGACGTGAGTTCCTAGGGCAGTTTCTCTGCTACTGTTTTGAGAGTGGCGATCGCCTCCTTCATTGCGACAACCATCGTCGAGAGATCTGCGGTTGTGGCTGTTTGTTGCGTGTCTTCTTCGTCGTGTTCCATCTGGCATGCCCATGTGTTGCGCGATTGTTGTCGAGTGCCGGCCTGGGCTGGTTGGGCCTCTGTTCTTGTGGTTCAGATGGCTCTG
Source organism: Schistocerca americana (assembly GCF_021461395.2). Taxonomy (NCBI): domain Eukaryota; kingdom Metazoa; phylum Arthropoda; class Insecta; order Orthoptera; family Acrididae; genus Schistocerca; species Schistocerca americana. The sequence goes on along the minus strand of NC_060123.1, from coordinate 609,310,205 downwards.
AGCACTATGGAACTTAACATCTGAGGTCATCAGTCCCCTAGAACTTAGAACTACTTAAACCTAACTAACCTAAGGACATCACACACATTCATGCCCGAGGCAGGATTCGAACCTTCGACCGTACAGTCCCGTAGTTCCGGACTGCAGCGCCTAGAACCTCACGGTCACCGCGGCCGGCTCTGTTCTGGTGTTTATGGGCTGTAGGTTTCCTCTGGGCGGTGGGCGGGGCCTAGGGTAGTCAGCAGTTGCCGCCTCTTCTTGGACGCAGCTCTCCAGCTTTGGAGTCGTCTGCCTGGGGACTGCTGCGGGTGGCTCTTGGTCCCTAGGCGGTGCGTTGGTGGGCTGTTTCGACCCTGCGGGCTGCACAGGCGCGGCGGATGGTTCGGTCTTCCCCTGGGGTCTCGGCTGCCTGTGGCGGTGCTGGGTGGCAGGTCCTTGTGCTGATCTTGTGCTAGGAGCGGCCCTCCAGGGTTGCTGTCTTCTCGTTAGCGCGTCGGCTTATGTGACGTCCAGCGCCGTGTTGGAGCAGTTTCTGGCGTTCTTTAAGTTTCTGGCAGCGACCATAGCTGGTGGGATGTTTTTGCCCCCAATTGTAGCATGTTGCTTTCTGGTCGTTAGCTAGCGGGCAGTCCTTATTAGTGTGTTCGCCAGCGCACTTGACGCATCTCTGAAGTCTGATGCAGTATTTGGAGATGTGTCCGGGGTGCAGACATGAAAAGCATTGCGCTAGTGGCCTCTTGTTTTTGGGGTCTTCCACTATGACGTCTACGGCCTTAATGGTCTTGAGGTGCCACAGTGCTCTATGTCGCAGGTTGTTCGTTGCCCCCAGATATTTCCAGTCCCCAAGATGTAGGCCAAACACGTGATGAAACTCTCTAACAGATTTATCTGGCAAGTGCATCTGTTTAAAATGAAATACACCACGCTGACGTCTTCCGGACAGGGCGTCGGACCCAACATGCCTGACATCAACTGAAGGTGTACTGCGTTATATATTAAACTAATAACCCAGTTGTTGGACAAAGAACCTCTCAGCGTAACCAGTTGGCTCTTCCGAACCTTACAACCCACCGATATGCACCCTCCCATTGATGTAGGTAAAATGTATTACAAACTACGACATGTCAAGCAGTTTTTTCTTGAAGTAAGCTATTTAGATGGCAACTATCTCACGCAGGATTTACCGACGACGCACCTGTTATTAAAAAGATGGACATCTCCAATAGTCTGGAATCCCATTGAACTTATATACCCGAGTGTTCATTGGAAGGCAGTTTGGGACAACATAAGTTTGACCGTCCACACTGCTGAGGTGGCGTCCACACGGTATAAAGTGGTAAACGATGTTATCCCCACTAATGAAAGGTTGCATAGAATCGGCTTATGTGACAGTGATAAATGCGTCCGCCGTGGTCTAGTCGATACTTTACGGCATCGCTTCACTTGTGGCGGTCATCTCATTAACTGGGAATGGGTGCAGCAGAGGCTGGGCCTGATTACCCGCAGCAGCCCAGCCAGCCACTGCACCGACATTCTGCTCTGACCGGACACGAAACATTTTCACGCTACCAAGAACAACACCGTGATGTGGATGTTAGGACAGTTTGTGACATATATCATCATCCACAATAGAGAAGATAATCTCATTAGTTTAGAGGCTTATATGAGAACGGCACAGGGATTTTCTCTGCCTCGTGATGACTGTGTGTTGTGTGATGTCATTAGGTTAGTTAGGTTTAAGTAGTTCTAAGTTCTAGGGGACTGATGACCATAGATGTTAAGTCCCATAGTGCTCAGAGCCATTTGAGAACTGCACGTTGGAAGATGAAACGTTACCCAAATTTCAGGACGATGTTTGGTAACATGTTAGACACAATTTTTGAAAAACAAGGCATAGGGTGATTCTCGACGCCGGTAAGGACACAAATCACATGCACGACGATGTAAAGGACAAAATACACAACAAATAAGGAGTTACACCTGTTCCCAGGACTGCTCCCGAGTTCTCAACGATGTTATTAACTTCATTTGACATTTTCCGTAATTTATGTTGCCTGTGCATGTCTTTGTTATTCGTTTGTATGCTTCAAATGACTTTCTGTGAAGAGTTTCTGCGGTTGTGAATCAATTGCACTGATATTCTAGTTAAGACAGTCAATTATATATGTATTTTGTAATTCTCTTTAATATGTTTGCGTTTTGGTTCTACGTCTCAGTCCGGACTGAAGATGCTATTATCAGTTTAAAATTTTTGTTATATTTTGTAAGCTTAAAAATGGCACTAAGTATATTGAAACGTGTTCATTAAAAAAAAAACAACTACCTCAAATAGTGGCATTTCCTTCTTGGACTTCGTAACCTTGATTTTCGTGATTGATCGCAGTGTGAATCCGAGGTCAGTGAGCGCCTTTCTCATTTTACTTGCTGTAAATGAGTATGGCATTCAGCGGATGACCACTCTGATGGGCTTCTCCTTACTGGAGGAATAGGTATAGAAGGGTATGCCCCTCTTCTTCAGTTCGCGGAGGATGTTATCGTAGTCTTCCGCGTTTTTAGTAGTGATTTTCAGTGTGTCGTTTCCAGCGGTCTTCACTTGGAACGTGTGCTGCGCTATTTGCTCCAAGGCTTCATGGAGCTCTACGTACATGTATGTGACGACGATTGGTGCGAGTCTGCTCGTTTTTAGCAGATTGTGCGCTCAGTGCTGCTGCTTCCACTGCGTCTTCAGGTGGCTTGGTGAGCAGTGAGAAGGGGTTGTGGGTGCTTATAGGAGCAGCTGCGGTGAGGGTAGCTGCTCGGGCGGTCTTCTTTCGGACTATAAAGTCCAGGTCGTCTGGGTTGTTTGTGTTGCATCGTCTCTTGTCCGAGGCCTCGTCTTCTTTGGTGTCGGGTGTGTGGTCTGTATTCTTTTTGAGACAGATGCGTTCCTGGTCCATCGGTTCAGGGATGAGGTCTTTCGTGCCGTCTTGAGCGGCGTCGTTGTCCTCTCCGATGGCGGCAGGTGTGATGTTCGGGAACAGCCCCTGCTTGTAGCGTTGGCTGTTTGGCATCGACTCGGCGGCGTCGCTGAGGGCGCTGAGTAGCACCAGGGAATGTGCAGTGGGCCGGCCGGTTTGGCCAAGCGGTTTTAGGTCCTTCGGCGAGGAACCGCGCGACCGTTACTGTCGCAGGTTCGAATCCTGCCTCGGCCATGGATGTGTGTGATGTCCTTAGATTAGTTAGGTTTAAGTAGTTCTAAGTTCTAGGGGACTGATGACCTCAGATGTTAAATCCCATAGTCCTCAGAGGCATTTGAACGATTTAAGTGTGCAGTGACCCGCAGGAGCTGTGAGATGGAGCCCTTCACGTCTTTTTGCTCTGTTTGGATGCACAGAGGTGCATGTAGATCGTAGTTCCGACGTTCTTCTTTTTCTTCGTCTTCTCAGCAGTGATCTTCGTGTGGGGAAGTTCTTCCCACTGGGCGTCTTCTACCCCTGGTGCAACTCGACCTTGCTGGCACTATTCGCGACGCATGCGTCCTCTGGGAAGCGACCCAAGGAGAAAGGGGAGAAGGGCGGTGAGATGGCTTCAGCCACTGAAGTGGCTGCTGCGGCCTCCCACTGGCTTCTAACCCCGAAGTGTCTAGTGCAGGCTCGTGTATTTGTACCTGCCGGTCCATAGTTAACGCCTCGCCGGCCCTTGCCGTGCTGGGTGGTGGGGGTGCGTACGGCTGCGGTGGTAGAGGGGAGAGCCTCAGTTGCCTTCCACCCACCGGGTGTCACGTTTTGCTTTGGAAGCGTCCCCTTCGGAAAATCATAAATTACTGTGCTGGTAAACCTCTTACGTTATTTGATTTTCAAACAGCTGAGCAAAACTGAACGTACTCAGACATTTCTCTCTTTACTTATTCTGATCATCAATAAACTGACACACAATATTTTTAGCGCAATGCAATCTGACTTTCAATAATCCCTACAAAAGAATGGCGCTGACTAACAATAACTCATATCTTTCATGAATCGCTCACCTCACAAAAATCTTCGTTACTCGAACTACTGCAATACAGCGAGCGCCAATACTGCCAGGTAAATAAAAGATTCTAACTACGGAACGCACTAACTACTGATAGCCATAGATAGCAAATGAAAGGTTTTGATAGAGAACAAACAATGTATTCACCTTAATAATATAAATTCATGACATCCATCTTTAGAATTTTGCTGGCAGACACGTCCAGATCGTCCGCTTATCTCTCTCCCCACATCCACCTGTTGTGTACATAGTTCCGCGTAGTCAGCGCGTACACAACTTTCCCACTAGAGCGCCCCCCGCTAAGCACAACAGCGCAGGCGCAGCGCTCGTCCGTTCTCCGCACTCCGAGATGACGCTGCCTTAGAGACGGATCAAATTCTGCTTCCGCCGATCCGCGTATTAATATGTAACGCTGCCAATGAGATTGCTGCTAAAGTAGAACCTTTTCTCCTCGAGGATCACACTAGCGCAGTGATACCTGAACGCTCGAGGTATTATAACGAGTGTACAGACCTCCGATTAGTCAGTCTGCATTAGTCTGTAGTCAAGTTTCAGTCTGCGCCTAACAAGATTATCATATTCCTGTAATAGCCATGAAGAGAAATGTTTATACACTTTCTCAAGTATCAGAGATATGTGAGAATAAGATTAACGTACCAAGACCAAAGAAACTTCCGATTGTCAATTGTAGGCCGTGCGGTTCTAGGCGCTACAGTCTGGAACCGGGCTACCGCTACGGTTGCAGGTTCGAATCCTGCCTCGGGCATGGATGTGTGTGATGTCCTTAGGTTAGTTAGGTTTAATTAGTTCTAAGTTCTAGGCGACTGATGACCTCAGAAGTTAAGTCGCATAGTGCTCAGAGCCATTTGAACCATTTTTTTTTTTTTTTTTTTTTTGTCAATTGTAAACAGCATCCAGAATCAAGTTACGCAATATCTATGCTTGTTATTATTTTAATAAATGTGTGTGAAAATTAATCAACTTCTGTTTAAAGTTGGTGACCGTCAATCTGCTACTCTAAGCGTGCAAGTGGCATTTCTATCGTCTGACCTAACGGCAGACGATAAACACGCCACGATAAGACCACGAGACATATTGCTGACACTCGCCTACTTCGTTAGAGCGAAAAGTCACATAATCTGATGGCGTGTGTACCGAAGGTCTTACAGTACGCACGCTGGCAGCTCACCTCCAACTGCCCAACACTACACAAGCGAATATACCAACCATGAGTCCAACCAGCCACAGACTGCCCACAGTGCAGTCAGCGATTTTCATACAGACACTACGTGGCGTTACCAACAAAACCTAAACAGCCTACTTACATAGCCCCCATGCTCCCCACAAAAATTTTTACAATTTCTTTTAGACAATGGCCACTACAAATTTGTTAAGTTTTTTTATGTTAACACTAATAAATATATTAAATGCACACACTTATCGATATAATGTTGGTAAAAAGCAAAAATTTTCCACTGTCCATAACGACAGTCCTGATCATTCATCACAGTAGGAATTACATTGCACAAAGTCTGATTAGTGAAAGAAAATGCACACGGTAGTAGTGGATTTCCATGCAATCTTGAAGTAGTAGTGTTGCCCTTCCAACGGAAAGACAGTGCTAACTCTCGACATGCAGACAGGTAATGGTCCACAACAGAGCAAACCCACGGCAGAGTCAGTCGAAGTTTTGATGAATATTGGTAGGTAGGCCATCACAGAGCAGACCCACTGTAGTTCTGGTAGAGATTATGGTATTGGTGGACCACCAGAGGTACAGACCCACTGCAGTCCTTGTCGAAATAATGGTATTGGTGGGCCATTAAAGGTGCAGACCCACTGTAGTCCTCGTAGAGATGGCCAGCAGCCATCTGTTGCGACTGTGCGGGTGCACAATGACCATAGAAGTGTCTTGCGGATAATATAGCAAGTTCATAAACCACCGCTTGTGCACTCACAGACTTTTTGTAATGTCCTTAGAATCAGCAGTACTGTTAATCAGTCCCTTGCTGAATTGTCAAGTTCCACTGTTCGCAAAAACGGCAATGTGCTTTACTGCTATTGTGGTATCGTCCAAATACCGCGTCACCACACCACACTCGGCATCATGCATCGATACCACAGACTTATCGATCGCAATCCGTAGCAAAGAATTCGAGAGACTAAAGAAGACACGCCATCTCTCTCAGCTCTGCAGCGCCCTCGCATGGCTGTCAGTGTGCAGCCGAGCATGGAAGATCTCTGCCCCAGTTCGTGGCCTAAACATCATCGAGTAGGACTAAAGAGTTATTAAAGTATCAGCTGGAATTGTACTTTTGTAAATCTTGAACACTGTTCTTCAAGAAAAGAGTTTGTTAATTAGCGCATCAAGGAATGTTTCAACAGTCAATGACAGTTGTAAATTATCAAGCACTCCTGTGACAAAGGATTGTATCAAGTTAAGTAAACCTTTTTATCCTTCATATAGTAACGTGAACTAATATTTCATCAGTTGTAGTCCACATGAGCCATCTTCTAGAGTCCTCAGTTATGGCCGGACGATTGTAATTTCGTCTGGTGATAACAGCAATCATTGCGCATACAACACAATGACATCGACAGAAAGGTCAGTATATTAATCACTGTTCACAGAATTTGAGAGTTTCTTTCTTTTGTGGCCACCACTCAAGTCGTCTGGCTCTCGTACACCATATTCAATCCCATCATGGTTGACATCCTCACTGTCTTCTTTGGCCTATTTTTCCACGGTATAAATTTTACCTCTTCCTAAACGTTATGTTTTGCGCTGGCCAATAAGCGTGCGGTTGACCTCTCCCGCGTCCCCTCCTACCACTTCACATCATTCTACTGCCGCTTGTGTCGATGGTAGCAAATCAGATTTAAACTCTCAACTTATTTGCTTTTAGAACAGTATTTTGCGATGATTATCGTCTCAAACTGCGCATACACCAAAATTTTCTTTTCTTCCTTCAAAGATAACATTTCTTCACGTTTTCTCCCAGTTAAACAAACTTTTACACTCCATGTTTCCAGGTTTTGTGCAAGGGTAATCCTCACATGCTATGCTTCAAATTTATGTGTATGAAACTCTAGTAAAAATGGTAGCATCTGATTCTGCACCATCACATCTGTGCCGTTACTGTCCACCTTGTCATTTGAATTCGCATGTATAAAATGCTAAGGTTGAAACTAAATATCTCAGACAAAACTAATTCTGGTGGGCCAACCGCTGTGGCCGATCGGTTCTTGGCGCTTCTGTCCGGAATCGCGCTGCTGCTACGGTCGCAGGTTCGAATCCTGCCTCGGGCATGGCTGTGTGTGATGTCCTTAGGTTCGTTAGGTTTAAGAGTTCTAAGTCTAGGGAACTGATCATCTCAGATGTTAAGTCCCACAATGTCAGAGCCTTTTTTTTTTTATTCTGGTGTTTTCGAATGTAGTTCCATTGCTACTGAACGTTCTGGAAAAAGAATATGTGCGTTTTGCGTTTCATTACATATGGCCGTATGTTGCTTTTCTTGATTCTCCGTAAATGCTGGTTTTAATTCCTCTCTGATTTCCTATGACTCTTCTCAAATGCTGATATTAATTACTTCACGGTTTTCTCTGGGATTTCCTTAAATAATTGTATTGCAAAGGAAACTTTTAGCAAAAGCCAAAAGTTAACTTCTTACACCATTGTTATTATTTCCTGATCCTTCCACCATAGAGAAAATATTATTGTTAATAATATTTTGTTTAGAACAAATATGATCATCTCCCCATAGTGCTCAGCCCAAGACTCACGCTGTCCACACACTTGAACTAAGTATAAAGCATGAAGATGGAGAGGGGCAGCTTAAATTATATTGGTCCAGGGGTGAGGGAATGGGGTGTCCCGCCATTTTAATGTATTCCCACTGGCTGAGGAAGAGAGGGGTTTCCCATCAGTTTTTGTTCACACAATTTCACGACGGCCACATGACCTGTATCAGATTATTTCTTTTACCACCTCAGATATGTGGGCAGTACAGGATTTCCCCTGGCTGAGCTTGAATGTAGCACATACATTTGTCTCAGGTATATAGATGGGCCGGTACTGCCCTGGGAGGGGGGAGGAGGGGGGGGAGAAATGGAGAAATGAGGGGTGATCTCGCCCAATTGCGTCAGTACGTAACATAGTACCTTAGAAATCTTATCAGTGACTTTGACATAAGATTGTTATCTGGACCAGAAGATACACTAATATCCTACTACTTATCAGTTACTGCTTTGTCTTATCACTGGAAGTGATCCATCGCCCACCGTATATCCATCTTTGAACTGGTTCTCCTTTTCTACTAACATTCACAAAAGTCTTTTACTTTCATTACCATCGTGGAAAAGTGGAAATTACTAATTTTAACAAAATAAAAATTTCAAAAACGTCACTCATTGACTACAACGATGGCATAGGAGGGCGAAAGGAATTTAAAAACTCGGGCGGTGCACATGTGCCGCAGTAGGTCGATTTGAAGTACTTTCGCAAGGAAGGGAGGAAAATTAGTGTTAAACATCCCGACGACATCCAAGTCTTTAAAGGATGAGCACAAACTCGGATTGTGTAAGGGTGGGGAAGTATATCAGCCCTGCCCTTTCAAAGGAACCGTCTGTCTACTTGCTTTGAGTAATTCAGGGAAATTACAGAAAACCTACATCTGGAGGGTCAGACGCGTATTTTAACAGTCGTCCTCCAGTTTGCTGGCCACTGCCATAGCCACCTAGCTCGTTGGACAGTTTCCGCCTTGATAGGCCACAAGTGTCCTGTATCAAATTATTCATCTCTTCTTTGTCTGCGCCACTGTGCTAAGTTGTGAGCAGCTACTGTTTACGTGTTGCAGGATCCGTAACGAGGAAACTACAGACTGAGTCGCAAGGGAAAACAGGAAACTAAACACAGCGAGTTATTTCACAGTCGGCAGGTGTGATGTGTTAGAACTGATGCAGTTTTACACAATTGCTTGATATAAGCATATTGCATTCTCTCAGCAGTAATGGCCGAGACCAGTTTGTCCCAAGGTTATTCCTCGTCGTACAACAGGCGAGTGAAGTCATCTTCTTCGCCTTGAGCAATGTAGAGGTCGAACATGGTCGGCCTCTTTGGTGGCTGGCGGAAGTGGGTTCTCAGAGGTCAGGAAGCTAGTAGTTCACCACTGGTGGAGCGGCTAGTCGATACGTGATAATCGTCCGACGTTTTGGCACGAGAAAAGCATTATTAAGTCATTTATTGCTCAACAAATTACAACAGTCATGACTATGTTCGGAGCGGCCAACGTCCGCCTGACCTGTACACAGTCTGTGAGAAGGTGCAATGGTCACCGAGCGGCTTGTTGCCTCTGGCTGTCACTTGGCCGATGAAATGATGATGGCAGCGACTCGCCAAGGACACCGGCTGCAACGCCGGTCAGCGGATCACGACAGCGGCCGTACAGTCTTGAAGCTGCCTCGCGGCTCTGGGCAGGAAGTGCATAACCACGCCGCGGACCCTGTGTGGTGGAGGCGACTCTTAGCAGCAGCAATGTCTGCCCATTGTGGTGCTCCAAATTTAGTGAGCAGCACTGTACCTACTATCTTATTGGGCAACATCAGGTAGGCCATAGTAGTAGGCCTATACGCTGTAATTATGTAAATTTGTTTATACACTGTGGTGTCACCGCCAGACACCACACTTGCTAGGTGGTAGCCTTTAAATCGGCCGCGGTCCGTTAGTATACGTCGGACCCGCGTGTCGCCACTATCAGTGATTGCAGACCGAGCGCCGCCACACTGCAGGTCTAGAGAGACTTCCTAGCACTCGCCACAGTTGTACAACCGACTTTGCTAGCGATGGTTCACTGACAAAATACGCTCTCATTCGCTGAGACGATAGTTAGCATAGCCTTCAGCTACGTCATTTCCTACGACCTAGCAAGGCGCCAGTACCCGTTACTATTGATACTGTAATCATGTACCGTCAAGAGCGACGCTCATCCACCAGCTACGTCTGTTTTCCTAAAGTCTAATTTCCTTGTCCTGTTCAAGACATCACGCCAGCCTGCGTGAGCTAAACCGCGTGCCTTTCGGCTTCCTCTAATAATACGGTGTTGGTTCTCCTGCCAACCCACAAAATACACTACTGGTCGTTAAAATTGCTACACCAAGAAGAAATGCAGAAGATAAACGGGTATTCATTGGACAAATATGTTATACTAGAACTGACATCTGATTACATTTTCACGCAATTTGGGTGCATAGATCCTGAGAAATCAGTACCCAGAACAACCACCTCTGGCCGTAATAACGGCCTTGATACGCCTGGGTATTGAGTCAAATGGTTCAAATGGCTCTGAGCACTATGGGACTTAACATCTGTGGTCATCAGTCCCCTAGAACTTAGAACTACTTAAACCTAAATAACTTAAGGACATCACACACATCCATGCCCGAGGCAGGATTCGAACCTGCGACCGTAGCGGCCACGCGGTTCCAGACTGAAGCGCCTAGAACCGCACGGCCACACCGGCCGGCGGTATTGAGTCAGACGGACCTTGGATGGCGTGTACAGGTACAGCTGCCCATGCAGCTTCAACGCAATGCCACAGTTCATTAAGAGTAGTGACTGCCGTATTGCGACGAGCCAGTTGCTCGGCCACCATTGACGAAACGTAATCAGTTGGTGAGAGATCTGGAGAATGTGCTGGCCAGGGCAGAAGTCGAACATTGTATGTATCGAGAATGGCCCGTACAGGGCCTGCAACATGCGGTCGGGCATTATCCTGCTGAAATGAAGGGTTTCGCAGGGATCGAATGAAGGGTAGAGCCACGGGTCGTAGCACATCTGAAACGTAACGTCCACTGTTCAAAGTGCCGTCAATGACAACAAGAGGTGACCGAGACGTGTAACCAATGGCACCCCATACCATCACGCCGGGTGATACGCCAGTATGGCGATGACGAATACACGCTTCCAATGTGTGTTCAACGCGATGTCTCCAAACACGGATGCGACCATCATGATGCTGTAAACAGAACCTGGATTCATCCGAAAAAATGGCGTTTTGCCATTTGTGCACCCAGGTTCGTTGTTGAGTACACCATCGCAGGCGCTCCTGTCTGTGATGCAGCGTCAAGGGTAACCGCAGCCATGGTCTCCGAGCTTCAAACGTCTTCGAACTGTTCGTGCAGATGGTTGTTACTTGTAAACGTCCCAATCTGTTGACTCACGGATCGAGACGTGGCTGCACGATCCGTTACAGCCATGCAGATAAGATGCCTGTCATCTCGACTGCTAGTGATGCGAGGCCATTGGGATCCAGCACTGCGTTGTGTATTACCCTCCTGAATCCACCGATTCCATATTCTGCTAACAGTCATTGGATCTCGACCAACGCGTGCAGCAATTTCGCGATACGATAAGCCGCGATCGCGATAGGCGACCTTTATCAAACCGGGAAACGTGATGGTACGCATTTTTCCTTCTTACACGAGGCAGCACAACAACATTTCAGCAGGCAACGGCGGTCAACTGCTGTTTGTGTATGAGAAATCGGTTGGAAACTTTCCTCATGTCATCACGTTGTAGGTGTCGCCACCGGCTCCAACCTTGTGTGAATGCTCTGAAAAAATGGTTTATATGGCTCTGACCACTATGGGGACTTAACTGCTGAGGTAATCAGTCCCCTAGAACTTAGAACTACTTAAACCTAACTAACCTAAGGACTACCACACACATCCGTGCCCGAGGCAGGATGCGAACCTGCGACCGTAGCGGTCGCGCGGTTACAGACTGTAGCCCGTAGAACCGCTCGGCCACTCCGCCCGGCCCAATGCAGGGTTCCAGGCTGTGCTGCTCTGAATAGCTAATCATTTGCATATCACAGCATCTTCTTCCTGTCAAGTTAAATTTCGCGTCTGTAGCACGTCATCTTCGTGGTGTAGCAATTTTAATGGCCAGTAGTGTATTATGTGTATTATGAAATGTTGATGTTTTCTGTTTCATGTTGCACGGAGAAGATCATGAAAGCTCTGATCCAGCAAATCGGCATTGTGGGTCACTTATCACAAGAGGGTTGGCGGTCCACTGGAGCGAGAACATCACCTGTGTACATTGTTCAAAACTAATGTTTGTAATGAATGCACGAACATGTGTGTGTTCTACATAACATCTTCAGCTTGTATGGCCATGCTATGTTGTCAGCATTTGTAGAAGGGCTGAAAAAAATAACAGTGGCCACACTGTTACAATTCGGCCAGAATATATGGACACACATTCACCATACTACATATCCTTAGTATACACTGGGGGGAAAAATCGTGTCGGACTGTCTTTTGTGTGGCGCACACAGCAACTCGAAGCGACATTGACTCAACGAGTCGTTGCAAGCCCCTACAGAAATACTAATCCATGCTGCCTCCATAGCAGTCCATAATTGTGAAAGTGTTGCCTACGCAGCATTTTATCCACAGAATGTCCTCTCGATTCTTTCTTTTGCTACTGCCTATATGCCGCATTGTGCGCAGGGTCGGCAGGGTTATGGACGGATTTGTCATGGTTAAGTTAAGGGGTGGCCGAATGCCCTTCCTGCCGCCTCCCCATACCCCCCCGGCACGAAAATAGTGTACCCCAGCTGTCTGCGTCTAGTGTAGATCGTGAAAGAGTGTGAACATGTTTCACATGTCTGCGAGTAGTGTAACTGAGGCGGGACGTGGGGACCAGTCCGGTATTCACCTTATAGAATGTGAGAAACCGCCTAAAAACCACATCCAGGCTGGCCGGCACATCGGCCGTCGTCGTTAAACCGCCAGGCGAAGTCCAAGAAGCAGTGCGTTAGCGGTCTCGGCAATCCTGGCGGGTCAGAATATCCTCTCGATTATCTCCCACAAAATGTTCAATGGAATTCATGTCGGGTGACCTGGATGGCCAAACCATTGCTTCTAATTGTCCAGAATGTTCATCAAACCATTTGCGAACAATTGTCGCTCGGTGATACGGAGAATGTCATCCATAAAAATTCCATCGTTGTTTGGGAACATGACGTCCATGAATGGTCGCGAAAGGTTACCAAGTAGCCGAACATTCAGAGGCCCTAGTCCACTCCATGTAAACACAGTCCCTCGCACTAGGGTGTCACCACCAGCCTGCACAGTGTTGACAACTTGGTCCATGGCTTCGTGGGATCTGCGCTGCACTCGAACAATACCACCAGCTCTTATCAACTGCAATATGAACTCATTTCACTACGCAACGATTTTCCAGTCGTCTGGGGTCCAATCGATGTAGTCACGAGCCCAGGAGAGGCGCTACAGTCGACACCGAGCTCTTAGAAAAGGCACCATCATCGGTCGTCTGCTGCCATAGCCCATTGAATGCCAGACTTCGCCTCACTGTCCTAGCGGATACATTCATCGTCCGTCCCACATTGATTTCCGCGGTTATTTTACGCAGTATTGCTTCTTTGTTAGCAGTGGCATCTCTACACAAAGGAAAGTCTTAAAGTGAAGGCTGTCGGCCACTGCGTTGTCGATGGTGGGAGGTAATGCCTGAAATGTGGTAGTCTCGGCACATCTTAATACTATGCATAGGAGAATATTGAATTCCTTAACGATTTACAAAGCGGAATGCCCCTTGCACCTAGCTCCAACTACCACTGTGCATTCAGAGTCTGTTAATTCCCGTCATGCGTCAATAATCACGTCGGAAACCTCCTTACGTGACTCACCTGAGCGCAAATAATAGCTCTTTCAATGCACTACCCTTTTATCCTTTGTGTACGTGATACTGCCTTCATCTGCATATGTCTGCTAGCTCATGACTTTCGTCACCTTACTGTAATCGCCCCGCATCTCGATCACCTCCCCCCCCCCCCCCCCCTACATATGAAAGGTGTCGTGCACTGTCAGATCGTCCATCTCCGTCGATGTCAAAGCAACAAAGCAACATCCTGCACCCGAATAGATATAAACATGCATAATTCCATAGCAAGATTGTCAGGTTGCTAAGAACCCTCATGTCTGTTGTTAGATTTAACAATGAAGCAAATACAATGAAGTGAGCAGCTGTAACTAATTAATACCAAAAACAGCTAGTTGACAACGTCTTACATAAAAAGGAAAAAGGTAAAGCACACAGGGCGAATAAAAAAATTACCCTAACTAGAGACAAAAGTATCAAAAAAACGATGGATACGTTTTCGGTATGTATGTAGTATCTCAGATAAATTAAGTAGTCTATTTAAGAAAAATAATGTGAAATTACTTTCCAAACTAATAATAGCATTGCAACAATACTGCAAAAGAACTTAGGTGTAAAAAAGTCAGTATGTGACCGACCAGGCATCTGAAAACTAACTGTCAACAATGTGAAAAGCTTAACATAGGCCAAACTGGGTGAAAACTAAACACAAATTTTCTTGAACACACACAACATTCAAAAACTTCAGCCCTAGGCTACCATCTTAAAGCTTGTAATCACACAGAAAATACTGTGTCAAGCAAGAAAAGGGTGAAATATGAACCTTCTGGATCGAATTGAAATATTTTGTAACTTTAAAAAAACATCCAAATGACGGTTTCAATGAACAAAATTAGAGAATTTTTCTGATTTCCTTCACTTACCTGGTTCCATTCCATAACTTGTCTCCTTGAGTTCTACCACTATTCCTACCCTTGCCCCTCCTCCCCCCAGTCCCTTAGGTTTCTCTTCATGATATACCTTATGACTCAGTTTTATAATATGAAGAGATAATCTGACATACATGTGACAAGTTTCATAAACTGTTTTCATATCAATAGCTGATGCTAATGACACTTTTATGACACATAATTTTCCTGTACTTTCTGTCATGTTTCTTCATTATGCAACTGCACTACAGATGGATTGTATTATGCTTTGTTATCCACATCCTATGTAATTAATGTTGTTTATCATAAAATGTTGCTTAATATCCAAATAATTTACTAGCCATAGATATGTGTATATGTCTGAATTTGTCATACTCCCTTATAACACACAGTTTATAATACAATGTTACATCACACACTTTTTTGGCTGTGAGACTCACTATTAATGTACCCTGTCTAGTCCTTGCTGTTGTTTTTAATGATGTACATACCAAAGCTGATCTTCCCCTCGTAGTTTCTTACATATGTGTGTATTTGTGTATCCTATCAATATTATTATGTAGGTTTCTGGCGTTAAACAGCAATACAATATTAATTTCTTGCTTTCTCTTTAATATCTTTCAGAAGAATTATATTTCACTGTGAATCTGTCATATAGCAAACAGCTATTCCAAGAGTTATATGATAACTCATGGTCCTGTCAGCCAATGTTTCAATTAAGGTACAAATTTACTGTAGCTTTATTCGATTAGTTCCTGTTTTATAAAATGTTTGTAACTTCTCTCCTGTTGTTTTACATTTAGTATGTAAAACACTCAACAATTCAATTTGTAACTTTTATTGTGTTTGACATGGACTTCTGGTCAACATCTAGCCTTTTGTGTGAAGTAGATTCTTACTCTCAATGTGTAGTTCCAATTTTATAAGGAATAGGCCACATTTTTCTTTTTTAATTAAAACAGTTATTGTCAAATTCTTTTATGTGCATAATCTTCATATACTGATGTATTAGTTGAGTCATCTGTAGCCCGAGGTCTACATTCTGTTTTAGTGTTCTCAAGTCTCTACTCGTGCAGGCACATATCATGTTTAGTAATCACTTGCCTCGATTAGATGAAAAAGTTTTTTTATATTTGCCACTTAAAATATATCCTTAGTTGCTAAGCCTCTAATGCCTTTTAGCTAAAGTTTTTCTATTTGCCACTTAATATCCTTAGTTGCTGAGCCTTTTACCTAAAGTTTTACCCTTAAAAAGGAAGTTACTCATCACTACCGCTATTTTATAAATGTCTTAACAACATTCGCCAAAACCAACACATAGTTGGTTGTGCTGTGGTTATTTATCTCCCTCCCCTTCTTTATTCCATTACTTTTACTGGTATTCTAGGCTCCTAATTAAACACTTTAACTAAACTTTGTTTACATATGATTGTTTAAATGTAGTCAATAATTTGTGGGACTGGTTAACTACCGTAACAGGTGCATATGAATGGTGGGTGACATTTTAATCCATTTCTGAACGCTGTATTTTTTATGTTATGGATATTATTCTCATTACAACTATGATGTAACTGACGTTTATTTAACACTTCCCCTCGAGTATATGGGATATTTGTACTACTACTTAACGTTAGAGTTTTATAATGATTTCTACCTTATATTGTATGATCGATATTATTTTATGTTTGGGGATAGCAACTTCGTTTTTCTGTTTACATGTGGAAGTATACCAAAGATGTTAGCCAAAGATAGCCCATCTCCTATGTTGTGCAAAAGACTTATCAGTGAGGTGTTTTTGTGCAGTAGGATGAAAACAGTTTCTAAAGATCTTTGAACAATTGCTCAATATTTTGTAAAACTGTAACACTTATACCTCAGATCTTCTCTTCAGTACTGCTTTGTTTCGCATGTCATTAGTGTGTTTACCTTTCAAAGTCCTGTGTCGTATACTGGAATTCATGGCATGATCTACACATGAAATGCGGCCATTATTTAAGTAATGACAGACGTGATGTTGTGTCTTAAATTGCATATTTTTCACTTCCTCAGAAAGAATCTGTAAGATTTCCTGTATACTACATATATTTTTTTGTATCTTTGAGTGGAATCCGCGAAGATGGTCTGTGACTGAAACCGGTCGATATTTGGGTTTTTAAGTAAAAATCAGCTGATCGTCAAATATGCATCTTATACGTCAGTATTAAAGCTATTATCAACTAATAATCTTGCGGTTTCCAGTGGTGGATGATTGGACGCAAGCCTACCTTTACCGATGCTTGGAACGGCTACAAGAGGAGGGAGGTTAGGATTTTTCTATAGTCGTTTGTAGTCCCGTACAAGTGCACTTCCCTGCCGAAGTGATGGAGGCGATATATATGATTAGCCAGAAAGTAGGTGTCGGAGTGGTGACACCAGTTATAAGCCGCATCGTATGGCTGAACTGTATATCACCTATATTTGTGTGAGCAGTACTCATCCAAGTTGATGAGCAACATTGCGAGACAGTGTAAACCAACCTCACAGCCGAAGTACGGAGTCTTGATGTAGTTGATGCTCACGATGTGCCACAGATGTTGTGAAGGATGGTATTTCGAGTTTGGATTTTGTCATTTTTTCTGAATAGATGTTGTCTGTAACAAAGTATTATATCAAGCGTGACCCCTATATATTTTGGGTTTCTGCTATGTTTGAGTAATCTTCCTATGCTGATGCAAAGACATTGTGGATTATGAATGCAGTGCAGGATCGTCGAAACTGGACCATGGATTGATGGAGACGTCGCCTGGTTGGATGATCAACGTTTCTTCGTACACCATTTCAATGCTCATCTCTACATCTACATGGATACTCTGCAAATCACATTTAAGTGCCTGGCAGAGGGTTCATCGAACCACCTTCACAATCCTCTATTATTCCAATGTCGTATAGCGCGCGGAAAGAATGAACACCTATATCTTTCCGTATGAGCTCTGATTTCCCTTATTTTATAGTTGTGCTCGTTCCTCCCTATGTAGGTCTGTGTCAACAAAATATTTTCGCATTCGGATGAGAAATTTGGTGATTGGAATTTCGTGAGAAGATTCCGTCGCAACGAAAAACGCCTTTCTCTTAATGATGCCCAGCCCAAATCCTGTATCATTTCTGTGACACCCTCTCCCATATTTCGCGATGATACAAAACGTGCTGCGTTTCTGTGAACTTTTTCGATGTACTCCGTCAGTCCTATCTGGTAAGGATTCCACACCGTGCAGCAGTATTCTAAAAGAGGACGGACAAGCGTAGTGTAGGCAGTCTCCTTAGTAGGTCTGTTACATTTTCTAATTGTCCTGCCAATAAAACGCAGTCTTTGGTTAGACTTCCCCACAACATTTTCTATGTGTTCCTTCCAATTTAAGTTGTTCGTAATTGTAATACCTAGGTATTTAGTTGAATTTACGGCTCTTAGATTAGACTGATTTATCGTGTAACCGAAGTTTAACGAGTTTCTTTCAGAACTCATGTGGATGACCTCACACATTTCGTTATTTAGGGTCAACTGCCTCCTTTCGCACCATTCAGATATCTTTTCTAAATCGTTTTGTAGTTTGTTTTGATCTTCTGATGACTTTCTTAGTGGATAAACAACAGCGTCATTTGCAGACAACCGAAGACGGCTGCTCAGATTGTCTCAGTTTATACAGATAAGGAACAGCAAAGGGCCTATAACACTACCTTGGAGAACGCCAGAAATCACTTCTGTTTTACTCGATGACTTTCCGTCAATTACTACGAACTGTGACCTCTCTGACAGGAAATCGCAAATCCAGTCACATACCTGAGAAGGTATTCCACTACGAGCCGCTTGTGTGGTACAGTGTCAAAAGCCTTCCGGAAATCCAGAAATACGGAACCGATCTGAAATCCCCTGTCAACAGCACTCAACACTTAGTGTGAATAAAGAGCTAGTTGTGTTTCGCAGGAACTATGTTTTCTAAATCCATGCTGACTGTGTGTCAATAGACAGTTTTCTTCGAGGTAATTCATAATGTTCGAACACAATACATGTTCTAAAATCCTGCTGCATATCGACGTTAACGATATGGGCCTGTAATTTAGTGGATTATTCTTACTCCCTGTCTTGAATATTGGTGTGACCTGTGCAACTTTCCAGTCTTTGGTACGGATCTTTCGTCGAGTGAACGGTTGTATAGGATTGTTAAGTATGGAGCTAATGCATGAGCGTACACCGAAAGGAACCTAATTGGTATACAGTCTGGGCCAGAAGACTTGCTTTTATTAAGTGATTTAAGTTGCTTCACTACTCCGAGGATATTTACTTCTACGTTACTCATGTTGGCAGCTGTTCTCGATTCGAATTCTGTAATATTTACTTCGTCTTCTTTTGCGAAGAAATTTCGGAAGGCTGTGTTTAGTAACTCTGCTTTGGCAGCACTGTCTTCGATAGTATCTCCATTGCTATCGCGCAGAGAAGGCATTGATTGTTTCTTGCCGCTAACATACTTCACGTACGACGAGAATCTTTTTGGATTTTCTGCCATGTCTAGACACACAGTCATACAGGCAAAAGGCGGCTGGAAGCCTGCACTGCGCTACGGACAAAGGCCAGTGGTGCGAGTGTTATGCTATGGGAATACTCACCTCGGTTCCAAGCCACGGTCACAGCGGTGGACTACGTGAGCATTGTTGCGAACAACTTGTATCCCTTCGTGCTTGACGTCATCTCCGACGACGGCGGTGTCTTCCAAACAGGACATCTGTTCGCGTCACAAGGCCAGAATCGTGCAAAGTGGTCTGAGGAGCGTAATGGTGAACTCACAAAGCTATCTTGATCACCGAATACTCCAAATGCGTTCCAAAGTCAGTAACTCAGGCAGATAGTTACAACGTTTTGGGTCATAAATTTGTCTTCTGCAGTGGTGCGAAACCAAGCTCTGAAGTTCTCTTTGTACTCACTGCGAGACTTGCACAGATGCGGCATTCTTTCAGCTGGTTTACATTTTCCTCGAGCAAGGTTCAGGCGGTTATCGTGTCAATTCTACGAGAAATAGATATCTTCACAAAATCGACACATTCAGCAACCTGGACACTAGGACGCTACGCTCCAGCGCTTCGAGGTCGACACAGTTGGTTGTGTAACGAGCTCATATAACAGCCAGATAATAACCAGTTATGTCACAGATAAACACATCGGAGAAGCCCAGAACAGGTATCCGATACGAAACGCTTGACCAAATATTTGGTGAGCTCTCACTTCTGGCGTACAGCAGTTCGGAGTAAGGAATTCCGACGCTGTGTGGACTTTGTCGTGCGGATCGTCTGCAACGGAAGATGACGACTGAGAATGGGCGCAGCCGCCGCGGCTGTCACGTGACCGTGGAGCAAACAACATATATCACGTGACGACACCTGGGCGGCTGCCAGAACAAGCGACACAGCCGTGCGAGAAACTGGTTCCGTTGGCGCCAAACACAACGGCGAGAAGGTCACCGCTGCTGCGTGCTTGGCATTCCTCCGACCGCTGTACTACACTGGAATAACAGACACATTACAGCTCGTAACACTGTCTCAGGGTAGGCAGAGCAGTCTTAATTGCAATATGGACGACGCCGACTGCGATATTATTTCTATTGTGACGCTCAACACAGAGCTGGATTTGTAAATCTGTTGCTAGTCTGAAATAATACAACTTTGATGCCGGGGTACTTTCCTCTCACTAATTTCATTCCAATTTCTCGTTATTAACCTGTCCTGTTATGAACTAGGGACCATATGAAGCAAGGAAACAGAAGGATTTGCCGCCCGTCGATAGCAATATCATCGGAGACGGACGACACGATCGAATAGGTGAGCGTAGAGAAGCAATATGGCACAGGTTTTTTTTTTTTTTTTTAAGAAATCACCGCACTATTAGCCTTAACCGACCTACGGAAAGCTAAGTCTTAATGGGTTGACGAAGACTGGAACCACGATGCTCTCGAATGTGAGTCCAGCGTCTTACGATTGCGCCACCTTATGCAAAGGAACCATACGATACCTGCCTCAAAAACTTTGGAGCTTTCTTTCACCTTGTAACATCTTTTGTTTCCATCGTCCAGTAAAAAGTCTTCCAGGTCGTTGGGATTTCGAATGTACGCCATGTTCTCCATCGGAATTTCCATCCCGTTGTCTGACAACCTCGTCGCTTCGTCTCTTTCACTCTGTATTTTTTAACGTACCGACAGTTTTCAATAGATTCTCGATCTCTTCTTACACTGAAGGGCGAAAAAAAAAACTGGTACACCTGGGTATTATCGTGTAGGGCTCCCGCGAGCACACAGAAGTGCCGCAACATGACGTGGCATGGAGTCGACTAATGTGTGAATTAGTGCTGGAGGGAATTGACACCACAAATCCTGTAGGGCTGTCCATAAATCCTTAAGAGTACGAGGAGTGGATATCTCTTGTGAACAGCACATTGCAAGGCATCCCAGATATCGTCAATAATCTTCGTCTCTGTGGAGTTTGGTAGCCAGCGGAAGTGTTCAAACTCAGAAGAGTATTCCTGGAGCCACACTGTACCGATTCTGGACGCGTGGGGTGTCGCATTGCACTGCTGGAATTGCCCGAGTCCGTCGGAATGCACAATGGACATTAATGCTTACGTACTTCTCACCTATCAAAATCGTATCTAAACGTATCAGGGGTCCCATATCACTCCAACTGCACACGCCCCACACCATTACAGAGCCTCCACCAGCTTGAACAGTTTCCTCCTGACATGCAGGGTCCATGGATTCATGAGGTTGTCTCCATACCCATACACGTCCACAATCTGAAACGAGACTCGCCCGACCAGGTAACATGTTTCCAGTCATCAACAGACCAATGCCGGTGTTGACGAGCCCATACGAGGCGAAAAGCTTTGTGTCGTGCAGTTATCAAGAGTACACGAGTGGGCCTTCAGCTCCGAAAGCCCATATCGGATGTCGAATGGTCGGTACACTGACACATGTTGACGGGTCAGCATTGAAAACTGCAGCAATTTGCGGAAGGGTTGCACTTCTGTCAGGTTGAACGATTCTCTTCGGTCGTCGTTGGTCCCGTTCTTGCAGGATATTTTTCTGGTCACAGCGATATCGGAGATTTGATGTTTTACAGGATTCCTGATATTCACGGTACACTCGTGAAATGGTCGTATGGTAAAATCCCCATTTCATCGCTATCTAAAAATGGTTCAAATGGCTCTGAGCACTATGGGAATTAACTTCTGTCATCAGTCCCCTAGAACTTAGAACTAATTAAACCTAACTAACCTAAGGATATCACACACATCCATGCCCGAGGCAGGATTCGAACCTGCGACCGGAGCGGTCGCGCGGTTCCAGACTGTAGCGCCTAGAACCGCTCGGCCAACCTGGCCGGCCATCGCTATCTGGAAGATGCTGTGTACCATCGCTCGTTCGCCGACTGTAATACTACGTTCAAACTCACTTAAATCTTGCTAACCTGCCACAGTAGCACCAGTAACCGATCTACCAACTGCGCCCGACACTTGTCTTATATAGGAGTTGCCGACCGTAGCGCCGTATTCTGCCTGTTTACGTACCTCTGCATTTGAATACTCATGCTTACACGAGTTGCTTTGGCGCTTCAGTGTACTTCTGTTCATCCTTCTTCTTTTGAATTTTTCTTCCTTTTCCCTACAAATCTAATTCTCATCAATATTGTTTCACTCAATTGGCGCAAAATTCTTTAGTGGCTACACCGCTCTCGACTATTTAGTCACTGTCAAGACAGCTACAGAAGTAAGAAACAGTATACAAGAAGCATAAATTACTACATAACGCTAACAAAGAAAAAAACAAATGCAATACATAAAGTTCAAAAACGCTACATAGATACTGCTTGGCTGATGGCTGCGCCAAAACGTGCTAGTAATCAATGGTTTGAGCTAATCATTGTAATTCAGACGTCTCTGTCAAATGTAGGTGCACATGACATGCAACAGGTACCCAGTACATCCTGTTGACTGTGTACAGCTACTTGTACGACACCACTTATTTGTATTTTTTAGTTATCCATTACATTGCCGTTTCGTGTTCTTCAGAAAAGAGTAGGGACAGTAGGAAATGAAGACTTCTTGTCAGAAAATTGGTTTCAGTCGAGGTATCATAGTTGTTAATTGCTATGTTTCTTGGACAACCAATGATTATGTTTAACACAACGCTCACATAAATACACTGGATCTCAAGCGTCTGAAACTAATTAACTGCAACATTAATTTATTTTGTGGCTATTTTCCGTTACCTCGAGTAGTCAACGGCCGTGCCGACGAGGATAACCGGTTCACCGGCGTTAAGCACCCTCGGGCGTGGACTGGTCGGGGGCGCCGCGTGCTGTTGATCATTTTCCCTTTGCCTTTACCGCAAAGGGGACAGGAGGGATGGGTCGTAAAGACGCCGGTCACAAGTCTTTGAGACAGTGCCTTGCATTAAATTCCAAACCTCTCCGCTGTGTCTCATGAAGTCGTGGCGTGCGATGCTGTTGATGGTGAGCTGTCTGTCGGCCGTTATGCTTGAACCTCTTGGTTACCGGACTGCACCCTCTCTCTTCTCTAATCGTCTCCAGCACTAACGCGGCACTACACTACACACACACACACACACCACTACGGTCATCTACTCACAACAGATAGTTACACATACAACCATCATACTTCTCGGAGGAAAGGCGCCTACTGGTGCAATGGATGAGAAAAACTTTTCCAGTCATGCGAGTCGATCAGGCCGTCGGGTTCTTCCAGCCATTCATGTCATACGACTTTGCTTCACATTACCCCGAGTAAAATGTCTTTCATACACATTTCATTACTAGCTCCCTCTCTCCTCAGAACCGCTAAATACTTTAATGGAAATGCATCTCGTCGAACTACAGGGTGTATCAAAAAGAATCATCCGATTAGGCACGTCTATATTTCTGAAACTAATAAACACATACAATAAATTTTGGCCGCGCGGGGTTAGCCGAGCGGTCTAAGGCGCTGCAGTCATGAACTGTGCGGCTGGTCCCGGCGGAGGTTCGAGTCCTCCCTCGAGCATGGGTGTGTATGTTTGTCCTTAGGATAATTTAGGTTAAGTAGTGTCTAAGCTTAGGGACTGATGACCTTACCAGTTAAGTCCCATAAGATTTCACACACATTTGAACATTTGAATAAATTTCGTTTCTGATGAAAGGGAAACTCAAAAAGTTTTTTTTTTTTTTTCATACCTTGTCATAGGTGTTCAATATGCCCCCTTGAAATATACGGAATATGTCATTGCAGTATTCAAATTGTTTCGACAGTGCAGTGAGCATGTCTTGAGTTACAGCTTCCACAGCTGCAGTTATGTGATGTCTCAGTTCATGCACTGTTGTTGGTAACGGAGGCAAACACAGTCTTCTATAAACCGCCTCAAGAAATAATCACATGCAGTCAGGTCCGGTGACCTTGGAGGCCAGTAATGTAAGGCTGAATCATTTGGTCCAGTGCGACCGATCCATCGTTCAGTAACCCTTTGATTTAAAAATTTCCAAATTTCCGCACTTTCAGTTGCCAGTGTGGCGGTCAGTGATGAATACCGCCACTTCCCCCTCCCCCTTCCATATAGCTTGACGGGGGGGGGGGGGAGGGGAGGAGAGGACAAAGTTATAGCCTTAAAATTTAAGTGCTAGCGTTCTAAAGACGTAGCAGCGCTATTAACATTTAAAATTTTTCATGAATAGCTAATATATAATTGAATAACATGTAGTTTAAGTGCTAAGCTGTTAGGCTAAGCCTAAGTTAATTATATTAAATAATAAAATAATTTTATTGCACGGAAAAAAACTCACATTTACATCAAACTAATACGTCGAGGCTTTTTTACAGCATATCTCTTGAAGACGTCATCAATAAAACTTTCTGTTGGCTCGTCGTCCCCTTCAGTTGAAATCTTCACACAAGCTTGGAGCGTTTCCTGACCCATCCTATTCCTTAATTTTGTCATCACCCTGTTCATTGTACTAAATGACCTTTCCACACTGCAAGTTGAAAAGGGAAAGCACAGTACACATTCCGCGATTGTCCGCAGTGTTTCGTAGCCGATGTCGGCTCTCAGAATGAAAGAAGCAACATCAGAAGACGTATCGTCTAATTTACTACTAACAACGTACCTAAAAAAATGCAAGTCTGCAATAACAGCGTCGACGCTTGTAAGTCCCCAAAATCAAGCACAGTTCTTTACAATCATTATCACTAAACTCTAGAAATTTTTTAAATCTTTCAAAATATGCACTTAATTCTATCACTTTTATTACCTTCTCATCAAACCGGTGCTCAATTTCATCAATCATACTTTTAACAAATTTCATTGCGCTTTCCATAGCTTGAATCTGCTTCTCTACGTTCGTGAATAGCACACCTTTAATTTCTGTTGCGTCCTCCTGCAGTTTTTTAATTTTATTAAGAGTTTCATTTTCTGCAGTATGTCCATCGCTGTCATAAAGACAGTCGATGCGTCTTAAATGTTCCAGAGTTCCAGAAACAAGTAGAGGGATTTGCGAAATTTTAAGTGATTGTCTCTGCAAAACTTTACATAAGTTTGAGACTGCATTTGACGTATTGTCTAAAATCACCAAACCTACAATGAAATTCGAATTCATCATTTCTAACAAGATTGCTCCAGCTAAACTTGTTAAATCCCCGCCGTCCTTGTGTATATGTTCACATGCCACAATAATGAACTTGTAGGTTAGAAAATAGCTTGAACTGTGCGATAGGTACTTAACCATCGGATGTCAACAGCTTCGGGTATTTTTAAAACATTTTGCTCTAAAGCACACTGAATTTCATGCAACACATTTTCTCGTTTGGAAGAACCATGAAAAAGTTTGTAAATGTCTTTAACAACATGTAATGTGCGTTTTGTAATGGGGTGTTTATTCCTAGAGTTGGTGGCAGCAATTGACAAAACACGTGCTCTACAGTGAATGTATGGCAGCTTATGGCCCTTCCTCTCTGACAACCGAGCGCGGACTCCTGAGATAGAACCACTAAAATTAGCAGCACCGTCGAAAGAACAAGATAATAATCTGTCGTAAGAAGGTTTTCTTTTCTTTAGTTCAGTATCAATTGCTGTAAATATGGATTCAGCTGAAGTGCTTTCCAACTCAACGAGACATAAAAACCTTTGCTTCACTTCAAACGATGGAGACGGTGCAACATATCGAACTAATAAAGACAGTTCACTTTGGTTGGAAACATTTGTAGATTCGTCTGCCATTAATGAAAAATATTTGTCATGGAGAAGTGTTTCATCTTGAAAGTCTAAAGACTCTCCTAAACAAGTCTACAATTCTGACGCAGTATACTTACTAAGATATGTGGACCTTTTGCTCTGAAACTTTAACCACTTTTCAATATTAATGTCGCTTTTCAGTACTACCTTACGAATTAGAGGTTCATATTTTGTTGTGTGGGGTGTTTCTTCCTTACTAAAGAAATACAGACTTCGAATTAACGATGACAATGCTTGGCGGTTTAAAGCTTTTTCATTTTCATTTTGTTTAAATATCTGTGTATGAATTGGAGCGTTTAATCCCTGTAATGTACAATTTTCAAGTGGAACTACTCTTGCATGTTTTTCTGAGTTGGCGTGCTTTTCTAGTTTTCCCGTGCTTCCGGCAGCATTTCTAAATTTAGTGAATGGTACAGAAATGAACACTACTCCTGTTTTCGGCAGAGCTTCGATATCGTTTTTTTTTAAATACATTTCACACAATTTGCAGAAAGCCCCACCCCGCTCGTGATCAAAGAACGACCAATTGTACTTACACTCCCATTTTTGCTGATACTTAATCTCGCGTTCAATACTTTGTTTGGAATTGCAATTTACGGATGGGCCAGAAAAAGCACATTTACCGTTTGAAAACTGTGGAAGGGAAACTGAAGACCTGGTAGACCAACGCAATTCATCGTCAGAATCACTACCACTTCTTTTAGTAGACTCACACTCGTCTTTGTCTTTTGCAATACACTGTCTTTTGTTAGAAAAGAAAGAAATTAAAGTTTGTTTTTTCGACATTGCATTTCGGCACTAACACTTCTTTTACGTTATAAACTGACGGAGACTGCACGTAGTACACTACATAATCATATCACACTTCCATAGTAACCTGTCTACTGACTGTTACAACTTTACAAGATAGCACTTTACAGTAAAGTAGAAGTGTGACGAATTACCTTAAAATGATACCAGATAGCAAATAATATCTTTTAAGGATTTAAAAGTGTTTTTAAGAAATTATATAGCGTGCCGACAAGTGAGCGCAGACTGTACAAAGAAATATACTTACTGATGCTTTCAACCAATTACGTGACAGATGTGAAATATGATTACGTAAGCAGTATTGAAACATTAGATATTCTTCGACTTTACTCTGTTCTATAACACCAACTGCACTATTTTCTTCTCGTCTACTTTGCGCCGCTCTGTGGCCTCTCCCATGTCTGGCCTGTCGAGAAATGCTTGTTACTGAGCTTATTGGTGTGCCAGTACCTTTTGCAGACAATGAAATTCACTTTTCTGGAAACAGAAAAACATACGTTTTCCGTATTTCAGTGTAGGAAAAAGGCATTCCGACACATTAAGGCAACTTACTGGAGAGCGAAACACAGCTTGCACAGAGAACGTACAATGACCTGCGAGAACATTATGACCAGCTACCTAACAGCCGGTATGCCCACCTTTGGCGTGAATAACAGCGGAGACGCGTCGTAACATGGAAGCAACGAGGCCTTCGTAGGTGCTGGCGGGAGTTGCCCCCCATATGCACGCATAAGTCACCTAATTCCCGTGAATTCCGGGGAGGGGAGGGGGGGTGGGCAATGAGCTCTGAGCTCAAGGGGAGGTTTACTATCTTTGGCCCAAAAAAAGCATGTTTTTTGAGAATTTTTTTCTCGGGATGTGTTATAGATATCAATGTCAAATTTTGTCACAACCTTTATTGACATTGTCTCTACAAATTGGAATTATTTCGACCGGAAAAGATTAAAGGCGGAAAAGTGCCATCGGAACAAAACAAAATTTCGATGTAGACCTCCATGCGCGGTATGTCGCAGTTCAGCCGGCTCATCTGAAATCAAAATTGAGTTGACGTTAGCGAAGTTTACAAGACTCCTTAGAAGTTGTACCTCGATTAAGTTATTTGGACCATAGGAAACAAAATGGAGGCCATTTGAAAAATAAATAGGGTATTTTCATCGATTTTTCGACTTCGTCGGCCAAGCAAAAATATTTATGGTTTATGTATCGGAATAAAAGTGGTACACTACTAGAGAATTCAGTTAGCTTCTAGCTTCGTCGGAAATAAAGAATCATTCCAATCGGTTCAGTAGATTTGAAGTTACCATACCGCGCGATAAAAAAATCGCCATTTCGAGTAAAACGCGTTTGAAGTTTTGACTACATATAAATGCAATATATGCAACTTACGTTCAATCTGCTATCCCAGGTCGATAAACTGGTCCTCTTCCTCATAGAGGGCGTTCAGCTCGATCTGGGCCATCCTGCGCTGCTCCAGAGCCGCTCGTACGGCAGGTGAGAAGCGGTTTTCGGCCGCTTGAATCCGGTGGTCGTCCGAATGCTTGGCGAACTGCGTCGAGTAGAGTCCCAGGGTGACGTCCATCGTTGTCATGGTCTTCAGAATTGCTGAATACCCTTCGTTGAAGCTGCTCACTGCCAGGAAAGTCGCAATCTCCACAGTCTTCGCACCAGAATGCTAATGCTTGGGGGCTAACTTCCAAACAAACACGTTCAAACTTCCATTTGAATTTTGTGTGTTTCCTCCCAAGCACCGGTACAACAACTTGTCCTCCGAAAGAAAAAAACTGGTGCGTGAAAAAGGGCGATTTCAGGCAGGTGCATTTTATTGTTCAACCGCGAATAACAAATATTTCCGTTCCGTATTCGGATAAACCATTCCAGGGGTGGATTCCAAACACTTTTATGGGTCCAAAAATGCAATTAAAAAAAATCGATTTTTTTAACCAAAAGATAGTAAACCTCCTCTTAAATCGCATCTCAGATGTGTTCGATCAGGTTCAGACTTTGCGAGCTTCAATTGGAACTCGCCACTGTGTTCCCCGAACCACTCCATCACACTCCTGTGCTTGTGACTTGGCGCGCTATCTTGCTGAAAAATGCCTCTGCCGTTAGGAAACATGGTCGTCATGAAGCGGTGTACATGGAGTGCCACAAAGTATACGATACTCGTCGGCCGTCAAGGAGCTTTGCACGAGGTCCAGTGGACCAAGAGATTCCCATGTGAATGTTGCCCAGAGCATAATGAATCAGCCCGCAATAGCGGTATCAAAGTGCTGTTACCATCGAATCAAAGGCTCTGCGCCCTCCCAACGGGAAGGTGAAGACCCTATCGGTATTTATCAGACCGTGCAACGCACTGCCACTGGGCCAACGTCAATTGCCGATGGTGACGTGCCCATTTCAGTCGTTGTTGCCAATGTCGTGATATTAATATTGGTACGTGCATGGGTCGTCAGCCGCGGAGGCTCATCGTTAGTAGGAGTGTTCGGTGCACTGTGTGTTCAGACACACTTTTACTCTGTCCAGCAATGAAGTCTGATATTAGTTCCGCCACAGTTCACCGCCGGTCCTGTTTCGCCAGTCTGTCCAGCCTACGACGTCCAACATCTGTATGACCACCCAATTCAACAACGGCTGGACATAGTTTCATCTCGGTTTCGTCACGAGTTGAAGACACTCACCGCAGCACTCCTCGAAAACCCGACAAGTCGTATAGTTTCGGAAATGCTCGTGCCGATCCTCCGTGTCGTCACAATCTGCCCTCGGTCAGACTCAGACAGATCGCGTGCCTTCCCCATTCTACACACGGACAGTAAACTCACTGATACTACATGCACCGTGCAGTCATTCCTCGCCAGGTGACCTTGCTATCACCTGGACGGCCTTATATCGATAGTAGGTCTGTGGTCATAATGTTCTGGCTGATCAGTGTAGACATGCAGCTTATCGCTTTCTCTCGGACTTCGCGCAAGGTCGAGTTATTGGATGTTAAACATGAAGTCGTTTGATTCTTTTATTTACTTAAATGCAATGTACAAGACATGGTTCACATACCTGTGTTATTTGCACTTATTCCAAAGTAATGTCCTGCCACATGTAACAGGATTTACATGCCTGATGATACGTACATCATAAATATCGCCTCAAACCTCACTGCTTAATTAATAAGTGAGTAGAATAAGTAATTGCTCTGTTGTTGTTGTTGTTGTTGTTGTTGTGGTCTTCAGTCCTGAGACTGGTTTGATGCAGCTCTCCATGCTACTCTATCCTGTGCAAGCTTCTTCATCTCCCAGTACCTACTGCAACCTACATCCTTCTGAATCTGCTTAGTGTATTCATCTCTTGGTCTCCCTCTACGATTTTTACCCTCCACGCTGCCCTCCAATGCTAAATTTGTGATCCTTTGATGCCTCAAAACATGTCCTACCAACCGATCCCTTCTTCTAGTCAAGTTGTGCCACAAACTTCTCCCCAATCCTATTCAATACCTCCTCATTAGTTACGTGATCTACCCACCTTATCTTCAGCATTCTTCTGTAGCACCACATTTCGAAAGCTTCTATTCTCTTCTTGTCCATACTAGTTATCGTCCATGTTTCACTTCCATACATGGCTACACTCCATACAAATACTTTCAGAAACGACTTCCTGACACTTAAATCTATACTCGATGTTAACAAATTTCTCTTCTTCAGAAACGATTTCCTTGCCATTGCCAGTCTACATTTTATATCCTCTCTACTTCGACCATCATCAGTTATTTTGCTCCCCAAATAGCAAAACTCCTTTACTACTTTAAGTGTCTCATTTCCTAATCTAATTCCCTCAGCATCACCCGATTTAATTTGACTACATTCCATTATCCTCGTTTTGCTTTTGTTGATGTTCATCTTATATCCTCCTTTCAAGACACTGTCCATTCCGTTCAACTGCTCTTCCAAGTCCTTTGCTGTCTCTGACAGAATTACAATGTCATCGGCGAACCTCAAAGTTTTTACTTCTTCTTTGCTCTGTATTATATTAATTCTGAATTGAGGCAAAATTACACAAATGAGAGTTGGCCATGTGTTAATTTCACGTACGAAGTTGTATATTTACCTACTAAAATGTATTTTAAACAACGTCAATGAGTGGCTGGACTGTTATATTTATGGATTCAGCGAATATTATCGAGAGGTTTGTTACTGTTTATGTTTATGAGCAGACAACTTTATCGTATCCTAAGATAAACAGCTACTGCAAAGATGTAACAACTACCGAAGAAAATAAATTGCTCCTAACCTTTCCTATCGTACCGGACACTGAGTCCAAAGATTAAAAGAAAAAGTCACCTGCTTGCAAGAGGAATTTTTTCGACTAAGACAGTTTGACATTTAGCCAACTGTCATTCAGTCAAGATGGTATACTCAGTGATAAAACAAAGCAGTAGGCTTTACCAGAAATATCGACCCTTAGACAATGTGTCTACTAGTGTATTTTAAATACGACTGTATGCCATCTTAGGTACTGTAAACACTTGTAAGTAAGCATTATAAATATGGATTCTTACATGGTTATATCACTTGTTATGTATTTAACTATTATTGTCTAATATGCTTTCAGAAAACACTTGATAATGGCACTTTGAAACCGAAATCATGGTCGCGAAAGTGTAAATGTAGCACTGCAAATAAACAATAATCTAATGGCGGTACTGACTTTAAAGAAATATATTATGACTGTGTCCCCGCATTATGAATAAAAAGTTACGTATGGAGAAGTTTGTAAGATTATTCGATTGGCTCTGGCGAATACACTGGTGACAACAGGTGAAATACAGCCAGAGGGTCATCACCAACCGTCGAGAGAAGATTGCTCGTAGCTGGGTTGACATTTAGAGTTGCCATGAGTCGCATACAGCTGACAGCATACCACAGACAACAGAACCTTGCATGGTATGCAGCAACAGTCAACTGAGACATCCTGTGTCTTTCAGCATTGAGTCTCGCTTCTGTATTTGGCGGTCTGTAAGCAACCTCATCGAATGTAACAAAAAGCAGCGATTCTACATCTACATCTACATGGATACTCTGCAAATCATATTTAAGTGCCTGGCAGAAGGTTTATCGAACCACCTTCACAATTCTCTATTATTCCAATCTCGTATAGCGCACGGAAAGAATGAACACCTATATCTTTCCGTACGAGCTCTGATTTCTCTTATTTTATAGTGTTGATCGTTCCGCCTTATGTAGGTCAACAAAATATTTTCGCATTCAGAGAAGAAAGTTGGTGATTGGAATTTCGTGAGAAGATTCCGTCGCAACGAAAAACGCCTTTCTCTTAATGATGCCCAGCCCAAATCCTGTATTATTTCTGTGACACTCTCTCCCATATTTCGCGATAATACAAAACGTGCTGCCTTTCTGTGAACTTTTTCGATATACTCCGTCAGTCCTACCTGGTAAGGATACCACACCGCGCAGCACTATTCTAAAAGAGGACGGACAAGCGTAGTGTAGGCAGTCTCCTTAGTAGGTCTGTTACATTTTCTAAGTGTCCTGCCAATAAAACGCAGTCTTCGGTTAGGCTTCCCCACAACATTTTGTATGTCTTCTTTCCAATTCAAGTTGTTCGTAATAGTAATACCTAGGTATTTAGTTGAATTTGCGAGTTTTAGATTAGACTGATTTATCGTGCAACCGAAGTTTAACGAGTTCCTTTTAGCACTCATGTGGATGACCTCACACTTTTTGCTATTTAGGGTTAACTGCCACTTTTCGCACCATTCAGATATTTTTTCTAGATCGTTAATCAGTTTGTTTTGATCTTCTGATGACTTTATTAGTCGATAAACGACAGCGTCATCTGCAAACAAGCTAAGACGGCTGCTCAGATTCTCTCCCAAATCGTCTATACAGATAAGGAACAGCAAAGAGCCTATAACACTACCTTGGGGGACGCCTGAAATCACTTCTGATTCTCGTCACTTATATATCTGCAGCTCCTGGAATCGATGTGTATGGAAGTTTGGGATAAGGCAATGGGTCTAATATGGTAATTGTTGAAAGGAGACTGAATGCGCGCCAGTATGTGGTAAGAATGGTAAATCCTGTGGACACACCAGCGTTCCTAATGGTATATTACAGCCTGGAAAACCACACACTGCAGTTCACACCACAAACGCCTCGAAAACCAGATGCATCCTTGACTGGCCATGCCAATCCCCTGATTTCTCACACATAGAGGATGTCTGGAATGTGATGGGACGCCATGTACTTTCACTCCAGATTCCAGCCAGCAATCTCCATGAACTTAAAAATCACGTTTTATAGCAGTGGCAAAAAATTCTTCACGATGGTAGTCGAGGGCTATTTCCTTCCACGTCACAACAAGGAACACAAGAGAATATTCGTGCCTGTGGCGGACACAACTCATATTTATGTTAATGGTGGACATCAGTTCCGAACGAAATGAAACTTTAACCATTTAATATACACTGTTGACAGTTTCTTGTTAAACTCTTAAACACGTGTTTGCGTGTGTCTGGTTGGTATCCGATAAATATGTACAAAACTTATTCTGATGTTGAAATGCGTAAGTCTTAGTGGAGGACAATGGAACTGTATTAAAGTTAAATTATGAAATAAAGTATGTGAAGCTCGCGCAATACGACGGTAAGTCCAGGCTAGCCAGTATATCAAACAATCCCCGTCCGAGGGAGCAATTCGTTTTCAATCACGATGATGATGACGTTTGGTCTGTGGGACGCTCAACTGCGCGCTCATTAGCGCCCGTACAAAGTCCCAACCTGTATACAGTCCAGTTTTAGCGACTTTGACAAATGATGATGATTATGATAATGATGAAATGTTGAGGACGACATGAACAGCCAATCCAGAGCAGAGAAAATCCCCAACCCCAGACGCAGCCGCGCTAGCCACTACACCACGAGCTGTGGACACCCGTTCCCAATGAAATCTACATATACTACTTGACTGCAAAACAAAATGATACACACTAAAATCTGACTACGAATATTGTTAATCTTTATCTTAATCTTGTAAACAATGACTTCGCCAGAATTGTCATTTTAATTACAGAGCAAATGAACACAAAAATTAAAGAATCTGACTTTGTGTCAAAGCTGCTTGAAAGTGCACTTTCTGAAATCATTTACTGATTTCAAACCTCTGAAGTGATGCGATATTTTCACAAATACATTCCAACAATCACTGTACCTTATAGTTGACATGAATATTGATGATAATTAAATTCATCGGCCTACCTGTGCGCACGGAGCGCTCGTCTGCCCTGCAACCTGTTGCTATTAGCAATATTGATCTGACTGCCCAAATCCAGATTTAGCTTGCTGTACTTCCCATGTGCAGTGCATAAGTTTATCTTACCAGTTTTCACAAAATGCTTCTGCAGCACTAAACTCTCAGTGTGCAGTGCGAGTACACAAACACATTCATAAAGGTAAAGAATGAACTAAGCCGGCCGGCCGAGCGGTTCTAGGCGCTACAGTCTGGAGCCGCGCTACCGCCACGGTCGCAGGTTCGAATCCTGCCTCGGGTATGGATGTGTGTGATGTTCTTAGGTTAGTTACGTTTAAGTAGCTCTAAGTTCTAGGGGACTGATGACCTCAGTCGTTAAATCCCATAGTGCTCAGAGCCATTTGAACCATTTTTTGAGGAACTAAACTTAATGACTGATAAATGAGAGCAAAGATTCCAAATTAAACTATGCTTCATTAAATTGTAGCAATACACCCTTTCATAAAGTTCTCACAACAAGACAAACTGGCAAAATATTTGCCAATATCTTTCCTCTGTTCAATTACTTTCCCTGACATTCGTTTCAAACATAAGACGAAACCATATGTTGCATTATGAAACTTCTACACCAAACTTCAATCATATGCAATGTTCTAACGGTAAGAAACTATGCAATTACGAAGATAGAAAACTGGATTACCTTACACGTTGGCTTACATAAGTCCTCCATTAGTAAAATTCCATTTACTCAGTATTTTTAATCAAAAACATATTATTGCGAAATCCTTTCTAAATACTGCTGCCCCCACTGCATTGTACGCCAGCTTCCATTCTTTACAAACCAAATACATTGCCAGACACTCTAACACACACTCACTGCTACTCGGACAAAGTAAAACTAACCTGTGTGACCAAGATCTGTGGTCTCAGGAAGGAACTTGCAAAGATTATGGTTTTATCAATACTATGTAGGTTGAGTACATTTATTAAATGCACAATTTCATACTCATTTGTAGCCAAAACTACCTGAAAACTGTCATGCCAAATAAAGCAGCCTCCTTTAACTTGGTGATAAACACCTCCACATAGTTAAATTATCAGGGAGGGACCACGAAAAAAGGATGGAATAACCAACGAAGGCATAACAATCTATGAGTTGGAGCATCGAATGTCAGAAGTTTAAACGTAGTACAAAATCTAGAACGTCTGAAAAAGGAAATTCAAAAGCTAAGCCTAGATACAGTGGGGGGTCCCTCAAGCGAAGCGGAGAGTAGATAGGATTGCTGGTCATGCGAGTGTGGGGTAAAATTCAACAGCAGCAGAAAATAGTATAACGGGAGTAGGACTCATTATGAATAGAAAGGTAGGGCAGAGCAACGCCAACAATGAAATTTCAGGTGTAATACCGACTTCATAAGCAGAAGATGAATAGGTACTGAAATTGTACGAGGGTATTGAACAGATAGTTCAGTATGCAATGGGGGATGAATATTTAACAATCATGGGTGACTGGGACCGGGTTGTAGGCGAACGAATAGAAGAAAGGATTACGGGGAAACAAGGCTACACAGTAGAAAGACTAATCGAGTTCTGCAATAAATTTCAGATGACAATACCGAAAACTCTGTTTAATAATCACAAGTATGCTTGGTCAGACAGAGATTCCGAAGTCAGATATTGGATTGTAAGGCGTATCACCCGCCAGGTTAGCCGAGGGCGCTAAAATGCTGCTTCCTGGACTCGGGTAGGCGCGCCGGCCTCAGATCAAATCCGCCCGGCGGATTAACGACGAGGCCCGGTGTGCCGGCCAGCCTGGAAATGGTTTATAGGCGGTTTTGCACATCTCAGTAGGTGAATACCAGGCTGGTCCCCATGTCCCACCTCAGTTACACAACTCGCAGACATTTGCAAACGTTCGCACTATGTCATGGCTGACTCTAAACGCAGACAGCTGGGGTACACAAATTCTATCCTGTGGTGGAGGGGGGGGGGTTACAGGGTGGCGACAGGAAGGGCAGCCGACCACCCTCCATAGTGACAGGGCCGACCCCACGCTGAAGTGAGACACAGGCCCACGAAAATGATGACTGTAAGGAATATGCATAAGAATATATAGGTTCAGATCACAGTTTAGTAATGAAGAAGGGTAGACTGAAATTTAACAGAATCGTACGAAAACATCAGTGTGGAAGTAATTGGGATATTGCAGTACTGGGGGATGCTGAGACACGTTTGAAGTTCGCTAAGGGTGTGGATATAGCGATAAGGATATCACAGTCGGCAGTTCTCTTGGAGAGGAGGGTAAAGCTCTAAAAAAAAAGCAATCACAGATGTTACTCAGACATAGGTACAAGGAAGGAGCCTATGAAGAAATATCTAGGGTGATCGAGGAAAGGAGGAAGAGCAAAAATGTGAAATAGCGGCAGGTACAATGTGAACAAATCGAATAAGAAATAATCGTGGAAAGGACTGATTCACCATGTAGAAAAGTCAAACCAACCTTCAGTGAAATTAAAAGCAAAATTGGTAACATACAGAGTACACTGGAAATTCCGCTGTTAAACACAGAGACCGCTACGGTCGCAGGTTCGAATCCTGCCTCAGGCATGGATGTTTGTGATGTCCTTAGGTTAGTTAGGTGTAACTAGTTCTAAGTTCTAGGGACTAATGACCTCAGCAGTCGAGTCCCATAGTGCTCAGAGCCATTTGAACCATTTAAACACAGAGAAAAGAGCGTAAGGGTGGGAAAAGTACAGTGAAGGCTGTATGAGGGGGAAAACTTGTCTGATGACTTGACTGAAAAAGAAACTGGAGTCGAAAAAGAAGACATAGGTGATCCAGTATTAGAGGCAGAATTTAAAAGAGCTTTTAAAGATATGATATTATATAAGGCAGAAGGGATAGATAATATTCTGCCGGAATTTCTAAAGTCATTGTGTGAAATTGCAACCAAACGACGATTCAAGTTGGTGTGGAGAAAGTATGAGACTGGGGGCGTATCGTCAGACTCTCGGGAAAATGTCACCCATAGAATTCCGGAGATAGCAAGGGCAGGTAGGTGCGAAAATTGTCGCTCAAGTTAACATCTCATGCATTCAAGCTGCTGATGAGAAAAGAAAACTGATGATCTGTTAGATTACGACTAGTTTGGCTTTGAAAGGTAACGGCACCAAACGCAGTTCTGACTTGTGCTTGATAATGGAAGCAAGACTGAAGAAAAATCAAGACACCCTCCTAGGATTTGTCGATCTATAAAAAGAGTTTGACAGTATCATATCGTGGAAGATGTTCGAAATTTTGGGGAAGATAGGCGTAAGCTACAGGGAAAGAACGGAGATGTATAGTACGGAGAAGGACAAAGAGGCAGCGGTAACAACAGAAGAGAAAGCAAGAAGTGCTGGGATTGAAAAGGATGAGGGATGCAGTCTTTCGATCCTACTGTTCAATATATATTTCGAAGAAGGAATGACGAAACTAAACGAAAGAGTTGAGAATGTGATTGTAATTCAGGCTGTAAGGATATTAATGATATGATTAGCTGATAACATTGCTATGCTCAATGAAATTGAAGAAGAGTTACAGGATGTGATGAATAGAATGAGCAATATAATGGGAGAAGACTATAGACTGAGAGTAAACTGGAAAAAGACAAAAGTAATGAAAAGAAACAGCAGTGAGAACAGCGAGAAACTGAACATCAAAATTGATCATGAAGTGGACGAAGTTACGAAATTCTGCCACCATGAAAGCAACATAACCCATGACGGACGAAACAAGCAAACAAAAGTCAGTGTAACATAGGCAAAGAGAGCATTCCTTGCAAAGAGAAGTCTAGTGGTGTCAAAAGTAGGTCTTAATTTGAGGAAGAAGTTTGTGAGAATGTACCTTCGGAGCACAGAATTACACGGTAGTGAATCATATACATTGGGAAAACCAGAAGGGACGATAATCGAAGCTTCTCAGATGCTGTGCTGCAGAAGAATGTTGATAATCAAGTAGACGGACAGGATAGGGATCAGGAGATTTTCTACAGAACTGGCGAAAAAGGAACACATGGAAAACTCTGAAAAGAAGAAGGGACAGGATGATGGGACATGTGTTATGACATCAGGATAAACCTCCATAGTACTAGAGGGAACAGTTGAGGGTAAAAACTGTTGAGGAAGTCAGAGATTGGAATACATCCAAGAAGTAAGTGAGGACATACGGTGCAAGTGCTGCCCTAAGTTGTAGAGGAAGTTGTGACGGGCGGCATCAAACGAGTCTGAAGACTGATGAAAAAAGAAAGTGATAAACACCTCCATCACAAATACACTGAAGCGCCAAAGAAAGTGGAAAGGCATGCGTATTCAAATACAGAGATATGTAAACAAGCAGAAT
The DNA here is from genome assembly GCF_021461395.2 of Schistocerca americana. Lineage (NCBI taxonomy): Eukaryota > Metazoa > Arthropoda > Insecta > Orthoptera > Acrididae > Schistocerca > Schistocerca americana. The sequence goes on along the minus strand of NC_060123.1, from coordinate 609,271,840 downwards.
AGGGCGGTAAGGTCAGCAACCCTTATATGAGGCAACAAGTGTCTGGCGCAGTTGTTAGATCGGTTACTGCTGCTACAATGGTAGGTTATCAAGATTTAAGTGAGTCTGAACATGGTGCTATAGTCGACGCACGAGCAGTGGGGCACAGCATCACCGAGCTAGCGATGAAGTAGGGATTTTCTCGTACATTTCACGAGTGTACCGTGAATATCAGAAATCCGGTAAAACATTACACCTCCGACATCGCTGCGGCCGGAAAAATATCCTGCAAGAACGGGACCAACGACGACTGAAGAGAACCGTTTAACGTAACTAAAGTGCAACCCTTCGGCAAACTACTGCAGATTTCAATGCTGGGCCATCAACAAGTGTCAGCGTGCGAACCATTCAACGAAACATCATCAATATGGGCTTTCGGGGCCGAAGGCCCACTCGTGTACTCTTAATTACTGCACAACACAAAGCTTTACGCCTCGCCTGGGCCCGCCAATACCGTCATTGGACTGTTGATGACTGGAAACAAGTTGCCTGGTCGGAAGAGTTTCGTTTCAAATTGTTATCGATGTGTACGGGTATGGAGACTGTGGTGCCACCGACAGACACCACGCTTGCTAGGTGGTAGCCTTTAAATCGGCCGCGGTCCGGTAGTATACGTCGGACTCGCGTGTCGCCACTATCAGTGATTGCAGACCGAGCGCCGCCATACGGCAGGTCTAGAGAGACTTCCTAGCATTCGCCCCAGTTGTACAACCGACTTTGATAGCGATGGTTCACTGACAAAATACGCTCTCATTTGCCGAGACGATAGTTTAGCATAGCCTTCAGCTACGTCATTTGCTACGACCTAGCAAGGCGCCATTATCAGTTACTATTGATATTGTGAATCATGTACCGTCATGACCGACGTTCTTCATTAATGGATTAAAGTTAAGTATTCCACCAGCTACGTCCGTTTTTCTAAATTCTAATTTCCTTGTCCTGTTCCAGACCTCATGCCAGCCTGCGTGAGCTAAAACGTGTGACTTTCGGCCTCCTCTAGTAACCCGGTGTTGGCTCTCCTGCCAACCAAAACAGAGAGAACATCACGAATTCATGGACCCCGCGTACCAGCAGGGGACTTTTCCAGCTGGTGGAGACTCTGTAATGGTGTGGGGCATGTGCGCTTGGAGTGATATGGGACCCCTGATACGTCTAGATACGACTCTGGCAGGTGGCACGTACGTAAGCATCCTGTCTGAACACCTTCATCCATTCTTGTCCATTGTGCATTCCGACGGACTTGGGGAATTCCGTCCAGAATTTCTACGGACAAGGGAACCTCCCCATTGCACCCCCTTCAGATTTAGTTATAAGTTGGCACAGTGGATAGGCCTTGAAAAACTGAACACAGATCAATCGAGAAAACAGGAAGAAGTTGTGTGGAACTATAAAAAAAATAAGCAAAATATACAAACTGAGTAGTCCATGTGCAAGATAGGCAACATCTCGGAGAACATGCGCTCATGAGCGCAGTGGTCCCGTGGTTAGCGTGAGCAACTGCAGTAGGAGAGGTCCTTGGATCAAGTCTTCCCTCGAGAGAAAATTTTAATTTTTTTTTTTCAGACAATTATTATCTGTCCGTTCGTTCATTGACGTCTCTGTTCACTGTAACTAGTGTCTGTGTTTTGCGACCGCACCGCTAAACCGTGTGATTAGTAGACGAAAGGACGTACCTATCCAATGGGAACGGAAAAAGTTTGATCGCAAGGTCACACGTCAACCGATTCCTCCACAGGAAAACACGTCTGATATATTCTATACGACACTGGTGACGGCATGTGCGTCACATGACAGGAATATGTTGTCGACCCACCTAACTTGTACACTTGGCGAACGGGTAAAAAGATTCTTCTACCTTGCCCGATTTAGGTTTTCTTGTGGATGAGATAATCACTCCCAAAAAAGTGATCGCATCGGACGGACGGATAATAATTGTCTGAAAATGAAAAATTAAAATTTTCACTCGAGGGTAGATTTGAACGAAGGACCTCTCGTTCTGCAGCTGCTCACGCTAACCACGGGACCACGGCGCTCGTGAGCTTCGGTTCTCCTTGATGTTGCATATCATATGCATAGACTATTCAGTAGGTATATTTTGCTTATTTTTTTCATACTTCCACACAACTTCTTCCTGTTTTCTCGATTGATCTGTGTTCAGTTCTTCAAGGCCTATCCATTGTGCCAACTTATAACTAAATCTGAGGGGGGTGCGGTGGGGAGGTTCCCTTGTGAGTGGGTCGAACAACACTCTTCTGAGTTTAAACACTTCCGCTGCCCAATAAACTCTGCAGACATATACATTATTGCAACGTACTGTTCAGAAGAGACCTACATCCTCTCGTACTCTCACGGATTTATGGACAGTGCTGCAGGATTCATGGGGTCAGTTCCCTCCACACCATTAACCGAGTCCATGCCACGTCGCGTTGCGCCGGCACTTCATGGGGGCCCTATACGATATTAAGGAGATGTGCCAGTTTCTTTGCCTCTTGAGTGCGTTATAAAATTGGAAACACATAAAGACCGATTCTTATTTATTATGGGACCTGAAAAGATTGTTTATTTTTCTGTTTCAGATTTTTAACGCGGGTTGACATGTTAAACTACGCTCACGGCCAGAATACGAGTGAAACGACGGCGCCCGAGATAGTTTGTGACGCTGATGGAGCGACACACATGAGCTTAAAGCCTGCGAAGATCCCGACACAGTTCCCGCCCACCCCACTTAAGCTCCACCCCTGATCAGCAAGATGCTCCGCCCAACCAGAGCAAAACGATACACATCGTCGCAGATATGTTACTCCTAGAACGAGAACTAGAAAATGAACAATTTCCAACGTATAATGAAAAGACTTTAAGTTTCAGGTATTAATGTAAACGTTTACAGACACGACTACGATTATAACTGTATGTTATTGACGAAGTAGAAGTGTCTATAACTTAAAATGGATTTCCGGTACCTAATGGTATTTACAACAAGCGGAACAAAAAATCACAAATGATTTAAAATAATAAATGAAAGCGAAATACAAACGTGCTGTCTGTTAATTATAATGTGAGCCAATTAGCATCAAATTAATTGCTTAATATAACGTGATCTTTCGGGAAAACTACACTTCGCAAATAATGTGATTGGAAATGTTACGTATGTCGGTAATAAAAGCTTACGATGTCGCAGATGGCAACAGAGTTTATTTCTTTTATTCATCCAAAAAAATCTTTCCAGATTATAAAACAGAGACCAAACACAAACCAAAACAGCACAGTAAAAATACTGTATTATGTCAGTAGAGACATAAATGTAAGCTTTATCCACCAAACAGCTTGCACTATTTTCATTAGCTTCACTATCTTGTTTCTAGTCCCTGTATCTCAAACATCCAAAATATTCTGCTACGGAATAGAAGCAATAATCTAATAAGAATAGACAGGCCTACTTGTTTACAATGTCCTCACTTGACTCAATATTTTTATGTTTATAAAATGTAGCTTGACTCATTAGACCTAAAGAAGTGAAGAACATAAAAATCATACTGATAACAAAAACGTTATGAAGACAGTCGTATTTTCCATACATGACACATGAGGTATTTCATTAATATAGTATTTGCGTCTGTATGTAAAGTTAGAAGTAGGTATATTGCAACCTATGAATTATTGTTATAATTACCAAATACTTCAATGGAACGACTAATTCACTTAAAAATTACGTACTATTTATTGATCTACTTTCAGTTTATCTGTAGTGACTTAAATGTTGTGTGGGTGCAGGAGTGCCTTAAAAAGTAGGAGCTCTTATTTTGTATACTTGCTGTAGTGTCCGTTCTTGTTACGAAATAAATATTTAGCGTTTTCAGTAATACTTTTTCTTAAAAGCAATTCGCGACGCACAAAGCAGCAACACCACCCGGGCTCCAAACCGCAAATGCAGGTAGTCAGGTACTGTTTCCGGTCTTCCGTTGTGAGGGAACTGTAGGGGGTGGGGTGAGGTCCCGTTCGTGAGCGAGGTATGGGGGTGGGGTGAGGACCCGTCGTGGGCGAGCTGGAGTGCGGGGTGAGTGTCGCAGGGAGGTAGAGTGGGGGGGATCCTCGCTGGGATCTTCGCAGGCTTTAACGTTTGCTGAGCGACACTGCCGTGTGACAAACTCATTAGCGACATTCGTTTCCGCAGCAACCGACCAAACTTACCTGTGTGTACTACGCATTTTAACAAGATTTCACAAGAAGAAACTGTGTTCTGTTTCTTTTTCATGTAACTGGCGCTCGCCGGGAGAACACGTGACTCCTCCGAAGGCGGAACCGTGCTGAGTGGACGGTCATCGGCTGCAAATACGCCGAAGGCCATCGCACCTCAGAGATGAGCTCACGTATTGCCCGTGGACGTTCCGTTTGTTATTGTAAAGACAGAGCTATTATTCTCTAACAACTATGTGATATATTTATTGTCCTACTGTCCTGCTGATATATATGGTGCATCAAAAACGATGGCGCAAACTTACACGATTGGAAGTACGCGATAATAGAAGCACAAATGTCAAGTACACAGGGGCTCTAAAACGCATACCTTAAGAGCTATGAGATATTCTTGATTTTCAATATTGAGAAATAAATCTCTTCTTCTGCAGGCTCTTTAATTTCCATGTTTTGGAAAGTGGTAGTATGGACAAAAACAAGAAAAAGATGTACAACAAACATGTGCTCTAAAATGCATACCTTCTAAGTTATGAGCACTTGTTCATTAGAAGAATTGTGTTCCAAAGTACTGAATGTATGAATGTATGAATAAAGTTAAGTTTTGATTGCAAGTTGGCGATATTTATTTCTGTATAGCTAAATAATATCTCACATTTACTAATACTCGTATTTCGTGCAGAGTAATGGAGTGATTATTCACAAGGCGTGCTGAAAAGCAATGCCTCCGGATATTTTAAGTGAAAATTCTTAAAGCTTTTTAAATAAAACAAATGTTATTAACGTTCTAAATCTTTATTCTTCGCGTCTACATATTTGAAACCTTGTGCCGCTACAGGGCTTTCTGAATTGTGGCGTGTAATGTGAAGGTGTGTAATGTAACTATGTCAGTGCGTGAGGGACAGCGGCTGTAATCGAGTTTACAACTGGAACAGTTCGTCAAATATGGAGCACCCTCTCCTCCATGAAAATGGTAGACCACATACGAAACTGCAACAATCCGACGCCTTGTATTAACTGTCATCGATCGCTCTCCATACAGTCCCGACTTGGCCCAACTAGATTTTTATTTGTTTCCAAAACTGAAAGAACACCTTCGAGGGCTTCACTTTGATTCTGAAGAAGCGGTACAAGCAGAGGTGAGACTGTGGCTCCGTAAACAAAGTCAAACAGCCCACAGTTACAGTATCAACAAACTGGTCTCTCCTTGGGAGAAATGTGTGCGGCCGGCCGATGTGGCTGAGCGGTTCTAGGTGCCTCAGTCCGGAACCGCGCTGCTGCTACGGTCGCAGGTTCACCTGCCTCGGGCATGGATGTGTGTGATGTCCTTAGGTTAGTTAGGTTTAAGTAGTTCTAAGTCTAGCGGACTGATGACCTCAGATATGATCCCATAGTGCTTAGAGCCATTTCAACCATTTGAAATGTGTGCGCCACCAGGGTGATTACGTTGAGGAATAAACATAAAGATATGAGGCACAAAGATGTAAAAAGTTAATAATATTTGATGCACTAAAGACGCTTTGAATTTTCACATAAGAAGTCAGAGGCATTACTTCTTAGCACACCCTTGCACATTTTTCCAAGGTGCGAAGGGGAAGTGTGGTTCAAATGGCTCTGAGCACTATGGGACTTAACATCTTAGGTCATCAGTCCCCTAGAACTTAGAACTACTTAAACCTAACTATCCTAAGGACAGCACACAACACCCAGCCATCACAAGGCAGAGAAAATCCCTGACCCCGCCGAGAATCGAACCCGGGAACCCGGGCGTGGGAAGCGAGAACGCTACCGCACGACCACGAGATGCGAAGGGGGGAAGTGTCTACAGACTAGAAAGTGACGATTGGTTTTTTGAAACATGTGAATATATTAACCGAGAGGAAAAATTTCGTTTATCGGGATTTTTACAAACATACAGCCTGCGCTTATCAGAGGCAGATACTTGACCTAATTAACGGCTACATTATCGGAAGAAGCAAAATCACGGTCGTCATTCCTGTTTCTTTCTCCTTCTAGCTATTTTCTCTCGTGGTGATACCAAAAACCTGTTACCATACAATGAAATTCATTTCTAAACCACCTTCGGTAAACTCAGAGAGAGTACAAACAGGGTCGTCAGAAACAGTTCTGAAAAGCTCTTAAGAGTGTTGCAGTGTAGATCGTGCTGAGTAATAACTGTTAAGAATGAATTCGATAGGTTGTGCTTTTTCCGAGTTAATTATTATTGAAGTTATCCAATCAGGAGCCACGCCAGATACAAATAGTGTCGGTTGTTCTGATAGTATAGATGATAGCGCACGAGACTGTGGCTATAGTTCGGCCCTTACTGTCCCATGTCCAATTTTTGTATCGCTCGCTTCTTCGGTTTTAGGAAACCAAACGAAGAACATGTTTGACGACATCTTCTCTGGCGGGCATAACGGTCTGCTTAGCTAACGTCAATGCTAATTAATTCGGAAACGGCGCGGCGTGTAGAATTTTTTCTCAGCGCAACGAGCTTTTCAGTAAGTTTCTGTCCATCTTGTATACAGATGTATTCTTTTCTTTTTTTTCAGCACTGGCTGGATAATGAATTAGAATTTTTGAACTGGAAATGTTTTCTCACTTTTAACTGTGAAGTCATGAATGGAAGTTAATATAAAGCTTTTACGCCAACCTGCGGAACAGACACCATCAAACATATCTGAAATAAACTTTCTAGGACAATTGAAGGGCTTATTTCAATAGTGGTACATGTCCATTACCTCCACTTTTCTGTCTATAATGCTTCTGAAATTAATGTGCCAAACAAACAGAAAGAAAGGTTCATCTCTAGCAAGAAGCCATATGCTTGAATATTTCTGGTATCTCAACTGCAGATTTTTCATTTAACTTTAGGACTTTGTATCTCAATATGAACAGAAATGGAGTTGTACCACTATTGAAATAAGCCCTTCAATTTATGGTAAATGTTCTTAGTTGTATTTTCTTCTCAGTAGGAAACGTTATCTCTTCTTTCTGCTGCTACGGTCGCTTTCTGTTGTTATAGCCGCCATAGGACTTGTTGATATCACATGACGAAAGAAACTCGTATTTCGATGCCGTGGGATGATTCTTTTTTTTTTTTTCAAATAAATACGTAGGCACTGTAATTCATTTCATGCTATTTATATTCATCCAAAATCCAATATTATTAGTTTGTGTATGAGAAATCGGTTGGAAACTTTCCTCATGTCAACACGTTGTAGGTGTCGCCACCGGCGCCAGCCTTGTGTGAGTGCTCTGAAAAGCTAATCATTTGCATATCACAGCATTTTCTTCCTGTCGGTTAAATGTCGCATCTGTAGCGCGTCATCTTCGTGGTGTAGGAATTTTAATGGCCAGTATATACAGTAAACATAACGAATCGTCATGAGGCAGACATTTATTTATCGATGTATTCACGCGTAGATCACAATTAAAAGATTTTACTGTTCAAAGTAGTCATACACTGAAGAGCCAAAGAAATAAGTACACATGCCTAATATCATGTAGGGCCTCTGCGAACACGCAGAAGTGCCGCAGCACGACGTGGTATTGACTCGACTAATGTCTTTAGTAGTGAACTGACACCACAAATTCTGCAGGGCAGTCCATAAATCCGTAAGAGCACGAGGGGTGGAGATCTCTTGTGAACAGCACGTTGCAAGGCATCCCAGATACGCCCACTAACGGTTATGTCTGGGGAGTTAGGTGGACAGCGGAAGTGTTTAAACCCAGAAGAGTGTCCCTGGAGCCACTCTGTAGCAATTATGGACGTGTGGGTTTTCGCGTTGTCCTGTTGGAATTAGCCAAGTCCGTCGGAATGCACAATGGGCACGAATGTATGCAGGTGATCAGACAGGATGTTTACGTACGCGTGACCTGCAGAGACGTATCTAGACGTGTCAGGGGTCTCATATCACTCCTACTGCACACGCCCCGCACCATTAGAGAGCTCTATCGAAAGTCCCCTGCTGACATACAGGGTCTATGGATTCATGAGGTTGACTCCATACCCCACACGCCCATCAGCTCGATACAATTTGAAACGAGGCTCGTCTGACCAGGCAACATGTTTCCAGTCATCAACACTCCAATTTCGGTGTTGAGGGGCCGTGGTGAGGCGTAAATCCTTGTGTCGTGCAGTCATCAAGGGTACATGAGTGGGCCTTCGGCTCCGAACGCCCACATTGGTGATGTTTCGCTGAATGGTTCGCACGCTGACACCTGTTGACGGTCCAGCATTATAATCTTCAGCAATTTGAGGAAGGGTTGCACTTCTCTTACGTTGAATGAAAATCTTGAGTCGTCATTGAACATGTTCTTGCAGAATCTTTTCCGGCTGCAGCGATGTCGGAAAGTTGACGTTTTACCAGATTCCTGATATTCACGGTACACTTGTGAAATGGTCGTACGGGAAAATCGCCACTTCATTGCTACCTCGGAAATCCTGTGTCCCTTCGGTCGTGCGCCGACTATAACACTACGTTCAAGCTCAATTAAATCTCGATAACCTGCCATTGTAGCAGCAGTAACAGATCTAACAACTGTGCCAGACACTTGTTCGCTCATATAAGTGTTGCCGGCCTCGACGCCGTATTCTTTTTTTGTTTACATGTCTCTGTATTTGTATACGCACGCCTATACCAGTTTCTTTGGCGCTTCACTGTAGTTTGATATATCTTCAGTGCGATACGCGCGTGAACGTAGCGATAAAAAAATGGTTCATATGGCTCTAAGCACTATGGGACTTAACATCTGATGTCATCAGTTCCCTAGACTTAGGACTACTTAACTAACCTAAGGACATCACACACATCCATGCCCGAGGCATGATTCGAACCTGCGACCGTAGCAGCAGCGCGGGTCCGGACTGAAGTGCTTAGAACCGCTGGGCCACAGCGGCCGGCGAACATAGCCATAAATAAATATTTATTTCATTAGGATTCCGTATTACACCGCGATTATAACGGCTAGTTATAATTAAACAGACGGTGTACCGAGTGCCGTAGTCTTGGCTGTATACATATCATTGAATGCTATCCTTCAGATCAGGAGGAGCTAGGATACATTCCTGATAGATACGTTCTTTCAGTTATCCCCGACAACTAGAACCTACACGAATTTCGGTCGAAGAATGTGGAGGTCACACATCATGTACTTGGCTGGAGGCGATGCGCTTGCTACTGAAGCTTTCTCGCAGCAAATCTTTCACCTGGCAAAGGACATGTGGTGTCGCCAGATCATGCATGAAAGTAGTGGTGTGGACTCAGTTCCGTTCTCGCAAATCTGGAACCACGTGCTGCACACGGAGGTCCTTATAACGTTCAGATGTCGTTGTATACGTAACAGGCTCACGATGTGTCAAAGAAAAACGGACCAAGAATGACAGAGTTTGTGAAACCATACCACACAGTCACACAAGTTGAGAGCAACGCATGTTCCTGCACAACATGGGGAGGAGTAGTCCCCCAGATGCAACAGTTTTGTGAATTCGGAGCATCATATAAAAATGTGTCGCGTCTGTCCAAATAATATTTTCCTGCCACATATCATCCATTTTTATGCGTGCCAGTAAACCAAGGGCGAAGTCACGGCGTTGTAGCCGATCTTGGGATTTCATTTGGTGCACATGCTGAATCTTGCAGAGACACCTGTGTAAAATGCGCCGCAACATGTTTTGAACTGTTGACAATTCCCGTGACACGGCTCGATCACTGGTTATAGGGATCTGGAGGTCACGAATCATGTACTTAGCTAGAGGTGATGCGCTTGTTACTGAAGATTTCTCGCAGAAAATCTTTCACCTGGCAATCGAAATGTGGTGCCGCCACATCCTGCATGAAAATAGTGGCGTGGACACAGTTCCGTTCTTGCAAATCTGGAACTACGTGCTGCACATGATGTGTCGAAAAAAAAACGGACCAAGAATGACGGAGTCTGTGAAACTACACCACACAGTCACACAAGTTGAGTGCAACTCATGTCCCCGGGCAACATGTGGCGGAGTAGTCCCCCATATGCAACAGTTCTGTGAGTTCACAGCAACGTACAGAGTAAAATGTGACTCGTCTGGCCAAATAATATTTTCCTGCCACATATCATCCATTTTTATGCGTGCCAGAAAACAAAGGACCGCACCCTCTCGCTGCTGCACCACCTCTGCTTCTGAAAATTTCGTGGTAACATTCTTAAGCCCAGTTTACTGACAATGGGGCATCTTCGCATCTGTTTCTGTCAGTAATATTCCCGCAATTCGCCGCTGCTATTGCTCCCGTTCTGATAAAATAATTTCACCGGCTATGCACAGTCTTCCTTCTCAATAGCCATAGCCGAAAAATCTAATGTTTCCCCTTTTGCGCTACCAGGTGAAAATACGGCGCTGTCAGCAGTCAGAACGTGAAACGTTCCTGTTTTGATGTCAGTATGCTGTTTGTCGCTCGAATAGTTACTTCACCAATGAAATCACCGAGCGACAAACAGCATATTCACATCAAAACAGAAACATTTCACGATCTGCAGCTAACAGCGCCATTTTTTTCGCCTGGTGACGCAAAAAAGGAACTATTATTGTTTTCAAAATACTCCACGATCTTAGCGATTTTTGAACCTACCTACAACGTTTCAGCCTCTTGCGATGTATACAGCCTGCACTGCAGCACTTGAAACACCGTCAGTGTAACCACAGTCAGTATCTTGTCGCTAACGTAGCATAGTGGTTGTCATCATTATTGTAGCTGTTGCTCTGAAAAGATATGATTGTAGCGATGTAAGCATTAGATCGAGCCCTTGAAAAGAATGAGTCTCCCTTATGGTATTCAAAACGCTCACGGAATTGTGAAGCTCTATTTCTCGAAAACATTTGAGAAGCACATCATACAGGAGTAGAGAAGAACTAATTGTTGAAAGCTGTTCGTGAGAATGTCAACATACACTTTATTCATTGTTCCGAGAGTTCTGGTTGTCAAGGATATTGCACCTATCTTCAGCACCAGGTGATCGATTACTTAAGATATTAGAGTCGTCGATTAATCGAACGAAGGCATGTCTGCTAGGATATATTTTGGTTAAGACGTGCTCCGGACGGTCAGCTTGTTTGCGTACCCTGTTGGATGAAAGATAAAGCGATTCTACACTGTTTCCGAGCGGCTACGGTATGCTTCTCTTGTACTGATGGCCTCGCGGGGTAACCGCACGGTCTTGGGCGTCTTGTCATGGTTCGCGCGGCTCTCTCCGTCGGAGGTTCGAGTCCTCCCTCGGCCATGGACGTGTGTGTCGTCCTTAGCGTAAGTTAGTTTAATTTATAATAAATAGTGTGTAAGCTTAGGGACTGATGACCTCAGCGGTTTGTTCCCATAAGACCTTACCACAAATTTCCAAATTTTTTACCTTGTACTGATGATGTTTTTGGCTGTTGCTCCCACGTTTTTCCGACCGACGACTGGTGTGGTAACATGCTTGGACATTCTCATTCAACGTTCTATATGAAGTGTGGCGAAGTTGCAGCATGCACTTTGCAGCTTGGCGCAATATTGATCTGGAGTATTTTCAAGTCATTAAAAGTGTCTTTACTTGTGTTTAAACTTCCGTTATTCAGAGTGGAAGACAACTGTCGATGCACGTGGTACAATTTCAGTTCTCCACTCCATTGTCCGCACAGTAGGCGTACTGACTACACCACTTTCAGGCTTTTTTTATGTTTGCAGAATTTTTCTTTGTTCACATCTTGCATAAACGGTGGCCCCTACAGAACAATGCTTTTGAACTTAGTCTTAACGATCATAAATTTAACTAAAGCTTCTACGATTTATTTTCAGTATGAAATTGATGTCCAAAATGCGATTTCAAAAGTGCACTGATATTCATTTCTCAATCCGCACATAATTCGAGCCCGAACTTTAATCTGAATGGTTTCAGCAGGAACGTTGGTCAATGCGAGGCAAAGCTTCAGTTAGCAGGAGCGTTAAAAACACTGCAGTAAGCTGAAACCCTTCCCCGTTTCTTTGCGCGCTTGACAGCTTAGATTGTACTCTACGTGATCAAAAGTATCCGGACACCCCCAGAAACATACTTTTTCATATTAGGTGCATTGTGCTGCCTCTACTGCCAGGTACTCCATATAAGCGACCTCAGTAGTCATTAGACATAGTGAGAGAGCAGAATGGGGCGCTTCGCGGAACTCACGTATTTCGATTGTGGTTCAAATGGTTCAAATGGATCTCAGCACTATGGGACTTAACTGCTGTGGTCGTCAGTCCTCTAGAACTTAGAACTACTTAAACCTAACTAACCTAAGGACATCACACACATCCATGCCCGACGCAGGATTCGAACCTGCGACCGTAGCGTCTGGAACCGCTCGGCCACTCCGGCCGGCTCGTTGTGGTCAAGTGATTGGGTGTCACTTGTGTCATATGTCTGTACGGGAGATTTCCACACTACTAAACATCCCTACGTCCGCTGTTTCCGATGTGATTGTGAAGTGGAAACGTGAAGGGACACGTACAGTACAAAAACGTACAGCCCGACCTCGTCTGTTGACTGACAGAGACCACCGACAGTTGAAGAGGATCGTAATGTGTAATAGGCAGACATCTATCCAAACCATCACACAGGAATTCCAAACTGCATCCACTGCAAGTACTATGACAGGCGGGAGGTGAGAAAACTTGGATTTCATATTCGAGCGACTGCTCATAAGCCACACATCACGCCAGTAAATGCCAAATGACGCCTCGCTTGGTGTAAGGAGCGTAAACATTGGACGATTGAACGGTGGAAAAACGCTGTGTGGAGTGATGAATCACGGTACACAATGTGGCGATCCGATGGCAGCGTGTGGGTATGGCGAATGCCCGGTGAACGTCATCTGCAAGCTTGTGTAGTGCCAACAGTAAAATTCGGAGGCGGTGTTATGGTGTGGCAGTGTTTTTCATGGAGGGGGCTTGCACCCCTTGTTGTTTTCCGTGGCACTATCACAGCACAGGCCTGCTTTGATGTTTTAAGCGCCTTCTTGCTTCTCACTGTTGAAGAGCAATTCGGGGGTGGCGATTACATCTTTCAAAACGATCATAATGCACGGTCTGTGGCGGAGTGGTTACACAGAGTCTTGACCTGAATTCTACAGACAACCTTTGGGATGTTGTGGAACGCCGACTTCGTGCCAGGACTCACCGAACGACATCGATACCTCTCCTAAATGCAGCACTACGTGAAGAATGGGCTGCCATTCCCCAACAAACCTTCCAGCACCTGTCTGAACGTATGCCTGCGAGAGCGGAAGCTGTCATCAAGGCTAAGGGTGGACCAATACCATATTGAATTCCAGCATTGCCTGTGGAGGGCGCCACGAACTTGTAAGTCATTTTCAGCCAGGTGTCCGGATACTTTCGATCACAATAGTGTAAGTGGTACTGTGGAGACGCCGAGACTGCTTGCTGCTTAACAGATTACGTTCGATGTAGTTGGTATGGATATGTGAGTTTCATCTTTATGTGGGTGTAAGTTTTAGGCTATCAGACCGTGGCATGCCTGCTCATAGCATTTGATCTACATCTGAGGGAGATTAATTGCGCTTTAACTGAATCAGTCTATGAAATTTATAGAAGTAATTGATATTAAATTTCACTAAAGTGTTTATTTATGCCCCATTTTCTTCCGTCGTGCAACGCAAGTACACCCTGTTCTTGAATATGTGTATGAAATGTGTCAGATTGCGTTATAAATTGTTCCATGCTTCAAAATTTCTGTGTAGGTAAGAGCACACTTTCAGGGAATTTTTTCTGAACACTTACTTTCGTGTACTTGAATCAGTGCAAAGAAGTGGCTATGTCCTACAACTGCGCGAAAGATGAGCGAGATCGGTGAAGAATTGGGTGCACGCTCAGGGCCAGTTTAAGGCCCAAGAGACTCAAGCTGTCACTCGGGGCTTTAAGCTTAGGGCGCTAGAGGTACCGCAACATTAAGACTTCTCTTTAGAACGTAACACAGTTGTTAGAATGGCCGTCACAAAATTCGACAAGGTCACAACCTCTCCCTGCAGTCCACAGGCCCTAAGCGCTGTGACAGCTTCATAGACCGAGCGAGGTGGCGCAGTGGTTAGCACACTGGACTCGCATTCGGGAGGACAACGGTTCAATCCCACGTCCGGCCATCCTGATTTAGGTTTTCCGTGATTTCCCTAAATCGCTCCAGGCAAATGCCGGGATGGTTCCTTTGAAAGGGCACGGCCGACTTCCTTCCCCATCCTTCCCTAATCCGATGAGAACGATGACCTCGCTGTCTGGACTCCTTCCCCAAACAACCCAACCAACAGCTTGATAGCTATGCTGACCTACTGTTACCAGTGTAGTAGGTCAGCGGCACGTGTGGTTTCAGCTTCCGTGGAGTAGTTCATTTGGTGTGTTTGGTAGTGAGCAAAACGCAGGGGCAAGGGCCTACGTGTAGTGATACTCCAGTCGCTGTGCGTAAAGAGCGAAAAGACATTCGAAAATAATTCACAATCGTCGTATTGAATGTAGTGTAGCATTTTACTGCCCGGGCTGAGAGGAAACTAAGAATACTATAAATTTTGCCTAAGTTCATAAAATGATATCAAAAGCATGTGGTTTTCGGATTCGAATGTACATGGTGGGGCAAGTACAAGTGGCTGGGAGAATTCCAGGATACAAAGAAACGCAGCAGAGAAAACGAAATACAGCACTAAGCTCAATATAACAGATGTTGGCACTTTTGGGCCCTGGTCAGCAAGTTGATGAAGGCTGATCGAAGCTGGACTGCTGGAATTGCTGCAGTCTCATTCGAAATGTTCTGATGCAGGCGTTGAAGACTATGAGGGCTACTTCGATACACCTTAGATTTGAGGGATTCCCACACAAAGAAATCCGCACACTGATAGATCAGGTGACCTGCATGGCAAGCTAGGACTGCAACCAAACCGATCTCTGCTTACAACTCTGTCAGGCGTGAAGACTGTGTAAATGCGCTCGAAGTTCCTACCGGCTGTATGGGCTGTTGTAACTTCCTCTTCCGTTAATTGCCACAAATTCACTTCCAATCGATTCCATTCATATGGGCCATTTTTATTCGCCCCAACCTGTATTTCATATTAATAGTGCAGTAAATTAGGCAGAATCTCTAGATGAGAGCACGTGTTTTGCTTTCCCCAAGAAAGAGATATAGAAGAAAACGTAAATCTACGGAATTTGATGATTTTGACAAAAAGTTAGTTCGTAGGATTGTACTTAGATACTCCGACGTCTAGAAAAATACTTGGTGATTTCGATAAATAAAATATTTTGACTAAGAGAAGTCCGTTATTTGTCTTTTCCGCTCAGCTGGTTTTTGATTCAGGAAGAATTTTTAATGGAATGCAGAAACACTGCAGCAGCAAGAACAAAGTTTTGTGTAAATGCCCTTTTTGAGTGCTGAGGACAAGAATCTTGTAATATTCTTCGATAAATCTTGGCTTTCAGAAAGCCAACGCACAAGCATATTTTGCTTGACTTCAAATGAAGTAGTGGCCGGAAAGTACCTCTGTACAATGAGATGCAAAAAGGTTAGCCGGCTCGAATAATTTAGAGTCCAATAACAGAGCATTGCGCATACCCAAGTTGAGAAGTGCCAGTGTTCACAACTCTAGCAATCTGCGGAGTTTCAGCTTCGTGCTTACAGTGTCAAATAGAAGCAATATAAAAGGACACAGTAGATTCACTGCAATTTAACTCATCGTATCATTTCTTTTGAAAATCGTCATTAAAATACGTGGAAATGTTTGAAATATAAGAACACGACGGCCTTAGAATAACTATAAAGATGAAACGTTTCCTTTAATGTGTAAATAAATTTAAGCCCCAGGCTGGGCGCCAGTTGATTTTTATTTTACAAAAGAAAGTTTTCTCTATTTTGTGTGGCGCTCTTTAGTGGTAACTGAAACATAAATTCTGATAAGAGAAAATTAACTGGAGTGCTGTTAATTAAAACCAAAAGACAAGTAAAAAAGTAATAAGTTTAAATTATCACACAGCACAGGTAAATTTACCATTAAGAGAGAGAAAATTAATAAGTCGACATTTTGGAGTGACCGTTTGTTGGCCGTATACCGATCATTACGCGTTATGCACAGAAGTGCTGCTCGGAAACTGCATTTACAGATCCCCTTCATAAATCTCAGGGACGCACAAGTGGCTGCTACAAGTTCGAATATCAATGATGTTCGGCAGCGGCCAGCAAGCGATATGTCGGCAGTTTTGCAGTTTTCCTAGATGAAACAGGAAAGTTGGCAGGCAAGGTTGACGTTGCTAAAATCAAACATTGCTAAACAATAATAATTATTAATATATTGATGAATCTTTTACATAGGTAAATACTTTACGCATTTTTCAAGTACAACTGCCTGTTACAAAATGATTCGAGTGAGCGACTACCAAGAGAGAGCGATCGTCAAGAGCGGAGACAATAGAGAGTGGGCCTCTGCAGAGAGCGAGAAACACACCTCACGTCTTTATAAACAAGTAGACAACTGAAAGCCACTTTATGTCATTTTTCCTCCGTCTCTTCCTCTTCTGGAAGCCTCTTACGTGGAAAAATATTCGAGAGACTTCGCTACGCTCCTATACGGGGCGGCTGATCTCATAAAATTTGATTGCTGACGCCGCTTGCGCTGCGTCTGATGCATTATTTGCCGATTAAAAATACCGTTGCTCTCTTTCGCTCATTTTAACATCTGTATGCTTTCTCACATTTAAGAATTAACTATAATTTTCCATTATACGACAATTTAAAGACAGTACACGGAATCAATACAAAAATACAGCGTTTCTTACGTAGGTTTACACAAAATATTTTAGTTTTGGGGCTTAAAATTATTTAAACATAAAAAGAAACGTTTCAAGGACCAGCGTTTACCGAGCCAGGTGGCGCAGTGGTTGGCACACTGGACTCTCACGGCGGTTCAAAACCGCGCCCATCCATCCTGATTTAGGCTTTCCGTGATTTCCTTAAATCGCTGCAGGCAAATGCCGGGATGGTTCATTTGTAAGGGCACAGCCGATTCATTCCCCATACTTCCCTAATCCGATGAAACCGAGGGCCTCGCTGTTTGGTCCACTTCCACGAGTCAATCCACCGACCAGTGTTTCGCTAGTTGTTTCGAACACCGAGCGGGAAGATCCCAGTTTTATCTCACTCGCCGCAGCGTCACTTGTTTGAAGTTATCCACGTTAGTGTTGTTCTGTTTTTGCGAGTCGTAGCGTCTCCGTTCCGTCTTATTGTTTGTTTGTGTTCGTCTCCTTGCAGCGGTGTCGGCCGCTCCGCTATGGCTCCCATAGTTTCCACGTGTATTCCACGAAAAGGTACTGTGAACTTTACTTTCGTTAAAACAACGCGGGACTTGCAGCACGATCCTAAAACAACGCGATACTTGCAGCACGATTCTCTAGGAATCCATGGTTGGCTTGTCGGTACCATTCATGTTACCCCTGATCAGGTCCACGCCGCTTATTTTTACGCAGTCGAATACGTGTTTGAGGTGAAACTTATGGATCCCCTCCCATTGAAAGATTACTGTCTCGACATGGTTCTCAAGTTCCGTTCGAGCATCGTGATAATTCCGTTAATATGGTGTCACTAGCTGAAATTGACTACACCAATGTTCGAGTGTTCAGCCTCGCCCGGAGGTAGATGACAACTTTCTAAAGGACTCGTTATGGTAACGTGAAAAACGTCCGTCATGAACGTTGGTCAACTCAACACAGAGTACAGTGTTTTAGTGGAATTCGTTCCGTGGAAATGTATGTCAAACGTAGTATCCCATCACATTTACAAGTCTGTGGTTACCCTGTTCGTATCATGTATACTGGTCAAGCCGGAACCTGCTGCCTTTGTATTGAAAGCAGACACGTTCGTTCTAATTGCTCGCGGAGGGTGTTTGTATTAAAGTCGTCATTAGTACAGCGTCCCAAATGAACGATTGCCGATCTTGTTCCTTCCACTGCTGAAGTCTGACCTGCTTCAAATTATAATGACCGAAAACACAGTTCTGATTATCGTGTACATGAATTTCAGCCATTACCTCCGCGACAGAACCAGGATCCTATTGCCTACAGGATAGATCCCGCAACACTGACAGACAAGCGACGTCACACTCTCGATGGTGTGGGTGAGGATTTGGGTGTGCCTTCTTCTGCGCCAACCTCTTCTGCGTCAATTTTTTCCACTGCTCCTCTCGATGATACGATACTTACCGTCCTGGTGAGTGGCGAAGAAGTTATTTCCAGCATCACTCTGGCTCCGAACTTCCTCTGTCTAGCAAGGGGTCCGCCCTTTCGTCTTTGTGTTCTCAGTTACCGTCTTAGAGGACGCAATGTCCTCCTGCTCCTTCGTCTTCAACTGCTGGCGGTTTCCTGAATTTGACGCCTACAGTAACTCCAGAGACAAAGTGCACCTGTTGCATTGGTAGTTCCACAGAATGCTTCCGCCTTAGTGACTGAGCCTGCATTACATGTCCCTTATTCTGAGGGCAGGAAGCTGTGCCTATGACCCTCCCATACCTCCGTCTGCAGAGGAACCATGCAACGTAGCTGACAGAAACAGCATATACAGTCTGACTGATTGGATCTTCACGCTCAGCTGTCTATATAACTCTGCTCGGTACGTTCCGTAGATCCCTGTACAACTGTGGTCAATGAACCAAGTATACACGTTTCTTTCCTTAAACGTTAATCGTATGGAATCAGAATTGCGATTGATTTCGCTGCGTTAGTTCATTTACGATTCATGTACGGACATAGTATCCTTACAGGAGGTGTTATTCAGCTATTTCTCCTTACCTGCTTTTCGTATAATCCTTAATACAGCACCCGAATATTCTACGGGGACCGCCTTATTCTTTTGAGAAGGCAGTCCTATTGCTGAGGTGGAAATATTGGATTCTGGCATCTACATCTACTTGATTACTCTGTTATTCACAATAAAGTGCCTTCAGAGGGATGAATGAACCACCTTCAAGCTGTCTCTCTACCGTTCCACTCTCGAAAGACACGCAGGAAAAACGAGCACTTACATTTTTCTGCGCGAGCCCTGATTTCTCTTATTTTACCGTGATGATCATTTTTCCCTATGTATGTTGGTGACAACAGATTGTTTTCGCAATCGGAGGAGAAAACTGATGATCGAAATTTCATGAGAAGATCCCGTCGCAACGAAAAACGCGTTTGTTTTAATGATTGCCACTCCACTTCACGTATCATGTCTGTGACACTATCTCCCCTATTTCGCGATATTGCAAAACGAGCTGCCCTTCTTTGTACTTTCTCGATGTCATCCGTCAGTTCCACCTGACGCGGATCCCTCACCGCACAGCAATACTCCAGAATAGGGGGGTCCAGCGTAGTGCAAGCAGTCTCTTTAGTACACCTGTTGCACCTTCTAAGTGTTCTGCTCTACCCACAATATTATCTATGTCATCGTTCCAGTTTAGGTTATTTGTAATTGCAATCCCTAAGTATTTAGCTGAATTTACAGCCTTCAGATTTGTGTGATTTTATCGCGTAATCGAAATTTAGCTGATTTATTTATTACTCATGTGAATAACTTCACACTTTTCTTGATTCAGGGTCAATTGCCACTTTTCGCACCATACAGATATCTTGTCTAAATCATTTTGCAAGTCGTTTTGATCATCTGATGACTTTACAAGAAGGTAAATTACAGCATCATTTGCAAACAATGTAAGACGGCAACTCAGAATGTCTCCTATGTCGTTAATATAGATCAGGAACAATAGAGGGCCTCTAACACTTCCTTGGGGTAACGCCGGATATTACTTCTGTTTTACTCGATGACTTTCCGTCTGTTACTACGAACTGTGACCTTTCTGACAGGAAATCACGAATCCAGTCGCACAACTGAGGCGATACTCCGTAGGCACGCAGTTTGGCTACTAGACGCTTGTGAGGAACATTGTCGAAAGCCTTCTGGAAATCTAGAAATATGGAATAATTTGACATCCCCTGTCGATAGAGGCAAAGGTTGTCAACTTTATAACCCTACCTTTGTACTTTTATATGCTCCGTCTGGCACTGGTCGCACGGTGTATCGCTCGCATTTTTATAAAGGGGAAATTGCTAATTAGTTGCGTAAGAGTCCTCCAGGTTGGTGTTTTTAACTGTGTATGGAGTCCTGCAAATCGGTCTCCAAATTTTAGTTTCTGTCGAGAATTACATAACTGGGTCGCTCCTTACCCCTGAATGACGTCGAGATGTGTAAATACCCTAGTTAGTTAAATTTACCTACTTTACTAGTGACTTCTAGTAGCAAATTTGATAGGATTTGCTTGTCAGACTGCCTGCACGATAATATTCTTAACGTTGAAGTTATCCCTGCTTCCTTTACGGATCACTGCACTGTGACCGCAACTCTCAGTCTTGCACGGCAACGAGCCACATTGTTTCGCACTCGGTGGGTGTGAAACGTCGCTCACCTAGCTGACCCCCTCTCTCGATGACGTGATACGAACCGTGTCGGAGCGTACTCTACGGTCCACTGGGAAGTACTCTTCCATCCTTGACTGGTAGACTCAACAGGCAAAACCGAGGCTCAGGCAAGCTTTATTACTTTTGTGCTTTCAAAGCGCGAGACTGTCGGAGAACTTACGAATTTTAGTATTTCGTCATGCGTGAACTTTATGCTGCTGCGGATCACGTCCCTCTGCGAATTGCGGATGTTCGGCGTGCGAAGGCAAACACGTTTGACCCTACAGAGGATACAAATGAATGGTTTGAAATTGCGATCCAGGCCACATACATCGGTGACGGAAGAATTGACTTTCTTGTATCATTTGCTTCGGCATCAGAGATGTCGCCGGCGCACCTGTATTCATTCTCTGACGACAAATGATGGACGTATGGTAATGGCTCATGCTGATAATGGTGCGAGAGTTACACCAATACTATTTAGATGTC
Source organism: Schistocerca americana (assembly GCF_021461395.2). NCBI lineage: Eukaryota > Metazoa > Arthropoda > Insecta > Orthoptera > Acrididae > Schistocerca > Schistocerca americana. The sequence continues at coordinate 609,250,649 of NC_060123.1, read as the reverse complement.
TACGACGTCGATGTGTCAAATGATACCTTTTATGACCCACAAGTCAGCACCTTGGATATTACAGTTACACCTGAACGTAATGAAACGCTTTTAGCTGTCTTTCAGCCTGAGGAAGTTTATGAACTTACTGTGGGATCGCCTTCTCCGAAGTCCGCGGCTCTGGATGGACCTCCTAAGGAATTTGACGTGCGGTTTTGGCCGCTGTTGGGTGCTACCTCTACGTCCCTTTTGAATGAAGTGTTACAGGGGACAGTAGTGCCGATCTCGTTCAACGTGGACAAAATTGTTTTAGTCCCTAAACGCCCTCGACCGGCTGCCCCTGACAGCTTTCGCCCGGATAATTTGTTAAACTTTGATTATATGACTGTGGCGGGGGCAGTTAATAGTGGGATGTCGGCTCTGATGGAGACGATTGTCGAAAAACGACGAAAATGCGTATCTTGTCGTACCACACTTACGCCTATAGTCGAGTGTCGTGGTTTCTGTCTCTGCTCTGCCGTCCGTCCCTTCTGCCCTTGTTTTTCTAGACTTTGGTAAGTCATTTGACTGTGTTCATCACGACTTTTTGCTTCGGATTCTGTAGACTGTTGGCTTTACTGTTGACACACGGCGAGTGCTCTCAAATCTAGAACGAGATTTTCACTCTGCAGCGGAGTGTGCTCTGATGTGAAACTTCCTGGCAGATTAAAACTGTGTGCCGGACCGAGACTCGAACTCGGAACCTTTGCCTTTCGCGGGCAAGTGCTCTACCAACTGAGCTACCCAATCACGACTCACGACCCGTCCTCACAGCTTCAATTCTGCCAGTACCTCGTCTCCTACCTTCCAAACTTCACAGAAGCTCTCCTGCGAACCTTGCAGAACTAGCGCTCCTGGAAGAAAGGATATTGCAGAGACATGGTTTAGCCACAGCCTGGGGGATGTTACCAGAATGCGATTTTAATCTGCCAGGAAGTTTCATATCAGCGCACACTCCGCTGCAGAAGAAGCAAAATCATAGCGGCCTCATTTTTCATTGCTCACTTTTCCGCGTTTCTCGCAGTGTCTTACTCTCACGTAAATATCACATTAACAATGGCCATTAACGAAATGATGGGCACGTCATCATGAACCTGCATATACAGGGTGTTACAAAAAGGTACGGCCAAACTTTCAGGGAACATTCCTCACACACAAAGAAAGAAAATATGTTACGTGAACATGTGTCCGGAAACGCTTAATTTCCATGTTAGAGCTCATTTTAGTTTTGTCAGTATGTACTGTACTTCCTCGATTCACCTCCAGTTGGCCCAATTGAAAGAAGGTAATGTTGACTTCGGTGCTTGTGTTGACATGCGACTCATTGCTCTACAGTACTTGCATCAAGCACATCAGTACGTAGCATCAACAGGTTAGTGTTCATCACGAACGTGGTTTTGCAGTCAGTGCAATGTTTACGAATGCGGAGTTCGCAGATGCCCATTTGATGTATGGATTAGCACGGGGCAATAACCGTGGCGCGGTACGTTTGTATCGAGACGGATTTCCAGAACGAAGGTGTCCCGACAGGAAGACGTTCGAAGCAATTGATCGGCGTCTTAGGGAGCACGGAACATTCCAGCCTATGACTCGCGACTGGGGAAGACCTAGAACGACGAGGACACCTGCAATGGACGAGGCAATTCTTCGTGCAGTTGACGACAACCCTAATGTCAGTGTCAGAGAAGTTGCTGCTGTACGAGGTAACGTTGACCATGTCACTGTATGGAGAGTGCCGCGGGAGAATCGGTTGTTTCCGTACCATGTACAGCGTGTGCAGGCTCTATCAGCAGCTGATTGGCCCCACGGGTACACTTCTGCGAATGGTTCATCCAACAATGTGTCAATCCTCATTTCAGTGCAAATGTTCTCTTTACGGATGAGGCTTCATTCCAACGTGATAGCTGACCGGTCAGAACGTGGAAAGCACTATTCGACCTCCCCTTCTGAACAAACGGATGAACTCGCCCAGCACTGCGCACGAGAAGTGGCCACTGCGCATCTGCCACCGTATCCTGCACGAACTATATCGCCATTGTAACATACACTGAAGTGCCAAAGAAACTGGTACAGCCATGCGTATTCAAATGCAGAGATATGTAAACAGGCAGAATACGGCGCTGCGGTCGGAGGGCGTCTATGTAACACAAATGCCTGGCGCAGTTGTTAGACCAGTTACTGCTGCTGCAATGGTACGTTATCAAGATTTAATCGATTTTGAACGTGGTGTTATAGTCGGTGCACGAGGCATGAGACACAGCATCTCTGAGGTAGCGATGAAGTTGGGATTTTCCTGTAAGACCATTTCACGAGTTACCGTGAATATCAGGAATCCGGTAAAAAATCAAATCTCTGACATCGCTGCGGCCGGAAAAAGATCCTGCAAGAACGAGACCAACAACGACTGAAGAGAATCGTTCAACGTGACAGACGTGAAGCCTTCCGTAAATTACTGCACATTTCAGTGCAGGATCATCAACAGGTGTCAGCGTGCCAACCATTCAATGAAACAGCATCGATATGGGCTTTCGGAGCCGAAGGCCCAGTCGTGTACCCATGTCTGCACGACACAAATATTTACGCGACATCGGGCTGTTCATGACTGGAAACGTTGCCTGGTCAGACGATTATTGTTTCAAATTGTATTGAGCGTATGGACGTGTACGGGTACGGAGACGACCCCACGAGTTCATGGACCCTGCGTATCAGCACGGGACTGTTCAGGTAGCTGATAGAGGCTCTGAAATGGTATGGGCCGTGTGCAGTTGGAGTGATATGGGACCTCTGATACATAGAGATACGACTCTAACAGCTGACACTTACATAAGCGTCTTGTCTGATCACCTGCATCTATTCATGTCCAATGTGCATTCCGACTGACTGCGGCAATTCCAGCAGGACAGTGCGGCACCCCACACATCCAGAATTGCTGCAGAGTGGCTCCAGGAACGCTCTTATGAGTTTAAACAATTCCGTTGGCCACCAAACTCTCCAGACATGAACATTATTGAGCATATTTGGGATGCCTTGCAAGGTGCTGTGCAGAAGAAATCTCCACCCTGTCGTAGTCTTGCGGATTTATGGACAGCCCTGCAGGATTCATGGTGTCAATCCCCTCCAGCACTACATCAGACATTAGTCGAGTCAATGCCACGTCTTCCTGCGACACTTCTGCGTTCTTGCAGGGGCCTCTACACGATATTAGGCAGTGGTACCAGTTCCTTTTGGCTCATCAGTGCACATTATAGTAGCGTAGTAGCGGAAACTGGCACAGATGGAAGTGTACGAGGGAAAATGGGGTGGCAGGAAGTGGGGGGGGGGGGGGGGGCGAGATACACACATGCTGATAAATTGAGGATAATGCTGATACACAATGAAACAACGCTTTGGTGGGCGGTTTGCGGGTTTAAATCACCTCGGGGTATGACCATGCGGTGCATCTGACCTGCGGTCGTCGCACGGTGGCGCTGGCAGCAGTCCACGTACGCAGAGGTGTGTTGGTGCTTGTCAGAGTACGGTGCAGTGAGTAAGTGTGCAGACGTTTTCAGACGTGCTAATGGTGACTGTGTGTTCAAAATGGATGACGTTATGAGGGGTAGAATACTAGGGCGACTGGAGGCTAGTCAAACACAGCATGTCCGTAGCGCGGGCCTTTCCCGTGCCACAAAGTGTGATCTCAAGATTATAGCAACGATTCCAGCAGATAGGAAACGTGTCCAGGCTCTACAGCACGGGATGTCTACAGTGTACAACACCACAAGAAGACCGATATCTCACCATCAGTTCCCGCAGACGGCCACGGAGTACTGCAAGTAGTCTTTCTTGGGACCTTACCGCAGCCAATGGAACAGTTGTCTCCAGACACACAGTCTACAGACGACTGAACAGACATGGTTTATTCGTCCGGAGACCTGCAAGGTGCCTTCCACTGACACCTGGTCACAGAAGAGCCCGTAAAGCCTGGTGTCAAGAACACAGTACAATGTCAGGAACAGTGGTCCCAGGTTATGTTCACGGACCAGGTATAGTTTGAACAGTGATTCTCGCAGGGTTTTCATCTGGTGTGAACCAGGAACCAGATACCAACCCCTTAATGTCCTTGAAATGGACCTGTATGGAAGTCGTGGTTTGATGGTGTGGGGTTGGATTATGATTGGTGCGCTTACACCCCTGCATGTCTTTGACAGAGGTATTGTAACGGGTCGGGTGTATCGGGACGTCAGTTTGCAACAGTATATCCGCCTTTTCAGGGGTGCAGTGGGTCCCACCTTCCTCCAGATGGATGCTAACGCACGGCCCCACCGAGCTGCCGTCGTGGAGGAGTACCTTGAAACAGAAGATATCAGGCGAATTGAGTGGCCTGCTGTTCTCCAGACCTAATCCCCATCGAGCACATCTGGGATGCTCTCGGTCGACGTATCGCTGCACGTCTTCAAACCCCTACGACACTTCAGGAGCTCCGAGAGGCACTGGTGCAAGAATGGGAGCTGCTCGACCACCTGATCCTGTGTATGCCAACCCGTTGTGCGGCCTGTGTACGTGTGCATGGTGATCATACCCATTTTGATGTCGGGAGGTTCGAGCCCTCCCTCGGGCATGGGTGTGTGTGTTTGTCCTTAGCATAATTTAGGTTAAATAGTGTGTAAGCTTAGGGACTTAGCAGTTAAGTCCCATAAGATTTCACACAAATCTGAACATTTTTTTTTTTTTATGTCGGGGTACATGCGCAGGAAACCGTGGCGTTTTGTAGCACATGTGTTACGGGACGGTTTTCTCAACTTATCACCAATACCGTGGACTTACAGATCAGTGTCGTGTGTGTTCCCTATGTACCTACGCTACTAGCGCCAGTTTTGTGTAGTGCTAATTTGTGTAGCACCACATTCTGCAATCGTGCGTGAGCATGAGCATGAGTGTTAAGTCGCTTATTTGGAAAAATGTCTCGATCCTGCCCTGTGTACACTTCCCATGCTAGCCTCAAGAAAGAGGACACTCCTGCAGTGTAAGGCGCCGACAGTTATTTGGCAGCGGGTGCTCTGTTCGGGCACTGTAGGCGTTTGCACAGCTACGAGAATGATGAAGCCGTTTTAAACCTGTAAGGCCAAGGCGGAAGGCGCCTGCTCAGCTGGCAGGGCGTTTCCAGCGCACAGACGCAGTGTTTCTGGGAAGAGGAGGAGGAAAATCCCACTGAGGCTGCACGCAGCGGCGGGCGCCGCCAGCGCCGACGTAACGACCTCTTCTCCCAACGGTGCACGCGAGTCGCCTCACATGAATTATTTACCTTTTTATTTAATTTACCCTGATAATATTAGGACCTCTGTAACACCTAACAAGGTGTCATTACGATACACGTATCATATGGAATAGCAATATGTAGACTACTGTAGCTGTTGTCAGTCTCTTAATATCCTTGTGGGTATTACATGATATATTTCTACACGATATAAGTGCCACGCTCGGTCACAACTCGAGCTGCTAGAGCAGTTTACGTCATAGGCCGAGAAATCTCGGGTTCTGCTCTAACTTTCGACCAGCCCACGACTTAATGGCTTTTGTTGGTACTATCTCCACGACCTGTCCTAGCATTTTAATGCCCTACGGATTTCACTAGTGAAAACAACTGTGATATCCTCTAGGGTAGAGCTTTCAAAACTTTTCCTAATGGCGACACCCTTCTAATGCACACAGTTTCATGAGGCATATTTTCACTAATGTTAACAAAAGAGCTCCCATTCCAACAAACGTTATTTTGAAAAATGGCTCTGAGCACTATGGGACTTAACATCTATGGTCATCAGTCCCCTAGAACTTAGAACTACTTAAACCTAACTAAGCTAAGGACAGCACACAACACCCAGTCACCACGAGGCAGAGAAAATCCCTGACCCCGCCGGGAAAATGTTATTTTGAAGAAGAATTAAGTTATACAGGGTGATTCACGAATATATGCAAATATTTTAATATGTTATTCTGCAAGTAAAACTAAAGAAAAAAGTTCATATATACACAGGTCCGCAAATGTTTAGTTATGGAGGTACGGCCACCAAAGATTTTGCCTGAAATTTAGCAACTTTAATAACATGTAGCCATCGCAAAACTATGCGAGGTTAAAGTAAAGCACGATTTCCATTTCTTTTGTTGTTATTGATATTCGTTAACTGTATCCGTAGCACTACCATCACATTTGGCATAAATAAACACTATATCGGCGTACTCCTCTGTCTTAAATTTGAAAGGTATCCATATTTCATAGAGAATCTACAAACTACAACAGTTACTATGTGGTTTCACTTAAGTATTGTTGTTATTATGTTCTTTCTCTGAACAATACAGAAAACTAAATCGTTTCAAGGTTAGGAAACGATTGCCGGCCGGTGTGGCCGTGCGCTTAAAGGCGCTTCAGTCTGGAACCGCGTGACCGCTACGGTCGCAGGTTCGAATCCTGCCTCGGGCATGGATGTGTGTGGTGTCCTTAGGTTAGTTAAGTTTAATTAGTTCTAAGTTCTAGGCGACTGATGACCTCAGAAGTTAAGTCGCATAGTGCTCACAGCCATTAGGAAACGATTGAAACAACTCACTAACGGTTACCAACAATAACATAATCGTTTCTACATTCTTAATGGAAAGTAAACAAATTTACTTGTATAATAACCTTTGCTTCTCTGGACGTTCTGGAAAACCACTGCAGATACACGTCTGGGCCATGTTTTATTATACCAGACCAATAACAACAAAAGAAATGGAAATGGTGCTTTGCTTTAACCTCGCACAGTTTTGCGATGGCTTCGTATTAGAGAAGTTGCTAAATTTCAGGCAAAATCATTTAGTAGCCGTAACTAAGTAACTAAACATTTGCAGACCTATGTTTATATGAACTTTTTTCTTTAATTTTACTTGTAGAATAAAATATTAAAATATTTGCGTATCTTCGTCAATCACCCTGTATATTCCATTTTTAAGCAATTTTTAAGCACAATATAATAATACATTAAATATCTTTTCATAGATACAAGCCTTTTCAATAGCATTATAAATTCATTGACTTCGTCGACTTCACAACCATTACAAATCTCTCTAGGCGCAGAAGTAGGACAAATTCACACTCAGTTCCTCGTCTGTCTCCAACTCATAAGTGCTTCTATACACTGAGGTGACAAAATACATGGGGTATCTGCTAATATTCTGTCTGACGTCCTTTTATCCGATGTAATTCATCATTTCGATGTGGCATGGACTCAGTAAGTCGTTGCGATTCCCCTGTAGAAATATTGAACCATACTGTCTCTATAGCCGTTCATAATTGCGAGAGAGTTGCTGGTGCAAGATTTTGTGCACAAACTGACTTCTCGATTATGACCCTAAATGTTCGATGCGCTTCATTTCGAGGGCAGCGATGTTTGCGTAGAGCTGTCAGTACTAACAGACAAGCAATACTGCGTGAAATAACCGCCGAAATCAACGTGACACGAACGATGCAGTTTGAAAAGGACCACATTGTACGTCCCCCTTTGGCTGGCTGGTCAAATCGTGCAGTAAGCAGATTTGTGAGACATTCATGTATCAGATTGGCCCGATGTTGGACTGCATGGGAAAATCGTCGTCGAGGTTCCAGTCTGTCAAGTCAGATGACTACAAAGGACAATCTCCATGCTGTGCATCAAGCACATCGTAATAGTATACAAAGCCAATGCGAGGTCAGTATGGCTTGTTCAAGACGGCGGACCCTCTATCCACCCCACTCCCTACCCCTGGTGTGAAGTCACACTTTCGATATCAGATTAATTAATTAATTAAATTGATCAGTTAATTACCGCATCCTCACCCCTCCCCTCCTCCCCGTGTCTTCCCCCCCCCCCCTTCCCCCTGGAAACACTGGCGAGAAAAATCGCTCACTCTCTGGTGAGCTGTTGATCGGAAGGATCTCACGACATGAAATTGAAATCAATGTCAATTATACTGTAGAGAATATATCATATATTAATAGAATTCAATTTGCATATTCCTTATTTAACCAGTGTGTGGGAGACAAAGCTGTGAATCTCTTAATTTGGCGGGAGAAGCTCATCATTCTCTGCCGTTTATTTAATTTTGGAAGGTGGAAGTGCTGTAAAATACTTCAAAAAATTATCAATCTGTTAAAAGTAATGCTGGCCGATGTATCCGAGTCGTTCTAGGCGCTTCAGTCTGGAACCGCGCGACCGCTACGATCGCAGGTTCGAATCCTGCCTCGGGCATGGATGTGTGTGATGTCCTCAGGTTAGTTAGGTTTAAGTAGTTCTAAGTTCTATGGGACTGATGACCTCAGCTGTCAAGTCCCATAGTGCTCAGAAGCATTTGAACCATTTTTTGAAAAGTAATTCAGTACGTAAATAGATCGACTTTTTCTGATGCGCATGCCATGCCACCACGAAATCGGCGTCATATCATCATAAAGACAAACCGCTCATAATTACACTGCCACAGATCACAATTGTACCACGAACCACACCCCGTGATGCGCATACCACGTGTATGCTCGTGTCTTTCAGTGTGAGTGGAGCAGTGCGTAGGAGACGATGGTATTCATAGTGGAGAAAGTGGGTGTATTTTGTGGAAAGTTACATGACAATAAAGTGGTGGAAACGGTGTAATCAGTTGTTTGCTGAGAAGTTTAATGGTGTCAAAGTGCCAAAAAAAAGTCATGCTACGCTTAGTCCGAAAATGGCGTCAGAGAGGATCTGTTTTGAACAAGTCAAAAAACATTCCGAAACGTGCCCGCACACCAGAAAACATAGCTGAAATTTTGCCAGAAAATGCTTCAGAATCTTACAAATTTACCCGACGCCTGTCGCAAAGAGACCGGCATATCACATCGGTCATGCGGACATATACTCCACTTGGATATGCATCCGTCCGAGTGTCTGTTATTCAAACATTACAACCTGCGAGATGCTCCTCTGTGCCTCCAATTTTGTGAGTGGCTGTTCACTAACAATGAATGGGTTGGACATGGATCTGCTCTTCATGTCCGATGGAGACTGATTTCACCTGAGTGGATATGTTAATTCACAGAATCACAGGTTTTGGGCACCGGAGAATCTGCATGACTTCCACGAAACACCACTGCATGATCAGAAGGTTGGGATTTGGTGTTCAAGTGTCAGCGTGCCACTTTATTGCTCCCATCTTCTTTCTTCAGGCGCTGACATCGGCGCATTAGATTTCCAATATTCTGAAACCATTTCTGGCAGCATTAACGGAGGAGGAAAAAACCTACAGGGTGGAATAACTGCCCATACAGACGGACGAATCTTGGAACACATTTACGCAATCTTCACGCCTGACGGAGTTGTTAGCGGAGGTCAGCCTTGTTGGAGCCCTAGCTGGCGACTCACATCACCTGAACTATCAGGGTGCGATTAGTATGTGTGGAGAGCCCTCAAAGCTAAGGTGTTTCGCAACATCCCTCATAATCTTCAAGAACTGCAGCAGAACATTTCAGATGAGACTGCAGCAGTTCCAGCAGTCCGGCTTCTACCCGCCCTCAGCAACCTGTTGACCAGGACCCAAAATTTCCAGTGCACCGAAATCGTCATGGATTCTAAACTTAGAGGGTTATTACCTGTATGGTGACGTCATGGAGAATTCTGGTCTTCCTCCTCAGTGGTTTACTATGTTGGAATCTCAGATGCGAATAATATGTTAGAAATTCATAGCACTGGCATCCTTCTTGATGGTTCGTAAGACTGGTCGCTGCAGGATAGTAGCGGATAGAAATCTGCTGTTTATCTTGTATGTGCTATGTACGACGCAGAATACGTATGATTTACGAGAGGAATCACTTAAAAATGCAGTGCCAGGCCACATATTAGATCACATTCTCTTTATAGACAGGATGGATGGAGTTTAACATTCCGTCTGCATCAGTATGAAATTCCCATCACACAAAGATATGGATACAGCGAAAATCAGTGTTAGTTAAAAAAGCTATACTGCCATCCATCAAAAGAGTGTGTGGGTCGCTATGGTACAGCTGGCTGAGAATCCTACAGTGAGTTGGGGTCCTATTGCAATCTGAATTCGTCATGGGGCCTACTGTTTGAATCTACTACTACAAATCCTAGTATTGTACTATACGAACTGAACCAAAGAAACCAGCATGTCCAAATAAATTATTACAGCACATTTTCCTGTACAAACATCAGTACAATTCACAGAAATGAGACCTGTGATGTGCGGTTTCTGGTGTGTGTTTGTCATGTTAAGGACTTTGATGCTATTTTGCTCCAACATATTCTCGGTGGGTAGTAAGCCTGCATACAACACATTGCGGAGAACATCTTATATTACTGCTAGTCGGTTCCATTTTCTATTACACTTGCATGGGAGAAGGAATATGTGACTGTGACTCATAACTTTAAGCGTTAAATTATGGTGAATCTGTTGGACTTGTACTCTGCAATAAGGATCACTATGAAGAGACTATCTGTAGTCGATATATCTTAACTCCTTTTCTATTATGTTGTCATATAAACTATTAAAGCACATTTTCCTATAGAGCGCCACTATTCCAGAATCAGGATTCTGACACCGTACAATACATCTAGTATCACAAACGTGGACGAGTGTGCCATAATTCTACACTGTTAAACACCAGCTTAAACTGCACTCCTTTCTATTGCTCTCTTGCTATTCACTCAAGCTCGATACTTTTGTCACACACACACACACACACACACACACACACTCACACACACACAAACACACATACACACAGAATGCTACGAGGATAGGTCTTTTATAATCAACAACAACAAATATCTATGGTAACGAATTCATTTATTCAATTCTCTTAGACACAGATATATGCAAACGATGGATACATTTGAGTTCTTTACGATACAGTTTGCTTATTTAAAAAATTTCACATTAACATCCACTGATTCATTCTTCACACCAGTACAGTATTTCCTGAATAACTGTTTCTTGTATGCACTAAATTCTGCTCATATTTCCCTCAAACGTATAGGAGCATCACAATACTCAGGTATTCCATCCATAAATTTAACATCGGTGGAATCCATACCTCTTGAAGCAATAGCAGCTGACTTTTGCACTGCATCGTTATATGAACCGAAGCACTGTTCTAAATCATTCATTCACATGTCTACTATATATACGAAAAAAGTCCACAGCATCATTGTGTACAGCTTGATTACATGGTAGCCAGCGGCTCAGTCTCTCTGACGCAACTGGCATCAACAGCCCAAGTCCAAATAAGCTCATAACAGTAGAGTGCCATAAATAAATGAATAGTTCTCCAAGTTTCACACTGAGGGCTGCTTCATCATACATTGATGTAATAGGTAGCGTTAGACCAGCACAATCAATGTCTTGGGGCGGAAGAGATGGTTGTGCTCTGTAGTCATCTGAGCTTTGATGGACAGCATTGCATGATGCATGACATACTCAACCCTCCCTGTCCCCCCCCCCCCCCCCCCCCAAAATTCCGATTGTGTAACCACACTTTAACACCCTTCATCACATTCTCAAATTCCATCACCATACACCATTCACTGTCTGCTTCTGTGCCTGTATCCATATGGTTTGCACACTGGGAGCGATCGGTATCTTACCATCCACTACATCCACACTCTGTCCTTGTAGCATCAGTGGAATGTCACACTCTTCAGTGGATGGTGTATATGCTGAAGTCCAGTACTGGCCAATGGCATGCTGTTTCAGACTGCCAATGCATTGCTGATGCAGCTCAGCAGGTTGTGGTTGTGGAAAATGAAAGCCTCAAGTGCACTTCTGCGACTTGTGAACAGGTATACCCATGCCCCTGTTGTTGGGTGGCAATCACATCTCGTGCAGTGGAACAGGTAGTCTAACCAGTCATTTCAAACAAGGTCAGCAATTTCAGCAGCGGCAACTAGATGTATCAGTTGCGAAATGCATCTTCAAGCCATCCTGCTGCATCTCAGTTACTTGCTGAAAAATATTCTTCTTACATTCCTCCATTATCATTCCTTTCCAGTCCTTATGCAGGAAGCTATGGACATAGTTCTCAGTTGCATTCTTATAGGTAATACAATTATTTATGACCTCTCAGTCTAACACCAACACCTCATCAATTGAAAACTTTGCACATAAACATACAGCTGCTTCTGCACCAATAGCTCAGCACAGCCTGAGCTTTTCCCGTCAGTTTCGAGGTGATGGAATCGAGAGAGGAGGGATGAAGGAGGGGTGGGGAGGGGTAGGGATTGGGGAGGCTGGGAACTTACTAGTTCTGGAGGTCAATGACAGTTTTGGAGGTAACCAGGAGGAACCCTTACAAAAAAAAAAAAAAAAAAAAAATAAAAAAAAAAAAAAAAAAACTGTTCAGCAGGTTCAGATATGTTAGATGTCGTTTTCCAACAGCACGCAGGTGAAACAGCAACCATTTCTTCTTCTTCCTGGAATGTCTTTGTCAGCATTTTCCAATCCTCCCTAGCGTGTGTCAAATCCTGTGGGATGGGTATTGCTTACAGGGTCTACGTTCCAGGAATGTCTTTCTCAGCATTCACCAGTCCTAACCTAAAACCCTCTTGTCAGCTATATGAAAGCTGGCGCAAAATTTTTAAGGACTGGTACTGTTCACAAAGTCAGGTATGTTTCTTTCGGCATTCACTGGTCCATCCCGGAAAACCGATTGTTGGGAACATCAAAGCCCAGGTCAGAATCCTGTTGTTTACCACCCAAGTTTTCTGAAATCCTTGGAAGGAAGAGCCTACATGTGTGTGTGTGTGTGTTTGTGTATGTGTGAGTATGGGGACAAGTAATGCACTGTCCTTCCAGGAAGCACTTTGCGCTTTTGTTAGAATTTCTCAAGTGTGCAGGTCACCATCCTTTGGAGAACAACATGTCAAGCTGAGGAATGCCTCAAAACACCTGCTTGTGTGTGACAACAGGAAAGACACCGTTCTTTGGCGGTCTTCCTAGGTAGGCATTTGAAGCTGTTGCCACAAGCCAGAACGCTTAACGCTTTGCGAGTTCCCACAAATGCCTTTGATGCAACCACTACAAGCCAACAGCCTGCATCAGAGTGAGACGGATACAACAAGAAGAAGCAAAAGAATGGGTGAGCCTGTAACACTTATATCGATTGGGAGTAGGTTTATTTTAAGTAATTGTGTATCTGCAATTTATTAAATGTGCATTCCGTGTTGTTTGAACTGGTTGATGCATGGCAAGAAAAGTAGAGTTTTGTAATGTATATATGGAAAAATCAAAAGAATATGTTGACATTTTAAATTAATACAATATGAATATGTCTATGAAAGAAGTATGTTTGTTAAAAGCTTGTTCGTGCTTAGAGCAATTGTATTTGTAACATGTAAAAGCTGTAGAGAAGTCCCTCCGCATCGAAAGTGGCATGGCGAGATGTAAAAAGTGAGTTTGGCGGTCGAACTGAGCGGCTCATTTGTGTGAACGGCACGCAGTGTGTGGCTAGCCTTAGCATGGTACACCTCGACGGTGCTAAGAGAGGCAGTTGGAAGCTGCGTTGGAAGGGATTTGCCTCGGATGTGGATATGATTGGTATTTGGTATTCACAGAGTAATGGAACGGCTCTAATATATTAAAAATCCGTCGCCAAGAGAAGCATTCGCACATGAAGAGCCGTGAGTACAGTTAGCCGCCATTTCGCCTGCCACTAATCTTCGTCACTGCTTCACAGACTTCATACATCCAGTTACGTAATGTATATTGGCATGGAGCAATTAATTTTTGTATTGTTTCAATAATAATCACATAAAACGTCAATTCATGTTCGAAATCATAACTTCAATCCTGATCACGAACCTAGACAGTGTCCTCACCTAAGTGATACTCAAACTGAGTATGCTGATTTAAATGAACAATTCTGGCATTCATGTGTTTAAAAGTGTTTTTGGTCTAAAGTAAAAGGAGTAGCAAAAGTTAAAGTAAGAGTAAAATTTGGATGTTTTGTTTATGTAGTGCTTCAAGTGAAATTGTTAAGACAGGAAGTTTAAGCACAAAAATTTGAAGATCAATCAATATGAACGTGGAAACCTTAAATATTTTAAAGCTAAAACCATAAAAGTGAAGTTGGATAGGTTTTTGCTAAAGTCTCCCTAATTTATTATATAATATAGTGTTGTAGGGTTACAGTGCAAGATTCTTAAGGACTGGGGCTGTTCACAAAGTCACATTTCAGGTATGTTTCTTTCAGCATTCACTAGTGCATTCTGGAAAATCTGCTTCACAGGTGATTAAAGTACAAGTACACACAAATCTTTAATGAACCGATTTGCGGTAGTACTGTTAGAAGTGAAACTATGCATATTTTCAAAGATAGTGTGGTTTTGGTACTCATTATGACTGGTTCCTTTTGAAGTTAATTAAGCCCAATGTTGCATTTTATTACCTTGCAAAGTAATTGATGTGAATTATTAGCTTTTAGAGATGGTTTTTACTTTTGCAGTAATCAAAGAACATTGGACAGTGAAACTGTGCCAGTTTATGGGTCCCCATCATATTGTCCTCCTATTAAGTAAAAATTAACTATTATGTTACTAAGGAAAACTGCTTTATGCAGAGGAGCTTAAACAGTGTATTTATCATTATTTGTACACTCATGTCAGTCAAGATAGAAGCCCCACATGTTCAAAATTAATTCTGCGCTTCATGCAGTGATGTTTCAGTATTTTGCTTAAGTAATATTATTGATTCTGGCCGTCATTAGTATGAGCTTGGTGCAATTTTGCTCCCCGTAATTTATTGGTGTGTGTGTGTTTGTTATTGGTAACTGCTCCTACATACAGTACAGAGTGCACTGTGTCAGTTTCTATCCTGTTTGCTAATCAAAGGGAAATCTCAACAAAAGTAACTTCACTAACTAATATCCAGTTTTCTCAAATATAGATTTCCAGATTGATGGCTGACACATGCGACTACAAGACGCCGACAACGGCGCCGCTTACGGGAGAGGAAACAAAGGTTTGCGTGATCTGATAGCATGGCGCAGCAGACAGCTGACTGCTGCAGCGAGTTAATATGCTCCCACCGCTGAGTGCCGTATTTTTTTTTTCTGAGATGTCTGATTTCCCATCAATATCTATGCACATTATGGGTGCGAAGTTGTGTCAGTTCAGTTCCCCATAGTTTTTCGTGATTGTTTTTACCTGTGACGATGGTTTTAACCACCATTTTTTTCGGTATGTATAGTTTACGCCAAAAAGACCTCTGTTTTGCCAGATATGCTTGGAGTGACTGTATTTAGTGCTACAGTTGCAACCTGTAGCAGTGTAATTATGTGTTTTGCCAGATAAGCCTGGACGACTTCCAAAATGAAATAAACAGCAGAGAACGATGAGTATTTCCCACCAAGGAAAGAGAACCACAACCATGCCTCCCACAAACTGACTAAATAAGGAGTACGCAAATTGAATTTTATAAGTAAACAATATATCCCTTGCACTATAATTGATATTGATTTCAATTTCATGACATGGGACCCTTCCACTCCAACAGCTCAGTCAAGACTGGGCGAGCTTTCCCATCAATGTTTCCAAGTGTGGGAGGGAAAGGAGAGCAGGGGTGAAGTGGGGGACAGTGTTGAATAAATTAAAACTGTCCTCGTATCGGCATTGCTATACTACTATCATAATCTCTTCACATCTACACCTGCCATTCGAGAATAGATAATGGACTCCCTGGCAGTGTTCTGTCGTACTACACCATTGCTCAGAGGCTAGCAGAGCTGCACTAGGGAATTACCAGTCCGTGCATTGGGTGGCCTTAACATCACAACACAAATGGCTGTTTTGGGGTGTTGGCTTGACTGGGAAGTATGACTGCTAAATGAATGGCACCAATTATGTCCAGCGAAGAATTGTGGTTGCGCACTACCCCTGATGTCGATTGTCAGCGACTGTGGAGACGATCTGAGGATACATCCCACTCTTCCAGTGTTTTAGAGTGCACAGCACTGTTTGTAGTGGTGTGTGCAGGCATTGGGTGTGACTTCAGGTCACTGCTGGATTGACTGAGGAAACTCTGAGAGCACATCTGTAGGTCCTCATGTGTTACTTCTGATGAGACAATATTATGGTACAATTTTTCAACAGTACAAGACTTCTCCACACGTGGTAAGTGTCTCTATGAATTGTCTGTGTGATGTTGAGCTGCTCCAATGACCTGCAAAATTCCCACATGTCCCAAAAGAACATTTGTGAGACTAGCTCGGACGTCAACTCCGTCACACTGCCAGTATCCAGACTATCAAGGACCAGATCCAGCAGTTGTGGTCCAGCTTGTCTCAGGAAAGAATATAACGGCTTCATGACACCCTTCCCAACCTTATC
Organism: Schistocerca americana; assembly: GCF_021461395.2. NCBI lineage: Eukaryota > Metazoa > Arthropoda > Insecta > Orthoptera > Acrididae > Schistocerca > Schistocerca americana. Next base: position 609,234,279 of record NC_060123.1, on the reverse strand, counting down.
AGTGTATGTATCCTGGCCAGAAGAGATGCAATGTCATATTAATCTGTGTAAATTTAACTCGATTTTGTAACATGATATAACCTTGAAAGATGTCTACTGGGGCACAACTGTATGTGGCACCAGAATAAGATAAGAATATTAATAAAGCAAAATGAAACTAGTGTACTATAAACGATGAATGCCTATGATAGGCTCGATAATGCGGATGGCTGACTGTGCGTGACAGCAGAACCAAAGATACTGCTTTGTTGGAGAAAGAGAGTGCTGGGTGCTCAGTCGTAGGTAGCTGTCTGTGAGGGAAAGACGATGGAGTGGGCAGTTTCTGTGGTGTGCTGTGTGAAGCTACCAAGAGTTAGATTAATGTAGGTGTGTTAGTATTGTTGAACATGGAAGCAAAAGTCTTCAGGCAAATAAGGTAAGGATTTAAATAATTACGATTTTTGTTTTTGCCAGCGCATTACTGTAGATGATTTGGCTGGTAATTTGTGATTGTTGAGTAACCCCAGAATACACGGAAACTGTTTTGAGAAAATTACTAGTTAGACATTTAATTTTTGTAATGCTTTTAAGATCTGTTAACAGGGCTGTATGTAATTTGATGATTTACATTTATGTTGGATTAAAGAAGTTAGATAATACTTATTGTTCAAACCTCACTGTTTGTGAATCAATTGTGAGTAATGTAGCTTCAACTGTCAGATGTTTTTGAAAAGCCCACCTTAACTTGCAATATAATTTTGCTAAAAAACAGAGGGTTAGTAATTCATCATAATCAGTACCGCCTCCCAGTCCAGGTCATATAATTTTTAAGGAAATAGAATTTTCTTAAATGTTCTCGTTTATCAGCCAAAAGAATATCATGTGCATATCACTTATTGTGGCCAGCCTGGCACACTACTGAGCCTGTATCTAGCATTTACAATTTTCTGTATGAGAGTCCAGGATGTATCGCATTACTCCGTTGCTGCTTTAGAGGTAAGACAATTTAATTTATTTTTTATGTGAACAGGGCCTTAGGATTCAGTGCTTAAGAGGCTGATATATTTTGCAGTGACTGTATTTTTTTTATTGGTATTGGGAGTTGCATTGCCCAATCGATTCGTAAAGTTTTGCTAACAATAAGACAGAGTAAGCACACCACTTGCAGTTACAACACGCCACACGACAGTACGGGTTCAGCATCCATTCCACAGTTCAGACTTCATTTAACGTAATCGTAAAGTTTCTTATTATTACACATTCATTTTTGAAAAACGTTACAACCTCAACCCGTGCACATTGATTCCTGTTCCTCAAGACAGTGTAATTATGAAATGAACAGCGTTAACAACAGCAGAACAAACAGTGCAGTTTATATTCGTCCATGGAAAGAACATTGAAGACAGGTAGACTTAAACTGGAACGACCTGGCAGCAATGGACGTGTGGGGAGGGGCTGGGGAAGGGAGAAAGGGTGGAACGTGATAGAGCTTGAAGCTATGAATGGGACAGAGTGGCGTGACTTCCTGAGAAAGAGAAAGAAGCGTAACTGAAGGCAGGAGGAATCATTTCCTCTATAACTTGACAGAGAAAAACTGGCCACACATGATAATTTTTAAGGAAATGTAATGAGTGAATGCCTGAACTTTTTGTTGAATGGATCAGTGCGATGAATTGTGCGTAGTGCGGAATGTAGCTTGTTACAGAGGCGGACAACAGCAACAGAGGACAAGTTTGCTGATGTTTTTGTTTCATGGGTCAACACGGCTATGCTACTAGAAAAGTGAAACCGTGTGCTACGATTACGGTCAAACGATAGGTACTTGATTTCTGATGCTAGGTATTGACGTGCAAGCACTCTATTTTGTTGAGCACGAAATAAAAACTAATGAGACGTTGTTACAGGCTCTTTTGTAGAGAGCGGATCGGTTTGTAATTGTCTTACATAAAACTGAACGATGCTAGAGTAATTATGTTTTGCAACGGCATTCCTACCTCGCGCTATGCTATACACTGTACGCAAAAATAAAAGAACGACGCATTGCGACGGAATTCTCCCAACGGAACATGAATCTGTAGATGTGTTGTACGTGTACAGGCAAACAAATGAGGACGATTTCATAAAAAAATTGATGACTTATTCAAGAGAACAAGCTTCACAATTTCAGTAGGTCAATGTCGCGTTAGTCCACCTTGGCCATTACGCGAGCAGTTATTCTGCTTGGCATTTGTTAATGGAGTTGGCGGATGGCCTCCTGAGGGATATTGTGCCAAATTCTGTCCAACTGGCGATTTAGATCGTCAAAATCTCGAGCTGGTTGTAGGGCTCTGCCCATAATTCTCGAAAGTAGCACAGGTCACACCAATATTCAAGAAAGGAAATAGGAGTAACCCAATGAATTACAGACCCATATCGCTGACCCCAATATGCAGTAGGAATTTGATGCATATACCGTACTCGAACATTATGAATCACTTTGAAGAAAATGACTTATTGATACATAACCAACACGGATTCAGAAAATATCGTTCTTTATTCCTATGAAGTAATGCGTGTTGTCGACAAGGGATCTCAGATCGATTCCATGTTCCTAGATTTCCAGAAGGCTTTTGATACTGTTCCTCACAAGCGACTGTTAATCACATTGCGTGCATATGGAATATCGTCTCAGTTGTGTGATTGGACTTGTTATTTCAGATGGTTCAAATGGCTCTGAGCACTATGGGACTTAACATCTTAGGTCATCAGTCCCCTAGAACTTGGAACTACTTAAACCTAACTAAGATAAGGACATCACACACATCCATGCCCGAGGCAGGATTCGAACCAGTGACCGTAGCGGTCGCGCGGTTCCAAATTGAAGCGCCTAGAACCGCTCGGTCACAATGGCCGGCCGATTCGATATGTCCTCTCAGAGAGGTCACAGTTCGTAGTGATAGACGGTAAATCATCGAGCAGAACAGAAGTAATATCTGGCGTTCCACAAGGTAGTGTCATAGGCCCTGTCTTGTTCCTGATTTATATAAATGATCTAGGTGATAATCTGAACAGCTCCCTTAGATTCTTTGCACATGACGCTGTAATTTACCGCCTAGTAAAGTCATGAGACGATCAATTCCAGTTACAAAATGATCTAGAGAGAATTTCTGTATGGTGCGAAAACTGGCAATTAGCACTAAACGAAGAAAAGAGCGAGGTCATCCACATGGGTACTACAAGAAATTCGATAAATTTTGGGTATACGATAAATCGCACAAATACCTAGGAATTACAATTAAGAGCAACTTAAATTGGAAAGACCACATAGATAACATTGTGGGGAAGGCGAAACAAAGACTGCGCATTGTTGGCAGAACACTTAGAAGATGCGACAAACCCACTAAAGAGACAGCCTACATTATACTTGTCCGTTCTCTGCTGGAATATTGCTGCGCAGTATGGGAGCCTTACCAGGTAGGATTGACAGAGGACATCGAAAAAGTGCAAAGAAGGGCAGCTCGTTTCGTGTTGTCGCGGAATAGGGGTGAGAGTGTAACTGATATGATACACTAGTTGGGATAGCAGTCACTGAAACAAAGGCGGTGTTCTTTGCGGCGAGATCTATTTATGAAATTTCAATCACCAACTTTCTCTTCCTAATGCGTAAATATTTTGTTGACACCCACCTACGTAGGGAGAAATGATCATCGCAATAAAATAAGAGAAATCAGAGCTCGAACGGAAAGATTTAGGTGTTCCTTTTTCGCACGCGCCATTCCAGAGTGGAATGGTAGAGAAGTAGTAAGAAAATGGTTCGATGAACTCTCTGCTAGGCACTTAAGTGTGAATTGCAGAGTAACCATGTAGATGTAGATATAGATGTAGAAACGTTCTCAGTTGGAGAGAGATACGACGATCTTATTGGCCAAGGTAAGGTTTGGGAAGCACGAAGACAAACAGCAGGAAATCTTTCGATGTGCTGGAGTGCATTATCTTGCTAAAATGTAAGCACAGGATAACTTGCCACGAAGGGCAACAAAATCGGGTGTGGAATATCGTCGGCGTACCGCTAAGCTGTAAAGATGCCGCGAATGGCAACCAAACTGGTTCTACCATGAAGAGGGATGTCACGCTAGACCATTACTGCCGGTTGTCGGGACGTACGGCGAGCGATTGTCAGTTTGGTATCCCACCGCTGTCTGCGACGCCTCCAGACACGTCTTCGGCCTGGAATTTCATTGACCGGAGTGTAATCGTCTTCTGTGGTGAGTCTCATTAGAACTGAGCCCTGATTACCAGCGGAAACGTGTCTGGAGACTCCCCAGACAGCCACGCGCCCAGACAACAAGGGGTGATGGTTCGCGAAAACTTTGCAGCACAGCGGCACATTAACGATATCCTACATCCCGTTTTGTTGCCCTTCATGGCAAGCCATCCTGGGCTTAGGTTTCAACAAGATGATGTCCGCCTGCACACAGTGAGACTTTCCACTGCTTGCCTTCGTGCTTGCCAAACCATACCTTGGTCAGCAAAGTCGCTGGATGTCACCTTATTTCAGAATGTTGGAGCATTTTGGGCAGGGTCCTCCAACCATAAATGGATAGAATTTGGCACGAGAGTCCTCAGGAAGACATGCAAGATTCTGTCAATCAGTGCCAAGTTGAGGAACTGCTTGCATACGGGCCAAAGGTGTACCAACGAGTTATTGACTTGCTCAGTTTATAAAGCTCCTTCTCTTGAATAAATCATTCAGTTTTTCTGAAATTGTCATGATTTATTTGTCGTTATATCATCATATCATGTATCGATTCCCGTGCCATTCAGATAATTACTTCGTGGTGCGGTGGTGCGTTTCTTTTGTCTGAGAGCGCATCAGTGCACATCTTCTCCACCCACCTCTCTCTGTCCATTCAGCGGTTACCTTCTCTGTTGTTATCTTTTCGTCTCACTCTCTCAATCTCTGTTAGAGCACGCCAGTAGCGTGTATGACAGGCCATCTCGTATACACGCTGCTTACCAGCTTGATTCAATGCTCGGAAGGATTAGTTGAAAGGTGACCGGCCCAAAATTAGTATCTGATTGATTAGCTGATTATTATATTAATATTTCGCAACGGAAAACGCGGAGTAGGGTTCAGGCATCCAAGTGGGCAAGTAATTAATTTCCACGCTCTAACATGATCTATATTCTCCATTCCTGTTAATTTTCATTTCCATCAGATTACCATGACTTCAATTTAGTACCAACAATCTTCTCTATACAGGATGGGGGTGTCATGATCAGTCACTGAATCCATGAAATTAAATATATATGACATTTTTTATTATTACCCAAAAACCTTACAAATCTTTTAACCATCTCTTTTACTCGCTACTTAAGCGATCTCATAAGTGCAGTTAACAAAGCAAAGACGAATAAATTCTATCCTATTTAGCACTGAAGGTGCCCATATTATCGGAAATCTATTCAACACACTCACGCAGTGAAGGTGCTTGTATCATCAGAAATCTGGTCTTGTTTTTTTTTAATATTGTACACTGGGAAAGGGGAGGGACCTACGTTGCTGCATATGTAGTCCGTCTGCTAGCACAGCGATTGAAATTAAGGACCCCATGTTGTTACTTGGACCGAATCGTTATGAATTAATGAATCGCGCTTTGGTTCCTCAGTGGCCACTCCATTACTTCTCAGCACCGTTCCCATAGTCAAAATTATAGCAAAGATTCTTGGAGGTAAAACGGGGGGACAAAGCAGACGCAAACATCTCTCGTAAACACAAAAAACACTTTCTTAAAAACAAAACATCCTATAAAATTTGCCACGCGCAAATTAACAGTTTACAGCACACGCAAACATCCTCACCTTAACTATTTTCAAGAACGAACAGGTAGCTCGCTGCCGGCCGTTGTAGCCGAACGGTTCTAGACGCACTCCTGAAGAAGAGCACTACATACCTGAAAACGGCAAAGGAATAAAATCTATTTTGTGCAACTGGTCGCCGATTGTTTCGACAAAGCAGCCTGTATTGTTGCAGACTTGTTCTTTTACACACACAGAAAACGAATTACAATATGGTACCCCGCTCTTCCCAGTTTCGTGTGGTTGCCCTACGGTAGTACAGCGTGAGGATTTCAAAATGCACCAGGAACGCAAACCTTTGCTGCAAATAAACAAACATTAGTTGCGTTACTTTGTTTCTTTTTTTATGTGATACTTAAAACTACAATACTGTCCTTTGTATAAGCTGACACCAATCTTTCATAAACTGCGTTAAAGCTCTTTAGAAGAAGAACAAAATCGTAGAACACTAGTCAATATTTGTCGTGTTTTTCTCAAACACTTGTGGCAGCTCGGTCAAATGTGTTGAGAGAAACACTACCACATATGTGTTTATACCATGGCTGTGCCTCCATCATTTGCGAAATGAATTTAGCCTTTGCAAACTGGGGAAATGCGTGGCTAAGCATCTCTGATTTCAACAATCACGCATTTAGAAAACAACGTTCTTGTGAAACACAACTAGCTCTTTAGACACACGAAGTGTTGATTGCCATTGAAAACGGATTTGAAACTGATTCCGTACTTCCAGATTTCCAGAAAGTTTTGACATTGTACCATACAAACGGCTTGTAGTGAAATTGCGTGCTTTGGACTATCCTCACAGTTATGTGATCAGATTCGTGATTTCCTGTCAGTGATGTCACAGTTCGTAGTAACTGATGGAAAGTCATTGAGTATAACAGAAGTGATTCCGCCCACTTCCCAAGATAGTGTTATAGGCCCTTTGCTCTTTCTTATCTATATAAACGTTTAGGAACACAATCTGAGCAGCTGTCTTAGGTTTTTTGCAGGTAGTGCTGTCGTTTATCGTCTAGTAAAGTCATCAGAAGATAAAAACAAATTGGACGATGTCAAAACTGGCAACTGGCCCTAAATAATGAAAAGTGTGATGTATCACTATGAGTGCTAAAAGGAATCCGTTATACTTCGGTTACACGAAAAATCAGTCAAATCAAAAAGCCGTAAATTCAACTAAATACCTAGGAATTACAATTGCGAACAACTTAAATTGGAAAGCACACCAAGAAAATATTGTGGGGGAAGGCAGACCAAAGACTGCGTTTTATTGGCAGAACACTAGAAAATGTTAACAGATCTACTGCAGAGACTGCCTACGCTACGCTTCTAGAGAACTGCTGTGCGGTGTGCGATCCTTAACCAGTCAGGATTAATGGACTACACCGAGAAAGTTCAGAGAAGAGGAGCACGTTTTGTATTATCCCGAAATACAGTGTCACTAACATGATACAGAATTTGGGGTGGACATCAATAAGACAAAGGTGTTTTTCATTACGGCGGAATCTTTTCAAGAAATTTCAATTATCAACTTTCTCCTCCAATTGCGAAGATATTTTGCTGACACCGACCTACATAGGGAGAAACGAACATCATAATAAAATAAAGGAAATCAGAGCTTGCACAGAAAGATGTAGGTGTTCGGACAGTGTTATGCATCACTAGATCACGTGCCAAAATGTACGTGTGAGATAATGGAGCCCAAGGCTTCCATTTCCTTAAAAATGCGTTTATTGTTGAATTTTCCCAATTTTTTGCAACGAAGAAGGATTATTATTGTTTCACTTAGTAGTCGAACCTCAATGGAATTAAATTTCAAACAGCTAGAAAAAATAACAAAAGTAATCGTTATCCTACTTGTTTAATTGCCACTTGTGAGATTTTGAAACGCATCAGGAGAATAAAAGGCTTGAAAGTCGTTTGGTCTCATTATGGATAACTGAATAGTGCATTAGGCCTATTATAACAATAGTGAACCACATGCCTTGTATTGTCTGAAACAACATGATGGAAAAGAACCTTAAATAAATAGCATATTGTATTTTGAAAGCTGAACGTTGTTGAAAAACATGCTGAAGGTAAAAAAAAAAAAAGTTTTGTTTCTGTAGCATGGAGGTATCTGTTATTGATTGTTATGAAACATAGAACAATTGCAGTAATGTAAATAACATTAAAGACACCTCATGGAACGTCTACGAAAGTCAAAGATAGCATTCCTTACATTCGAAATTGAAATAAATGCTACTAACTATACATCACAACAGGGCCTATTGCAATCGCAGTAAAATTAAAGATAGCCTAATTTAACACAAAAAATTACAGTAAGTTGTCATTAGTCGCATTCTTATTCGAATTGAACTTGTCCCGTGAAACCATCGATGTCATCCTCCAAATTAGTATCGCTTTGAAAAGAACGGTTGTTTTGTCTTAAATCTTTCAGGGCCACTGGCGCAAGGGATTTCAAGTCTTCAAGGTTTTCTTTAGACATCAGTTTTCACCCTGGCCACTGAGGAATTAAATCTTCACCCAATTGCAGTGGGTGGGAAAAAGGTCTTTCTTTCTTTTCTTTTCATGATTGCTTATTCCAAATATAGTCTCCCGGTCAAAGCCGCTTTTAATAAAAATGTTCAGAGGTTTGTCCTTTCTCTTTTCAGTTTATGTAGGTTTCAGCCAGTTTATAATGTGTTTTTATGTTTCAAATTTGCGATTTGTTATTTGTTTTCCCAGCAATTGTGTTCCAACGAATCCTGTATTTTCGACTCTGTGGATAACCAAAGCATTCTTTTTACGACCAACTTTCATGAAATTCGTAATATCGTCGGTAGTATGCAACTGTTCTTATAGCTTCATTGCAGATTCTCTCTCTCCAAAATCACTGTCATTAGGCAAGCCTAGTTGTTCGTATAACCTACTAAACTTTTTTTATGCTTTCACTCTTTTCCGTTTTGTTTCATATCCAAAAATCATTGAGCAAATCAATGAAAGCTCGGCATAATGAGATTCAAGACTAGAAGATATGTCAGTTTCTTTCTTAGCATTTCCTCTGCTGCATTTTCCAATCATTTGCAGAGGCAGAGGTAACGTAGGAACCCTTTAGCTTTTTTGAAGACATTTATTAGAGTAAAATAGCCCTTGTTTTGGAAACAAGTTTTTTTCCCAGTCTCTCTGTCTTGGTTTTCGTACTCACATTTCCACCCACTTTTTGGTCTCCTGGTCTCCCTTTTAATAACTGATTTCTATCTGGTTCAGGAACGCTATTTTGTACATCATTAGTACACACATTCTCTGTGGGATCTTTTCATTTACATTTATTTGCCTTACATCGCTGTCATCGTGGTTACTGCCAGATATACAGTTCTCACCTTCATTACAAGTTACAGCACCATCATCTGTTTCATTACCCACTATTGCACTTGAGGTTAAATCACTATTACGGATATTTTGATTCAGAGAAGAATCTTTGGTTGGAATGTCCGCACTTGAAGATGTCTGCTGTGCCCTGCATCTGCGCAGCGAAACCGCGTGAGCAGAACTCGGTACCCATTACTCGCCATGCACGAGCGCGCGGAAGCTTGTGGCCGTCAGTTCCAACTCGTGCCACTGGAGGCTAAGCGTAAACTGAGATGCGTATAGCACGTGCGAAGTGACACAACACTACGCACGTTCCGCGCACGTCCTGTGCGTATTGAGGCGCATATAAGTTCCTTGCACGCGCGGGTTGGCGACACACTGCGCTGAAAAAATCGAAGCGGACGCACCCTGTCATGTTTCTCAAACGATTTTACAGAAACTATTTGGTAAAAACATTTCGTTTTTAATTTACTTGTAGCTTTGTATGTCAGCTTCATGTTGCCCATCATCTCGCTAATCGTACATACTTATTGTGACATACTCATTTAAGTAAGACACTATACAAAATTCTGTAAGTTTGCAATGACAATTGGGGGCTCGAATGATTTTGCGTTTGGCGCATATGTGCTGTGTATCAAATTTAGCTAATCTATTGAAATTTTCTTTAGACTTGGGAGGAAGTCTCTATCTCTCTCCGATTTCGAGAAAATGGATCGTATGTAGCGTGTTTACTTCCCATTGCACGCGCGCGAATGAAATATTCTTAACATCCCTCATCTCCGTTTCTCTCGGGATATCGAACGAGATTTTGGTAAACGATAGCATACAAGGTGGAGAGTGCTTTACAAAATCGTTAACACACACATAACTTTCGTATCTACGACGATATAGCAGAAGTCGTAATTCTTATTTTTTCTATACATTATGGTTATTTTTAAGAGTCATTGACAGCTAATGAAAAGACAATTTCCTAGTCTGAAAATAAAAACGAAATTTCTTCACTTACGTTACTGCAAACCGACACAATGAGGTTTTCTGTATGCTGTTGGTCTCTCTGCACTCCAATTGCTTGTTTCAGAGTTCTGTCCTAATAGCTGGTGCAAGATGAGTTTGTGCAAATTATACTGCGTTTTGGCAAAAGAAGCACAATTGAACTTGTCAACAAGGGAATTGGTACCGGTACTCATAAATGACGATGCATCTTCGAATGAGAAAAGAAAAATAAATCCCCAATTCTGCTGCAGTTGTGGTAAAATCCCGGCAACCCACCGTATCTTTAATAGTGAACGGCTAGAACAGAAACTTACCAAACGATTTTCTTCCTGTTCTTCATCTGAGCGATGTGGAAATGAGCGCGCTCTTCAGGTGGAGTGAGGCACATGCCGGACGCTGGTTCCTCACCTACAAAAAAATGTTCAAATGTGTGTGAAATCTTATGGGACTTAATTGCTAAGGTTATCAGTCCTTATGCTTACACACTACTTAACCTAAATTATCCATGTTTACAGTTACTTTTCTTTAAGAACATGTGAAACATGTATCTATACTCCATTATGCAATTATTGTTGGAAATTATTCTCTTGTGATTTGGGCAGTTACAGCTGTACAGGGAATAGATAGTTGACAATGAGATAGTCTCAGTTCCTTGCTTATGGTTACTTCTGTTAAAGAACATTGAAAACATATGGCTATACTCCAGATGCCAGCCCAATGAGTGTGCTGGAGAAAACTTCTGTTTCTACGACTGTCATCATTTACTGCAGATAAAATTGCAAATGGTACATACAAAAACAATTGTTGACAACCCCCTTGTGGGTTGTAATTTGTCAGATATTCTTGTCTTTACCACTTCTAGAAGTAATGTTTTGGATGACGTAATGTTTTACCTGCCAAATTCGGAATGTATGCTCTCAGAATATTGATAGTCAAGTCTGATCAGTAAACTGATTAAACTGATGATGTGGTGAAGACTGCATACTTATACATCTACGTGATTACTCTGCTATTTACAATTAAGTGTCTAGCAGAGGGTTCAGTGAATCCCCTTCAAGCTGTCTCTACTGGCCCACTCACGAATGGCGCACAGGAAAAACGAGCACTTAAATTTTTCTGTGCGAGCCCTGATTTCTCTTATTTTATCATGATGTTCATTTCTCCCTGTGTAGGTAGATGCCAACAGAATGTTTTCACAATTGGAGGAGAAAACTGGTGATTGAATTTTTGTGAGAGGATCCCGTCACAATGAAAAATGCCTTTGTTTTAATGATTGCTACTCCAATTCAAGTATCATGTCTGTGGCACTATCTCCCCTATTTTGGGATGCCCGAGGGAGGACTCGAACCTCTGCCGGGATCAGCCGCACAGTCCATGACTGCAGCACCTTAGACCGCTCGGCTAATCCCTTGCGGCTCCTCACCTACGGCTTGCCAAACTGACAATCTGTGATGGGCGAATATAGGAGTCATTATTGGGAAAGGTAAACAATTGATCCCCCGCACAATACGATGGTCAGTCTATTGTCGGCAGCTGAGAATAATGCTCACGACAGGAATGCGGAAGCTAGCGAGGTGCCCCCTGTGAGAGCAAGAGCTGACGTTGTTCGAAAAACATTGTCATTAATGTAAACCTGGCATTGCCTGTAATACATTTCGGCAAATTGAATATACCGGATCATCACACTATTTCAGGATACTCACACTTTCGGACAAATACCGATAACTTTATTCATTTGTGTAGCCTGTTGCATAATCAGTTTATTGATGCTGATACCGTGGATGCAGAAACTACGCGCCAACTATACCCGGATCACAATAACAAAGTGATTGAAAGCAAAGCGCAGTTGAGCGTTGAAGGGGGTGATGTTGGTTTGCTGGTGCGTGCAGCCGCATTATGGCTGTAGTTGCAACGGCTGTCAGGTTCCTTACTGAACTACCTTCTCAAGCCGCCTTTTAATGTGCGGTATTGAGTTCGCTTTAGAGATTCGTTATATCCTTGTGGATTGACAAATGCACTATCTATCTATCTATCGCTTGAGCCTCGTCCCGCAGTTATGCAGGGTCAGCCATCGTTAATCGGATTTGGTATGTTAATGCTTAAAGGGTGGCCGGATACCCTTCCTGCTGCCAACCCGTACCTCCCGGGACGGAATTAGTGTACCCCAACTGTCTGCGTCGAGTGTAATCCATGGAAGAGTGCGAATGTGTTCAGATGTCTGCAAGCCGTGTAACTGAGGCGGAACTCGGGGACCAGCCCGGTATTCACCTAGCAGGATGTGGAAAACCGCCTAAAAACCACATCCAGGCTGGCCGGCACATCCGCCGGGTGGATTCAATCCGGAGTCGGCGCGCCTACCCGAGTCCAGGAAGCAGCGCGTCAGCGCTCTCGGCTACTCTGGCAGGTGGCTTGACAAACGCACTCCCATGTATAAAATGATAACGTGTTCCCATTATCTGTAAACCTCAACAAAAGCAACAGGAAGAGCACTGTTTTTACAACAATCAGAATGAATCACGTTCAGACGTATTCGATACGTAAGGAGTGTGAATATGAATCGTTCACATAAATACAATTACTAACAACATTAAAACATTAGAAACTGTTTGAGTACTAAACAGTCACAGTAGCTTGCAAACAATATCATTCTCTTGCAGAGGAGTGTTCCTTAATAACGAGATGAGATTTATTGTGCAAGCTGCTTTACGTACAATTCAGTCAAAAATACGAAGCACAAAAATAAAATAAATGAGTATTAAGACAAAGGGTAAATGACACTTGATTCGGAATCACTTTCGTCCTTTGACACTGTCTTTATCTGAGCTCTGGTCCGTGGACGAGCTACTGAAGTTGCCCAAAAATATTATCATATTTTCTATAGGTCTTTTGGTACTCACTTCACTTTTCAACGGTTCTTTAAAAACCGTTCTGTGTGGGGTACAACATTTCTCCATTTCTCTGGAGTTATTTGTGCCACTGCTTCCTTTAACAGTCTTTGAATTTCTGCCACAGTGAAGCTTTTCATATTTGTTGCCACGTAATTTTTTGGTTATGACCAAATCATTTCGATGCCGTTAAAGTGGCAGTGGTATGGTGGAAGCCGAAGAACCCTGGGGCCATGTTCTTTAACTACCTCGTCCATAATATACTCTTGAAACTGCGGTTTATTTTTCTTCACTGTTTCCATGAGCTCCGCCTCACTCGAGTTTCAACCATTAAACAATATCGACCTTTTTCGTTGTCATCGTTGGAGCTTTTTGTTTAATAACTGAGTGATATGGGGCATTATCCACGACAGTATCATAGGCCGATTTAAGTATTCCAGTAGTGTCCCTTGAGCCACTTCAGAAAACTATCGTGTTTAATCTCTTCGCATTAGTCATTTGTTTTTCTCGATTTGTGAACAAGGAATCTCCTCGTAGTAGTCCTTTGTTTTTCTCGATTTGTAGACAAGGAACAGGTACAAAACCAGATGCAGTTCCAGCGTGCAAGACAATAATTCTTGCGCCCTTTCCCACCGGGCCGGCCGGTGTGGCCGTGCGGTTCTAGGCGCTTCAGTTTCGAACCGCGTGACCGCTGCGATCGCAGGTTCGAATCCTGCCTCGGGCATGAATGTGTATTGTGTCCTTAGATCAGTTAGGTTTAAGTAGTTCTAAATTCTAGGGGACTGATGACCACAGATGTTAAGTCCCATAGTGCTCAGAGCCGTTTGAACCGTTTTTCCCACCGGAATAGCAGATCTTCCACATAAGCTCTCGTCTGTCCAGTCTTTTCTGACAGAATGACCGACGTTTATCCACGTTACGTCGAGCCACACAACGTTTTCAAACGGCACTTTAAAGATAGTTCTTAAAAATCGACAACGCTACGCTACGATGGCGCATCTCTCCATTATACACTCCTGGAAATTGAAATAAGAACACCGTGAATTCATTGTCCCAGGAAGGGGAAACTTTATTGACACATTCCGCGGTCAGATACATCACATGATCACACTGACAGAACCACAGGCACATAGACACAGGCAACAGAGCATGCACAATGTCGGCACTAGTACAGTGTATATCCACCTTTCGCAGCAATGCAGGCTGCTATTCTCCCATGGAGACGATCGTAGAGATGCTGGATGTAGTCCTGTGGAACGGCTTGCCATGCCATTTCCACCTGGCGCCTCAGTTGGACCAGCGTTCGTGCTGGACATGCAGACCGCGTGAGACGACGCTTCATCCAGTCCCAAACATGCTCAATGGGGGACAGATCCGGAGATCTTGCTGGCCAGGGTAGTTGACTTACACCTTCTAGAGCACGTTGGGTGGCACAGGATACATGCGGACGTGCATTGTCCTGTTGGAACAGCAAGTTCCCTTGCCGGTCTAGGAATGGTAGAACGATGGGTTCGATGACGGTTTGGATGTACCGTGCACTATTCAGTGTCCCCTCGACGATCACCAGTGGTGTACGGCCAGTGTAGGAGATCGCTCCCCACACCATGATGCCGGGTGTTGGCCCTGTGTGCCTCGGTCGTATGCAGTCCTGATTGTGGCGCTCACCTGCACGGCGCCAAACACGCATACGACCATCATTGGCACCAAGGCAGAAGCGACTCTCATCGCTGAAGACGACACGTCTCCATTCGTCCCTCCATTCACGCCTGTCGCGACACCACTGGAGGCGGGCTGCACGATGTTGGGGCGTGAGCGGAAGACGGCCTAACGGTGTGCGGGACCGTAGCCCAGCTTCATGGAGACGGTTGCGAATGGTCCTCGCCGATACCCCAGGAGTAACAGTGTCCCTAATTTGCTGGGAAGTGGCGGTGCGGTCCACTACGGCACTGCGTAGGATCCTACGGTCTTGGCGTGCATCCGTGCGTCGCTGCGGTCCGATCCCAGGTCGACGGGCACGTGCACCTTCCGCTGACCACTGGCGACAACATCGATGTACTGTGGAGACCTCACGCTTCACGTGTTGAGCAATTCGGCGGTACGTCCACCCGGCCTCCCGCATGCCCACTATAAGCCCTCGCTCAAAGTCCGTCAACTGCACATACGGTTCACGTCCACGCTGTCGCGGCATGCTACCAGTGTTAAAGACTGCGATGGAGCTCCGTATGCCACGGCAAACTCGCTGACACTGACGGCGGCGGTGCACAAATGCTGCGCAGCTAGCGCCATTCGACGGCCAACACCGCGGTTCCTGGTGTGTCCGCTGTGCCGTGCGTGTGATCATTGCTTGTACAGCCCTCTCGCAGTGTCCGGAGCAAGTATGGTGGGTCTGACACACCGGTGTCAATGTGTTCTTTTTTCCATTTCCAGGAGTGTAATTTTCCGTCCATTGATTTTTTTATACCGAAAACCTCGGCGCTCATAACCGTTAACAATGAAGTTTTGCTGCCACTGAATAACTCTGCCTCGCGAAGAGTAACGCACAGTTTTTTAATAGCTGTGTGTTGTTTTCTCTAATAGCCACATATGTGGCGACGAACGCATCTTATTGAAAACAGTCCAAGTTCGTTACACGTGGTTCCGTCCTTCTTTCCTGGTGTTCGCCGTTTGGATGAACCACACCCTTCCACTTGTGCACAGAATTTCTCCTTACAAATTTTGACGACAGTATTTTTGTGTATCTTCAAGGTCTTTTCGGTTCTTTCGCCTATGTTCGTTAGTGGCATAGATCGCTGAATTTCCAGTTTAGCAGCCAGGCTTAGGAGTACACTCCCACTACAAGCTTCAGACATTACGTAGCGCAAAATAATCTCGCCTCACAGAGAAACAAAGCACGCAACGCACCAGACCACAACTTTTTACGTTAGCGATCGCGAGCGTCGTCTACAACTGGCTACTGTAGCCGCTAACTACAGCAGCTGAGAGATATGACAATTGTGAACGGAACAGAAGGTGCGGCCAAGTACTTTCTCTGATTGGGTGTTGCTGTGGTAGGAGCCCTCTGAGCAGCTACACGTCAATCACTTTGTTATTCTGATCCGCGTAGTCATTCATGGGGGGTTTCTCGACTGTTTCTAGCTTACACTGAAAATGTGAAGTCCGCATGCGTGCAGTAGAATGTCTCTTATTACATCCATATCCAAGTAATCACAGTGATACTTATATACTTCAGATCCTGGACTCCATTTAGCAGGTGCACAAAGGGTACACACCTACCGAAATTCCCACTTTTCGAATTTTTGTAACAGGTGATACAGATACACCGGCACAATAGGCATCACGTAGATAGCCTTTTTTTACTCTATAATATTTAAAATTTCCTGTCGTATTCTTGATCACATGACTATATAATATTACTTTCTATTTCGCTGCTCTCACAATGAGTCGCCAGTCCGTTCTTGCGATCTGAAGACGTTGTGGCTAATGTGTCAGTAGCCGTCCAGTTGTGCATTGTTCTTGGAAAAAGGAAAACAATTACGAAACAAAACAGCAGAACTATATAGATATAAATAACTGAAAAATATAATGTACTGATGAAAAGGATCGAGAGCTTAAATTGCGAAAAACGAAACATTACTCAATGACAGAAAAGTTTAGTAGTAAGGCTAATTTCTTTTTTTTTTTTTTTCGGACGGCCTACACTATCACGGACCACAGGTGCGGTGCCGAGTGCCGAAGAGAGCGTATTTGGTTGGACTGATTTCCAGCTTCCCTCCTCACCTCTCCCGCAGCGTTCGTGCGGCGAGAGAAACTGTGCCGCAACCACAACGCCATGCGACCTGTCGCAGGCGCGTGACGCGTCACCATCGCGTCGCGTCCCAATTTCCGCAGTCGCAGTTGAACCTCGTAAGTTGCATAAAAACGGGAGTGAGAATAGTTAGAAACGTTGCACCACGTCTTCTTCGGTCGATGAAGCTTTCCTGGTTTTAGTCTTTTTAATTAACAATTCATTAGGAGATGTCTGAAATACGTTGTTGGCTACATCCTTTGATTGATGTTGGGAAGTAAAGCTCGAACAGTAATTGGAGAGTATCAAAAGAAATCTGTTGTGAAGCTACAATATCATTTCGGAAAATATGACCCACCAGTTGTCCAGATGTGTTCTTCATTTAATTTAAAAACGCATGGTTTGGAAAGACAAAAATGGTTCAAATGGTTCTGAGCACTATGGGACTTTACTTCTGAGGTCATCAGTCCCCTACAACTTAGAACTACTTAAACCTAACTAACCTAAGGACATCACACACATCCATGCCCGAGGCAGGATTCGAACCTGCGACCGTAGTGGTCGCGCGGTTCCAGACTGTAGCGCCTAGAACCGCTCGGCCACTCCGGCCGGCCTTGGAAAGACATGAACCCATTATCGAGTTGCCGGCCAGAGTGGCCGAGCGTTTCTAGGTGCTACAGTCTGGAACCGCGCGACCGGTACTGTCGCAGGTTCGAATCCTGCCTCGGGCATGGATGTGTGTGATGTCCTTAGGTTAGTTAGGTTTAAGTAGTTCTAAGTTCTAGGGGACTGATGACCTCATAAGTTAATTCCCATAGTGCTCAGAGCCATTTGATCCATTATCGAGTTTTTAAAAATATCATGCCATGCTATAATTGTTGTGGCTTGGCAAGACAGCCAAGCCACTATGAGGAAGCCGAAAAGCACGCGTTTAAGCTCACGCAAGCTGGCGTGAGGTCTGGAACAGGACAAGGTAATTAATATAGCCAATAACGTACGTAGCTGCTGGAATACTTAACTTTAATCCACAATTGGTGAACATCGCTCGTGACGGTACATGTTTTACAGCATCAATAGTAACTGGTAATGGCGCCTTGCTAGGTCGTAGCAAATGACGTAGCTGAAGGCTATGCTAACTATCGTCTCGGCAAATGAGAGCGTAATTTGTCAGTGAACCATCGCTAGCAAAGTTGGCTGTACAACTGGGGCGAGTGCTAGGAAGCCTCTCTAGACCTGCCGTATGGCGGCGCTCGGTCTGCAATCACTGATAGTGGCGACACGCGGGTCCGACGTATACTAACGGACCGCGGCCGATTTAAAGGCTACCACCTAGCAAGTGTGGTGTCTGGCGGTGACACCACAATAATCATAATGGAATCATACCTTTCCGAAACATTTTTCTGCTTTTTAAGTATGGTTCACATTTGGGCAATTGGTGCGTCATAGTCTCCATACTGAAAAAGTTCTTTCGGTAAAGTATTCCGGACCCTACTCCTTTTGCTGCAATGAGACCGTAAATTTCCTTGTTCTTTTGGTGCATGAAAAACTATTGCTCTCACAAAAAACATAATGCGGTCAGATACTCACAGACGGTTAACTAGTGCATATTTAATTGTACAGGGGGTTCGCAAATTCCTGTTAAACACTTCTAGGACGTGTTGAGGGGAGCAGATAATATTTTGATAACGCATGATAGCGTATTGGTGAGGGGATATCTTCAACGTGGTACGTTCTGCCTCTTCCAACACGGATGTGCGGCGTCTCCTTGGAGCATCAGTCACGCGTACTGACTGAAGGTACCCTTTCTCGAAGCCGTTGCGTAATTGTGGCGGAAAGGGCATGTAATAAGAGTCCGACGTTCCGGAGCAGCTCTTCCATTACCGTGAGCTTCGCCATTCAGAAACTACAAGTCAGTATATTCAGCAAACGTGTACTCGACCATGTTGCTCTAACTCAAAACGGAAATGATGCTTGAATAGGTCACAGAGGTAGGACAGACGTCAAATGATATCAGTTGATCCGACGTAACCACCCCCCACCGTGTCTAACCTATCGGAAACATACCTACCAAACATGTTTTCAAACGCCTGTAGCGCGGAAACGGTACGTTCCCGGACATGGATTCCTATTCAGAATGTTATGTACTCACTCCCCTCTACGAGTCTAGAAGTTTGTAACGGGAATTTCAAATCACCCTGTAGATTAGCGAAGGGAAGGAGGTGTTGTGACTTGGCAAGACAGCCAAGCCACTATGACGGGTAGCCGAAAGGCACGCGTTTAAACTCACGCAGGATGGCGTGAGGTCTGGAACAGGTCAAGGTCTTTTAGTAGCAAAAATAGTATGTAGCTTCTGGAATACTTAATTTTAATCCATAATTGGTGAATATCGGTCTGACGGTACATGCATCACAAGATAAATAGCAATTGATAATGGCGCCTTGCTAGGTCGTAGCAAATGACGTAGCTGAAGGCTATGCTAACTATCGTCTCGGCAAATGAGAGCGTAATTTGTCAGTGAATCATCGCTAGCAAAGTCGGCTGTACAACTGGGGCGAGTGCTAGGACGTCTCTCTAGACCTGCCATGTGGCGGCGCTCGGTCTGCAATCACTGATAGTGGCGACACGCGGGTCCGACGTATACTACCGGACCGCGGCCCATTTAAAGGCTACCACCTAGCAAGTGTGGTGTCTGGCGGTGACACCACAGGAGGTATGAAGAATGAATGTGGTTTCGGTAGGTCAGTGCGAAGTTCCATGTTTTGATTCATAGAAAAACACTTTGCATATTAAAACGAGACGAGGTACTGGCAGAAGTAAGACTGTGAGGACGGGGCGTGAGTCGTGCTTGGGTAGCTCAGTTGGTAGAGCACTTGCCCGCGAAAGGCAAAGGTCCCGATTTCGAGTCTCGGTCCGGCACACAGTTTTAATCTGCCAGGAAGTTTCATATCAGCGCACACTCCGCTGCAGAGTGAAAATCTCATTCTGGAAACTTTGCATATTTCTATTTAGTTCCGTATCATCTTTGTGTTCCACAAAATCCTTACATCAGTTTCGATTTTTTGCTCTTCTGGGTACAGAGACAATCGCAAAACAAAAGGAGAAAGTCTCGTCAATTGTCATAGCAAAGCGCAAACCTGTGGAGGTGCCAAGTGCAGCGGCAACATTCATCTGCCAGTGGCGTGTAATACCGGGCGACGCGGTTACGTCACGTCAATTAGGCAGGCGCTGCCCCATGAGAGACTGGGTGCGTTTCGAATCTATGAAAATCGCGCCCAGTGAGGATCGCACCCGACCATAAATGTGTGAGATTCGCGCCCAATACTTGCTCCCTTTGTGTCGGGCTTACCCGCGCCCGGGCCGTCCTAATCACCTTAAACTACCTGCTCCTCGGACACAGGGACCTGACCCCCGGTACTTCTCTGACTAGGCACAGCCGCCGACTGTCTGATACGGTGTGCGGACATTTGTCACGCCGGACATTTACCACGGCGGACATTTGCCACGATTTTACCTGCTCCGAAGGGTTGGGTCCCTTGTCTCCCCCTCCTCCTCCTCATCGCTGTCGCGCAGTAAAAGTACTTACTGAACCTTTCCTCTGGTTTACTTAACATAGGACCAGAATCTCTTTGGATTTTTCGCCACATTTCTAGAGAGAGTTTCGTTGTGGAAACTATTAAAGGCATCTCGCATTGAAATCCGCATCAAATTTCGAGCCACAGTAAAACTTTGCCAATCTTGAAGATTTTGTGTTCGTCTAAATTATGCGTGCCTTTTTCGGTGCTCCTGCAGCAACTTTCTGTCGTATTTTCTGTACCATGGGGGATCAGTTCCGTCTGATATTAATTTATTTGGTATGAATCTCTTGAGTGCTGTTGATACTATTTCTTTGAACTTAAGCCACACATGGTCTTCACTTACATAGTTTGGAAGGATTGGAGACTGTCTCTTAGAAAGATGTCAATCGAAGTTTTAGTTGCTTTTATAAATATGTATATTTCGCGTTTAGTTTTGGTGAATTACTTTGTTATGGAATCGAGCCTCGCTACGACTGTGTGTTCACTAATTCCTGTACCCGTCATGATGCTCAGGATTATTCGTGGCTAAGAGGTCAAGTGTGTTTTCGTAACCATTTACAATTTGAATGGCCTCGTGAACTAATTGTTCAAAATAATTTTATAAAAAGCATTTAGAACAATTATGGAAGTTGTTTTCTATCTACAGTAGTGTCTGAAAATGTATTTTTGTCGACATATGGAAGGTAGATTAAAGTCATTGCAACCTATTTCTGATGAGACTCGAGTTTCCTTTGAAATGTTCAGCAACTGTTTCATCTGGGACCGGGGGTTGGTAGAAGGAGCCAGTTATTAATATATTCCAGTTGTCGAATATAACCTCTGTCTATGCTAAGTCACAGGAACTAACTGCTTCAATGTCGCTTGTGAGCTGGAACACACATTACATTATTTTTCATTAAGTTGTGCTTCTAGTTTCTGTTGTAGTGGAGATCATTACAATGACGGCTTTTCCCTCCAAAACCTAGGATGCTTACTCCGTGACCAGTAAATACCAGAGCTAAACAATGTAGAACAACAATGTACTGTACAAGCATAGCATTCTGTATTACTTCATTTCCTTATTTCTAACATTTTAAAATTGCACGTCAACTTTAGATGACATGTCAATCATAGATGTTCTTATCTTTGTCTATGAACGTACTTTCAGTCATGTTTTCAACATTGCCCCGCTACACTTTATTAACTAATGTTTCGCCGCAAGGGATCTCTGATTTTAGAGTAAATGAATATGAAGTATGTCGTCCTTCTTTTCAAACATTCACATGCCCATTTCTTCTTTCCTTATTGTCTTTTGGGTATGCAGTTGTAGCAATTAAAGCAGGCACAAATGCAGCGATCAAAAAGAAATGGTTAGCGTACATTCGCATTCTGTTTACAGCATTCCTTTCTTGTTGCCCCCATGGCGATGGACCGTTTCTATCGCAATCAGTAAGCGTGAAAGGAAGCTACCGTAGAGACAGAGGGATCTATATTTATACTTGGCAGAACTAATTACATACTGACATAATCGTCGGAATTGCTTTCGTTTCCCAAAAGATACAAATATTTCGATTTCGGAAAAGAAGCTCTGTATTTTGCCAAGACGTCGAAGAAGAAGGTCCCTTACGTACTGGTTGTATCGAGTAAGTTGTGTAGACGGCGGTTTGAAAGCGGACAGAAGTACGAGGAAGGGCGTCCCATACCTGAGGGATCGCTACTCAAGCTACCTGGCGAAGGGGCAAGTGTGGCAAATGTCTGGCGTGGCAATTGTCCGGCCTGGCAGATGTCCGACATTCGTCTGATACACAAACACAGCCTTAGTGCCGCTCTGGCTGTCGAAGATCTCACATCGCGCGATTGGTGCATTTTTGACACAGTAGTTCAAATATGGAATTTTCAACCACTAATCACAGTAAGCTGTGTTGCCTCTTCGAAGGTTATTCTTACATAGTGAAGAGAACTAAAGAAGATGGAACAGTAACGTGGCGCTGTTCAAGACGGAGAGCAAACCACTGCTGAGGAATGCTGAAAACAAAGGATACGATAGTGCATTTTTCATTCGAGCATCAATGTGGACCTCCGGATGTCGCTCGGTTGGAAGTAAGGAAGATTTTGAACCACGCAAAGAAGAGGGCAAGAGACGAAGAGACGTCTGTTTCAAAAATATATTCAGAGGAGCTGGGTTGCCTGCATAATCGAGGCTATGATTTTGTCACTGAAATGCCACATCAGCAGACAACGAAGAGAGCTTTGTACTACCAGCGGGCAAAATCACAGGGAAGTGAGAGAGATCCACCGACAAGAGAAGAAATTGGCCTAAAGGCAGATTTACTAGCTATGAACGATGGCAGCAGATTTCTGTTAATCGACGACAAACTAGGAGAGAGGATAATAGTTTTTAGCGGAAGGGCAGGAAGAGAGGCTCTAAGGAGTAAACGAGACTTTTTTATGGATGGTACGTTCAAGTGCTGCAGCAAACAGTTTTTCGCAAATATACACCATTCACGCCAACTTTGGGAGTACAAGTAATGAGACAAACATCTATCCAGTTGCCTTTGCACTACTGCCAAACAAAATAAATCAGACGTACGTCCGTCTTTTCCGAAATTTGATGGAGAAAATTCCAGAATGGAAACCTGCAAACGTGACCGTGGACTTCGAATCAGCCGCGATTTCAGCAATTAAAGTTGTATTTCCAACAGCTGAAGTGCATGGATGTTATTTCCATATGAAAAAGTGCCTCTGGAGAAAAGTTCAAGAACTAGGACTTACTCGTGAATACAAAGAAAACGAAGAAGTGAGACAACATGTTCGCACGTGTGCTGCGCTGGCGTTTCTACGGCCTGAAGATGTATGTGATGGTTGGCTGGAGATACATTCACATGCACCGGATATCCCCAAACTTTCTGAATTTTTTGACTGCTTCGTAGATAGATGGTTGGAAAATGAAGAAACCCCTATCAACCTTTGGAATTAATACAAACGGAGCCACCGAACAACCAACGTTCTAGAAGGTTGGCTCCTCTAACGTAATAACATGCTTGCTAAACCAAATCCGAAAATTAATGACTTTATTAGGTGTTCGAAAAGAGAAGCAGAAATTTCAGGGTGCACCTTAATGAGGGCAGAACTGAGTATGGAAGGTAAATGGAAAAAAACAGTCTACATGAAACGTGATGAAAGGTTGGGAAAAATAGTAAAAAAATACGAAGAGGATGGTGAGATCAAGGATTGCTTGAAAGCCATATCCTACCTACAGAAACTTGACTGAATTTATCAGAAGATGTGTATAGATACGATAGTGTTCAAATGTAAATAGCGACTTATATAAAATAATAATAAAAATTTAAAAAAAATTTACGATGCTTATAAGCTGATTTTAAACACGCCTAAATGACTTGCTCTTTAGCCAGTCCAAAGCCTGGATAAAGTGTGATGGAAATCAGATTATTTTTAAAATACATCAAAACAAAAGCGAACCCTTTTCAGAGTCAACCCTTTACAGTTCTCATTCAAGAGTCACCACCCCAATTCCTCTCTAGTTTTTATAAATTAAGAGTTAAAATTAAGTGGCATTACTAATCGCCAAGTATAGAGTGTCTTGATATTTCTGAGTATTCAAGAAGTGTGGTTGTTATAATGAAAATGATATTGATAATGGTACTGCAAATGAAGCAAAAGAATGTAATCTCTTGTATTTACTGCAGTTTGAAGTGGTGTGTCGTAGAAGCTTAATTCTCTCTCTCTCTCTCTCTCTCTCTGACGGCTGAAAACTCCAGCTCGGAAACCTCCAGGTGTTGTTGTTGTCTTCAGTCCTGAGACTGGTTTGATGCAGCTCTCCATGCTATCCCATCCTGTGCTAGTTTCTTCATCTCCCAGTACTTACTGCAACCTATGTCCTTCGGAATCTGCTTAGTGTATTCATCTCTTGGTCTCCCTCTACGATTTTTACCCTCCACGCTCACCCTCCAATGTTAAATTTGTGATCCCTTGATGCCTCAGAACATGTCCTACCAACCTGTCCCTTCTTCTTGTGAAGTTGTGCCACAAACTCCTCTTCTGCCCAATTCTATTCAATACCTCCTCATTAGTAATGTGATCTACCCATCTAATCTTCAGCATTCTTCTGTAGCACCACATTTCGAAAGCTTCTATTCTCTTCTTGTCTAAACTATTTATCGTCCATGTTTCACTTCCGTACATGGCTACACTCCATACAAATACTTTCAGAAACGACTTCCTGACACCTAAATCTATACTCGATGTTAACAAATTTCTCTTCTTCAGAAACGCTTTCCTTGCCATTGCCAGTCTACATTTTATATCCTCTCTACTTCGACCATCATCAGTTATTTTGCTCCCCAAATGGCAAAGCTCCTTTACTACTTTAAGTGTCTCATTTCCTAATCTAATTCCCTCAGCATCACCCGACTTAATTCTACTACATTCCATTATCCTCGTTTTGCTTTTGTTGATGTTCATTTTATATCCTCCTTTCAAGACACTGTCCATTTCGTTCAACTGCTCTTCCAAGTCCTTTGCTGTATCTGACAGAATTAGAATGTCATCGGCGAACCTGAACGTTTTTATTTCTTCTCCATGGACTTTAATACCTACTCCTAACTTTTCTTTTGTTTCCTTTACTGCTTGCTCAATATACAGATTGAATAACATCGGGGATAGGCTACAAACCTGTCTCACTCCCTTCCCACCCACTGCTTCCCTTTCATGCCCCTCGGCTCTTATAACTGCCATCAGGTTTCTGTACAAATTGTAAATAGCCTTTCGCTCCCTGTATTTTACCCCTGCCACCTTTAGAATTTGAAAGAGAGTATTCCAGTCAACATTGTCAAAAGCTTTCTCTAAGTCTACAAATGCTAGATATGTAGGTATGCCTTTCCTTAATCTATTTTCTAAGATAAGGCGTAGGGTCAGTGTTGTCTCACGTGTTCCAACAAATCTGCGGAATCCAAACTGATCTTCGCCGAGGTCGGCTTCTACCAGTTTTTCCATTTGTATGTAAAGAATTCGCATTAGTATTTTGCAGCTGTGACTTATTAAACTCATAGTTCGGTAATTTTCACATCTGTCAACACCTGCTTTCTTTGGCATTGGAATTATTATATTCTTCTTGAAGTCTGAGGGTATTTCGCCTGTCTCATACAGGTAGGGTCCCTCAACTCTTTTGTCTGCCGGGCAAGGGGATTAGCGGACCCGTCCTCGACCCTTTCTGGGCGCGAATCTCACTGTGCGCGTTTTTCACTGGACGCGTTTTTCCGTACACCGTGCGTTTCACCTGAAGCTTGTAGCTGGGTGCAAGTCACGTGGCACACCCGTGCGGCAGCTGTCTAAACGGCGCGAGCACACGACATGTCGGCGTGCCGGGTTCACAGTTTGTATGCGGCTGCTGTTGTGAGCGGCACGGTAACTCCCTCTTTTTTGATTCCTCCCCGCTTCTCAGTACGGTCCCAGTGAAAGGAAACACGTAGAAACGCTTGCATGAGTTTTAACTAAACATCGTTCGAAACGAAGAAAAATACAGTGGAATCAACCATTTTCAATAGGTTATGTAAAAGCCTGTGTTGTTTTGAGTAAAGGTATGCTTGAGAGAAAGAGAGATAGCTATGAAACTGTTGATACCTTATCGATAACTGAGCATGAACAAGTGTAGGCAGCTGGGCAGATACGTCGATGAATTTCAACAAAAAATGTGACGTACATTATGATGGACTACTTTTTGACTTCAGTTGGATGCATAACCTGACAGTTTTCTACAATATAATTATTTAACGGAGCTGGCCGGTGTGGCCGAGCGGTTCTAGGTGCTTCAGTCTGGAACTGCGCTACCGCTACGGACGCAGGTTCGAATCCCCCCTCGGGCATGGATGTGTGTGATGTCCTTAGGTTAGTTAGGTTTAAGTAGTTCTAAGTTCTAGGGGACTGATGACCGCAGATGTTAAGTCCCATAGTGCCCAGAGCCATTTGCACCATTTTAACGTAATATGCAGAGGAAAAGATATTTATATAGACGACGCCATCCGAAAATGGAAAGAAACAGCGGTAGAACGGATCCATGCAAACAAGAATAAATACACTAATATACTGCTTCAAGCTGATGACGCAGTATTAATGACAAATTCTGAAGCCGAACTACGAAAGTCAATCCAACTTTTAAACATTATTGGAAAGGATTATAGTTTTAACGGAGCACTACATAAAACTAAGGCAATAGAGCTTCATGGAAATTACTCATTACGAAAGAGAATTGTAAGTCTACATATTTTGGAAAAAGTTGAACATTTCATTTACCTGTGGAGCTACATCACTTTTAAGGAAGTTAAGAATGTACATGTTAAATGAGAGATATCGGAATGGACGTGACATTATAAGCAGAACACTAAAAAACTACACAAAGAATCAAGAAACTGAAATTCTGTAAGCTGATGGCCATGGCTGTTCTACCGTGTGACAGTGAAACCTGGGTTACGATCAGAAAAGAATCTAGTCTCGTTCAGGTGGGTGAAATGAAACTTTTACGAGCAGTCAACAGTTGCACTAAGTTGGACAGGATTCCTAATGATAACATAAGAAGTGAATACAGAAGAAAACAGAACTAGAAGGAACATTTGGAACGAATGGGAGAAACAAGGATTCTAAATATGGGCTTACAATACAAACCCAGAGGAAAGAGGGATATAGGATGGTCACTTAAGATATGGAACAAATTTTTCTGGTGCGTCTTTTTGAATTGTCCTGCACCGACCATCTGCTGTTGTTCACACATGTCGTGACTAAATTGAGCAAACCCGTTATAGTCGATAATGTTAGCAGTACTGGCCAGAAAGAGGTAAGAAGTGTATGGTGTAGTGGTAAGCGTTATCGCCGCATCGCACAAATGCGCACACTGCAAATTCGGAGCCAATAATTATGCTAGGGAGTGCAAGCACGTGCTGGTAGACAAGCGCATATGCGTGGCAGTCTTAAGCGCTCACGTTGCTGTGTTATCATGCAGGATAGCATCAGTCATCTTCGGCAGCTTCCGCCAACGTTCGCGAATGATATTGGCCGTCTCTCTCGCACATTGGAGTCGCGTGCGAGCCACACTGAAAAGTTACGCACCTGCGGGCTGCTCTCTCTGCTAGGCGCAAATTGAGAGGCGTATAGAGCGTGTGGTGCGACGCAGCGCAGCGCGCGTTTTTGTAACATACCGGGTTCAAATGGGACCGCGCAAATTGCGACGCGACGCGACTGGGACGCGACACGCGCCTGCGCCAGGTCGCGTGGCGTTGTGGTTGTGGCACAGTTTCTCGCGCCGCACGAGTTCTGCGGGACTGTGGAGCCAATAATTATGCAAGGGAGCGGAAAGGCAGTGCTGCCGTATGTTCACTTCGGCATGGAGCATATGGGCAGTGGAAGTATTGCCCATCCGGAAAATACGGCCTTACTGTAAACTCAATTTTCTTATCACTGAGTAATGTTTGGTTTTTCGCCGTTTAAGCGCTCCACCTCTTTTCGTTAGTACATAATAGTTTTCAGTTACATATATCTGTACAGTTCTGTTGTTTTGTTCATTCCTTTGTCAAGAACGATGCACAGTTCAGTAACTGGTGAGCCATTAGCCACTGGGATTATATCTTCTGCCTCCACAATGTTTTCAGATCGTAAGAAGGGACAGACGATTCATCGTGAACTTGGTGAATAAGGAAGTAAGGAATATTATAAAATAACGTAATTTAGAACCAAGACAGGAAAGAAAAACAAGGTTATCTACTTGTTGCCTATTGTGCTGACGTATCTAAATGGTTCAAATGGCTCTGAGCACTATGGGACTTAACATTTGAACCGCACGGCCACACCGGCTGGCGCAGGATTCGAACCTGGGACCGTAGCGGTCGCGCAGCTCCAGACTGAAGCGCCTAGAACCGCTCGGCCACACCGGCCGACCTGAGTATCTCTACGATCTGTTGCAAAAAGTGGAAAAGGCGTAATTTCCACATATATGACCCCTTTGTGCATCTGGAAAAAATCGTCCAGGAATTGAGTACACACGTTTCACTATCGTTACTTGGAGAGCCGACCGAAGTGGCCGAGCGGTTCTAGGCGCTACAGTCTGGAACTGCGCGACCGCCACGGTCGCAGGTTCGAATCCTGCCCCGGGCATGGATGTGTGTGGTGTCCTTAGGTTAGTTCGGTTTAAGTAGTTCTAAGTTCTAGGGGACTGATGAAATCAGAAGTTAAGTCCCGTAGTGCTCAGAGCCATTTGAACCCTTTTGTAATACGAGACATTATACTATCTACATGTGGACTTCAGATTTCCACTGCAAGCTAGAAACAGTCGAAAAGCAGTCACAAATACAACGTTTTAATTTGACTCGCCGTGTTGAGAAATAGCATTTCAATTGTTGCGTACAAATTATCAGCATTAATGAACTAATTATGCAACACGCTACAAAAATGAAAACAATGGTCGGTATTATTACGAAAGTATGAGTATCCTTTAGGATTACATATATTTATTTTGTTGAAATGTATTGCTGACAAAGGCAGCTCTACTTTCATGACAACGTTTTTGCAACTGCCGCTGACAAGGCACACATGGCTAGCTTCCGCATTCCTTTCGCGCATATTATGCTCAGCTGCTGATAATGTACTGACCACTGTGTTGTGCAACAGATCAGTTGTTTACTTTTCTCAGTAACGACTATTTTATTCGCGAATCACACATTGTCAGTTTGGCAAGCCGTAGGTGAGTAGCCAGCATCTGGCATCTGGCCCACCATTCCCCATGAAGGGAATGGTCGTCATTATTTTAATACTGCTCAGATCAGGAGAAGGAATAAAATCCTTTTGTAAGTTTCCATTCCAATAGTTCAGTGTTAAAAATACGATAGGTTACGAGGATTCTACCTAAATTCCAACAGATCTGGCAATTCATTTTTGTGTGAATTGTTAACCTTTTCTCATTCGAAGAAGCACCACCGTTTATGAGTAACGGCCACATGTCTCTTGTTGACAGGTTTAAATGTACTTCCTTGGCCAAAACACAGTGTAATTTGCACAAACTCATCTCACAGCAGCTATTGCGACAGAATTCTGAAACAGAGTGCCTCATTAAACAAGTAATTGGCAACCGTAGAGCTCAACAGCTTACGAAAAACCTCATAGTGTCGGTTTGCAGTAACATAAGAGAAGAAATTTCGTCTTTATTTTTTTCATACCAGGAAACTCTTGTTTCATAGCTGACAATAATTCTTAAAAGATTACATTGACTGGAGTGAAAAAAATAAAAAGGTAAGTATAAGTACTGGTATATCGCCGTATAAGAAAGTTCCATGTATTTACGAATTGGCAAAATAGTCTCCTCCTTGTGTACTACCGTATGCCAAGCTCTCGTTTCGATATCTCGAGCGGCGTAGGAGATATGAGAAAGATTTCAGTGTGCGCGCGCTTCGTTGCTGTCTGCCCAGAGTCTCGCCAACCAGCGAGTGCAAAGTACGTGTACGCGTCTTTATGCGTTGGACACGCGCGACACGTGCGGAACGTGCGCGCACGTCGCGCCGTATAGTCTTGTCACGTCACACGTGCTACAAGCATCTCAATATGCGCTTAGCCTACACATATTGCTACCTTTAAAGCTTTAGATCCATTCGACGTCCATGTTGCGCTGTCAATAAGTTGTGTTCTTGTTTTGAAAGCATCCATTATCGCAGGGCCGGCCAAACGCTGCACAGTGTGCAGACGTGCGGAAGTGCTGCACATGTGCGCACGTGTGCGACAGCGAGCGACAGCGACATCTGTTATTAGACATGTGTCCGCTTCCCTGTTTATGTGGTACAAGCAAGAGCGCAACATACCCAGTCTCGTTTGCCCATGGTGACCGTAACCTTAACAGAGAAGTACTGAGAAATGGCAGGTACTGTGAAAAAGAAAAGGGCAGGAGATCTATGTTCTCAGTCGTTTAAAAATGACTGAGAACTGCAATTCTTTTTTGTATCCGTTGGTGAAAACTCACAATGTTTGCTGTGCCGCCGAATAATAGGCGGCCAGCGTAAGTTTTCAATTGGAAAACACTACAATAAATATTACAAAGACGAATGTAGTGTACTCAACAGTGAAGAACGGCAAGCAAAATTAAATGTCCTTAAGAAAATGGATGAGACACATCAACTCGATTATCAATTTTCATGACCAGTGATAAACGTGTTTGGATTTATTCCTTTCATAATTAAAAATTATTGTTTACTAACTGTGCATTATTGCCTCATTCTGCTCCACGTTACATTATTATCAGGAAAGTTGGTCATTAAATCGATTGTTCCAATGTATACTTACATTTAGGGATTTTTTTTTTATTGTGTGAAGGGTTACGCTCAGCTGAAGTCGATAAAACATAACATTCATCTAATTGTCGGTTATTATGTAGATTTCAGACGTAACTGATGAAAAATGTAGCAACAATGGTATTGAAATAACAGGTGATCATCGAGAGGTCTGCGGTTATCATTCTGTTCAGAGGTCAGTGAGACATAAATTATGTGGGTGTAACTGAGGGCACCGAGAATTAGTTATAGGAAACCTTGCATTAGTTTAATGTTATTTGAAATCATGAATAAGGTTCGTTGGAAGTCGCTAAGTGCTCTCTTTCTTAAATACTAGATCAAAAACATTACGCGTATTTACGTGCCGTCAGTCAAGCCGCCTTAAAAAAAAAAAAAAAAAAAAAAAAAAACACGGTTGTTAACTGGGGGTTAGACTGTTAACATAAAAGTAGACGTCTCAATGAGTAGACTGTGACAGTATTTTAAATGTTTAATACGCGAAATACCTTCCCATGGTTGGCCTGCAAGCTGTGGAACGAGCACTAGAATGCGCCGGTACAGAGTATCCCAGCAAGTGGATAAAGCGACATCTGTGCGTAGAAACATGCACTACATGAACGCAGACGGCTGCGGCGTGCAAGCTGTGACCCGGAAGTTGCACATGTGCAGGAGCACCGCACGCGTGCAGAATTTCTGGCCGGCCCTGCATCATCGCATCTGGTAATCATAACATTATCCGCCCCTGGTAGCTTAGTGGTAGTACCGGTCGGGGTACACATTTGCCGGCACGGTAACTCAGCGTGTTCGGTCAGAGGGCTGCGTGCTCTCTATAATAAAAAGACTGAATCAAGGAATCAACGATCAACTTGAACGGATGTCTTGTGACGTCCGCCCAGACCAAATGCAACGAACTCTATCGAACAAAATGAAAAAAAAGTGAAGTGGTCAGCGCGACGGAATGTCATGCCTAACGGCACGGGTACGATTCCCAGCTGTGTCGGAGATTTTTTCCGTTCAGGGACTGGGTATTATGTTGTCCTTACCATCATCATTTCATCCCCATCGACACGCAAGTCGCCGAAGTGGCGTCAAATCGTAAGACTTGCACCCGGCGAACGGTCCATCCGACGGGAGACCCTAGTCACACGACATTTACATTTATTTACTATGACAGTTTGGTGGGTTGTAAGACAACTTATATTTCATAGTCGAGCGGCTGCTTATAAGCGACACATCACGCCGGTAAATGTCAAATGACGCATCGCTTGATGTAAGGAGCGTAAACATTGGACGTTTGAACAATGGAAAAAAGTTATGTGGAGTGACGAATTACAGTACACAATGTGGCGATCCGATGGCACGGTGTGGGTATTGCAAATGCCCGGTGAACGTCATCTACCAGCTTGTGTAGTGCGAACAGTAAAATTCGGAATCGGTAGAGCTATGGTGTGGTCATGATTTTCATGGAGGGAGCTGGCTCCCCTTGTTGTTTTGCGTGGCGCTATCACAGCAGAGGCCTACATTGATGTTTTACGCACCTTCTTATTTCCCTCTGTTGAAGATGAATTCCGGGATGGCGATTGCATCTTTCAACACGATCGAGCACATGTTCATAATGCAGAGTCTATGGCGGAGTGGCTGCACGACAGTAACATCACTGTAATGGACTGGCCTGCACAGTCCTGATCTGAATCCTACAGAACACCTTTTGGATGTTTTAGAACGCCGACTTCGTACCAGGCCTCACCGACCAACATCGATACCTCTCCTCGGTGTAGCACTCCGTGAAGAATCGGCTACCATTTCCCAAGAAATCTTCCAGCACCTAATTGAGTGTATGCCTGCGAGAGTGGAGGCTGTCATGAAGGCTAAGGATGGGCCAACCATACTGAATTCCAGCATTACCGATGTAGGGCGCCACGAACTTTTAAGTAATTTTCAGCCAGGTGTCCGGATACTTTTGATCAAATGGTGTACATCCACAGAAGAATAAGTAGAATATAAAATTACTATTATGTCATCGAAAAGCCAACAACCAGAACTGTTTATAACCTACATATACACTGTCCTAAAATGTAAACTAAATAGTATGAACAAAAATATGTACACATTTCAGGCCACTGGTGACGGCTTATAATGAATAAAGGCGAAACGCATGTGGCACGAAAATTGTGTTTCATTCAGTTGTAATCAGACGGTCCAAAAGTAAAAATTATCGGCATACCGCAATAAGGCGGCGGCAATCTAGCACACATAAAACTGCTCTGTTTCACCATGCTACGTCCATACGGTCGTTGGCAATGTGTTAGATGTAACGAAAACTATGGTATCCTGGGTGGTTACAAATCATCATAATCGGACACTAATAGAAAGTGACAGTGTTTTGATTGACCTCAGCAGCGTAATTTACGGAATAAATACGAAGAAGACAACTAACGTCAAATGGACAGTCAACTTCAAGAAGATTAGGGATTGGAAAAACCGACATGTGAAAACCGACACCGGTATTTTAGTTTTGAATAACCAGCATTTTTCAACGCCTGTTTGGCCTCGGTTATAACAGATATTTTTACTTTTGACTAATAACTCAGCAAAAAACTGAAATATCTGTTAGCCATAGCAACAGTACTAAAATTTTACGTTTCTAAATAAAGCTTAATTAAAGAACGAGCAATTTCATTCGTAAAATTTACATCGCTTTGAAATATTGCGTTATTATAGAAAATGGATAAAGCGATCAGTGCTATTTTAATGACAATGCTGGCAAAAACAAACAAATACATGGCATAAGAATTGGTACAGCATCACTGAGACAATTATGTACCTATTACCATGCGGTATGGCCTATTAGATGGTACATGTGTAGATGCTGTGTGCAAGATTCGCCCCATCCGGTCTATATGGTAGTTTTCCACTGTCATCGTTGAACATCAGTTTAATTACAGAATGGTACCTTCCAACGTCCGGGAAGTGCGGTTTCAGTGAAGTAAAATGTTCCGTTTGCTTTAAAAGACTGAAAACTGGAGGAGCCATAACCGACTTGTGACGACATAATATGAAGTGAAAATCTAAAACTTAACACTTTACTCATATTTTACGATAAAAATAGAAAGCAGCTGATTTGCTTCCTCTGTCTGTATAAAATGCTTTTACCTGCTCATAACCCTGACGGACTTATTAACACGAAGGACAGAGTACTTCGGCCTCAGTTTTCAGCCTTTAGCACTGACTATTCGTAATTTGCAAAGTGTGGTATTTTACCCTATTATAACATGAATTTTGAGTACAGTTTCAGTAAACTAGATTCAGTCGGAGAATACCGGTGATTTTTTGTGTAATCACATTACGAGAAAAGTAACGACGGACTAAGTTTTCTTTTATTTGCTTATTTAGTTTATCATTTTGATTTACGTATCTTATCTTATCTTTGATTTATGTATCTCTCTCAGAGAGAAAATTTTTCAGTCTTTCTTCGATTTCTATGTTTATTAATCATAGGAATAAAAAGGGAAAATCAGTTACGTAATAGATCATTTATTTTGAGTGGTTTTAATACTCCGTTTAACTTGGCGCTGAAAAACAAAACGATATAACCGAAAACCTGTTCTTTCAGCGATAACCGTTATCCCTAACTCTGATCACTGGAGATTTTCAGCACAAGTAAAAATATAGTGTTCTAATATTCTTTGGGATCTTTTTTTTTTTTTACCAAGACCGCAAGGAACGATACATCGGATACTAGCGTCGACTAGTTAAATGGCCATCTCCCAGATTTGAAAGTATACATAAAGCTACAGGCCCATCTTCATGCCACAGAGTATCCAGCGAAGGAGCCCCCGATTTCAGAATCAAATATCTCGAAAACTAAGATTGATAGCTCATTACAACAAAAGCTTAGTTTATCCCGACAGCTGTAAGAAAAGTTTCTAAACAGTACGAAAAACTGCTAGCAGACGGCGCTGAATGCTGTGCAGCTCTTAGAGTATCAGTCTTCTGCAAGCAATCGTTGCAAGCAGATTGCAGTATTTCCGAAGTCCGCCACTCTCAGTACGGAGGTGGGGCAAACGAACCCTGAAATTTGTAATTGCATCCTATAGTGTCTCAACAGGAAAGGATTCAGGTTGAAGCCAACATGATAGGATGTTCCCCATAGAGTGTCTGTCAGAGTGCCGAACAAAAAATAAGCACAAGGAATCAGAACCGGTCCTCTGTTATGCCAGTCCCGCTTCGATATCCGCCGCCCCCCCCCCCAAAATTCTATTAGTCCATCCAGATCCTTGAGCGTCATGCACTCTGCCGCGCCTTCCGTATACGCCTCACGTCCCCCATGCGGATCCTCTGTGACCTGATTCTTTTCCCCCATCTGCCCCTATTCCTCGAATACTCTATGCCTCCCACTGCCTTGATCCTCCTCACCCCCTGGTTGCTCCTCTCCTCTCCTGTCCCCGCCCCTTGCCACGTCTTCACTGTTGTGTCCCCCCTACCCACCATCTCTACACCTTTCATCTCCTTTCCCAAGGTGGCTTCCATCAACTCCCCCTCCCAATGATGCCCTCTCTCCCTCCATTTTCCCTCCTATCAACTCTGATCCTCACCCCGTCTCCTTTCCTGTGTCCTCTCCCTGGGCTCCCTCTTGCCCCCCTTCCATCCTGTTTTCTCCCCACCTCTCCCTACCGCCCTTCTCCCCCCCCCCCCCCGAGTCCTTTTGTATTCCCCTACCCTGCCTTCCCCATTCCCTGTCGCATCTGCCCAGCACCCCCCACCCCTCTTATCGGTCCTCATCCTCCATCGGCTCGTTTCCCCCCCCCTTTCGTTTTCCCTTTCCTTTCCCCCTTTTTATTTTCCCATCATCCATCCAGTTTTCCCCCACGTGCTCTCGGCTGTGGTATGTCATATTTGCCAACTTTTTAGTGCATTGTTCCAAGTGAATGTTCAGTGTTGTTCGTCTTTCCAAAGTGTTGCAAACAGAAACCATGCTGTCGCTGGATGTGAATTTTACGTCTTTTGTGAACACAAACCAGACTGTCGCTGTGTTTTTTAATTGTCTGTCTATTATTTTACCTGTCCGCTTCATATGTATGTTATTATCATCAGCATCCCTTTGTTCTATGTTTTAAGTTCCACTATTTTTTCGCCATGTTACCATTTAAGTCTCCGATTTTATCGCCTGTTTTTATTCTTTATTATCTTCATGCTTTTAAAACAAAGTCTGTAGGCTGAAGAGCCGCATACTAAGCTACTGCAAGCCCGCCCCCTTGGGGGGGAATCGAAACTCAATAAAAAAAAAATCAGATCTGGTGAATATGGAGGTCAATCGATTTCTGCTCCAGTAAATAATCCAGCGTAAAGACTCTACTCACGAAGTAACCATCAAAAACGCGAAACTACGGTGCGATGTGCTCTGGCCCACCTTGTATGAACCTCTTGGTGCTCGGTCGATCCTCCAACGCCAGCTGTCTGGCCACTTGTTGCAAAATTGCAACGTAACGTTCACTAATGATCGTTTCTCGCATCAAAAACCGCCCAGTAATGCCTCTGCTACATACCGCAGCACAAACAGTAACTTTAGCAGCATCCAGTGATTTTGCTTCAGACAAAGTGGAATTTTCGAAACCCCTAAATTACCAGTTTTGTTTATTCATGCCCCATTCAGTTGAAAGTGTGCTTCATCTGTTAACCAAATGCAGTCAGTGTCAAATCATTTTATATCAATCATTGTGAGGATGTGGTCCGCAAAATAAGCCCTATGTTGCAAGGTCGCAGAGGAATGGCCTGATGACTTTGGTTTTTGAATAGAAAAATATGTGGGCTCTGTTTCTGTATTTCCTGCGTGCTGGAATGCTTCAAACCAGTCTCCGCTGCAATTCTTTGGACAGATTTCCTTGGATCTTGCTGCATGATTCTACAAACTGTGGCGACAGATTCAGGAGCAATTACAATCTGCCTGGGGCCAACATTCCCCGCAAGATCAACAGCCACACTGCCTATAAGCTGGAATCTGGTGAAGAGCTTGCGAATGGTTTTCCGCATCTGGTCCTTTTGGAACATTAAATCGACTTTGAAAACTGTATCTTTTTGATTTAGGACATTGACCAGAAAAGTATGTTACTCGATGGATGTTATATGACTTCAGCTTCCTTCTTCGATACACTAACCTCTTTTCGCTTTTCAACGACGGTAGCTCTAAGTTGCGGCCCATATTTATAGGCACTACGTGTTGCGATGGCCGCGCAATCTCTTAGCAGCATTTCTATTTCTTAAATTTTGCACAGTTTCTGTCAAAAATTCTCACAGCTTTCACAATAAACACACCTTTTGTTGCACTCATCTATCGATCTCAGTTTTTGAGATATTTAATTTTGAAATCACGGACTCATTTGCTGTACACCCTGTACAAAAAATAAGGGTAACTCATGGTTGCATTCTAGTTGTAAGAGCACATGCCACACGATAGAAAGCAGTGTCTAAAGCGACTACTGACCTCAATAATATGGAACATATTATTTCCTCCCACAATGTATTAACGTAAAATGGCAGACAGTACTCGATACAACAGTATGTTTAAAATTACGAAATGGAAATACGATCCACTCTTACGAATTTCAAATGTTGTTTATCATGGACAGCCGCGATGCAAGCACCGGTCAGTCGAAATGACAATGGTAAAAATTGTATAAGAAATAAACGTAGGATATGGACGCAGACATGAGTAGACCCCTCGTTCCTTACAGTACTGATAAACGGTGAGGAAGCGCACACAGTTCAACGTAATTCTAATATAATGACAAAAATATTTTTAAAAATGAGAGTACTTGCGTCTGTTGTGTACATTATATAGAAAGGCTATTTAGTATGAATTTAAAGTATTATTCTAATCTCCTCTCGTATAGAAAACTGAATAGTTGAGAGACTTATCTTGAAACTAAAACGGACACAGTTGTTTAAGTTTTCTTATGAAGTATGTGCTATGTAGTCCGAGATCTACATTATGATCTTGTTATTGAAGAATATAATATATCGTCTGACGTCCGTATGATGTTATTATTCAATAGCAAAGCGGACAAACGGCTGATCGCCCTATCTTGAAACTACAGGAAATGTGATTTGGAAAGTTGTATTAATCAAGTATGTGATGTGTTTGTCTTGTTCAATGGGAATGAAACAGGAACTCACAGCTATTTTTCATCCTTAAACAGTATGTATCCCAACATTAAATTAACTTTCGAAATTGGAGAGCAGTTCAATGAAGTTTTTTGATTTTACAATAACGCAAATTTTGGCATTTCTATAAACTGACAAGAACTGATGTTATCAGTAATGCTACCTCATGTCATCCAGAGTATTACACAATGTCATTCTTTTATTCTATGATTCAGACTCCTTCGCCTTCCAACTGAGCAAAGCATTATAGATAAAGAGATAATTTTTTTAGCTCCACGTTGGTCAGTCGGGACGTCCATTTTCAGCTACCCTTAGAAAACATCCGACATGAAATTGCAGACATCTAGCATAACATGAAAATATTACATGTCGCTCTGAAAGGAAGAAAGCTTGATCTATTGGAAGGGTTGCAAATATATAGTCATAACAAAAATTCACTAAACAGTGTAATTAATGACTATCTGGAATTCACCCAACAAAAGTCCATTATCTCTGTCGACTTTCTGCAAATTAAATAGTATTATCTATGCACAAAATAAAACTCCTAACTGTAGTAAGTCGTTTGTATCCATTAATGATACATCAAAATTGTATACACATCATGTAGGCACGGAGCTACATATGAAGTACTAATATAAGATTTAAGAGCATTCTTTGAGAAATTCAAAGTAAAGGTAGGATATATGCTAGTTAGGATACTTCCAAGCATACGCACAACCCTTTGAGCATGGTACTGACACATTGTATATTATTTATGGCTATAACGTGGTATAATTAACTGTTTGAAAAGTAATGTGTCTCATAGATATAAGGCTACGTGTCATATGCTTCTAAAACAAGATTGTGGTGCACACGTCGAGCTATGTATCACATATTTCATTAATAAAACTTTTCAAATTACGCTTTCTGTAGCTTCAAGGTAGGTCGCTCAGCTCTTCTACAATTTTACTGTCGAGTAATTAGTATCGCATGGACAACACACCACACACTATATGCTTCAAGCACAAGAATATAACGTGGACATCAGGCTACATAGCACATGTTTCATAAGAAACATTTCCAAAACATGCTGCTTTTAGCTTAAAGATAGGTCTCTTAGGTGTTCGACATTTTAACTGTAAGACAAGTGTGTTTTGTACTTTAAATTCCCACTATGTAGCCTTTCTACGTTCTTTAGCAGCAGACATATGTGCCCTCACCATATTTTTTTCACTTTATGTTACAATTACGTAGATTTGTGCCGTACATTTATCCTGAGCGTCTGTCTGTAATGTATGGAATTACAGTGGTGTAGTCATATCTGCCTCCATATCCTACATTTGTAGAATTTTTTTGTGTGATTGATATCACATTCTAAAGACAACATGTGACAGACATTATGTTCTACAGCATACATAATATTAACATTACCGTAGACACTGATCTGCACACAAGGAATTACTTAATTGTAACTGTTAGTTTTCTGTAAATTGGTTATATTACTGTCAATTTATGAACTGAAAATGCTATAATTATTACTTTTGTAAAACGTTATGCCCGTACAGTTTTTAGTGCCATATTTGTTGCATTAGTGCTTATATACCGTATGGAATGCGTTAGAATGCTGCACTCACTTCACATTTTTTACATTTTTATATGTAAGCTTATACTTACATTTCTCTTCACCTCCTCATTGTACATCACTGTATGTACTTATGCTTTTCTTCATACTTGTTTTGTGATTCATATATAGCATTTCTAATTGTTTCAGACATACAGGGTGATTCACGAAGATATGCAAATATTTTAATATGTTATTTTACAGATGAAACTAAGGAAAAAAGTTCATGAAAAGTTCATATAAACATAGGTGCGCAATCGTTTAGTTACGGAGTTACGGCTAATAAAAGATTTTGTCTGAAATTTACCAACTTAGCTAATATAAATCCATCGCAAAACTGTAAGAAGTTAAAGTAAAGCACGATTTCCATATATTTTATTGTTATTACTCTGGAGAATCTAATAAAACATGTCCCAGACGTGTATCTGCAGTAGTTTTCCAGAACATTTAGAGAAGCAAAGATTGTTATAAAGTAAATTTGTTTACTTTCCATTAAGAATCTACAAACGTTTATGTCATTGTTGGCAGTCGTTAGTGAGTTGTTTCAGTCGTTTCCTAACCTTGGAACGAGTTGATTTTCTGTATTGTTCAGTGAAAGAACGTAAGAACAACGGTGTATTTAAGTGAAACCACATAGTAACTGCTG
This sequence comes from Schistocerca americana, assembly GCF_021461395.2. NCBI lineage: Eukaryota > Metazoa > Arthropoda > Insecta > Orthoptera > Acrididae > Schistocerca > Schistocerca americana. The sequence goes on along the minus strand of NC_060123.1, from coordinate 609,194,172 downwards.
TAGTTTGTAATTAATTATGAAATAGGGATAATGTTCAAATTTACAACAGAGGAATACACCGATATGGTGTTTATGTATGGCAAATGTGATGGTAATGCTGCGGCTGCAGTTACCGAATATCGTGTACATTATCCAACATGGAGGATTCTGAATGAACGAACCATTAATGGAGTATTTCGAATGTTATGAGAGGCAGGTTCTCCACCTAGCGTTCATAAATTCGTTGTTCTGTGCCCAACAAAATAATAATGAAGACATCAATCGGAACTCGATGTATTACATAACTGTAACTTCTTGTTTTGTAAAAATGGGTTATAACCCTTCGCTTTATAAATTGAAAATGCTATAATAATTAATTTTATTAAACATTACAGTCATACTGTTTTGAGTACCTCATTGGTTACATTAGTGTATATATGCACCAGGTAATGTGTTAGAATTCTGCAGTCTCTTATATTTTCTTCACCTACTCAATGTACATCCCTCTACTGGGACGGCTCAAGGGGGGAGGGGGCAGGCGAACTGCGCCATCGCTCAGGGCGTCAAGTTATGGGGGGGCCAAAATCTTAAATTTTAATATGGTTCCAAACGTATGAATTACACTACACTACCTACCCTCTTCTGAGTGATGAAGGACATCATGGTCGACGTCGAGGGTGCAGAACGTCCGTTGTTCGTTTACAAAGTCCCTTCTACAACCTCTAGAAGCCTGTGATAGCAATTTTTGAATTACCCTTCATATTATATTGATACACGTAGTATACATAAAAAATATACAGCCTATGTCCATCCGAGTATTTGATAGATCGCCGTGTGGTTAACTTTTCCCATTTTGGTAACAACGTTAAACATCTTGTATTTATACAGTAGTAGAGATACATATTTATATATTCTGTATATTAAAGAAATATATAGCCTATGTAGGTTCAAGCACTTATTAAACCCATTATGCAAAAATTACAAGTAAATAGGTCAAGAACTTTCCGAGGTATTTGCTAACAACATTTACCCTTCATATAATTTATTTATGCGCAATATGTATTAAAATGTATGTACCTTGAGTCCATGAGAACCTTTATCAGAGTATTATGTAAAAATATGATGTAATTCTGTCGAGACTTTTTCGAGATTTTTGTTATCAAGGACATGCCATTAAATAGTAGTATAGATTAAACAGAACTGATCTCTGAGAATGTATTTCTTACTTGTTTTTATACCCTCACTATTCGCCAAAATATGTTTTGATGATGTTTTGTATCTACTAAAGAAATATGGTACAGAAACAATTACAATACAGTTGAACTCACTGCCTGGGTTACCTAACTTAGTTCACGACTAATGATAAATAAACAACAGTAATGAATGCATACATTAATATATACAATATACACAATATACATATTAATAGGACTGATGGTCATCAGATGTTAAGTCCCATAGTGCTCAGAGCCATTTGAACCATTTGAGCCATATATATTAATATATATATTTGACACCATTTTATAGGACATTTATGCCCTTAAGATAATATATCACTTATGGCGACCATTACAGGACAAATTACTGGGTAATGCCTGACAACTTTCATCCAGCCATTTAGAGCCTATTGATAAGGAAGAAGAGTTAGTTGATTTAGACGAGTAAATATATCTGTCTTGACCTACAGCCATGTTACAGGTTGCTGTAATAGTTACAGAAATAAGCAACAAGTCGGCAAATGGTATCTTCCACTGTAACATCTGGTATTGAGTTATCTATTCACCCAAATTCAACTCTTACACGTCTGTGTTATGCGGATCTGTGGGTGGCCTCACTCAGCAGTGCGAAAGGGAGTTACATATACCTTACTCTCACTCGATTGCTTGGTGGGTGGAATTTTCCGCTGCGGCGTGTAAGCTGGACGACTTGGGCTTAGGGTCTAAACTGGTCTGGTTAGCAGTGGCGCATCGACCATGATCAGAGCCTGTGTGCCGAACCAAGGAAGTAGCCCTTCATTTTTGTAAATGAGTGATCCGGTTTGGAATAAGATGGTAAAATAAAACCCGTGTTATATAACATTTCTCTGTTATGTACCCTAAGCTAATGAATCTTAAATACAGATTACAAGAGATTAGGGATTTAATTGTTGTATATTTATTGGACTTGGCTCTTTCAGCCATAGTCCTTCACAACACATGAAGGTGTCACCTTGTAACCTCCCCACCGTAATTTTAAAAGAAAGAAAATATAGCAATACTTAATAGAAATGGGGGCCAAGTGTAACCTCCCCACAAAAATTTTAAAAGAAAAGGACGATGCTAATTAGAAATGCTGATGGACATGGCTCTATGCGTAACCTGCCCACAATGAAATGTACTGACAATGGCAACAACAAATGTGAAATTCGCAATCTGACTCAAATATAAATCCTTCAAAAAATTAAAGTCCATTCAGTGACAAAAAAATTCAATTAAACCGAAATATCGGTCTTTGGCCCTGTGTAAAACAATCAGAATTAAAGTCTTACCTCAGAATAAATGGATGTCACATATCTGCTCTTGTTGTTGCGCACCGCTTCGAGGAACTGCATTGCAAATAATAATATTCTCTTTTTTTTTTGTGATTTTAGTGGAGTTTTTCTTCAAAAGAAGTGGAATGAAATGGGAAGTGCAACGAAATCTTGAGTTCAATAAAAAATTAAATTTTTGAGAAAATGCTTTTGAAATAAAAAATTATTATTGGGAGACTTGTTGGAGAATAATTACAATAAATAAAATTTTTCATTATCTAATGATTATATTAATTAACAGTATACCTTATTCCTCATCTTGACCATTGTTGCCGACCGCCTACATCACATAACCGCACTGGGCTGCTACTACTGACCGACCGCTCTGCATGACGACTACAGACTGAGTACTGCTCTCAACTAGACAGAGCTACAGACTCGCAACGACTGAACTGACAGACTCGCAACGACTGACTACTGACTGAGAACCGCTCGCAACACTCGCGCGGTCAAGCGCATACTCTCTGGTCACAGATGCTACAATGCCTCGCCATCGCTGCTGCGTTACATACGTGTTTCATAACCCTCCACTCGGGGGGCAAAATTTGGCAGCGATGGTGAGTCATTTGGACTTGCCAAGCGCGGCAAAATTTTTCTTTAATTAACAAAATCCTACAACTTACAGAATATTTAAATGTTGTGCACACGCACTAAGTACAAAATATATCAGACAAAGACAAAATGTGAGTACAAAACATAGTAGCAAATCAGAAAAGTATATACAAATTATTTGACAGATAAAGTGCACAGGCACTGAAAAAATTCTTTAGCATATGCAGAACAAATAAACAGACTGGCAAGAATAATTAGATGTAGTACATAAAGTAAATGTTGTGCACACGCACTAAGTACAAAATATATCAGACAAAGACAAAATGTGAGTACAAAACATAGTAGCAAATCAGAAAAGTATATACAAACTTTTTGACAGATAAAGTGCACAGGCACTGAAAAAATTCTTTAGCATATGCAGAACAAATAAACAGACTGGCAAGAATAATTAGATGTAATACATAAAGTAAATGTTGTGCACACGCACTAAGTACAAAATATATCAGACAAAGACAAAATGTGAGTACAAAACATACTAGCAAATCAGAAAAGTATATACAAATTATTTGACAGATAACAAAGTGCACAGGCACTGAAAAAATTCTTTAGCATATTCAGAACAAATAAACAGACTGGCAAAAAATATTATGTTGACAAGTGTACATGCACTGAAAAATGTCTTTAGCATTTTCACAACAAATAAACATAATGGCAAAAAAAAAAAAAAAATTCATGTCCAAAGTGCACATGCACTGAAAAATGTCTTTAGTATTTTCACAACAAATAAACATAATGGCAAACATCATGTCGACCAGTGACATAAGTGTACTCATACTGGAGTTTAGCGAATCGAAAAATGTATAACCTATGAACATAAATGATGTTACCAAAAAAATTTTTTCTTTATGTGACAAGAATCAGGATAGGAAAGGGAAGGATTGCATCATGGTTGTAGCACTTTAGATTGCACACAGCTGCTCTGAAAGTCCATATCTTTCCACAGTAGTACAACACCAAGTGACACAACTTGAAGTTCTTTTCCCATCAGAATTTATCAGTGTAGCCAAGACACTGAACTGTCGTAGTAATGTTCCATGTTTTCATTTTGGCAGTACATTAGGTACACCAAACAGTGGGACCATAATAATGTCTTCATCGCTCATGGTGGTGGACAGCATGTCGTGTCAACACCACACTCTTACAAGGCACACCAACGTAGAATTAGTGCAAAACCAAATATAGTGCTCCATGATCACTGGGATAAACAGGACAAATGGACATTGCAGTAATTCAGGGTAGTCAGCTTATGAGGTGAAGGACATCAAGTCACATAATATTGACAATTACAGTCTTCATTGATAGTTCGTGGCATTCATAGCCCAGTTATTGAACATTTCTGTACCAAGTATGTAGTATTACAGAAAAATGTTCATTAATTGTTTTACATAGAATCAGTAGCCTTCTTTTCCTGGTTACAAAATATTATGAAATAATCGCATTCTTTTCAGTTACAGAGTATAATTAAGAATCATTAACCTTCTCCTAATTACAGTTAATTAATCATTTGTCTTTAATTAATCATTTGTCTAATTACAGTTAATTAATCATTTGTATAATTACAGTTAATTAACCATTTGTCGTTAATTAATCATTTGTCTAATTACAGTTAATTAATTAATCATTTGTCATTTCAATATACTAAGAATTATTAGCCTTAATTAATTACAAAGCATTATTAAACAGTACCATAGTTAATTAATTATGTGTCATTCCAATCTATTAAGAATCATTAGTCTTTTCCTAATTACAAAGCATTATGAAACAGTCACATTCATTTCCAATTACAAAGTATGAACATTGAAAACAAGAGTTAATTAATGGCATAATTAATAACAATTTCGTTGATTGACATTAATTATTGGCACTCAGTGGCCATCAAGTATTGAATAGAATAAAACATAGTTCATCATTCAGTATTATTCAGATCATTACAAAGTCATTATTAAAAATCAGTTAATTACAGTCAAATCATTAGTAATCACAGGCATTACAATAAACAGTGGCAGTTATTAGCTAGTGACAAAGCATTATTTTGAATATAGTCTCATTAAGAGGTCATTACTCGAGTGACATGCTATTCAGAGTTGATCAGTATTATTCAGAATTATCATAAACTAGTGACATTATGTGGGACTGGTAATACATTTTTTTGGTAGCAATGCATTGCGTTGGGATCGATAATTAATTGCTGAGGCATAATACTTTTTGCTTTTGACCTATTGCTGCAAATGAGGATAGGTAACGTCATTCGTCATGAGTCAGCTGTAGCAAGATTATGTAACAAGGCAGTACATGTGATCACATTTATAAATGATAAACACAAATGGGTAAAAAATATAAAAATGCAAGTACTAGAACAGGTATAATAAGTAACAGGTTTAGTAAGTGTCATGAAAAACTTCTCCTGGAAAAAATACAAAAACGGATTATTGACCTGAAAGAAGAAACGCACACTATGCTGAAAAGTAGTGAACTTCGAATTAACAAGTAGTGAAATGTGTATAAAATGTGTTCCATAGCTGTCCTTTCCAAAACTTTCCGTCATCCTACTATGCAATGTAACACCTGCTGTCAAAGCAAACCGCAACAAATACTTAAATAACTACGTGGCATAAAGAAAAAAAACTTCATTATCCATATCATCATAACTTCACCATTATCATCACCTGTAGAGAAAAACTTCATTATTCATAATACCATTTCCTTCATCATTATTCATCAGTATTCACTATCATCTGCAAAAAAATCACTTCATTACTCATTACCTAACTATTCCTTATCTCTAGCATATTTCATCACTAAAAATAAGATGTGTAGTTCTCTCTGACAGCCTGCATCAATCACCTTGTATTCTGAAAGAAAAAATTAGTTAAGACTGCTATTCTGTGATGAGTATAGTATAGTCTTGTTAATGCTTGTTAATCCTGATCCCTTTACTCTTCCTCATAAAGTTATTGCATCTCCTTTCGTTTATTCCGTAGGTGAAATTCCCATTTATGTTAAATTTATTTCTTAGAATCATCATTCCTTTCTGGAATTGATGAACAAAGATTAATGTCTTGCATTTAAATCCTATACCCACTAAATAATGACTGGTTTATGGTGACACAATTAACCATACAGCATAACATGACAGAAAACGTAATATGTCCAAGACATTGACAGTGTTCGGATGCGAAAAAATGTACACAGAATAATACAATGCAGTAGCAAAAAAAATGTGAAACAGTCACGATGTTGAGATGTCATAAGGCAAAAAAAAAAATGTCAAAGTCGACTGGTGTGTGTTATATCTTAACTATTTCATAGTGGATACAAACAAAACTGGAGTACAGTCATATACACAAAAAAATGGAAAATGTGCACGGTCTGATGTGTAACGACAAGAAAAGCGACCTGCTAACCTTACCTTGCCGGGCACTTGCCAAGAAAAAAAATACGATAATCATCAATAAGTAGTCACATAAATATAATTGCAGAAATAGTCGTAAATGTGTAAATTCATCTGGAAAAATATGCACGGTCTGATGTGTAACGACAAGAAGAGCGACCTGCTAACCTTACCTTGCCGGGCACTTGCCAAGAAAAAAAATACGATAATCATCAATAAGTAGTCACATAAATATAATTGCAGAAATAGTCGTAAATGTGTAAATTCATCTGGAAAAATATGCACGGTCTGATGTGTAACGACAAGAAGAGCGACCTGCTAACCTTACCTTGCCGGGCACTTGCCAAGAAAAAAAAATACGATAATCATCAATAATTAGTCAGGTGAATTAATTGCATTAGTAAATGACATCATAGTGTGTTGAATCATACAGTGGTTTCACTCAATAAACGGTTTAATGTTTGAGATATGGTGATTGCCTTTCGATTTTCTGGTTCTCAAAGTTTCGACGTGTACAACATTGGGGTGAGGGATGCTGCGAATCCGATACGGACCTGCGTATAGAAGTTCAAATTTACTGCACTTACCTTTTAATTTGCTGGATAAATAGTGTGTACGTACTAATATCTTCTGTCCAACGTGAAAGTCGCGGCGTGTACAAACCTGTTTTTGCTGTCTTCTCCGGCGCTCTGCGGCACGTTTGATGTTGTTCAGCGCAATGTCAATTATTTCGTGGTGTCGTAGGCGACGATTTTTGGGGAATTCTATTAATTCTTTAATTTTGTTCGGTGGTTCAACGTTTTTCAGTATAACAGTCGGAGATAGCATAGTGGATTCATTTGGAATGGAATTAATTACATCTTGGAATGAGAGTATGTGTGTATCCCAATCAATATGTCTTTTGTGGCAGTATATTCGGCACAGCTTACCAATTTCTTTCATTAATCTTTCACAAGGGTTCGAAGAAGCGTGGTACTTGGATATATAGATCGGAGAAATGTTTCTGGCTCATAACATGCGTGTCCATACACTACTACGAAATTGAGATCCATTATCAGAAATTACTTTCATTACATGCCCTACATGAAATAGAAAATGTTTTACAAATGCTTTCGAAACAGTTTTAGCAGTAGCTTTGCGTAACGGAGTGAAAGTAACAAATTTTGAAGTGAGCTCAACAGCGACAAAAATGTAGCAAAAACCTCTGTTAGTTCTCGGAATCGGACCAAAAATATCTACTGCGGCCATGTGTCTTAATTTCACAGGTATAATGGGATATAAAGGAGGAATATGTGAAGTGGTGTCTGATTTAGCTTTCTGGCAAATTTTACAAGACGCTAAAACTCGTCGTATACGTTTTTCCATGTTGGTAAAATAACAGTTCTGTCTCAGTATAAGAAAACATTTTCGTGCTCCGTAATGTGCGTAACTTAAATGAGTGTACCAAATTAGTTTGTTAACCAGTTCGTCAGGAATGCATAATAACCAAATGTTGCTGTCAGGATGAGAGCGGCGAAACAGAATGTCATTGCGTACAGTGTAGTGGTTCCTAATCGTAACATTTTTCCTATCTTGCCAAAGGTGTTTAATTTCTTTCCACACATTGTCCTTATTTTGTTCTTGTGCTATGTCCTGTAATGACGATGAAATAAAATTTTCAAATGCAACTTGCTGAATGTACATGACACTGAAATTTGCTTTGCAGAAGTTGGTTGCTACGTCTTGCTGATTGTTACTGAGAGAACGCGATAGTGCGTCTGCTATAACATTTTGCGTACCGGGAATGTGAACTATTGTAAAATTAAGTTCCTGTAAATATAGTTTCCATCTGCTTAACCTGTCGTGAGTGAATTTCGCTGAAAGTAAAAATTGTATCGCTCTATGGTCTGTGTAGACGGTGGTATGTCTGCCGTAAAGAAAGTGCCTAAATCTCGTGAAAGCCCATACAACACATAATGTTTCAAGTTCTGTGACGGAATAATTTCGTTCAGCAGGTGACAAAATGCGACTTGCAAATGCGATGTTTTTAATTACTGTAGAACCATCTTCTTCTATTTCCTGGAAAATGTGTACGCCTAAGGCGGTGTTGGAACTGTCGGTAGCAATGGAAAAATTTCTAGTAAGATCTGGGTGCGATAAAAGTGGAGCATTCAACAAAGCATGTTTCAAATAACATTCTCGTGAGCAAAAATCTGCGTGTCAAAAGTAATGTTTGCGTTACTGTAATATGCAATCTGTGCTGTATCTGGTTAAAATCTATCGTACGTGTTATTATTTACGGGAGAATGTTGTGGCATATCCACTATATGAACTGTTCTGTTATTTCTTACTGACGTGTTACGCTATGGATGACACCTATTGTCTGTTTCATTCATGATTATTTGTTGTTGCTGATGTTGTTGCTGCTCATAAGATCGACTGTTATTAAAATGTACGCTGAAAATTGTGCTCGTTATTTTTACGTCTGTCATGATAGTAATTTCTATACGGCGCACTGCGATACGAGTTGAAATAGTGTGTTGTTTGTACGTAGTTATTTCTTTGCTGCCATGCGTTACTATTTGTTGGCGCTGAGACTATACATGCACGCGGCGAAACATTAAAGTTTGGTTGACCTTGTAGACTGCATTGTTGGTTAGGCATGCTAAGCGGCTGACTTTCATGCTGTTGTGGTGGAAAACGTCTATTGTTACAAAAAATGCGTTTGCGACTGCTCAAAATTTTATACATACTGATGATTACGATTTTATCTGTAATTAAAATTACGGCGGTACTGGAGTGCCTACTGAAAATTGTCACATTCGGTAAAAGATTTGTCGTATCCGGTTTTCATTACATACGTTTCTTAATACTAGGTAGAGCAATAGTTAAAGAGCAGTTTGGATAGATATAAAGGATAGTAGAAGAGAAGGCAGCAGTGCAGAAAACTAAAGATGAAACAGCACTACTACAGCTCGGGGCCCTATGCTCGCTACGGCACATATTCATTAAAGCGTAATGAATCCCCTGAGGTCCATTATGTGCTGCAAATAAATTTTAGCTTTTGCGTTGCACGCAATAGCGGTAAAAATTCAAAAGCAAATAGTTGTATCCATGTTAATTCTAGTTTCCTCATTACAGGCAATGCTGATGAAAATACAATAGCAATTTGTCGCTTCAGGTTCAAAGCTAGTTTCTCCATTACAGATAATAGCGGTGAAAGTACAAAAATAAATTGTCGTATACAGTGCAAATCGTGTATCTGTGTTCTGCCATTATTAAATTCCTTACATTTTCTTACAAATGCAAACTGCTTATTATCAACGTTCTCGTCACTGAATTTGAGAACACGTTCGGGTTTGTGTGTGAATCTGTTCGTCTCTGTCATTTCGGTTTTCAAGTTGCGTAGCTTTTCAGATTTTAATTCGCGTGGCTTTTCGGATTTTACGTCTAGTAGTCTCTGTAAATTACTCACATTATACGCGCTGCGTGAGTCTGACACATGTTCATAAAGTGGCGTCTGTTGTGGTATGTTATTAACTGACATGTTTTTCATCTCTGTTACTTCTTGTTGTAAATTTGATAACTTCCGACGTAACGTGTTGTTAGATGAATCGATTTCATTAATTGTCAGCTGTAAATTTTGAAATTCAGGTGTTTGGATAAAAGAAACCGGTGCAGTATCGTCTGATTTATTGTCATTAGTATTTTCGATAACATCAATACGACTGGCCAATTCATCACATTTTTCAGTCAGTATTTTAACCTGATCATCGGTTTTAGAATCAGACGCATTAATCTGTTTTTGCAACTTGCGCGTAGTTTCGCTCAGTTTTTTAACATCAGCTTTGATGACATCGCAATCCTGTGTTAGATCTAGTTGTTCGAATCTATCTGTCACTGTTTGAATATTTACTGTGTGTGTATCCGTTTTTGCTTTAAGATCAGAAATTTCATCCCGTAATTCCGCGTTCAATTGTTCTATGGTATTAATTTTGTCGGACACTGTAGTAATATTATTGTCTACATACGTCTTCGCTTTCGCGAATATTTTACGTTTGTCCTCTTGTCTCTGTGCAGTGATTGTTTCCATGACTTGTCGTTTTACTTTGTTTTGATCTTGAATAAATCTGCGGAAACGCGTATCACTGTTCTGTATGTGCTGACTAAAGCGCTCGTTAATCTGAGTGTTCTGCTGTTCGAATTTCGCGTCTATCTTTGCGTCCATAGTGCGCGAAAGTTCTACCGTCATTGCTTTAAACTCGTCCCTTAATTGTGCAGCTTTTTCAGAGCATTGTTTAGCGACTCCGCTAATTTCGTCTCTGAGTGTTTCTGTTGCGACTGTTTGCATTTCTCTTAATTCTTGCGCAACAGATTTAATTTCTTCGCTATTTTTTTGTGAACACGCCTCAATTTCCGCGCGCAACTGTTCCTTAGTGTCATGGCACTGCGCGGCAACGTCTCTAATTTGTTCACTAAGTTTGTCTTGTTTTTTGTCATTATTGTCAAGTTTTTCGTTAATTTTATTAAATTTTTTATCCTGTTCACTAAATTGTTGTTTGAAATTGTTGTCTGTTTTCTCACTTTGCTGTTGTATCAAACTTGTCATAATTCGTACCAAGTCAAAATTAGCGTTTATATTCTCTGCGCTGTTTAGTGGTGGATCTGGAATTGTCTCGTTTACTGCAACCATTTGGTTATTCTGTATTTTAGAAAAAGGTTTGCCAGTCAAATGTATACTATCAGTCATTGTTTCGGAATTCAATACATCTGTCCTACTTTGTGTGATCTGTTCATTTTCATTAGACAGATTTGACTGTACATTACTTGAATTTTCCAAATCGGGTGTGTTAAGCTCTACAGCGCTCATTACCATAGAGCATTCTGCGTCATCAATTGTCGTCAAGTTAACAGACGAGACAATTGAGTTCGTTTGTTCATCATTAAGGTGAAAGTCATCATTAGTGGTTGGAATGCACTGATTGTTAGTGAACGCAGGATTGTCATCATTACGTTGCGTATCACAATTACTATCGGTCACGTTGTTTAAGTCGGTAATTTCATTCACAATACTTCGCGATACACTATTCACAGTCTTTCGCGGCATTTTTACAATAGTCAAAATTTTTCACAAAACAAATAAGCACAATGCAAAAGCAACACACAAATACAACAAAGCAGCAAATTGCCGTTGACCTGTAGAAAGAAAGTCACAATATTATTAAAAGCGTTGCGCCAAATCCTAATTATCTAAGCAAATAAGAGCAGATATCTGACTGTCGCTCAAAAGACTCTCAACGAAATACGATCCTGGACTGGGTGTCGCCAAGTGTAACCTCCCCACAAAAATTTTAAAAGAAAATAATGATGCTAATTAGAAATGCTGATGGACATGGCTCTATGCGTAACCTGCCCACAATGAAATGTACTGACAATGGCAACAACAAATGTGAAATTCGCAATCTGACTCAAATATAAATCCTTCAAAAAATTAAAGTCCATTCAGTGACAAAAAAATTCAATTAAACCGAAATATCGGTCTTTGGCCCTGTGTAAAACAATCAGAATTAAAGTCTTACCTCAGAATAAATGGATGTCACATATCTGCTCTTGTTGTTGCGCACCGCTTCGAGGAACTGCATTGCAAATAATAATATTCTCTTTTTTTTTTGTGATTTTAGTGGAGTTTTTCTTCAAAAGAAGTGGAATGAAATGGGAAGTGCAACGAAATCTTGAGTTCAATAAAAAATTAAATTTTTGAGAAAATGCTTTTGAAATAAAAAATTATTATTGGGAGACTTGTTGGAGAATAATTACAATAAATAAAATTTTTCATTATCTAATGATTATATTAATTAACAGTATACCTTATTCCTCATCTTGACCATTGTTGCCGACCGCCTACATCACATAACCGCACTGGGCTGCTACTACTGACCGACCGCTCTGCATGACGACTACAGACTGAGTACTGCTCTCAACTAGACAGAGCTACAGACTCGCAACGACTGAACTGACAGACTCGCAACGACTGACTACTGACTGAGAACCGCTCGCAACACTCGCGCGGTCAAGCGCATACTCTCTGGTCACAGATGCTACAATGCCTCGCCATCGCTGCTGCGTTACATACGTGTTTCAACCTTGTACCTAAATTTTAATATTTAACAAAAGTAAAAATAATATCGAAGAATCTCATGCACTGAACGTAGTTATACAAAATCCACTCTAGTAGCTTTTCAGTTTTCAAAGTCGTTAATTATGTTGTGAGTATATACGTTACCTAAAATGTTCCTTCTGGATATTATGGCCAAGTTGGACAGTGTTTCCTGACTCGTTGTTGAGCGCAAGTAATTTTTTATTAATTTTAATTTTGAAAATTGTCTTTCTGCACTTGGTCTGTGACTGGCATAGTCATTATAATTCGTAGTAGAACTTTGAGATTAGGGCATATGGTTGTTAAATTATTTACACATATGAATTCCAAAATTTTTGTTTGGTCTTTGTCTAAATCTTTAAAAAGACCTTCAGCATCTATATCTGATAAACCATCGTTTACAGAAAGTCTTTCCTTTAAATGAGTACAGTTAATCATTAGCTGGCTTTTATTTCGAACATCGCTGAGTTCAAACAAAAAACTAAATACATTCTTGTGACTAGATAAGAAATCAAAATGTTTTGCCAACATTAGAGCGTGATCTAAAATGTAAGAGTACGCGTTAAACTTGAAAAAGGTTTTCGAGTCAATTTGATGTGCCTGGGTTTCATGTTCACAATCAAAAGTTTTTGGAGTTTTCGGTGCCTTAGAGGTCTGTAAGTTTCAAACTCAGATTCTGTTTATAATTTTGCAGCAATTTCGTTAAAATGGCTCTGAGCACTATGGAACTTAACTTCTGAGGCCATCAGTCCCCTAGAACTTGGAACTACTTAAACCTAACTAACCTAAGGATATCACATACATCTATGAAGCGTCTAGAACCGCTTGGTCACACCGGCCGGCTGCAGCAATTTCCTTGGCATTATTTACAGCTATTTCAAATTTTTCGTTCAGTTCGACAGCCGATAAAAACGTTTTCTTTAGATCTGCTAAAGCATCTAAACTGACCTTCATATCTCATTAAGAGACTAAAATTTTTTACTAAGAACGTTTATGTTTGTCAGTACATCATGCCATAGAGAAACTGAGCAACTAAATGAAAACGTACATACTTTGTCTGCATTTCATATTCTGTTTTATCTTCAAAAGGAGAGATGTTCGCTATTTCGCACAAAGCATCACAATTCTTAGGTAAATTACTTTACAACCATCTGATGGCATGGCTTCTACTTGTCCATCTTGTCACAGACAATGGATTCGAAGTTAAAACAGTAACGTGCTTTTTTAATAAATCCCAGCTCTTGTGTAGTGGACCAAACGTAATAGCACAACTGTTTCACTATACTGAAAAAATCTGTAGTGTAGTAATTTGAATTAGCTGCGACATTAACAATTAAATGTAAACTATGGGAAGCACGCGATACCCAATAATCACGCGGATTGAGTTTCAACAGTCGCTTTTGCGAACCATTTTTTTGAGCCTGAATCAATAGACACTGAAACAATCAGGCCACAAACCAGTAAAAATCTCAGGTCTACCGCACCAAGACTTATAAAAGTAGACAAATTAGATATGAACAAATCCGAGGGAGACACATGTGACATTTGCAACGATGTCACCGTGCGTCTAGAAACAAACTTCACTCCAAACATTAACATAGAAACGCAAACACATACAGTCAGTACCACAAATATCACCACCATCGTCGACACCACACCAGCAAGCACCAACAACATCAGTGAAAAAGTGTGAAGACAAAAAACTTTGAAGAAGTGTGTGACAAAATGAAGTGTAACCGTGCGACATCCCAAAGAGATCTTAAAACGTCTCCCAATCAGCAGCCAACAACAAACCACAATCCACCTAGTACTACCGCAGAAACCGCAACAGAAACCAGCAGTAACAGAAAGAGAGTTACACCTAGTTATGATACTTTAGAATTTAGCTTACTTTTAAGTCGGCTAGAAAGAAAAGAGATACTGCAGACAGCGTAGGAATGTTACTCAGATTGTGCCGTCCAAAGGGTGATTCTCTCTGTTTTCCAGTAACAGAATCATCCTAAGGACAGAGACTATTCCTACATCAGCTGAGCCACTACTCAACCTCATGCTCCAGGTCTGCCTGCGAAGGTCAGAATCATTCTACTTGGGCAAAATATATACAGATCATGTAAGAGCACACGAACGAACATACTTCAATTACTCACAGACAGGCAGTAAATGTTTTTTACACGTAAAACACCCAGAACACATACAGAAAAAATTAATATCTTATAACATAATACAACAAACAGACAGTCAGCGAGGAATTCCCTAAAATACCACAAGACTTGCAGGCAGACATTATGTGCCTACAAGAACCTTGTATTGGAAATGGGCAACTAATAAGTCTACCGAAACATGCTACCACAATAACAGGCAGCAATGACTGTAAGGCTGCAATTATAATTTTAAATAGAACTTATAATTAAGGTAACACAGTTATGCAATCAACATTTAGTTACCATAGAGATAACTAACAGGAACGTTACGAGGGTAATTACGTCCATGTACGTCCAATACAGCCATCAAATACAACCATACGCAAAATAGATCAGGGATGTAGTAATATATGCCAGAGGCAAAAAAAAATGTGATAAGTGCTCACATTAATTCCAGATCGACCCCCTGGAACTCATATAGAACAGATGACAGAGGTCGCACAATCACCGACCTAATACAAGAAACACAATTACATGTAATGAACGCAGAAGGACCTATACCAAAAAATGCAGGGTTCAATGGTACGAGCACTAATATCGACTTAACGCTAGAAAATAATGCAGCAGTGGCATATGTAACAAACTGGACCGTATACGACAACATAACCAGTAGTGATCTCAATGTCATAACATGCACAGAAACTCACACTCAGAACACAACGATCAAATCACACACCAGACTCTTTATTGTTGCACGAAGCAGACTGGAACAAATTAATGGAAACTGTCCAACAACACGTTCAACAAAACATCAATGGCAGTATCGATTACAGAGCACACAAGCTAACATAGGTAAAACAATATGCACAAAACACATCAATACCGACAGCAAAGAAAACAAAACGCTCACCAGTACTGTGGACCAACGAACTCACAAGACTCAAACGAAAATTGTGTCAAAGTGTGATAGTAGGTATGGAGAGAAGCATATGACTTGAAGCATATAGGCATGCACAAGACGTATACAGACGGACCCTACATAACAAGCATAGACAACAATGGGAACTAATAGTAACAACACAAACATAGCAAAATATATGGAGGGAATCAAACAAAATACTGACAGAGAAGACAAAAAGCGCATTAGTCCTGGGAACGCCAAGGTAGGATGACGGCACGATGACGGGGGGATGGAGGAATACAGTGGAGTTTCTGTTGTATAAATACTCCCTGACGACGTCATCGACACAGACATACAATATCATACAACACTAAGAGAAAACCTACACCCACCATAAAATGCTGCAACTGTCACCTGTCCTTTTGCGCAATAAGACGTTGCGGTAGCAATCTTGAAGCTCAAAAACAAGAAAGCACCTGGATCAGATGCTATCCACTACTAACAACGTTACTGAACGATGCCTTACGGCCGAACAGGGTACCTACAGTATGAAAAACCTCCAAAGCAGTCATTAGTAAACAATCAGCGGGCAGGGATCCTTCAGATCCAAAGACTTACAGGCCGCAAAGATTCAGGAGAAGCTACTGTGCAAGCGCTTGAAAACACACAGAACTCTCAGTGGTATGAGCCAACACCAATTCGGCTTCAGAACTGGAAGATCAATAGATGATGCCATCACATAGTTAATACTACAATACAGAAATACACCATAGCAATAATGATTGACATTGCCAGGGCATTCGATAATCTCGGGTGGCCTGCAATGTTTCGGAGGTACAGACATCTGGAGGTAATGCAGTCACTGTACAACAGTTTCCTAGACTACTGTAAAGACCGACTAGTCGAATGGCAGATAGACAGCCGGAAAGTAAATAAAAGAATTACCAAAGGCTGCTAAGGGTCGACATGCGGCCCCATTTTCTGGGACATAACAATCGAACCCCTCTTACAACTTCTAGATGGGAATGACAGGTCAGACGGAATTGTCGCCTACGCAGATGACCTATTAGTTGTAGTCACTGCAAACAACAGAGCCCATTTAGAAGAGAAGGGCAGTGGAATACTTCAAACAATTACAGAATGGTGTCAGAAGAATAAGCTTAGGATAGCCGAAAACAAAACAACATACACGTTCCTGAAAGGATCACTCCAAAAGAATCCTTCAGTTAAAACTGGGGACACAAACATTAAACGAGCACACGTTACGCTCTATCTTTGGGTACACATAGATGAAAAACTGAATGTCCACGAACACATAAGGCGAAGCAGAAAAAATATTACATAAAATGGTGAGTCTAAATTCAAAACAATACAGACTACCTCTACCAGTCATACGGACATACCACTGTGCGCTCTCCGAATCAATGCTCAATTTCGCAGTTAGCTGGTGGTCACACAGACTGAACCTGGTCACCAACAAAGCATCAGTCAGACTAGGGCAGAGAAGTGTCCTACTTAGGCTATCTGGAGCCTTCGGGGCCACCTCAGTGGATGCAATGTGTGCGGTGCTCGGAATGTGGCCCATAGACATCACGATCAAATACAGAGCTGCAAGGTACTTGTTAAAGATGGGGAGACTAGATAAGGTACACACAATAACTGGTGTGCCGATACAGACGATACGTCACCTTAAAAGTTATTTATTTATTTGTTTATTTACATGTCTAGCTTAATTTTCCAACGAACTCCTCAACAGAATAGAAGAAGTGACCCATGAGGAAACTCTTCAGTTTCGATTCGAAAGCGCGTGGATTACTGCTAAGATTTTTGAATTCTTGTGGTAGCTTATTGAAATTGGATGCAGTTGTACAATGCACAACTTTCTACGACAGTAATATGCACACACACACACACACACACACACACACACACACACACACACACACACAAACACACACACACACATACACACACACACATACACACACACACACACACACACACACACATATATATATATATATATATATATATATATATATATATATAATTTTGAGAGGTCAATGTCAAAGTACCCAGAATAGTGGACAGGGGTCGCCAAGAGGTTCGCGAACATACACCACTTATTGTCCGAACTGCCCGTTCCTGAGGCACAAATATCCTTTTAGACTGGGAAGTATAATCCCATACGACATAAGCGAATGAAAATAAGCAAAGTATACTAATTTTCGTGTCTAACGAATCAACTTACTTCAGATACCGTTGGAATAGCAAAAATGGCAGCATTAAGTCTTTGACCAAGATCCTGAACGTGGAATTTCCACGACAGTTTACTGTCTATCTGAACACCTAGAAATGTGAACTGTTCAGTTTCAATAATCATAAGCCCTGGTTGGGAAGCGAGTGAGACAGGGCTGTAGCCTCTCCCCGATGTTATTCAATCTGTATATTGAACAAGCAGTGAAGGAAACAAAATCCATGGAGAAGAAATAAAAACTTTGAGCTTCGCCGATGACATTGTAATTTTGTCAGGGGTAGCAAAGAACTTGGAAGAGCAGTTGAACGGAATGGACAGTGTCTTGAAAGGAGCATATAAGATGAACATCAACAATTGCAAAATGAGGATAATAGAATGTAGTCGAATTAAGTCGGGTGATGCTGACGTAATTAGATTAAGAAATGAGTCACTTAAAATAGTAAAGGAGTTTTGCTATTTGGGGAGCAAAATAACTGATGATGGTCGAAGTAGGGAGGATATAAAATGTAGACTGGCAATGGCAAGGAAAGTGTTTCTGAAGAAGAGAAACTTGTTAACATCGAGTGTATATTTAAGTGTCAGGAAGACGTTTCTGGAAGTATTTGTATGGAGTGTAGCCATGAATAGATGTGAAACATGGACGATAAATAGCTTGGACAAGAAGAGAATAGAAGCTTTCGAAATGTGGTGCTACAGAGGAATACTGAAGAATAGATGGGTAGATCACATAACTAATGAGGAGGTATTGAATAGAATTGTGGGGAAGAGGAGTTTGTGGCACAGCTTGACTAGAAGAAGGGATCGGTTGGTAGGACATGTTCTGAGGCATCAAGGGATCACCAATTTAGTATTGGAAGGCAGCGTGGAGGGTAAAAATCGTGGAGGGAGACCAAGAGATGAATATACTAAGCAGAGTCAGAAGGATGTCGGTTGCAGTAGGTACTGGGAGATGAAGAAGCTTGCACAGGATAGAGTAGCATGGAGAGCTGCATCAAACCAGTCTCAGGACTGAAGACCACAACAACAACAAGCCCATTCTGTGAAATTAAAACGTCAGGTTTGGTTCAGTTGTGTGATAGCAACTATAAAAACTGAGTCTTACTTCGATTTTGCCGTAGTTTATTTTCTACAAGCCATGCACTGATGTCATGAACTGCACTATTTGAAACAGAGCCAATGTTGCACACAGCATCCTTACTATCAAGCTAACGTCATAATCAAACAGAAATATTTTAGAATTACCTGCAATACAAGAGTGTATATTATTTATATAAACGAAGGAGTGGCCCCAACGTTGATCCTTGGGGCACCCCTCCCCCCCCCTCCTTCGTTTAACTGTACCCTGAGACTTCACTTCACAGCCATTCTCATCACTTCAACACTGTGAATGATGACCTTTTGCTGTCTGTTATTAAAGTAAGACGTGAACCAATTGCGAGCTACTCCCCGTATTCCGTAATCGTCCAACTTGTGGGGCAATATTTTGTGATCAACACAATCAAACGCCTTAGTTAAGTCAAAAAATGTGACTAGCGTTAGAAACTTTTTGTTTAATCTATCCAGTACCTCACAGAGAAAAGAGAATATAGCATTTTCAGTTGTTTAACGACTTCTAAAGCCGAACTGTACATTTGATAGCTTATGTGATATAAGGTGACCAATTATCTTTACATACACAGCCTTTTCAATAACTTTAGCAAACACTGATGGCATAGAAATAGGTTTAAAATTGTATACATTTTCCATTTCTCTACTTTTATAGAGCGTCTTAGTTACTGAGTACTTAAATCGCTCAAGAAACTGACCATTCTTAAAGGAAAAATTACAAATATGGTTAAGTACAGCGCTAACATGTGCAGTACAGTATTTTAATATCTTGCTAGGCACTCTATCATATCCATGAGAGTCCTTGGTCTTCAGTGATTTAATTATTGAGACAATCTCCCCCTTGTCAGTATCACAGATGAGTTGGCGTCTGTATACATGGCAACGTGAGTGGGATGTAAGTGATAAGGGACTGCACGACTGCACTACTTCCTCCCTGACATAAGAGAGCGGTTAAGAATGAAACATATCGTATGTTACATTAATTAGCCAGACACGGACCTTATCCCACGCACTTAAGCCGAGTGAGTCTGAGGCAAACACTTATATGCACATGCGAGGAAGAAGTTTCTCCAGAACATACTGTCTGTTTCTGCGGGCAATACGGGAACAATAGACATACACTACACTTAGACTACACAGAAACATATATACATATTCACACGAATAAGAAAGGAGGAACAATGGGCACAATTAAACGTATTGACAAGCAGTATTTCAAAAACAACATATGAAGTGTACCTCCAGACACGACAGAACAGATATGCCTATATGCAACATAACAACAATCTACAGCGGGTGGACAGCGATACTCACAGTGACAGCGAAAACAGTGACAATTAAGAGGAACAGGAGGAGGAAGACGAGATTTGACAGTAAATAAGCATAAGGGGCTGGCCATCTAGCCAAGAAATCACCAAATTCTGTACACAGATGAGCACCTGAAGTTGATACATAGGATTAGCTGTACATAGGATTAGCAATACTATTTCTCTACTAATAACCAATTTCCTTTGTGTGTGTGTGTGTGTGTGTGTGTGACTGGCGATCAACAGCTCGAAGAACCATTCCGAGGTTGTAAGTAGGCTGTTTAGGTTTTTTTATTGGTAACGCCACCTCTGTGTGAAAATCACTGGCTGTGCTGTGTGCAGTCTGTGTCTAGTTTGCATTGTTGTCTGCCATTGTAGTGTTGGGCAGCGGCAGCTGGATGTGAACAGCGCGTAGCGTTGCGCAGTTGGAGGTGAGCCACCAGCAGTGGTGGATGTGGGGAGAGAGATGGCGGAGTTTTGTAATTTGTCATGAACTGCTATATATATTATGACTTTTGATGATACTAAGGTAAATACATTGTTTATTCTCTATTAATATCTTTCATTTGCTAACTATCCCTATCAGTAGTTAGTGCCTTCCGTAGTTTGAATCTTTTATTTAGCTGGCAGTAGTGGCGCTCACTGTACTGCAGTAGTTCGAGTAATGAAGATTTTTGTGAGGTAAGTGATTTCTAAAAGGTATAGTTTAATGTTACTCAGGGCCATTCTTTTGCAGGGATTTTTGAAAGTCAGATTGCGTTGCGCTAAAAATATTGTATGTCAGTTTAAGGACAGTCGTGTATAATTCTTCAAAGGGGACGTTTCATATGTCGACCCTTAGCCGAGGATACCTCACTGGAATCTTCTGATTTTTTCTTGTAGTTTGTGGAATTAGTGTAGCTTTTGTTTATTGCTAGCGCGTAATTATAGAGAGAATTTCCTTGGTAGTTGTGGTTTTTCATTGTTGCACAGTAAAACAGTTGTGGCATGCATGTAGATTTGCACCAAGTATTTCGCAGCTGCAATTAACTAGATATTATTTTCAGTGCTATGTTAATGTGTTCACTTATTGTTGCTCTTCACATTGTGTTTTTCTGTGTTATCGTGTGAAATATTGTGACAATAATGGCGTGTGAAAAACGTAATACTAGGCTCCAAAGTAAACTGAGAAATGACAGTAAAGACGAAAGCAGTGTGTTAGCGCCACCGAGTAATGAATTAACTAATGTTCAAAATAGTAATTTGGTAACTGTGCATAGGGAAATGGAGTGGGCTGCAAACAATGGCGTAGACAGTGAAACAGGTAGTGAACAGGGAAGCATTATCGATCGATCGCTCGGCAACAGCTTGCCTCAGGAATCCGAAATGACAGGACACAATTTTGCAAATACTGTAGATTCAGGTTTTGCGTTCTCACCGTTTTCTCAAATGAGTCAGGACACATTTTCCACTTGTCAAAATGTGAATGTTGCCGGTGCAAATTCACTGCCGAAAAGCACTGAGGAACATGTTTCAGACACCAGTGCATTGTTATTACAATTAATGCAACAAATGGGCCAAAAGCTTGGAAAGTTAGACACAATGGAACAACACCAGAGACAAACACAGCAACAGTTAGACACAATGGAACAAAATCAGAGACAAACACAGCAAAAGCTTCAAAAGTTAGACACAATGGAACAAAATCAGAGACAAACACAGCAAAAGCTTCAAAAGTTAGACGCAATGGAACAAAATCTTCAAAAGTTAGACACCACACTTGAACAAACACGTGAAGATTTAACTACTGAGTTACATAAAATCGAATCGAAATGTCAAAAAGTTTGTAATGACGTAAAAACACAAATTTGTGAGCATTTCCAACCTATTTTTTCGCGTCATGAAAATGAATTACAGAATCACGAAGCAGCCATAAAAGAACTGCAAATTATTGTTCATGAAAATCATGAGACCTTGCAAGCTAAATTTGACTCAGTTGCATCTACCGATTCGGTTACGCAACTTACAAAAACTCAGGAAAACTTGAAGGACACAGTAGATTCGATTTCAACACAAATGGACACTCTGAAACTTGGTTCAGAAAAACACACCGAGGAAATGTGTTCACTATCGGAGAAAGTAGCCGAACTTTCGGATCAGCTCACTAACTTATCTACAAAGGTAGATGATGATCTGAATGACACAAGACCTGTAGCCATCACTGACACTGAAGAGTATGAACAAATTAGAAAATTCAAACAAAATCAAAATCAAATCAATACACAATACAAAAGAGGAATCCGGGTAGTACAAGATCAGTTGGCACAAGTAATACAAAGATTTCATATTTCAGAGGACACTCGCGCTCCAACACGGGAAGAGGGACATAGACGTACGGAACAGCCATAAAATAATAACTCAGGACTTTTCGGAAATTATGAAAGAAATTGGCAAGGTGCACCGAATTTTGAAATGGAACCGCCGAAACGACGTAACAATGACCGATATGCGACTCGCCGACATGATGATTTTGACTATAAGCTGTTCATTACTACACGTAAATTCAAAACGTTTAAGAATTCTGCCAACGACATTCATCCACAAGCGTGGCTCCATCAATTCTCTCATTGTTTTCCTCCCAACGGTCGTTAGAGCACAGATTAGAATTTATGTGTGGCTACTTAGAGAATGAACCAGCTGAAAGAATGCGATCGGTCATTCACGATTGTCACAGTGAAGGAGATTTTTATCATGCCTTCCTCTCAGCATATTGGTCTCAAGCTACACAAGACCGAGTAAAACATAGCATCATAATGATGAAACATTTCGAACAATCTGAATTTTCCAGTCTTGTGAAATATTTTGAAGACATGTTGCACAACAATCAGTACCTGACAAACCCATACAGCCCCTCAGAACTCATCCGCATTTGCTTAATCAAATTGCCTGAACATTTACGACGTATTATTTTGGCAGGACGTTGCAAAGACGACATTGAAGCTTTTCAGGGACTCCTACAAGAATTAGAAATTGACACAGACAGTCGCCGGATGCGAAAACAGGAAAACAATCACTACAGGTCACATACGTCACAATTCCGTGATGACAGAAACAATAACTGGACATGAAAAGGCTATTCTTACAACGCAAATCGTGACCAAAACAGACACTACCCATATGACAACCGCTGGCAGAGTAATAATAGTTACAGAGAAAGATCGCATTTCCGTAGTAATGACTATCACAGAGACAATCAGAGAAACAGACAATATGGGAACCAAAACAATTATTATCAAGGTAGGCAGAATAACTTCAGACGCAACAGTTCGGCGCACAGTTACGATTCAGGGAGAAACTCTCCACCACGTGACGGACAAGGAAGAAACTACGGAATCTACCGACGTGACGACAGACGATATATTCGTAACGACAGACCTGAATTGCATCAGAACTGGCGCGATTCAAACAGAGCAGGGCACTTTCGACAACGTGAATTTGTAGAAGTTAGGTCTCCTAATCCCAGTAACAACGCGTGCCAACAAAGAGACAGACAATGACTCGTGCCGCAGGCACCCACGTGCGCCGGCTGGCTCAGAGAAAAATAACATAGCCGCTAACCTTGAGAAAAATTCCAGTATTCTTTACCGACGTATACCGCATGACAATTGCATTCAAGTTCAAACTCTGAGTACTATGAAGAGTAAAGGTTTACACCAGATTTCACATGTAAAACCGTTTATTGAAAGATAATCTGCTTTTTAACTTTGTCTTTGCCATATAACTTTTCACTTCACATTTCTAGTATGCTTTGTCAGACTTAAGAAACTGTTAATATGCAACAATGTTTGAAGTTAAATATCCAGTCAAGAACGAAGAGAACTTATTTAAACAGAAATTACGAATGCATTGTTATTGTGAACAGACGACACAGTGTTATTGAGTGTGTGCATTCTTGCTTGTTAGTTGCACGTTTACGTAATGACTATAAGGCTCACATACTTATAACATTTACCAGTACTGCTAATGAGATTTTAATGCAACATTTTGGTTTACTTGAAAATACATTCTGGATTTAAAGTACTTTCTGTGGAATTAATGATGACTTAGCATTTGGTTTCTTTGACAGCTACACGATTATATCACGACGCTACTAATGAGTGACAATTTACAATGTTGTTTTTGCAGTGTATCTGTTTTATGTCCGCACAGTTTTTCTGAATTCTTCTGGAAAGCAAAATATGTTTTAGTAGTAAGCTACAATGTGAGAGCCTTTCTCGTAGCACAACAATACTTTACACTATAGTACTTTCTTGATCACAGTAATGTATGTAATAACTACGATATCTATACACAAAGCATTTCACTTTCGTTTATGATGGGGTAAGTACATTGACTTCTGCAGAACTTAGCTTTCGGAGGACGATAATTACGACACTTCCACAGAATTATCTTACAACAAGACGCAAATTTAGCGCTACAGGACACGCATTTGAGTGATTAATTTTGTACTTAAAACATTTATTTTTAAAAATTTTTGAATTACAAAGAAAGTTGTCCGTGATACATTTCATTCCATTGCTGTAATCTGTAACACCTGAGGGTATAATTACAATAATTCTCAGGGGGGTACAAGCTTACTTTGTGTACCATGTGTTTGGCAAGCACAATGAGCCCTAGCTAATATGGTATTAGCTATACAGCTTTACACATCGGTACCATATTTCTCTAAAACAGAATTACACAGCTATCTGATCATTTGACAGAGAAACAAACATTTTTTTTCTACACCAGTGACAGATGTTTACGTAATTACATCGTTGTAACTTCACACTTACGAAATTGTATTTTGTCTGTACTTTGTGAAATGCTCATATTTTTCAGAACCATTGTTATACTATGAGAGATTTGAATGATGTATTTGGTATAAGATCATGATTTTTAAAGAACGTTTGAGGTTGATGACACTATTGAAATGAGCAGAGAATTTTCTTTAGGTTTTGAAATTATTGCAGAAAGCTACGACGTTTTTGAGAGTTGACTGAGGTGTTATGATGTTATTATTACGATGACTTTGTGTATTATGCTGTTGCGGTATGTTTATGATCAGTAAGCTGATGATATATGAGTTATTTGATTATGCTACATATCTGTAATGATGAAATATTGAAGAAGTGTCGACGAATAAGGTAAGGAATAATGAGTAGTGTTTAGGGACTCTGATTTGTGGAAAAGGTTGTTGGAAACCAAGAATCGTACTTTAAGAGTTATGAAATGTGTGTATATGCGTGAATGTATCACAATGCTGGCGAAAATTTTTTGGACGCTGTTATATTTACAGGATTTTGTTTCTACACATTTGTGACGCAAATTTTCGACCTGTGAAATTTTTATATGAGGCTGTCACTGTAGCGAAAACTGCTGTCGTAAATATTTGGGTAAGAAAGGTAAGTGACCATGACGTAATTCGTTGCGAGCGGCCAGGTGTGCCAGCCGCCTTGAGAAAAAGCCATTAGGTGGTAGAAAAAAAAGGGGGAGGCCATTATCCTCGCCATTGTCATTCCTTTAGAGAAAGCATCGCAAATACGACGCGCTAATTACTTGGAAACATATCGTACTTTCTGATATTTACTGAAATGCCTAATGAAATGACAAGAAATAGTTTGTCTACACACCTGACTATGACTACTGTCTTTCTAGATGAGAGATTTTTTTACTACTTATGAAATGCCACATGACTATTGAACAATGTTCTTATGCTTTGCTTTGTACATAGTTGCTTATTTCATTTGATATCTAGTTTCTAGCGGCACTGCAGCATTGGTTAAAATAAAATTTTATAGATGTACTAATATAAATATTTTCTGTCTACAGATCGAGTAAATAATAATTTTTTTCAAAAAAAATGAGGGAGCTCAAAGCGACATTTAGCTTCACAGGAACTGCATTCATAATTTTCTTTTCAAGTACTTGGTAATTTCTTTTGTAGAATAAATTGTGATGCATCACTCTAGTGTTAAGATGTGACATTGGTATTAGACATGGCCATTTTCAGTGTAATATTTTTTCTGCTTGAGCTTTGTCATGTTTAGATTTAATTTATTGCTTTTGCTTCTGCTGTTTGCCAGGCATAGTGCTACTGAATTTTAATTTGTGTTACTCTGCAAGCCAGTTTACTACTGATTTATTTTTCTTGTTTGCTGCTCATTGCCTTATATTAGTTGTAATTTATGCTGCTTGCTTCGCCATTTGTATTTTTGATCATTGCTGTGTGTGTTAATTGTTTTGTGCTGCTGCATTGCCTCGTCCCTTAGTTTAGCATCTGAGCTCAGTAGATTTAAGTTAGCATAAGAGGGGGTAGACTACATAAGAAACTGACTATGGACAATAGGAAAAAAATGCATTGAGAAGTTATACAAAAAAAAGTACAGAAATCAGGTATAGATAGGACCTTTGGGAATAATGATGAACCAAGGGAGATCTCCATGCAAAATACTGCAGTAAAACAAACCCTGTCATTTCCTTTTCTATTATTCCGCTATATGTGTGTGTACTCTTGTGTATTTGTGTTTTTCCTGTCTTTATGTGTTTAGCTGATGAGAGCTATGTTGTAGAATTTTTCTGATAATATGTTATTTTCTTTGTAAAGATGTTTAGACATTATTTATTCTGTTCTGTTTTAATGCTCATGTGTGAAGTCGATGTTTCAATAATTATTCTGATCTTTTATGTATGTACTTATGTCATAATTCCTGTAACACTGATGTATATGTTATTTCGATTCTTTTCTAAAGCCCATATTACTACAAATGTTATCTGTACTATTATGTTCTTTAATGATGTATTTTGTACCTTTGTAATTGTATTTTCATGTTGTAAATTTATAATTGTATAGACACCAGTTCTTCAAATTAAGTATCATTTCACTGCACACGTTTCTGTTGGTCATAATATATGGACAATATGTGAGAAGTAGGGACTGATAGTGTTTGCACGTGTGATAATAATTCAGCAAGGGACTGGATAACAGCATTGCTGGTTCGAAGGACATTTCAAAAAAAATTTTGTGAGTGCACAAGTGGTGGTTCATGGACTTGCTATATTCTCCGCAAGACTCTTCGATGGTGATTGTGCACCTGCACAGTCACAACAGATGGTTGCTGGCCGTCTCTACAAAGACTACAGTGCGTCTGCATCTTTGATGACTCACCAATACAATTATTTCTACAAGGACTGCAGTGGGTCTGCACCTCTGGTGGCCCACCAATACCGTAATCTCTACCAGGACTACAGTGGGTCTGCTCTGTGATGATCTACCTACCAATACTCTTCAAAATTTCGACTGACTCTGCTGTGTGTTTGCTCTGTTGTGGCCCATTACCTGTCTGCATGTCAAGAGTCAGCACTGTCTTTTCGTTGGAAGGACAACTCTTCTTCTTCAAGACTGCATGGAAATCCACTACTTCTGTGTGCATTCTCTTTTACTGTTCAGACTTAAAAAAAAAAAAATAACACTGCAATTTTACTGTGATGAATCAGGACTGTCTTTATAGACTGTGAGAAAATTTTAGCTTTTGACCAACATTGTATCAATAAGTGTGTGCATTTGATATCTTTGTTATTGTAATTATGAAAAATTTTATCAAATTATTATTGGGCACTGCCCAAAACAATTTGTAAATTTTTTTGTGGGGAGCATGGGGGCTATGTAAGTAGGCTGTTTAGGTTTTTTTATTGGTAACCCCACCTCTGTGTGAAAATCACTGGCTGTGCTGTGTGCAGACTGTGTCTAGTTTGCATTGTTGTCTGCCATTGTAGTGTTGGGCAGCGGCAGCTGGATGTGAACAGCGCGTAGCGTTGCGCAGTTGGAGGTGAGCCACCAGCAGTGGTGGATGTGGGGAGAGAGATGGCGGAGTTTTGTAATTTGTCATGAACTGCTATATATATTATGACTTTTGATGATACTAAGGTAAATACATTGTTTATTCTCTATTAATATCTTTCATTTGCTAACTATCCCTATCAGTAGTTAGTGCCTTCCGTAGTTTGAATCTTTTATTTAGCTGGCAGTAGTGGCGCTCACTGTACTGCAGTAGTTCGAGTAATGAAGATTTTTGTGAGGTAAGTGATTTCTAAAAGGTATAGTTTAATGTTACTCAGGGCCATTCTTTTGCAGGGATTTTTGAAAGTCAGATTGCGCTGCGCTAAAAATATTGTATGTCAGTTTAAGGACAGTCGTGTATAATTCTTCAAAGGGGACGTTTCAAGGTATTCACCGTCAGTCACAGTCAGTGATGGGACTAACAAATCTCTCCTCTCTCCTACCATCTCTTTATATTCTTCTAAAAACAATAACAAAATTTGATTTATATTTCAACTTTAAATTACTGTTATTTTGAAAAGTATTGTTCTTTGTAAGTGTTCTAGATAAAGCAAAATAAAAGAAGACTGCAAAGAAGATGTTGTTGATGTGGTCTTCAGTCCTGAGACTGGTTTGATGCAGCTCTCCATGCTACTCTATCCTGTGCAAGCTTCTTCATCTCCCAGTACCTACTGCAACCTACATCCTTCTGAATCTGTTTAGCGTATTCATCTCTCGGTCTCCCTCTACGATTTTTACCCTCCACGCTGCCCTCCAATACTAAATTGGTGATCCCTTGATGCCTCAAAACATGTCCTACCAACCGATCCCTTCTTCTAGTCAAGTTGTGCCACAAACTTCTCTTCTCCCCAATCCTATTCAATACCTCCTCATTAGTTACGTGGTCTACCCACCTTATCTTCAGCATTTTTCTGTAGCACCACATTTCGAAAACTTCTATTCTCTTCTTGTCCAAACTAGTTATCGTCCATGTTTCACTTCCATACATGGCTACACTCCATACAAATACTTTCAGAAACGACTTCCTGACACTTAAATCTATACTCGATGTTAACAAATTTCTCTTCTTCAGAAACGATTTCCTTGCCATTGCCTGTCTACATTTTATATCCTCCCTACTTCGACCATCATCAGTTATTTTACTCCCTAAATAGCAAAACTCCTTTACTACTTTAAGTGTCTCATTTCCTAGTCTAATTCCCTCAGCATCACCCGATTTAATTTGACTACATTCCATTATCCTCGTTTTGCTTTTGTTGATGTTCATCTTATATCCTCCTTTCAAGACACTGTCCATTCCGTTCAACAGCTCTTCCAAGTCCTTTGCTGTCTCTGGCAGAATTACAATGTCATCGGCGAACCTCAAAGTTTTTGCTTCTTCTCCATGAATTTTAATACCTACTCCGAATTTTTCTTTTGTTTCCTTTACTGCTTGCTCAATATACAGATTGAATAACATCGGGGAGAGGCTACAACCCTGTCTCACTCCTTTCCCAACCACTGCTTCCCTTTCATGCCCCTCGACTCTTATAACTGCCATCTGATTTCTGTACAAATTGTAAATAGCCTTTCGCTCCCTGTATTTTATACCTGCCACCTTCAGAATTTGAAAGAGAGTATTCCAGTTAACATTGTGAAAATCTTTCTCTAAGTCTACAAATGCTGGAAACGTAGGTTTGCCTTTTCTTAATCTTTCTTCTAAGATAAGTCGTAAGGTTAGTATTGCCTCACGTGTTCCAACATTTCTACGGAATCCAAACTGATCTTCCCCGAGGTCTGCTTCTACCAGTTTTTTCATTCGTCTGTAAAGAATTCGCGTTAGTATTTTGCAGTGTACTGAAATTGATAGGTGCAGAAAAGCGTTGCCCAATTTCAAGTGGCACAAATATTCTAGTACAATTTGCGAAAACCGCTCTAGCTCTTATTAGAAATTTAATATAGCGATATAAATTGTTAAATGGACTTTTAGTGAGTATTTTAAGAAAGAAAAAGGGAACGGAAATTCACGACTTCACTCTTACATGTATATGTGACCGATCAAGGTTGAAATAGTGAGGCCGGCAGGGGTGGCCGAGCGGTTCTAGGCGTTACAGTCTGCAATCGCGGGACCGCTACGGTCGCAGGTTCGAATCCTGCCTCGGGCATGGATGTGTGTGATGTCCTTAGGTTAGTTAGGTTTAAGTAGTTCTAAGTTCTAGGGGACTGATGACCTCAGCAGTTAGGTCCCATAGTGCTCAGAGCCATTTGAACCATTTGATATAGTGGGAAAGGGATTCGACTCGCATTTGAGTGATCCGGGTTCAGTCCCAGCGTCAGCCAACAAGCTTGGATTTTTCGTGGTTTTCTCTACCATTTACTGCAGGATTTTCACCGTATTGTTGAATACTAAAGCCACTGAAAATATTAATTATAGTCAGTCGTCTGGTACTCTCTTAGCTCCTTCCATATCCGAATCCGAGAAATACATTCCAGTTCTGGAACTGTCATCTCCCACGTTAATCATGAGTCGATCAACATCATAATCCACTAAGCCATGCAGGCGCCACATTTTCTCCTCTTCTTTTACGACGGGCCGTTCTGTATTCCACCAGCGCTCAGCTGGTGTGCTCGATGCTCTGAAAATGATTTTTTCATGTTTCTACGACACTTATCACTATGATTCGTGTGAGACTACATCAGTAGTTTTTAATTCTTGTCCTAAAAATCAGATTATTATGTTTTCCTAATTTAAGCCACTTTTATTAAGAATACTTCATAAAATATCAATAATCAAGAATTTATATTTGAAATAAAAATAGGAACCTCGCGTGCAATATATGATTAGAAACAAGAAGACGTGAATTTAAAAAATGATGATGAATTTTACCATTACGAGTTGTAGCTATTTCAAATTGAACGAAAAAAAGGATAACCAAGATGAGATTTGAATCTGCGATCTATGAACTGTACCAGATTATGTCGACTACGCCACTGATTCCGCTATGCGTCCAGCGTATTTGTATTCCAACTGTATCAAACCCAGTCCCTCGGAAATTTTCAAAACAGATTTTTTCTGTAAATTTATGAAAAACTAATTTCTCGGTGCTTTATAACCGTGTTCCAGACGCGTGTTTCGCTACGGAACGGGAAGCAGCCTAAGACATTTTCATACTGTGTATTACCAGCGCGACAATCAAAGCGTCGGCCGGTGTGGCCGAGCGGTTCTAGGCGCTTCAGTCTGGAACCGCGCGACCGCTACGGTCGCAGGTTCGACTCCTGCCTCGGGCATGGATGTGTGTGATGTCCTTAGGTTGGTTAGGTTTCAGTAGTTCTAAGTTCTAGGGGACATGACCTCAGATGTTAAGTTCTATAATGCTCCGAGCCATTTGAAACTTTTCTTGACAATCAGAGCACAATAGTACAGAGACTGCGACTGAACGCGATTTTTGATATAAAACCTACACTGCTAGAGTGTGGTTAAGAATAACTTTGATGGCTGTTAATACATTAGAATATCTTTAAGTTTCACTTAACCATAACTTAGTAATAATATATCTAGTACGTAAGTAGGACCTACATGCAAGAACGTAAGAACAGCAGTGTACTGCGCTACGGCTTCTGACCAGTCATCACGTGTTCTTTTTTTTTTTTTTACATCAGGTTTATTCTTATGATGAACAAAGTACAGTTTAGTGCATTCGACTCCCCTTCTTGAAAACTGGAATGAAGTGTGATTTTTTTTGTAATCATTAGCAAAGCTTCGCTCCTACAAAAACCTACGGTACGCTGCTGCTAGAAGAGGAACACGTTTTTTGCGTACTCTGTGTCGAATCGTATTGGTATCCCTTCAGGTCCAGAGGTCACCTCTTGTGGGTGATTTCATTGGCTTTTCTGTACCAAGGTTGCCGGCCGGAGTGGCCGTGCGGTTCTGGGCGCTACCGTCTGGAACCGAGCGACCGCTACGGTCGCAGGTTCGAATCCTTCCTCGGGCATGGATGTGTGTGATGTCCTTAGGTTAGTTAGGTTTAATTAGTTCTAAGTTCTAGGCGACTGATGACCTCAGAAGTTAGGTCGCATAGTGCTCAGAGCCATTTATTTTTTTTTTATTTATTTTTTTTTTTTTTTTGTACCAGGGTCATTTACTTAAATACCTGTTATTTTGACCTCGTGTGACGATAAAGAAGGAGACTGCTGAAGATCCGTGAAACAGATTTATTAATAGGTATTTAATATTACGGCCTTCTCTGTCTCCATTTACTGATTTAATGTATCGTCGAAACTTCTTAATATTTGCTGACCGGTCGGTAGGTACAATTTTACACACGAATAAGTTGAACGCTAAATGCTGGATTTGGCTTCTTTCATTTTTTGTCTGTTGTAAGGCCGTGACTAGGTTTAAATCTGCAATGAAACTCTTTCGTAGGGCCTTCCCAACTCGGCTGCTGAACCACGGTAGGTCTTTCTTATTCCTCAAATTCGCTCGACACGTATCTATCTAAAGCGATTTTTACAATACTCCTGAACTCTGTTGATCGAAGATCAACATTGTCAGTTCCAGAGATGGAATTTTCATGTTGACCGCTCAAGTTATCTGAAATCTGTTTCTTGTCGCCCTTGCTATCCTCATATAGTACACTCGCATTCCTACTAGTGAACCAAGCAATGCTTCACAATTGCTAAATACGTAGAGGAATTGGATATACGTCCTGATCTTCTTCTCTCCCCTCCTCTGTCCGTCTCCTCTCTCTCTCTCTCTCTCTATGTCCATTTTGTACCCTCTCTCCCATCCCCTCACCCTCTGTCTATCTCCCTTCCCGCTCTCGCTGACTCCGAGCCTCGTTTATTGTTACAGGCAACGAGAACTCGTCTAGGAAGTGAAGTCGCTTTAAAGTAATGGGTATACAGGTTGGGGTCATTGGTATACGGGGTATGAGATATCTTCTGCTGCTGGATCTGTGGGAATAATAATTTCAATGGCAGTGTCACGCGTAGTTTCAATCCGCAAAGGGGTAGGATTTCAAATTTTCACACGATAGAAATTCCGTAGTGGTATGTTAACCCTAATGGTTTTATACCCTGGTTTCGTAGTTAAAACCGACTGCGAGAAAGAAAACAAAACAGCACATTGTCGCAACATAACATAGCACTCTCTTTCCCACCGTCGGTTTCAACAGAAAATTTGTAAATTGCGTTTCAAGCTCTTTTTCCACCGCTGCTTTGTCAACCGCACGATATGAATCGCATATGTGCAATAATTTACAATGCTGCCCGAACATACGATCCACCCTTCGGATCGCATGTCTACTACACGATCCTTTCAAACGCTTACTGTTGTTAAGATCTCATCTTATGTATTATTTTAATTTCTATGGTATCTTTAATCTTCGATAATTTATTTCACAAATACGATCTTGAGCAGCCTACATGCCCGTCTCTCCGGCCGTGGTACTCCCCAATTTCATTACGCTACAGCTGAATAAGTATACTTCGACTGTTCTCCGACATGAATCCGCTTTCACCATATTGGCTGCTTTGCACCCTGTGCAGTGTTCATACGTAAGTGAAAACGATTACAGTTAACTTGTTGGTTTCGGTGAGGACGGTGAGAGATTTATAAGGCGTTAAGTAGTGCAAAATTGTGTCAATGGAAAAAGAAGACAGTGACAGTGATTCTAATACTCCCAAGAAATCTACAGCGGGCGTGTTTAAACGTTAAGAGGCGAAAACAAGAATATAGAAAAGCCTGAGAAACTAATCCGGAATTTAAAGGTTGATCGTGCGCTTGTGAATCGAACTGTGAAAGGGCTACATACAGAATTTGTAACGTAGTTTGTGTGTCTGAATTTGCATGCGTTAAAAAACATTCTAAAAGTGAATATTAAGTCAAAAAAGTGCAAGTGGTGTCATCTAAAACCCAGACAATTT
This sequence comes from Schistocerca americana, assembly GCF_021461395.2. Taxonomy (NCBI): domain Eukaryota; kingdom Metazoa; phylum Arthropoda; class Insecta; order Orthoptera; family Acrididae; genus Schistocerca; species Schistocerca americana. The sequence continues at coordinate 609,160,010 of NC_060123.1, read as the reverse complement.
TGAGTAAATTTTGTGAAATAAGCTACAACTTAAAATAATCAGGGTCACATTGCTGAAATTAAATTACAGGATTCGTGGCAGAATACAATCTTCTTTCGAATGCTGTAGATCACCTGTAGGGGGTAGTTAAGAGCTGCTCTCCTGATTCTAAATTCGCCGACACTGTACATTTACGTTGCACTAAATGTTTCCCGATTGTAAAAAAACGTGATATGAGAGAGCCATAAGGACGAAGGTACAGAAAAACTGAGAGATACGAATTTCAGTGTTCTTAGTGATGATTCATTAGACGTAGGATCGTGTGTCGTGGTTATATATTTTGACGAAGACACAAATGAACAGAAAGTAAATTTTGGAATCTTTGTGAAACTTTTAAGTAGGGTGAATATAATAAGGTAAACGAAGGTGCAACAAATAGAAACCTTTGTTCTAATCTAATGCTTCCATTTTCTGCGTACAATGTTTCTGAAAACCATATTATAGGATTTGCTTCTGATGGTTGTAATATTATAATTGGGTCAAAATTCTTAGATATCAAAATTCATAAATTTTTGCATCCATCACAGACTTTGCGAGCCGTTGTAGTGAGAATTTTAGAACAGGATTCTAAATACCTGGAGGAGAGGCAGGTTGCGGCACAAATAATTCACCGATCATATAATGACAAATTTTAAATTATTTTATTTATTTTTGGCTATATTTTCCCAAAATTCACATATTTAAATGAGTATTACCAGAGTAGTAAATTTGTTATTGACTTGCATGAAAAGATTGCAGAAGGGTACAAGGAAAAGTTGCTTTCCTAAATGGACAGGCACTAAGTTGTAACCAATACATTGATCGACATTGGCCCCAACAACAGGTCAAAGTTTATCCCTCACAGCGGAATGTATTTAGGAGTTCAAGTTCTGAAGGCAGTTAAGAAACCAGAAGTATGTAATGAACGAGATGCGGTAAAAGACTTTAACAATTGCCAAGAATAGTCTCTCTAGATGATGATAAGCGCTATTTTATTCTTGGCTGTAATTCTCAGCAACTGTAGTATTATTTTTTAAGGATAAATTTCAGTTATCAGTTGAAAATAAATTTTATTAACTTTATCAGCCTCGGAAAATTAATTTATCATCTTCAGAATCTTCTTAACTAGAAGGATAGTGCCATGGTATGTTCAGAAATTTACAATTGTATGTGATTATTTGAATCGTTGTTTGACAGTTTAGAATAACTGGATCACATCTCTGTATATATCTATTGTGCTAGCAGCAAAGAATATATATATATATATATATATATATATATATATAACACATTTGAAAAACCTTGACATATAATACCAATATACGAAAGGGATGGATTCATTTTCAGATTTTAAAAGAGCTGATACACAGTCAAAACAGTGTCTGCTTCTTAATGCAAGTTGATTATTCAACAAATCTTTTGAATTTGGATGAGAATATTTATATATTTCAAATTATTCTAAAAGGTTCGTTTTGTAACCCTTGTCATTTATATGTAAAATTTCCGTGTTAAATAAGGATGGGGGGAGGAAGTGTGTGGTTCTCTGTTTTGAGGTCTTTTGCAAAAGTTAACTTATATGAATTCTTTTTACTGTCTATTAAACATAGTTTATAGTCCAGAAAATTCAGTTCACTATGTTGGTTATGTATTTCATATGTAAATTTAGTTTTAGGATGGATGCAGTTCAGTGGCTTACTGATTTAAAATTATTAATGAAGATGTGAGCTATAAATCCACAAGACAGTTTTCCATAGCAAGACCGTCATCTTGTTGATGTAGGTGACCAATGAAACTGAAGTAATTGTACTTTAGAATGATTCTCAAAAGTCCTATAAATTCATTAATTTCATTTGAATTCAGTTTCATGTACTTGCTGAAATTTTCTTCCCTCGTGGATATTTCCTGTATAAGAAATGACTAGTTCTCATGAAATACTATACACATACAATGTCATTCTGTTTTCAAAAATAGAAAAGAGATTTTTAACTCCTTCAAAAAGTGGGCTCAGTGGCTAGTGCCAGCCATCCTATATTGCAGAGGCAGAGGGCACAAGCAGTACACAGCGGTTCACGATATCAGATAGGCTCCACCAGACCCTGCATGACTTCTATCGGCGTCAGATGGAAACTTACCATTCTGTCACCAACCATGATATGCCATGGATTGGTATCGATGCATGCTACCACATTTCCAAACATATGTTTTGCAGAACTTGTTTTTACTTTTCAGCGGTACTATTCCCAGTAAGGAAATGAGACAATTTTATTTAAACATGATCTATAATCTGATATCATGAGCGGAGATTACCTGAAAATTCTGATCATTGTACTTTCACCATATTTAAGTTACGTCGATTGTAATTGCAGTCCCTCAAGAAACATCAAATGTAGGGGTTTTGAACTTACCAAAGGATTGTTGGAAGTCGAGAAACAAAGCATCAACCTCAGCTGCGCCACACATTGCCTTGTGCTTCTGATGAGCGACCAGAGAAAATATGTTTCAAACACTTGGTGTTGCGGGAACCATGTTGGTACCTATATAAGATTTATTCGGACTCTGCAAACGTGATCATATGCCAGCTCAGTATATGCTCCATCCTTATACAACATATGGGCGCCAGTGAGATGGATATATAAGCTTATATTTCTGCGCATCTGACGGTTTAATAGGCTGAAACTTCCTTTACAGTCTTCCTCTGACTTGGCTCTCCCCGTTGTCCCCTGCAACGCTCTAGATGAGAGGCGAGTTCACAGTATTTTTTTCCAAATTTTAGCTAATATGTGTACCATATTTGTTTGAGATCTGTCCAGTGGTTTATGAGGAGACGTGGAACATCCATACATAAATACATACGTACATCCATTTTTATAATATGTAAGGATTTGTTTAAAACAACTGGTTTTTTATTTGCGATAGTAGAAATTGCTCTTCATGTAACGGTCCATGTACATACGTTTTTACTCTCCTCTGAAACGTTAATTTCAGATATAAGCTAGGGAAATATTAGTTTCAAACTGTTGCTGAGAGATGGGAGAGCGGCGAAAAATGGGGAAAATCTTTGTTATTAATGTTTTGTGGGAAAATTTGATACATATCTGCGTCGAAGAATTACGGAGCCGCCACCCATCTTCGAGTTCCAGGAGTGCGGTGAGCGTCTGGCTGATGTGTATCAGATTGATCTGCAGAATTACCATCTAATTGGCACTGTAACTAAAAATTAAGAAATCTGTTCGAAATACTTTGTAGTCAGTCTTAGTTCTGTATCGGTTTTGGACGGACGTGTTTATAGCAGCACCACGGTAGGATTCCTAAAGTTGACATTAATATTAATTATATGAATCTCAGCACGTGAAGTTTTATTTAAAGACAATATTCTAGTCTCTTCTCAGCAGTGATTTGTTTCTTTTACGAACTGGATCAAAGTGAAGAGGATTCATTTTATTATCAAACGGTTCTGGAGTGTGTAGTTTCCTTTAATTGTCATCTGGAACGGAGACAATTGTTTACTCCTTATTTTCTCATTTAGTATTCTTTGGAGCTTAGCGAGCCAGGAGGTTCGGAACATTATTAACAGAAATCATAAGCGTGTTTTAGGGTTCTAGCTATGATTTTTGTACTGGTAAATTAATATTTCTAAAAGATTTTTATTTCGAGCGTCTTATACAGTGGCTTACCCTACACGAATCATATAAATTTGAATTTTCGAGCTCGGATTAGAATCGTTGTTTAATTTCAGCACACGTTCACGCTCAGGTGCCCTATCGGTAGCCTCTGATACTGGCACTCAGGTGACGCCCTTACGTGCCCGGGCCTCGCGTTACTTTAGACCAGAGGATCGTTAGGAATTGCCACACAAAACTAATGACTAAGTAATCGACGGTGGACGTGATAAGAAGTGGTCATCCCAGAACAATCGTGTCAGATCATAGTTCACCCGAGGTGCAAAAAATCAACACGCTTGGTATGATCTACATCTATGTCTATACACATAATCCGCAAGCCATCGCATGGTTCGTGGCGGAGGGTATCTTAGACCACTACTTGTCATTTCCTTTCCTGTTCCAAACAGAGCGAGGAAAAAACGAGTGTTGTAACATTCTGTGATTTCCCTACCACTTTAAATCATTCACTAACCAATCAGTAGCTCAGCAACAGCTATAGTTAGAAAATAACGTAGCGAGAATGTAAAAAAAAAAAAAAGCGAACGTCCTACGACGTGACGTATTTAACGTGGAAGCGCCATCAGAGATGCTGTGTGCTATTGACTTTGCAAGCCGCTGCGCTAAAGGCAGATAAACGAAGGACATTTTTTACACATTCTTTTGATGTACGAGATATTCTCGAGGAACAGTTACTCGCTCTTCTGTCTCTGGTAATTTGTGTCCGATACGCATGTCTTACCACCGTGTTATTATTGATCAATAAATATTATTGTAGTGTAATGTGAAAGTGCCGTACTGCATAGCAGTAGATTTATGTGAGAAGCTATACTGTGCGACGTGTATCTGGAAATGTTAAAAGATGTAAGTTCGTTATCTATCGACTATCAAAGTTGAATGGAAGTGGTGTAGGGACTAATTATTTAGTATAGAAATTATGTCTCACTACTTCATGACCATATGCATTTAATGTTCTTTTATGTTTCTGCAAAGTTTGATGGTTGGCAGTCACAAATTGTTTCGTCGAAATCGGACGGAAGTTGCATACTGCGAAATATTTTCTCCGCAGCTTATTCTACTGGTGAATGCATGATAAACTTCGGTCCCTTAGGAAATTCATGTTAAGCTTTCCATAAACAATTATATTTTCAATAGTCATAACTAGTTATGTCTATTGGCCTAAAATACAATAAATATCATTATATGCTTTTATCTGCAAATATATTTACACCGCAAATAATAGCTGTATGTTAATGCACAAAAGTAAACATATTGTTATACTGTCTATATGCATAGAGCCCCAATTCTCTTACCTTATCTTCGTGAGCCTTACGGGGAAAGCACTTCGACGGGAGTAGAATCATTCTGCAGTCAACTCCAAATGCCGGTTCTCTAAATTTTCTCAGTAGTGTTCTCCAGAAAGAGCGCTATCACCCTCTAGGGATTCCCATTTGAGTTTACGAAGCATCTCTGTAGCCCTCGGTTGTTGATCGAACCTACCGCTAACAAATCTAGCAGCATGCCTCTGAATTGCTTCGATGTGTTCCTTTAATTCGACCCGGCGGGGATCCCAAATACTCGAGCAGTACTGATGAATTAGTCAAACGTTCTATACGCGGTCTGCACACTTTCATAGAATTCTCGCAAGAAACCAAAGTCGACCATTCACCTCCCATACTACCGTCGTTACGTACTCGTCCCATTCTATATCACTTTGCAACGTTACGCCTACATACTTAACCAAAGTGACTGTCTCAAGCAGAATACTACTAATGCCGTAGTCGAACATTACGGGACTGTTTTTCCTATTCATTTGCATTAATTTCAATTTTTCTACATTTAGACCAAGCTCCCACTTCATCACACCTAGAAATTTTGTCTAAGTCATCTTGTATCCTCCTACAGTCACACGACGATGACACCTTCCGTACACCACTGCATCATCAGCAAACAGTCGCAGACTGCTGCACACACTGTCTGTCAGATCATTTATTTATATAGAGAACAGCAGCGGTTCTATCTTTCTGTGGCGTTCCTGAGGACTCCCTTGTCACTCACCGTTACGGACAACATAGTAGGTTATATTACTTAGGTGTGTTTCACACGGGAGGATTCGTTAGTGTAAGTAGGCTGTTTAGGTTTTTATGTTGGTAACGCCACGTAGTCCTCTGTATGAAAATCGCTGACTACGCTGTGTGCAGTCTTTGGCTGATTGGACTCATTGTTGGAATATTCGCTAGTGTAGTGTTGGGCAGTTGGATGTGAACAGCACGTAGCGTTGGGCTATTGGAGGTGAACCGCCAGCAGCGGTGGAAGTGGGGAGAGAGATGCCAGAGTTTTGAGAGGTTACTATGAGAGGACGATCTGGACGTGTGTCCGTCAGAAAAAGGAAACCTGTTTAATTGGATGTCACAGATATATATATATATATATATATATATATATATATATATATATATATATTTGAACTTTATTAAGGCAAATACATTGTTTGTTCTCTATCAGAATCTTTCATTTGCTAACTATGTCTATCAGTAGTTAGAAACTTTTATTTAGATGGCAGTATTGACGCTCGCTGCATTGCAGTAGTTCGAGTCACGAAGATTTTTGTGAAGTAAGTGATTCATGAAAGGTATACGTTATTGTTCGTCAGGACCATTATTTTGTAGGGATTATTGAAAGTCAGATTGCGTTGCCCTAAAATATTGTGTGTCAGTTTAGTGATGATTAGTATAAGTAAGAGAAAACTGTTTGAGTACGTTGAGTTTTGCTCAGCTGTTTGAAAATCGAATAACGTAAGAGTTTTTCCAGCACTGTCATTCTTTACATACAACGGGAAAGTTTCATAAGTAATTTCCGTTAGAGATTAAATGACTCTCCACATGCCTCCGTTGAGAAAACGCATCAGCCCCAGGAGTGATGTACGACGTCAAAACATCTTATAATTCAATTCCTTCTTCGCAACACAGTGATCTGAGACCGGTACCTAGCCCCGCTGTAAAATTAGGTTTGGCCAACTGTGTCCACATGCGACGATATTACGAACCTCATTTTTACGCAAGATGGTGCCAGGCACATTTTTCAATCAGCGTATGCAAATGGCTTGACGATAATTTCTCGGGACGTCGGCTGGATCGCCGCCGCTCTCACGGGTGGCCGACACGGCGGCCTGACCTCAAATGTTGCTACTTGTTCTTGTGGCGATGGGCGAAAGAGAAGTTTATCGGATCAAACGAAGTACGCTGCATGATTTCGAAGCTCGTATCCGCCATGGTCTGGTCCACATGCCGGAAGTTTTCCTGTAGAAGCCGGTTTACAGAATTCCCGAATAACTGTAGAAAGTGGCTAACGATGCTAGTGTCTGTGTGGAACTCACACCGTAAAGACATTTCTTTTACAATTGTTTCCATCATAATCTTGTTTCAGTACGATATACCGATTATTTTGCGACATATTAGCACCTACCTTCCGTCATCCTATAGAATCTAACAGGCGTCTCATCAAGACCCGTGACTTAACCCCGATAGAATGACTTGAGCTGTTTTTCAGCTGATTGTTCGTCTTTTTTTCTATCGATTATTTTCGTATCCGGGCGATTTTCGTACATACGATCCGTACTGTGATGTTCTATTGTGAAGAAATTTCAGAAAAGATAAAGTCCTATCCACGGACAATCTTCTGTTTTTGTAACATAATTGTCAACGAGGATTTGAACTGTCGAGATTGTTCTCTGCCAGAACTTACTACGGTTATTTGATAATTTAGCTGGCAAGATTATTCTTTCGAATTCACTAAACGCTTCTGCTGTGGCAGTCCTTTGACTTCTTTTGACCCAAGTCATCTTGTGTTTGCTCAAAATTGTCTCTAAGCACTATGGGAATTAACATCTGAGGTCATCAGTCCCCTAGACTTAGAACTACTTAAACCTAACCAACCTAAGGACATGACACACATCCATGCCCGAGGCAGGACTCGAATCTGCGACGGTAGCAGCAGCGCGGTTCCGGACTGAAGCTCCTAGAACCGCTCGGCCACAGAGGCTGGCTTCTGTTTGCCAGCAGGGGGCTCAGGTTAACTGCAATCAGCTATGCTGCCCTCCCTGTTTTCGTAGTAGATTCCTCACATCTGAGCTTGTGAGCTGTGTGCTTTAATGACCATCACAGAAACGAAGCGGTCGTGATACCCGCATTACAAAGCACACGTCTTCCGTTGCGAAGTTCGTTGTAGTGGTTAGCATATGACTAAAATGATATTTTAAATTGTTTTTCCTTTTTTCCTCTAATCTGCTCTGTGCAACAGAATTAAAGGATCACTTTTTCGATACCTCGTGATTCCCACCCACTGCGACAAGTCTGAAATTGGGCTCAAAGGTGCGTACAATCTTCCTCTAGGGCGCAGAACTTACATGAACTTATGAGCTCTGGCCTTTTATTCGCATGCATTGATACCTCGTTGTTTCAAGCGTCGTCGAGCCCGAAGCTGACGTAACAGTGAGCCACAGAGGAAGGTTGTACGCACCTTTGAGCCAATATCAAACTTCTCACAACGGGTGAGAACTATGTGGTTTCGAAAAAAGTGATTCTCTAATTTTCATGCACAGTATATATGTAAATAGCCTAATGGATACGAAATAACGAAGTCATATGATAGCTTTAGCGTTCTTACTATAGTTTTTTGCAGAGAGTAAATACCAGTTTTTGCCAAACTTAGAATTTAGTATTAGTAAACTACTGCCATTCTTTCGTTACGCTACTCCCACATCGATGGGCTTACATCACGAATTGCTGACAGTCAATTTCTAGGTTGCTGACAGTTATATCGCACACTGTCTTATCAACAGTATCCAGACCATTACGAGTGGACATTAATATGGTACGAGGGTGAGTCAAATGAAAATCTCAAATTTCTAATAACAAATCAAAATTTCGCGCCGTTATCCTGTAAGTTGCGACATACAGCGTGCAGAATGGCCTGTAGGTGGCAGCATAGTGCAGATGCACACATACCGTCGCAGTATCAGTATGAAGATGGTCGCCCCACTTGCAGCTTGCACCAGGGAAGAACAGCGTTCTGTTATTCGGTTTTTGCGTAGTGAAGGTGTGAAACCTAATGAAATTGATCGACGAATGAAGGTCCAGTACGGAGATACATGTTTGTCACAGCAGCAAGTCTACGAACGGAGTAGGAAGTTCGTAAACGGTGTGACTTCAGTGGAAGATCCTCCTCGTCCAGGTCAGGCACAACGAGTTGTGACTCCACAGAATATTGCAGCAGTTGAAGCCATAGTGAAGGAAAACTGCCGACTGACACTGAATGACATTGCACCATGTTTACAGATTAGTCATGGGTCAGCTCACCACAGTGTGCATCATGTGCTCCAGTTTCACAAAGTGTCTGCAAGATGGGTGCCACGGGAGCCGACTCCTGAAATGAGAGAACGACGTGTTGATGCTTGTGAAGAACTTCTTCGGCATTTTTAACGAGAAGGTGATGGCTTCCTTGCAAGAATCGTTACTGGGGACGAAACTTGGGTTCACATCCACCAACCCGAAACGAAGCAAGCGAGCAAGTAATGGCGCCATTCCTTATCACCAAAACCTTGCCCTAAGTGGGGGACATTATGTTGAAAAGTGAATCAGCTTTGTACCACTTCTGCACAATAAATAATATAAAAAAAATTTAAGGTGTTCATTTGACTCACCCTCGTATGTGCCCACATTTCGTCTTTCAGATGGCTTGAAGTCTGCTGAGCACTCTTTGGTTGAGGTGTCTAAATGTCTGTGTAGGAATGGCAGTAGATGTCTCCTCAAGAGCCGAAACCACAGGAGGCACTTAGCTCGGACGCAGTAGTCTGGAGCGGAGTCAACTTTCTAACACTTCCGAAAGGTGTTCCACTGGTTTCATGTCCGGTCGCTAGGAAGGCCATTGCAGTTCACGAATGTTACTGTACACAAACCACTGCTTCATATATGCAGCTCTGTAACAGGGTCAATTCTCTTGGTGACTTAATCATGGTTTCCGAACCTTTAGTCTGCTGTAAGCAGTATATTTCTTAAGCTTAATAACGGGAGCACACCCTAACCACGAAATACATCTCCATACCGTAACACATTTATATCTTGCTTAATTCTTGTTGGGCGCCGTCTTCCAGAGTTTTATCAATAACTGTCTGTGTGATATAGATCGACATAGTCCGGAATTTGTCACCGCTGTTGGTTGAAATCTTGCCCGTAGTTACGAAACCAGAATATTTCTTTCTCTCCACATGTAAGTCAAGAAATGACCAACGAATTAAAAGTAGACACATTCTAGTTTAAGCGCAAGTTTAAAGTCGGCCATTCTTCACATGCTCACTTTCCGTTAGAAACCTAATCGGTGGCGAAGGCCACTGCAACAGGGTTCGATAAGCAGAGGCTGTCTCGTTGGCACAGAACGGCTTCCTTGGGTGCTGGGCAATACGTTTAGAATGTAACTGACAGTTACGGCCAAGTGAGGTGGCGCAGTGCTTATCACATTGGACTCACAATCAGGAGGACGACGGTTCATATCTCCGTCGTGCCACTCAGATTTAGGTTTTTCATTATATCCTTAAATCCCTAAAACTGTAAATATTTCGTCAACCTAAAATGTCAGGAATTTCCCGAGAAAAGATAGAACTAGCATATATACTAAAAGGCACGAATATCGATGCTGTAGTATACACAGAAACGAAAATGAAACTGTAAGTAGCCTGTATGTATGTTGGCAGCGCTGTAGGCTGTGTTAATACTGCTGACAGCAGTCTGCGCCCTCGGCAAGAGATTCTGTGGTTGGACGGAGTAGCAGTTAGCGAGTGGATAGGGAGTTATATGGACATGAGTGTTTTAGTGCAGACTCTGTGTTGGTAGGCCATGCATTGTAAAGTGGGACGAAATGATGTGTTTATCTGAAAATACGCAAGGAAATGTATGATGATGGATGTGTGGTTGGTAATGTTTGAGCAGTGGAGTTATTGACAACTACATAATTTTTGAAACTGGATGTCACATGAATAAGCTAAAATTTTCGAAATACATTGTTTGCTCTTCAACAAAATCTTTCTTTCCCTGATTATAAGCCTCGTAGTAGTTTGAGTCTATAGTAGTTAGGAACTTTTTATTTAGCTAGCTGTAGTTGTTACTTGCCGTAATTGCTGTAATTCTTGTTATGAAGATGTTATGTGAGATACACTTACCTCACAGAAAATCTTCATATCTTATGAAAAAGAATGGAATTTGCACTGTTGAGATTCGTGATTGAAATGAGTTTAGGCAGTTAACAGTTGGAGGTAGTTGCATATTTCTTTAATTTCATATTTTTTTGATTTATATTGCTGTTAGGATTTCTTGCAATTCAGGGCCATTCCTTTGTGTTAATTATTGGAAGTTATGTTGTCAATGTATAGCAGCCACATTCCGTTGGGCTTGTACATTATGGGTGATGAATTAATAGGTTTAGTTTGAGTTGTCTTTGTCAGGGAAAATTATGTAGGTCAGTTTTTAATAAAATTAATTAAACAGGTAGTTTCAAATCGAACAAAATGAAACAGCAAGTAAAAGTGTGGCAATACTATAAGAGACTGAAAAAAGAGATCAAAAAATGCACGTACATAAGCGAAATAATATTCAGTCAGACTGTAACTTAGAAGAGGCAACGTGACTACTACAACCGTTTATACAGTAGAAGAAGGAAAAAAGAATGAGTCTAGAGCCTTCTATAAAGAACCACAGAAAATTCAAATAATTACAGTGCCACTGATCATATTATTGTGATGGGTGATTTCAATGCCAGAATGGGAAATATCCCAGTAACGAATATTATAGGGCCATTTGGAGAATCGGTATGTAATAGGAAAATACTAAGAGATTTTGCCTCTTGGGTTAATCTAAAAATAATAAATTCATTTTTTAAGAAAAGAGACATACATGAGTGTACTGGGGCCAGTAGAGGTCTTAGATCAATAACTAACTACATTTTAGTAAATTGTAAGCTAGCAGGTCAAGTAAGGAATACAAGAGTTTATAGACGGAAAGATATAGGATCAGATAATTTTCTACTAACCTCCAGAATAGATCTTTTTGGGAAACGGATGAAAATGACAAAACCAATAAGTAACCAACAAGATTAAAGCGTTTATAGAGTATACCTCCTGGAAGAGGGCAGCATCAAGCATCTTTGATGAATAAAGATCCAGCAAACTTGCAAACTAAAGACAATATAGAAGAAGTACGGCAAAATCTAAGGAACGTGATTTATATAGTAGCAGGAGGAGCTCTGGGTAAAAAGAAAAGAAATAAGGAAAAAGAAGAGCCTATAATTTGGAATGAGGGTATGAGAAAAGCTGTTAAAGAGAAACAGGATACATATACAAAGTACTTACGCAAGCGAACAGCTGAGAAGATGTAAAGAACAGAAGATATGTTGCTGAATGTGAAGTAAGAAAGGTACACCAAGAACATTGGGATAGAATTATTTCTAATATCAAGGACTATGTTCACAGGAGACAGCAAATGGTCTATACGGGTTTAAAAAATTCAAAAGCAACAGAAAATGAGATGGTACAAATAAGCAGCATTGAAGCAAGCAGTGGGTAAATTATTACAAAGGGTTATGATGATACAGCACAAAAAACTGGAATTGAAACAATGGATGAAAAGCAAATAGTTGAAATGCAATGTGACGAAATAAAATCTGCCATCACTTAAGAACAGAAAAGCGATAGCAAGAGATGGTATTAACGCTGAATTTCTGAAATATGGAGGAATGATGCTGCATTTCCGACTGCGACATCTCTTAAACGAATTTTGGAAGAACAAGAGTATCCCTAAAACCTGGAAAATTGATGGAGTATATCAATTTTTTAAAAAGGAGACAAAAGCCTATGCAGTAACTATACAGAAATAAGTTTACTAGACTCAGCACAAGACTTAAAAACATAACGGAAGCGGTGCCGCGTGAATAACAAATGGATTTTACGAAAGAACGCTCTGTGATAGATGTAGTTTTTTTATTTTACAACAGATAATACAATAACGCAGAGAATATAATAAACAAACACTTATTCCTTTTATCGATCAAAGAAAAAGATTTGACAGTATCAGTGGATTGACTCTTTGGATGATAATGACAAACCGAGGATATCGGTAACATCTAATGAAGGCAATAAAAAAAGTTGTATCAGAACACGGCTATCACTCTAGATCTCAAAGGAAAAATGACTAATGAGGTACCAACTAACAAAGGAGTATTCCAAGACTGACGTATCTCCCCAACTTCATTTATCATCTACATACAAGACGTAATGCATGTATGGCAAACAGAATCTCAAAAAGATATATACTTACACAGAACGACTCTTTTATGGAACTTACTATATATTGACGATGCAGTGATCCTAGCAGATGAAGAAGGAATTTATTTACTGAAACAAATGGGTGCGAAATTTGACATGATGATATCAACAGAAAAAACTAAGACAGTGTCATTCATGGGAAAGAACACATTAGAACCAAAATTGTGATAGATTAAATATTTTAGGGAAAGGTCAGTTACTTAGGATATGTCGCGACATATGGCTACAGCAAAGATACAGAAATTAAGCTTAGTAAATTTAGCCGAGTATGTGGAACAATTAACAGAAACCTTAAAAACAAAACTAGGAAAGAGACTCAAGTTAAAGTTTACAAAACAGTTGCAGCCCCCCACACTGTTTTACGGAAGCGAGACCTGTGTGATTAGCAAAGAGCAATAGACGCCTAGTCAGGCCCAAGAAATGTTATTGTTAAGATAAGTTAAAGGTTGCACGGTAGAAGGCAGACTGAGGAACAGGAGATATTAGAGAAGAACTAAAATTTTTTAGACTGAATGATAAAATCGTAGATTATAGGAGAAAATGCAACGAACACCTTGAAAGACTGGAGAGTGACAGACTAGCCTTAAAAACTAGAAAATGTAAGTACCAAGGAAAAAGAGATACAGAGATACAGAAGACCCCGGCAACGAGCTGTACCGTAACAAGCAGTTTCGCCTAAGGAGAAGAAGAAGAAGATCACTAAATCGCATAAGGCAAATGCCGAGATAGTTCCTTTGAAAGGGCACAACCGATTTCCTTCTCCATTCTTCTCTAATGCGAACTTGTGATCCGTTACTGATCGCGTTGTCGACAACGGGACGTTAAACTGAAATCATCGTTCACCCTGGCCGTTATGCAACCCGCACAACGCAATAGATGGTTGGGTGGCCGCCGCATGGGCGCCAGTAGAGGGTACCGGGCAAGATACGAGGGCTATTCGGAAACTAAGGAACGATAGGTCGCGAAATGGAAACCACAGTGAAAATCAAAACAGTTTTATTTGCAACTTCCAGCTACTTATCTCCATAGTCGCCGATCCGAGTTAGACGTTTGTCGTAGCGTTGTACCACCTTTCCAATACCCTCGTTATAGAAGGCAGCCGCCAGTGCTTTCCGCCAATTCTCTGCGCTCGCCTACAGCTCGTTGTCTGTACCAAAATGTTGTCTTCATAGCCAGTGGTTCGTGTGAACAGAGATGAAACTCAGAAGGAGACAACTACGTGCTGTATTGTGGGTAATCAAACATTTCCAATTGAAAACGATGCAGGAGCATCTTCATTGCCTCTGTAGAATGCGGCTGAGAATTGTCTTGAAAAAGAAACCGCACGTCAGTTATGTAATGTTAGCTGCATAGCTTCAGGCGAAATTTCTCACCAGGTCCTAATACTTGGCGGGAGACACTGTTGTTCTAGGTATCATTATGTGCTCCCTGTGTGCCCAGAACTAAAAGGAATGACGTAACGCGATCCACTGGCATATTAGAGACACTGCCCAACACACCTGTGCAACACTTAAACGGATTTTCACTGTGATTTCCATTTCGCAACCGATCATTCCTTACTTTCCGAATAACACTCGTCAATTATGTACGCTTATTGCACCTTTGATACATATTTCCTAAAATCTTTTTATTTAAATATTTACTTACTTATCATTAAATCATAAATCTTTGACGGTGGGGCAATTTCATGAGGTGAGTTACAGCACATAACGTATGTTATTTAAAGAGAGCAGAGGTATTAAATGTCGTAATGAAAGTGACCCTAAAGACAATATTAATAGCGAATTCTGACAAATACGATATCTAAAGTGAAACCTATGAGAGAAGTATCTCAGTCAATTGAAATAAAAATCGGTATAATGTTTTACTGCGTTTTAAGAAAACGTTGTAAGGGCCTGGAATTTGTTGCTAAAAAGTCAAATTGAACCAATAATTCTGAGAAGAAAATAGAGTGAAGATAGGTACACTGACCAGATTTTTGACAGAAGCAGTTACTCAAACAAATCTCCTGGAAAAAAATAGCAAAAGAACTGGTACCATAATTTCAGCTGAAAACGTTTTATTCATGACAAGTAAAAAAAAAATGCATCAAAATGTATGGATACATAAAAGGCAGAGCGATTAATAAAATGAAAGCAGCATGTGGTTTCACGAAAGTCTGTAACAAGAAATAGACACGCAAGGCTTTCGCAATTCCCATTATAGACTTCTAGGACTTTTGCAGGGGAGTGAGTAGAAAATATTCTGAACTGTGACCTATGTCCGGCAAAGTATCGTTTCCGTGCTACAATCATTTGAAAACATGTTGGTAACGCGATCGCTTTTGTAAGTAGTTGATTAGGCGTGACCCAGTACATCACTTGTTTCACAATTCCACCCATTAATAGCCGAAGAAATTTCTCGTGTATTCGTTGACGGGTTGTCTTCAACGTGATGCGGTCGATCTCTTCCAACTTGGGTGTAGGGCGTCTGCTTGCAGCACCACGGTCAGAGCTGCTGATGGTACCCTTTCCAGTTTTGGAAAAGATATTGATAACAATGTGGACTACAGAAATAAGAAAATAATGCAAAGAAACAACATCTAAGAATCGGAAACAACAGAAAGAATCTTTTTTAAAAATAAAAACTAAATTTAGGAGGCTTTAATGGTAAAAGAAATAAGAAATCACATGAAGGTTTACCAACATTCGTTCTTCCCACACACTATTCACATTTAGAATAGGGAAGGGGGAATTGACAGTACTCTCCGCCACACACCGTAAGGTGGCTTCTGGAGAGCAGATATGGATGTAGCCACATCAGGTTTTAGTTAAAACTCGATCGTTCGAAGATAATCACCATTTTCGTCCTCACGGATTGTCTGACTGCCACGGCGGGAAACTGAAATATTGCGTTCTGTGAAAGATCACTTTGGTTTCAGAGTATCTCCTGTTTACAACGTTCCGCGTGTGTGTGCTGAAAATTACCTAAGGCAGACAATCCGCAACGCGCCCGAGAGCTATATTGAGCATAAATTTCAAAAATTTGAAAAATTCAGCGATGGCACCACTAAAAATATAACATCTCTTTTGGAAAAAAGAAAATTGCGTCTCGTGCTTCGTCTACTGACCTCCTCTAATGAAAGAAGCGGTGCACCAAATGATATGTCGCTTGTCCCACACGATGTTCTCGAACCCTGCCTGCGATGAATCATGGGTGTAAAGTTATAACCCTAAAACAAACCAGCGGTCTTTGCAAAGGACAACACTATCCTCTCCGCGGCCAAAAGAGGCGCGCCAAGTTTGCAGCAACGACAAGCAAATTATTTTTCTCTTTTTGTACATTTACGGAATTGTTCTTTATAAATTTCTTCCACGCCGTCACACAGTCAAAGGAAAGTTCTGTTGCGATGTTTTGAGTAGACTGAGGCAAGATGTTACACTCAAATGGTCTGACAGATGGGAGTACGAAGACTGGCTGCTGCATCATGACAATGACCTCGCTCATTCTAAGGGAACTGGTGACAAAGCACGGCATAACAACGGTCCCCAACCGACACCTACTCGCCTAATTTGTCTCCCTCGCGATTTCTCTATCTTGCAGAAAATGAAATCGAAATTGACAGGGCGGCGTTTTGACTCAGAAGAGAATCAAACGGATTCGTTACTACACTCCTGGAAATGGAAAAAAGAACACATTGACACCGGTGTGTCAGACCCACCATACTTGCTCCGGACACTGCGAGAGGGCTGTACAAGCAATGATCACACGCACGGCACAGCGGACACACCAGGAACCGCGGTGTTGGCCGTCGAATGGCGCTAGCTCCGCAGCATTTGTGCACCGCCGCCGTCAGTGTCAGCCAGTTTGCCGTGGCATACGGAGCTCCATCGCAGTCTTTAACACTGGTAGCATGCCGCGACAGCGTGGACGTGAACCGTATGTGCAGTTGACGGACTTTGAGCGAGGGCGTATAGTGGGCATGCGGGAGGCCGGGTGGACGTACCGCCGAATTGCTCAACACGTGGGGCGTGAAGTCTCCACAGTACATCGATGTTGTCGCCAGTGGTCGGCGGAAGGTGCACGTGCCCGTCGACCTGGGACCGGACCGCAGCGACGCACGGATGCACGCCAAGACCGTAGGATCCTACGCAGTGCCGTAGGGGACCGCACCGCCACTTCCCAGCAAATTAGGGACACTGTTGCTCCTGGGGTATCGGCGAGGACCATTCGCAACCGTCTCCATGAAGCTGGGCTACGGTCCCGCACACCGTTAGGCCGTCTTCCGCTCACGCCCCAACATCGTGCAGCCCGCCTCCAGTGGTGTCGCGACAGGCGTGAATGGAGGGACGAATGGAGACGTGTCGTCTTCAGCGATGAGAGTCGCTTCTGCCTTGGTGCCAATGATGGTCGTATGCGTGTTTGGCGCCGTGCAGGTGAGCGCCACAATCAGGACTGCATACGAGCGAGGCACACAGGGCCAACACCCGGCATCATGGTGTGGGGAGCGATCTCCTAGACTGGCCGTACACCACTGGTGATCGTCGAGGGGACACTGAATAGTGCACGGTACATCCAAACCGTCATTGCCGGCCGAAGTGGCCGTGCGGTTAAAGGCGCTGCAGTCTGGAACCGCAAGACCTCTACGGTCGCAGGTTCGCATCCTGCCTCGGGCATGGATGTTTGTGATGTCCTTAGGTTAGTTAGGTTTAACTAGTTCTAAGTTCTAGGGGACTAATGACCTCAGCAGTTGAGTCCCATAGTGCTCAGAGCCATTTGAACCAAACCGTCATCGAACCCATCGTTCTACCATTCCTAGACCGGCAAGGGAACTTGCTGTTCCAACAGGACAATGCACGTCCGCATGTATCCCGTGCCACCCAACGTGCTCTAGAAGGTGTAAGTCAACTACCCTGGCCAGCAAGATCTCCGGATCTGTCCCCCATTGAGCATGTTTGGGACTGGATGAAGCGTCGTCTCACGCGGTCTGCACGTCCAGCACGAACGCTGGTCCAGCTGAGGCGGCAGGTGGAAATGGCATGGCAAGCCGTTCCACAGGACTACATCCAGCATCTCTACGATCGTCTCCATGGGAGAATAGCAGCCTGCATTGCTGCGAAAGGTGGATATACACTGTACTAGTGCCGACATTGTGCATGCTCTGTTGCCTGTGTCTATGTGCCTGTGGTTCTGTCAGTGTGATCATGTGATGTATCTGACCCCAGGAATGTGTCAATAAAGTTTCCCCTTCCTGGGACAATGACTTCACGGTGTTCTTATTTCAATTTCCAGGAGTGTAATTCTAACACGTTTCAGCCAGCAGACTTCCAGCACTGCATCCAACAATGGAAAACTCTGAAAGTGTTGTTTACAAGCGCGAAGTGAAAATTAAAATGTAAGGTGAGTATTCCGATTTTTACGGGGACGTTCTCGAAAACTGCTGATAGTAGGTCCTAACAAGCCGGACCATAACCACGACAAATATACGAGCAGTAACCTCGTTGTTAACAAAATACCAGAAATGTCAAATCACATTCATTAGGAAAATTTTAGAGCTGCATCCTTGCGTATCTTCTCTACATAAATACGATTCACATTTAAGCCTTAATCAATTCTCTGAACGAGCTGACAGATTTCTTCTGCATAATACTGTATCACATGAGAGTTCTGGAACCCAACGAGCACATAACTTGTGGTATCTTAAATTTTTCGTAGCAGCATCGTGCAAAACACTCCAATAAATATGCGGAAAGTTGTCCGACAGTTGAGGTACCTCGAAATACGAGTATTCACAATGTTTTTCCGACCGTTTTTTTGAACCAATTCGTTGGTAACTATAGTCGGACATCCGGCGCTTAACTCTAAGCCGCGCGGTCTCAGGCGCGTTGTCACGGTCCGTACGGAGGAGTTTCGAGGCCTCCCTCTTGCATGGGTGTGTGTGTTGTCCTTAGCACAAGTTAGGTTAAGTAGTGAGTAAGTCTAGGAACCGATGACCTCAGTAGTTTGGTCCCATAGTCCTTACCAGAAATTTCCAATTTCTTAACACTAAAAACAAACAACACCACTGAGCCACAGCACTCTCTCACCACTTTCGGTCACTATAGAGTAAGTATCGCGGTGAATGTCAACACTTCTAAAATTCATCTTACAGAGCAAGGTTCAAAACGCATTAGTGACAATAACAGAGAACACAGACGGCACTATTCAGGGGATATTTGCTTCTCTACGACTATCGTCAAGACATCCGAAACAGACTTCTGTTTCTCTCTAGGGACTGCTGGAAGTCTCACTCGTTTTCTATCACAGTATCTCCAAACATGTAACATTGCTAAAACTACGAAAGAGGTTTCTCGGGAATCTAGTGTGGTGTCCAAACCATAAGACTCTTCTTTTTGTTACTACTTCATGTAGCGCTGTGGCATGCTGTGGATAAGTCGGCGGCTATTTACTAGAAAAAGCCACTAGGGTGACAAATTATCTGTATTATAGAAATCAGCACTTCACAGGCTATGACGAAACTGCGAGATACATCGATAAAACCTCGAGCGCCCATAAACGAAATGCGAGTTTGGCAATCGCCAGTTGAATCAGTCGAGCGAAATTATTACGCTGGAAGTGATTAACTGGTAAAGCTTTCGCAACGAATTCCCAGACTGCACTCTCTCCAGGAAAACTGCAACACTTATATAACACTACGCGCCATCACCTTGATAAACTGTGTCGTGTAAAAAGCAATGTAAATGTCGCTCTAGTTTTGGAGAGTGTATCACAAAAGTAGCATATATTCCTTCAGGAAACAAATGAGCTACAGCTGCATCGAAACTGAAGAGGATTCTGAACAACTAAAGTGGAGATGCTTAGAAAGAAACACAAAAAGGTAATTCTGCTTAATAGTATGCTTCTTCAGGATCGCAATTTTAATTTCATAATTAAACGGTTTCGACTATTGTAATCATCAGATTGTATTAAAACATAAAATAAAGGCATTACAAATAATGCTGTCATAATATACTCATTAGGTGGCATACCGTTACGTTAAAAGTTCAGTTTTGACGTTGGAATTTGTATGTTATGTATCTTGCAGCAGCGTAATTGGCGGCGTGCGGATTACGCAGACTATATTCAACCAATATTTAAGAATGAGAACACTTAGTGACTTCGAACAGACATTAGGAGAGAGTGTTGGACCTGGAGGATAGTGTACTTAAGGAACACAACAGCTTTCCTGGTCGCTGTTTGAATCTAGTGACCGATTTTAGAATCATGTCAAGGAACACTCACTAGAGACCGTAAATATTACGAGTATTGTATGATATATTAAAACTATTTCGATAAACTATTGATTTTTTAGTTCGGAGTTTTGTAGTGAGTAATATCCTGAACGTTTTTAAAACTAGCTACATAACGTGTGGACGCTTCAGCTATACTTCCCGAGTCATGCACTATTTTGCACACTCAAACTGAAGAAAGTCTTCTACAAGGGAACACGTGATATTAGAGAATGAACTGAGTTTCTTTAATGTCTTAACAATTTTCCTAGTCTTGAAAATTTGTGTAAGATGCCAATTACTTCTGTTCCAAGCGATTAAACTACTTTTACATTTGAAGAGAAGATTTTTCCCAGGTAAATGACCACTTTAAAACTACTTTATTAAAAATTTTACTTAAACTGCTGAGTAAAACTGAATGCAAGTGAACCTACTTTTTCTTCATTTATTCTTATCATGTCAACTCTAACCCACAATATTCTCGTTCAACGCAACCTAATTGCTCAAAAAAAGGATAACCTGACTTCAAATAATTAATTCAAAAGAATGGCCCTGCCTAAAAATAAATCTTAACAATAACCTATTCAGTTCATTAAGCACATACCTCACAAAAATCTTCATTAAGCGATCAACTGCAATACAGGAGCGTCAGTACCGCCAGCTAAATAAAATATTCTAACTACTAAAGCCACTAACTACTAATACGCATGTGGTTAACAAAGAAAACATTTTGCTGCAAACCAAATAATGTATTTTTTACCTTAAGAATGTGACTTCCAGTTCAGACACAAACATAAACCGTCATTGACTTCTAGCAGAAAGGTGTATCATCATGAATAATATTCAGTCTCCAAGTCGAATATGTACAGATCGTTAGCCTACGCTAACACTTCAGACCTCTACCCTCCATCAAAGCTAACTTCTCACATCTAACATCCATCACTGCTGGCGACTAACTTCCAACTGCCGAACACTACTGGCGACTAACTTCCAACAACGAGTCCAACCAGCCACATAGTCTCTTACAAAGAAAGCGCAGTCAGAGATCCAATGCAAAGCGCTACACAGCGCTACCAACACAGAAGCAGCCCACTTACAATGTATTAGGTTTGTGACATACATACCTATGTAGCGTTTTTGTTTTGCATATTGATACTCCGCTTCCTATGGGTTTATATATCTATTGCCATATATCATTTGTAGTTCACGGTTACTGTTTGAGTTTACATATTGTCATTTTGTCATTTGGAGATAGTGAGTGGAGCTGTGGACGCTGGAAAATGGAGAGGCAAGTGGAGAAATCGGAATATTTCCGACATATTCTTCTGGATGAGTTCAGTAGAGGAGTGACAGCAGCGGAGGCTACCCAAAACATTTGCGCCTACTATGAGGATACTGCCATTGGACAGAGCACGGCAAGAAAATGGTTTTCTCGTTTTCAGGAGGATCGTTTTGATGTTAGTAACTATCCACGTTCAGAAAGACTTTCGAGGTTTGTTGACGATCGTTTAAACGCATTAATCCACAATGATCCATTTCAGTGTACTCGAGAACTGGCAGACGTGATCAACTGTGATCATCCCTCCGCCGCGCAACAAAAGTCAGATGTATGGGTACTGCATGCTCTAAGCCAAAATCACTAAAATTTGCGTGAGAACGTTTCTGCTTGCTCATCATCAATTGGCTCGTAGACATCGACCATTCCCATCCCGTATCGTTGCTATTGCGAGAAGGGGTGTCTTTATGCTATCATAACGAAAATAAAGGAATACTGATCTCAAAGAAAGCAGCAACTTAGCGTACACTGACCTGCGTGCATCCACAAAAGACAATGTTGTGCATCTGATGGAACAGCGATGCTGTGGTGTACGAATTGCTTCCCCGTGGTGTAACCATCGCTGCTGAAGTTTATTATCAAAAACTGAGACGTCTTGCAGACTCAGTCCAAGAACAACGACCAGAAAGAATGCGTGAGTTGATTCTACTCCCACTACAACGCCCGCCCGCATTCTGCTAGACTGACGAAAAACGCTACACAGGAGATGGGCTGGATAGTCATTTCGCACCTACCTCATTCACTTCATCTTACGCTCTCAGATTTTCACCTTTTCCGCTTTCTATCCATCAATCATGGAGGAACTTTCTTTCCGCATGAAAACGCTCTCCGAACGTGACTCAACGAGTTCTTCACCTCAGAAGCACGTGATTTCTACACTCGCGGAATCAAAAAGTTACCTTAGCGTTGGCAGACTGTTGTAAATAGTGCAGGATGATATATTACTGACGACTGAAGTCTCTGTAATGCGCAACTGTAGTGTTCATCGAACTTACGGGAAAACGCTACGAACTTACGCACCAACTCAATAGCACCTTGGAAAAGTTTTTCACATTTGGAAAAACCTGTGGGTAACTTTTGTAACTTCAGAAGAAGACTGCAGCATGCAGTAAGTGTAAGCTATCTTTTCGAAACGGAATAAGAAAATGTATTAAACTTCTACCAAGGTACAACACTCCCCCTTAAACAGAATTTCAAAACCGCTCCAGACTTTTTCTGGCTGACAAAGTAGCCAAAGGAAAAATGTACCGCTTATTACATTTTCGGTATTATACAGTAAGATTTCACCACCAGATATGAAGGTTTAATGTATCACTTCCTTGCTATTTACTGTATTCGCGACAAAAAATGGGGTCTGAGCACTATGGGACTCAACCGCTGTGGTCATAAGTCCCTATTCGCGACACATTTTAGGGATAGTATCCATATAATTCTGAACGTACCTGAAAAATTATATCATTATACATCACACAGTCCAGGAAACATTACGTGTTTAACATTGAGATATGTGAAAAACTAGGTTTTTTTTTTTTTTTTTTTTTTTTTTTTTTTTTTTTTTTTTTTTTTTTTTTTTAAGTGAGAGAGCAAAGAATCTGGGACCGGGGAGAGGAGGAGGGGAGGGGGGCGAGGGGGAGAGTACTGATTAACAAAAGTTCTGCTGTTTACATGTATAAGTTGTTATGAAAGTGGAGATCCAAAAATATACAAAGGAAAAATTTTTGTGTATCAGTGCGGTGCATTGTGCTAAAAATGTGTGTAGAAGAATGCATGGAAATAATGTAGGAGCCAGAAGACTGACCACAGAATGTGATTTTAAGTATAGCGAAACGTGTCTGCTCCAAATAAGTCTTTGTAAAGTCGCAATAGACGGAATAATTGCCATATTAGTTGCAAATCTGCGACTGCGTAAGACAGGCCTCAGAAACGAACAGACCATACGTCGGCTACTTAGTGCTTGATTCAGAATAAGAAGCTGGCGTTTTCTATCAACCCTCTGACACATACAGGCGTGATAGTGAAAGGCCGGCAATGGAAAGAAAGTGCGCACCTTTAGCAAACAACGCCTCATTAAGTGAAGGATCAAACACAAAACCTGCATGGGGGAGCACTGAACTTTAGTACTGCACCAAGACGACAACGACGAATCGTAGAACAGTGATTACATGCAACTTACAAACGACGTCTTTCACCTACGTATTCGTTGGGAAAAACGACGGCGAGAACCGCTATGCTATTATTCGACAGCCTTGTGCTGGCTGTAATTCCCCGACGTGCACTGAAGTGAGAAATTAGAAGAGGAGTTACGCGTAGCATTGGTAATGACAGCCTTAGCAGTGCTGTACATTTGAGGTCAACAGTCAACGGACTCTCACAGTGGTTCGATCCAAGGCGGCATATACTCGTACTTTCGCTGTAGTCTTTCCACGGTTCAATGTTTATCGCAAAGTTATCTGATGGGATTCCGGTCAGAATTTTTGGCTGGCCACCACAACAAATCCTTCCCTGCTGCATGTCTCCGAATCACGATACAATGATATTTACTTTTGCGAAAGAAGCATTATGATGTTGATCTGGTAAAGTCCAGATTTCAAGGTTTTGCTGCGATTTGGGGAGCATGCAGTTTTCTCGGACGTTCTCGTAAATCCCATGCGAATTTCTGTCTCTACTGCTATTTCTACCGTAGAATTCTATAAGTACTTGAAAAAATGTTGTATTATTGTAGTGAAATACACTAGAACGAGCTCCTACAATCGCAGCATTACTTTCATGTGCCTGTCGCCGGTCTTCCTCACCAACTACAAGAAGGATATGAAGTTTATGTGTAGTATTCAGACGCACATTTGTAGTGCTCGCACTACGTAAAGTGAAATTTATCTAATAAATACAAAGATTATGTGAATACGCACCTGTTTGCACTATTTCTGGATTTCCTCTCTCTGAATGTATAATCTCTTTATGAATGTAGCTGTAGCATAGCAAAGAATTCAATTCATAGAAAAAAATGTGCATAAGCTAATCTCGAATTAACAGTTAAGAACTAAATATGTCAGCGAAAATGTAAATGAAATATTCTCTATCTGAGCCAACACTGCCAGTTAAAAAAAAAATATGAACTTGAATGAGAATAATTAAACTCAACGCCGATGATATCCAGTTTATTTGGTTTACCTGTGGTACAATGGAAAACGCCGTGCAACTACTCAAGTGCCGCGCCGGATTAGCCGTGCGGTCTCAGGCGCTGCAGTCATGGACTGTGCAGCTGGTCCCGGCGGAGGTTCGAGTTCTCCCTCGGGCATGGGTGTGTGTGTTTGTCCTTAGCTTAATTTAGGTTAAGTAGTGTGTAAGCTTAGGGACTGATGACCTTAGCAGTTGAGTCCCACAAGATTTCACACACATTTGAACATTTTTTTAACTACTCAAGTAGTAACGGAAGATCTCAATTTCTGAGCTGCTACTAATTACAGAGATTTGCAGTAGTGCAATGTGATCTCCTAAATAAATGCAATGCAAACGTGGCTCCCATAAAATTCATCTCCCATAAAAAAGAATGTTTATCAGGTAATGGGAGCTGGACAATGACGTCGGATAATCTGAGTTACTCCCTACACAAAGATTCTTCTCAAGAAATTGTACTAAAAGAAATCATCTCAAAAAAATTTCTTGACACTATTCCATTTACAAAATTTCAACATTGTAAATGTAAATGTCGTGTGACTAGGGCCTCCGACAGGGTAGACTGTTCGCCGGGTACAAGTCTTTCGATTTGAAGCCACTTCGGCGAATTGCGCGTCGGTGGGGATGAAACGATGATGATTCGGACAACACAACACCCAGTCTCTGAGTGGAGAAAATCTCCGACCCAGCCGGCAATCGAACCCGGGCCCTTAGAATTGACATTCTGTCAAGCCGACCACTCAGCTACCGGGAGCGGACACTTCAACATTGATGGCTTAGCAAGCAATAAGAATATCTTTAAGTACAGATTACAATTACAAAAGATCGACAATGGGGAAATACAAAACTGTAACTCAACATGAAAATTTCTTCTATCAAAAAAATCCTCATGCTAATAATTAAATTCTTTTTGTCTCTTCAAATACAATAACATCAACTGTAACTGTGTCAAAAAATAGAGAGAAATTCCTGATTTATATGTGTGTGTTGATCCAAGAATGCGTAACTAAACGCTGCCTCAATGAAGTAAAATATGTTCAATCATTGCCTTAAATCCTAATCTTCTCAAAATAATATGTACCTTAGTAAATCCATCTCATTCGCTGCCTAATGACAATATTCCTTTTGTAATAATAACATCTTTCATGAGATCAATAAAATAATTCCCAAGAGCACCGTATTCTGCATCCTTTCTGTACAAGTTCACTGTCACTGCACTCCGTTATAACTCCCTATCTCCTCTCTTCGCGAACACCTCCAACTCCAACGCATCTTCGCAGAGCCAATACGACCTAACTAGTCTGCAGGCAGTACAGCATCTCTAAGGAGCCTGTACGTGCATAACAAAACAATAGAAATATTACATGCACGTCCTAAGACATTCAAAAACAAGAAAATTACGTATAGAATTATATACACACATACCTTTCAATATTCCTCGGCTTCATTCCTTGCGTACTCATATCACAGTGCAGGTGTAAAAGCATACAGAATGCCAAGAATATGTTGAGTCAGAATATTACATAGCACATAAATACTGTTATAAAAGATTAAATACTTAAGCTAATATAAAGTTTGAAACATGTGTGTTACAATGTTGTAATATACTTATAGCTAAGGGAAGTTTGCACAAGAACATGTTTGGTGGAGGCAGTGAAGACCAGTCCATAGTACAGAGCTAAAGGTGAAAATCCTAATGCTAATCAAATGACAAAAACCTATAAACACTGCATAATAAAATACAAATGAAGTTATTCACATCAGTGGAACAAAATAATCTGGGTAAGGAGTGATGAACAAAATATTGTTTGCATACTTGACATAACTGGGAATAGAAAAAGTACAGCATTAGTATACAAATACGTGTCAAAATTCAGTTACATAAAGAAATGGTTCAAACCATCATCATATATTAAAGCAATGTTCGTGTGTGTAAGACTGACATTATAAACCAGTATATAAATTCCTGTAGAATTATCGAGTTCGAGCGACTACTAACTACGAAAATAGATGAAGGGCGAGAACAAAGGATTTGTGCACAAATTTTATATGTAGGGCAGCCACAGCCGAATTATTTTGTGATCTGAATAAACAATATTGCTGCTACTTTTATAATTCTTTATTTGAAAATACCACCGGTTTCGCAAATTAATTTTGCGTCTTCAGATGGATTGAGTCAAAAGCTGGGTAAAGCCATTCCCTACATTTATATCCAGGTATCTGAAACATTGGTCTCACGAACGTGCGAACGTCTATGATAAAATGTATTGAGGACTAAGGATATCCCAATCCTTTGTTGTAGACAGCTTGGGGAGTAAACGTTGTTGTTGTCATTGTACCTGGTAAACAAAACAATTTTGTATATTGTTCTTCTGTGTCCTGTTAGTACGACTTGCTGTTGCCTGTACAGCACAGCATGATCGTGGCAATAACAAAACATTCATAAGAAATAAGGGGAATGCAAAATATATCCCAGTAAGCTGAAAATAAATACAAAGGATTAGGAAATAACGCAGCAGTGAAGTAAAATTATAAACAAATCGTAGACGAGAGCAGCACACATAATATGACTACACAAGAATTCACAGAAAGTTCCTATCCTGGCAGGAAAGACACTAACTGAAAGTCATCTTAGTAAATAAGAAAAGATTATTATGTGAATGTGCACTTGTTCGCTTTTGCTTCTGGATTGTCTCTTTCTGAATGTATAGTCTCTTTATGAATGTGTCTCTTTATGAATGTAAGCTGTTGCACACCAAAAACTTCCATTCATAGAAAGGAAATATTTGCATGAGATAACTTCACATTTACAGTTAAGAACTAAATCTGTGTGCAAGAATGACAAGCAAAACTGTCTATGATAACCTATTTTTTTTAAACTACCTTTGAACTTTTATGGGGATAATTACACTCAGTACTGTTAATTGACCTGTGAAATTCGAAGCTCGTATCTTGCGTATTTAGCTCATTTCTACAACAATATAAAACGCCGTGCAACTGCTCAAGTGGAAAAAGAAAAAAAAGATGCGTCTCAGTTTCTAATCTGCCACTAATTGAAGAGGATTTCGGTACTGAAATGCGATCTCTTAAACACACTGAAAGTTTATTGTAATTCGTGTTTGTAAGCGTGAAGTTGGTGTATGAGAAATGTGAGCACTTATTTTGATGTCAAAATATGTGAAAATTTATTTTCGAACGGAGATATGTGGAGGTCACACTACATGGTGCGAAATCCAGACCAGCCGGTACATCAACGTTACTGACATGATCTACTGGTATTATGCCTCTGAACTGATATGATGATAATTAAATTTATTTTCCTACCTGTGCACACGGAATACTCGTCTGCTCTGCAACCTGTCACTATTACGATAATGATGAGACTGTCAAAAATCAAATTTCATTTGCCATACGTATGATGTTCAATGCAAGACGGTATCTTACCAATTTTCATAAAATACCTCTCATTATGCAACTCGCACTGTGCAATGTGAGTATCCAAACAGAGTCATGAAAGAAAAGAAATGAAAATGGGGAACTTATCTTAACGCAGATAAATGAAAACCAGGACTGGAAGTTTAACTAAGTTTCATTAAGCCGTGACAACAATAAACATCTGCATAAAGTTCTCACACCTAAACCAATTATCAAAAAAATCTGAATAAGTCTCTTGTGTACAACTGCCTCCCTCGACACTTGTTTCAACTATAAGGCAAGTCCATGTGCTTCACTATAAAATTTCTACATCATATTTTAGCTATTCGCGATGTTCTAACAATAAGATACTATATTTACAAATATAAAAAACTAGATAATCTTAAAAGTTGATTTTTTTTTTCTTATTCCATTGATATAATCTCATCAAGATCTTTTCTCAAAACATATTATTTACAAATTCCTTCTTGAATAATGCTGCCTCCACTACAAGGCAGGCCAGCTTCCTTCCTTTTCAAACCAAGAACATTGCCATCTTGTCCAACGCACGCTGAAACTGCTACTCTCTTCAAATGAAGTAACCTCTGTGGCGAACATCTCGAACTGCCCCCTGACGAACACCGACAAGGTTATGAACGCACGCGATGCCGCATAACAGCGCATAAAGCTTCACTCAGAACTGCAGAAGTCTCATCTGTTACACCCCCATTTTGCGTAATACTAGTGTCGATCGTCAATTAAAGCTCATGGTGTTCACATTTGCCACTTGAGTAAAAATCTGAAACGTGATGATTTTTCTGTTATGTAGTTATTGAGAAGCCACATCAGCCACTGTAATTTACGACAAGTTAGATAAGTAATTAAAGATAATTGAGGGTCACTGTAGACCATTTTGATAGTTTTCTCTTTTGTGAAACTTAATTGAAACCTAGATTATAGATGTGATATGGCATAGGTCATCCTTCGATCCATTGTAGAACTTGGAAACCCATTCAGGGAATATTCGTTCACATATTTTGTTGAACGCAGTTGGTTTTTACCATCCTGTATTAAAACATTTCCTTTTATCAATAGTGCAATTTATAAACAATGTTTTGTGAGTAGAATAAAGTTTCCAATGGTAAACTTAACTGCTTTTTCGACGTTATTTTATCAGCTAACTAAAAATAGGAAAGCCTTGAACGCCTTCCACTAAATTTAGTTAGTATTAAGATTCTATTACAGGGAGTGCAGTGGAGCTGACGCTGAAATCATTAAGTATTTGGTTATATCATCGCTAGTCTCACTGAACTCTTCTGAACTCTACATGTCATGTGTGGTCTGGCGTCTCCTTACCAGCAACAGGTCCCAGGTTCAAACTAGTCAATTCCCTAAAAAAAAAAAAAACACGCTCAGAGCGTCGTTGCGCGAAAGTGGTAGGGAGACACGATATAGAACAAACAGACACCACGCAGAATGATAGAGTTTGTTCAAATGTTTCAGAAAATCTTATGAAGAAAATTGAATATTCTTATCAATTCAAATGAACCAAGAATGGGTACGATAAAAAATGCTTGCAATTGTCTGTTCTAAATTATTGAGAAAACTTATGATGACAACGTCATCAAATAGGAGGAAAAAAGGTCACAGTAAAACGTCACGCACATCACCGTTTTGTCGCACACAGGCTTATCACTGTTGCACCAACATGGTAGTATGAACACTTTCCTGGGGCAGACTCAGGTAGCGTAATACTTTGCCTTCAGTTTCTCCACTGACAACCTGTAGAGCCCAAAATAAGTATGTTAGTCCATGCAGACTCAGATGGGATGAGAATGAAGTGTCCTATCACAACTTCTACTGACAACCCAGAATCTGAAGACATAGTATTATTGTTGTAGAACTGCCAAAATGAGCAGTGCTTCCACTGGTCCGCGTTTCATAAGCTGAGACATGGCGGGACACTGAACTTTGTGCCACAGCAAATTTCATGAAGCCATCCAGCATAATTATTTCCATTAGGCTCTGCATGTCCGTGGTATCCAAAAGCACTCCCATGCATGTCCAGAGTACATGAAATAATTAACAAAGGAATTAAATAAGTAGTTACATACATTTTAGTGCCAAAATGAATTGTCCTGAAAAACATGGTAGTTTCCTGTACATGTTCCATATTAAAGAATCGGTATAATATAGGCGCAGCAAGAAGTGTATGTTTCAAACTTTGAAATTTATCCAGAACTACCTCGCCTCAGTGCCACACAATATTCTACCAGTCAGCTATTACATCCTGGGAGTGGTCATGTTTTTTAAATTAATAAAATGGCGGTAGAAACTTATGAGCCCCAAAAACCCTCTGAGTTGAAGTTTAGTTATAACTACAGACAGTTTTGTAATAGCTTCCAACTTTTCTGGTTTAGGTTGAATTCCATCATTGGATATGATATGACCAAGAAATTTAATTTGAGATTTGCCCAACTGGAACTTTCCATATTAACTGTGATGCCAAACTCAGCAGATACTTGTAGCAGTGAATTCAAAATACTGTCATGTTATAATCATGATTTTTCTGCAATGAGGATATCATCAACATAGTTGGTAATCCTTTCCTTTAAGTGTGCAGGAAGAATAGAGTTTAATCCATTAATAAAGGCAGAAGATGAAATGCTAAGTCCAAAGAGCAATTTACAAAACTGGCAACAGGTATGAAACCAAAGAAAGCTACATGCAGAAGTACTTGCCAAAAGCTATCTGAGATCTAAAGCAGATAACGCATTTACATCATGAAATTTCTGTAGCAATTCCTCCAATGTCTGAGGATGATTTGTTTCAGGAAGAATAATGGTATTGATTTGTCTAACAGAAAACGTATTGGCACATGTTTTTTTTCAACAATATGAAATGGGCAGTTGTAAGAACTCATGGCAGGTTCAGCGACACCTTGACCTAACAAGGACTGGATCTCATTTTTTACTCTTTTCCTGTATACTTACAGAATAGCATAAGGTGAAACAAAAAACTTTGTATGTTTCTTGACTTTAAATTCATACAGAACATTTCTGTGATACCTGGTCTGATGGCAATGGCTCTAGAATATTACTGTAAGATATAGAATAATTCTCGCCTATCTACACCAGGCCCATCCTCTACACTGTCTACTTTGTCACATATAATTTCAGAGATATCAAAAGACTGTTCCATCTCCTGAGAAGAACTTCATTTATGATCACTAGCTTCAGTGGAAAGTTGTTATGTTGTTGGAGATAAAAATTTCAAACAGATGATGTCTTCTTCCTCCATTGAAATCCAATCCTCGAATTGCAAAGAGACTAACTTGCCATCGACTTTAGCTTTCACCTCAGCGTCATTAAAGTGTAAAAAAGTTTTGTATTCAGTCAAGAAATCAAGACTTTATGTTATTTGTGTAGTAAAAGGCGACACAGTTAAGAAGTCTGCAGAGAATTACTGACTTTGTCAAATTATATCCAAATGTGTTTGGCTTTAATCTCTACAGTTTTCCCAGTAATCACATCCATAATTTTGGTTCGTTTTAGTGGAAATGCTGGACAAACAGTTAATTCCTAATATTTACTGAAAGCTGTCTCTTTGATAACCGAAATAGGGCTGCCTGAGACCAATACTGCTGATAAAAACTTTTTCAACAGAATCTAACACTATAGGATGATCTGATTGTGTCTCAAAATGTTTTTCCTACAAAAATTCCACCAAAATCCACTACCATATTTATGTTTCCTACGGGTTGTGGATTTACATCTGTTTAACATTCATTAGGCATGTAATTGGTTACCTAGTCACAAGAACACTGATTTCCCTTAAGTTTAGTGCTTGGTCCTCAACAGTCTCTATACGTATCAACAGGGTTGTGGTCGGTTTCACCTAGAATCTGTAACCAATTTTGATCACTAATTGTCTTACACTTTCATGTTGTTTAATAATGGGTTCATAATGTATGATTTTTGTGGTATGAATGGAGAAATTCTGTATATCGACAAACAAATTCCTTGCCGCATGTGCCATCAGTCATCCCTGTCATAACCCGTCACGTCTGACATTATCAAGAGCATTATTTGGTCTAATCTCAACTACTTCAGCACGTTGTTCAGGACTAAAATTTCCACGATCACACCTCTCCTGATTATTTCTTTCGTAAGAACTGTTCCTATCACGCGAACTGTCTCGTGTTTGGTTGTAATGATACTCACGTAATCTGAAATCATTGTTCACAGTTTCCCCATTTGAGTTAAGGTTTCGTCTTTCACGCCAATTACTGTTATAATTATACTGATGCCTGTCGGTATCACTATTATTGCCATATGTTCTTGGAGTCCTGAAACCACGACCTCTGTTTTATTCTCTGTTCTCTGAAATTGCAGCGACTATACGATTGATCTCTCGAATGCCAGTTGTTTGAATAATTGTGATCACGACTATTAGAGAATCGATTATTCTGTTCATAATTGTTGTTCCAATTCGCAGAATGCCCATCATCCGACCTGTTTCGTTGTGATTGGAAATTTTGTCGTTGCCGCGTCTTTATTTATTTCAAGAGTAAAATTCCTCAATGTCATCTTCGAGATTTTGCACAACATTTTGAAAAAAAGCCTCATAGTCATTTTTACAGCGTCCTGCCAAATTAATGTGTCGCTCGCGTGTCGATAGTTTAGTCAAACACATTCTTATTAATTCAGATGGATTGTACGGATTCGCCAAGAAGCTATTCTTGCGTATCATGCAATGAAAAGGCTGCAGGGCTGGAAAAGTGTGATTCTGCAAAATTCTTTAGCATAATGATACTGTTTTTGACTCTGCCTTGTGTTGCTTCACACCAGTATGCCAGTAAGAATGAGTGATAAATTTCACATTCCGTTTGGCATTCTTGTGTGCTTGCTCTCATTCTAGTGGCTGTTTCATATTCTAAATACCCACAAATATATTCCAGTTTATGACCAACTGGCCATGAAGGTGGAAGACAATATTGGAATTATTGTAGACACTCTCCAGGGTGGATGTCACTGGGAGAATTCCGCAAAACCTTAAATTTTCGAACAGTGAGGTAATATTTGAAATCAAATAAGTAATTTTGGTGAGACGACAAACTATTTTTCTCGCTACGTGAGGTATCCACGCCATCTCATCTGCGTAATATCCTACGTTCGTATATCAGTTCACATACATGCCCCAAGTCAGAAATTTCGTTAGAAGTATTAAACGCATAGTATGGCTACTGGCATAATCATGCCCGTGACTGATTTTCCATTTGACGCGTTATAATCGATCATCAAGTTTCTTTACATCAGATTTGTGCCGCTGGTTAGTGGTCATTTGTCCCTAGTCAATACGATGGAGAGGAATATATTCTTCCGACTCCGCAAAGGGAACAGGCTATGTAACATAAGCAATTTTTGTTCACGGTGCTAGACACTTGAGCTACGGCTACAGTTTTGTAACTGTATTTAGCTGTTGTATGAAACTGTTTCTTTAGCCTTAAATGATGTGCATTGATCTTGAAGATCTTGTATCTGCGTCAAACTGACTATCCTGCTGTTTTAACTGTAAAATTTCGACCGTTTCAATGTGTTCAGCTCTCGACTTTAGATTATTTATTGCAGGGTTGAACTCCCTGCGTACATCTTGCTAAACCTGTTTAGTTTCCTCGTTTAAATCAGCCAAAAGTTAGTCTCCAAACTTTTTACTATTCTGTTCCACATTATTGGCAATATCTTCTGTGACGTTATTCAAATTTCTACCCTGTTCTTTTTTGGCTCTGATAATATCTACACAAATTTTCTATCCTATTCTTTATTGTGCTTCGATAATAGCTTCAGAAAATATCGCGTAACTAACTTTTTTTTTTTTTTTTTGAATGAGAGAAAAAATGTTCCGTTAATTTGGAATGAAAATGTTTGACTAAAGAAAATCTCTTTTACGTTCATTAAAACCCACGGATAAATTTTCTCAAGGCCATCCTCACGATGGATAAAAAAATTATCTTTTTTTAATGTTACATGGTATGCAAATTTAATATAATATTCAAACAATTATTTTGCTCTGTGTGGCTTGATGCTCCAGTATGGCTGCGTACATGCAATGGCAGTGTACACAATTAAAATAATTCCCTTCAATAACACTGCACCTCTGGCCTAAAATGAAATGGAAACAATTATGAGACGCCGTTTTATATTTACTGGGATTAAATCCTTTCAATACTTTCAGAATGAAATAGCTATGAAGAAATTTTTATCAGTTGTAACAGCAATGGCGTTTCTTCTACAATGCAATTACAAATGACCAGGGCAACATTTAATTGTTATGTAATTAATTAAATAAAGAGGACAGGGAAGGTACTTTCTTGCTACTAACAAAGAAACATACTGCATTAACCACTGACACATATGTTTACCAGAAATCCTAAATACACTACATATAATATAAATAATTCCTTCACAGACCGTAATCAAAATGCAACATCAGAACCAACCAGGAATGGAAGACAAAGAAGAAGAAGACGAAGACACGAGAAGACAATGAATTATTTTCTTATATACTACGATACAGAGATAATAATAATTACAATTCTCTGAGCACATATAACGACTCAATTGCAGTCACATTGTAGTCACATGTTTGTCTAAGTTAGATTAGTATTATGAAACGATCCTTGTTCACGTGTCCCTTCCCTGTCCACATAATCATCATAAGTTGCATCAGCTACAGCTCTAACATTTCACCCAGCTCTCATGGTTCTTGACATTTTAAGCAGCAAACATAAAATAAATCTCTCACACACAGACCTACACTACATAGACGACTACTAAAACCTACTAAAACTCCCTTCCTATAAGTGTTAATGAAATCAGAAAAATATTTAAATTACCACTAACACAATTCATGAATAAATTCAAACCGAAGATTCTGATAATATCACCGTGCAATGAAATACGTACACTTCAGTAAAGGGCACAATGTAGAATATACCATAAAAATCACTGTCTGTTTAACCATACAACATTTCAAGATTCAATAAACAACAATACTTTCAACAGCCAGCTCGGGAGACCCCACGCGGGGTGTTCGGCCACCGAAATTGCAAGTCCTTGTTAGCTGGCCACTTCGGCGACTTGCGAGTCAATCATGATGAAATGATGATGAAGGACACACAACACCCGGTCATCTCGGGGCAGAGAAAATCCCTGACCCCGCCGGG
This sequence comes from Schistocerca americana, assembly GCF_021461395.2. Classification (NCBI taxonomy): domain Eukaryota; kingdom Metazoa; phylum Arthropoda; class Insecta; order Orthoptera; family Acrididae; genus Schistocerca; species Schistocerca americana. Next base: position 609,124,567 of record NC_060123.1, on the reverse strand, counting down.
AATCGAACGCGGGACCCCGTGCACGGGAAGCGAGAACGCTGCCGCAAGACCACGAGCTGCGGATAACAGCCAGTATATCATTAGCAGTAGTAAAGAACAAGAGCAAAATCACTTATTCTAAGCACAATATAACACTACAATTGCATAAAATGGAAGACTCTCACTTGCAGTATACTCTGTAGTATTTCCAAAGTTCACAATTGAGCATAAAATACTTATCACAAAATCGGTGTTCAAAGTTCTTGAGAATACACAATAGTTCTATTCCTGTACAAGTTAACATTAACTGTACTCTAGAAAAGCCGGCCGGAGTGGCCGTGCGGTTCTGAGCGCTACAGTCTGGCGCCGAGCGACCGCAACGGTCGCAGGTTCGAACCCTGCCTCGGGCATGGATGTGTGTGATGTCCTTAGGTTAGTTAGGTTTAATTAGTTCTAAGCTCTAGGCGACTGATGACCTTAGAAGTTAAGTCGCATAGTGCTCAGAGCCATTTGAACCATTTGTACTCTAGAAAATTTATCTGCATTGTTAAGTGGTCATAGATATGCAAAACAAACGGTGTTGCTCTAAGGGCATGCAGTGTATAATTACTTCAGTTGTTGCGTCTCAAATTTTGAAAGCAACTGCTAAGTCAAAGCTGAAATTTAATATGTATATGGCTGCAAAACAAAACTTTATCTGACTGCAAAAATCAGCAGACTACCATGTGATCGCGCATTCCGGCAGAGAATTTAGACGGATGAATGTTTGTTGTTGCACTTAAACTCGCGTTTGTAAGTGTCAAGTCGGTACCCGAAAAATGCGTAAAACTTAGACTGTCAAAAATCAAATTTTATTTGTCGTACTTATGATGTGCAATGCAAGACGGTAGCTTATCAATTTTTATAAAATGCTTGTTAGAATACAACTCGCAGTGTGCAGTGCGAGTATGCAAACACAGTCATGAAAGGGAAAAAAATGAAAGTGGGGAACTAATCTTAATGACGGGTAAATGATAAGAAGGACTCCAAGTTTAACTTCGCTTCTTTAAGTCTTGGCAACAATTTCCATTTTCATTTAGCTCTCACAGCTAGGCAAATTAGCGAAATATTTGATACTACACAGTTACAAATATAAAAAAAAGCTAGATAACCTTAAAGGTTGGATTTTGTCATTCTTCCATTAACGTAATCTCATCAGTATCTTTCCTCAAATCATATTATTACAGAAGCCTTTTTAAATAATGGTGCCTCTACTACACAGCAGGCCAGCTTCCATCATTTTCAAACCAAGCACATGGCCAGACTGCCCAACACGCTGAAACTGCTACTCCCTTCAACTGAGGTAACCTCTCTGACCAACATCTGTGGCGTCAAACATAGTCTTACAAAGAATATGGTTATATTGATATTACAGAGGTCGAATACATTTATCAAATTCGCAACTTCATTCACTTCCTGCAAATCCTCATGGCAAATAGGACAGCACCCTTTCAACATGCAATGCAAAATTGGCTCTCACAAAATTTCTCTCTCATAAAAAAGAATGTTCATCTGATAATGGGAGCCGGATAATGATGTAGGATACTCTGAGTTACTCTTTAGAAAAAGAAACTCTATTAAAAAAAATTCATCTCAAAATAATTTCGCGGCACTATTTCATTCACAAAATTTCACCATTGAAGGCTTAGCTCGCAATAAGAAAACCTTTCATTACAAGTTACAATTACCTGAGATCAGCACTGGAAAAATCCAAAAACGTAACTCAAAATAAAAATTTATGCTAACACAAAAGTTCTCCTACTAATGAATAAATTCTTCACGTCTTTTCAAGTCCAATGATATTAACTGTGACAAAACTTTATAAAAAAACAGCTAGAAATTCCTGATTTGGATTTCTCTGTCGACCCAAGAATTCCCAATTAAATGCTGCTGCAATAAAGTAAAATACGTTCAATCAATACCTTAAGGCCGATTCGCCTCAAAATAGTATCTTTCTTAGTAAATCCTTCTCACTCACTGCCTAATGACAGCATTACTTTTGTAATAATAACATCTTTCACGGCATCAATAAAATAATTCCCAATAGCAGCATGTTCTGTGTCCTTCCTGTACAAGTTCACGGCCACAACACCCTGCTTCGACTCCCTATCTCCTTTCCTCGCGATCAACACTCAACACTCACGCATCTTCGCAGAGAAAAGATGACCTAACCAGTCTCTGGGCAGCGCAGCGCCTCTGACGAGCTGACGTGAACAACTAAACGATAGAAATATTACATACACGTCTTAAGACATCCAAAAATAAGAAAATTACTGTAAAATTATATACATATCTTTCAAAAGTAACAGCTGCCACTGAGAATTTGTACTGGATATGCTCTCATCTTTACAAAACTTTCTGCAGATTAAAAGAATGACTGAATATCACATTCCTAGGATACTTTCTATCTCTTCATAAGAACTTCATTCCTGACAGTACTTGGTGCAGAACTATGATTTGGACTATATGTTACGGTTATAAATTCCAGAATGAGAGCAACTTAAATACATATTTTATTATACCACCACTAAACGGATATGGAGACGGAGAACAGCGGCGATGTCATTTGTAAGAGTGTTAGATTCGTCTTTGGTAGCCAAAAGCGTAGGGGTCGTGGCCACGCTGGCCCGGCTTCGATTCCAGGCTGGGGTGGGAGATTTTCTCCCCACAGGGACTGGGTGTTGTGCTGTCCTCATCATCATTTCATCCCCATGTCGACGCGCAAGTCTCCCATTGTGGCGTCTCACTCAGTAAGACTTGCACTTGGCGGCCAAACTTCCCGCCTGGGAACTCCCGGCCACTGACGCCATACGATCATTTCCCTACAGTGACCCTCAATTATCTTTAATTACTTATTTAACTTGTCATAAATTACAGTGGCTGATATGCCTTCTAAATATACACTCCTGGAAATTGAAATAAGAACACCGTGAATTCATTGTCCCAGGAAGGGGAAACTTTATTGACACATTCCTGGGGTCAGATACATCACATGATCACACTGACAGAACCACAGGCACATAGACACAGGCAACAGAGCATGCACAATGTCGGCACTAGTACAGTGTATATCCACCTTTCGCAGCAATGCAGGCTGCTATTCTCCCATGGAGACGATCGTAGAGATGCTGGATGTAGTCCTGTGGAACGGCTTGCCATGCCATTTCCACCTGGCGCCTCAGTTGGACCAGCGTTCGTGCTGGACGTGCAGACCGCCTGAGACGACGCTTCATCCAGTCCCAAACATGCTCAATGGGGGACAGACCCGGAGATCTTGCTGGCCAGGGTAGTTGACTTACACCTTCTAGAGCACGTTGGGTGGCACGGGATACATGCGGACGTGCATTGTCCTCTTGGAACAGCAAGTTCCCTTGCCGGTCTAGGAATGGTAGAACGATGGGTTCGATGACGGTTTGGATGTACCGTGCACTATTCAGTGTCCCCTCGACGATCACCAGTGGTGTACGGCCAGTGTTGGAGATCGCTCCCCACACCATGATGCCCGGTTTTGGTCCTGTGTGCCTCGGTCGTATGCAGTCCTGATTGTGGCGCTCACCTGCACGGCGCCAAACACGCATACGACCATCATTGGCACCAAGGCAGAAGCGACTCTCATCGCTGAAGACGACACGTCTCCATTCGTCCCTCCATTCACGCCTGTCGCGACACCACTGGAGGCGGGCTGCACGATGTTGGGGCGTGAGCGGAAGACGGCCTAACGGTGTGCGGGACCGTAGCCCAGCTTCATGGAGACGGTTGCGAATGGTCCTCGCCGATACCCCAGGAGCAACAGTGTCCCTAATTTGCTGGGAAGTGGCGGTGCGGTCCCCTACGGCACTGCGTAGGATCCTACGGTCTTGGCGTGCATCCGTGCGTTGCTGCGGTCCGGTCCCAGGTCGACGGGCACGTGCACCTTCCACCGACCACTGCGACAACATCGATGTACTGTGGAGACCTCACGCACCACGTGTTGAGCAATTCGGCGGTACGCCCACCCGGCCTCCCGCATGCCCACTATACGCCCTCGCTCAAAGTCCGTCAACTGCTCATACGGTTCACGTCCACGCTGTCGCGGCATGCTACCAGTGTTAAAGACTGCGATGGAGCTCCGTATGCCACGGCAAACTGGCTGACACTGACGGCGGCGGTGCACAAATGGTGCGCAGCTAGCGCCATTCGACGGCCAACACCGCGGTTCCTGGTGTGTCCGCTGTGCCGTGCGTGTGATCATTGGTTGTACAGCCCTCTCGCAGTGTCCGGAGCAAGTATGGTGGGTCTGACACACCGGTGTCAATGTGTTCATTTTTCCATTTCCAGGAGTGTATATGTAACAGAAAAAATCATCGCGTTTCAGATTTTAACTTCTCGTAGCAAATCTGAATACCTTGAGCTTTAATTGACGATCGACACTAGTATTACGGAAAAAAGGGGATGCAACAGATGAGACTTCTATAGTTCTGAGTGAAGCCTTATGCGCTCTTATGCAGCTTCGCGTGCGTTCATTACCTTGTCGGTGGTTAGGCAGCGTCAGGGGGCAGCGGGCGGCGCAGCTCCCCACACCTCGCCGTCTCGGAAGCAACTCTCTCTGACTTCTCCTTCTTCGTCGCTACTTCCACATAATCGCATCTAAATGCTCTAATTATCGCTTCTTAATTTCCTTCATTATATACTTTGGGTTTTGTGCCCACTAGTAACTTATTTTTAACTTCTGTCGACTGCGCATTATCCTCATTGAATTCGCTTTCCCTGGTTTCCATCTCAAATAGCTCTGCAATACTCATTACTTCATCCTTTCCTCCTACATTCGTTGTGCATGCCGCTGGTAATTCATCTTCCTCGTCAGTATTCTCCCAATTAATTTTGTCCCAGCACAATATTGTTATCTTCCTATCTTCGTTTTCATCAGGTCCCTGCGGTTTTGTTTCTTCCTTCTTCTCTTCTCGTGATAAGGTATTTACTTCTCTGTTCAAGGTGCTGCATTTATCCTGAGTCGGTGCGTCATTCTCTTTGGCTTGGGCCCTTAGCTGTCAATTCGAACGTTTTTCAGGGTTTGGTTGTCTTACCTCCACCTCTTCTATCTGTATTCTCTTTTCTTGTTCAGCTTGTTGATAATGGTTTCTTTGTTGATAATTTGTCGGTCTATTGGTTCTCCAATACCCGTTCCGGTTGTCATTATTCCCTCTGTAATAGTTGTTGCCGTTCCTGGGTGAATTATAGTTATTGCCATATTCTCTTCTACATCCATAACCGTTTTTTGTTGAAATCTGTTGTCGTTTCTTGGTGCGAAGTTATCACGTGGTTCGTAATTATTGTTTCTTCGTACTGTGTCTTGTGGATTCCACTGCTTTTTGCTTTCGTTTTCACGTGCGCTTCGTCTTTTTCTTGCGTCATCTTCCGAAAATATAAACTCTAGTTCCCTTAGAATTCCTTTAAATGCTTCGACGTCATTGCCTCCGCGACCTGCTAATGGCTGCTAGTATTTCAATGCTAACTTCATCGCACATAATTTAATCAACTCTCTGTCACTGTATGGTACATCTAAGCATTGATTTTTCTTTGCCATTACTTCGAAAAATTTCACGGGACTCTTCTCTCCTGAATTTTCAAATATGGGTTCTGTGATAATTCGTACTTCACTCTGTTCTGTGCTTCGCTGGACCAATTTCGTGAGAGAAACTTCTCCCTGAAATCTTCGTACGATCGGCATGTCGTTACAACATTCTGCATGGTTTCTGCGACTGTTCCTGACATGTGTGCACATATAAAGTCTAATTTGTGTGCTAGCGTCCAGTGTTCTGGTAATCCTACTCGGAACTGATCAATAAAAGTTCGTGGGTGTATTGAGTTTCCTTCTCAAAAGTGTTGGAATTTTCTGACTGTGAGGAAATGATCGTTGTCGTATTTCGTCATGGTTCCATATGAAATTCGCGATTCTTCGCCACTTTTGTTTCTGATCATTTCTCCCGTCGTTCTTTCCGGTTGTGGTAGATCCATTGGATATTGTTCACTGTAACTTTCGCCTACCCTTGCATAATATCGTTGAAGTGGTGCGCAATAATTTTCTTCCATCGGTTGTGAACGTGTAGCTGAATGCATTGCACTGTACTCTTCGCGACCTGGCTTTCTATTGTCACGTATTGGTTCGGTATCTTGTCTGGCTAACCTTGCCGCTTCATTGCACGATCCAAACTATTTAGAAACATACATTTATGGTTCTGCATGTGTTTGTGGTGCCGTTTGTTCATCAAGAATTTCGAAACGTGTTTGTTGCTGTGCAGGCTGTCTGATTTCACGTATGTTACTTTCCATCTGTGACTGAAATCGAAAATGCATGATATCTTCGTTAATTGCATGTTTTTCCGGTGCTGTTACAGATACGGATGTGGTTGCAAACTCAGTGCTTGTTCGATCCTGTTCACTACGCTCTTCAATGGTTTGCAACATCTCTGTTCACAATTTCTGAAATTGTTGCTTCGTTTGCACTTCTATTTCGACTATGCGATTATCATATCTTTTCAGCGCTGATTTGTGATACGTTTGTGTAACACACTATTTTCAACAATTTCAGGCGGTGTACCTGCTGATTGTCTAGTAATTACGTTTATCTGTTTCTCCAGTTTCTTGACTTCTCCCTGGGTGTTGTTACGTAATGTTTTGATCTCGTCCTGAGTGTCATTATGCAATGTTTGTACGACCACTTGTACCTTATCAATGTCAGTTCTCAATTGATTGTGATCTGTTATTAAGTTTCCTATCACTTCTCGAGATTCTTTTGCCTCGTCTTCGATATGACTTAGGTGTAACTGAATTTTTTTGTTTTGTTCTTTAATCTCACGCATTTGTCCCGTGGTTTCTGCTTTTTTAATTTGAATTTGGTTCGCAATTTCTTTATTTTGCCTTGTCATGGTTTCCGTCATTTGTTGTGATAATTCTGCCAGATTGGTGGGTCCTATTGCGTTTTCTTCCGACGTCCTACGCTCTGTATTTTCGCCCAAGTGTTGGTTTGCAACCGATTGCATTGAACTGTGCAGTGACACCTTTCTGCTCGAATTCCTTGTACTCTGTGGTGAGGGAGCTCTGATTACTTGTAGTATGGGTTCTACTTATTCAAGACGCAAGTTAGAATCCTCATCGACTGTCTCTCTACTTTCCTGCTCCTCTGTCGTATGCTGACCTGCGTTTTCTGTGCCTTGGCGTACATTATTCTCGTTATGGTGCGTTATCTGTCCTATTTCTCGCGATACGGAATCGTCTGTTGTACTGTCCTCTATTCTCTGTCCGTCTTCATGCTGGGTCTCTACCTCAATTCGGTCAATGTCTCGATCTACCATTGCCAATCTTTCCGATTCCCTTATCTTCTGTTTTAAAAGCAATTCACGCGCCCTACTTCGCGGCAACATGCGCTCATACGATCTCTCGCGTTTCATAAACTTTTTGCTCGCACGATTTGACACTTATTATACCCAAGACTGACAATCCATTCACTTACTTGTTGGGTCAGAACCAACTTATCAACGATGTATCCGCCACCTGTACGCTTGCATGGAAGAGAAAACTTAATTCTAACAATATTGTAATTCATAACTTAATTATGCTATTGTCTCTGCTAGATTGTCTCACTTTCTATTGAATACTTTCTTACTATCTATCGCTGCAGCTACTGTTTCCGACTATTTATACCTTTCAGAAAAAATTTTTGTTACGAAAATTTTTCAACAGGATATTTTTCTGACCTAGATGGGCATGTGGTCGACCTTCAATCATGGTATTTTACCATCCTGTCAGGGTCGCCATTCTCTAACATTCTGCTTGGTGTCTGTTTGTTTTAAGTCATGTCACCCTACCACTTTCCCACAACGATGCTCTGAGCGTGTTTTTTAGGGAATTGACTAGCTTGAACCTGGGACCTGTTGCTGGCAAGGAGAAGCCAGACCACACATGACATGTAGAGTTCAGTGAGACTAGCAATGATATAACCAAATACTTAATGATTTCAGCGTCAGCTCCACTGCACTCCCTGTAAAAGAATCTTGATACTAACTAAATTTAGTGGAAGGGGTTCAAGGCTTTCCTATTTTTAGTTAGCTGGTAAAATAACGTCGAGAAAGTAGTTAAGTTTACCATTGGAATTTTTATTCTACTCACACAACATTGTTTATAAATTGCACTATTGATAAAAGGAAATATTTTAATACAGGATGATAAAAACCAACTGTGTTCAACAAAAATGTGAACGAATATTCCCTGAATGGGTTTCCAAGTTCTATAATGGATCGATGGATGACCTATGCCATATCACATCTATAATCTAGGTTTAAGTTAAGTTTCATAAAAGAGAAAACTATAAAAATGGTCTACAGTGACCCCCAATTATCTTTAATTACTTATTTAACTTGTCGTAAATTACAGTGGCTGATGTGGCTTCTCAATAATTATATAACAGGAAAATCATCGCGTTTCAGATTTTAATTTCTAATAGGAAATATGAATACCAAGAAGTTTAATTGACGATCGACACTAGTATTACGTAAAAAGGGAGTGTAACAGATGAGACTTCTGCAGTTCTGAGTGAAGCCTTATGCGCTCTTATGCGGCATCGCGTGCATTCATCACCTTGTCGTTGATTAGGCAGTGTCAGGGCGCGGCGGGCGGCGCAGCTCCACACACCTCGCCGTCTCAGAAGCAACTCTCCCTAACTTCTCTTTACTACAATATACCACAGTTGGTTTAAGAAAAGCTATATGGCTGTGTTTTCAACTGACCAATCAGGTCTCAATGTTAACCTTAAGCTTCGCCTACAAAAATTCTATCTATCCAATGAGAAGCGTTATACTTTTCGTGGTGGGGCAATGTTTTTAATGTTTGCTACGTAACAGAGACGCGTACAGTCTCACGCTAAAACTTGCAGCTGGTGTGGCCCCTTTAGTGTTATCGTAAGATCTATTCTGTTCTTCTGGAGGGCTCTATCTTTTAACATGGGCTGGTGGGGGTCTTGGCTGTCGGCTCGCGACGTGGGTGTCTGTCCCTTATCGTAGGACCTCCTAGCCTACACGACTCTGCTCTCGGCTTCTGTTCTTGTTCCTCCCCTCGGAAGTGCGTCTGTTTCATGGTGGGAAGGTATGACATGCATTTAGGCGTTCTTGTGTTAGTCTGTGGTAATCCATTTGCTCACTCGTTGATCGTATTACTTTGGTTAATTTAATGTCATGATTTATTCGGAACTATGTGACCTACTGTCGGATTTGCTATCATGTCAGGGTTTTCATGGAAGGTGTTGGATTTTCCTGACGCCTTACACTATCATTTCCATTTCCAGGGGTTGCGCTAGATGTGTCATGTGGAGATGACCGTCTGGCCTGTACTAGAAATAAATACCCGTCATGGTGAGGGTATTTAAACCTACCTCCTGCAATATGCCGATGGCACCGTCTGCCTAGTTACTCGCCACACCCTACAAGTCTACCTTGTTTCTCTCCAACGCCACCTCAATCTCCTAGTGGAGTGATGTAATACATGGAAACTTCAAGTAATTCCATAGAAAAGCAAGTCCATGATCTTCTGTCACACCACTCCCCATTACCGTCGTCCGGGTTTCCTCCTCTCAATCGACAACTAACCCATCCCTGTGACTAACACAGTAAAGTATTTCATACTACCCCTCGATGGCAAGACAACAAGAAATGCACAACCCTTTACCATCTAACACAAAACCTATTAAAACAACTAACAGACCACTCCTTGGGTCTGCTCCCTTCTACCATTATCCTCATACATTTATCTCTCATCTACCCCATTGTAACCCACGCCATCATTGCTCTGATGTCTCCCTGCCCTAAGCTCCACAAATGTCTTGAAATCCTTGAAATACGTGCGCTTCGCTTCGCCTTCCGCATCGACCTTCCCCAGCTAGTATCCAATATGTAGTCGTCCACTTCCTTCACCTTCTCTTCCTAGAGCACGTTCGGACCCAATACATTAACCTCAAAACCCAATCACGGCACACAACGTCGTATCCACTAACCACCAATCCAAGTACCCTGCTGGGTCACTACATCTATTATCCCATCTTCCATGCACCATCACCTCTTATCCGTCCTATCCTGCCCCACTACCCAAAGATAATATCCGTTCCGAGTTATATCTTTCTTACCATCCTTAGCCACATCGCTCCTCCTCACACCATCCTACCATTTTCCCCTCTCTCCCAAACCGATTTCAGGTCGGTACTTGCGGTCCTACAAGGACCCATAGTCACATTCATCACTTCCACCTCTTTTGTGAAGATGATCATTTTCATGCGCCACTAGCTTCAACAATATACTAAAGAAAAAGTTTCATTATCAGCAATGTCAATGTTCTACCAGTAATATAAAATTATCTAAACGTTTTAAAAATCGTAACAATAATCCATTTAAGTTTATATAAAAAAATTATTTTCGTTATCAGCAATGTGAATATTCTACCTGCAATACAACATTATCCAAACGTTTTAAAAATAGAAACAATTCTCGATTTACGTTTATCTAAAAAAAAATACTTTCCTCGTGTTTTATATACTTTAAATTTTCTATTAAATAGGCAAAACGTTTGGCTGAAGAGCGGTTTTATCATCTATTAGACCGCATACTTCGTGGGAAATTGAAATAATAATAAATGAAAAAAAAAGAAAAACCGAACCAGCAGTTCGTAATCCGTTACTGAATCAATAGTCACGCCAACTCTTGAATACAGCTACGAGGCATACCTCGCTTTCTGTAATTCGTGTTTTATTTTGGAAGTCTGCTGAAGTATGTGTTGTTTAATAGTATTCTAACTGTCCTTCGTCGGCACTGATTGTGGCTCATGTTTCTTGGGGTTGTAACGTTTGTTCTCTTCTGCGTTTTCGGCTGTCAGCTTAGAGCTTTATTTACACATACTAACTCAGTGATTCACATAGTGATGAGGCTGTCACTAAGAGTCGACTCGAACCTAAAAGGGGTCCATACTAGCGAAAAAAAGTAGAGATGAATTAGATTTAGATCCAGTTTAGTCAAGTCGCAACCAAAATTCCGAATCCTTCTCATATAGCTGAATCTTGCTACTGTGCACGTCACTGCTGGTCTAATCGGCTAAGAGAGAGGGTGGAGCAACTTTATTTTAGCTCTCCTGCTTGCAACATTCGGCGACATTATTTATTATTTTTCTAGCTCTACTTCGTAAAGTACTAGCCCTTGACGTTCTCCGAGGAATGGAGAGGGTATCTAGCGCTGCCCTTCAAAGGGCCAGGAACCGTTCTGTCACTCATCAAGCGATGAATTACTGTGCGACATAACACAGTAGGGAAACCCAGTCACTTCGCAATTGTTGCAAACGCAAGGTTGTGTGCTACAGTACTGAGGTTGGCAGCGACCGGACACAAAACAAGAGCGGGCCGAAGTCGACCGACTTGTACCGATTCACAAGTAGGGAGCTCTCGTCCATCCCTTTGTGAACAGACTGCAATTATGTACTATACACCTTAAAGTGAATCGGTATTATGTCGTTTGCGAGTGCCGGAGTGTTGTTTGGGAATTCCGGGGAAAAGTAACTATTTTTTTTTAATTTTCTTTTTTACAATTCCTTCGATTACGTAGAGACGCACCGATCATGACTTGAGGATGAGAGCGCTGATTTCGAATGCTATGTCTTGTAATACTTACCTAAATATTTCAATTTTGGTCTGCAGGTAACTGATACTAAACGTGGACGAATCTAAAACCAAATGTTGGCAGTGCAGATTTTTATAGAGATGGGGCCCCTCCACGCCCGCACCAACGTGGTGACCAAACCAAAAGTTCTACTGTCACCTCCGTAAACATGTTAGTTGTCTAGTATGTGGATCACAGGATGCTGGGCTGTGATGTTGTCTGTGCGTCTGGGTAAGGCTACGCGTTAACACGGTCCATCAGGTGATAGATAGTGGACGAAACGCGAGTGAGGGTAGCGATTTGAAGAGCAGAGGAAAAAAAGTGCCATGGCTCGTGCCGTGGGAAAAAAACCTCTGCGACAGTGGGATGGGTAGTAACAGCAGTAGTGGCTTACTATCTGCGATAGTTCATGCAAAGTTGGATTTGTTAGTATAGGTATCATGCATCATTACCATGACAAGCGATGGCGATGTGTCCCAGTTGTTGCTGCTGCTGCATTCCTGGAACAATCAAGATCGTTATACAGTAGTGGGAGATCGGCCATAGATCATCTCACTGGGTGGGGGATGTGTGGAGCTTGTTTGCATGCAGTGTACGGTACGGCTTCCCTGTGTGGTGCCAGTTATTCGGCAGTGTATTCCAGCTGGATATCCAGTAATGGGACTGATTAACAGGGGCTCACCTGTGCCGTTATGTTTGCGTATGCTTGGCCATAGATGTTATGTCCTTACAAGTACGTCTTTTGGTCTTTTATGTTTCCATCTATGGTTGTGGTCGTAGTTCCCCAGATTCAGAATAAACGGGTTCTGCGAATGTCTGGAGTTTCTGTATAGTCTTGTGGTGAGTTTGTGGATTACCTCCGTGAGAGTCTCAAGTCGGTATTCCCGGTGAAGGTCCGCGATGCGTGTGTATCGTGGAGCATTGCTTATGATTTTGAGTACTTTGTTTTGTATGAGCTGCAGACGGCGCAGGCGTGTAGGCGCAGCGTATCCCCAGACAGGAGCTGCGTACGTCATCAGGGGTCGGATAAGTGTCATGTACATGGACCTCGACACCCTTCTGTTCAGTGTGCTACGCCTGTCGAGCATAGGATAGAGCTGTTTGAGCCTCGCGCTAGCTCGGTTGGTCATGTGTTGTATGTGGTCCCCCCAGAGTAATTTCCGGTCCAGCCAGACACCGAGGTATTTGACTTTCTCGCGGAAACGCATTGGACGTGCATGTAGAGTTATTGGTCTGCAGTAGCTGTGTTTGCGCAGTTGCTTCGGTCTTCTAGTGAACAGAACAGCTTCGCACTTGTCGACGTTTACTCTAACACGCCATTTCTCCAACCAAGGCTCGGCCACTCTGAGTGCAGTCTGTAGGCGTGACGTAATGTTTGATGGTTTCCAATCTTGCGCAAGGATGGCTGTGTCATCCGCGTAGATTGCCATCATTGTGTTGTGTGTGGTTGGGAGATCGTTTATGTAGAGGTTAAACAGCAGGGGCCCTAGGATGCTTCCCTGGGGTACTCCCGCGTGTATATCGTGTTGTGTTGATTGTTTTCCCTGCACGTCTGTGTTGAAACTCCTGTCTGTGAGGTATGAGTGTATTAGACGCAGCAGCCCGTCAGGGAATCCCGCGTCGCTGAGTTTGCGGATGAGGCCGTTGTGCCATAGACGGTCGAAAGCCTTTTCGATGTCCAGGAACACTGCCCCTGTAGCTTTGTTTATGTTGAAGCCATGTGTTATATGTTCAACGACCCGTAGGAGTTGTTGTGTTGTGGAGTTGTGATTCCTGAAGCCGAATTGCTCCGGTCTCAGGATGTCGGCAGTGCAGAGGCATTTCATCATTGTCGGACAAACAGTTACCTATGTGTCTTTTACGCAACGAAATGTTAACCTATGACACAATAAAATCAACCAAGCTAGAGATTCAGCTGAGATGATGCCACCCTGATAAATCGGCTACAGATTTCAAATATTTGAAGAAAAACTTCAAAAGAGACCCACGTTGAACAGCATGTTTGCTTCGACGTCGAAAGACATGACGTTGGTTTGCGAGCATCTCGGAATCTGTCCTCACTTCACAGCAAAATCTGGAAAACTGATACACTAAAGCCGTTCTGTACCACCTGGTTGAGATGTACTCAAAAGAATTCCTTTGAGTAATAACAGATTGAAAGACATATCGATGATACGAGTTTGTGACACTGAAAGAACCTTTATGGTTATTTGCAAACGATCCATTTCTCCATGCAACTGGACGAGTGAACTTAACCTGATAATGAAAAGTTATTATTGACACATGTTTGTCTTTTTGTGACCCAAGAAATCCATGAAAAACTGCTCTTCGCGAGAACTGTGATAACGGAGACTAAAGATGAAATAAAATTAATTTTTTCCAAAGATTATTTCATGGAAAAAGCGATTGCTTAATGTTAGCGCCACCAGATGGAGAACTTGCCATTTTTGGACGCTGTCGTGGATTGGTAATCACTTTAAAACAGTATGACCAGTCGTGTTCGCAGTACACCGTATCGTCCATCGATAACGTTTAGTTGCTAAAAATCTGAGAGGTAGATTACAACAGTGTCAGTTTGTCATTCACGCAGTAAATAAAACTCAGAGCAACGCACTGAATGCTAGGTTACTTGCGCAGTTATGTCAAGATAATGACAAGAAGTTTGAGAGATTTCTCCTTTGCACTGAAATACGCTGGCTCTCAAAGGGATTATCTTTGACAAAATTTTTCTCTATTTTTGAGACTGTTTTAGACTACTGGGTACTGAAAATCCAATTTGAAAAGAAAATATAGTCAAGTGGAAACCAAGCATTGCTTATTCAACAGATTATTTTACCAAATTTAATGAGATTAACTTGCAATTGAAAGTTGACTGTCTGAATTTTGTTAAAAACAAAGTCCACCGTTTCAGCTTTTCTTGCCAGAATCAAATTAATGGTGAAAACATTGGACGGGAATGGCGTGATTTTTTCCAGTTTCGTAAACTGTCACAGACAAGCTGCCAGGATGATGTTTAAACCTATGTTGAACATATAAATGTCATTCAGACAGATTTTGGAACTAGGTTTGAGAATGATTAATCCTTGCAATGATATTCAAGATACGGATGTCATATTAAACTAACAGCTGATTGGAATAAACACGAACGAAGAACTTCAGTTTAGAAAGGGATATCAACAATAGTGGGTTCACAAAGACATACTTATTACTTATCCTGTATGATGGACCATCGCGTGAAGCGTTTCGCTTGCTTTTCCTTCTTTGTATCTCGCGGAAAGGGGTTTCATCACGGTTGTCAATCTTCTTACAAAAATTAGAAACAGGGTCGAAGTCTTTAAGTGTCGATATTTAATGTTAAACCTAACTAAATTGAAGACAAATATTGAAAATTTGCTAATAAAGCATCATACTCATCTCTCTAATTAAAGACAATTATGTATTATTTTATAAATCTGCAAAACTTAACACCAACCTACACTTCTGCTGCTAAACCTATCTAATTGAGGAACACTGTAACTGTAAAATGCGCATTAGAAGTTTATGAATTTTCTGAATTTTCAGTGTATGCATGGCAGGGGTTTACCCGAAATAGAAAAGAATGGCACTTGGTTTACGAGACAAAAAATTGCGGGGTACTTCTGCGTTAAGAGGTTCCCATCAAAGAAATTCCAAGCATGAAAGGCAGCAGATTTGAAAAGAAAGCTCTCCAGCTGCGTCATGCAGGTAATGAGTCTGATGGAAAAAAAAAAAAATTGGCCAAGTGGGAATAGGACTTGTACTCTGAGGGTTCCGTTCAAACTTAATTATCTATAGACATAGTCCGTCCGTTGCGGGAATCGAGAATCTGGACGACTTTTGCCTGTTATTGATCTCGATACTGGCTAGACAACGGTCCCTGGAATTCCTAGACTTCCGAGAGTGTTTCAATTTTAAGTTTTAAGTTTAAAATTTTTCCGGAATTTTGGATTTACTATTGCAATTCCTCAGAAAAAGAGGTGTTCACAGACAGACTGTCGGATAATAAATGAAGAGAAAAATATTTTTCTTGTACTGACAAATTAACAGTTTTCAGATGTTTTTTCCTTACCTGTAGCACGAAACCTTTCTTCTTGTCAAATTTCGCTATTCCAGGTGAACGGGAAGTGCGCTACATATTTTGATGAGTGAATTTGCGAGTATTAAAGTAAGAGACATAAATTACCATATCTTTTGACTCCTATAACTTAGAAGCTTAAATCTCTTACACCGCCAAGGGACTATAGACCTCAGCATGTGACGAGTTTCAACTTGATACGTGTACGTGTTCCTGAGAGAAAGGGGTCTTAACAGAGGGACAGACCGACAGAGACACAGACTGACAATAAAGTGATCCTAGGGCCAAAGAAACTGGTATAGCCACGCGTATTCAAATACAGAGATATGTAAACAGGCAGAATACGGCGCTACGGTCGGCAAAGCTTACGTAAGACTAAAAGTGTCTGGCGCAGTTGTTAGATGGATTACTGCTGCTATGGAGGCAGGTTACCAAGATTTAAGTGAGTTTGAATGTGGTGTTAACAGTCGGCGAAGGAGCGATGGGACACAGCATTTCCGAAGTAGCTATGAAGTGGGGATTTTCCCGTCACTTCACGAGTGTACCGTGAATATCAGCAATCCGGTAAAACATCAAATCTTCGACATCGCTGCGGCCGGAAAAAGATTTTGCAAGAACGGGACCAACGATGACTGAAGAGAATCTTTCAGTGTGACAGAAGTGCAACCCTTCCGCAAACTGCTGTAGACTTCAATGCCGGGTCCTCGGCAAGTGTCAGCGTGCGAACCACTCAGCGTAACATCATCGATATGGGCTTTCGGAGACGAAGGTCCACGTGTGTATCCTTGAAGACTGCACGACACAAAGGTTAACGCCTCGCCTCGGCCAATCAAGACCGACACTGGACTGTCGGTGACTAGATATATGTTGCTTGGTCGGACGAGTCTCGTTTCAAATTGTATCGAGTGGATGGACGTGTACGGGTATGGAGACAACCTGATGAATCCATGGATCCTGCATGTAAGCAAGTAAGCTGATCAAGCTGGTGGTGGTACTATAATGGTGTGAGGCGTGTGCAGTTCGAGTGATAAGGGACCCCTGACACGTCTAGATGAGATTGCGACAGGTGACACATACGTAGGCATTCTATCTGATCACCGGCATCCATTCATATCCATCGTGCATTCCGATGGATTCGGGCAATTCCAGCAGGACGATGTGACACGCCACACGTCCAGAATTGTTACAGAGTGGCTCTAGGAACACTCTTCTGATTAAACACTTCCGCTGGCCACCAAACCTCCCCAGACGTGTACGTTACTGAGCATATCTGGGATACCTTGCAACGTGCTGTTCAGAAGAGATCTTCAACCCCTCGTACCCTTACGGATTTATGGACAGCCCTGCAGGATTCATGATGTCAGTTCTCTCCAGCACTACTCTAGACATTAGTTGAGTCCATGCCACGTCGTGCTGCGGCACTTCTGCGCGCTCGCGAGGGCCCTACATGATATTAGGCACGTGTACAAGTTTCTTTGGCTCTTCAGTGTATTAGGGTTTGTACCGACTGAAGTAGAGAAACCTAAAATGAGCAGTTAGAGAAGGAAAGTAAATGATTAAAGGGAAACCTTGTGCCTAAGAACGGAGGGGCAGAAAAACTGGTCAATCTGCACCTGGCATGTCCGCCCATGACATAATTTTCATGACGCACTCGTCAGAAATTCCCTAGAAAGAAACCGCAACTGACTACATACCTAGATTTCAAACGCATTGGCTTACCTGTACTTGCAGCTGAGGGGCAAGAAATCGTGGTAGGACGTCCTTTACTCCATTCTGACATAAACTCCACAGGTTTAATAAGAAGCTTACTCAACTCTATGACAAATATGTCCCCCTAAAGATCGGAAAAGCAAAAAGGAAACCTACCTCTTTGTTAACTGAAAAACTAAAACAGCTCATGAATCTTAGGGACGCTAAACGTCTGATAATCAATCACTTACAAGCAGAAGCGGAACAGAGTCAGACAAGCTGTGAGAAATGCAAAACTCAGGCATGCCCATTCATTAACCGCCAATGGTAGTAGATCAGCTGTCCTATGGAAAACCGTTTGTGGTCTTGGTGTAAGCAGAATATAAGTTGTAGCTGATACCATTGTCCTAGCCGATGAAAAAAAAATGGCTCTGAGCATTATGCGACTTAACTTCTGAGGTCATCAGTCCTCTAGAACTTAGAACTAATTAAACCTGACTAACCTAAGGACATCACACACATTCATGCCCGAGGCAGGATTCGAACCTGCGACCGTAGCGGTCGCTCGGTTCCAGACTGCAGCGCCTAGAACCGCACGGCCACTCCGGTCGGCTAGCCGATGAACTGGAGTTGTTCTTTACATTACAAATGAACCAAAAATGAAACAGAGACATATTTATCATTTCATGGGGGTAAACAACTGTAGCCATGAAAAATTCTATCTAAAGCATGTTACTTGCAATAACGTCAAAAAAGCCATCATGCATATCAGATCAGCATCTACTGCACACGATGGCATCACAGTCATAATGTGAAGCTTATTATTGTCCAACTACTGTCTGCTGTAACGCTATAAGGTATCTTCAACTAACAATGAGGCCTGAAAACAGGGATTAGTTTAAGCCATTACCTAAAAGGAAGGTTGCCACAGCACACTCTGACCAACGTTCTGTTTGCATTCTTCCTGATCTGTACAGGGCTTTGGAATGTATAGTCCACGACCAGTTAACAAACTACTTAACTACTTAGAACTTACCAGACGAATGGCAATCAGGCTACCAACACATCGCTGCACAACGTGTGCCTTAATAAAGGTAACAGATTATCTGAAGCTTGCCATGGATGCACAAGAGGTAATATCAATCGTTTCTTAGACTTCAGCAAAGCCTTTCACACTGTCGACTACGATATTTACTTGCCTGACTTAGCAACCTCAATTTCTCGCCAAGTGCAGTGCAATGGCTTCACTCATACCTGACGCCTCTCGAGTAATGTGTCATGTTCATCTCCATAACGTCGCAACGGAGGCAGGTAGTATGAGATATCCCCCAGGGTTCGGTATTAGGTCCTATACTCTTTTAATTGTACGAGAAATATGTGTCATCAGTTTTGTCCTGCCAAAAATACCACATGTAATCTGATGACCTGCAACTGTATCTATGTACAAAACCAATAAACCTGAAGGCAATTATCGAGAATATCCATAGTGACCTGCGTCCACTATCAAAATGGGCGCAGGATATAGCGTTAATGTTCGACGATACAAAACACAAGCGGTACTGGTTGGTCGTTCTAGCCTCCTAGCCTGAAATATCGCGAATCCCTACAGTCTTTAACCCAAGATGGGATAAATATCATTTTCTCTCCTTCAGCAAAGAGTCTAGAAGTAATAATAGATGAAAATCTAAATTAGAATGATGACTTAACTGCAATGTGAAAGAAGGCATCTGCTTTTCTCCTTTCCCTGCAAAAATATAAAAAGCTCTTCCCTCTTGACCTGAAAAAGAAACTTCTACAAAGACTTATATTCCAGTCAACAATTACACCAATGTCATCCAGTAAGGTCTTTGTCAGGAAAGCTCACAGCTCCTGGAACTGACTGTGAATGCGTGTCTTCGTTATATTTCTGATGTTCGAATATTTGATCGCACTTGACTATCATATGCGCACTTATCCTGGCTGCAAGCAGACAAGCGCAGAGATTTTCATACCTTCTGTCTACTGTAATGCCTTATCAATGAACACTATCCCTTATACCTCTTCTCGACCTTAATCCTCTTGTCTGACCAACAGGGCAGAAACATCCGCTCCCATCAGAACAAAATCCTTTCTCTCCCGCTTTATCGTTCAGTCACTTTTTGTAAGTCCGCAGTACCTGCAAGCTAACTTTGGGATAACTTCTGCATTATATTAGAGAACTAAATAACATCTCCAGCTGCAAGAAGACCGTTAATGAGATATCTACTAAAGCAATAATAAAGATAATCATTTTCCCTATCTACACTCGTTACCATTGTACATGCACCATTCCAACCTAATCTCCCCCATTTCCCGATATTGTTAGCCGCTGCTGGCTTCTTAAATTTTCTTTTCTCCAGAAATCGCTATGTGGAAAAACAAGTATTTTGTACGCCTATAAATTCTTCTTATATCTGCCAGTATGAATATTGTTATTATTGTCATTATTGTTGTTCTTAGTGGCAGCAGCTGCAGTAGTACACATACTACCACTATTAACTTTATTAGTTCACAGTCAGTATATTTTAGTCACGCGCTCACACTTCATACACTCAAATAATTTTAATACTCGTTGTTATATTAAAATTGTTATTTCTTTGGTAACTATGATGTTAAAAAAAGGCACTGTATGTGTGAAACCCTGTTCCGATATAAGGGACGGCTCGATGTCCTTAATCAGACCAGATCAAATGAATAAATAAAATAAAATGAAATAAAGCTAATCACTGGTAAGCCAGATGGCAGACTGAAATGCTTCAAATGGCTCTGCGCACTATGGGACTTAACTTCTGGAGTCATCAATCCCCTAGAACTTAGAACCACTTAAACCTAACTAACCTAAGGACATCACACACATCCATGCCCGAGCCAGGATTCGAACCTGCGACCGTAGCGGTCACGCGGTTCCAGACTGTAGCGTCTAGAACCGCTCGGCCACGCCGGCCGGCTGCCAGACTGAGTTTCATTGCAAGTATACTGAGGAAACATGGTCAGCAATCAGTGGAGATAGCTTACAAAATAATCGTTGCACCGATACTTGAATACCATCCGTACCAGACAGGATTGATAACGGAAATATAGATCCAAAGAAGAGCAGCGGGTTTCGTTACAGGTTCATTTGGCAAGTGCCTAAGCGTCACGGTAATGCTCAGTCAATTCCTTTGGCAGATGCTGCAAGAGAGGCGTCACACATCACTGTGTGGTCTACTTTTAGATACAAGAAAGCGTTCGTTGCTAGAAGAGTAGTCTAATATTCACGGTCCAGCCATATTGGTGTGATCACCGCCTATATCAACGTGCAGAGACCACTCACGTGCGGCAGGTGGCAGCACTAGCAGCGGAGGGTATATCAGCCATGCCGGTGGTGGTGGTGGTTAGTGTTTAACGTCCCGTCGACAACGAGGTCATTAGAGACGGAGCGCAAGCTCCGGTTAGGGAAGGATGGGGAAGGAAATCGGCCGTGCCCTTTCAAAGGAACCATCCCGGCATTTGCCTGAAACGATTTAGGGAAATCACGGAAAACCTAAATCAGGATGGCCGGAGACGGGATTGAACCGTCGTTTTCCCGAACGCGAGTCCAGTGTGCTAACCACTGCGCCACCTCGCTCGGTAGCCATGCCGGGGAATGCAGAAAACAGTGCAAATTTGACGTAACGCACAAACGGAGTGTTCTATCTGATGACCAAAAGGGCATTATCGCATGCTTTGGACCAAGGGTGAAAGCATTTCCGAAACAGCTGTTCGCGTACCTCGTTGTCTGAAGTACACAGTCCATGGTGCTATTCAGAACAGGGACCTGTGGTGCACCAAGGGCTATGAATGACAGGGGCGAACGACGCCTGCGAAAATGGGTGCGGCGAATACAAGTGTAACTGTTGAACAACTGACCGTCGAGATGAATCAAGGTGCTATGAACAGTGCCTCCTCAACGTCCGTTCAGCAGACCTTGCTACTTACGGGCATTCGTAGCTGGAACCTGGTTCATGCACCCATGCAGACTGCTCTTCATCGGAGACGAAGGCTGGAATTTGCGCGCCGGTAGCGCAACTGGACGTTCAACAAGTGGCGATAGGTGACCTCTTCAGGTGAATCACGTTTGTGCTCCATCAGACAGACGGCCGTTGACGCGTAGGGCGTAAAACGTCCTAAAGCAAACACCGCGCAACAATTGTAGGAAAAGTCTAGGCCGGAGGAGGGAGCGGTATGTTCTGCAGAATGGTTCAAATGGCTCTAAACACAATGGGACTTAACATCTGAGGTCATCAGTCCCCTAGAACTTAGAACTACTTAAACCTAACTAACCTAAGGACATCACAGACATCCATGCCCGTGGCAGGATTCGAGCCTGCGACCGTAGCAGTCGCTCGGTTTCAGACTAAAGCGCCTAGAACCGCTCGCTCATAACGGCCGGCGTTCAGCAGAATGTTTTTGTGGCATTTCTGGGTGATCTCGTCATTGTGCAAGGCACAATGGATCAACACGAGTATGCATCTATCCTTGGCGACCATATCCAGTCCTACTTTCAGTTTGATTTTCCTCGGCACGATGGCATCTATCAGTAGGACAATGTAACGTATCACACAGTTCGCAGGGTGTACTGTCCACCAACTACTCGGATTAAAACCCTATCGACAATCTGTTGAACCATCTCGATCGGGCTCTTCGCTCCATGGGCCCTCAACTGACAATCGTAGCGTGGAGTCGGTTTGACTCCACTTCCCAGTCGGACTTTTCAGACCATAACTGACTCTCTTCCTGCACGTGCGCACTGCAAAAGGTGGTTATTCATTAATGTGATGGGCAGTGCAGTAAGAGCGAAAGCGTCATGGAGATTCTCAGCCAACTTCAGTGACAGTCACAGCTTACGCTACAGGAAGAGTAAACCAATATATTGCTTCCTTCTACGTATGCCGCGCGAAGGCCAAGGGCGTAACATTAGCTTCGATCTTTCTCAGAGTGTTACCAGGAATCGTTCTTTCCTCGAAACGTTCGCCATTGGATCAGCGAAGTCACAATGGTACAGAAGCACTCTCTGCCACACAACGTGAGGTGTACCGATGTAGAATTTAAATCAGTCACCGAAGTGCATGTGTGTGCGGCCACAGGGAAAAAATGCCGAACTCCGGAAAAAGAATGCCCGATTTACCAAATACTCCTGCAGAGAGAAACAGAGCGAACTGATTGCGGCCGCTAAGGAACGGACGCAAACCAAAGACAGGAAAATAAACACAGTAGATGGACAGGCACATGTGAAGAGATGGGAAGGGCCATTGACAGAGTTTCCAGACACAAATGCATCGGCACATAACGCAACGCACTCGAATACCTTCTCTGCCAATCAGCTTCGACAGTTCGAAGGTAAATGAGAAAATTGTGACAAAAGACCAACACTTCCTACGAAATGCTACAAGTATAGCTGCAGAGGGCGGACACGGCAAGCAGTGGACCATTAAACACGACAGCCGAGAACCCATATGACCAAATTTCATCAACACGTTGTGTCAAATATTAATATACAGCATTTGCCTCCTCTCAGGCTTGAAATCTGTGGTATCGATAGCTACGATGCCACGGCTTAGGTACCAGTTAAGTTGGCACTACGACACAGACACCGATGACAGCGCCCTCTACCCAGCGCTGGAGAGCTCTTCGAGCATCGCTACCGATTCTCCCCATTTCATCAAGTGCAGCGATCCAGGACACTGGTGATGGGGAGCTCGTGAATGAGTCGTTCAAATGAACGCTTCACTCCTTTGAAGTGTGAACTAACCATTCAATTACAATGAACTGGTACTTCAAACTCTTCACAGATAGCACACTCCACACCTTTTTTCTAGTTCACTCACTCTCTTTCCCTCTCCCTCTCCAACTACATCGACGCTACGTCACCCATCCTCCCTTCCCTTTAGTCCTCCCTCTACTGCCTGTCGACGAATCGCGCGGTGTTTGTGGGGAACGACAGGTTTAGGAAGGGTTGGGGAGCTGCTTCCTGCAGTGCTGACATCATTACCCGTGACTATTTGTGCAGTTCAGCTATTCTTCGCGTCTACGGGTAGCCTACCGGTGGCAGCGCTTGCAGACAAATGAATATTAAAGATACAAACGAAGAGGCTGGCTGTGTGAGCACGCACAGCCAACATGAAAATAAAAGGTTTGTTAATAACACTGAAAGAGGGATTTTACCTGAAATCGTACCAATGACTACAGGTGACAGTTTACGTTTTGAATCTGGAAGGTTATTATTCTCAACAAAACTAAAATCTACAGGAAAACTTCTCAATAATTACTTAACGTAGTTATATAGATTTTGTGACAGTGGTAAACATACTCATTCCATTTTGGATTAAATTTTTAAACGAGCATAAAATTGGACTGCATTTCGTTGGTAGCCCTAGTTTTCAGTCCACGAATACAACAAATAATATTTCATTTGGGCGCTTCGTGAGAAAATGCCGAGCAAGATTAAATGTAATACCTTCTTTATATGTGACAGGCAACAAGTACTACAAAGCTATATTGTACGAGCGAGGCGAAGCGAGCGTAGCCGCAGCTGAACGGCGAACTGGGCAACTTCGCCAGGCTTCCGTACTTCGTGAACGAACTACTTCATTTGAACGCTTTACGGCAAAGAGTGAAATGAATGAACTAGTTCAGGGGAATGAACGAGTTCGGCCCATCTCTACAGGACACTTCGCATCAGCACCGCACGTTACTGCCCACGCGCCACCTTCAGGCCGAGATTCAGGGGAAATATTCAACTTACTTTTGGAGACAAACAACTACTTACGGGTCCAATTTATAACACACAAAGAAATTTAATGACTGCGAGATAGACCCTGCACAGTTATACAGGTAATTCCACGAAATGAGAGGTTAAGCACTGCAGTGTCTTCCGCAAATGGAAGGGCACTTGCCCCTTGCTGGAATCTAGCGAGTGGTTTTATTCATTACAAAATTTTCTCGAATTTCTAACTGCAGATTTAACGTTCCCATGACGAGAAATACTGCAGCCTTAGCAGTAATTTTTTTAGTTGTCGCTATGTTCACCGGAATTACGCCAATTCGTTTATGTGGCTGCAGTTGTTGCGCTGATCTGCTGTCAAGATAGATACGAACCTTTATAGACCTGTGCAGAAATAATGTCAGTCGCTTCCTCGTTGGGCCCTTAACGAGAAGAATGGTGGCGGTCCAACACCCTCACCCACAGATTCCGTGGCTGGTTCCCAACACACAAACACGAGAGCATAAAGGAATCACAACAGTGGTTTATCATTTGTCTGCGAAAAACAAGACCCCACGATGGCAGGCTGATTCGGCATTCATTTTTACACGACTGAGCTGTTGTAGTGCACTCGGAGGAACAGAAGTCTACACTGTAGATACTTAATTCCAAACACACAACTCGAAAGAAGATACCATTTTCAACGCTGGAGATGAGAAAAAAGTGTGAAATTACAAAGATATGTGATTTCTAGGACTAGGAACTTCTCCGAGGCTATGGGCACAACACAGCATCACATACAATCACAAAGCTATGAATTCTGCATTCCAACTGGCGCGCTGCACGTTAATACAAGAAACCTGAGAGACTAGGATTGTCTTAGATGCTAAATGTCGATTCTACGGAATTAAGGATGATTTCTCACATTCATGTAATCGTATATTGGGCCTGGTCAATACTTTATCAAACCAACTCAAATGAATGTAAATCTAAAAACACGTTTTTTTCAACTGCAGTGACGCCCACAATAAAAAAAAATAAGCTGTGAAACTAATTCAATAAATCGAATACCATGAACAAAATCATAGTGTTATAGGTGGCATCCAAGCTGAACAAGCGTTTATCAATGTTTATTCCCTCTTTTTTCTCTTTGAAGGGAGTTATGTGGGATTTTTTTATATCCTGCAATTCTTCGTCAATCACTCTGACTTTTTTCCTTATTTGAGATTTTATTTTTCAGTTTCAAGCTGACATTATGATAGCATGAGCAATTTAGTTTTGTGCAAATTTTCTAGCTTTATTTCTTAGCTCGTTGGATACTCTGCATTTAATCATATTAGGCGGCAATTTCACATTGTTGAATCAAAAATTTGGCATCCATATTCACATTAATAACTTAAAAAAGTACCTGTACCAAAACAATTGATCTTAAAATACTAAGTAGATAACCATTAATATTGTGAGATTCGGTAAGTTCTGTGTACTTCTTTTCAAATTTTATTCTTGGACACAACGAATTTTTAAATTCACCGAAACAGTTACATCCAAACTCGGAAGTTTTGAGTCTTGCCCCATCTTCGAAAAATTTCTGCGGATCCCCTGATAGGCAAACTTGCAGGACTGAACAACTTGCTTATTACCTTGAGACATGTCGTCAGACTCGTGGAGCTCAACATTATGGAGGCCGACCGAGTATCTGTAGAAAAAAAGAATGTAAATGTTCGTTTGTTCAAAATCTAGGATCTCCAAAAATTGTTAACCGATTGCTTCGAAATTTTGGCACAACGTTACATTCTAATAAAGGCGTGTTTTAGGTCCTTAGTCTTTAATAAACATGATACAGATCTAAAATTAATTTTCTGATATTTTTAAGAATGTTTCCTCGTCATTAAATTTATAAAAAATTATATATTACATTTTAAAAATAGGCATACAGAAACACTCGCATATTCCAGTGCAACACTGAGTCAAAATTTCGAATAAATCGAATGAAAACTTTCGGAGATTTGCAATTAGGAACGTCTATATTTTCTGTATAAGTACAAACGTAGACGTTCATTTCTTCAAACTCTCAAACCTCCGAAAGTTCTTCATGGATTGCTCTAAAATTTTAACACAACGATGCATTCGGATAGTCAAGCGCTTTTATAATATCTACTGGAACGTCATCTGGTGTATATGTAATATATCATATGTAATAAATGGGAAAAATGTTAATGTTGAGAACGATGTCTTTCGTGACAGCACTGTTCTATAAATCATTCTCGGGCTTCTTGCAGAATCAGTTCAGGGTAAAACCTCGAGCTATCGACGATTTCGTCCATCGAATTCGTCGGAGGCAACAAACTGTCAAAATTACTGCTATGGTGGCCCTATACAGCCCTATCGCCGGTCTCGAGAAAATGATTGTACGTGGTGCACTCACTTCCAGTCGCGTACACAAACGATAGAATGTACGTGAAATATTCATAACATCCCTCACATTGCATCCACAGTTCGACAAAATGAAACAAATTTTTGGCAAGTGATAGTATGCAACGCAGAGAGCGTTTTTCCATGTAGCTAACATGCAAACCTTTGTTATCTACTGCGATATACGAGTGATTACAGATTTCTTTCGATGAAGTATGGGTTTGAAGTAACATGAATAATGAAATCACACTTTTATATTTACACCGAGCATAAACCTTTCATAAGGTATTGACCTAATATGTCCTCAGTTGTTTGATTAATAGTAGATTTTTTCGGGAAACTATCACAGTTGCAACTAAATTAGCATGTCAGTGAGATGGAATTGTGTAAATCCTACTTTGTTTTTGGAAAAAAATCTAATTTCAACATGGCAATAAGAGAAAGAAAGGATCGTGTACAAAATAGGCGAAAATAAGTCTCTCCTTCTGTTGCAATTTTAGCGTAATCGTACACCCATTGTGTTTTTAATTACGAACGGTTGACTTGTCGAATTATTTGTCTTACTGGTGTAACCTATTAACACTATAGTTTGCAGACTGGCTAGTAATGAGTTACAAGCTCTGCTTGATGGGCGCACAGTCTAACAGTTAACAGTCACGACACAATCTGATTACCGTTTTGACACCTGGAGCGATACTAGCGCTCCGAGCGGTGAGAAATTAGACGATCGCATGCGACGCAAAGATAATGTTTCGTTTTAATTATTTTCTACCTAATTAACAAAATAGTTTTGTATTTTTGCGTTCTAATCGTTAGCAAATTACCAAGAGACGTGTATTATCGTGAGATACACGAGAAAACAACCGAACGACACTGATTCAATGACGCAAGCTAGAATTCATCAATGAAGAAACACTTTCGAATATGTGTTTGTATGCAGTTTATTCCGCTGAAAGTAAGAGAATATAATCGAATATTTCATGCATGAGAGGAATATATTTCTGTTGTTGTCTCTGGTTATTATCACAGGCACTTTCCTTGGCACTTAAATATTTTTATGGACCCCTTTCTTACTATTCACTCGACTTTCTAATACACTAATATTTTTGTAATTGTAATTACTTTTGTTTCAAGAGCAAATGTGTTGAAGATTCTTGCCATTTGTGGCTCAGATTTAGCAACAATAATGTGGAATTGGTTCCTTCTGTGTTGGGATACAGTTTTATTGCTTTTGACAATTTATTATCACGTCTGTATAGGTTTTCTTTAAGCTACAGGTGTGGTGGATTATTTGTTACGTTAAATAATGTATTCACTGATTTGGTTGACAGTGCAGCGAACAAAACTCTGCTTTTTTAGGTAGATATTGACGTCTTTCTGCAAAAGGTCACGTCTTGTGGTGATAACTAGCAATTTTTTTGTTTTTAAAGGAAAACGGCATCATGCAGCAAATGCCTCTACGTGGCAAGAGAATAGTAAATAAACTGTTCTGTAATGTTCTGTTACGTGTTCAAAGAGATTTCGGAATTGCAGCCCACTCACACTGATTTGTACTTGCACTCTTCAAGTTGCCTTCACCCATCCTAAACCATGAGTGTGCTTAAAACACTTGTACACAGACCCCGTACGGTGTCGGATGCAGATAGTTTGCCGTAACAGCTTATAGATTTAAAGATAGTGTTCAGAGACAATCGATACTCTACCCAGCAAACTAAGAGGGCATTCTCAGCTGAAACCAAGAACTGGGAAGTGGATAAAGAGGAGAATGCGCCAGCAACGTCCCTAGCTTTTCGGCCGGCCGGAGTGGCCGAGTGGTTGTAGCCGCTTCAGTCTGGAACCGCACTACCGCTACGGTCGCAGATTCGAATCCTGTCTCTGGCATGGATGTGTGTAATGTCCTTAGGTTATTTAGGTTTAAGTAGTTCTAAGTTCTAGGGGACTGGTGACCTCAGATGTTAAGTCCCATTGTGCTCAGAGCCATTTGAATCTAGCTTTTCTTCCGTGCGTTGGAAATATTACCTTCAAAATAACAAGAACACGTAGTAATTTTCAGGTGAAAGTGATTTTCCCCCCACCACCTAAGATTTCGGACCTGCTGGGATCAGTGAAGGATAATTTGTCATTGCGGAAGGCGAGAATCAGCAAAATACTTTGGCAGTTTGGTATGGCCTATATAGGACAAACAACACGTCGGTGGAAGAACGCTGGCCGGAACATAAACGTTAACACTCGTCTTTTGCAACCCAGCAAGTCTGCAATTGTGGGACACTGCATCTCCACCGGACATTCAATGGAGTACGACAAAAAATCAATTTTGGCCACAGTATCACCTTTTCAAGACTAAGCCGTTGAAATACGCATCGAGGAAAATCTAATGAAACGTGACAGCGGCTGCCAGCCGGATAATGCGTGGAATTCCGTCATGAGCGAGATTTGCTACAGACGAAGACGCCAGAACACTCCGACTGCTGAGGCGAGAGGCAACGTCGAAGACATCTGATCTTCGCAGTTACGCCAGCGAGGGCGCCGCCGCCGGGCGATGTGGTCCATCTGTCACCGTGACTCTGATGCATGCGCGGCAATACTCTTATCGATCTATGCAGTGTGATTCCGCAAGAGTCTGCTAAAATGTAATAGGATACAGACAACGCTTCACTGAACGATTTGAGGTAGGGAGCCTGGGGCTGGAGAAACAAGCTTATGTAGATATGGAAGTAAACTTGTCTACCGCTTTGTCTACCATTACTGTTTTCCAGCTTATTTAGAACTAACATCAGTACAGGTTAACACGTACTCTGCTGTTTATTTCCATGCACATTCTTTTATTTCCTGCGAGCAAACAAGGAGGACGAGCCTGCTACCAGCCGGCCGCGGTGGTCTCTCTGTTCTAGGCGCGCAGTCCGGAACCGTGCGACTGCTACGGTCGCAGGTTCGAATCCTGCCTCGGGCATGGATGTGTGTGATGTCCTTAGGTTAGTTAGGTTTAAGTAGTTCTAAGTTCTAGGGGACTGATGATCACAGCAGTTGAGTCTCATAGTGCTCAGAGCCATTTGCACCAGTCTGCTACCAGAAAGTCATGTTTCAGGTTTTCTTTACTTATCCATGAGGTAAAAATGGAAATTTGTGGTAAGGTCTTATGGGACCAAACTGCTGAGGTCATCGGTCCCTAAGCTTACGCACTACTTAATCTAACTTAAACTAACTTACGCTAAGGACAACACACACACCCATGCCCGAGTGAGGACTCGAACCTCCGACGGGGGAAGCCGCCCGGACCGCGACAAGACGCCTCAGACCGCTCGGCTACCCCGCGCGACTATCCGTGAGGTGGCTCTGTCGTATCGTATTTACATTGTCCCATGACAAGAGCTGTATCAACGGCAGACCCGTTCATTACTCAGTGCTATTCAGAGACGTACAGTAAAATACGATAGAGCATTACCGGTAAAGTTTCATAGAATTCACTGGCATCCACTTTGTGTATGGGGAAGTACCCTGCAATACTCTTGCTGCTGAAAATCTGTACAGGGAACGATTTCATAACAGGCATCATCCGTCACGACGAGTCTTCATTTCTCTCGATCGATGAATGCGGGAGACTGGTTCCTTGAAACAAGAGGGACCTGGCAACATGAGGACGACTCGCACAGGGACATCCTATTCCATGGCCTGTGAGGACACTTGACCTGAATCCCCTTGATTATTTCCTAGTTACTCGTGTATGAGACCCCAGCGGATACGGAGATGGAATGAGTTGCCAGAATTGTAGCTGCCTGTGACTTGATTCAAAAATGGCTCTGAGCACTACGGGACTTAACAGCTATGGTCATCAGTCCCCTAGAACTTAGAACTACTTAAACCTAACTAACCTAAGGACAGCACACAACACCCAGTCATCACGAGGCAGAGAAAATCCCTGACCCCGCCGGGAATCGAACCCGGGAACCCAGGCGTGGGAAGCGAGAACGCTACCGCACGACCACGAGCTGCGGACTGACTTGATTCGAAACACACCATGGCTAGTTGTCAGGGTGCATCAGAAACTTGTCATGCTTGCACTGAGGTTGATGGCAGTCAATTTCAGGACATCTTGTAAGATACAGTGTGTTATTGATGGTATTTGCAGTTTACTGTAACTAATGTAAATAAAAAAGTACACAGTAATGTGATTTTATTCCTATTATCTTCTTAAGCTGGCTTCTCCGGCCCCAGGTTCTCTGTGTCAAATTGTTCAGTGGAGCATCCTCTACGTCCTACTAAATTTTTGCACGCTGCTGCGCGGGGTAGCCGCGCGGTCTTGGGCGCCTTGTCACGGTGCGCGCGGCTCCCCCCGTTCGAAGTTCGAGTCCTCTCTCGGGCATGGGTGTGTGTGTGTTGTCCTTAGTTTAAGTTAGAGTATTGTGTAAACCCAGGGGCCGATGACATCAGCAGTTTCGTCCCATAGGAACTTACCACAAATTTCCAAAAATTTTTCACATACTTGCGGAAACACCCTGTATAGAGCGGAGGAGGGGGAATGTCTTCTTCAGTCTTCGATGGATCACTTGAAGTTGACTGGCAGGTGTCCAGTCGAAATATCGTGGAGTGAAGTTTATCCTGGCGAATTAAATGTTCGAAGAGATTTCGGGATTACAGAATCCCGAAATCTCTTCGAACATTTAATCCGCCAAGAAAATTTTAAATTTCACATACTGTTTTGTATCTCTCAGGGTCCTTAGGAAAACAAAATTATGACAAATGTGGTGACATTTTTTAGTTACTATCGATTTGTATGGCACTACATACAGTCCCTACTGTAAAAAACTGTGTCACAAATCAATACAAACGTTAATGTTCACATTCGTCCGATTTTATATTCAGAAGCGTCGTTTGCTGACCACTTGGGGCTCTACTATCATGGTGGATAACAAAAGCGAGACGGGGTGTCGTGAGCGTTATGTTAAGACTGTAGTAGGTGTTTGTGTGACGCGACCCATCCGTAAGGGAGCTCCCACCACTATCTTTCTCCTCTCCCCTACCAGGATGTCTCCGCAGCAAGCGGCCGTGTAGTGTTGCACGCGCTCCTATTGTTATCTGCGGCAGGATCCAAGCCAATGAATGCCATTGTTGAGGGAAATTACAGCTACAAAATACGTCAGACATGCATGAGCAATCAGTTACCCTACACATCCAGACCTCAGGTTTGTGTTGGTTGCTAACGGGCATCTATTTTGAATTCAGGTGACATACCATCAGACTTTCAGAAACATACCATCCACGTAATCCCCAATTTAACAACACCAGATAAGTTCAAAATGACTTTAAGCACTATGGGACTTAACATCTGAGTTCATCAGTCCCCTAGTCCCCTAGAACTACTTCAACCGATCTAACCTAAGGTCATCACACACATCCATGTCCGAGGCAGGATTCGAACCTGCGACCGTAGCAGCAGCGCGGTTCCGGACTGGAGCGCCTAGAACCGCTCGGCCACAACGGCCGGCCCAGATAAGTCAGACGACTGCTTAACAGCTCGTGCATCAAAGTTGCTGGCAAGATTAATACACAGAAGAATGGAAAAACCAAGAATATGTCTGACGAGGAACAGATTGGCTTTCGGGAAAGGGGGGGGGGGGTCACCATATAGGCGACTCTGCTCTGACGTTGCGCTTGATAAACGTGTTCGACAGTGTAAAACGGTGCAACATGTTGGAAATTCTGAGAAAAATTGGAGTATCCATTACAGAAAGTCAAATCATAGACAGTATGTACAGCAACTCAGAAGGAAGTATAAGGCTGAGAATGAAGTCTACGGATTAAGAAGTGTGTAAGACAGGAGTGTAGTGTTTCGCCATTGCATAAACAAAAGAAACGTCAACGAGTGGGATTAAAATTGTAGGTAAAAAAAATATCACTTATGAATCCCTGATGACACTGCCATCGTGAAAGTGAAGAAAAACTGCAGGGTATGTGGAATGGAATGAACAGCCTATTGAAATCTAAATATGGATAGAGAGTAAACTGGAAAAGATGAAATTAATAATGTGTACCACAAATGAAATTAGCGATAAGCTTAAATCAAAATTATGGATCCATGTAGTAGACGAAGTCAAGGAATTTTACCACCTTGTAAGCAAAATAACACATGACGGACGAAACAAAGATGACATAAAAAGCAGATAATCACTGGCAAACAGGTCATTTCCGTCCAGGGAAGCCAAGGGAAGCCTGGCGGTACGAAGCACCAGCCCAACTAGAGGAAGAAATTTCTGAACTACTAACCGTAGACAGTGGGAAAATCTGAAACGAAGTTAATCGAAGCGTTGGAGAGAGGTTCTACACTAGAAAGGTGTTGAAAGTTAGATGAACAGATAAGAAATGTTGGATGTTCTCCGCAGAATCGGCGGAGAAAGGAACGTATGAAAAACAGTGACAGAAAGAAGAGAGAGATTGATATGAGATATGGTGGGATGTCAGTTAATAACTTGCATGGTACTACAGGGACGTGTAGAGCATAAAAACTGTAATTGAAATGTAACCGTTATTTTTTCCCTTCTTAGCCGGTGTAACCCGTCTTGAATAGACTGATGTTTTATTGAACAGAAAACAATACTTTTATGACGACAAAAGAACTTTCATAGTGTCCAGACTATAATAGTAACAACGCTGCTTTAATTATCATTTCCATGAGTAACAGGGAGAATCTCTGTCGTTTTTCGTCACTTGTGTCATTCTTCTCTCGTTAGGTGTTCGTATGTTCTACTTCTTGCTCGTATCTGTACGGACATATTGTCCATGTAACGCATATTGAATAATAAGTAACGATAAATTTTACTGTTGACAACACGTGACGAGTGGTGGCGCCCTCTATACGCTCTATATAAACAGGACCTCCACGGCCTAGCAGCCAGTCGTAGACTCACCTCAGATGATGTTGCCCGCAGCTGGTAACGAAACGTCAGGGAGAAGTATTTCTAGTATTGGACCACGGCCTCTTAGCCCGGAAGTTTTAATTACTGAAGACGCCTGCCGTGAAAGCCTACACGCTATGATTAACGATAAATTAAATTCATTGTACTGTGCTTCTTCATTTTAATGTCAACATTACGTTTTAATAGCTCATCTGATGGTGAGTTTTTGTGATCTGAATTAGTCGACTTGGTCGCAATCTGTTCAGCTGCCACTGTAGCCATCTCATTGAGATAATTACTATTTATATTTATCAGACAAAAATTGCTTATTTTATGTTGAGGAAGTACGATCTGCCTGTGCGAACGAAAGTTTGCACACTTATAATTTTAAATTTCACGGTCATGGAACTTTTAACCAAGCCAGTTAATTCCATTCTCATTACCTTGTTTTATGGTAAAACATTTCTTATGAAAAACTTCAAAATAGCTTTTTTCTCTCATCGATATGACGGCCGTGCTGTATGATCTAAAATTACGATTCTCTTATCAGTCGGACTTTGAACATTATTTAATCTGAATGTTTTTTCGTATTTCTTTCTCGGTTCAGATCGCATGTAACATATGTTACAAGCTAAAGACATATATTGGAATACATCCAACAAATAATGGAGGAAGTAGGGTGAAAGAGCTTCTCTGAGATGACTTTGGCACAAGAGGAAATCGTGGCGAGTCGCATCGAAGCTGTCAGAGGATGACAGAAAGAAAGTGGGTGTAAGATTACAAGAGATGCGACTGGGAGTGTCGGAGGAAAGAAGTTAGGGTACAAGTTCAAGCTGCAGGTTCCAATATTGACACTTCAACACGGAACTTGGAAAACGACACGCATCACACACAGTGTAGGGGAATTCCGAAATGTGTCTGAAGATCACATAAAGCTACACCTTGCAATGAAGAACTGACGTCTCCTAAGCGGAATCTAACGACTGAAAGGAAGGCTTATCAAGCAGCGTTTGGAGAAACAGGCGATTGTTACCTCATAGCGAAGCGATAAAGGTGTTCAAAGATAAAACGACAAGAATGCCGATAGAGAAATGGGAAACGTTTTCTGCGAAAAACTTCGAAACAAGTCTCTGGGTAGCCCCTTTCAAAACGGCAACAGAAAACATTCACTTGCCACAGGTACTGTCTACGATAGAGGAGAGAGATGATACAGAACAGAGAGACAAGGATGGAAAAACTCTGCTGAACATCTACTAACAAGGGAAAATACCCATAGAACCCCCCCCCCCCCCCTTCCTTCAGATTTAGAGGGCCCAGTGGACATCCCGTCAAAAACTGAACATAGATCAAACACCAGAGCAGGAATGTACTGAACTGCGAAAATGAAGCAAAATAGAACCTGTGATTGGTCCAAGGACTAGAAGTCATACACAGCAGCCTGAAACAACAAGAGCGTCGTGGATAAGTGGTCACGATGTTCGAGTACCAAGCGGGCTTGCCGTGTTCAAACTTCACTCGCGCCAATTTTTTTTTCCCCGCTGTATTCAAATTTGTGTCGTGGTGTAACGTCCGTTTGCAACAGCGAGGTGTAAGGTAGGGACTTATAATGACTGTTCATTCTGCACAGTTACTCTATTAGCAGCAGTGGCTCTCGAATAGGGACTGCAAACTTTTAATGACAAGGCGACAAGTCAATCGAGTCCTCGAACGGAAAACACATCTGGTGTGTCATACACGGCATTAGTGACCTTACATATGCCACATGACAGGAATCTCTTACGAACGCACTTAATTTATACGCCTCGTAAGTGAGTGAGATATGCATCCTAACCCGATTTAGATGTTCGTATGAATGTGAATGTAATCGTTCCCAAGGAAATGATGAAAACACGTTGTTATGAATGTGAATGCGATCATTCCCAAGGAAATAATGAAAACATAATAGTTTGTCACCCAGGCTGCAACAAATAAACGCAACAGTTTCACAATCACACAGTTTCTCTGTGCTCCGTCAAAATATACGTTTTTAACATTTTTGTAGTTGCTTTCCGTTTTGGAAGTATTGACTCTAGAATTCCTTTGTTGTAACATAGTTCGCACCAGTTTATTTGTTGTTTTCACTTTTGTGAGACGTCTATGTGGCATCTCGGTTGCTCTCACTGTTCACCACATTTACTTGGGACAGTACTTATTCTTAGCGTATGACTCATATTCTATAACCAAATCATAGTATGACAACTGCCAAGACTACAGGAAGAGAACAAACATTTCAATGACCGGACGGACAGTTCATAATGTTGCGGAAAAAAAAAATCCACGAGGGAGTTTGGAACAAGAATCGTCCGCTACACAGTCCAACACCATGACCACTTTTCCATGAGGCCATTGCTGGTCGTTGTCTTTCGATATTGCACTTCTTAAGCTTGGACCGTTTACTGTTTTTATTGTGCTCTTTTTCGCAGTTCAGTACACCTTCTTCCTGCTTTCAAGGTAGATCTCTGCTCAGTTTTCGACGGACAATCCAGTGGGCCATCTTACCACTAAATATGAGGGGGTACGAAGGCGAGTTTCCCTTGTAAGCTTTCTGCTACCAGTGGACGATGCAGAGGAGGGCTGATGAAAGCTCCATATAGTGTGCAGCCATACAACGCGCAGCAACTACATTGGTACGTAAAAACATAGAATGGAAGCACCTTTTGGATGAGGTGCCACTGTCAAGTAACGTAGCATGATGAAACTTGGACCAGGAGGTAACTGAAGGAAGCACGCGATGGACGAACAGAAATGAATTTTTAATCAGAGACAATAATTACACTGCAGTCAGCGTGATACGTGATGGTTCCTTGGGCATTACAAAAGGCGGGATACGCTTCTTAATACAGGATATGATCACAGCGGAGGGCAACGTGTGTTCTACAATCTGCGCCCACGCTGGGTACAAGGTTGGTAAGCAGTTATTGTGGTGGGGCGTTCCATTCCTCTACCAGAGCGGTTCACAACTGGTGCATGGTCGTTGGTGCTTGTGGACATGCTGCCCACAGCGTGCCACACGTCGTAGAAGTCTGAGGAAGGGCCGAAGGCACCCCTGGAAACACGCACGTGGAGGAGGAGGACAGTGTCGCAATAACATTGACTGGCAAGCGAACCATGTTCAAGGTTTTGGGGTAGGTACGGCTCGCGTTGGTGCTGTTACTAGGTTGGCATCTTTTAGTTGGTACAGTTACAGTTGTCGTCTTATTTTTGTGTTCATTGGCGCCACTCGGTTTGCATGTCTACATCTACATTTATACTCCGTAAGCCACCCAACGGTGTGTGGCGGAGGGCACTTTACGTGCCACTGTCATTACCTCCCTTTTCTGTTCAAGTCGCGTATGGTTCGGGGGAAGAACGACTGTCTGAAAGCCTCCGTGCGCGCTCTAATCTCTCTAATTTCACATTCGTGATCTCCTCGGGAAGTATAAGTAGGGGGAAGCAATATATTCGATACCTCATCCAGAAACGCACCCTCTCGAAACCTGGCGAGCAAGCTACACCGCGATGCAGAGCGCCTCTCTTGCAGAGTCTGCCACTTGAGTTTGCTAAACATCTCCGTAACACTATCACGGTTACCAAATAACCCTGTGACGAAACGCGCCGCTCTTCTTTGGATCTTCTCTATCTCCTCCGTCAACCCGATCTGGTACGGATCCCACACTGTTGAGCAATACTCAAGTATAGGTCGAACGAGTGTTTTGTAAGCCACCTCCTTTGTTTTTAAGGACTCTCCCAATGAATCTCAACCTGGTACCCGCCTTACCAACAATTAATTTTATGTGATCATTCCACTTCAAATCGTTCCGCACGCATACTCCCAGATATTTTACAGAAGTAACTGCTACCAGTGTTTGTTCCGCTATCATATAATCATACAATAAAGGATCCTTCTTTCTATGTATTCGCAATACATTACATTTGTCTATGTTAAGGGTCAGTTGCCACTCCCTGCACCAAGTGCCTATCCACTGCAGATCTCCCTGCATTTCGCTACAATTTTCTAATGCTGCAACTTCTCTGTATACTACAGCATCATCCGCGAAAAGCCGTATGGAACTTCCGACACTATCTACTAGGTTGTCTGTTCGCTAGTGGCATCAGCAGTGGTTATCGATATCTAGTAACGGCGGTACTATCTTTGGGGCGACGTTGTGGTGTTTCTGGGAGGTGTGAGTCGGCAGTTCGGTTGGGGACGGACGAACAGCCAGGTCCGCGCGGCGCGAGAACAAGCAGGGACCACTGGCGGCGCGCATGCAGTGCCGGATGGAACGGCTGTAGTCGCGAGGGGTACCACCTCGTTGTCAACTGGACGCAGGAGGTTTAAATTGAGTGGACCTTAATTCAAGTAGTGAAACCTCCACCATTGTGAGATCTCGCCATTTGCTTGCATGTTGCTACTCGCAGTGTCGCCAAGACGAAGAGCAGCGAGTGGAATGTTTGGGGAAGGCGAACCTAATTAGCCCTCCTCCACTTCTTATTATTATTTGTTGCATTCTATATGTTATTATTTGTGAAGGTCAACCAGTCGTATTTTTCCTGCCTAGTGGCCGCTAATGCCCCAGTTACCTGCCCTGGAGCTTAGTGTATGTTACGGGAGTGTATTTTTCCTCGCCTTCCCGCCCCTGTCCGGTAAGGCGTGTAGTTCGACAGCTTCCTTGATTTGTGGGCTGTGTGGTGTTTTTTTTCCTACTCTGGTAGTAGTGGTTCCTTTTCTGCTTCCAGATGCTCTAAACACCGGAGTCTGAAGACGTAGTGCTAACCGCTGATTCCGGCTTCAGTGTGTTATTCCATCGTTGCGTTGGTCATAGGACTTCAGGTAGATTCGGCAAATGATTATTGGTCATACGTTTAAACTGCCACTAGTCTGAGTTACCATCTCGTGAAGTGAATGCAACTCTTAGCTGCCTGCCGGCCGAAGTGGCCGCGCGGTTCTGACGCTGCAGTCTGGAACCGCGACACCGCTGCGATCGCAGGTTCGAATCCTGCCTCGGGCATGGATGTATGTGATGTCCTTAGGTTAGTTAGGTTTAACTAGTTCTAAGTTCTAGGGGACTAATGACCTCAGCAGTTGAGTCCCATAGTGCTCAGAGCCATTTGAACCATTTTTTTCTTGGTTGCCTGTCTCATCTTTTCGCCCCCCCCCCTCTTCCCCCTTGTTTTGGTCAGATTTGATGATTTTTTTTTTTTTTAAAATTAAAAATATTTTAATAACTGTAATTGCAAGTTAAAGAAGTTAACTGGTTCTTAAGATTGCTATTCAGGTCTTCAGCTGTGAAACAGTTTTAAATTATCGCTATTGGGGCCTTCAGCCGAGAGATAGTTTGTTGTCATTAAGGCCTCCAGCCGTGGAACACTTATTAATTTATTGTCACCTTTTATTTGTTGTTGTTTCCAAATAAAGAGTACATGATAGAAAAAAATAAACTAACCAACAGTAATTGATTTCGGCCCCGTGCACAATCGCAACCCAATCCTGCCTTCCTTGGTACCAGGTCTCAAACATTATGCATCCCCACACCGAAACATCTGGACTACCAAAATCTTCACTTTCGGCACTATTCCTGGGTGCATGCGTACCCTCATATGGCGGGAGTTGGGAACACGTGAACCTCGAGAAACATGTCGAACATGATTGTCTTAGTGGGCCAGGTGTTATGGTGTGGGTAGGTTTACTGTCACGGGGCCATACTAACCTCTCATCTTTCAACATGCTATACTTACCGGTCAGAGCTATTGTAACGCCGTATTTCTTCCCCATGTGCTTCTTTTCAGGGGTGCATTGGAATCTGACTCTATATTTTTGGATCACAATGCACCACCTCATAGACCAGCACAGGTGGAGCTCTCGGAACGACTGGATACTCTGTGAATGGGCTGGCCTGCCCCTTGCCCCGACTTACCCATCGAGCACGTGTGGAATGCGTTGGGCAGACGTATTGCAGACGTCCACATGTACCAACGACCATCTAGCATTTATCAGCCAAGCTGGCTGTGGACACAAGAATAGCTTACCAGACAGCCTGGGTCCGCGTTGCACAGTATGCACTGCCAACTGTAGGGATCGCACACCCTATTAAGAACCATGTCCCGACTTTTGTAATGTCCAGGACACCGTCATCTATTGCGGTGACTTATTTGTAGATGTGGTCTCTGAATAAAAGTGTCATTTCCGGTCTTGTCATTGCGTATTTCCTTCAGTTACATTCCGCACTATACTCTTGCACTCCTTTCCATGTATGGTCCAAGTTTCATCCACGTATGTTACTTGGCAGTGACACATCTTAATTTCCGCACACCAGTGCAGTAGTATCATTTGCACTGGTGGGCGTTCGGGATCCTACTGAGTCTCTAAAGACAGGGGGGCTGGATTCAGAGACGCTGCAAGAAACTCGAGAGTTCATATGACAGCACGTTTGAATTAGTGTCTGGTGCGTGTAAGTGTTTGTGATAGACGGACGAACGCTGATCCGGTAACACAAAGAAGGCGACGGCCGAGGGCCTATTTCGGCAATATCGTGCCGATCGACACGCATTTGAATACTCTGAGAAAAGTCCAACACAGATGTCTTTGCGAGTGGTTACTTACCCTGCGAGAACTGACTGGACAGAATCGTAATACGCTAGAACTTTTCACAGGTTTGACGTCTCGCTACGCAGTAGGAGTAATAATAGACATCCAGGGAGCTTTCAGTGACTTGTGATGGCCGTCTCTTTTCATCAGGATAGCGGAGTTGAGAGTTTGAAGATATCTTGATTTGAGACTACTAGATTACTGCAAAAACTGGAAGGTACAATGGACCGACCAGGCTGTACTTCGAAGAAATATCACTAAGCAGTGCCCGCAAGGATCTGCTACCTTCCGCGACACAGTGACAGAGCCCCTCCTGGAACTACTGGAAAGAAGTCAAAAAGTCAATGGAGTGGGCTCTTATTTACTGTTTAATGGGATTTCAGAGGACAAGTGGAAAAGAATGTAAAAAAGCTTTAGCTCTGCTGCAAAGCCAGTGTTTACACAAAAGATGGAGGCGGCAGCAAATAAAACAACTTATGTTCTCCTGAAAGTTACCTATTCTAGGACACGGAATCCGACCATCATACTACACAACGTGCCAGTTTAAAGGCACCAAATGTGTCAGAAAATCTCGGTCTCCATCTAGACGATGTTTCGACTTTTAACGCCTACATAGAAGTAGTATCCCAAGGAGCAGCAAAAAGAATGCACAGGATTGCTTTACATCGCCATAGTTCAGTGCAGAGCCCCACCCAACACAGTGGCACACTATCATAAGACTATACTTACGGCAGCAAACCTAATTATTCACAGCAGGTCTTTAAACGAATTTAGAAATTGCCGTTTCACGTAAAATACATTTTATCCATCTTAGTAAAACAGCTTGATCCCGAGAAAATAGAATATTTGTGGCACCACATTCTATCAGTTTGATTTTGGGTGAGTTTACGATTAGTGTAGATGAAGAGACCATCTTGTTCCTTATTTTGCGTATGTGTTTCTGGAAATATTTTTCAGTTCACTTAAGTTAAATTAACTTACACACCTGTCAGTGCCACTAATAAAAGACAGCGGAGCGTATCGGGCATGGCAGAAATGCAGCATCACCAGAAAACAGAAACTACACCGTATAAGATTTGAACAATGATTTGTTTGTCGGAACTGTAAAACTCGGAACACTCCATCTGCGCTCTAGCGCCCAAAAAGTGTGCTCCTCATAGTTCAACAGTCAGAACACCTATTAGTAGAATATATATTGTAAAGCAACTGACAAAATAATCTTAACATTTTCTAACTCATTAAAGCTTCCAGTTCCATTACCGGTTACTGCGTTTATTTCTGCGGTGGAAGAGCTACCTATACTGGTTACCAGATGTCGTAGCTAGCCCTGCGCGCTCAGAGAGGGACAAACCATCTGCCATCTATCGGTCATACATCAAACTACGTCGCACGCCGTTGTGCCTCTGCATGTCTCCGAAAGATGGCAGCGCAGTAATTGGCTACGAGAATTCGCGCATTGTGTTCAGCAGTCTCTCTCAAACGGCAAAGCATACTGAAGAACTATTTGAAATTCTGCGCTTTCGAGAAATTTATGTGATTAAAAACTATTATTTAGCTAAAGGTACGATTAAAAATATTGATTAATTTTGTGTCTGTTTTATTCGTTCCAACATAGCCAACAGCTCGCAATTAAACTGTTTATTTTCGTATTGTTGTCATTAGTCTTACGATTATTTGGACGAAGAACCTTTTACTCTCTGTTGTTTTTCCTTAATTTTAAAGACAAAATGCCGGCAGAAATTGTGTGACCTGATCTAGTTAACTTTTCATAATTCACCTTAAATGTTTTAGAGAAGAACGGAATACAAAATTAAATGTGATGACTATATAGAAAATCAGTATCAGTCTTGAACGATTTTAAATATTTATCACGTATTTCTGGACGCGACACTGACAAGTAACTAACATTGCTTTCATATCACAGAGTTAGGATTTGTGAACTGTGCTTCTCTAGCAAAAAAATATTACTTAGCGTCACACTATCTCGAATAGGGTTTTGTGCATTGTGTTAATGGACAATTGATTGGGAACCATGGTACAGCCAGCCAAAAACGTTCGGCGGGGTTCTCAGTCCTATCACACGCATTATAAATTCTAGTTACATACGTATTCTAAACAATGTGAGTGTGATAACGAAACACATTTGTGTTCATGTAATTAAGAATAAAATAATAATAAAACTACAGACATAATTAAAAGAACTTAACAAACATAAGATCGAAAGTAAAATCTGTGGGGTCTGTCAACACCTTTTGAAATAAAATAAGGAGTAAGTCAAGGATATCGTCTGTCACCTCTGCTTTTCAACTGCGCATTAGAGTTAAGTAGTGAGGGAATGGAGGAAATTTATCGATACTAAGTTGTACAACAAGCAAAGAATTCGCATAAAATCACCATAGACTGAGTAGTTTTTGCAAACGCTATGGAGTTAACTACTGACTCACTGGTTAGTGCCTAAAGACAAATCACAAAATTACAGAAAGAAGCAGACAAAACAGAGTTATTATCATGTCTGTGTGGTTTTCCCTTAAGCGATAGTTGCGGTGGCTTATTTGATACTTAAAATAATGTAAGTATCACATTCCATAGCCGTTTCCTACGTTCCACATTCACTCATTTGGCTGACTGAAGCGAACAAAACTCTGCTTTGTTGGGTAGATATTTATGTCCTCTTTCTGCATAAGGTCAGGTCCTCTGGTATTAACTAGCAATTTTTTATTACTAAAGAAAAACGACATTGTTCAGCAAATATCCGAAGATTACAAGACTATTGTAAAACAACTGACCTGTAATGTACCGTTTCGTGCCTCCCAGGGTGCTTAGGAAACTAAATAACGATAAATGCGGTTTCATTTCAAAGTTATTGTCGATTTTTGTGGCACTACACATACTCCCTATTGTAAAACCTAAGTAACAAATTAGTATAATCGGTAGTATTCGTACTCATCCGGTATCGTATTCGAAAGTGTCGCTTGCTGGCAGCTTGGGGCGCTCTGTCGCTGTGGGGAACAAAACCGAGAGGGAGTTGTGGTACTTCAGACTGTGTGGTAGACGGGCGGAAACCGGCTTGATAGTCACCAATTTTGTTTTCAAGCTGTTCTTGTGTTCTTTGAAGAAGACACGCTGATAGAATTTTGTAGGTGACTTAAAGGAGAGAAATCCCTCTGTAGTTATTGACGTCTATTCTGTCACCTTTCTTGTGTAACGGATGGATGAGTGCAC
Organism: Schistocerca americana; assembly: GCF_021461395.2. Lineage (NCBI taxonomy): Eukaryota > Metazoa > Arthropoda > Insecta > Orthoptera > Acrididae > Schistocerca > Schistocerca americana. Next base: position 609,081,234 of record NC_060123.1, on the reverse strand, counting down.
ATTTTCTTTCTTCCGGTACCTTTTCCGTTTTCGAAATGTCTTTGACGATTTGTGTGAGCTCCTCAAGGGTATTTGGGCCTATGTTCTTCAATAGTTCTGTAACCATACCATCTTCTCCAGATGCCCTGTTATTCTTGAGTCTGAAGATGTGTCTATGGATTTCTTCTTTGGTAGGCGGTGGAGATTCTGGATTTACTTGTGCGGGAGTCTCTTTGGGCCATCTTTATGTAGGCCTCTGGCAATTGAGTAACTCTGAGAAATATCGAGACATTCTCTAGAATTGTCATGGTTGGTCGGCGCGTGTTTGCCGTCTGGTTTTCGGGAACGTAAGTTCTTAAGGGTGTATCCTCGAATCCTCTCTGCGAACGTCCTGTAAAAGTCTTGATTATTGTGATCTCGGAAGTCTTTTTCAATCGAGTCCAGGTGGACCTTCATGTCTGATAATTTTTGATGCTTCCTTTCTGGTCTGAAGATAATGTTGTTGAGTCTCCAGTGACTTCTTAGAGTTATATTTCTGGAAAGCACTCTTTAGTCGTCCCAGTGCTTCTTCATATACGGAGTCCTACCACGGGTGTTTCGTATTCTTCTTCAATGGTTCTGCCTCTTTGGCTCTCTTGATTATCTTGTTACGGAATTGATGCCAGGTACTTGCCTTTTCCTTTTCCCATTCTTCTTTTATGTTGCTTTCCTTGAATTTTTGAAGATGAGTTTTCTTGTGGTGGATTCTTTTCTGAGTAAATTTCACTTTGATCCGCACTAGATAGTGGTCAGAATAAATGTTGGCTCCTCTTCGGACTTGCACGTCGCGAATTTCCTTCTGTGAAGGGTGTGTGATGGTCACGTGCTCGATCCGATGTTCTCCGAGAGACTGTATAGGAGATTTCCAAGTCTTCTGTTTTCGAGGATGTTTCCTCAGGGAGGTGGGCATTATTTGCAGATTGTTCTGTTGGCACAGTTCAGTGAGTCTCATGCCGTTCCTGTTGGTGAATTTATGGACCGGGAATTTGCCTACGGTCTTTTGGTATTCCTTTTCTCTGCCAGTCTGGCCATTCAAGTCGCCTAGTAATATCTTTGTGTCCTCTTTGAGGACTGATACCATAATCTTCTCGAGTTTAGACCAGAACTACTCTACCTTCTGCAGATCTCTCTTATTTTCAATGTTCGTGGGTGCATGTACATTAATTAGCATGTATTTTTTGTTTGCACATTGTATGAGCATTATCCTTACTCTATCACTTACGAGGGTGACTTCCTTAATCGCATCAGCTATGCACTTGTGAATGACAAATGCCATACCAGGGGTTGGGGTGCCACCTCTTCCTATTCGCTTGTCTGTTTTACTTTTGAAGATACGGAAATTGCCATAGTCTAGTGAGCTATCATCTGTAAAGCGTGTTTCCTGAAGAGCCAGTATCTGTATCTTTTGACGATCTTACTTGGTCGTCGTAAGGTACTGATGTTGAAGGTATATATAAAAGCCAACATTTTCTGCAAAAATCTCGAAAATCTCTTGACTTATTTTCTTAATGTTTCTACACGGTCTATATGAAGATAGCTCAAAATTCAACGTTGTTATCAAATATCTCCCAAAGTTCCTGAGTGATTTACTTCATATTTTTGCACGATACTCCAGGAAACATTCAGACTGACACAGTCTATAAATTTTATAATTTATGTGGTCCATGAATATTGAAAGGTGGCTACACTGAGCCACAGCGCCAGAGATTGCGCCAAAGAGCATTATTCAGCCGCCTCCACTGGCAGTGCTTATTGAGAAGTAGCTGTAGGCAGTGCTTGTTGAGATGTAGCAGTGGTGAGTCGTTGTTGAGAAGTTCCCATGGAGAGTGCTTGTTCAGATGTTGTCATATTGTTTTGATGGGCTAGACACCAGATGTTGTTGGATTGGGGATGCTGTAATGATCAGAGCGTGCTTTTCGTTAATATATATGAAGGTAAAAAAAATTCCTTTTTTTTATTATTTCAATGTCTTAAACAATAATGCCTCTTGGTCACAGGTTCAGTCAACAAAGCATCTGGCTCGTGTTCTTGTATTAGACTGTATTTCTGGTTTCTATGTGCAATTATAGTATTTCTGTTTTTTTTAATTACTTCAGTATAAATGGTGTTTAAAACATCTGGTCTTATTGAGGAAGAACCATGCCAGATGTGTACGTTGAATCACACTTCCACACACAGAACAGCTACACTTGTGTTTTGTTGTTTCGTAGGTTTTATAGTTGCTGGGGACTTAATTAATTAATTGTGTTAACGGAAGTTTTCTTTCATTCTTTGTTGTTGTTCTATGCAGTCAGATTGCGCACAAATACTAGTCAGGGCCAACCGTTTACGAGACCTCGTAGCCGGACAGTCAGCTACTAAAATTAAGAAATATTTGCATTCATTATTTAACTAAGCCCCCATGCAATACGTAAAGGGGGAATGTTGTCAGTAAATATCTCGAAAAGCTCTTGAACGATTTTATCCTATTTTTACGCTTCCTTCAATCAACTTTCAGCCGGACATGGGCTACACGGTTTTTAAATATACATTGTATTTAAACATATATGTAGTACATAAAGGGTAAAAGTTGTTATTAAAAAGCTGGAAAAGTTCTTCGCCAATATATTTCCTGTTTGTACACGATACTCTAATAAACTTTCGGACGGACATCGGCTACATATTTATTTCAAATTGTTATACGGTACTCTTCTATCATTCACATGGACGTAGGTCTTACCTGTTTTTGTTTTGTAATCAACAATATACTGATTTTCTGATGAAGCTGACTGACGGAATGAAACTGCTGTGCTGTGGAAATGTGTGGTTCCCTTTTTTTCCCCTCGTAGTCAGTTTTCACTTAGGTATCAGGGCGTTTAAAGGGAGATTGTACCTTATATACTTACAATGTTAAATTTGTCAATTTTAGGTACATTTATCTCGTGAACCGTTCATTATAATGATATAAAATTTTAATGGATGGTGGAAGAAGAGTCTCTCTCCATTGACCTATTTTTGTAGATAAGTAGCTTGCATAATTTATTTTTTAGGGAATTTTTGGCAAGTTGTAAAATTTTGCCACATATTTAAGCTTTATTAATTCATAATTTCTACAATATTAAACTGAACTTCTTTTAAAAATGCATCATTAATGTTCAGCCCAGTTTCGGTAAGTTGTGTATGTTTCACTGTTCTATGATGGTAAGTTGCTGAAAAAATGTACCTAATCAAAAAAATAAAAAAATAAATAAAATAAAATCTCAGGAATCCGGCTTTAAAGTTGAACATAGTTTGTTACTCAGCTTAGAACATCTCTGCACCATATCCTGGATCGTATACATTTTCTTCATCCTCCCTGGCTCTCTTAGCATTCCTTGAGTGCGTTCTTGCCTTCCTAGCTATCATAGTCACTTCATAATCTGCTTTATTCACACGGATAGCATCCAAATCGGAACATGCCATCACCAAATTTTCCCAGTTTGTATGCCTAACTTTTGAAGCAGCCCTACTCTCCCCACATTGCCATCATTAAATGAAAGAACTGCATCATCAACACCCAAATTCAGTGTATCTTTACCTACAAATACTGTTTCAGGAATTCTAGGTAATATAACACTGTTAAATTATTCATTTGGGTTCTGGGAGCACAAGGAACAAGTGAATGTAGCGCGCGAACAGGGCAGCCAACTGTGAGCACGAAATATTTTCACAAATCAGCAAATTAGGTTTCTGAAGTTCAAGAAGTTGACAGGAGGCAAAAAGGGGGGCGTGGCAACATCTGCTGCCCTTAAAATAAATGAATATTTAAAGCCTTTAATGGTTAAAATATCCTTAGAAAACATATTTCTCTAGTAAAATACACTCGAACTAATGTTTATGAGCAAAAAACTTTTTTTTATATATTTTACCCCCTACGAAGATACAGTCTCCCCGGAAACCATTGGACAAATTGTTTCTTCGTCAAATATTCTTTCTGCTTATATATAATTTTAAGCGAAAACTGCATACACAAGAGTGTGCTGTTTTGTTTTCTTCGTTGCAGACAGTCTTAAGAGAACAGAGGAGTGCTGAATTTATGACCAGTCGACTTATGATTAGAATACTATTGTACTATGGAAACAATCATCCGAAACTTTGCAGTCCTACACGTTCACAGATTAGAACTGTGAGAAATAATGTCATTGAAGTTATTATCTTCACATACCCAGCAGCTAGAGGTGTCTCTCCTGTATCCCTTATATAAATGGTCCCAACAGATTTTCCCATTCGTTTTAAATAGTGACTTCCTCTCACAACCGAGGTTTCGTTTGCAGTAACAATAAACAACGCTGAAGGTCAGAGAGAGAGAGAGAGAGAGAGAGAGAGAGAGAGAGAGAGAGAGGAGATGGACAGAGAGGGTCATGAGGAGAGGGGGCAGGGGAGATTAGCACGTGTTTACGTTTCCCATACATAATTGGCAGTTGCGAAGCATTGCTGGGTTCGTTATATTCTGTTCATCATAAGAATAAACCTGATGCAAAAAAACACAAACGCGATGATTGGCCAGAAGCACACATACGCTGGTGATGTTGCGCTCTTCGAAGTAGGTCCTACTTATGTATTAGATATCTTATTACTAAGTTACGTTAAATGAAACTTTAAGATATTCTAATGTATTAACAACCATCAGCATCTTTCTTGACCACTCTTTAGCTATGTACTTTTTATTTCAAAAATCGTGTACAGTCACAGTCTCTGTGCTGTTGTACTCTTGATTGTCGCGCTGTTAATATGCAGTATTAAAATGTCTGAGGCTGTTTCCTGCTCCGTAGTGAAACACGCGTGTGTAACATGGTTCTAAAGTGCCGAAAAATATGTTGTTCATAACGTTTTTCAACAATGTACAGAAAAAATCGTTTTAGATTTTTTTCCGAGGGGCTTATTTGGTAAAATGGGAGGCCCCATTCCTCGGAGTGCTGGTACAGATGAATTATTAAAGCATGTTGGAAATATAGTGTAATAGGTAATGTAATGGGTTGATAACCTTCTATAGCTCGTTGATGGCTAGTTCAAATCTCGCGCTGCGCGGGATTGGCCGAGCGGTCTTAGGCGTTGCAGTCATGGACTGTACGGCTGGTCCCGGCGGAGGTTTGAGTCCTCCCTCGGACATGGGTGCGTGTGTTTGTCCTTAGGATAATTTAGGTTAAGTAGTGTATAAGCTTAGGGACTGATGACCATAGCAGTTGAGTCCCATAGGATTGTTAATAAAGGTCTCTTAAATTAAGAAAACAAAACAATCTTATTTTTTAGGACAAAAATGAAAAACTGAATACTCTTTATTTGGATTACGTCCAGTGTTTTTACCACAGATGTAGTCTCAAACGAACCAGAGAGGTAAGTATCGTAGAAACATGAAAAACAATCATATTCACAGCATTGAGCACACCATACAAATGCTGAATTTTTACATTTGACACTGTACAATTACAATATGAACCAAAGAGAACTGATCTGGAACCAAGTTAAGGGATTTGGTCCGACAAATAACAAGACCGTTAAGCTGCCAGACGAGCTGGAACTAACGCACGCCGCTTTTTCACATGTGACTGCTGAACGTTGGCGGTATATACAACAGCTCGCCAAAAAAGGAAGAGGAGAATATACGGCGTCTGGGTAGCTTAGTGGATTCTGTTGTTGATCGATTCGTTATCAACGTAGCAGATGACAGTTCCAGAATTGAAATGTATTTCTCGGATTTGGATAAGGTATGAGCCGAGAGGTTACCAGACAAATGACTGTAATTAATACCATCAGTGGCTTCAGTATTCAACAGTACGGTGAAATACCTGCAGTATGCTTTTGCATCACACGTCACTCGGTCGGAAAAATTATCCTGCGTTTAAGTTAGAAATTTTCATCACTGTTGTTTGTAAATTGAATACTATGTTAGGTGAGAACGACAGCATTTCAGCATTAAATAACATTCGATGATTTATTGTTTCTCTGCTCGTCTCTTTTTATGTCTGAACTGCAATTGCTCATATCATAGCAGGTTAGTTTTGGACCAGCTGGCTGGCCAATGCTGTCCAAGTTAAATGCAGCGGTAAAGCTGTTGTCTCGCATTATCACCCAGTCTATGTACGTGTAATAACAGCATGAAACGTATCCTTATGATCGTACTTGACTGTACGGGACACAGCTTGGCGTCCGCACCACGTGAAACTAAATCCAGTGACATTGAAGCAAAGAATAAATGGTGTAATGTTTACGTCAGGTTTATTCTTATGATAAACAGAGTGTAGTTATATACAGGGTGATTCAAAAAGAATACCACAACTTTAGGAATTTAAAACTCTGCAACGACAAAAGGCAGAGCTAAGCACTATCTGTCGGCGAATTAAGGGAGCTAAAAAGTTTCATTTAGTTGTACATTCGTTCGCTTGAGGCGCTGTTGACTAGGCGTTTAGCTCAAATGGAAACAGATGAATCTTTCGTTTCAAAGATTGTGTTTAGTGATGAAGCAACTTTCCACACTAACGGGAAAGTCAACCGTCACAATGTCTGTATATGAGGCACTGAGAATCCGCGGGAAACAACTCAGTATGAACGTGACTCGCCTAAGGTGAACGTTTTCTGTGCCATTTCAGCCAATAAAGTTTTTGGTCCCTTTTTCTTCGAAGGTGCTACTGTAACTGGACTACAGTATCTGGAGATGTTAGAGAATTGGCTGTTCCCTCAGCTCGAACAAGAAGCACAACAATTCATATTTCAGCAGGATGGAGCGCCACCACATTGGCACTTATCTGTCCGTAACTACCTGAACGTCAACAACCCGAGGCGATGGATCGGCCGCCAGGCAGCCCGTGACAGAGCACTTCATCACTGGCCTCCAAGAAGCCCTGATCTTACCCCCTGCGATTTTTTCTTATGGGGGTATGTTAAGGATATGGTGTTTCGGCCACCTCTCCCAGTCACCATTGATGATTTGAAACGAGAAATAACAGCAGCTATCCAAACTGTTACGCCTGATATGCTACAGAGAGTGTGGAACGAGTTGGAGTATCGGGTTGATATTGCTCGAGTGTCTGGAGGGGGCCATATTGAACATCTCTGAACTTGTTTTTGAGTGAAAATAAACCTTTTTAAATACTCTTTGTAATGATGTATAACAGAAGGTTATATTATGTTTCTTTCATTAAATACACATTTTTAAAGTTGTGGTATTCTTTTTGAATCACCCTGTATAAACTAGCGGTCTACTTAAATAACGGTCGCCACTGACCTAAGCAACTGCAATGCATATGCTCGTGCAAAACGCCAATAAAATTTAATTAAACAAAAAATTTTACTGTACTGATTCCACACAACGACTGGCACAAACACACTATTTAACTACTATGACTTACGCCTGCAGTGGGGAGTCCTCTCACTGTCTTGACTCGAGTTATACATCATCTGTAGTGGACCACTAGTTTGGTTTGACATTGGTGGGAAGCGATTTAACCTGCTTGGGGTTTCTAAAATCGGTGTTAAAAATGTGGAAACAGTTGCGAGATGTAACGGTATTGACTGATACAGTAGATAACACAATAGCCTATCATGCAACACGATGCACTTCAATTCCGTTACCTGTACAGCGTGAGGCATTTAAAATTGTTTTCCGAAATATATGAAAAGCTACAAATCGGTTTTAAAAAAAGATTGTAATAAGAATTATTCGTCTCGGAGGGGTACATCTAATGGGCCCAAACTCGACCCCCTGCCTCACTCCCAGGGGACTGAAGGGGCGTCAACTTTGAAATCTTAAATAGAAACCCCCGTTTTTTTTTTTTTAATATTGCGGATAAGGATTCTCTGAGAACAAATACGTAACTTTCGTATTTAACATCTTTTATTCATTACGTGATAGGTGGCGCTGTAATCGATAAAAGTAAAAATGTATTAAAAACCGTTGAAACATGATAATATTTCGAGAAATAGACATCAGTAGGTTACAAATGCATTTATTCTTAAATATTTAACGAAAAAGTGCGTTTTCATAGCAAAATAGCTTGATTCTCCAGATCATAATACTTGACTTTGTCCACATTGTTGGTGCAATTTCTTTCCCAGTTCCTCAGTAATGCTAAAAGTAGTTTTCAGTTCATTCATAAACTGACTAATGAATTGTCCAACTGATTTCCACTTCAGCGACATCTGTTGAAGATGTTACAGCAATAATGTGGACAAAGCATCTATTATGTTCTGGAGAATCAAATTTGTTTCCTATAAAAAAAACTTGTTTCTTATTAAAGATTTCAGAATAACCGCCTTTCTAACCTTCAGGCTCCTAATCTAATGCGTATTTGTTGAAATATTATTATTTTTCAATGGTTTTAATCCGTTTTGATTTTTCTGAATTCCAGCGCCATCTATCACGCAACGAAGAAAATGTTAAATACTAAATCTACGTATTTTTTCTAGCAGAATCCGAATCCTCAATAAACTAAAGGGGGTTTCCTGTTTAAGATTTCCAAGTTCCTCCACCTCCCCCTCCCCCTGCCCCTCGGGGTGAGACAAGGGGGCTGAGTTTGGTGTCATTGGCTGCCCCTCTTCGAGACGACCAAATTTTATTACAACATTTTTTCAATCCGATTTGTAGTTTTTCAGATATTTCCAAAAACCGTTTTAAATGACTCATCCTGTAATTGTACTGGGTGGTCAGAGACAGTCTAGACAGTCTGCACCGTTGGCACAGTTGGAAACTGCCACTGGTTCTTAGTCTACCACAAGATACAAACCACAAGTCCCACCCACTAGGGAAAGACCTGAACTCCATCGCAGGACGACCAGAAGATGAAGCAGGCAAAGAATCACAACCTCTTTCCACCAAGCCCTAGTATGGGAACCGAATTAGCAAAAACAAAAGCACTTCTGCATTGCACAAACCAATCAGACTATCATCTACTTATTGAATCTCGTCGTATGTTCTGTTGGCCTGTTAGCCAATCCATACATAGCACCGAAGTTCACACAGTGGGAGAGCAAGCTTCCAGTCTGCATAGCCTGAGAGGCGCCAATCAGTGACTCCAATTCTCTGTCGTCTGAAAAAAGATTTTAGACTAAGGAGGCGTCATTCTCATGGTAAACACGGCCATGTTTTGGCAAGAAACACCGACGCATCTGGGACCACAGTCCCTCATTTACAGAGAGACCTAATCTCCCGGGCTGACCATTTCCAATTTCTGAAAGAAGTCTGTTAAGCTTTCCAGACAGTCATGTCTCTCGCTGAAAGAGCCTGGCGACTTCCTGGCGTCACGGAGGGTTACAGTCTTTCCTCCACTAAACACATACATCAGCCACTCAGTCTGTATCGTCCCAGCTTTTAACACGAGAATGCACAGGGTTTTATGACCGTCCCACCGTTTGTGCACAGGCTCAGTTTACAACACTCTCTCTTAAATGGCTTCCTCCACTCACTTTACGCCAACTGCGCACCTTCACGATGTACTGCTGCCCGGCCCAAGTAAAATGTTTCGCGAACCAGCGGCTATCTATCAGACTCTAAATGGACGCCTTTGGCCAGAAGTTCCTCTCGTATGATTCACTGAGTGCTGCTTTCCAGAATCTCTCACATATCCAGGTCACTGTACTCCACATTTATGGCCCCCAATTCATCTCTCTCCCTGTTCTCCGTCACCTCCAGTGCGGCCCCCCGGTTATGGTTCAAATGGCTCTGAGCACTATGGGACTTAACATCTGAGGTCATCAGTCCCCTAGAAGTTAGAACTACTTAAACCCAACTAACCTAAGGACATCACACAGGATTCGAACCTGCGAGAGTAGCAGCAGCGCGGTTCCGGACTGAAGCGCCTAGAGCCGCTCGGCCACAGCGGCCGGCCCCATGGTTAGTTCTCTACAGGTTACACATGTAGTTATAAGAACATTCTGCCCCACAATTTCCTCATGAAAAAAGTCGTAAACCACTCATACCAAATGCAGTACCGGGGAAAACCGAGATCATGACCTAAAATATGAACGTCAATCTGACCAACAACGTTGTTAAAGTGAGAGAGTGGTGTGCCACCTGTCAACATGACCTACACGCAGACACAGCATAGTGGGGACACCATTATGCTACATGGGTCATTCGCCTTGTCTAAAATTATGCATCTAGGAAGACGCAGTTTTTATGATCGAGAATCAAATTTTCTTTTCTTTTCTTTGACAGAATGAAAACCATGAACAACAATTTAGCACTTTATTATGATGAATTAAAGCAAAATCAACAATAGTTACATTGCCTACTATTTGCAATGTCTGGAGTATGAATGTCCTTCAGACATGTGTGCATGTCTGAAGGACAATACATAGTACACCATACACTGAGGTGCCAAACGTCATGGGATACCTCCTAATACTGTGTCGGACTTCCTTCAGCCCGGCGTAGTGCTTCAGCTTGACGTGGGATGGATTAAAAAAGTTGTTGAAAGTCCCCTGAAGAAATACGAAGCCATGCTGTCTCTATAGCTGTCCAGAATTGTCACATCTTTGTCGGTACAGGATTTTGTGCACGAATTGACCTCTATATTATGAGCCAGATACTTTCAATGGGATCCATGTCGGGCGATCTGAGTGGCCAAATCATTCACTCGAGTTATCCTGAATGTTCTCCAAAGCAATTTCGAGCAATTGTGGCTGGGTGACATGACACATTGTCAACCATAAAAGTTCCATCACTGAAATCAATGATCGTCGGTTCAGTTGTAACAGAAGACGCAGTCCATTCCATGGAAACACAGCCCACACGATTATGGAGTCACCAATAGCTTGCACAGTGCCTTCTAGACAACTTGGGTCCATGGATTCGTGGAGTCTGTGTCACACTTGAACGCTACCATCGGCTGTTACCAAATGAAACCGGGATTCATCGGACCAGGTCACGGTTTTCCAGTCGTCTAGGGTCCAACCGATAGGGTGACGAGCAGGGAATGCAAGGGAATGTCGCCCTGTTAGCAAAGGCACTAGCGTCGGTCGTCTGCTGCCATAGCCCATTTACGCCAAACGTCACCGCACTATCTCAATGGAAATGTTCGTCGTATGCCGCGCATTGATTTCTGCGGTTATTGCTTGTCTGTTAGCACTGACTACACAAACACCGCTGTTCTCGGTCGTTAAGTGAAGCCCGTTGTCCGCTGTGTTGTCCGCAGTGAGACGTAAAGCATGAAATATGGTGAACTTTCGATACTATAAATCTCGGAATTTCGAATTCCCTAAGGATTTACGAAATAAGATGTCCCATACGTCTATCTCCAAACAGCATTCCGTGTTCGAAGTCTGTTAATTCGTGCGGCCATAATCACATCGGAAAACTTAGCATGAATCGCCTGAGTGCAAATAACAGCTCTGCCAATTCACTGTTTTTTTATATCTTGTGTACGTGATAGTACCGTCATCCTTAAAATTGCACATCGCTATTCTATGACTTTTCCCACCTGAGTGTATAACACACACACTGCAAATAGCATTTCATGCCTGGACAAGGCCGCGGCGATAATAATGGAACTCCATCCCTGTGCGGGAATCACAACAACCCTGCAAGTGCAGGATGTAGACACACAGTGACGTGTGGAAGTTTGGATCTGTCCGTGGAGTATGCTCGGATAGCCGAACGATTAAGGTGAATGCTTGCGTAAATCGCAAAATCTGGGTTCGAGTCCCTGTCTGGCACAAATTTTCATTGTCACTATTCAAATGTGCAACTGAAGTCTAATCGTGTTCGCAAGTGTGAATACATTTCTTTCGCTTTCATTTCCTTTGAGATGATGTGTTGGACTGCTCTGAAACCGACTGCTATTCTAGTGATGACAAAAAGCTAACGTTCTCCAGGTAATATTAAAAGAGATATAGCCATCCATCATGCGAAATAGAGGAGGAGGAGATTAGTGTTTAACGTCCCGTCGACAATGAGGTCATTAGAGACGGAGCACAAGCTCTGGTTAGGGAAGGATGGGGAGAGGAAATAGGCCGTGCCCTTTCAAAGGAACCATCCCGGCATTTGTCTGAAGTGATCTAGGGAAATCACGGAAAACGTAAATTGGGATGGGCGGGCGGGGGATTGAACCGTCGTCTTCCCGAGTGCGAGTCCGGTGTGCTAACCACTGCGCCACCTCGCTCGGTCATATACTGGTGACAAGCGTCACTACTAATTTCCGTCTACTACGCTAACAGATAATTATTTCGTGTTATTGTATTTATGCTCTCTTCTTTGTATTTAACAGACATAACAACATCCAATAAATCAAAATGACGTTCTCGTGGCCTAGCACTTCCTTTCACCGACCCCTTCATAAACTAACAACAACGATAGGATTAGAAATGTTGAATTTATCAGTCATGTACGAAGAGAAGGGTCGGAGAAGGTAAGAATCGTCATAATTATAGCAGGTATGCCAAATGAAACTGCACATATAATCATAAGAAAAATGCTAATACACTTATAAGTAGCTATTATTATAATTAGGGGAGCGTGTTGTGCCTTGAGGATGGCGTACATAGGAACACATAATGGTTCTTCTGCGGTGTTTCAATGTGTTGAGCGATTTCAGAATCACGTGAAGGAACACGTACTATAAGCAGTTTCCGTCGTTGTCTGCAGTTTTTGTTGTTGTGAGAGATAAAGTTGAAGTTTTAGTTGTGTTTGCGAATATTACTAGTTCTCCATCGTTGAGTGCGGTATGACATACTGAGACTATTTGGAGAGTATTGTTAATACTCCAGTTACAGAACTTGATGGTGAGTAGATGTCTGTTTATTTTTAGAACTAGTTTCTTAGCGTTTGGTTGGTCAAGCCGTACTTCGTCAGTCATGCGCCATCTTGTACCTTGAAGCGAAAGAAGGTCTCCTACCATGGAACAAGTGATATTTGCAGTTTATCTGTATTACTTTAATGTTTTGTAACCTCCCCACAGAAATTTTGAAGACATAAAAATAATAAATGAATGGGAGCCAAGCGTAACCTCCCTAGCAATTAAATTTAATGACAATAAAAATGAGAATCGCAATCTGACTCAAGGTGTAAGCTCTCACGAAAATAGTGAAAAACAATTCAATGACAATGAAATTTCAGCGATAATGATAACTCAATTAAACCGAAATATCGGTCTTTGGCCCTGTGCAAAAAAATCAGAATTAATTTCTTACCTCATTGAAACTGCATGTCAAAGTTCTGCTCTTATTGTTGGCCGCGGCTTGGAGGAAATGCATTCCAAGTATAATTTTTTTTTTTTTTTGAAATTTAACTGAAACTTTTCTTTAAAGGAAATGGAAGGAAATCGTTCGTTCAATTAAATAGTTCTTTTGTTAAAGAAATTGCTTTGAAATCAAAATTATTATTGGGGCAGTTGTTGAAAATTAATTACAATGAATAAACTTTGTATTATCTGATGTGTGCAATGCAGCTTGGTTACCTTAATTAACAATATACCTCATTCAGCATCTTGACCAGAGAGAGCCATGTCGACGCCTGCGACTGCGTCCCGCTCGCGACCGTACTCGACTACTAGTGCTAACAGACTGCCATTCGCAACTGAACTCGACTACTGCTACCGACAGAGTGCAACACACAACTGCACTGGGCTGCTGTTACCGACAGACTACCCACAGACTACTGCTCGCAACACTCGCGCGGTCAAGCGCAGACCAGGAATGACAAATGGCTCTCTGGTCAGAGACTCTGCAATGCCTCGCCATCGCCGCCACACCACATACGTGTTTCATAACCCTCCACTGGGGGGGAAAAAATTTGGCAGCGATGGTGAGTCATTTGGACTTGCCAAGCGCGGCAAAATTTTTTCTTTAATTAATCAACTTCTACAATTTACAGAATATTTAGATATAGTACATGAATTAAATGTTGTGCACATGCACCGAGTACAAAACATTTCAGACAAAGACAAAATGTGAGTACAAAACATAGTAGCAAATCAGAAAAAATGTATATACAAATTATTTGACAGATAACAAAGCGCACACGCACTGAAAAAATTCTTTAGCATTTTCAGAACAAAGAAACAGAATGGCAAAAAATCATGTTGACAAGTGACATGAGTGTACATGCACTGCAGTTGAGAACATATCAGCAAATGACGAAATGTATATACAATGAGTAACAAATGACGTAAGTGCATACGCAGTGAAGTAATGAACATATCAGAAAATCATAAAAGGTATACAGAATGAGTACAAATCATATTGAAAAATGAGAAAAGTGCACAGGCACTGCAGTTCAGTAGAAAATATATTAACACATAACATAAGTGCACATGCACTGAAAAACTTTTGAACATTTTCATAAGAAATAAACGCAAAGGTAAAAAATCATTTTGACAACTGACATGAGTGTACATGAAGTGAAGTTGAGAATATATCAGCAAATCACAAAATGTATTAATAAACGGCAAAAAAATACACACGCACTGTATATGACTTTTTCATTTTACAAGAATTAGGGAAGGAATAGGAAGGATTGCATCATGGTTGTAGCACTTAGGTTGCACGAAGCTGCACTAAAAGTCCATATCTTTCCACAGAAGTACAACATCAAGTGTCACAATTTGAAGTTCTTTTCCCATCAGAATTTATCAGCGTAGCCAAGACACTGAACTGTCGTAGTAATATTCCATGTTTTCATTTTGGCAGTACATTAGGTACACCAAACAGTGGGACCATAATAACGTCTCCATCGGTCACGGTGGTGGACAGCATGTCGTGTCAACACCACGCTCTTACAAGGCACACCAACGTAGAATTAGTGAAAAAACCAAATATAGTGCTCCATGATCATGAGGATGGACAAGACAAACGGATATTACAGTAATTCCAGGTAGTTAGGTCAGAAGCTGAAGGACATTAAGTCACAGACTAGTCTTGATTAGTAATTACATTAGTAGTTTGCGGCATTCATAGCCCAGTTATTGAACATTTCTGTACCATGTATTTAGTATTACAGAATAATGTTCATAAAATTAAATTATTGGCATCATGGGTAATCGTATTACAATAAACAGCGGCAGTCTTTGGCCAGTTACAAAGCATATTTAGTATGGCAGAATAATGTTCATCAGAAGTCTTCATTGAAAAAAAAAAGAGTCAATTATTGGCCTAGCATTAACATAATACATTGAGTTTTACAAATTATTGGCACTCATTGGCCAGGTACCAAAACGTGAAAAGTCATAATTGAAAACAGGAGCTAATTAATGGCATAATTAATAACATAATTGATTTAGTGACATTAATTATTGGCACTCAGTGGCCAGTTAGCAAAATATGAAAAGTGATAATTCATTTAGTTATATTAATTATTGGCACTCAGTGGCCAGTTACCAAAATATGAAAAGTCATAATTCATTTAGTTATATTAATTATTGGCACTCAGTGGCCAGCAAGTATTGAATAGAATAAAACATTGTTCATCATTCAGTATTATTCAGATCATTAAGAAGTCATTATTAAAAATCAGTTAATTACAATCATAGCATTAATAATCATGGGCATTATAAGTAGTCTCATTACAATAAACAGTGGCAGTTATTAGCAAGGTACAAAGCATTATTTTATATATATATATATTTTTTTGTATCATTAAGAAGTCATTACTGAATGACATACTATTCAGAGCTGATCAGTATTATTCAGAATTCTCTTAAACTAGTAACATTATTTGGGACTGGTAATACATTTTTTTTGTGCTAGATAGTTAGCAATGCATTGCTTTGGGTAATTATAAGGGAAAGCAAGAAGAAAAAAAAATTGTTCCTGGTTTGTTGGTATAAATGAAAATGTGTAACGTCATCCGTCATAAGTCAGCTGTGGCAAGATTATGAAACAATTAGAGTATATGTAATCACATTCATAGATTTAATGAACAACTGTTTATAGCACATTAATCTCATAAATAATGTCTCCTGCAAAACATATATTAAAAAATGGATTATTAAGCTGAAAAGAGAAATGCATTTTATGCTGAAAAGTAGTGAATTTCGAATTAACAGGTAGTGAAATGTGTGTAAAAAATGTGTTCCATAGGTGTCCTTTCCAAAACCTTCAGTCATTATACTATGCAATATAACACCTGCTGTCAAAACGAACTGCAACAAATACTTAAATAACTAAATAGCATAAATACATAAACTTCAACATCATCCTCATCTGTAAAGAAAAACTTCATTATCCATATTACCATAACTTCATTATTATCATCACCTGTAAAGAAAAACTTCATTATTCATAGTATCATACTCTTCATCATTATTCATCAGCATTCATTATCTTCTGCAAAAAAAATCACTTCATTACTCATTATACAACTATTCCTTATTTCTAGCATATTTCATCACTAAAACTAAGATGTGTAGTTCGGTCTGACAGCCTGCATCAATCGCCTTGTATTCTGAAAGAAAAAATTAGTTAAGACTGCTATTCTACGATGTGTATAGTATATTCTTGTTAATGCTTGTTAATCCTGATCCATTTACTCTTCCTCATAAAGTTATTGCATCTTCTTTCGTTTATTCCGTAGTTGAAATTCCCATTTCTGTTTAATTTTTTTCCTTTACGAATCATATCTTTCTGAAATTGATGAACAAAGACTAATGCCTTGCATTTAAATCATATACTCACTAAATAATGACTGGTTTATAGTGACATAAGTAAGCATACAGCATAACATGACAGAAAACATAATATGTCAAGAGCATAGACAGTGTTCAAAGGCAAAAATGTACAGAGAATATCACAATGCAGTAGCAAAAAATGTAAAACAGTCACGATCTTGAGATGTCAAAAGGCAAAAAAAATGTCAAAGTCAACTGGTGTGTGTTATATCTTAACTATTTCACAGTGCATACAAACAAAACATGAAAACAATTGTACATACATAAAAAATGGAAAAATGTGCACGGTCTGATGTGTAACGATAAGAAAAGCGACCTGCTAACCTTACCTTGCCGGGCACTTGCCAAGAAAAAATACGATAATCATCAATAATTGTTCACATAAATATCTGGAAAATATATTACAGTGTGATAAATCCTAAAGTATGTTCATTCAATAAACGGTTTAACATTGGAGATATGGTGATTGCCTTTCGATTTTTTGGTGCTCAAAGTTTCGGCGTGTACAACATTGGGGTGAGGAATGCTGCGGATCCGATATGGACCTGCGTATAGAAGTTCAAATTTATTGCACTTACCTTTTAATTTGCTGGATAAATAGTGTGTTCGTACTAATATCTTCAGTCCAATGTAAAAGTCTCGGCGTGTACAAACCTGTTTTTGCTGTCTTCTCCGGCGCTCTGCGGCACGTTTGATGTTGTTCAGCGCAATCTCAATTATTTCGTGGTGTCTTAGTCGACGACAGGTAGGGAAGTTTACTAATTCTGTAATTTTGTTTGGTGGTTCAACGTTTTTCAGTATAACAGACGGAGATAGCATAGTGGATTCATTTGGAATGGAATTAATTACATCTTGGAATGAGAATATGTGTTTATCCCAATTAATGTGTCTTTTGTGGCAGTATATTCTACACAGTTTACCAATTTCTTTCATTAATCGTTCACAGGGGTTCGAAGAAGCATGGTACTTGGATATATAAATCGGAGAAATTTTTCTAGCTCGTAACATACGTGTCCATGTAGCAGAACGAAATTGTGATCCATTGTCAGAAATTACTTTCATCACATGCCCTACATGAAATGGAAAATGTTTTACAAATGCTTTGCGTAACGGAGTGACAGTAACAAATTCTGAAGTGAGCTCAACAGCGACAAATATGTAGCAAAAACCTCTGTTAGTTCTCGGAATCGGACCAAAAATGTCTACAGCGGCCATATGTCTTAATTTAACAGGTATAATGGGATATAATGGAGGAATATGTGAAGTGGTGTCTGACTTAGCTCTCTGGCAAATTTTGCATGACGCTAAAACTCGTCGTATACGTTTTTCCATGTTGGTAAAATAACAGTTCTGTCTCAGTATAAGAAAACATTTTCTTGCTCCGTAATGTGCGTAACTTAAATGAGTGCACCAAATTAATTTGTTGACAAGTTCGTCAGGAATGCATAATAACCAATTGTTGCTGTCTGGATGAGAGCGGCGAAACAGAATGTCATTGCGTACAGTGTAGTGGTTCCTAATCGTAACATTATTCTTATCTTGCCAGAGGTGTTTAATTTCTTTCCACACGTTGTCTTTATTTTGCTCTTGTGCTATGTCCTGTAATGACGACGAAATAAAATTTTCAAATGCAACTTGCTGAATGTACATGACACTGAAATTTGCTTTGCAGAAGTTGGTTGCTACGTCTTGCTGATTGTTGCTGAGAGAACGGGATAGTGCGTCTGCTATAACATTTTGTGTGCCGGGAATGTGCACTATCGTAAAATTAAATTCCTGTAAATATAGCTTCCATCTACTTAATCTATCGCGTGTGAATTTAGCCGAAAGTAAGAATTGTATCGCCCTGTGGTCTGTGTAAACGGTCGTGTGTCTTCCATAAAGAAAATGCCTAAATCTCGTGAAAGCCCATACAACACATAATGTTTCAAGTTCTGTAACAGAATAATTTCGCTCAGCAGGTGACAGAATGCGACTTGCAAATGCGATGTTTTTAATTACTGTAGAACCATCTTCTTCAATTTCCTGGAAAATGTGTACGCCTAAAGCGGTGTTAGAACTGTCGGTGGCAATGGAAAAATTTCTGGTAAGGTCTGGGTGCGATAGAAGTGGAGCATTCAACAAAGCATGTTTCAGGTTCACAAATTCAGAATGTGCTTGCTTATCCCAAGACCAAATACTGTTTTTACCTGTTAAATGGCATAATCTAGGTGTGTCTAAAGCAGAATGATGAATAAATTTGCGAAAAAAGTTAATTAAGCCCAAAAAACTGCGTAATTGCTTCTTCGTTGTAGGAATAGTAATGTCACGTAGAGCTTGAAGTTTTTCCGGGTCAGGCGCAATGCCTTCTGCTGAAATTACGTGTCCAAGAAATTTTATAGAAGTTTTGCCAAAGCGCGATTTACTGAGGTTAACTGTGAGTTATGCATAAAAAGTTTGTAACACTCGTTCTAGAATCAGATTGTGTTCAGACCAGTTAGCTTCTGCAATAAGAATATCGTCTACGTATGTCGTAATTCTGTCTTTAAGTTCTGTCGGAAGTATTGTGTTCAAACCGCGAATAAAAGCTGCCGAAGAAATAGTTAAGCCGAATGGTAATTTGCAAAATTGATAACAGTCGCCAAAACAGAGAAAAGCTGTGTATTTTCTGCAGTTCGGATGAAGTTGAATTTGCCAAAATCTCGATTTCAAATCTAGTGTAGAATAAATAGCTGTACCGTGAAATTTCTGCAGTAGTTCTTCTAATGTCTGTGGTCGATCTGTTTCATTAATAATTATGTCATTGATGTGACGTGAATCAAGTACGAGGCGAAGTGAGCCATCTTTTTTCTTAACAATATGTAGCGGGTTTATGTACGGACTGACTGCTGGTTCTATAATTCCTTGGTCAAGCATATCCTGCAATTCTTTCTTAACTTGTTCTCTATGGATATACGGAATGGGATAATGTTTTGCTTTAAATGTGTCGTGCTGTTTGACTTGGAATTCATACATAAAGCCGGACATAGTACCAGGAACATTGTCGAAAACTGGAGCTTGCTGTAAAAGAATTTTGTGTAATTGCGTTCGTTCGTCGTCTGTATTTGCACTGCTTTGTTTAACTTTATCTGAAATCATCTGCATAACGTCGTAGTGAGCTTCGTCTGGAGTATTATAGTTATGCACATACGTATCTGTAAACAATGTGGAATTGCAGTCTATGTTACGTGTTGCGGAAATGACCTCTGTGCGATTAATTGTTTGTTCTTCCGCAGATAAGGAATGCTGAAATTCTAAAGCCAATTGCACATCTTCGTCCTTCAACATTAAATAAGAATTTTGAAAATCAACCACTGCGTCGTGTTGTACGAGAAAATTAGTACCTAAAATAACGTCTGTTGTCAATAAAGGAACAATCCAAAAATTTGAGTGAAAAGTATGACCTGCAATAAAAAATGATAAATGCGTCTGTAATTTAACGTCTACTCCTTTGCTGGATACTGCTTCTTTCACTTTCGTTTTGCCTAGTGGTAATGTGGGATAAGTATTCTCTTTGTTACACTCTTTAAAAGTTTCTTCATTTATTACTGATATAGGTGATCCGGAATCGATTACTGCTGAAAATTTCGATGAACCAATTTTAATTTCAATAACAGGATGTGAAATAGTTTTCTGAACAAATGGTCTTTCCTGCAAGAGAGTGTCTCTGATATCGTCAAAAGTAATTACATTTTCGTGAACAACATTTTGCGTGTCTAAGGTAGTGCTTGTGTTACTGGAAGATGCGATCTGTACAGTATCTAGTCAGATTCTATCTGACGTGTTATTATTATCAGGAGGATGCTGTGGCATTTCTACTATTTGAACAGTTCTATTACTTCTTCCAGACGTGTTACGCTCTGGATGATACCTACTGTCCGGTTCATTCACGAGAATATGCTCTTGTGGATAATGTTGCTGTTGGTATGAGCGACTGTTGTTAGATGTACGCTGAAAATTGTCCTCATTATTTTTACGTCTGTCGTAATAGTCATTCCTATACGGTGCATTGCGATAGGAATTGAAATACTGTGTTTTCTGTACGTAGTTGTTCCTTTGCTGCCGTGCGTTACCATTGGTTGTACCAGGGACTATACGTTCACGCGGCCAAACATTAAAGTTAGGTTGACCTTGTGCATTACATTGTTGTTTAGGTATGCTAACCGGCTGGTTTTGTTGCTGTTGTTGTGGAAAACCTCTGTTGTTGCTAAAATGTGGTTCCTGTTGCTGAAAATTTTGACGATATTGATAATCAAAATTTTGTCTGCTATTAAAGTTCTGGTGATTGTCATACCTAAAGCGTCTGCTACCTTTCCTATTAAAATTACGTGTCTGATCATAATTACTGTACATCTGTTGGCCTTGGTTGTTATATGAAAAATTTTTGTTTACGAAAGAATAATCAGATTGCTGCACTTCTAAAAGTTGTAACAGATCTCTGAATGCTGAAATACACTCCTGGAAATGGAAAAAAGAACACATTGACACCGGTGTGTCAGACCCACCATACTTGCTCCGGACACTGCGAGAGGGCTGTACAAGCAATGATCACACGCACGGCACAGCGGACACACCAGGTACCGCGGTGTTGGCCGTCGAATGGCGCTAGCTGCGCAGCATTTGTGCACCGCCGCCGTCAGTGTCAGCCAGTTTGCCGTGGCATACGGAGCTCCATCGCAGTCTTTAACACTGGTAGCATGCCGCGACAGCGTGCACGTGAACCGTATGTGCAGTTGACGGACTTTGAGCGAGGGCGTATAGCGGGAGCCGGGTGGACGTACCGCCGAATTGCTCAACACGTGGGGCGTGAGGTCTCCACAGTACATCGATGTTGTCGCCAGTGGTCGGCGGAAGGTGCACGTGCCCGTCGACCTGGGACCGGACCACAGCGACGCACGGATGCACGCCAAGACCGTAGGATCCTACGCAGTGCCATAGGGGACCGCACCGCCACTTCCCAGCAAATTAGGGACACTGTTGCTCCTGGGGTATCGGCGAGGACCATTCGCAACCGTCTCCATGAAGCTGGGCTACGGTCCCGCACACCGTTAGGCCGTCTTCCGCTCACGCCCCAACATCGTGCAGCCCGCCTCCAGTGGTGTCGCGACAGGCGTGAATGGAGGGACGAATGGAGACGTGTCGTCTTCAGCGATGAGAGTCGCTTCTGCCTTGGTGCCAATGATGGTCGTATGCGTGTTTGGCGCCGTGCAGGTGAGCGCCACAATCAGGACTGCATACGACCGAGGCACACAGGGCCAACACCCGGCATCATGGTGTGGGGAGCGATCTCCTACACTGGCCGTACACCACTGGTGATCGTCGAGGGGACACTGAATAGTGCACGGTACATCCAAACCGTCATCGAACCCATCGTTCTACCATTCCTAGACCGGCAAGGGAACTTGCTGTTCCAAAAGTACAATGCACGTCCGCATGTATCCCGTGCCACCCAACGTGCTCTAGAAGGTGTAAGTCAACTACCCTGGCCAGCAAGATCTCCGGATCTGTCCCCCATTGAGCATGTTTGGGACTGGATGAAGCGTCGTCTCACGCGGTCTGCACGTCCAGCACGAACGCTAGTCCAACTGAGGCGCCAGGTGGAAATGGCATAGCAAGCCGTTCCACAGGACTACATCCAGCATCTCTACGATCGTCTCCATGGGAGAATAGCAGCCTGCATTGCTGCGAAAGGTGGATATGCACTGTACTAGTGCTGACATTGTGCATGCTCTGTTGCCTCTGTCTCTGTGCCTGTGGTTCTGTCAGTGTGATCATGTGATGTATCTGACCCCAGGAATGTGTCAATAAAGTTTCCCCTTCCTGGGACAATGAATTCACGGTGTTCTTATTTCAATTTCCAGGAGTGTATTTTCCTTTTGTTGACCCGTTAGAAGTGAAACTCTCAATGACCGTGGTAATTTAGAGATACATAATTGAATGAGTGCAGATTCACTGTACGGTTCACTTAGGTACTGGTTTTGTTGGACCATGTGCTCAAAAAATTGCGTCACATTAGGAAAGTTTGTGTTTTCATAATTTGGTAAACTAATTAATTGATCTTTAATTCCGCGCTGTGTCGTCTTTGACCAGTATGCTGACAGAAAGGCATTCTGAAATTCTTCTACCGAGTAACATTGCCTCGCGATCGGTCTCATACGAGTTGCCGGTTCGCCATCCAAAAAGCTGCAAATAAATTCAAGTTTGTGTGTTACGGGCCAAGTCGGTGGGAAAGCAAAGCTAAACTGTTGTATCCAATCCAGTGGGTGAATCTGTGTTCTGTCGTTTTA
This sequence comes from Schistocerca americana, assembly GCF_021461395.2. Classification (NCBI taxonomy): domain Eukaryota; kingdom Metazoa; phylum Arthropoda; class Insecta; order Orthoptera; family Acrididae; genus Schistocerca; species Schistocerca americana. The sequence goes on along the minus strand of NC_060123.1, from coordinate 609,058,298 downwards.
AACACTTTAAACTTTCTCACTGACAGAAAATGTTTGTAATCAAAATTATCGTCTCTGTGTGATGGAACAGGTTCAGGATTGTAAGAGAATCTATTGAACTGTGGTTGTTCGGAATCTAAGTCCCGTACTCTCTGTAGATTACCCAAATTATACGCGTTGCGCGAGTCTGACAGATGTTCGCAAAGTGGCGTCTGCTGTGATGTGCTATTAACTGAAATACTTTTTATCTCTGCTACCTCTTGCTGTAAACCTGACAATTTTCTCCGTAATGAATTATTATCTTAATCGATCTCATTGACTGTCTGTTGTAAATTTTGGAATTCCGGTGTTTGACTGAATGAAACCGGTGAAGTATCGTCTGATTTGTTGTCATTATTACTTTCAATAACGTTAATACGACTGGCCAATTCATCACATTTTTTACCTGATCATCGGTTTTAGTGTCTGATGCATTAATCTGTTTTTGCAATTTACGTGTAGTTTCGTTCAGTTTTTTAACGTCAGCTTTGACGACATCTGATTCATGTGCTAGTTCTAATTGTTCTAGTCTGTCGGTCACTGTTTGAAAATCTACTGGGTGTGTATCTGTTTTTGATTTAAGATCAGAAATTTCGTCACGTAATTCTGTGTTCGACTGTTCGATAGTATTAATTTCGTCCGACACTGTAGCAATATTGTTGTCTACATATGTTTTTGCCTTTGCAAACATTTTACGTTTGTCTTCTTGTCTCTGTGCAGTGATTGTTTCCATGACTTGACGTTTGACTTTATTTTGATCCTGAATAAATTTGCGGAAACGCGTATCACTGTTTTGTATGTGAAGACTAAGACGTTCGTTAATTTGAGAGTTCTGTTGCTCGAATTTCGCGTCTATCTTTTCATCCATTGTGCGCGAAAGTTCTGCTGTCATTGTTTTAAACTCGTCGCGTAATTGTGAAGCTTTTTCAGTGCGTTGTTTAGCGACTGTACTAATTTCCGCTCTAAGTGTTTCTGTTGCGGCTGTTTGCATTTCCCTTAATTCTTGCGCAACAGACCTAATTTCTTCGCTACTTTTCTTTGAACAAGCCTCAATTTCCTCGCGTAACTGTTCCTTAGTGTCATGACACTGCGCGGCAACTGCTCTAATTTGTTCACTAAGCAGCCTGGAACTATTGTCTAATTTTTCATTTAGCTGTTTGTTCTGTTCACTAAGTTGTTTGAGATCTTCACTCTGTTGTTTGTTACCCTCACTAAGGTTGTCTTGTTTTTCAATAATTTGGTTAACTCGTTGCAGCAATAGTGCCATAATTTGATCCGAGCCAAAATTAGCATTTCTACTCTCAGTGCTGTTTAGTGGTGTACCTGCAATTGTCGCGCTTTGTGTGACCATTTGGTCATTCTGCAATTTACAAAAAGGATTATCAGTCGGATGTACACTGTCAGACACTATTTCGGAATGAAATAAATCCGTCGTACTTTGTGTATCCTGTTCATTTTCATTAGACAAATTTGTGTGTTCATCACGTAAATTTAGTAAACCGGTTGTGTTAGGCTGGGCAGCGCTCATTACAATAGAGCGTCCCGCGTCATCGATTGTCGTCAAATCAACAGAGGACATAACCGAGTTCGTTTGTTCATCATTAAGACAAAAGTCATCATTAGTGGTTGGAACGCATTGATTGTCAGTGAACGCAGGATTGTCATCATTACACTGCGTGTAACTAGTACTATTGGTGAAGTTATTTAATTCGCTTTTTTCGTTCATAATACCTCGCGATACACTATTCACAGTCTTTCGCGGTATTTTTACAAAGTCACAATTATTCACAAAAGAAATAAACACAAATACAAAAGCAACACACAAATACAACAGAGCAACGAATTGCCGATGATCTGAGGAAAGAAAGTCACAAAATTAGTAAAAGCGTTGTGCCAAATCCTAATTATATCTAAGCAAATAAGAACAGATATCTGACTGTTTTTCAAAAGATTCTCAACGAAATACGATCCTGGACTGGGTGTCGCCAAGTGTAACCTCCCCACAGAAATTTTGAAGACATAAAAATAATAAATGAATGGGAGCCAAGCGTAACCTCCCTAGCAATTAAATTTAATGACAATAAAAATGAGAATCGCAATCTGACTCAAGGTGTAAGCTCTCACGAAAATAATGAAAAACAATTCAATGACAATGAAATTTCAGCGATAATGATAACTCAATTAAACCGAAATATCGGTCTTTGGCCCTGCGCAAAAAAATCAGAATTAATTTCTTACCTCATTGAAACTGCATGTCAAAGTTCTGCTCTTATTGTTGGCCGCGGCTTGGAGGAAATGCATTCCAAGTATTATTTATTTTTTTTTTTTTTTTGAAATTTAACTGAAACTTTTCTTTAAAGGAAATGGAAGGAAATCGTTCGTTCAATTAAATAGTTCTTTTGTTAAAAAAATTGCTTTGAAATCAAAATTATTATTGGGGCAGTTGTTGAAAATTAATTACAATGAATAAACTTTGTATTATCTGATGTGCGCAATGCAGCTTGGTTACCTTAATTAACAATATACCTCATTCAGCATCTTGACCAGAGAGAGCCATGTCGACGCCTGCGACTGCGTCCCGCTCGCGACCGTACTCGACTACTAGTGCTAACAGACTGCCATTCGCAACTGAACTCGACTACTGCTACCGACAGAGTGCAACACACAACTGCACTGGGCTGCTATTACCGACAGACTACCCACAGACTACTGCTCGCAACACTCGCGCGGTCAAGCGCAGACTAGGAATGACAAATAGCTCTCTGGTCAGAGACTGCAATGCCTCGCCATCGCCGCCACACAACATACGTGTTTCAGTTTCAACAGTTTTCCTTGTCTTGAAAATCGAAATTTGCCTTGATTGTCAACAGTTTCCATTTCAAAATGTTTTTGACTTGTAACTGGTTTTTGATAATATTTCTTCTTAATTTGATTTCACTTACTGATTATTGAAGTTGGTAGATTCGCGCACAGACTGTACAGAATTGACAAGATTTTCTCAATTGCAACACTTTTAAATTTCAATAGAATAGATGTCCCAAGGTACATTACCACGTTGTATCTTTGAATACTTTTTCACATTTGGAAAAACCTTACTTTTCCGAAGTAAATTTTGTAATTTCTCTGCTGCTCAAATAAAGTGAATGATATCCTTCCAGAATGGAATTAGAAAATTTATATTAAACTCCTATTAGATGCGAAAGTTTGAAGAGTATTCCTAGGTGCTACACTCTTACCCACTTTTTTTCACACACTACGATACCCCTTCAACCAGCACTTAACTGCTGAATAAGTTTCTGATGCTATCTTGATTACTGTCATTACGGTTCCAAGTGCTGTTCTGCCTCCATTAGTTCATTCATTAACCTCCGCCATTCCTTTCTGAATTACACTCGTGAGCAATTGAGACAGATCAAGTAGATGAGACTGAATTACGAACGTTGCACGAAAGTGCAGCAAATAAACTGTTTTCTGTCTTTGATATTTGGTTGTAGAGCATGTCAGAACACGCTGATAATCGTATTATTCCAACGTGAATATAGAGTTACGAAGAGCTTTATTAGATATTTATAGAAAAATGTAACACCGGGTTATTTTGAATGGATGTGTTGGTACTCATTACATTCTACATAATTCTGCCTGTGAGTTAGTCCGCGAGTAGTATTGTCGAAAAGAAATCCGATCAGTATGTAATCGTTATCCGACAATTAGCGCACAATAGTAGCTACTTCTCCTCGGAAAGTCCAGGAGCATAGACTGATCCCTGCAACCATCGTTCACTTCGTCGGTGTCCCAAGTCGCGGCATGGATTGGTTTTATCGGGCAATAACGTTAGATTTAGAGAACGTTTCGCTAAATTTCCTAAGCGTGAAAATTTTTCTGAGTCAGAACTACGCAGGAATAAAGATACATCAGGGTTCAATGTCACCAACGAGGTTAGCAAGATTTTTAAAAAATTTAACTTCGTTGGTTTTTGTTGGACACAACACATCCATTACAATTATTTATGAAGTTTGGAGGGAACATTTAAATGGTAAATATTCAGCTATTCGACATATAAACGTATTTACAGAAGTCAATATTTTGTACAGGTTTTCAGAAATTACTGCAACCAGTCGCCTTTTATGTAGATGTATTTTATTTAACCATGACCGGTTTCGAGCTGCCTAGCAACTCATCATCAGATGGTATATACATTTAGTGCTTTTTTGTACCCATTGTGTGGGTGGTTGAGTATCTGTGGCTAGACAGAAACGAGAACAAATAATCGCTACATGTGGTACAGTAACACGAAATATTTACAGCATAATTTATGTTTAACGTATAAGAACAAATAATCACTACATGTGGTACAGTTACACGAAATATTTACAGTTTAATTTACGTTTTGAGGTGTTACTTACAGATAAATCTTTCTGCAGGTATATATATATCTCTTTTAGGACGTATTTTTGAAACCATTGTGTCTTGTTTTTCACAATTTCACAAGTTAAAACTTTCACTAGATGTATATTACTTTTATGAGGCACTGTTGGAAACATATATCTTGTTTTTCGTAAACATCGCTGAACACACTTAGCCACAGATACAAATACAGGATTTACACATTATAAACAAGCCAAAGATTGCAATATAACTACAGTATCAAAGATTTCAAGTTGACCAGAGGCATTATTAGTCATCACACACACTGACAAGAGATTTGTCTTTATTACATAGAAAATAAATGTAAATTAGCTTAAACTAGTAAAATGTTTATTTATAAATTAACTGTGCAATTTTAACAGGTATATAAAAAACTAGATTTTTTTACATTATATTTCAGTTACATTTAAGATAATTGGTATTGAGAGTATTATGACAGCTAATTTCTTGCTCCTTCCATTGGCTGATCTTGGCATATGATGTCTGGGATGAGAGGTTGATGGTTAACTTGAAATAATAAGTGATGCTGATACTTGAAAGGGTGTGGAAAAGGAGTTGGCGGTGGGGGGGGGGTGTATAGGAAAGAGGAGAGGGGGGGGGTGGTTGAGAGGGTGATGTGGAGAGAGAAGAGGGGGGGGGGGCATTTTGTTTCTGAATGACTGTTTAGTTTTTTAAATTCAAAGAATCCTTAAAATTCTGAAAGAAGGAGTTATTCGCCAATTCTGTCTGCTCATTTAAAATGGTATGTGGGGAATTATGTTTGTGGGTAAAAATCTCTAATTGTTCGAGAAGATCCATCTTGAATCCCTTGTCTACAGTGTGTAGGATTTGAAGGTTAGTTTTAATGTCTGTTATGGAATGTTTATTATCTGCTAGATGGGTAGCAAAAGTGGATCTATTTAAGTTGTTTAGGCGAAGTGCATCAGTGTGCTCTTTGTATCGGATCTCAAAATTTCTACCTGTTTGCCCTATGTAGTAGCAGGAGCAGCTGTCACATCTTAATTTATATATACCAGATTTTTGGTAGGGTGTGCTGGCTCTTTTGGTGTTGTGGACTATTTTGTTCTGTATTTTGTTGTTAGTGTGAAAACTTATTTTGACATTATGTGGTTTGAATAGCTTAGCAAGTTTGTATGAGATATTGCCGAGAAACGGCATACAAACGTATTTGGTTTCTTCTGCTACTGAGGTCTGGCTTACTGGTTTTGCTTTGTTAGATATAATGTTTTTATCTAATTTTTCAATTATGCTTGGGTCATAAGCATTGTTTGATGCTATTGTTTTTAATATATTGATTTCATTAATTTTTGCAGTAGGATCAGCTTGAATCTTGTTGATACGGTTAAGTGCTGATTTGAAAAAAGCTAGTTTATGCTGATTTGGGTGGCATGATGTATTGTTTATTATGACATCTGAAGTGGTGGGTTTCCTATATATCTGAAATTTATGTTTGTTGTTGTGATGTGTTATGTTTAGGTCAAGAAAATAGATACCTTTTTGGGTTTGGTGTTCTACTGTGAACTGTATTTTGGGGTGAACATTATTAAGTTTACCAGCTAAGGCCTCAATTTCAGTGGCTGTCCCATCATATAATATCAGGGTGTCATCAACATATCGTTTATAATAAATGATTTTGTCTGTTTCTATTGGGTTTGCTTTAAAGAATTTAATTTCGAGATCATTAATGTAGATGTCAGCAAGAAGGCCAGCTAGACTACTGCCCATTGCTAGACCATCATGTTGAATATATATTTTGTTGTTGAAGGTGAAGTAATTGTGGGACAGCACTAATTCAAGTAAATCCATCAGCTCACAGATTTCCATGTCACTTAACTTTTTATGTTGTAATAAGTTATTTTTTATTATTCGAAGTGTGTCTATTATAGGTATGTTTGTGTACAGGTTGATAATATCAAGGGATGCAAAGTTAGCTGCATTGGGAATGGAAATTTCTCTGATACTGTCAATCAAATCATAGGTGTTTTTTATGGAATAATTGGTTGGGAATGTATAATATTTCTTGAGTATTTCATGCAGTTTTTTAGTCACTTTGTATCCTGGGCTATTTATGGAATTCACAATCGGGCGTATCGGGTGTCCATCTTTATGAATTTTAGGTTGTGATCTAAGCTTTGGTGCTGTAGGGTTCGTTATAACACATTGTTTGGCTTCAATGGATGTCAGCAGAAAGTTACAATTTTTTAAACATGTCTTTTATTTTAGCTTGGTATTTGGGAGTGGGGTCAGATTTCAACGCAGCTAACTTTGCATCCCTTGATATTATCAACCTGTACACAAACATACCTATAATAGACACACTTCGAATAATAAAAAATAACTTATTACAACATAAAAAGTTAAGTGACATGGAAATCTGTGAGCTGATGGATTTACTTGAATTAGTGCTGTCCCACAATTACTTCACCTTCAACAACAAAATATATATTCAACATGATGGTCTAGCAATGGGCAGTAGTCTAGCTGGCCTTCTTGCTGACATCTACATTAATGATCTCGAAATTAAATTCTTTAAAGCAAACCCAATAGAAACAGACAAAATCATTTATTATAAACGATATGTTGATGACACCCTGATATTATATGATGGGACAGCCACTGAAATTGAGGCCTTAGCTGGTAAACTTAATAATGTTCACCCCAAAATACAGTTCACAGTAGAACACCAAACCCAAAAAGGTATCTATTTTCTTGACCTAAACATAACACATCACAACAACAAACATAAATTTCAGATATATAGGAAACCCACCACTTCAGATGTCATAATAAACAATACATCATGCCACCCAAATCAGCATAAACTAGCTTTTTTCAAATCAGCACTTAACCGTATCAACAAGATTCAAGCTGATCCTACTGCAAAAATTAATGAAATCAATATATTAAAAACAATAGCATCAAACAATGCTTATGACCCAAGCATAATTGAAAAATTAGATAAAAACATTATATCTAACAAAGCAAAACCAGTAAGCCAGACCTCAGTAGCAGAAGAAACCAAATACGTTTGTATGCCGTTTCTCGGCAATATCTCATACAAACTTGCTAAGCTATTCAAACCACATAATGTCAAAATAAGTTTTCACACTAACAACAAAATACAGAACAAAATAGTCCACAACACCAAAAGAGCCAGCACACCCTACCAAAAATCTGGTATATATAAATTAAGATGTGACAGCTGCTCCTGCTACTACATAGGGCAAACAGGTAGAAATTTTGAGATCCGATACAAAGAGCACACTGATGCACTTCGCCTAAACAACTTAAATAGATCCACTTTTGCTACCCATCTAGCAGATAATAAACATTCCATAACAGACATTAAAACTAACCTTCAAATCCTACACACTGTAGACAAGGGATTCAAGATGGATCTTCTCGAACAATTAGAGATTTTTACCCACAAACATAATTCCCCACATACCATTTTAAATGAGCAGACAGAATTGGCGAATAACTCCTTCTTTCAGAATTTTAAGGATTCTTTGAACTTAAAAAACTAAACAGTCATTCAGAAACAAAATGCCCCCCCCCTCTTCTCTCTCCACATCACCCTCTCAACCACCCCCCCCTCTCCTCTTTCCTATACACCCCCCCCCCCCACCGCCAACTCCTTTTCCACACCCTTTCAAGTATCAGCATCACTTATTATTTCAAGTTAACCATCAACCTCTCATCCCAGACATCATATGCCAAGATCAGCCAATGGAAGGAGCAAGAAATTAGCTGTCATAATACTCTCAATACCAATTATCTTAAATGTAACTGAAATATAATGTAAAAAAATCTAGTTTTTTATATACCTGTTAAAATTGCACAGTTAATTTATAAATAAACATTTTACTAGTTTAAGCTAATTTACATTTATTTTCTATGTAATAAAGACAAATCTCTTGTCAGTGTGTGTGATGACTAATAATGCCTCTGGTCAACTTGAAATCTTTGATACTGTAGTTATATTGCAATCTTTGGCTTGTTTATAATGTGTAAATCCTGTATTTGTATCTGTGGCTAAGTGTGTTCAGCGATGTTTACGAAAAACAAGATATATGTTTCCAACAGTGCCTCATAAAAGTAATATACATCTAGTGAAAGTTTTAACTTGTGAAATTGTGAAAAACAAGACACAATGGTTTCAAAAATACGTCCTAAAAGAGATATATATATACCTGCAGAAAGATTTATCTGTAAGTAACACCTCAAAACGTAAATTAAACTGTAAATATTTCGTGTAACTGTACCACATGTAGTGATTATTTGTTCTTATACGTTAAACATAAATTATGCTGTAAATATTTCGTGTTACTGTACCACATGTAGCGATTATTTGTTCTCGTTTCTGTCTAGCCACAGATACTCAACCACCCACACAATGGGTACAAAAAAGCACTAAATGTATATACCATCTGATGATGAGTTGCTAGGCAGCTCGAAACCGGTCATGGTTAAATAAAATACATCTACATAAAAGGCGACTGGTTGCAGTAATTTCTGAAAGCCTTTTCACACCACAGTCGCAGTGTTCCACATCCACAATGGATAAAAGTCTTAATATTTTGTACGTCAGAGATTAATATTGGAGTCTTGCTGTTAACGTGCTATAAAGCTGCCAATTTCGAAGCTATTCTGAGTCACTGCTGCAGTATTTGCTACTGCTGTTCCCATTGTTGATATGCCGGTTCTCGAAACGTGGAGAAACAATACGGTGGATTCCTTCCTTGATTGCGTCTTTTGTTCCGAATACTGTAACAACATTAGATGTACGGCTTTATTTTCTTTCTTGACTTTCATTATTAATTCCACCGCGTCATATTTCCAATTACGATACTCTTATTACTCCAAAGCATTGCTAGAAACGGTTAGAATTAATTTTCAGGTAGCCAATTGTACAACTATTACCGCGAAGCTATTGAAGCATTATGACTGGTAGTTGAAAGACGTCAGGCTTACAGACTTTTGTTTCATTATCTTTACTAAAACCTGGTGACATTCGATTCTTCCGTTTCAAAATAAACGTGAATCTGAGACAGAGGAAGTTTTTCACTATGGCGTTCGATCCTCTTCTTCTGGACACCATCTTTCCGCCAAACTCTGAGCTTTGGCTATGACAGGATAATTAATTATTACGGGCCATTGAAGAAAAAACTTTTTAGTTAGTAGTTCTCTATGGATATCAAGAGACGCGTCTTTGGCTTATGTTAGAAGGGCACTAGCTGGTAACGACTGAATTGCTCCTAGGTATGACACAAACGCCCGACATAGAAGTACATTTAGGATTTGTAGTATGTATTGTGGGAGAATTTCGAGGAAGGAAACTTCCGTGGTACATACAGTTTCACTCCGTAATACACTGATGTAAAAAAAATCGCTGCACCAAGAAGGAGTTGTCTTCCTGCATCCGAAAGATGAACTCTGAATAAATTTCTTGTCAACCGCATGACAATGGCGCTAGTTGGACCACCATGAATATGGAAATCAGATTTTCGTTAAATACACGCTGTAACGGTCGTGATCGCTAGTTATCTTTGAGATTGGACGTGGTGAGCTGAGGTTCTCAAGAATGTCTTTAAGGCGACAAAGACGCCAATATCAACAGCTCACTGAGTTTGAATGAGCTTGCGTAATGGGCCTACGAGAAGCTGGATATTACTTGTGGGATACTACAGAAAGACTTGGCAGGAATGTAGCCATTGCACATTGTACATGATCCCTGGTAGCGGTGGTCACGTGCATGTACGGTCTCAAGAAGACAGGGCTTCTGACAGCCACATGGTGTGTTCAATGTATGGCTCTGGTGTATCGTACTGCATCTGCAGAAGCAATCTCAGCAGCAATTGGTACCGCAGTGACACAACGAACTGTTACAAATCCGTTACTTCGAGGACAGCTCCGAGCTAGGCGCCCTGTAGACTACATTCCACTGATCCCAAACTACCACCATCTGCGATTTCAGTGGTGTCAAGCGAGAGCTCATTAGAGGATGGGTTGGAGATCTGTTATGTTTTCTGATGAAAGCTGGTTCCGCTACGTTGCCAGTGTAGGCTGTGTGTTGGTTAGAACGAGGCCAGTTGACGCCCTGCAACAACCCGTCTGAGTGCTATACACAATGAGTCTATACGTGGAGTTATGATCTGGAATGCGATTTCGTATAATTGCAGGAGCACTCTCGTGGTTGTCCCACTCACCCTGACTTCAAATTTGTACGTCAGTCAGATGATTCGACCTGTTGTGCTGCCATTCATGAACAGCATTCCAGGGGGTGTTTTCCAACCGGATAACGCTCTCCCACATACCGCTGTTGTAGCCCAACATACTGCACAGAGTGTCGACATGTTGCTCTGGCCTTCTCGATCTGACTCCAATAGAGCAGATATGGCACACCATCGGACGACAACTTTAGCGTCATCCACAAACCCAATTAACCGTCCCTGCACTGATCGACTAAACGCTAGAGGTATAGAACTCCATCCCACAGATCGACACCAACACCTGTACGACACAATGCATACACATTCGCATGCTTGCATCTATCATTCTAGCAGCAACACCGGTTATTAATGTATCAGCATTTTACGTTTGAAATGACTTACCTTGCGCCTATAATACTACAGGGTGATTCAAAAAGAATACCACAACTTTAGGAATTTAAAACTCTGCAACGACAAAAGGCAGAGCTAAGCACTATCTGTCGGCGAATTAAGGGAGCTATAAAGTTTCATTTAGTTGTACATTTGTTCGCCATTTCAGCCAATAAAGTTTTTGGTCCCTTTTTCTTCGAAGGTGCTACTGTAACTGGACTACAGTATCTGGAGATGTCAGAGAATTGGCTGTTCCCTCAGCTCGAACAAGAAGCACAACAATTCATATTTCAGCAGGATGGAGCGCCACCACATTGGCACTTATCTGTCCGTAACTGCCTGAACGTCAACTACCCGAGGCGATGGATCGGCCGCCAGGCAGCCCGTGACAGAGCACTTCATCACTGGCCTCCAAGAAGCCCTGATCTTACCCCCTGCGATTTTTTCTTATGGGGGTATGTTAAGTATATGGTGTTTCGGCCACCTCTCCCAGCCACCATTGATGATTTGAAACGAGAAATAACAGCAGCTATCCAAACTGTTACGCCTGATATGCTACAGAGAGTGTGGAACGAGTTGGAGTATGGGGTTGATATTGCTCGTGTGTCTGGAGGGGGCCATATTGAACATCTCTGAACTTGTTTTTGAGCGAAAAAAACCTTTTTAAATACTCTTTGTAATGATGTATAACAGAAGGTTGTATTATGTTTCTTTCATTAAACACACATTTTTAAAGTTGTGGTATTCTTTCTGTATCACCCTGTATTTTGTATTACAAAATAGTCACAGTCGCTCATTTTGTAATATATTACGCCAGACGACATCAGTAATATGACAGCATGAGAAGGAAAGCCATAGGAGTAGCGATCCCTCAGCACATGACAAGAAGAATGCCACGCCACAGGAACAAAGTGACAGTTTTATAAGATAATAATTTTCATGAGAACTGCAGGCCAACATACAAAGTGACATCGCCTCATACTAGGTTATGTTTCTCTCTCTCCATAGGATGATCACAGCAGTCACGTAAAGAAAGTTTAATATATGTATACACTTATGTTAAATGTTTTTGTAGTGCCAATATAACCTGCTGATGAGGTATCACCTTGGAACATGCCACTAAATAAATAATTTAGTAGTCAATAAATTTTGTGACTAGTAGTGGTATCTGACAGCCATTTTAAACATATCAAAAGAGTTTTCATATTTTATAGCTACATTATTTTCTGGGGTATCTGATCATGTAGAGATAAAATAGTGTACCCATCATAAAAATAATTTGAAGACTGTCTTTGAATTTCGATCTTGATGATCACTGGCGTGTATTGTAAGACCGAAATATGTTAAACTCGTTATTTTCTGAAAATGAGTCTCCTATATGCTTGCGTGACAGGTTATGGGTAACATTACCTTTACCTCATTAAATAAAGACTGGCCTCATTTAATCTCAGCAGATAACTGTTTTGCATTAGACTGTGTCGTTATTCTGCGGATGAAAAATCGCTGTAATGGAAAGCTACTGTTCGCCCTGACAGAACCGAAAATACAGAATCTGCACAAAATAGCGGAGACAACCAAATAAGAAGTAATTGGGAGTGCATTTCAAATAGTGTTACCAACTTCATAAGGAACTGAGAAAGATGAATATTTATTGCTTCCTTCGCTTCAACAAAAGTTTTGTGCATCTAGGTCAGTTAAACCAAAACTGAGTTCTATATACGTCATTCACGTTTAGGAATATTTACAGAAGATTGCAGAAAACTACAGAAAAAAATAGTTCTCCCCCATAAAACATATAAGGCCTCTAATAACATACACACATTAAAATAAGTTCTCCGTCACCCCGGTTCCCAGAACTCCTGAAGATAGACGTTGACTGTGGATACTGTACCACAGACACAGTCCCTTTGACTGTTCAGAGATATCCCTAAAGCCGCCCAAAGATGTAAACAACCATGCATGAACAGCGCCTGTTAGACGGAGGGGGTCCGACAGCCGATCAGTTCCAGTCATTCCACCAGGAAGGAGGTCACAGCTCGTGTTGTCCATCTAGACGGTCAGTACCGCGGTTCGATTGCGGCCGCATTGTTTGTGCCGGGAAGGGCTCTCAACAAGGGAAGTGTCCAGGCGTCTCGGAGTGAACCAAAGCGATGTTGTTCGGACATGGAGGAGATAAAGAGAGATAAGAACTCTCGATAACATGCCTCGCTCAGGCCGCCAAAGGACTACTACTGCAGTGGATGATCACTACCAACGGATTATGACTAGGAGCAACCCTGACAGCAACGCCACCATGTTGAATAATGCTTTTCGTGTAGTCAGAGGTCGTCGTGTTATGATTGAGACTGTGCGCGACAGGTTGTATGATGCGCAACTTCACTCCCAACGTCCATGGTGAGAGCTATCTTAGCAACCACGACATCGTGCAGCGCGGTACAGATGGGCCAAACAACATGCCGAATGGACCGCTCACGATTGACATCATTTTCTCTTCACCGATAAGTGTCGCATATGCGTTCAACCAGACAATCGTCGGAGACGTTTTTGGAGGCAACCCGGTCAGGCTGAACGCCTTAGACACTCTGTCCAGCGAGTGCAGCGAGGTGGAGGTTCCCTGCTGTTGTGTGGGGCCGACGTACGCCGCTGGTGGTCATGGAAGGCGCCGTAGCGGATGTACGATACATGAATGCTATCCTCTGACCGATAGTGCAACCATATCGGCAGCGCATTGGCGAGGCATTCGTCTTGATCGACGACAATTCGCGCCCCCGTCGTGCACATCTTGTGAATGACTTCCTTCAGGATAACGACATCGCTCGACTAGAATGTTCTCCAGACATGAACCCTCTCGAACATGCACGTGACCCACCAACCACTCTGAGGGGTCTACGCCGAATAACAGTTGAGGAGTGGGACAATCTGGACCAACAGTGCCTTGATGAACTTGTGGATAGTATAGTGGATAGTACACCAATACAGGCATGCATCAATGCAAGAGGACGTGCCACTGGGCATTAGAGGTACCGGTGTGTACACCAATCATGACCACCACCTCTGAAGATCTCGCTCTATTGTGGTACAACATGCAATGTGTGGTTTTGAAACACGTATGTAACGTAACAGCGATGGTGAGGCATGATAAAATCTTTGACCAGAGAGCCATTTATCGTAGTTAGTCTGCGCTTGACCGCGCGAGTGTTGTGAAGTAGTCTGTCAGTAGTCGTCGTGCAGTATACTCGGTCAGTAGTCGTCGTGCAGTACAGTTGCGAGCAGTCTGTCAGTGGGCAGTCTGTGAGCAGTGGAGTATGTCGGTAGTAGTAGTCGAGTGCAGTTGTGTGTGAGGAGTCGGCGGGCGTCGACATGGCATTCTGGTCAAGATTCAGGATGAGGTATATTATTTCTAAATGCGCTCAGCTAATAATGTAAATTAACTGTAACTAATTTGTGCAACATTCGCCCCAATAATAATTTTGGTTTTCAAAGCAATTTTTTTACAAAATAACCATTTAATTGAACCAACGATTTCCTTCCATTTCCTTTAAAGTAAAGTTTCAGTTAAATTAAAAAAAAAAAAAAATTATTTGCAATGCATTTCCTCCAAGCCGTGGCCAACAATAAGAGCAGAAATTTGACATGCAGTTTCATTGAGGTAAGAAATTAATTATGATTTTTGCACAGGGCCAAAGACCGATATTTCGGTTTAATTGAATTTTCATTGTCACTGAAGTTTCATTAGCATTGAATTGACTTTCATTATTTTCGTGAGAGCTTACACCTTAAGTCAGATTGAGATTCAAACATTTAATTGTCATAGTCAGTACATTTCATGCAGGGAGGCTACGTTTGGCTCCCATTTCTATTAAAATAATATCTTCTAAATTTCGGTGAGGAGGTTACAGTTTTCATAAGCAATAAAATGGGCGGAAATGATGTTTATGTTGATCTCTAACCAGTTTTCTATACAGGTTCCGGAACTTGGGAACGGAGGTGATGTAAAACATTTTTGATGTGTGTACATTAGCTTTAAACCACTTTGGTTATGTCCATGTTCGCGCTTACCATAATTACAAAAAATGGCTGATAGTACAGAGACAAACGTACTGTACCTATCACAGGTACATTATGTGGAATTTTTCACAGGTATCGAACACGACGATGTCCGTCACCTTTTAAAAGATGAACGATCAGACAAATTTCAGTTCGTTATTTTTATTCTGTGGAATGGAACACATTATTTCAATATTCAAATTGGTCGCTGTTTCAATCCATGCCCCTTTTGCCTTCGATTACAGAGACAAGCGTTCCATGTAGTGGCAAATATTAGAGTGAAGGTTCAACGTGTTACCTTCGTTGTTTTCTTAATCAGCAGCAAACAATACCATTTTCTCGTTAAAACAGCAGCATCGAGGAAAGGGAAACAAGCGAGTGACTACTATCTTATACTGTAAATAAAATCAAAGTAATGTCAAAAAAATGTCATTCCAATGAAGATACTGTTACACATCCACTCGAATTTCTTCCAACACTTGGCAAATAATTGGTAATATAATGAATCCACAAAAAAGGAAAGAAATACATTACTACAAGGAACAGGCGTAGGAAACGACAAAATGTGACAGTAAGACAGGAAAACATCCTCTGTATCATACTGCTTCATTTCCACATTGGATCTAGGATTCGTGGAATGCACAATCATCTACCTCTCGAATGCGCTGTTACTTAAAACAACTGTGAGATTAGTCTTCGATTCCTTATGGCACTTGCAGTGTGCAAAATTTTTTTTTTTGTAGTGCCTTATAACTTGGATTTAAGGAGAGTAAGGGCGAACACGGATAATTAGCAACACAGGAGCCATGGTAACAGCCTTAAGTGAGGCTGTGGACCCAATTAGCCAGAACGAAGACATCGAACCCTTGAAAATGGGCGTTGACTCCAAAAACTGTAAGTTAAAAGGAGTGTGTCTGACGACGCACTTGCTCAGAAACACAAGCAACATGACGAACTAACTGCACAGATATTGTATTACAGTAGCCTGGATCATTCTGTTATACTGCTTTGCGTAATGAGAAGTGCTCCAAAACCGATATAAAAACGATGTTGTCAAATCCCCCAGGTTGGGAACCACTGATATAAAAATACATTTACTTCCACGGCGTGTGTGCCGAGTAGGCGCTACAAGGGCACGAGGCGATATGCCGAGACACGTCTTAACGATTTTGTTTGTCCGGTAACAAGTCTGTTACAAATCTTGGAGCTGTTTTCGCATTACAGCCAGCACGACGTGCTTGCTTGGTCGCACACTGGTCAGAAGAGTAAGAAACGAGGCTTTGTTCCCTGGCCGAAACTATTCTCCCGGACCAGTTCCTCAGAATGTCACCCTGGCGCCAACCGGACTGCGACCACGCCCTATACACGCAGCTGCGCAGTGACACAGCGATGGTGGTCCCAATCCTGCGCTCACAAAATAGCTATTGTCGCGAGGGACTGTCGCAACACAGTTCGGTAAACAACAAACTTTTTCACTCGTGGGTAGTAAAATCTGATTGGTCACTCGCTCAGCTTTATCTGGAAGGGGACAGCAACTTTTCGGTTCTCCCGCGTCAATGGCGGACGTTGCAAGGTTTTGATTGGGCGGAACAAGCTACTCGTTTCCCTTTGGAGAGCCAACGTGAAACTGAGATAGGAAGTAGGAAAAACATTCTGGTGCGAAGCTCCGAGTGGAACAGGAGAGTCTTCAATGCTGACGAAAGATCTCGACTGGCGCGACTTCGGGCACAATCCGATGGGTGCTGACGCTGTCTGCACGATGGCGCGCGCTAAACTTGGGAAGTACGGCATCGCGAAATAGGACGCTAGACCCGAGCTCAATTTGCGAAGCGTCGTGGAATTCATGGAAGTGTGCGTTTCACTTAGCTACTTTCCTTTAATTCAGCCAGCCGCTTCTCTTTAAATCAAGAGTTGTCGACAGATTAATGATTGCTTACCCATTGTGGAGCAGGTGTAATTACACCTCATCCACGCTTAAGTAACATTTCTGTAGTACAGAATTTTCAAAGCAATTGTCTTTTCCCCTCAGGTTGCGTAGTTTCTGGACGAATTATTCCAAATGACCTCTTTCGTTCCGTCTTACACCTACATCTACGTCTACATCTGCATGGATACTCTGCAAATCACATTTAAGTGCCTGGCAGAGGGTTCATCGAACCACCTCCACAATTCTCCATTATTACAATGTCGTATAGCGCGCGGAAAGAATGAACACTTATATCTTTCTGTACGAGCTCTGATTTCCCTTATTTTATCTTCGGGATCGTTCCTCCCTAAACAGGTCAGTATCAACAAAATATTTTCGCATTCGGAAGAGAAAGTTGGTGATTGGAATTTCGTGATAAGATTCCGTCGCAACGAAAAACGCCTTTCTTTTAATGATGTCCAGCCCAAATCCTGTATCATTTCTGTGACACTCTCTCGCATATTTCGCGATAATACAAAACGTGCTGCCTTTGTTGGAACTATTTCGATGTACTCCGCCAGTCCTATCTGGTAAGGATCCCACACCGCGTAGCAGTATTCTAAAAGAGGACGGACAAAAGAAGTGTAGACAGTCTCCTTAGTAGGTCTGTTACATTTTCTATGTGTCCTGCCAATAAAACGCAGTCTTTGGTTAGCCTTCCCCACAACATTTTCTATGTGCTCCTTCCAATTGAAGTTGTTTGCAATTGTAATACCTAGGTATTTAGTGAATTTACGGCTTTTAGATTAGACTGATTTATCGTGTAACCGAAGTTTAACGAGTTCGTTCTAGCACTCATGTGGATGACCTCACACTTTTCGTTATTTAGGGTCAACTGCCACTTTTCGCACCATTTGGACATCTTTTCTAAATCGTTTTGCAGTTTGTTTTGGTCTTCTGATGACTTTATTAGTCGATAAACGACAGCGTCATTTACAAACAACCGAAGACGGCTGCTCAGATTGTGTCCAAAATCGTTTATATAGATCGTTTATATACTTTTCCTTGATATCCAATCAACAATGAATCATGTTCATTTGTTATGTTCTTTGAACATGTTCGTCAATATTCAGAAGCCACTTTGAGATATAAATAACTTGTACAGCCTTCACTGCTATAGTAAGTTTATGAGAAGTATTGAGCAGTTAACGTGTCCTGGACTTACAGTTTCCTTTAAGAAGTCAGATTCAGCACACAGACCCCTTTCATACTGCTTATTTTGATGCTACCTCAGCAAAAGAATTCAAGATAACACTTCTGCCATCAGTAAAAAGTAATAACGTTTGGTGTACTGTATCTGACGTAAAGGAAAGGATCGAAGTTTCAAACTTGTGCAGTTAGATTCGTGACTTTTTCCTCAATAGTTAAGTCTGTCCACCTAAAGAATTCTTACCTTTTTTAAAAAACTGCATCGTGGCACTTGATATTTTTATGGCTATGCATGATACAAACCAGACATTTGTAGTGCCATTAATTAAACTAAGGATTGCTGGTACAATGTTGAAATCGACATTTTTGGATCTGTCTGCAAAAATTCATCAGGTTAGGATGAGTTATAGGTATCAGTAAGAACAAATCTGCACAATTCTGTTCAATATTGATGCAACACAATGCGTGCTTTTGTTTTCAAGAGGTCTTGTGATTCTTTTAATATGAGTAAATTACGTCAGTACAATTTATAAATGTTTGTGGGGCGTCTTTTCCATATTTCCCGTCGTTTAATCGAACTATTTGATGCAGCTCCCATTGCTGTATTTAGAAACTGATTAATTTAAAAATGCTTGCAATTTATGCATTAGTGTCACGGCACAGTCATGTAATTCTTTACTTTACTCTCATGCCTGTCATGTCGCTCGTTCTGCTGTATTCTACATAACTTTAATTCCATTACCTCCCCTGTCATCTGATCGGGTGTGAATATTGCTGGATCGCTCAATAATTTCGATATTTCTTTTGTAGTACGCAAATAACAGGAGATCTTTACTTGAGGTGGCAGTTATATAAATATCCTTTGTCCATCTATCTTCTATACAAAATGAAAATGAAAATTTTCGTGTGCCCAGGATCGTATATCTCCGAAAGATCTTTACCGATTGCTTTGATGTTTTAACGCAAAGTTGCACCGAGTACGCGCGTGTTTTTTATACCCATTTAAATATATGTGACATGTAATAAAATATGTAATATATAAAGCGGAAACATTATTACGAAAAGGACTGATTTACATCAAATTTTTACGCGCTACTGTGATAAACGTTTGGATGCACGTAGGTTATATATTTTAATACATATACACTAGCGTCCAAAATTAAAGCAACAAACTGCTATTCCGCGGTCCTGTGTCTAATTCACAATACAGGGTGATTCAAAAAGAATACCACAACTTTAAAAATGTGTATTTAGTGAAAGAAACATAATATAACCTTCTCTTATACATCATTACAAAGGGTATTTAAAAAGGTTTTTTTTCACTCAAAAACAAGTTCAGAGATGTTCAATATGGCCCCCTCCAGACACACGAGCAATATCAACCCCATACTCCAACTCGTTCCACACTCTCTGTAGCATATCAGGCGTAACAGTTTGGATAGCTGCTGTTATTTCTCGTTTCAAATCATCAATGGTGGCTGGGAGAGGTGGCCGAAACACCATATACTTAACATACCCCCATAAGAAAAAATCGCAGGGGGTAAGATCAGGGCTTCTTGGAGGCCAGTGATGAAGTGCTCTGTCACGGGTGCCTGGCGGCCGATCCATCAGTGCTTGAACCAATTTCAGACGATAAGGTTTCATAACTAACCTTTTTCGTAGGACTCTCCATACAGTTGATTGTGGAATTTGCAGCTCTATGCTAGCTCTGCGAGTCGATTTTCCTGGGCTGCGAACAAATGCTTGCTGGATGCGTGCTACATTTTCATCACTCGTTCTCGGCCGTCCATAACTTTTCCCTTTGCACAAACACCCATTCTCCGTAAACTGTTTATACCAACGTTTAATACACCACCTATCAGGAGGTTTAACACCGTACTTCGTTCGAAATGCACGCTGAACAACTGTCGTCGATTCACTTCTGCCGTATTCAATAACACAAAAAGCTTTCTGTTGAGCGGTCGTCATCTTAGCATCAACTGACGCTGACGCCTAGTCAACAGCGCCTCAAGCGAACAAATGTACAACTAAATGAAACTTTTTATAGCTCCCTTAATTCGCCGACAGATAGTGCTTAGCTCTGCCTTTTGTCGTTGCAGAGTTTTAAATTCCTAAAGTTGTGGTATTCTTTTTGAATCACCCTGTATAATCCTACGAATTGTCAACAGATGTCTTTATGATCGTGTTCTGCGCGAGAAATGGAACTCCGATCAACGGACAACCACGCCAGCAATGATTTCAGGGCATCTGTCAAGCGGGGTAGTGTTTGCAGGGTAGCCCCACATCCACAATCGCTACGTACAATGTCACAGACGGTGCAGTATGGCACAGAAAAGACGCCTGTATAATCTCTGCTGTGGAGGGCCATAGGAAGAATGGAAGCAAGAGAATCGCAAACTGATGTGGTCCTATGGCTTAATCTGAATCGCTCTGTCGTTTCTCGGATGACGCTACAGTGTATAGAGGCCGAAACTCTATAGCGCAGACCAGGACTTCAGAAAGAGTTGATCGTTACTTGGCTGTAAGGACACGACGGTATCGCCTTAGGGCTGTCCTGCAGCTGGTATCCGACCTCACAGCAACCCATGGACGTGTTGTATCGAGGTAAACGATGTACAGAAGGCTGCGGCAGAGTTGCCATCATTGTTGGAGACTACTGCCTGTTTACCTCTGGCGTGTCTTCACAGAAGGGAAAGTATAGAGTGGAGCCGTCAACATGCTACCTGGAGGGTCGAACGGTGGGACTATATTCTTTCCACAGATGGGTCCCGATTTGATCTGGAGAGTGATTCGAATCTGGAGGGAAAATGGAAGACGATTTCGAGACCCAGACATTGTGGAAAGACACCGATAATGGTGTGGGCAGGGATTATATTGACCACGTGAACACCTCTTCATGAAATTGTACAGGTGAATCATAAAGGTTTAACTTCTGTCAGATACTGTGAGGAGAGATCTTGGCATCTTATGCCTGGTGCTGTGGGCCTAGACTTTGTATTAATGGACGATAATGCTCGACCTCATAGAGCACGTGTGGTTGATGTTTTCTTGGAAACGGAAGATGTTACACACGAAACATGGCCTACTGGCTTTCCCGATTTGAACTCCATAGAGCATGTCTGGGACGCACTAGGGAGACAGGTTGCATCACGTCAGCATCCACTAAGCAGTCTCCAAGACATCTGAGCAGCTCTGCAGGAAGAGTGGGCGTTATTGCCTCGACACGAGATTGGTGGCATCACTCACAGCATGTCCTGTCATTGTCAGGCCTTTATTGGTGCCAGAGGTGGTCACACAGCAGTTAGCAGAATGTGTGTGCAAATCAGTTAAATTGAAAAAAAAAGAAGAACATTTTTGTCTACCGTTATGCATGTTGTAGTAGATTACGTTCTGTGTTCATTACATTGTTTCTACTTCACTGTCACCTGTTTCCACCGTTTTTTGGAAAAATAAACTCAGTTTTGCAAAATTTCCGATTGTTGCTTTGATTTTCGACACCAACGTAAATACATATAGAGAACATAAATAGCGAAACGTCCTTAGCAAACAGGAAAGTTGTACTTATGGCTTACCGTATTGTGATTGGAATATTACTACAGAATGTGAATTTACTATCACAGTTAACAAGGGTCAAAGTCAGAGAGAGGAGAGAAGAGGAGATGGATAGAGCGGTGCGCGGAAATAAATGTAGAAAGCGGAAAGGAGGAGATAGACAGTGAGAAGGGGCAGGAGAAGGTGGAGAGAGGGTGATGATAAGATGGGGTGGAAGTGATGGAGAGAGAGAAAGGAGAGAAGGAGTAAGAGGAAATGGAGAGAGAGAGGATGAGAAAATGGATATAGAAAGTGATGAGTTGGTGGACAGAGAGAGAGAGAGAGGGGGGGGGGGAGACAGGCAGTAGGAGGCGTTGAAGAGAGGAAACAGAGAGGATGAGGAGGTGATGGACAGAGAGGAAGAGAAAGCGAGGGGGCAGGAGAAGTTGGAGACAAAGGCGAGGAGGTGATGTACATAGAGAGGAGGAAGGAGGAGGAGATGAACAGAGACAGGGGAGAGAAGGGGTTTACGATCTATAACCAACACCCATAAATACACACATCAACAAAAGTTTTGCATCGCCACGGTTCCCTGAACTCATGAAGATAGACGTTGACAGTGGATATTGTATCACAGACACAGTCCTTTTGACTGTTCAGAGATGTCACTAAACCAGCCCAAAGACGTAAACAAACATACATGAGCAGTGCCTATTAGACGGAGGGGGTCCGACAGCCGATCAGTTCCAGTCATTCCACCAGGAAGGAGGTACACAGCTCGTGTTGCCTGTAGTTCAACCATGTCTAGACGGTCAATACCGCGGTTCGATCGCGGCCGCATTGTTACTTTGTGCCAGGAAGGGCTCTCACAAGGGAAGTGTCCAGGTGTCTCGGAGTGAACCAAAGCGATGTTGTTCGGACATGCACGAGATACAGAAAGACAGGAACTGTCGATGACATGCCTCGCTCAGCCAGCCCCAGGCCTACTATTGCAGTGGATGACTGCTACCTACGGATTATGGCTCGGAGGTACCCTGACAGCAACGCCACCATGTTGAATAATGTTTTTCGTGCAGCCACAGGACGTTCTGTTACGAATAAAACTGTGAGCAACTTCACTCCCGATGTCCATGGCGAGGTCCATTTTGGCAACCACGACTCCATGCAGCACGGTACAGATGTTCCCAACAACATGCCGAGTGGACCGCTCAGGATTATCATCACGTTCTCTTCACCGATGAGTGTCGCATATGCCTTCAACCAGACAATCGTCGGAGAAGTGTTTGGAGGCAGCCCGGTCAAGCTGAACGCCTTAGACACACTGTCCAGCGAGTGCAGCAAGGTGGCGGTTCCCTGTTGTTTTGGGGTGGCATTGCGTGGGGCAGACATACGCCGCTAGTGGTCATGGAAGGCGCCGTAAGAGCGGCACGATACGTGAATGCCATCCTCCGACCAATAGTGCAGCCATATCGGCAGCATATTGGCGAGGTATTCTTCTTCATGGATGACAATTCGGGCCCCCATCGCGCACATCTTGCGAATGACTTCCTTCAGGATAACGACATCGCTCGACTCGAATGGCCAGCATGTTCTCCAGGCATGGACCCTATCGAACATGCCTGGGATAGATTCAAAAGGGCTGTTTATGGATGACGTGGCCCAGCAGCCACTCTGAGGGATCTACGCCGAATCGCTGTTGAGGAGTGGGAGAATCTGGACCAAAGTGCCTTGATGAAATTGTGGATATTATGCCACGAAGAGTACAGCAATCTGGACTACCGCCTCTGAAGGTCTCGCTGTATGCTGGTACAACACGCAACGTGTGGTTTTCATGAGCAATAAAAAGGGCGGAAATGATGTTTATGTTGATCTCTATTGCAGCTTTCTGTACAGGTTCCGAAACTCTCGGAACGGGAGTGATGGAAAAGTTTTTTTGATGTGTTTTTTAGAAGCATGTGATTTCTCTTTGTTTTTTCTTTTCAATTTATCCAGGCTGAGCCATAGCAGCATGTGGCCAGGAACAGCTAGTTTAAAATATATATTATAATTGTTAGGTATCCAGGACATTTACTGTTACCTTTAAAGGAATTTTTGCACATTTTGTAAGGGAGCTGCTTTTCAAATTCAGGCACATGTTTAGCATGACTTATATTAGAGTTTAAACTCATGCTGCTCTTAAAATGTTATATACCGCCGCCATTAACAAGCGTCACTGCTTGATCTGGATGTGTGTGAATGCTGTATGTTCCTATACTGTTTATTTTGCTTGGATGGCCATGTTGGGATGGAACAAAGGATTTAACAGGGCAAGGGTGGTACAGGTAATCGGCCAGTCTTCAGTATTTCGAGTCTGTGGCGCACGATGGAAGCGCACAGGGACAAATTAATACAGCGTATCGAGTCGTTCCAGCAGCGGCAACACCTGAATGCGGCGTTGTGTGGTGGGAGTGCAGTCGCCGACACAAATGCGAACGCCTGCGGAGAATTTGTGGTTCGCGCTCACTTGCACTGCACTGCGCTTAAATTGGACGCGAAGTGAGGGCTCCAGTAAATTTTTCTCTCAAGGCACATAACGTTAATTTTAAACGCGACGCCACTGCAGGGCCGTGGGGCGAGAAATGCGATTTCTCATTAAAAGCACTGGTATCGTTTTTTCTATTAGTGGTCATTCGTTTGGAACTTTATTCGGCGCGCGTCCGCTCATTTCCTTCGCTGTATTTTTTTCCGAAAGACATTTACTGCTCTCTTCATGACAGCGGGCCGTGTCAGATACAATTGCAGCGACGGGGGCGGACACACGCAACAACAGGGGCGCGCGCGCGGAAAAAAAACTAATGCGATTGCCACATATTAGGAAAGCAATATCGGTAAAATTTATGGTAATGCCAAAGTGATTATTTTAAAATTGAATCAACAAATTATGGATTGCCGTTTAATCCTCGGGTGAGCCCTTAAGGCCCTACCTGACGGATAATATTTTTGCGAGCGTCGATACGAAGGTTTACATTCTGTATTTCCGCCGGCATTACGTGTTACCGCTGGGGCTCCGGGCGGGGCGGACGTATTTGTGTTTGTCGCGTCACACGGGCGCGAGTGTGTGTGTGTGTGTGTGTGTGAGCGGGGCCGACAGGCGGGTAGGGGGTGATTTGCCGTCCGTCTGTGGGGGTGGCGAGGGACGGGGCGGGGTGGGAGGAGGGTGCGAAGAGGAAGCACAACGCCAAACAAACACCACAGCCCTCCATAATGCTCGGAATTAATGGCGCCTATATACACCGCCAGTCAAAACCCGATGGCTTATTTTTCAATATCGGATTAAAAACAACGAGGAAAAGCAACGAGCTGACGAGTCAATTACGGGATATTTTCATCAGCGGTGCGGCGGAATTTCGCGAATTGCGAGAATTAGCAGGTGTTTAGAGTCGGCCTGGCGACAAACGTAATTATTTTTTTGTACTAATTGTTTTTTAAGCCGGGCTTCCCGGAGTGCCCGGCCTTTCAGACACACGCGCGGTCTGCCGCTCTCTCCGGGTGCAAACCAGAAGCGCGGTCTGAGGGCAGGCAGGCAGGCAGGCTGCGCGTCCGCGGACACCAGAAAGGAGGACCAGGTTTCGACGCCCGGTGCGGTTTGCGATGTTGCAGGCATCGCCCTGTGCGCTTCCTACTTGCTACTGCATCACGCCTGTCACCTACAGCGCTGTATGTTTCAGACCACGTGACCCGTGTCCAGTCTCAAGAGTGGTTTGTCTACTGTAACAGTTGAGTACCGGTCGTAAAAGAAACGGTATTGGTAATAGTTCCAGTAAGCAGATGTTGACGACGGCGACAACGACTTTGATTGTGAAATGTAAACTTTCATGGTCGTAAATCTCACAGTTAGTAAAATATTCCGCTCAGGAGGTGGCGCAGTGGTTAGACACTGGACTCGCATTCGGGAGGACGACGGTTCAATCCCGCGTCCGGCCATCCTGATTTACGTTTTCCGTGATTTACCTAAATCACTCCAGGCAAATGCCGGGATGGTTCCTCTGAAAGGGCACGGCCGCCTTCCTTCCACATCCTTCCCTAAACCGATGAGACCGATGACCACGCTGTCTGGTCTCCTTCCCCAAACAACCAACCAACCATTCCGCTCAGGTCGATGTCGTGTTCCTTGACTTCAGGAAGGCATTTGACATTGCCCCACACTGCCGTTTAGTGTAAGCTTACAGAGCATCTGAGCAGATTTGCGACTGGATTCAAGACTTCCTTGCCGGCCGGGGTAGCCGAGCGGTTCTAGGCGCTACAGTCTGGAACCTCGCGACCGCTACGGTCGCAGGTTCCAATCCTCCCTCAGGCATGGTTGTGTGTGATTTCCGTATGTTAGTTAGGTATAAGTAGTTCTAAGTTCTAGGGGACTGATGACCTCAGAAGTTAAGTCCCATAGTGCTCAGAGCCATTTGAACCATTCAAGACTTCCTTGCAGACAGAACTCAACACGTCTGTCTTAAGGGAACGAAATCGACAGATGTAAAGGTAATTTCCGGTGTACCCCAAGGAAGTGTGATAGGACCGTTACTGTTTACTATACATATGAACTATCTATTAGAAAGCGCCCGATGTTTTTAAGGCTGTTCGCAGATAAAGCGGCTGTCTATAAGAAAGTAGCAATACCGGGAGACAGTAAGGACTTGTAGAATGATCTCCAGAAAATCGATATACGCTGCCCCACGTGTGAACATCAGCGTCATACACGTCTTCGTCAGCCGGGAAAAGTCGGCAATTGCGGAATACAGTCTGAATACAGAACATCGGATGATTTATTAAAAGACGGAAGTTTTATGCCCGGAATCATCATTCTGGCATTAAGGAAGCAATACATACCAGTACAGACGATAATCTCATCAACAAGGATGCGCGATTTCCGCGCCTGCGCATTCTTCGAGCGCGTGTTCGAGAAACGGGGCGGCGAAGTGCGGGTACCGTCAGTCGTACCTAGGCACCAGCAAGGTTGAACCATCCAAACAGTGCGGACAGTTGCTCCGAGGAAATATTGTGGAATTTGGACAACGTGATCCGGCGGCACACTCGTGAAGACTATTTACAACACATCTGCAGGGAAAGCTTGAAGAGTCACATCAGGATCGTAGTTTCTTTGAATGTCCGACTCATACCCACGTTCGCTGATGGGAACGGAGCGTTGGGTTTAAATGGAAAATCCATCCGAGCCTGACATAATAGCCCTGAATTGTTTAATAATTGTAACGACGATGGTTATGATGACTATAATGAGGATGATGTTGATGATGCTGATGGTGGTGGTGATGGTGAGGATGATAATGATCATTATGTTGGTGATGGTTATGGCAGTGATGATGGCGACGGTGACGAAAGAATGACGATGATGATAACGACGACGACGGCCACGAATACTACAGCGATGATGATGACGACAAAAACAACGTTGATGACGACGACGATGATGACGACGATTGTCAAGATTATTATGAGACTAATTTCTAAAATATTTGGAGATGACCTTGATTAAACAGCATCTACTGTAACTAACACGGTACTTCTTTATCTCATGGCATTACAAAATCCTGTCCAATGCCGACCTTTGTCTTCCTCTATCTCTAAGAGCTCTTCCACATTGTCTATCCACCGCTTTCGTCGTTTTCCTCTGTCTTCTTCTAGTTGGTCTCCGTTCATAAACAGTTTCTGTCCTTGAAAGCCGGCCGTGGTGGCCGAGCGGTTCTAGGCGCTTCATTCCGGTCGCAGGTTCGAATCCTGCCTCGGGCATGGATATGTGTGATGTCCTTAGGTTAGTTAGGTTTAAGTAGTTCTGAGTTCTAGGGGACTGATGACCTCAGATGTTGAGTCCCGTAGTGCTCAGAGCCATTTGAACCACTTTTTTGTCCTTGAAACTTCCTGGCAGATTAAAACTCGACTCGAACTCGGGTAGAACACTTGCCCGCGAAAGGGAAAGGTCCCGAGTTCGAGTCTCGTTCCGGCACACAGTTTTAATCTGCCAGGAACTTTCATGTCAGCGCACACTCCGCTGCAGAGCGAAAAACGCATTCTGGTTTCTGTCCTTCCTCCAGCAGCCTACCTAAGAACATACCCAGTTCAGACCATTCACCAACTTCTTATTCGTCTTACAGTATGTGCGACCTTGATATGATGGGTAATTTGCACTGCGCTGATGAACCAATACATTACGATCACGTGCTAAATTGCGTGTAGGTTGAAACGTCCCCTTTGAACAATTATACAAGACTGAGCTTAACCTGACACACAATATTTTTAGCGCAACGCAATCTGACTTTAAAAAGTCCCTACAAAAGAATGGCCTTGACTAACATTAAACTATACCTTTCAGAAATCACTTACCTCTCAAAAATCTTGGTTACTCGAACTACTGCAATACAGCGAGCGCCACTACTGCCAGCTAAATAAAAGATTCAAACTACGGAAGGCACTAACTACTGATAGGCATAGTTAGCAAATGAAAGATTTTAATAGAGAACAAACAATGTATTTACCTTATTAGTCATAATATATATAGCAGTTCATGACAAATTACAAAACTCCGCCATCTCTCTCCCCACATCCACCACTGCTGGCGGCTCACCTCCAACTGCGCAACGCTACGCGCTGTTCACATCCAGCTGCCGCTGCCCAACACTACAATGGCAGACAACAATGCAAACTAGACACAGACTGCACACAGCACAGCCAGTGATTTTTATACAGAGGTGGCGTTACCAATAAAGAAACCTAAACAGCCTACTTACATAGCCCCCATGCTCCCCACAAAAAATTTTACAAATTGTTTTGGGCAGTGGCCAATAATGATTTGATAAAATTTTTCATAATTACAATAACAAAGATATCAAATGCACACACTTATTGATACAATGTTGGTCAAAAGCTAAAATTCTCACTGTCCATAAAGACAGTCCCGATCATCGATCACAGTAAAATTGCAGTGTTTTTTTTTTCTCAAAGTCTGAGCAGTAAAAGAAAATGCACACGGAAGTAGTGGATTTCCATGCAGTATTGAAGAAGTAGTGTTGTCCTTCCAACCGAAAGACAGTGCTGACTCTTGACATGCAGACAGGTAATGGTCCACAACAGAGCAAACCCACAGCAGAGTCAGTCGAAGTTTTGAAGAATATTGGTGGGTAGGTCATCACAGAGCAGTCCCACTGTTGTCCTGGTAGAGATTGCGGTATTGGTGGGCCACCAGAGGTGCAGACCCACTGCAGTCCTTGTAGAAATAATGATATTGGTGGACCATCAAAGATGCAGCCCCAATATAGTCCTTGTAGAGATGGCCAGCAGCCATCTGCTGCGACTGTGCAGGTGCACAATCACCATCGAAGAGTCTTGCAGAGAAGATAGCAAGTCCATAAACCACCACTTGTGCACGCACAAAGTTTTTGGAATTGTCCTTAGAACCATCAATGCTGTTATCCAGTCCCTTGCTGAATCATTAACACACGTGAAAACACTAACAGTCCCTACTTCTCACATATTGTCCATATACTACGACCAACAGAAACGTGTGCAGTGAAATGTAACTTACAAGTTACTTAATTTGATGAACTGGTGTCAATTACAATTTTATAACATAAGAATATAATTACAAAGGTACAAAATACATCATTAAAGAACATAACAATACAGATAACATTTGTAGTAACACAGACTTTACAAAAGAATAGAAATAAACATATACATCAGTGTTACAGGAATTATGACATAATTAAATACATAAAATATCAGAATAACTTTTGAAAGACCAACTTCACACATGAGCATTAAAACAGAACAGAATAAATAATGTCTAAACATGTTTACAAAGAAAATAACATATTATAAATGCAAATTATATTTGAGGATAACAGTATTCATCATCGTAGTGAATGTAGCTTAGTACTAGAACAGAAAAAAATTTCTATGAAACAGTACACAGAGACAGGAAGAAAAGAAATACACAAGGGTACACAAACACATAGTGGGATAACACAAAAGGAAAGGACAGGGTTTGTTTTACTGCAGTATTTTGCATGGAGATCTCCCTTGGTTCATCATTATTCCCAAAAGTCGTATCTATACCTGCTTTCTGTACTTTTTTTCGTATAACTTCTCAATCCATTTCTTACAATTCATTGCAACTCATTCTCTTATATAGTCTACCTCCTCTTAAGCTAACTTAAATCTACTGAGCTCAGATGCTAAACTAAGGGACGGGGCAATGCAGCAGCACAAAACAATTAACGCAACAGCAATGAAAAAAAATGCAGATTTGCGAAGCAAGCAGCATTATAGAAATTAGAAAAGCAATTGCAATATTACAACTAATATAAGGCAATGTGAAGCAAACAATAAAACTAAATCCGTAGTAAAACTGGCAATACAAAGTCAAATTCTGTAACATTATGCCTGGCAAACAGCAGCAGCAAATAAAAAAAATATATATCTAAACATGACATAGCTCAAGCAGAAAAAATAGTACACTAAAGACAATAATGCAGATAAGGGAAATGTCTATTCACATCTTAATGTCTGTGTAATTAAAGTGGTGCACCACAACTATTTCTACAAAAGAAATTACCAAGTACTTGAAAAGAAAATTATGAATGCAGTTCCTGTGAAGGTAAATGTCTTTTTGTGCTCCCTCATTTTTTCGAAAAAAATTATTATTTACTCGATCTGTAGATAGAAAATATTTATATTAGTACATCTATAAAATTTTATTTTAACCAATGCTGCAGTGCAGCTAGAAACTAGATATCAAATGAAATAAGCAACTATGTGCAAAGCAACGCATAAGAACATCGTTCAATAGCCATGTGGCATTTCATAAGTAGTAAAAAAATCTCTCATCTAGAAAGACAGTAGTCATAGTCAGGTGTGTAGACAAACTATTTCTTGTCATTTCATTAGGCATTTCAGTAAATATCAGAAAGTACGATATGTTTCCAAGTAATTAGCGTGTCGTATTTGCGATGCTTTCTAAAAAGGAATGTCAGAAGCGAGGTAAATGGCCTCCTTTTTTTTTTTTTTTTTTTTTTTACTTAATGGCTTTGTCTGCAGGCGGCTGGCCCAACTGGGCGCCACAACGCGTTACGTCAAGGTCACTTACCTTTCTTACTGAAATATTTACGACAGCAGTTTCCGCTACAGTGGTAGTCTCATATAAAAACTTTCACAGGTCAAGAATTTGCGTTACAAATCTGTAGAAACAAAATCCTGTAAATATAACAGTGTCCAAAAAATTTTCGCTGGCATTGTGATACATTCACGCATATACACACATTTCATAACTCTTTAAGTACGATTCTTGGCTTCCAACATCCTTTTTCACAAGTCAGAGTCCCTAACGACTACTCATTATTCCTTACCTTATTACACATATATATATTCGTCGACACGTCAATCTTGCGACGACACTTCAATATTTCATCATAATAAATACATAGCATAATCAAATAACTCATATAGCATCAGCTTATTGATCATAAACATACCGCAACAGCATAATACACATAGTCATCGTAACAATAGCATCATAGCACCTCAGTCAAGTCTCAAAATCGTCATAGCTTTCTAATTTCAAAACCTAAAAAAAACTCTGCTCATTTCAATAGTGTCATCAACCTCAAATGTACTTTAAAAATCATGATCTCATACCAAATACATCATTCAAAGCTCTCGTAGTATCACAATGATTCCGAAAAAATATGAACAGTTCACAAAGTAAAGACAAAATACAATTTCATAAGTGTGAAGTTATCCAACTGTGTAGTTGCGTAAACATGTGTCACTGATGTAGTAAAATAAATGTTTATCTCTCTCAGTTAAATGATCAGATAGCTGTGTAATTTATGTGTTATAGAAATATGGTACCGATGTGTAAAGTTGTATAAGCAAATACCATATTAGCTAGGGCTCCTTGTGCTTGCCAAACACATGATACACAAAGTAAGCGTGTACCCCCTGAGGATTAATGTAATTATACCCTCAGGTCTTACAGATTACAACAATGGAATGAAATTATTACAGAAAACCTTTGTATCATTGTACTTCAAATATCTTAAAAATAAATGTTTTAAGTATAAAATTAATCACACAAATACGTGTACTGTAGCGCTAAACTGTGCATCTTGTTGTGAGATAATCTCTGTGGAAGTGTCGTAGTTATTGTCCTCCAAAAGCTAAGTTCTGCAGTAGTCAGTGTACTTACCTCATCATAAACGAAAGTGAATTGCTTTGCGAATAGATATCGTAGTTATTATGTTTATTGGCGTGATGAAGAAATTACTGTACAGTAATGTATTGTTGTGCCACAAAAAAGGCTGTCTCATTGTTGCTGTACCACAAAAGTGAATACTAAAACATGTTTTACTTTCCAGAAGAATTCAGAAAAACTGTGCAGATATAAAACAGATACACCGCAAAAGCAACGAGGTAAATTGTGTCACATATTAGTAGCGTCGTGATAAAACCGTGTAGCTGTCACATAAACTAACCACTGTGTCATCTGGTATCTCACATAAAGTACTTTAAATCCAGAATGTATTTTCAAGTAAACCAAAATGTTGCATTAAAATCTCATTAGCAGTACTGGTAAATGTTCTACGTATGTAAGCCTCATAGTCGTTACATAATCATGCAACTAACAAGCAAGAATGCACACACACAATAACACTGGGTCGTCTCTTCACAATAACAATGCATTCGTAATTTCTGTTTTAAAATGTTCCCTAGGTTCTTGATTGGATATTTAACTTCAAACATTGTTGCATGGTAACAGTTTCTAAGTCTGACAATGCATACTAGAAATGTGAAGTTAAGAGTTTTATGGCAAAGACAAAGTTAAAAAGCAGATTATCTTTCAATAAACGGTTTTACATGTGAAATGTTGTGTAAACCTTTACTCTTCCTAGTACGCAGAGTTTCAACTGAAAAGCAATTGGCATGTTTTATACGTCGGTAAGGAATGCTAAAATTTTTCTCAAGGTTAGTGTCTATGTTATTTTTCTCTGAGCCAGCGGGCGCAGGTGGCTGCCTGCGGTGCGAGTCATTGTCTGTTTCTTTGTTGGCGCGCGTCGTCACTGGGATTAGGAGACCTAACTTCTACAAATTCGCCTTGCCGAGAGGGCCCTGCCCTGTTTGAAGCTCGCCAGTTCTGATGGAATTCAGGTCTGTCGTTTTGTTGGTAGTTTACATAGTTTCTTGTTTGTCGGTCATCTGGTGGAGAATTTCTCCCGGAATCGTAACTGCGCGCTGAACTGTTGCGTCTGAAGTTATTTTGTCTCCCTTGATAATAATTGTTTTGGTTTCCATATTGTCTGTTTCTATGGTTATCTCTGTCATATTCATAATTACGGAAGTGCGATCTTTCTCTGTAACTATTACTCTGCCAGTGGTTGTCATACGGGTGGAGTCTGTTTTGGTCACGATATGTGTTGTGAGAATAGCCTTGTCGTGTCCAGTTTTTATTTCTTTCATCGCGGAATTGTGACAGATGTGGCCTGTAATTGTTGTGCTCCTGTTTCCGCGTTCCCCGATTGTCAGTGTCAATTTCCAGTTCTTGTAACAGTCCCTGAAAAGCCTCAATGTCTCCTTTGCAACGTCCTGCTAAAATAATATGCCGTAAATGTTCAGGTAATTTGATTAAGCAAATGCGGATGAGTTCTGAGGGGCTGTATGGGTTTGAAAGATATTGATTCTTATGCAACATGTCTTCAAAATATTTGACAAGACTGGAAAATTCAGATTGTTCAAAGTGTTTCATCATCATGATGCTATGTTTTACTCGGTCTTGTGTAGCTTGAGACCAATATGCTGAGAGGAAGGCATGGTAAATCTCTCCTTCACTGTGGCAATCGTGAATGACCGATCGCATTCTTACAGCTAGTTCATTCTCTAAGTAGCCACACATAAGTTCTAATCTGTGCTCTAATGACCAGTTGGGAGGAAAACAATGAGAGAATTGATGGAGCCACGCTTGTGGATGAATGTCGTTACCAGAATTCTTAAATGTTTTGAATTTACGTGTAGTAATGAACAGCTTATAGTCAAAGTCATCATGTCGGCGAGTCGCATATCGGTCATTGTTACGTCGTTTCGGCGGTTCCATTTCAAAATTCGGTGCACCTTGCCAATTTCTTTCATAATTTCCGAAATGCGCTGTGTTATTATTTTGTGGCTGTTCCGTATTTGTATGTCCCTCTTCCCGTATTGGGGCGCGAGTGTCCTCTGAAATACGTAATTCTTGTATTACCTGTGTCAGCTGATCTTGTACTTCCCGGATTTCTCTTTGGTGTTGTGTATTAATTTGATTCTGATTTTGTTTGAATTTCTTAATTTGTTCATACTCTTCTGTGTCAGTGATGGCTACAGGTCTTGTGTCATTCAGATCATCATCTACCTTTGCAGATAAGTTAGTGATCTGATCTGAAAGTTCGGCTACTTTCTCTGATAGTGAACACATTTCCTCAGTGTGTTTTTCTGAACCAAGTTTCAGAGTGTCCATTTGTGTTGAAATCGAATCTACGGCGTCCTTCAAGTTTTCCTGAGTTTTTGCAAGTTGCGTAACCGAATCGGTAGATGCAACTGAGTCAATTTTAGCTTGCAAGGTGTCGTGATTTTCATGAACAATAGTTTGCAGTTCTTTTATGGCTGCTTCGTGATTCTGTAATGCATTTTCATGACGCGAAAAAATAGGTTGGAAATGCTCACAAATTTGTGTTTTTACGTCATTACAGACTTTTTGACATTTCGATTCGATGTTATGTAACTGAGTAGCTAAATCTTCACGTGTGTGTTCAAGCGTGGTGTCTAACTTTTGAAGATTTTGTTCCATTGTGTCTAACTTTTTAAGATTTTGTTCCACTGTGTCTAACTTTTGAAGCTTTTGCTGTGTTTGTCTCTGATTTTGTTCCATTGTGTAGCTGTCACATAAACTAACCACTGTGTCATCTGGTATCTCACATAAAGTACTTTAAATCCAGAATGTATTTTCAAGTAAACCAAAATGTTGCATTAAAATCTCATTAGCAGTACTGGTAAATGTTCTACGTATGTAAGCCTTATAGTCGTTACATAATCATGCAACTAACAAGCAAGAATGCACACACACAATAACACTGGGTCGTCTCTTCACAATAACAATGCATTCGTAATTTCTGTTTTAAAATGTTCCCTAGGTTCTTGATTGGATATTTAACTTCAAACATTGTTGCATGGTAACAGTTTCTAAGTCTGACAATGCATACTAGAAATGTGAAGTTAAGAGTTTTATGGCAAAGACAAAGTTAAAAAGCAGATTATCTTTCAATAAACGGTTTTACATGTGAAATGTTGTGTAAACCTTTACTCTTCCTAGTACGCAGAGTTTCAACTGAAAAGCAATTGGCATGTTTTATACGTCGGTAAGGAAGCTAAAATTTTTCTCAAGGTTAGTGTCTATGTTATTTTTCTCTGAGCCAGCGGGTGCAGGTGGCTGCCTGCGGTGCGAGTCATTGTCTGTTTCTTTGTTGGCGCGCGTCGTCACTGGGATTAGGAGACCTAACTTCTACAAATTCGCCTTGCCGAGAGGGCCCTGCCCTGTTTGAAGCTCGCCAGTTCTGATGGAATTCAGGTCTGTCGTTTTGTTGGTAGTTTACATAGTTTCTTGTTTGTCGGTCATCTGGTGGAGAATTTCTCCCGGAATCGTAACTGCGCGCTGAACTGTTGCGTCTGAAGTTATTTTGTCTCCCTTGATAATAATTGTTTTGGTTTCCATATTGTCTGTTTCTATGGTTATCTCTGTCATATTCATAATTACGGAAGTGCGATCTTTCTCTGTAACTATTACTCTGCCAGTGGTTGTCATACGGGTGGAGTCTGTTTTGGTCACGATATGTGTTGTGAGAATAGCCTTGTCGTGTCCAGTTTTTATTTCTTTCATCGCGGAATTGTGACAGATGTGACCTGTAATTGTTGTGCTCCTGTTTCCGCGTTCCCCGATTGTCAGTGTCAATTTCCAGTTCTTGTAACAGTCCCTGAAAAGCCTCAATGTCTCCTTTGCAACGTCCTGCTAAAATAATATGCCGTAAATGTTCAGGTAATTTGATTAAGCAAATGCGGATGAGTTCTGAGGGGCTGTATGGGTTTGAAAGATATTGATTCTTATGCAACATGTCTTCAAAATATTTGACAAGACTGGAAAATTCAGATTGTTCAAAGTGTTTCATCATCATGATGCTATGTTTTACTCGGTCTTGTGTAGCTTGAGACCAATATGCTGAGAGGAAGGCATGGTAAATCTCTCCTTCACTGTGGCAATCGTGAATGACCGATCGCATTCTTACAGCTGGTTCATTCTCTAAGTAGCCACACATAAATTCTAATCTGTGCTCTAATGACCAGTTGGGAGGAAAACAATGAGAGAATTGATGGAGCCACGCTTGTGGATGAATGTCGTTACCAGAATTCTTAAATGTTTTGAATTTACGTGTAGTAATGAACAGCTTATAGTCAAAGTCATCATGTCGGCGAGTCGCATATCGGTCATTGTTACGTCGTTTCGGCGGTTCCATTTCAAAATTCGGTGCACCTTGCCAATTTCTTTCATAATTTCCGAAATGCGCTGTGTTATTATTTTGTGGCTGTTCCATATTTGTATGTCCCTCTTCCCATATTGGGGCGCGAGTGTCCTCTGAAATACGTAATTCTTGTATTTCCTGTGTCAGCTGATCTTGTACTTCCCGGATTTCTCTTTGGTGTTGTGTATTAATTTGATTCTGATTTTGTTTGAATTTCTTAATTTGTTCATACTCTTCTGTGTCAGTGATGGCTACAGGTCTTGTGTCATTCAGATCATCATCTACCTTTGCAGATAAGTTAGTGATCTGATCTGAAAGTTCGGCTACTTTCTCCGATAGTGAACACATTTCCTCAGTGTGTTTTTCTGAACCAAGTTTCAGAGTGTCCATTTGTGTTGAAATCGAATCTACGGCGTCCTTCAAGTTTTCCTGAGTTTTTGCAAGTTGCGTAACCGAATCGGTAGATGCAACTGAGTCAATTTTAGCTTGCAAGGTGTCGTGATTTTCATGAACAATAGTTTGCAGTTCTTTTATGGCTGCTTCGTGATTCTGTAATGCATTTTCATGACGCGAAAAAATAGGTTGGAAATGCTCACAAATTTGTGTTTTTACGTCATTACAGACTTTTTGACATTTCGATTCGATGTTATGTAACTGAGTAGCTAAATCTTCACGTGTGTGTTCAAGCGTGGTGTCTAACTTTTGAAGATTTTGTTCCATTGTGTCTAACTTTTTAAGATTTTGTTCCACTGTGTCTAACTTTTGAAGCTTTTGCTGTGTTTGTCTCTGATTTTGTTCCATTGTGTCTAACTTTTGAAGATTTTGTTCCATTATGTCTAACTTTAGAAGATTTTGTTCCATTGTGTCTAACTGTAGCTGTGTTTGTCTCTGATTTTGTTTCATTTGTTGCATTAATTGCAATAATAATGTATTAGTGTCTGGAATCTGTTCCTCTATGCTTTTCGGCAGTGCATTTGCACCGGCAACATTCACATTTTGACAAACAGAAAATGTGTCTTGACTTACTTGAGAAAACGGTGAGGACCCAAAACCTGAATCTACAGTATTTGCGAGATTGTTTCCTGTCATTTCGGATTCCTGAGGCGAGCTGTTGCGAACCGATCGATCGATAATGCTTCCCTGTTCACTAATTGTTTCACTGTGTACACCATTAAATGCAAACCGCTCCATTTCCCTATGCGCAATTACCAAATTACTACTTTGAACATTAGTTAATTCATTACTCTGCGGCGCTAACACACTGCTTTCGTCTTCACTGTCATTTCTCAGTTTACTTTGGAGCCTAGTATTACGTTTTTCACACGCCATTATTGTCACAATATTTCACACGACAACACAGAAAAACACAATTTGAAGAGCAAAAATAGGGGAACACATTAACATAGCACTGAAAATAATATCTAGTTAATTGCAAGCGCAGCTGCGAAATACTTGGTGCAAATCTACATGCATGCCACAACTGTTTTACTGTACAAGAATGAAAAACTACAACTACAAAGGAAATTCTCTCTACAATTACGCGCTAGCAATAAACAAAGGCTGCACTAATTGCACAAACCACAAGAAGAAATCAGAAGATTCCAGTGAGGTATCCTCGGCTAAGGGTCGACATATGAAACGTCCCCTTTGAACAATTATACAAGACTGAGCTTAACCTGACACACAATATTTTTAGCGCAACGCAATCTGACTTTAAAAAATCCCTACAAAAGAATGGCCCTGACTAACATTAAACTATACGTTTCAGAAATCACTTACCTCTCAAAAATCTTGGTTACTCGAACTACTGCAATACAGTGAGCGCCACTACTGCCAGCTAAATAAAAGATTCAAACTATGGAAGGCACTAACTACTGATAGGGATAGTTAGCAAATGAAAGATTTTAATAGAGAACAAACAATGTATTTACCTTAATAGTCATAATATATATAGCAGTTCATGACAAATTACAAAACTCCGCCATCTCTCTCCCCACATCCACGACTGCTGGCGGCTCACCTCCAACTGTGCAACGCTACGCGCTGTTCACATCCAGCTGCCGCTGCCCAACACTACAATGGCAGACAACAATGCAAACTAGACACAGACTGCACACAGCACAGCCAGTGATTTTTATACAGAGGTGGCGTTACCAGTAAAGAAACCTAAACAGCCTACTTACAAGGTAACCGTTGTATCGCAATACAATAGTGATTTTGCGTCCCACAGATTCGATAATACTTGGTGGGTTTCGGAGGTATGTGACACTCGGTGTCTACCGATAGGCCACGCAATTCCCACAAATTACGGGCCGGTGGTTTGTGCAGATCAAACGAACGTGGTGCGCAACGCATCTACGTGAAGGTACTATCATCCTCCGCAAATCGCAGTAGCAAGGTAGTCCGCAGTAATGTTCCCGTAGAACACAGGTGACGCGATGCTTTCTAATACTACCATAGATTCCACCCCCCCCCCTCCCCCTCCCTCCGCCCCAGTTTGGTGTCCAAGACGTGGTGCCCATTTCGAGCAGCAGTTCATATGAAAGACGGCGAACATGAATACGACCATTGACTTTTCATGTATCTGACCAGGCGACACGTTTCCCTTGATCCACGGTCCAGTACCGATGATTTCGTGCGTACTGCGACCGTGATTGACTATCTCGTCTGCTGCAGAGCTCCATGTTCAACAATGTGTACTGAACAGTGTGCTCCGAAACACTTGTACCTGGTCCAACCTTCTATTCTGTCGTTAGATCTGCCACAGATCGGCGCCCATTCAGCTTAACTGACGTGTCGCTGCATTCAGCGACGTATCTTGCCATCCAACATCTTGTCGCCTACTCATGGTTACACCATCCTCCAATCACTTTCCATACGAAGTCACGACAGTGGGACGTGAACATCAGCTTCGCTGTTTTGGAGATGGTCGTTGCGAGAGGTCGGGGCGACGAGAAATTGACTTACTTCAAACGGTTTTCCCATTGGTCGCTAGAATGGTTTCCCGTTCGGTGAGAAGTGGTCATAAAGTTTTGGCTCATCAGGGTAGTCCTCCATTTGGCGTTGTTATCCTGAACGCACGGCTTTTAACATCTAACAAGTTATCCTGAGAGCTTCAACATTAAAATATGCACTGCACATGATCTATACATGCTACAGTGTGGCCCACGGGAAGTAGTACGTACATCTTCATTTGATATTTTTACGTTCTAGCGTATATTTACTCCAATATAGCCTATAGAAAACTGTTCTACGCACATCGCCGTTACAGGAATGAAAAAAAAGTTTATTTCTTAAAGAATATGTAACCTCCCCCTCTCTTATCGACCTTAATGACAGTGAAAAATTAAACCGCGTGTACCTAATGGAAATTTGGGAAAAGCAATCGTCACCGAAGTTAATCTGTCGGTAAAGAGGGAGGAAAGGGTTACATCTAAATGAAAGGAAAAATGCAAATGAAACTGGTGGAAATTAATTTTGAAAAGGGGTAAAGTTAATAAAGAAAGTAAATGTGTGGCCGTTGCGTTAACAATTAACTAGCGGTAATTAGATATTTGAGATTTGGGGGAAATCACGGTCGCCAGTCCCAAGGACAATTACTATAGTAACTGAAAAAGAAAGGTTATTACACATATAATTAGCACTAGAAGCGTGGCAACTGAAGGTTGACACGTGTAGTGTGAAAACTGGAAGTTTGTCAGAAGTAATAAATTTCGCTACACTCTGACTTAATTTAGCAAAAGAATTAATAAAACCGGAAAATCGAAAGTTAATTTAGTGACTGAAGTTAATAGTGAGCTTTCTTTCTTAAGCACATCGAAATCCAGTAAAATACGGTTAGTCTTGGACTATCTCAACAATCATTTCAAAAGCAACTTGACTCTACGCAATTTAGAAACAAGAGATTTAACTTTGAACTTGAATTAAATGACTCTGAACAATTAACGATAGTAAAATTTAGTACGTACCAAGCTGAGCTGCAGTCACAGGTAGGCTAAAATATGGTAACAAAACTCGCACTCTTAATTTGTGCTCGTGTAACCTAAATATTGTAGCCAGCTATGAATACTTTAACTGAACTTTGAAATTAAAGCAGTGAAATTGAATGATGCTGGCGTTTGAATTTCAACGACACTCGGGTTCATTTCGGAAAAGGAAGGGACCCTGCTTGGCAATGCAATTGGGACAATGAGCAACAAAGGTTCATGCTAAGTTGCTGTAATTTTGCGAGGCAAATGGAACAATTTGAAAAGCTGAGGTCTGCCATACAGTTCTGAAACTTTACGTGCTTTTAGTCTTCCTTGTTGGTTGATTGAAGGTTTGAAGTCGTCGATCGAGGAGGTGGCGACAGTCACTCATTGTCGGCCGTCGCTGTTGCAGAAGCTGGATGTTGGCGCGCCTTCTTCTCGACACGGTCACCAGAGGAAACGGGCTCTTGATGTGCGCCAGCTAATGCTTCCCGTCCGCGACACCGTGTCAGAAACTATCATCGCAAGTCGAGCGCAATTACATGCTGCCAAACGCCGAAAGCGCGGCAACTCGCGGGAGCGTCACACAACACACCTGCTCCACTGCACTACTCCAGCCAGACTCCCCGTGCTCTGCCCGCGCTCCACGCGGCAGAGTTAACACTACCAAAGATCCTACACACTTTGATTCTTCACACGACCTATCGATGTAATCTTTCGATAGCAGTTTTCCCTAGGCAAGACCCAGCGTAAAATACAAATAATATTTACGAAACAAACCAATTATACATCGACATCAATGCATAAATATATACATACAAATACTAAAACAATTACAATATGTAAAGACACAGAAATGTCATATATTGAGATAACAAAACAAGGAAAAAAATTATAGTACAATAGATGGAAATAGGAGGATATGCATTTCCGGCGTTACAAATACATCACACGAATGGCTTCCATCCCTCGGGATGCATTGCTGAATACCTTCACGGAAGTTCCTCATTACGTTGCCAGTCATTTGTTGATGAATGGCTTCTATCTGTTCCCGGCTCATTGCTGTTGTAGAGTGCCGTGTAAAAACTTTGTTCTTGAGCTGAATAATACAGGAAAAATTCAGGAGCTGAAAGATCAGGCACGGGATATCACTAAATCGCGAGAGTGATTGATGTGCAAGGTGGTGAATCAGCGTAGTCATTAAATCACAGGTAGTATGGGATGTAGCTCCATCCTGCTGGAACCATACTGCGCGTAGACTACAATATCCCTGCAGCTGTGGAATGAAAAAATTAGTGTGGTCGTACGGTGCTCGAAACTGACACTCAATGGACGACCGTTGTTGCCTTCAGACAAATATGGCCAGCGATTCCGATGGACTGTCCAACAGCACACCGGACGACGTCCTTTGGGCTAGTCTGGGCCTTTTCATGGCTGAGCTGTGGGCCTGTGTCGGAGTAATACCGGAAATATTGTTTACTGACAAGCTTACCCGCATCAAATGTGGCATCATCACATATCGTAAGATTTGTCAGAAACGCATCATACTGTCAATTACGTTCAGTAATATTACGTAGAAATTGCACCTAAACACTTTATTTCCATGCTGAAGCTGTTGAGACAATTGCGGCCTGAAGGGGCGAACTTTAAATGCCGTTTCATTATCATCTCCAAAGCTGCACGGGAGATTTATGATGTT
This sequence comes from Schistocerca americana, assembly GCF_021461395.2. NCBI lineage: Eukaryota > Metazoa > Arthropoda > Insecta > Orthoptera > Acrididae > Schistocerca > Schistocerca americana. Next base: position 609,016,314 of record NC_060123.1, on the reverse strand, counting down.
CAGGAATGGCGACGGGCAGATAGCTGTAGGCTACGCTGCAGAGCTGCACGATCTCGTTGGATATTTTCCTGCGTTCGAGTTGTCATTTCGGTTCCTGTATGCTTCACACTGGTTACAGAACCCGTCTCAAGCCACGCCTTTATCTACCTGGATCTCGTGCTTCGGTCTGGAGCAAGTAAATGGAGGCCTTTCCCATGTAACAGTGCGCGGTGGACAGTTGCGACGCTCTGCAGATCTCTGGACTGCTCCACTGTCTCAGCCCTCACCTACACTGCCCAGCGTTTCACACTGAACTGAAGATCATACTTTGTGCGTCTGATTAGACATTGTAGCTGACGCGAGCACGTATACATCTAGGCGGAGTAGCCAAATAAAAATGTGGTATTTAACTTAAGCCACCCAGTGTTAATGTACGAGGGCAGTTCAATAAGTAATGCAACACTTTTTTTTCTCGGCCAATTTTGGTTGACAAAACCGGAAATTTCTTGTGGAATATTTTCAAACATTCCCGCTTGTCTCGTATAGTTTCATTGACTTCCGACAGGTGGCAGCGCTGTACGGAGCTGTTAAAATGGCGTCTGTAACGGATGTGCGTTGCAAACAACAGGCAGTGATCGAGTTTCTTTTGGCGGAAAACCAGGGCATCTCAGATATTCATAGGCGCTTGCAGAATGTCTACGGTGATCTGGCAGTGGACAAAAGCACGGTGAGTCGTTGGGCAGAGCGTGTGTCATCATCACCGCAAGGTCAAGCAAGACTGTCTGATCTCCCGCGTGCGGGCCGGCCGTGCACAGCTGTGGCTCCTGCAATGGCGGAGCGTGCGAAGACACTCGTTCGAGATGATCGACGGATCACCATCAAACAACTCAGTGCTCAACTTGACATCTCTGTTGGTAGTGCTGTCACAATTGTTCACCAGTTGGGATATTCAAAGGTTTGTTCCCGCTGGGTCCCTCGTTGTCTAACCGAACACCATAAAGAGCAAAGGAGAACCATCTGTGCGGAATTGCTTGCTCGTCATGTGGCTGAGGGTGACAATTTCTTGTCAAAGATTGTTACAGGCGATGAAACATGGGTTCATCACTTCGAACCTGAAACAAAACGGCAATCAATGGAGTGGCGCCACACCCACTCCCCTACTAAGAAAAAGTTTAAAGCCATACCCTCAGCTGGTAAAGTCATGGTTACAGTCTTCTGGGACGCTGAAGGGGTTATTCTGTTCGATGTCCTTCCCCATGGTCAAACGATCAACTCTGAAGTGTATTGTGCTACTCTTCAGAAATTGAAGAAACGACTTCAGCGTGTTCGTAGGCACAAAAATCTGAACGAACTTCTCCTTCTTCATGACAACGCAAGACCTCACACAAGTCTTCGCACCCGAGAGGAGCTCACAAAACTTCAGTGGACTGTTCTTCCTCATGCACCCTACAGCCCCGATCTCGCACCGTCGGATATCCATATGTTTGGCCCAATGAAGGACGCAATCCGTGGGAGGCACTACGCGGATGATGAAGAAGTTATTGATGCAGTACGACGTTGGCTCTGACATCGACCAGTGGAATGGTACCGTGCAGGCATACAGGCCCTCATTTCAAGGTGGCGTATGGCCGTAGCATTGAATGGAGATTACGTTGAAAAATAATGTTGTGTAGCTAAAAGATTGGGGAATAACCTGGTGTATTTCAATGCTGAATAAAACAACCCCTGTTTCAGAAAAAAAAGTGTTGCATTACTTATTGAACTGCCCTCGTACAACTCGTATACTGTGCAGCTCTCTAAGAATGTCTGGTTAGATGCAACAGAGGATCCTATTTTTAAGACAAATCGCCATGGAACTGGAAGAACATCATACCTAAACTCTCCAAATAAAGTATTTTGTCTAGATATTTAAGAAAGGAGCCAACCGCCTTGCCGCAGTGGTAACACCGGTTCCCATCAGATCACCGAAGTTAAGCGCTGTCGGACTGGGATAGCACTTGGATGGGTGACTATCCGGTCTGCCGAGCGCTGTTGTCAAGCGGGGTGCACTCACCCCTTGTGAGGCAAACTGAGCAGCTACTTGATTGAGAAGTAGCGGCGCCGGTCTCGGAAACTGATATACGGCCGGGAGAGCGATGTGCTGACCCCACGGACCTTCATATCCCCATCCAGTGATGGCTATGGGCTGATGATGACACGGCGGCCGGTCGGTATCGTTGGTCCTTCATGGCCTGTTCTGGAAGAGTGTTTTTTAAGAAAGGATCCACTCAAATCTGTGAGAGAAGGAAGCAGTCGTCGATTTTATTGGATTTTCATGCACGGTATTAGGAAGTAAGACAAGACAGGCGCAATATATTACAGAAAAAAATGACAGGACGAAACCACGTTGTGTTAAACACCTGATCACTTCTAAAGCATTTGTTATCGGCGGCGTCCCATACAAATGGATTAGGCATCCGCCTGTACAATATTCAAGAAATCCACATCCATCGTTTCCTTGGTCGTTTATATCTGTCCTTCCTAGCGTATTGTTGTTCATTGTTTGCTTGGGTTTAATTCGGAAGAAAAATGTGTTCATACAAAAGCAAAGATACTTGAAGTACGACTTATACCTTAGCTGAAATTCGTTCACTATGTCACTATTTACATTCTTTGATACTGTTCTTCGTTGTAATCCAGAGTTTGAAAACTACTCGCAAGGGAACACACCCTAGTGTCAATAAATTATCTTGATGAAACTTGTCGGATGTGTAGAGGGGCGAAATAGTTGGAAGAACTTTGTGAGAAGACTCTCCAATATAGTTCTGTTGAAAGATTATGATGTCAATCCCCACTTGAGAAACAATATAATCAAGCTGCGGTCATTACTTACAATCAATTCTCTTCGGCAAGGCTTAGCAAAGTATTGAAGTACCTTGACAAAAATCGAAACACCTAGAGGATCAACCGTGACAAATTAAAAATCCTGATGAATTATGTTTTACATTCTCTGTTGTGTAAATTATGTGAGGAAAGTTCCTTCATCTTATGTGCATGGTGTAAAAAAAGCGTTACGTTTTAAGCATTTCCTTACAGGTTATTCAATTAACAAAATACACATGTGGAATGTTAAACTAAATAAACAAATAAAACATGAATGTAAAACGTAAAATAACAATTTAAAACGTAAAACAAATATAAGTAAAATAAATAATAAGAACAGTAATGAATTTTTGGACATTTTAATTGGATATGTCGAAAATACTCCGACAGCTTATTGCGTACGGTTTGTTTTCCAGAACTGGTATTTTAGAAATCAGCTTTATTACAAGGAGATGTTGAAAGGTGGCTACACTGAGCCACTGCGCCAGAGATTGCGCCAAAGAGTATTATTCAGCCGCCTCCACGGAGTGCTTGGGGAGAGGTCGTAGTAGTCAGTGCTTGGGGAGAGCTCGTGGTAGTCTGTGTTTGTTGAGGTGTGCTAGTAGGCAGTGCTTGCTGAGATGTGATATTGGAGAGTTCTGGTTGAGATGTGGTAGTAGCGAGTCGGTGTGGAGAGATTGTAATGTTTAGAGTGCTTTTCATCAATATAAACGAAGGTAAAAAAAAAAAAAAATATTTTCTTTTCTCTCTCGTTATTTCAGTGTCCTAAATAATGCGTCATTACAGGTTCAGTCAACAAAGCGTCTGGCGTGTGTTCTTGTAGTAGAGTGTAATTCTGGGTTTCCTGCGCAATTATAGTATTTCTAATTTTTTTTCTGTCACGTCAGTATAAATGGTATTTGAAATTTCTTGTCTTGTTGAAGAAGAACCGTGCCAGATGTGTACGTTGAGTCACACTCCCACACACAGAACAATTACACTGGTGCTTTGGTTTCGTAGGTTTTATAGTTGCTGGGGACTTAATTAATTAATTGTATTAACAGGAAATTTTCATTTCATTCTTTGTTGTTGTTCTTTGCAGTCAGATTGCGTACTAAAACTAGTCAGGGCCAACCGTTTACGAGACACAGCGTAATCGGACATACAGTTACTAAAAAATATTTGGATTTTATTAAATTAAGCCCCCATGCACGTGGCGACCGCTGCTTCGGATCGTCCCTTGGAATTCTTCTGATTGTAAAAATAGTAGACAGTAGTATTGTTGTAGTAATTTGTAGTTAGTAATTGTAGTCTATTTTGCATGTGTAGATTCTTCTAATGGTATTTTCCAAAATTTAAATTTGTTGTCTTGTATACGCGTTTGAAAATTTAGGGCAATTATTTCAATTGTTCGTTAATCGTGTTTGAAGGAAACATTTCGTGTAAATGGTATTGTTGAAGATGAGGAGTCATTGTGTGTAATTTTCGTACAGTGACGAATTTTTTATGTTTTGTAAATGATTACGCGGTCAATGAAACAGGCAAAAATGATGAATAGTCAGAATAACGAAATTGTTAACATGGCGAACTCGCCAACAGAGGAAAACAGTGTCATGAATAATGTAGTGGAAAACAATTTAATAAGTAGGGAAAATAGTCCGGAAACAGTTCAAAATTTTTCACAGTCGAAAAATTCTCAGATTGCGTGGTTAACGACAGAAGAAATGGAGCAGTTGATGGGTGCAATATTAAATTTGGGATCACAGTTACGATCTGAATTAAAAACAAATAGGGGAACAATGGAGCAGTTTCGATCTGAATTTAAAACAGAGATAGGATCAATTAAAACAGAGATGGAAACAATGACAACACGGTTAGACTCACGAATAGGGACGTGTTTCAAAAACATGAAAGATGAATCAAAGAAAGAAATCAGAGAAGAAGTACAACCGATTTTGAATTCTCATAATAATAGATTAGTTGCAGTAGAGATTAGACAAAGGGAACAGGATAGAGAACAGGAGGAAAGAGATCGCGTGATAGTACAGAAATTTCCAGAGTTAAATTTACAACGTGCACACGATAAGGAAGAAATATTTGAGAGAATCGAGGAATCCGTACCAAATGACAGATTAAATAACCTAACGCAACAGTGTGAACAGTTAACTACTAAATGTGACAACACCGAAACCCGAGTCGCGACATTTACAGAAGACGTAAATAAACAGAGAGAACAAATAGGTGATTCATCGGAAAGAGTTGAGGAGATCTCAGATAAATTGACAAGTGTTAGTTTAGCAGAGGGCTTTGAAGAAAATAATTTGTTTCATTTACGGGATGCAACAAGAGAGCGCCAGGCGCGCGAATTTGACAATAATCGTCATTGTAACTGGGACAGACGCGGTAGGTCTTTGTCGCCACGAGACGAAAACTTTGACTATAAACACTTTTTGACTGTTCGGAAATTTAAGATCTTCCGCAATTCTAAGAATGACATACATCCATGTACATGGTTAGATCAATTTACGTGCGCACTTCCGCCAAATTTGCCACTAAGTCACAAACTGAAAATTATGTGCGGCTATTAAAGTCCTCAGGGGATTCACTACTCTAAGTGAATATGTGCCGTAGCGAGCATAGGGCCCCGAGCTGAAGTGGTGCTATTTCTCTTTAAGTTTTCTGCACCGCTGCCTACTCTTTTACTATTCTTTGCATCTGTCAAAACAACTCTTCGACTATCAATCTATCTAGTGAGTAAGTAAACAATAACCGGATATGACTGTTTTACCCAAAAGTGACTTTGGAATTTACCGTTTGGACTTACTATATTTTCTGCAGCATTCATTTGTAGTTTAAACGAAATTTTACCTGTTTATCTTCGTAACAATATTACTTCATACGTTGACGATATTCTTATTGCTAAACGTTCTTGGAGTGAGCACAACAAAATTTTGGATTCATTATTACGTATTTTTGCAAGAGTTGGCATTACAGTGAACTTAGAAAAATCAGAATTTGGTCGTTCTCAGGTGAAATTTCTCGGTCACATTATTTCTACAGAAGGTATTCTTCCTGATCCAGAGAAATTAGAAGCTATTCGTAATTATGCTGTTCCTACTACAAAACGTGATGTTCGTAGTTTCCTTGGTGTCTGTAATTTTCTTAGACGCTTTGTTACATTGGACAATTTGGCCACACCTCGTTTTTGCGATCTATCTGGAAAGTTCTTTTTAAATGAAAATCGGTCGACAACTCTGTTTGGTTAGTTTGTATTCCTGATGAGTGGGTTAATAAGCTGATTTGGTATACGCATTTCAGTTATGCACACTTTGGTCCCAGAAAATGCTTTCATAAATTACGGGAAAATTGCTACCAGCTACATGTAAACACGCAGAGAATACAAGGATACCGCGCTGTGTTTTGGCGGCGGCACATACTCAAAGCAACAGTCAAGTCTGCGCGCCGCACGAGGCAGTCGTTGACCGCAAACAATTGCTTCCTACGTCACGCGCCTACAGCTGATCGAGCGCTCAGTGCGAATGCACTGGCAGCCGTAAACAAATACACAGTCTAATTTCTCCGATTAAATTCAGTATAAAGCTATAGTGACTTGATGAATTATGTTATTAACATTCAGTATTTTTCAGGATACGGTTGTATAAAATATTTAAGAACTTCAGGTAAATTCTGTGTGTCTCCGACGTTAAGAGGACTTGCTATCGAGAAATTTTCAGAAAGAATGTAATTTCGAAGAAGAAACTAATAAACTAAAAAAAGGTAACTATTAATTGAGTTCATTTTTCAGGTAACATATTTCCACTTAGGTACGTACTTTAGACGCAATTTGCTGCTCGCGATTATGTGATTCATAATTTGTGCTAAATTTTATGTTCTATGAAATTACTTGTGAAGCGACGTGCTTGCGTACGTTAACTGATTTTGACAATGATTATTAATGAACTGGGTTGTTATTTGTATATATTATGCATCGCTTGGCTGCACTGCTTTTTCACTGATGTCATATTTTTTTTTATTATGTGCCTGCTGTGCTTATTTATTTAAATTATAATTGTCATCTGATTAATTGTGCTGACTATGGTTATGTATGTAAGTTATACTTTGTCATTTATCTGCTTGCGCCTTCATGTTTACTTATTAAGATGACATATGAACATTTATTTGCTTATGCTGATATGATGCTAATGACCTGTTTATTACGTAAGATATATGTTTACTGCTATACGTATGGACTGCATATTTATACGAGGGTTATTCCAAAAGTAAGGTCCGATCGGTCGCGAAATGGTAACGACTATGAAAATCCGATAAAGCTTTGCACAGATGTGTTGGGTAGTGTCTCTAGTATAACCCCAGTTAGCATCACGTCGCTCTTCTCATTTCTGAGCTCGCAGTGAGTGCGTAAAGATGTCTAGAAAATAGTGTCTGCCGCCAAGTACGAGGGCCTGGTGAGAAATGTCGCCTGAAGCTATGCAGCCAACATTACATAACTGTCGTGCTGTTTCGTCTTCACGACAATTCTCAGCCGCATTCTGCAGGGGCAATGAAGATGCTCCTGCATCGTTTTCAAATGGAAATGTTAGATTACCCACAATACAGTCCGCAATTGTCTCCCCCTGAGTTTCATCTCTGGTCACATGAACCGCTCTCTTTGACGACAACATTTTGACACAGACAACGAGGTGTAGGCCAGCGTGGAGAATTGGCGGAAAGCACTGGCGGCTGCCTTCTATGATGAGGCTATTGAAAAGTTGGTACAACGCTATGACAAAAGTCTAAGTCAGAACGGCGACTACATAGAGAAGTAGCTGAAAGGTGTAGCTAATTGTTACAAGTAAAACATTTCTGATGTTCACTGTGGTTTCAATTTGGCAATCAATCGGACCTTACTTTTGGAATAACCCTCGTACATTTCTGTTTGTCGTCACAACTACTCTTTAATTTGGTATATAGCAATGCTGATGTACAGTGTACGAACATAGAGTTTAGGTCACATATTAATTATAGATTGTTCGCTTGGCAGAGCCTCGTTGTAAGAATTGTGCTGCATCCACTTGTTGACATTCTGTTCTCTACTGGTATATTTACTCGCTATTGCATGTTTTGCTTACGCTCAGTGCCTTATATTTTAAGATAAGAAAATGAACTGCTATAATTCGACGAACGACATTAGTACAAGAAACTTCATAGAAGTCACATGAGCTGAGGTTTTATGGAAGCTGTATAAATTTATGCTAATAGGAAGGAAGCTAACGACATGACGTACCAACACTAGGTTTAGACCATTGACAGTCATTACACTGCATTTTTCGTGAGCAATTGAAATAGGAAGTGACACTTGACACAAAAAATACTCCAGATGTTTGCTTCTGCCATAAATCTTGAAGTCGTGTACACACTGTGAAATGTTATGATCATTCACACTCCGTAATCGTACTTAATTACTGGGAGTTATTCGAACTAAGTCTGTTAGAGGTCATGTATGCATTTCTTTTGTTTATAATTCATAATGAGTAGAAGATTAGGCTCAGATGGATTACACAGAGGTTGTGTGTTGACAGTGTGTCTTCGGATTGTATGGGATGAAATGAAGTTTGCATTAGGATTTTATCTGTACTTGTTCGAGGAGACTGACTAGAGGAAAGAGTTGTTATGGAAGTGAAATGATATTGGTAATAAGGTTTATATGTATCGACGTATTGAAGAGGTATTATTGAGGTATTATTGAGGTATTATTGAGATTATATGAAGTTGATGATTATTGAAGTTTTTGTGGACAAGAGGTAAGGTAAATGATATTGATGATAAGGTTTATATGTATCGACGTAAGAGGTATTATTGAAGTATTGAGATTATGTGATGCTGATGACTATTGGAGTTTTGGTGTATAAGAGGTAAAGTAAGAGAGGAGTATATTTTCTTTTGTTGGTCTATATGGAACAAGGAGGATGAAGATAGCACACTAGAACACTAAAGTGGAAGGATGATTGTCTACACACACTTGTTAAATCAATAAGCAGTACATACTTTTTTTTTTTTTGAAGAGAGGAAGTATTTGCATATCTTGGTTCACTGACAGTTGTTCAGCAACAGTACATTTGATCTGGCTTGGCAAACATTGGTCTTGATATGATGACTATGACGTTGACTTACCTATTATTGACTGTTATACATTGCTGCCACTACTACTTGATACACAAGATGAACATCAAATTTTGACAGAATTGCATTTACACAGTTAACACTATTCAATTACACAGTAGTACTTAATGTGGATGAAAGATGAGTGAGTGTGTTTCGTGTGTTTTTCTTTCCTAATCCTACCCACCTATCTCCTAAATATTATTTTATTTGTTTGTAGTGGCTTGCACTGACACCCATAAATATTATAGGTTTACTGGTATTTGTGTATTTGTAATAGTTAATATGACAATTATCTGATATCATTTGTGTGTTTATTAGAATTTGTATGTTTAGTGTAAAAGCATTTGAATGTGCATTCAAACTATTGTTCATGCCTGAACTGTCTGATTAGTGATAGTGAATATTATGGACTGTTACCTGCAGTTTTTCAACATAATGGGTGCCACTTAGAAATGTTTAATTTCTGCTGATGAACTGTGTGATCAGTGATAGTAAATATTATGGACTGTTACTTGTACTTTTTCTACATGATTGGTGCCACTAGGACGTGTTTAATTTGTGCTTCTAAACTCTGATGAGCAGTGTGATTAGTGATAGTGAATATTATGGACTGTTACTTGTACTTTTTCTACATGATTGGTGCCACTAGGACATGTTTAATTGCTGCTTATAAACTCTGATGAACAGTGTGATCAGTGATAGTGAATATCATGGACTGCTCTCTGGACCTGCTCATCATTGCTAGGTGCAACTGATGGACTGATTGTACTGAAATAATGTCACTTGTTGGTTTCTGCACCTGTTCAACATTGCTGGGTGCCACTGATGGACTGCTTCTACTGAAATAATGTCACTTGTTGGTGTCTGCACCTGTTCAAGATTGCTGGGTGCCACTGATGGACTGCTTCTACTGAAATAATGTGACTTGTTGCTGTGTGTACCTGCTCAACTTTACTGGGTGCCACTGATGAACTGCTTCTACTGAAATAATGTCACTTGTTGATGTCTGCACCTGCTCAACATTGCTGGATGCCACTGATGGACTGCTTCTACTGAAATGATGTCACTTGTTGGTGTCTGCACCTGTTCAACATTACTGGGTGCCACAGATGGAACTGCTTCTACTGAAATAATGTCACTTGTTGCTGTCTGCACCTGCTCAACATTGCTGGGTGCCACTGATGGACTGCTTTTTACTGAAATAATGTGACTTGTTGCTGCGTGTACCTGCTCAACACTACTGGGTGCCACTGATGAACCGCTTCTACTGAAATGATGTCACTAGTTGGTGTTTGCACCTGTTGACCATCGCTGGGTGCTACTACTGGAACTAATCATTGAAAGCATTTTATGCGAACATTTGTATAAACTGATTTTTTGTGTATTGTGTGAACTATTATGTAAAGTCACATGTATGAAAAGAATTTGTATTGCTTACTGTATTTTATATAGTAGGTTATTGAAAGGTCAGTGCAAAGCCAAAAATTTTATCTAATTATGTGATATTTAGGTATTAATATTATCTTTTATTTTTGTCTGTATTTTATGGACGAATTTGGTGGTATTTTCACCACCAATGCTGGCAAAAATACCATCAAATTCTGGCCCGTGGAGGAGGGGCATATGAAAGGTGGCTACACTGAGCCACTGCGCCAGAGATTGCACCAAAGAGTATTATTCAGCCACCTCCACGGAGTGCTTGGGGAGAGGTCGTAGTAGTCAGTGCTTGGGGAGAGCTCGTGGTAGTCTGTGTTTGTTGAGATGTGCTAGTAGGCAGTGCTTGCTGAGATGTGATATTGGAGAGTTCTGGTTGAGATGTGGTAGTAGCGAGTCGGTGTGGAGAGATTGTAATGTTTAGAGTGCTTTTCATCAATATAAACGAAGGTAAACAAAAAAAATTTCTTTCCTCTCTCATTATTTCAGTGTCCTAAATAATGCGTCATTACAGGTTCAGTCAACAAAGCATCTGGCGTGTGTTCTTGTATTAGAGTGTAATTCTGGGTTTCCTGCGCAATTATAGTATTTCTAATTTTTTTTCTATCACGTCAGTATAAATGGCATTTGAAATTTCTTGTCTTGTTGAAGAAGAACCGTGCCAGATGTGTACGTTGAGTCACACTCCCACACACAGAACAATTACACTGGTGCTTTGGTTTCGTAGGTTTTATAGTTGCTGGGGACTTAATTAATTAATTGTGTTAACAGGAAATTTTCATTTCATTCTTTGTTGTTGTTCTATGCAGTCAGATTGCGTACTAAAACTAGTCAGGGCCAACCGTTTACGAGACACAGCGTAATCGGACATACAGTTACTAAAAAATATTTGCATTTTATTTAATTAAGCCCCCATGCAATGTCTGTGGCTTGGAAGCATCTTTAATTTACGTTGTTACAAACATTTTCTTTTTCTATATTGATAAATCGTGGTGAGGTATTTTGCAAAATTTCAAATTATTACAAAAGATAATCATCCAGTTTTCAAGAACATTAATTACATATCAACTTTTATACGAAAAACATTTTTAATATATCGTGGTTTCGAAGATATTCTCCCTAAACCCAAAATGCGAAACTATCTTTCGATGTGTGTTTTGCCACTTAAAAGTGAAACTGAGGACAAACAAAAAACTGATTATTGAACTATTTTGCTCCCTCTTCACACCTGCTAAATTTCATCAAGATCTTCAACTTCTGTCATCCTCAGCTGCGTGTAATATTACGGCATATTGATAATTTTTACTTTTTGGACCGTCTGACTACAACTGAATGAAACACAATTTTCGTGCCATACGCGTTTCGCCTTTATTCTCTGCAAGGAATCTTCAGTGGCCTGGAATATGTACATATATTAGTATTTAGTTTACATTTTGGGGCAAGGTACTTATGCGTTATAAGCATTACTGATGGCTGGTTTTTATGTGATGCAGCAATATTTTAAATTTTACTTACAGGCTGCGTGGACGATTTTCTACACATTTCGTTTCTGTTCTATGTTTGGTTCCGTTCCTCTTCTTATAATTGTCACTTGGGGTTTTTCTCACATTTCACAGCAGAAGGAACTGAACACTCGTTTTGATGCAATGTTTAGATTTGTGTTGCCCACTGTCGGATGTTATTGCCAAAGATCGAATGTTAGGGCCAACTTCCGAGTGTAATTGATGAGGTATCTATGATCTGTTTGTGTATACATGTATGTGTGTGTGTGTGTGTGTGTGTGTGTGTGTGTGTGTGTGTGTGTGAAATTATAGTTGTTTTGGTGACCTGTTTTTGTGGCTGCTTGTGAGAGAGGGACGATTTCTGTCGTATCATTTCTTTTATTAAGTGTAGTAGGGAGTCTTTACTGATGTGTTTGCTCATTTGTCACATTTTTTTTTTTTCAGCGATGGGTTTATGAATCTGGAATTCATCGAGATAGTTTATTGACAGTTCGGAACGTTCCCTTGCCAGTGCTCCGATTAAAGTTACAAAAATATTTTGTTGCCGTTTTGGTATGGAGACCTTTGGCGCCGAACATTGCGGCACAAACGAGGAAATCACACTGCGCAACTGAAAACAGCAGGGTGGAACGCATATTACTTCCCGCGTTAGCGAATTTTGTAGTGGACACATTATTCCCGGTGTACGACCTTTCAATTGTCGCTTTTATCGTTCAGTATTTTGGTTGTGTGTTTCATATGATGCCTCTGTTGACGGTGTAAACAATATTTATTAATATCTTATGAAAGATCTTGCTAGGTTGCTATGTGTTGCTATGTGTTGTGGTGATTTCACTACATTCTGGAGCATTTTCCTGTTCTGTCTTGTACCGCTCTGGCGCCACATTTATCGTCACTTGTTTATGCGTTGTTCTGTGAGCTTTATAACAGAGTAGGGGAGAGTGGTGTACCTACGAACCCGTGATGTTTCTTGGCCGATGCTTGTATAGCGTGACCGATTTTAGGACGATGTGAAGGGATGCGCACTCGAGACCACCAGGAGCAGTTTACAGAGTCTCCTAAAGTTTTTGTTGCTCTGCGGCGCGAATTTACGATATTGCAGCATCTGTGTTTTTCATAACCACGATGCAAATTTCCGTCGGACATCCATGCATGTCCGACGGACCAGACACTGTGTTGAATATAGCCGTGATGAAATAGAGGAAATGTAATCGCAGGTGCGAATATAGACAACAGTTAGCTGTTAAATGGCATGACGACAATGAGAATTTGTGCCGGACCGGGAATCGAGTCTGTATTTCCCGCTTAACGGTCGCCTTACATTTAGGCTACCTGAGCACACTTCATAGCCACAGTCGAACTTCCATATGTCGTCAACCATGTGTCCACACCTTGCACTGGTACGTCCATTACGTATATTCCCATAAAGAGGAGACATTTTAATTGAAACTCGCTTACGTGATAAATACGATATTGCATGCGTATCAAAAGGAATATTGCATCGTACTTACGAACGACTGAGACACTGAAATATCATATTTATCCGCCGACACCAGCGAGCAACTTCCAATTAATATGTCTCCCCTATACAAGACTATACATAATGGATGTACGAGAGTGGGTTTTAGTCACATTGTTGACGATATATGGAAGTTTGGGTATGGCTATGAGGCGTGTTCGGATAGCTTTATGGTAGCCGGCGCGGAAGCTCAGCGTGTTCGGTCAGAGAGCTGGTTGGCCTCTGTAATAAAAAACTGAGTGGAAGGATCAGCATACGAAGTTGACCGGATGTCATATGACGTCCGCAACGACCAAACACGACTATCATAAACGAAAAAAAAAGGTATGTTGAGCACTCGCGATACGCTTGAAACCCAGGTTGGAGTCCCGATTCGGGACAAATTTTCATTGCCGACGTCCCATTATACTGCTGATGGCTGTACATATTCGCAACCTCGAACATGTTTCGGGCATGAGTTTGTTAGCACTTTTTTGTTCCACATATTTAATTTCTGTATAATGTATTAGAGATATTTGGGAGATACTGCTAATTCTTTAGTCACATAATATTATGGCGAGTAAAATTTCTCATATTGTTAAAAATAGTTATTTAACACGTGGACACTTAAACCATACTTCATCGGTCGTGCACCATCTTGTATCTTGAAACGTGTTCTAACGTGCAACATGCGATATTTTCAAATGAACTGGGTTTCTTTAATATCATAACAATTATGCTTGTCTCGAAAACTCAAATTTGTCTTGGTTTTCAATAGCTTCTGATTAAAAGTTTTTTAATTTCTAACTTTTTTCGGTAATACTTGTACTTCACTTATTGATCATATAATGTAACAGATAGACTATACAATATTGATAAGATTGTTTTTCGATTGCAGCAGTTTTAGATTTCATTAGAACATTTTGTTCCTAGTAACATGATCGCGTTGTACCTTGGAACATTCATTTCGCATTTCAGAAAGCCTTACTTTCCCCGAGTAATATTTATAATTTAGAAAAAGATTGCACACACAAGAGGTTAACTGAAAATGGAAAAAGAAAATATATCAACCTAGAGGCGAAAGTCTGGGAAGAGTTACAAGGTACAGTACACGCTCTTATTGATAATCTCTGGTTCGTTCGCATATTTGCATGTTCTTTGGTTTGCTTGTTGTAGTGTATGTAAGTACTGGCAATTGCTGTCCTAAGTGAGTTGTGATCCTATTGAGAATGCTGTTTACAGCCTCTAAAAAAGCACTCCGTCTTCAGGCCACAAGTGGCCCATCGGGACCATCCGACCGCCGTGTCATCCTCAGCTGAGGATGCGGATAGGAGGGGCGTGTGGTCAGCACACCGTTCTCCCAGTCGTTATGATGGTTTCCTTTGACCGGAGCCGCTACTATTCGATCGAATAGCTCTTCAGTTGGCATCACGAGGCTGAGTGCACACCGAAAAATGGCATCAGCAGATGGCGGCCCGGACGGTCACCCATCCAAGTGCCGGACACGCCCGATAGCGCTTAACTTCGGTGAACTGACTGGAACCGATGTATTCACTGTGGCAATGCCGTTGCCAGGCTCTAAAAAGATCATGCATAAATTCAGGGTGGTAACGGAACCAAAGCATAAGATTATCTACACCTAAAAGTGTAATCGGCAAACTACTATGAAGTGCATGGCAGGGGGTACGTCCTATCGTAGCAGTTATTAGGGTTGACTCATGTTTCATTTGCCTTTGGAACAAGGGAAGAACGATTGCTTAAATGCCTCTGTGCGTGATGTAATTAGTCTGATCTTGTGTTAGGTCCCTGTGGAAGTAATAGGGAGTTGTAATATATTCCTATATCCATGACTCAGAGCTGGTTTGGGTACTTGATAAGTTGATTTTGACTGGATAATCTGCGTTTATTATCAAGCGTCTGCCAATTTACTTCTTGCAACATCTACGTGACACCTTCCAAGAGGTCAAACAAAGCTGTTACTGTATGTCCTGCCCTTCATTCTAATCGTTTCCGTGGTAGTCCTATTTGATATTGGTTCCACACACTTGAGCAGTATTCTAGGATGCGCCGTACAAGCGTGTTGTATACAATCTCCTTATTAGACTCACTGCGTTGTCCTATTATTTTACCAATGACCAGCATTCTGCCAGCTACTTCACCCACGACCGAGACTATGTGATCGTTCCATTTGATAGGCCTACATACTGTTACACTCAGATTTATGTATGAGCTGACCGACTCCAGATGTGAGTTCAAATGGTTCAAATGGCTCTGAGCACTATGGGACTTAACACCTGAGGTCATGAGGTCATCAGTTCCCTAAAACTTAGAACTACTTAAACCTAACTAAGCGAAGGTACCCGTGGTATATGGGTAGCGTCTTTGATTCATAATCAAAACTTCTTCGGTCCCGGGTTTGATCCCCGCCACTGCCTAAATTTTGATAAATAATTAGCATTGGCGGCCGAAGACTTCCGGCATAAGAAGCCAGCCTCATTCTGCCAACGACCTTGTCAAAGAGGGCGGAGGAGCGGATAGAGGTTCAGGGCACTCTCTTGTCCTAGGGGTGGGAAATTGCCCCTAAAGGCGGAAGAATCAGCAATGATCAACGACATGAGGATGCAGAAGGCAATGGAAACCACTGCATTAAAGACACGTAACGCGTATCCACAGGACATGTCGCCTGTAATTGAAGAAGTGTCATGATGATCTCTCCATTGGCAAAAGATTCCGGAACAGTCCCCCATTCGGATCTCCGGGAGGGGACTGCCAAGGGGGAGGTTACCATGAGAAAAAGATTGAATAATTAACGAAAGGCTAACGTTCTACGAGTCGAGGCGTGGAATGTCAGAAGCTTGAACGTGGTAGGGAAACTAGAAAATCTGAAAAGGAAAATGCAAAGGCTCAATCTAGATATAGTAGGGGTCAGTGAAGTGAAGTGGAAGGAAAACAAGGATTTCTGGCCAGATGAGTATCGGGTAATATCAACAGCAGCAGAAAATGGTATAACAGGTGTAGGATTCGTTATGAATAGGAAGGTAGGGCAGAGGGTGTGTTACTGTGAACAGTTCAGTGACCGGGTTGTTCTAATCAGAATCGACAGCAGACCAACACCGACAACGATAGTTCAGGTATACATGCCGACGTCGCAAGCTGAAGATGAACAGATAGAGAAAATGTGTGAGGATATTGAAAGGATAATGCAGTATGTAAAGGGGGACGAAAATCTAATAGTCATGGGCGGCTGGAATGCAGTTGTAGGGGAAGGAGTAGAAGAAAAGGTTACAGGAGAATATGGGCTTGGGACAAGGAATGAAAGAGGAGAAAGAGTAATTGAGTTCTGTAACAAGTTTCAGCTAGTAATAGCGAATACCCTGTTCAAGAATCACAAGAGGAGGAGGTATACTTGGAAAAGGCCAGGAGATACGGGAAGATTTCAATTAGATTACATCATGGTCAGACAGAGATTCCGAAATCAGATACTGGATTGTAAGGCGTAACCAGGAGCAGATATAGACTCAGATCACAATATAGTAGTGATGAAGAGTAGGCTGAAGTTCAAGACATTAGTCAGGAAGAATCAATACGCAAGGAAGTGGGATACGGAAGTACTAAGGAATGACGAGATACGTTTGAAGTTCTCTAACGCTATAGATACAGCAATAAGGAATAGTGCAGTAGGCAGTACAGTTGAAGAGGAATGGACATTTCTAAAAAGGGCCGTCACAGAAGTTGGGAAGGAAAACATAGGTACAAAGAAGGTAGCTGCGAAGAAACCATGTGTAACACAAGAAATACTTCAGTTGATTGATGAAAGGAGGAAGTACAAACATGTTCCGGGAAAATCAGGAATACATAAATACAAGTCGCTGAGGAATGAAATAAATAGGAAGTGCAGGGAAGCTAAGACGAAATGGCTGCAGGAAAAATGTGAAGACATCGAAAAAGATATGATTGTCGGAAGGAAAGACTCAGCGTACAGGAAAGTCAAAACAACCTTTGGTGACATTAAAAGCAACGGTGGTAACATTAAGAGTGCAACGGGAATTCCACTGTTAAATGCAGAGGAGAGAGCAGATAGGTGGAAAGAATACATTGAAAGCCTCTATGAGGGTGAAGATTTGTCTGATGTGATAAAAGAAGAAACAGGAGTCGATTTAGAAGAGATAGGGGATCCAGTATTAGAATCGGAATTTAAAAGAGCTTTGGGGGACTTACGGTCAAATAAGGCA
This sequence comes from Schistocerca americana, assembly GCF_021461395.2. Lineage (NCBI taxonomy): Eukaryota > Metazoa > Arthropoda > Insecta > Orthoptera > Acrididae > Schistocerca > Schistocerca americana. The sequence continues at coordinate 608,998,666 of NC_060123.1, read as the reverse complement.
GAAGGGATGGATAACATTCCATCAGAATTTCTAAAATCATTGGGGGAAGTGGCAAGAAAACGACTATTCACGTTGGTGTGTAGAATATATGAGTCTGGCGACATACCATCTGACTATCGGATAAGCATCATCCACACAATTCCGAAGACGGCAAGACCTGACAAGTGCGAGAATTATCGCACAATCAGCTTAACAGCTCATGCATGGAAGCTGCTTACAAGAATAATATACAGAAGAATGGAAAAGAAAATTGAGAATGCGCTAGGTGACGATCAGTTTGGCTTTAGGAAAAGTAAAGGGACGAGAGAGGCAATTCTGACGTTACGGCTAATAATGGAAGCAACACTAAAGAAAAATCAGGACACTTTCATAGGATTTGTCGACCTGGAAAAAGCGTTCGACAATATAAAATGGTGCAAGCTGTTCGAGATTCTGAAAAAAGTAGGGGTAAGCTATAGGGAGAGACGGGTCATATACAATATGTACAACAACCAAGAGGGAATAATAAGAGTGGACGATCAAGAACGAAGTACTCGTATTAAGAAGGGTGTAAGACAGGGCTGTAGCCTTTCGCCCCTACTCTTCAATCTGTACATCGAGGAAGCAATGATGGAAATAAAAGAAAGGTTCAGGAGTGGAATTAAAATACAAGGTGAAAGGATATCAATGATACGATTCGCTGATGACATTGCTATCCTGAGTGAAAGTGAAGAAGAATTAAATGATCTGCTGAACGGAATGAACAGTCTAATGAGTACACAGTATGGTTTGAGAGTAAATCGGAGAATGACGAAGGTAATGAGAAGTTGTAGAAATGAGAACAGCGAGAAACTTAACATCAGGATTGATGGTCACGAAGTCAATGAAGTTAAGGAATTCTGCTACCTAGGCAGTAAAATAACCAATGACGGACGGAGCAAGGAGGACATTAAAAGCAGACTCGCTATGGCAAAAAAGGCATTTCTGGCCAAGAGAAGTCTACTAATATCAAATACCGGCCTTAATTTGAGGAAGAAATTTCTGAGGATGTACGTCTGGAGTACAGCATTGTATGGTAGTGAAACATGAACTGTGGGAAAACCGGAACAGAAGAGAATCGAAGCATTTGAGATGTGGTGCTATAGAAGAATGTTGAAAATTAGGTGGACTGATAAGGTAAGGAATTAGGAGGTTCTACGCAGAATCGGAGAGGAAAGGAATATGTGGAAAACACTGATAAGGAGAAGGGACAGGATGATAGGACATCTGCTAAGACATGAGGGAATGACTTCCATGGTACTGGAGGGAGCTGTAGAGGGCAAAAACTGTAGAGGAAGACAGAGATTGGAATACGTCAAGCAAATAATTGAGGACGTAGGTTGCAAGTGCTACTCTGAGATGAAGAGGTTAGCACAGGTAAGGAATTCGTGGCGAGCCGCATCAAACCAGTCAGTAGACTGACGACCAAAAAAAAAAAAAAAAAAAAAAAAACCTAAGGACATCACACACATCCATGCCCGAGGCAGGGTTCGAACCTTCGACCGTAGCGGTCGCGCGATTCCAGACTGTAGCGCCTAGAACCGCTCGGCCACCCCGGCCGGCCAGATGTGAGTCATTGATGTTATAGTCACAGCACTCCTTCGTTTCGTGAAGTGCACAATTTTAAATATTTGAAAACTGAAAGCAAGTTGCCAATCTTTGCACCAGGTTGAATCCTTATCAAGACGTGAGTGAGTATTTGTGTGCCTTCGTTCACGCACCACATCATTACACGTAACAGTATCATCTCCGGAAAGTCTGAGATTTATATTAATACTGTCAGCAAGGTTACTAATACACAACAAGAACAGCAGTGGCCCCAACACACTTCCCTGGGGCAAACACGAAGTTACTGCTACGTTTGTCGACGACTCTCCATCCAAGACAACGTGACACATCCTCCCTACCAAAGCAAATCCTCAATCCATTCACCAATTACGCTTGGTACCCTATACCATCGCAGTTTTGATAATAAACGTAGATCTGGCACTGAGTCAAACGCTTTTCGGAAATCGAGAATTACTGCAGCTAGCTGAACGCCTTGATCCACGGTTTTGAGTGTGTCGTGTGAGAAACGAGTGAGTTGGGTTTCACATGATCATTATTTTCAGAATTCATAGTGGTTGCAGGAAGGAGCTTATCCTGTTTCAGATACCTCATTACGTTTGAGCTCAGAATATGTTCAAAGATTCTACAACAGAAAGACGTAAAGGATATTGAACTGTAGTTTGGTGGATCACTTCTGCTACCCTTCTTGCAGACGGGTGTGACCTGCCTTTCTTCCAACTATTGGGCATGGTTTTTTGTTCGGGCGATCTACGGAAATTTGTATTGAGCCGAAGGGCTAAATCATCCGCAAATAGTAACGGGTCCCGGAATTTTGTTCAGTTTTAACAATTTCAGCTGTTCCTCAACGCGACTGACACATCTATTTCACTCATCTTTTCAATGGTACGAGATTTATAAAGGTCGATCGAAATGTTTCCGTTTCAGTGCGCTGCTGCAGCATACATGCAATACAGGGCGACTCCGATGCTGGCATATAGGCCCGACATGCACCCGAGAGGTAAGTGTGGCCCTGAAACGGAAACTTTTTGATCGCACCTGATAAAATGCGACAATACTGTAGGGTCCTCCTTTGTAAATAACAGAATGGCTGGAGCGTTGTCGAAACAGCAGGCTCTCCAGCGGCGGGGGAAAATCATGACGATGTTTTTCTTTGACTGCCTGGGCCCGCTGCTCATTGACTGTGTGGAGCACGTCACCGCAATTAACACACAGCCGTCCCCACGTCTCGTACAAATTTATTCGCTTGGCGCCGGCAGCGTTAAGTCGGATTGCTTGGCTTGTCGCCGACCGCTTGTCACCTTTGCGTTGATGACAAGCTTCAAACACATTGACTTTTGCGCGCATTAATTTTCCTGAAATCCTCTATTTTGCCGTATCGTTCCACAAACTCGAATTTTCATTTAAAGTAATTTCTCGGCAAGGTCTACACTGTTACAATAATCATCCATGCGGAGGTGATGCCACTTTCCATCACAAGGTGTCAATAGTTCCACCACTGTTTTTGCTAAAGGCTGTCCAGCTCGGGAATATTCTTGAATGACGAAATGTACCCCGTACTCGAATCACACAGTATCCGAATGTGTATGGTGCATTTCCTAATTTTCGACGGATTGTAAACTATAAAATTTATCCGTCCACGCTACGGTATCATTCCTTCAACTTCACATGTTTTGACTTAAACGTTTCTTTAAACTTTTTGGAAAAATAATCAATTACGAATTGCACTTTGACAAGTCGGTCGGCATTATCCGGTTCATTGTTGCTGTCGGCAAAATGAAAAAATGATGATATTTGTCTGAATCGGTTGCGGGACATCGTTTTGCGAAATATCGGTGTGTCTATCAATGCATTCGTTGACCAAAATCATCGATCCATGCTTTGTTTAAAATTCTCATAAGGATAGCACGCCCAAACCATTTTCTAAGTTCTGATCCCGTAACGTCGACAAATTTGGCATTTTTTAAATTCAGTTTCCTTCTATTGCAATTCTGAATGTAGTACTTGTTGGCTTCGTTGCTAATACAATATATTCAATTAGATCGTTCCCAATACATAATTCTATGATATCCTCGACGCTCTGTGTATCTTTGGGAAATGTGTCTCGACCCGGGGATCATTCAAATTTATTATTGGTCCTCCGTAAATCAAAGTCTGACCACTGTGCACTGTCTTCTTCGTCTGATTCAGCCGAATCCGTCGGCAACCGTAGGTTTGCCGAATTCTTCTTGGTCGTATTTCACTATCTTATACGATTCTGTTCCACTTTCGTTTTCTTGATATCCAATGTCTTCTTCCCAATATACAGGGTGATTCAAAAAGAATACCACAACTTTAAAAATGTGTATTTAATGAAAGAAACATAATATAACCTTCTGTTATACATCATTACAAAGAGTATTTAAAAAGGTTTTTTTTTCACTCGAAAACAAGTTCAGAGATGTTCAATATGGCCCCCTCCAGACACACGAGCAATATCAACCCGATACTCCAACTCGTTCCACACTCTCTGTAGCATATCAGGCGTAACAGTTTGGATAGCTGCTGTTATTTCTCGTTTCAAATCATCAATGGTGGCTGGGAGAGGTGGCCGAAACACCATATCCTTAACATACCCCCATAATAAAAAATCGCAGGGGGTAAGATCAGGGCTTCTTGGAGGCCAGTGATGAAGTGCTCTGTCACGGGCTGCCTGGCGGCCGATCCATCGCCTCGGGTAGTCTTTTAATCTTATCAGCTGCAGACAGTGCTTGAACCAATTTCAGACGATAAGGTTTCATAACTAACCTTTTTCGTAGGACTCTCCATACAGTTGATTGTGGAATTTGCAGCTCTCTGCTAGCTCTGCGAGTCGATTTTCCTGGGCTGCGAACAAATGCTTGCTGGATGCGTGCTACATTTTCATCACTCGTTCTCGGCCGTCCAGAACTTTTCCCTTTGCACAAACACCCATTCTCTGTAAACTGTTTATACCAACGTTTAATACACTACCTATCAGGAGGTTTAACACCATACTTCGTTCGAAATGCACGCTGAACAACTGTCGTCGATTCACTTCTGCCATACTCAATGACACAAAAAGCTTTCTGTTGAGCGGTCGCCATCTTAGCATCAACTGACGCTGACGCCTAGTCAACAGCGCCTCAAGCGAACAAATGTACAACTAAATGAAACTTTATAGCTCCCTTAATTCGTCGACAGATAGTGCTTAGCTCTGCCTTTTGTCGTTGCAGAGTTTTAAATTCCTAAAGTTGTGGTATTCTTTTTGAATAACCCTGTATTTAGACAGACTATCTGTGTGGTTCGAAAAGTGGCAGTTGAACCTAAATAGCAGCGTTGTTTAACGCGACTTGCCACGGTCCCGCGCGGGTTCCCCCGTCGGAGGTTCGAGTCCTGTCTCGGGCGTGTGTGTGTGTGTGTGTGTGTGTGTGTGTGTGTGTGTGTGTGTTGTCCTTACCGTAAGTTAAAGTTAGATTAAGTAGTTTGTAAGCCTAGGGACCGATGGCATCAGGCATTTGGTCCCATAGGAACGTACCACAAAAGTGTGAAGTCATCCACACGAGCACTGAAAAGTATCCGCTAAATTTCGGTTACACGATAAATCAGACAAATCTAAAGGCCGTCAGTTCAACTAAATACCTAGAGATTGGAGTTACGAACAACTTAAACTGGATCGATCACATAGATAATATTGTGGGGAAGGCAAACCAAAGACTGCGTTTTATTGACACAACAGTCTACTAAAGAGACCGTCCTGAGTTAGAGTACTGCCGTGAAGTATGAGATCGCTAGCAAGTACGACTGATAGAGGACGTGTACAAAGATCAGAGAAGGGCAGTTCGTTTTGCGTTATCGAGAAATTGGGAAGACAGTGCGACGGATATGGTGCACGTGTTTTTCGTTGCGACGTGGTCTTTTCAAGGAAATTCTAATCTACGACGTTCTCCTACGAAGGCGAAAGTATTTTGTTGATACCTACATATATACGGAGATGATTATCGTAATAAAATAAAAGATAGCAGAGCTAGCAAGGACATAATTTAAGTGTTCATTTTTTTTCTTTTCCGGTTCTGTCGAAATAGGAACAGTTGGAATGGCTCTGAGCACTATGGGGCTTAACATCTGACGTCATCGGCCGGCCGGAGTGGCCAAGCGGTTCTAGGCGCTTCAGTCTCTCGTAGAGCACAGGTGGGTGATGTATTCTTGGAGACGGAAGATCTTGCACACGTAGCGTGGCCTGCTCGCTCTTCCCATTTGAATCGCATACAGGATGTCTGCGATGCATCTACCAACCACTCTCCAAGACTTGCGAGCAACTCCGCAGGAAGAATGGGTGTCATTGTCTCAACATGATATTGATGACATAATTAACAGCATGCCCCGTCATTGTCAGACCTGTATTGCTGCCAGAGATGGTCACAACCCAGGCTGAGCACATTAACCAGTTGTCGAAACGTGAGTGCAAATCCGTTAAGTTGGAAGAAACGAAGAACATTTTTGTTTATTGTTATGCATGTTGTAGTTGTTTACGTTACGTATACTTTACATTGTTTCTACTTGATTGTCACCTGTTTATACCGTTTTGTGGCAAAGTAAACGCAACCTTGAAAAATCTTCGTTTGTTGATGTAATTTTGGACATCGGTGTATTTTCTTCGAAACTAGTGTTCGGATTTTGAGGAGCGAAATGCCATTGAATTTGCCTATTTTAGGAATAGAGTAGAGACTCTATTATTTGCACCTCAGTCTGGATTGTCAACCGCGAGCAAATATCTTTGTAGTGTAGTCCGTGCGTGCGCGGACATGTCGCGCAGGCACTGCCCACACGCACCACGCACAATTTCTGACACGGTCGTTTCATTATTGGTTGAGATAAAACATCTGCCAATCGCTGCGCCGTGTCGCGTTTGTGCTTAAAAATGTCAAAGCACAACAGAGTGGTGTTATCGCTTAAAGATAACATAAGCATTATTGATTCATTAAAAGAGGAGAAAATGACCTAAGTTAGCCGATAAGTGTAGTGTAGATACTGCTACGATTGCGGTATTAAGAAGAATACCGATTCAACTTTCAAGTGCACCTGCAATCTTGATAGTGAAGACGGGAATGAATATCGAAAAGTTCTGAAGGAACCGAAAAATTAACTTTTAAAAGAAATTTTGTACTTTTGGTTTTTACAACGATCAGCTGAAACCAATATCTAGTCCTTTGCTCTGTTAAAGGGCGTTACAGTAAAATAAAGAAATAGGGCCAATGAATCGTTTGTGGCAAGTAACGGATGGTAGTAAAGGTTTACGTCTCGTCAAGAATTTGCGAATTGGAAAACATGGTGAAAAATGTCAGCTGATGCAGCTGCCGGAAATTTTTTGAAATATGGTTAGAAAAAAAAAAGAATTCGGATAAATCACTATGACTTGGGCTTTCTTTACAACGCCGATGAAACCGGGTGAAACTGGAAATCGTTACCGTCTAAATCTTTTAACTTTTCGGCGAGAGTGTTCAGCTCCAGGATATAAAACTAGTAAACAGCGAGTAACAAGCAAGCACTACCGGAACCCTTAAAGTGCGTTTGTTCCTCATCGGAAAACCCAAAAACTCTTGCTGCTTCTAAAATATCAGGGTTCCCTCAGCCTCTAAAAACCATAAAAGTGCATGGATGAATGCCGAAATATTCATTGACTGGTATGACAACACTTTTTTATCGCTGAAGTAAAAAATAAATAAATTCAAAACGAAACTTGGTAAACAAGGAAAATTTCCACTTTTATGGCTGAACTGTTGTAAATAAAAAAATGGAATGTTTACAGTAAAATTTTTGCCTGCTAATGTAACATTCTCGCTACAACCACTCGAGCAAACTGTTACTGAAACATTAAAGCAACTTTATGGAAAGCGACGCTTATGTCGGTTGTTATCTGTTGAAGAAGATAACGTAGAAGTAGTTTTGCGTTTTTCAAAGAAATGAATTCAATGGTGTGTTGTTACATGGGTGTGGATGCTTGGGATTTGAGAGAAAGGAAGACTTTGGACAAAGCTTGGAACAGAACATCAAAACGGTAGCACGAAAATTGAATACTTGATGCTGATGATTCTGTTTTGGAGGATATAAATGAGCTAACGACATACATACAAATATGCCAGGAATGCGAATGAGTGGCGCAGCTGAGACAGTTATGATCAAGTCGGATGACAAAATTATTGGAAACATATTGCAGCAAATAAACAGCAGGAAATGCGGGAATATAAAACAGATGAAAACGTAACGCAGAAAATAATGCAGGACCATCTCATGCAGATGCATTTCAAGCCCTGCTAACATCTTTCAAATTGTTCTAAAAACAGACAGATTGTGATACCGGAAGTATACCATAGTGAAAACGAATTCTTAACGTAGCAGCAATGAAGAGAAGAATTTATTTACGTCAGGTGACAACGGTCAAATATTTTAAACAAAATTAAACTACAGTGACTCTCCTATGTGACTTTCTTTTAGGTATTTCATGATTAAGGTTGTAGTATTTTCGTAATTTTCAGAAAATATGTACGTACGTACGAAAATACGTCTAATCTCTTGAATAAACACTGATTTGAATAAGTTTAATTCGTATTCATTCTTCTAAATACACATCTAACTCAATGTATTAATCCTACAAAGATAACCATATGACAACATACCTTAAAGATAACCATACATGTAACACGAAGATCGCTTTTCTTAATACATTCAGTTATCCGAATGATGGATTATCCGAATAACGAGAACAATTAATCCGGTCTTCTCTGTACGACACATTCAGTTTCCCGTATTTTGGATTGCCCGAATAACGACAACAATTAATCCAGTCTTCAGTGTACGACACTTGTAATGTACTTGCACATACAGAAGCGAAATTTAAAGCGATACATTAGCAGCTTCTACAACTACGATAACCTACACATGGCGAGCTCAGAGAGAAGCATTTACAGTATTTTCTTTTAGCTTAACTTTACATTCGTCTCACTTATCATAGTGACAAAGAACCTCAATTCAAACTGTGGATCAGAGTTTGCGACTGCGAGTTCGGTACTAACGTTGTTGTTTAAGAACTTTAGTGGTTGCTTACTTCATCGTTGGCAACCGCTACTATAGAGTACATATTTCTATTTTTTTGCTAGTCATCTATAATAGACCTTTCTTTAATCTAAGACGTGGCACTGGCTTGTTCGGAATTAACTGCGGAATCACCCAATGGTAGGGGCCTCTGGAGTGTTTTTTATCGACACATTCCTCACGTGAATATTGAGCTCCGTCCCCAACTTTTAATGGGACGAGGCTCATTAGGGTCAGAGCGTGTTACGTGACATCACGGACGACATATGAGGCTGGTGTGGAAACGAAACGAGTGTCTCGCGTTCCAAGAGCACACATTAGGTGTACCCATGAGGCTCCAAAATGTGAAACTTTAATAAAGCACACATGAGAATGATTAAACGTGTCAGCGGAGAACCGGCATCCGAAACCATAAAACGTAGTATGTCTGTGTTCTAGCTAATGTATCTTGAAAATCGATGCAAGTATTTTATGTAACGAGATGTGTTCGCCGTTACCAGTTTTTGGTATAGGAGATCATCAGGTGTTTGCTGTATTGGTTTTGAAAGTACGAACGAGACTCTGTTAGGTTTACTTACGGTTTTTAGAGTAGTACTCTGCTGAATTTGCCCCTTACATGGCATGCATTTATTTCGAATCTCTTGCCAAGCGCAAAGCCTCAAGCGACTGCAATAAAGCCCAGCTGACTCCTGTATATATGATGGTTAAAGGAACAGACTTGCAAAATTACAGACCAATAACACTAACATCAGTCTGCTGCAGACATTTTGATCATATTCAATTCGGATATTATAGACGTCCTTGAGACGGAAGATTTATGTTCACAAATCAGCACGGATTTAGAAACCATCGCTCTTGCAAAACTCAGCTTGCCGTTTTCTCACCTGATATCCAACGAACAATGGGTAAAGTGCAACAGGCAGATTCCATATTCCCAGATTTCCTAAAATCGTTTCACAAGGTGCCCAACTGCAGACTGTTGACGAATGTACGAGGATATGGAATAGATTCCCAGACATGTGAGTGTTCACCAAAGAAGAAAGAAAGGCCCTTATTCTCTTTGTACATAAATGATGTGACGGACAGGGTGATCAGCTGATGATGCTGTGCTTTGCGCGAAGATGTTGTCGTTAAGTGACTGTAGGAGGATACAAGATGACTTATACAAAATTTCTAGTTAGTGTGACGTATGGAAACCTGCCATAAATGTAGAAAACATTAAGTTAATTCAGATCCGTAGGAAAAACAATCGCATAATATTCGAATACAACAACAATATTGCTGCTTGACTGGCTCACGTCAATTAAATATCTGGGTGTAAAGGTTTCAAAGCGCTATGAAAACGAACGAGCACGTACGGAACATACAGTAGTAGGGAAGGTTTATGGTGGACTTACGTTAATTGGGAGAATTTAAGGAAAATGTTGTTCATTTGTAAAGGAGCCCCTGTATAGAATACTTGAGCGACACATCCTTGAGTTCTGGTCGAGTATTTGGGATCTCCAGCAGGTCAGATTAAAGGAAGACATCGAAGAAATTCAGAGACGGGATGCTGGATTTGTTACCGGTAGCTTCGATCCACACATGGGTATTATGGAGACGCTTCGCGAACTTCGGCGGGAATCTCTGGAGCGAGGGCGACGCTCTTCTCGCGAAATGCTAATGAGAAAACTTAGAGAAACGGCATCTGCAGCTGACTGCAGAACGATTCTGCTGTCGCCCATTTTGTATTTCGCCTAAGGATCACAGACATGAGATAAGACAAATAAGACTGTTACGGAGGCGTCTAGGCAGTCGTTTTTCCCTCGCTGTATTTGGGAGAGGAAGAGGAAGGTTCCGTGTGGAGTATAAGTATACAGGGTGGTCCACTGATCGTGACCGGGACAAATATTTCACGAAATAAGCGTCAAACGAAAAAACTACAAAGACGAAACTTGTCTAACTTGAAGGGGGAAACCAGATGGCGCTATGGTTGGCCCGCTAGATGGCGCTGCCATAGGTAAAACGGATATCAACGGCTTTTTTTCTTTTTAAAAAAAATAGGAACACAATTTTTATTAAATATTCGTGTAGTACGTAAAGAAATATGAATGTTTTAGTTGGACCACTTTTTTCGCTTAGTGATAGATGGCGCTGTAATAGTCACAAACATATGGCTCACAATTTTAGATGAACAGTTGGTAACAGGTAGGTTTTTTAAATTAAAATACAGAACGTAGGTACGTTTGAACATTTTATTTCGGTTGTTCCAATGTGATACATGTACCTTTGTGAACTTATCATTTCTGAGAATCCACGCTGTTACAGCGTGATTGCCTGTAAATACCACATTAATGCAATAAATGCTCAAAATGATGTCCGTCAACCTCAATGCATTTGGCAATACGTGTAACGACATTCCTCTCAACAGCGACTAGTTCGCCTTCCGTAAGGCATATGCATTGACAATGCGTTGAAGCATGTTGTCAGGCGTTGTCGGTAGATCACGATGGCAAATATCCTTCAACTTCTCCCATAGAAAGAAATCCGGGGACGTCAGATCCTGTGAAAGTGCGGGCCATGGTATGATGCTTGAAACACGTATGTAACGTAGCAGCGATGGTGAGGCATGATAAAATCTTTGACCAGAGAGCCTATTATCGTGGTTAGTCTGCGCTTGACCGCGCGAGTGTTGCGAGCAGTACGCTAGTAGTAGTCGTGCAGTACAGTTGCGAGCAGTCTGTCAGTGGGCAGTCTGTGAGCAGGGCAGTATGTCCGTAGTAGCAGCCCAGTGCAGTTGTGTGTGAGGAGTCGGCGGGCGTCGACATCGCATTCTGGTCAAGATTCAGGACGAGATATATTATTTTTTAAACAAGGTAATGAATCAGCAATGCTCAGCTAATAATGTAAATTAATTGTAACTAATTTGTGCAATAAGCGCCCCAATAATAATTTTGATTTCAAAGCAATTTTTTTACAAAAGAAGCATTTAATTGAACCAACGATTTCCTTCCATTTCCTTTAAAGAAAAGTTTCAGTTAAATTTCAAAAAAAAAAAAATATTATTATTTGCAATGCATTTCCTCCAAGCCGTGGCCAACAATAAGAGCAGAAATTTGACATGCAGTTATACTGAGGTAAGAAATTAATTCTGATTTTTTGCACAGGGCCAAAGACCGATATTTCGGTTTAATTGAATTTTCATTGTCACTGAAGTTTCATTAGCATTGAATTGTCTTTCATAATTTTTTGTGACAGCTTACACCTTGAGTCAGATTGCGATTCTCATTATCATTGTCATTAAATTTATTTGCTGGGAGGTTACATTGGGTTGTATTCTACTTAACATTCAATTATTGTGTTTCAAAATTTCTCTGGGAGGTTACACTTAGCACAATGTCAATTAGCAATTAAAATAATATCTTTTAAATTTCGGTGGGAAGGTTACACTTGGCGACACCCAGTCCAGGATCGTATTTCGTTAAGAATCTTTTGAACAACAGTCAGATCTCTGATCTTATTTGCTTAGATGTAATTAGGATTTGGCGCAACGCTTTTACTTATATTGTGACTTTCTTTCTACAGGTCAACGGCAATTCGTTGCTCTGTTGTATTTGTTTGTTGCCTTTTTGCATTTGTGCTTATTTGTTTTGTGAATATTTGTGACTATTGTAAAAATGCCGCGAAAGACTGTGAATAGTGTATCGCGAGGTATTTTGAATGAAATTACCGACTTAAACAGCGTGACCGATAGTAATTGTGACACGCAGTGTAATGATGACAATCCTGCGTTCACTGACAATCAATGCGTTCCAACCACTAGTGATGACTTTTACCTTAATGATGAACAAACGAACTCAATTGTCTCGTCTGTTAATTTGACACTTAAATGAAAAATTAGACAACAATTCCAGACAGCTTAGTGAACAAATTAGAGCCGTTGCCGCGCAGTGTCATGACACTAAGGAACAGTTGCGCGTGGAAATTGAGGCTTGTTCAAAAAAAAGTAGCGAAGAAATTAGGTCTGTTGCTCAGGAATTAAGGGAAATGCAAACAGCTGCAACAAAAACACTCAGAGACGAAATTAGCGGAGTCGCTAAACAATGCTCTGAAAAAGCTACACAATTACGGGACGAGTTTAAAGCAATGACGGTAGAACTTTCGCGCACAATGGACGCAAAGATAGACGCGAAATTCGAACAGCAGAACACTCAGATTGACGAGCGCTTTAATCTTCACATACAAAATAGTGATACGCGTTTCCGCAAATTTATTCAGGATCAAAATAAAGTCAAACGTCAAGTCATGGAAACAATCAGTGCTCAGAGACAAGAAGACAAACGTAAAATGTTTGCGAAGGCAAAAACATATGTAGACAACAGTATTGCTACAATGTCCGACGAAATTAATTCCATCGAACACAGAATTACGTGACGAAATTTCTGACCTTAAATCGAAAACAGACACATACACAACAGATTTCCAAACAGTGACCGACAGACTCGAACAATTAGAACTAACACAGGATTCAGATGTCGTCAAAACTGAGGTTAAAAAACTGAACGAAACTACACGTAAATTGCAAAAACAGATTAATGCCTCTGACACTAAGTCTGATGAGCAGGTAAAAATACTGACTGAAAAATATGATGATTTGGCCAGTCGTATTGATGTTATCGAAAATACTAATGACAATAAGTCAGACGATACTGCACCGATTTCATTTAACCAAACACTTGAATTTCAAAATTTACAGCAGACAATTAATGAGATCGATTCGTCTAATAACACGTTGCGTAGAAAATTGTCAAGTTTACAACAAGAAGTAACAGAGATAAAAAGCATTTCAGTTAATAACATACCACAACAGACGCCACTTTATGAACATTTGTCAGACTCACGCAGCGCGTGTCATTTGGGTAATCTACAGAGAGTACGGGACTTAGATTCCGAACAACCACAGTTCAATAGATTCTCTTACAATCCTGAACCTGTTCCATCACACAGAGACGATAATTTCGATTACAAACATTTTCTGTCGATAAGAAAATTTAAAGTGTTTAGGAATGACAGAACACAGATTCATCCGCTTGATTGGATACAACAGTTTAGTTTTGCTTTTTCACCGACTTGGCCTGTAACACACAAACTTGAATTTATTTGCAGTTTTTTGGAAGGCGAACCGGCAACTAGTATGAGACCGATCGCGAGGCAATGCTATTCAGTAGAAGAGTTTCAGAATGCTTTTCTGTCAGCGTATTGGTCGAAAACGACACAGCGCGGAATTAAAGATCAGTTAATTAGTTTGCCAAATTACGAGAACTCAAATTTTCCCAGTGTGACGCAATTTTTTGAGCACATGGTGCAACAAAACCAGTACCTAAGTGAACCGTACAGTGAATCCGCACTTATACAATTATGCATCTCTAAATTACCACGGTCATTACGAGTGTCACTTCTAACGGGCCAGCAAAAAGAAAACATTTCAGCATTCAGAGATCTTTTACAGCTCTTGGAAGTACAGCAATCTGATTATTCTTTTGTAAACAAAAACTTTTCGTATAATAACCAAGGTCAACAAACTTACAGTAATTATGATCAGGGACGTAATTTCAATAGGAAAAGTAACAGACGCTTTAGGAACGACAACTACCGGAACTTAAATCACAGACAAAATTCAGATTATCAATATCGTCAAAATTTTCAGCAACAGGAAACACATTTTGGTAACAATAGACGTTTTCCACCACAACAGCATGAAAGTCAGCCGGTTGGAATACATAACCAACAATGTAATGCACAAGGTCAACCAGGCTTTAATGTTCCGCCGCGTGCACGTATAGTCCAAGATCCAACAAATAGTAACGCACGGCAGCAAGGAAACAACTACGTACAGAGAAGACGGTATTTCAATTCCTATCGCAATGCACCGTATAGGAATGACTTTCACGACAGACGTAAAAACAATGAGCATAATTACCAACATACGTTTAATAACAGTCGGTCTTACCAGCAACAAAGTAATCAACAAGAACATATTCTCATGAATGAACCCTACAGTAGGTATCATCCAGAGCGTAATACGTCTGGAAGAAGTAATAGAACAGTTCAAATAGTAGAAATGCCACAGAATCCTCCTAATAATAATAACACGTCAGATAGAATCTGACTAGATACTGCACAGGACGCATCTTCCAATAACACAAGCACTACCTTTGACACGCAAAATGTTGTTCACGAAAATGTAATTACTTTTGACGACATCAGAGACACACTTTTGCAGGAAAGACCAGTTGTTCAGAAAACCATTTCACATCCTGTCATCGAAATTAAAATTGGTTCGTCGAAATTTTCAGCAGTAATCGATTCCGGATCACCTATATCAGTAATAAATGAAGAAACTTTTAACGAGTGTAACAAAGAGAATACGTATCCGACATTACCATTAGGCAAAACAAAAGTGAAAGGAGCAGTACCGAGTAAAGGAGTAGACGTTAAATTACAGACGCATTTATCATTTTGTATTGCAGGTCATACCTTCCACTCAAGTTTTTCGATTGTTCCTTTATTGACAACAGACGTAATTTTAGGTACGAATTTTCTGTTACAACACGATGCAGTCATTGATTTTCAGAATTCTTATTTAATGTTGAAGGATGAAAATATACAATTTGCTATAGAATTTCAGCACTCACTATCTGCGGAAGAGCAAACAATTAATCGCACAGAGGTCATTTCCGCGTCACATAACATGGACTGTTGTAATCCCACATTGTTCACGGATACGTACGTACACAACTATATTACTCCAGACGAAGCTGACTACGACGTAATGCAAATGATTTCCGATAAAGTTAGACAAAGCAGTGCAACTACAGACGACGAACGAACGCAATTACACAAAATTCTTTTACAGCAAGCTTCAGTTTTTGACAACATTCCTGGTACTATGTCCGGATTTATGTATGAATTTCAAGTCAAACAGCACGACACATTTAAAGCAAAGCATTATCCCATCCCATATATTCACAGAGAACAGGTCAAGAAAGAATTGCAGGATATGCTTGACCAAGCAATTATTGAACCGGCAGTTAGTCCGTAATAAACCCGCTACATATTGTTAAGAAAAAAGATGGCTCACTTCGCCTTGTACTTGATTCACGTCACATTAATGACATTATTATTAATGAAACAGATCGACCACAGACATTAGAGGAACTTCTACAGAAATTTCACGGTACTGCTATTTATTCTACACTAGATTTAAAATCGGGATTTTGGCAAATTCAACTTCATCCAAATTGCAGAAAATATACAGCTTTTCTCTGTTTCGGCGACTTTTATCAATTTTGCAAATTACCATTCGGATTAACTATTTCTTCAGCAGCTTTTATTCGCGGTTTGAACACAACACTTCCGACAGAACTTAAAGACAGAATTACCACGTACGTAGACGCCATTCTTATTGCAGAAGCTAACTGGTCTGAACACAATGTGATTTTAGAACAACTGTTGCAAACTTTTCATGCACAAGGACTTACAGTTAATCTTAGTAAATCGCACTTTGGCAAAACTTCTATAAAATTTCTTGGACACGTAATTTCAGCAGAAGGCATTGCACCTGATCCGGAAAAACTTCAAGCTCTACGTGACATTACTGTTCCTACGACGAAGAAGCAATTACGCAGTTTTTTGGGCTTAATTAACTTTTTTCGTAAATTTATTCATCACTCCGCTTTAGACACACCCAGGTTATGCCAATTAACAGGTAAAAACAGTATTTGGTCATGGGATAAGCAAGCACACTCTGAGTTCGTGAACCTGAAACATGCTTTGTTGAATGCTCCACTTTTATCGCACCCAGATCTTACTAGAAATTTTTCCATTGCCACCGACAGTTCCAACACCGCTTTAGGCGTACATATTTTCCAGGAAATTGAAGAAGATGGCTCTACAGTAATTAAAAACATCGCATTTGCAAGTCGCATTCTGTCACCTGCTGAACGAAATTACTCCGTTACAGAATTGGAAACATTATGTGTTGTATGGGCTTTCACGAGATTTCGGCACTTTCTTTATGGCAGACATACCACCGTTTACACAGACCACAGAGCGACACAATTTTTACTTTCGGCTAAATTCACACACGATAGATTAAGTAGATGGAAACTTTATTTACAGGAATTTAATTTTACAATAGTTCACATTCCTGGCACACAAAATGTTATAGCAGACGCACTATCGCGTTCTCTGAGCAACAATCAGCAAGACGTAGCAACCAACTTCTGCAAAGCAAATTTCAGTGTCATGTACATTCAGCAAGTTGCATTTGAAAACTTTATTTCATCGTCATTACAGGACATAGCACAACAACAAAATAAAGACAACGTGTGGAAAGAAATTAAACACCTTTGGCAAGATAGGAATAATGTTACGATTAGAAACCATTACATTGTACGCAATGACATTCTGTTTCGCCGCTCTCATCCTGACAGCAACAATTGGTTATTATGCATTCCTGACGAACTGGTTAACAAATTAATTTGGTACACTCATTTAAGTTACGCACATTACGGAGCACGAAAATGTTTTCTTATACTGAGACAGAACTGTTATTTTACCAACATGGAGAAACGTATACGACGAGTTTTAGCGTCTTGTAAAATTTGCCAGAAAGCTAAATCAGACACCACTTCACATATTCCTCCTTTATATTCCATTGTACCTGTTAAATTAAGACATATGGCCGCAGTAGACATTTTTGGTCCTATTCCGAGAACTAACAGAGGTTTTTGCTACATCTTTGTCGCTGTTGAGCTCACTTCAAAATTTGTTACTTTCACTCCGTTACGCAAAGCTACTGCTAAAACTGTTTCGAAAGCATTTGTAAAACATTTTCTATTTCATGTAGGGCATGTGATGAAAGTAATTTCTGACAATGGATCACAATTTCGTTGTGCCATATGGACACGCATGTTACGAGCTAGAAACATTTCTCCGATTTATATATCCAAGTACCATGCTTCTTCGAATCCTTGTGAACGGTTAATGAAAGAAATTGGTAAGCTGTGCCGAATATACTGCCACAAAAGACATATTGATTGGGATACACACATACTCTCATTCCAAGATGTAATTAATTCTATTCCAAATGAATCCACTATGCTATCTCCGTCTGTTATACTGAAAAACGTTGAACCACCAAACAAAATTAAAGAATTAGTAAACTTCCCTACTTGTCGTCGACTAAGACACCACGAAATAATTGACACTGCGCTGAACAACATCAAACGTGCCGCAGAGCGCCGGAGAAGACAGCAAAAACAGGTTTGTACACGCCGCGACTTTCACGTTGGACAGAAGATATTAGTACGTACACACTATTTATCCAGCAAATTAAAAGGTAGGTGCAGTAAATTTGAACTTCTATACGCAGGTCCATTTCGGATTCGCAGCATCCCTCATCCCAATGTTGTACACGTCGAAACTTTGAGAACCAGAAAATCGAAAGGCAACCACCATTGGTCAAATATTAAACCCTTTATTGAATGAAGACACTTTATGATTCGACACACTATGATGCCATTTACTAATTTTTTTATGACCACTTATGCAATTATATTCACATGACTAATTACTGATGATTATCGTATTTTTTCTTGGCAAGTGCCCGACAAGGTAAGGTTAGCAGGTCGCTTTTCTTGTCGTTACACATCAGACCGTGCACATTTTCCATTTTTTTTGTGTATATGATTGTATTCCAGTTTTGTTTGTATGCACTGTGAAATAGTTAAGATATAACACACACCAGTTGACTTTGACATTTTTGTTGCCCTATGATATCTCAACATCGTGACTGTTTTACATTTTTCTTTTTGCTGCTGCATTGTATTATTCTGTGTACATTTTTGCATCTGAACACTGTCAATGTCTTTGACATATTACGTTTTCTGTCATGTTATGCTGTATGGTTAATTATGTCACCATAAAGCAGTCATTATTTAGTGGGTATATGATTTAAATGCAAGACATTAATCTTTGTTCATCAATTTCAGAAAGAAATGATGCGTGTAAGAAATAAATTCAACAGAAATGGGAATTTCACCTACGGAATAAACGAAAGAAGATGCAATAACTTTATGAGGAAGAGTAAATGGATCAGGATTAACAAGCATTAACAAGAATATACTATACTCATCGTAGAATAGCAGTCTTAACTAATTTTTTCTTTCAGAATACAAGGTGATTGATGCAGGCTGTCAGACAGAACTACACATCTTAGTTTTAGTGATGAAATATGCTAGAGATAAGGAATAGTTGTATAATGAGTAATGAAGTGATTTTTTTTGCAGATGATAGTGAATGCTGATGAATAATGATGAAGGATATGCTATTATGAATAATGAAGTTTTTCTTTACAGGTGATGATAATAATGGAGTTATGATAATATAAGTAATGAAGTGATTGATAATGAAGTTTTTTCTTTACAGATGAGGATAATGTTGAAGTTATGTATTTATGCTATGTAGTTATTTAAGTATTTGTTGCAGTTTGCTTTGACAGCAGGTGTTATATTGCATAGTAGGATGACGGAAAGTTTTGGAAAGGACAGCTATGGAACACATTTTTTATACACATTTCACTACCTGTTACACCTTGAGTCAGATTGCGATTCTCATTATCATTGTCATTAAATTTATTTGCTGGGAGGTTACATTGGGTTGTATTCTACTTAACATTCAATTATTGTGTTTCAAAATTTCTCTGGGAGGTTACACTTAGCACAATGTCCATTAGCAATTAAAATAATATCTTTTAAATTTCGGTGGGAAGGTTACATGCTTCGACGACCAATCCACCTGTCATGAAATATGCTATTCAATAGCGCTTCAACCGCACGCGAGCTATGTGCAGGACATCCATCATGTGGGAAGAACATCGCCATTCTGTCATGCAGTGAAACATCTTGTAGTAACATCGGCAGAACATTACGTAGGAAATCAGCATACATTGCACCATTTAGATTGCCATCGATAATATGGGGGCCAATTATCCTTCCTCCCATAATGCCGCACCATACATTAACCCGCCAAGGTCGCTGATGTTCCACTTGTCGCAGCCATCGTGGATTTTCCGTTGCCCAATAGTGCATATTATGCCGGTTTATGTTACCACTGTTGGTGAATGACGCTTCATCGCTAAATAGAACGCGTGCAAAAAATCTGTCATCGTCCCGTAATTTCTCTTGTGCCCAGTGGCAGAACTGTACACGACGTTCAAAGTCGTCGCCATGCAATTCTTGGTGCATAGAAATATGGTACGGGTGCAGTCGATGATGATGTAGCATTCTCAACACCGACGTTTTTGAGATTTCCGATTCTCGCGCAGTTTGTCTGCTACTGATGTGCGGATTAGCCGCGACAGCAGCTAAAACACCTACATGGGCATCATCATTTGTCGCAGGTCGTGGTTGACGTTTCACATGTGGCTGAACACTTCCTGTTTCGTTAAATAACGGAACTATCCGGCGAACGATCCGGAAACTTAGATGAGGTCGTCCAGGATACCGAGCAGCATACATAGCATACGCCCGTTGGGTATGTTGATCACAATAGCCATACATCAACACGATATCGACGATTACCGCAATTGGTAAACGGTCCATTTTAAGACGGGTAATGTATCACGAAGCAAATACCGTCCGCACTGACGGAATGTTACATGATACCATGTACTTATACGTTTGTGGCTATTACAGCGCCATCTGTCACAAAGCAAAACAAGTTGTCCAATTAAAACATTCATTTTTCTTTACGTGCTGCACGAATATGTAATAAATATGTGTCTTCCTATTTAAAAATAACGCAGTTGAAATACATTTGACCTATGGCAGCGACATCTAGCGGGCGAACAATAGCGCCATCTGGTTTCCCCCTTCAAGTTAGACGAGTTTCGTTCTTTGTAGTTTCTTCGTTTGATACTTATTCAGTGATATATTTGGCCCGATCACAATCAATGGACCACCCTGTAGATGTAGATATAAATTACGTCGTTTAAACTATTGATATAGGCTACGAGTCCCCACCACGGCACTATGAAACATGGAGCAAAGCATTTCTATTCAGCTCTTGGTGTTACTATCCTTCTCTTGAAAGAAGCCCCGAGCTTTGCAGGGATATTGTTACAGAGTGTCCCACATGTAGCGTGTACGCCTCACGCCCGAGATTCAAGTAACAAAGAACTAACTAAAATAGAATAGATAAGTAAAGTTATAAACTTTTCCTGTTTAAAAAAAGATGTTGCAAGTGGTGCCCATGAGCATCCAGGCATCGCGGACTTTGTGTGATGGTGTTATCAGCAACACGGTGTAATTCTGCAAACGTGATGTTGTTAATTTATCTAGTAGTGTTCCTTTTAAGATCGTCTAATGTGCGAGGATTGTCAGCATACACTTTGCTTTTTAGTGTGCCCCATAAATAAACATCACACGATATTAAGTACAGGGACGTTAAGGGCCAAAGGCCTCCACAGACAGCCGGCCGAAGTGGCCGCGCGGTTCTGGCGCTGCAGTCTGGAACCGCGAGACCGCTACGGTCGCAGGTTCGAATCCTGCCTCGGGCATGGATGTGTGTGATGTCCTTAGGTTAGTTAGGTTTAAGTAGTTCTAAGTTCTAGGGGACTAATGACCTCAGCAGTTGAGTCCCATAGTGCTCAGAGCCATTTGAACCATTTGAACCTCCACAGACAAACCTGTCTTTAGGGAACATGTTAGTGATGTGGGTCATACTTTGATTGGATGTGTGAGCGTTGATCCACCTAGTTGGAATACTGCACACCGCTTCTCTGCGTACGTTAACTGTACATGGCGACTAGTTTGATGTTTCGCTTGAAACATTTCTTTACATTCCTTTATGGAGCCTGTCCTAATGTAACCCTCCACAATATTTATACACTGTTCTAGTGCAAACCCTGTAACAACTCAACAATACGAGCTTCTTTCAACAACTGACGCACGAACGCACAACTGCACTCAGCTTTCCAGTAAAATGCAGTTTAGCCAACTTTCATGGCAGTGTTGCCACTTCACAAGCAATTCGACTAGCGATGATTAATCGCTACGCGAGGTGAACTGGTTTTATGTGGGACACTCTGTATGTCTATAAGAACGACAGTATTTGATTTCAACAAGTCGGAACGATAAAGGTATGTCTGTATGTATAGCGAAAAATGATCTGCTTCATGGCATAGGATCACAATAGTTAGTATCTCTAATACGTGAAGAACACAATGTACACAAAAAATTGAATATGAATATCACATTCTTATCATTATTCATATTTGAGCCATTGTAGACCATGCGCTGTGCTGCAACTGGTATTTTCAGAGTTTTTTTAGGTTTCCTTGGTCTCTTTTCCGTTTATCAGGCCAAGGAGTCGGTCTGCCAGATCAACAGGCCAATCATGAATTTTCTGCCAAAAAATATATTCCTGTCTGGTACATCACGTTGTGTTATTCTTGTTTGCTTCAGGTCTTCGTTTAGCTCACCGATCGATTTTACTGTTCCAATTTTAACTTTACTGCGAGTGTTGCGAAACTCCACATCACGTGTAGTTAATCCAGTTGGTTCTACTCTTTGAATATGCTCAAGATATTTTAGCCAGCGGTTTTTATGTATCTGATCAAATACTTGACCTATGCTTTTCAATTTCTTTATTTGCTGTTACGTGTGCTCATTCTCTGTATAATTTGACCTCATCTTTTTCTGGTTACTTTTCGCTCTCTCTTTTCGATTTTTTAAGTATCTCTCTTTTCGTTAGAAATGAGTGTCTAAGTATTAAAAGGCACTGTTTTGATGACTGTTTTGCAGTTTCTCATTTTTTCGTATTTTGTGGTGCATTCGTTTTGTTAAGGTTATGTTTTGGAAGCATGAAAGCAGTCTGCATTTTGTGACGACGAATTTCGAGACTTATCCTTTCCAGGCGTGTTTCCTAATTCGCTTCGTCTAAATACACTCCTGGAAATTGAAATACGAACACCGTGAATTCATTGTCCCAGGAAGGGGAAACTTTATTGACACATTCCTGGGGTCAGATACATCACATGATCACACTGACAGAACCACAGGCACATAGACACAGGCAACAGAGCATGCACAATGTCGGCACTAGTACAGTGTATATCCACCTTTCGCAGCAATGCAGGCTGCTATTCTCCCATGGAGACGATCGTAGAGATGCTGGATGTAGTCCTGTGGAACGGTTTGCCATGCCATTTCCACCTGGCGCCTCAGTTGGACCAGCGTTCGTGCTGGACGTGCAGACCGCGTGAGACGACGCTTCATCCAGTCCCAAACATGCTCAATGGGGGACAGATCCGGAGATCTTGCTGGCCAGGGTAGTTGACTTACACCTTCTAGAGCACGTTGAGTGGCACGGGATACATGCGGACGTGCATTGTCCTGTTGGAACAGCAAGTTCCCTTGCCGGTCTAGGAATGGTAGAACGATGGGTTCGATGACGGTTTGGATGTACCGTGCACTATTCAGTGTCCCCTCGACGATCACCAGTGGTGTACGGTCAGTGTAGGAGATCGCTCCCCACACCATGATGCCAGGTGTTGGCCCTGTGTGCCTTGGTCGTATGCAACCCTGATTGTGGCGCTCACCTGCACGGCGCCAAACACGCATACGACCATCATTGGCACCAAGGCAGAAGCGACTCTCATCGCTGAAGACGACACGTCTCCATTCGTCCCTCCATTCACGCCTGTCGCGACACCACTGGAGGCGGGCTGCACGATGTTGGGGCGTGAGCGGAAGACGGCCTAACGGTGTGCGGGACCGTAGCCCAGCTTCATGGAGACGGTTGCGAATGGTCCTCGCCGATACCCCAGGAGCAACAGTGTCCCTAATTTGCTGGGAAGTGGCGGTGCGGTCCCCTACGGCACTGCGTAGGATCCTACGGTCTTGGCGTGCATCCGTGCGTCGCTGCGGTCCGGTCCCAGGTCGACGGGCACGTGCACCTTCCGCCGACCACTGGCGACAACATCGACGTACTGTGGAGACCTCACGCCCCACGTGTTGAGCAATTCGGTGGTACGTCCACCCGGCCTCCCGCATGCCCACTATACGCCCTCGCTCAAAGTCCGTCAACTGCACATACGGTTCACGTCCACGCTGTCGCGGCATGCTACCAGTGTTAAAGACTGCGATGGAGCTCCGTATGCCACGGCAAACTGGCTGACACTGACGGCGGCGGTGCACAAATGCTGCACAGCTAGCGCCATTCGACGGCCAACACCGCGGTTCCTGGTGTGTCCGCTGTGCCGTGCGTGTGATCATTGCTTGTACAGCCCTCTCGCAGTGTCCGGAGCAAGTATGGTGGGTCTGACACACCGGTGTCAATGTGTTCTTTTTTCCATTTCCAGGAGTGTATTTGAACAGAGAAATTCTCTCGATTTTCCCGCATTTAGTTTTTAGAATTCTTGGTTCGAGGTTCCTGCCTGACATGTATTTTTTTCAGTGAATAATGGTGCTTTACACTTTTTAGTGTTTCTTTGAGAATTTGTATTTGTTTTTGTGCTGTTTGATTTTCCTGGCGTAGAATAGACAGGTCGTCTGCACAAAAAAAGAAAAGCACTCTGTCGTAATAGTGGTTCCTCCTAATTGATCAGCTACGATTTTAATTTTCACCACTCGTGGATTATATACGTTAACTCACAGCTGAAAAGTACCAGTAATGGAGAGAGTCCATAACCTTGTCTCATACATGTTTTAATTTCAAAATATTCCGAAAATGCTCTCCTAGATTTTGTACCATTTTGTGTTTTGTTAATGATTGCAGTGGTTTGGGGATCAGAGCTTTTTTTTTATAGAACAGAGATTTACGGTCCATGTTTGAGTGGAGCGAAAACAAGACAGCTTAGAAGTTACACAAGGACTTTTTTGTCCGAATTATCATAGCGAAATAAAATGCACGGAACAAACATATGTGATACCCAGTCGACCATCGTGAGGCCTAGTTTCGTGAACAAAGATCTGATGGCTTAGGAGTAAAGTTTTCACTGAATTTTCATAGCCAAATGAAGAGTAGGAACTGAGCTTATGGAGCATCAAATTTGTCAGGATGACGCCTAGTTTTGGGAAAAATATTTAATTGACTGAAAGAAGTGAGGGTAATTAAGAGCAACTTAAACGGTGATTCAAATTGAGGGGCGTTAGGTCAAATTATGCAAGTAAGAATAAAAAAGTTTAAATGCCGAAAAGCACCAAGCGTAATTAAGAAAAACATAATTGGTGATTTGAGGGAAAATTGAGATGATACACCAGTGGCTGTTGCTAGTAAAAAAGAAAAAAATTTCATGTCTTCAAGGTTTAGCAGTATTGTGCATGAAAATTTACTATGGTTTGATATTTTAACCGTAAAAAAAATTTGAAAAGGACGGCTAGATATTTATGAAATGATTTATCTGAAAGCCAGAAAATTTTTTACGCACCTTTGAGTGATATTCGAGGTCATCTACAGAAAATGGTACTCCAGCTGAAAACTTTAAGTTCAATGTTTAACTTAGAACCTTAGAATTTTAAAGGTTTTGTCTGATGGGTCATGTAGACCGTGGAATCCCATTTGCTGTAAATGACTTCGAGCATCACTCAAAAGCGTCCCAAATGTTCATACAGGGTGTTGGTCAATATTCGGGGATATGGCAGGAATGATCATTCGAAACAGAAGAGGCAAGTACACATGGTCTCTAAAACGCATACCTTAAGAGCTGTGAGCAATTCTTTACCTTTGATACTGGGAAATAAATCTGTTCTACGGCAAGCTCTTTGCTTTCCACATGCTGGGAAATGGTAGTATGGACCAAATCAAAGAGCACTTGTTCACCTTCGCTACTTTGAAGCACAACTCTTCTAGTGAACAAGTCCGCATAACTCGTAATTTATACATTTTAGAGCACATGTTTACTCGACATTTTATTCTTCCTTTGGTCCATACTACGATTTCCCAAAATATAAAATGCAAAGAGCTTGCAGTAGAAGAGATTTGCTTCACACTATCGAAGGTAAAGAATTGCTCATAGCTCTTAAGGTATGCGTTTTAGAGACCATGTGTACTTGGCTTTTTTGTTTCGAAAGATCATTCCTGTCATATCCCTGAATACTGACCATCATTTCTGAAACGCCCTTTATAATCCATTTTATTTATGTGTGCTCTCTCGTCCGAACAAGACATACCCAGGGCAAAAGCACCACAGGCACAAAGATGCGAGCTGGTGCCAGAGCCATTTACACTCGCCACTTGCGCGAATTCTACTAGCGCCAGGGGCGGCGCTGAGGATGAAGATATCGACGTCGTTTCGGCCAATAGCCGGCAGAGTACAATTCGCCAATGACCGGATGACAATGGACAGAGGCCTACTAGGAAACAGAAGAGAAGCTGTCGCCCACTTGGTTACAGATCATCATCCAGGGCTGACTTCGACAGGGAACTCTTAGAACTGAACAGACAGATGTTGTAATTGCATTTGCTATGTACTGTGAAGTTTACCTACGATTATTGGCACTTAGCCATTGAGGGCCTTATTTGTGTGTTATATTACAAGCAGTGTTGCAGACTTCATTATTCAACTAGTCACAAAGATAAGTAAACCTTTTAAATCATTTCCAGAATGAGATTTTCACTCTGAAGCGGAGTGTGCACTGATATGAAACGTGCTGACAGATGAAAACTGTGTGCCGGACCGAGACTCGAACTCGGGACCTTTGCCTTTCGCGGGCAAGTGCTCTACCAACTGAGCTACCCAAGCACGACTCACGACCCGTCCTAACAGCTTCAATTCTGCCAGTATCTCGTCTCCTACTTTCCAAACTTCACAGAAGCTCTTCTGTGAAGTTTGCAGAACTAGCACTTCTGTAAGAAAGGATATTGCGGAGACATGGCTTAGCCACAGCCTAGGGGATGTTTCCAGAATGAGATTTTCACTCTGCAGCGGAGTGTGCGCTGATACGAAACTTCCTGCCGGACCGAGACTCGAACTCGGGACCTTTGCCTTTCGCGGGCAAGTGCTTCTGTGAAGTTTGGTAGGTAGGAGGCGAGGTACTTTTAACTCTTTTGTTAGCCTTTTTTAGTCATTTGTTGGAGTATTGTATAACCTTCGTTCTCCTATCCTGTTACCTGACACTAGGGCATAGCTGTGTAATAGTGGCACGGAGAAATTTTCTTGGCGGTGTACTGCGCCAGAGGCCGTTTCAAAATGGTTCAAAAATGGCTCTGAGCACTATGCCACTTAACTTCTGAGGTCATCAGTCGCCTAGAATGTAGAACTAATTAAACCTAACTAACCTAAGGACATCACACACATCCATGCCCGAGGCAGGATTGGAACCTGCGACTGTAGCGGTCGCGTGGTACCAGACTGAAACGCCTACAACCGCTCGGCCATTGCGTCTGGCACAAGCCTTTTCACGAACCCATAAACTCTGCCTACCGTAACAACAGTGGCAACTCGGCCCCCACAGCAGTAGCGAAGAGGCCTTTACAAAACTGGCGACGAGAATTTCCAATACCTTCAGCCAAATGATTTCATAAAATATTACACCATTCGTGTTTCTTTCAAATTTTTATTAAAACCGGCAGTGGTGCAAACTGCATTCTTATTATAATTCTTGTGTTGGCTGAGTATTCGTTTTAGATGTGGGCGAGATGTTTTCAATTTTTGGGTCAACAATGTTCAGAAAAAGCTCGTTTTTCTCAGATTCAGATCCGCGCAGGGTACCCCCGTCCGGCACCAGGCCCTTCATTTGTTTAGTACAGCACCAGTGGAAGGGGAATTAAGCTCGCAAACAGCGTCGGATGCTAATGAATATCATGGTGGAAGGGGGGGGGGGGGACGGGGAGGGGGAGGATAGTAGAGCGCCGAGTGGCCACCGAGGAAGCCGGAAACTCACTTGTCTACATTTTTTTGTTTTGCTTTTCGCAAATCCCAAGCTGCTCGTGTGAAGAGAGGGCAGAACGAGCGGCAAGATTAATGCCGGACCGGCGATTGCGGCTACCTGCCCTCAGTCCGCCGGACGCGGCTGTTAATTAGCGCGCCAGCACCTGCGGCTCTGCGCAGAGCAGTGCTGCTCGGCTGCTGGCTGGATAGCAGTTGCACTGGCACGGCACGGCACCGTAGCGGCGGCGGCGGCGGCGGCGCTCGGGTCCCGCGGGCAAGGCCAGCCTTCGTCAAAAATTCAATTAAAGCGGCCCCCAGGCGGCGAGCGGCGGAAATCATAGCCCCGGGGCGCCCCGCCCCCAGGGGAGCCCTGCGTTTCCCGAAACACGGCTGCAGGCGCTGAGCTGGCCCGGCCAGTAGCCGGTAGCCGGTGGACGGGGCCCGCGCGGCGCTGCCAGAGACTGCGTCATCGCGCAAGGCAGCGGGCCCAGCCGCGAGAGTGTAGTACCCCGTGCGAGCACGCACGCCACCCGGGCATGCACTGCAGTGCAGCAGAGCTCACAGGCGCACCTCGTTCCCAGAGGAGGTGGCTGAGTCGGGTAGCCAGTGCTGGGTCGCGCACTGTACCTGCGTCGGAGAAACAGTGCACTTGACAGTTCGCATTACGTCAAGTTAGGTTGGCTATACTGCAACAGCCACCTTGTAACAGCAGACGATACCGTTTTCTCTTCCGTCTTGTAAGTGTAAATACATATAAGAAATCGATTTCGACTTGCTACCACAATTACAGCAAGTACACAATCACATAATAATGTACGAGGGTGAGTCAAATGAGAACCTTAAATTTGTAATGTTGTTGTTGTGGTCTTCAGTCCTGAGACTGGTTTGATGCAGCTATCCATGCTACTCTCTCCCCTGCAAGCTTCTTCATCTCCCAGTACCTACTGCAACCTACATCCTTCTGAATCTGCTTAGTGTATTCATCTCTTGGTCTCCCTCTACGATTTTTACCCTCCACGCTGCCCTCCAATGCTAAATTTGTGATCCCTTGATGCCTCAAAACATGTCCTACCAACCGATCCCTTCTTCTAGTCAAGTTGTGCCACAAACTTCTCTTCTCCCCAATCCTATTCAATACCTCCTCATTAGTTACGTGATCTACCCACCTTATCTTCAGCATTCTTCTGTAGCACCACATTTCGAAAGCTTCTATTCTCTTCTTGTCCAAACTATTTATCGTCCATGTTTCACTTCCATACATGGCTACACTCCATACAAATACTTTCAGAAACAACTTCCTGACACTTAAATCTATACTCAATGTTAACAAATTTCTCTTCTTCAGAAACGATTTCCTTGCCATTGCCAGTCTACATTTTATATCCTCTCTACTTCGACCATCATCAGTTATTTTGCTCCCTAAATAGCAAAACTCCTTTACTACTTTAAGTGTCTAATTTCCTAATCTAATCCCCTCAGCATCACCCGATTTAATTGGACTACATTCCATTATCCTCGTTTTGCTTTTGTTCATGTTCATCTTATATCCTCCTTTCAAGACACTGTCCATTCCGTTCAACTGCTCTTCCAAGACCTTTGCTGTCTCTGACAGAATTACAATGTCATCGGCGAACCTCAAAGTTTTTATTTCTTCTCCATGGATTTTAATACCTACTCCGAATTTTTCTATTGTTTCCTTTACTGCTTGCTCAATATACAGATTGAATAACATCGGGGAGAGGCTACAACCCTGTTTCACTCCCTTCCCAACCACTGCTTCCCTTTCATGCCCCTCGACTCTTATAACTGCCATCTGGTTTCTGTACAAATTGTAAATAGCCTTTCGCTCCCTGTATTTTACCCCTGCCACCTTCAGAGTTTGAAAGAGAGTATTCCAGTTAACGTTGTCAAAAGCTTTCTCTAAGTCTACAAATGCTAGAAACGTAGGTTTGCCTTTTCTTAATCTTTCTTCTAAGATAAGTCGTAAGGTTATTATTGCCTCACGTGTTCCAACATTTCTACGGAATCCAAACTGATCTTGCTCGAGGTCCGCCTCTACCAGTTTTTCCATTCGTCTAGTCTGTAAAGAATTCGCGTTAGTATTTTGCAGCTGTGACTTATTAAACTGATAGTTCGGTAATTTTCACATCTGTCAACACCTGCTTTCTTTGGGATTGGAATTATTATATTCTTCTTAAAGTCTGTGGGTATTTCGCCTGTCTCATACATCTTGCTCACCAGATGGTAGAGTTTTGTCATGACTGGCTCTCCCAAGGCCATCAGTAGTTCTAATGGAATGTTGTCTACTCCCGGACCCTTGTTTCGACTCAGGTCTTTCAGTGCTCTGTCAAACTCTTCACGCAGTATCTTATCTCCCATTTCATCTTCATCTACATCCTCTTCCATTTCCATAATATTTTCCTCAAGTACATCGCCCTTGTATAAACCCTCTATATACTCCTTCCACCTTTCTGCCTTCCCTTCTTTGCTTACAACTGGGTTGCCATCTGAGCTCTTGATATTCATACAAGTGGTTCTCTTCTCTCCAAAGGTCTCTTTAATTTCCCTGTAGGTAGTATCTATCTTACCCCTAGTGAGATTTGTAATAACAAATCGAAATTTCACATCGTTATCCTGTAAGTTGGTAAGCGTGCTACAAAGAGCGTGCAGAATGGCCTGTAGGTGGCAGCTTAGTACACAAGCACACATACCATCCAAGTATCTGTATAAAGATGGCCGCCCCACTTGCAACTTGCACCAGGGAAGAAGAACGTTCTGTTATTCGGTTTTTTGCGTTGTGAAGGTGTGAAACCTATTGAAATTCATCGACAAATGAAGGTTCAGTACGGTGATCCATGTTTGTCACAGCAGCAAGTCTTCGAATGGAGTAGGAAGTTCGCAAATGGTGTGACTTCAGTGGAAGATGCTCCTCGTCCAGGTCAGGCACAAAGAGTTGCGACTCCACAGAACATTGCAGCAGTTGAAGCCATAGTGAAGGAAAACCGCCGAGTGACACTGAATGCCATTGCAGCATGTTTACACAGTAGCCGTGGGTCAGCACACCACATTGTGCATGATGTGCTCCAGTTTCACAAAGTGTCTGCAAGATGGGTGCCACGGCAGCTGACTCCTCGACGTGTTGATGCTTGTGAAGAACTTCGGCGCTTTGAACGAGACGGTGTGGCTTCCTTGCAAGAATCGTTACTGGGGATGAAATCTGGGTTCACCTCCACCAACCGGAAACGAAGAGAGTGAGCAAGGAATGACGCCACTCTTCATCACCAAAACCAAAGAAGTTTCGATCAGAACCATCAGCAGGGAAGGTTATGCTGACTCTGTTTTGGGATGAAAAATGTGTCATTTTGGACCATTACATGCTTAGAGGAACCACTGTCACCAGTGCATCATACACAGATCTCCTAAAAAATCATCTGCAGCCCGCAATCAAGCAAATCGACGTGGACTGCTGTCAGCAGGTGTCCTCTTGCAACATGACAATGCAAGGCCCCACACTGCCCGTACAACACTTGCAACAATCACAGACCTGCATTTTTAGTGTCTTCCTCATCCACCATACTTACCAACCTTGCCCCAAGTGATTTCCTTATGTCTGGACCACTCAAAGACGGAATGGGAGGAAAAAAGTTCCGTTCTTATGAAGACGTACGCCGCGCGGTGCATGAGTGGTTGCGCGGACTACCAAAAGAATTTTTTTCTAAAGGAATTTATGCACTTTGTAAGCGCTGGAGGACTTGCATTGACCGTGGCGGAGATTATGTTGAAAAGTGATACTGCTTTGTACCACTTCTGCACAATAAATAATATTTAAAAAAAATTTAAAGTTTTCATTTGACTCAACCTTGTATATACACTGAAGAGCGAAAGAAACTACACTTGCCTAATATCGTGTAGGGCCCCGCGAGCAGGCATAAGCACGACGTGGCATGGGCTCGACTAATGTCTGAAGTAGTGCTAGAGGGAATTGACACCATGAATCCTGCAGCGCTGTCCATAACGAGGGGGTGGAGTTCTTTTCTGCACAGCACGTTGCGAGGCATCCCCCATATGCTCAATAATCTTCATGTCTGGGGGTTTTTTGGCCATCGGACGTGTTTAAACTGTGAAGAGTGTTCCTGGAGCCACTCTGAAGCAATTCTGGACGTGTGGGGTGTCGCATTGTCCTGCTGGAACTGCACAAGTCCGTCGGAATGCACAATGGATATGAGTGGATGCATGTGATTAGACAGGATGCTTACGTGCGTGTCGCCTGTCAGAGTCGTATCTAGAAATATCAATGGTCCCGTATCACTCTAACTGCACACGCCCCACAACATTACAGAGCCTCCAGCAGCTTGAACACTCTCCTGCTTACATTCAGGTTCCATGGATTCATGAGGTTGTCTCCATACCGGTACACGTCCATCCGCACGATACAGTCTGAAACGAGACTCGTACGACCAGACAACATGTTTCCAGTCGTCTACAGCCCAGTGTTGGTGTAAGGTTCTGTGTCGTGCAGTCTTCAAGGGTACGCGAGTTAGCCTTCGGCTCGAAAAGCCCATATCGACGATGTTTCGTTGAGTGGTGTGCACGCTGACACTTTTTGATGGCCCAGCACTGAAATCTGCAGCAATTTGCGAAAGGGTTACACTTCTGTCACGATGAACGATCCTCTTCAGTCGTCGTCGCTCCCGTTCTTGCAGGATCTTTTTCGGCCGCAGCGATGTCGGAGGTTTGTGTTTTACCGGATTCCTCATATTCACGGCACATTCGTGAAATGGTCGTACGGGAAAATTCCTACTTCATCGCTAACTCGGAGATTCCGTGTCCCATCGCTCGTGCGCTCACTGTAATAGCATGTCCAAACTCACTTAAATCGTGGTAACCTGCTGTTGTAACAGTAGTAACCGATCCGGCATTTGTGCCAGACACTTGTCTTATATAGGCGTTGTCGACAGCAGCGCCTATTCAGGTTCTTTGGCGCTTCAGTGTGAGTAATAACAGACGCTTTACGCCATATAATGAAAGTGATGCAATAAATAACGGATGTTCGGACCTCTTCACTCACCATTTTACGGTGACAATGGCGCAATTCCCTCCAGCTCCCC
Organism: Schistocerca americana; assembly: GCF_021461395.2. Lineage (NCBI taxonomy): Eukaryota > Metazoa > Arthropoda > Insecta > Orthoptera > Acrididae > Schistocerca > Schistocerca americana. The sequence continues at coordinate 608,965,969 of NC_060123.1, read as the reverse complement.
GTCGTCACTGTATTCTAAATCAGCACCAAAGCCGTCTTCATAGTCGTCGTCACAAACACAAACCACGAGCCATAAAAATATGCATCTTTTGTAACAGGACTTTGCGTTCGTCTAAAAAAATGGTTCAAATGGTTCTGAGCACTATGGGACTTAACATCTGTGGTCATCAGTCCCCTAGAACTTAGAACTACTTAAACCTAACTAACCTAAGGACATCACACACATCCATGCCCGAGGCAGGATTCGAACCTGCAGTCGCGCGGTGCGTTCGTCTAGCGCTTTGAAACGGAAATCCGTACTTTCCAGCACAATTTCTAGTGACGTTTTCCTACCCCTTAAAAGTTCACTTTCTTTTAACTTTGCTGCCGTAGGATAATCTTTCCTGCGTAGTACGCATAAAAGTGACTGCGAACTGCACCAGTCTTGAAAGAATCCAAGTAGGTGATAGGATGGGGCTGCTTTTTCTTCTTTCCAGGAGTCGCTAAAAATATAGTATCCGATTAAGACGGCTGTGAATTGTTACACCTTACCGCGCTGCTGCTACGGTCGCAGGTTCGAATCCTGCCTCGGGCATGGATGTGTGTGATGTCCTTAGGTTAGTTGTTTTAAGTAGTTCTAAGTCTATGGGACTGATGACCTCAGATGTTAAGTCCCATAGTATTTAGAGCCATTTTTTGTTACGCCTTCTACATCATTTAACTTATCCAATAACATTCCGTCCCTTAATACAGTCCTTGCACTAATTGAAAGAATTTTTGATGTTCTTTCCAGAAATTTAGCGGCAGGAACTTCATGAGTGCTTGCAAATTCTTTCTCCTTCTCGTAAAACTAACGAGTTCTCTGAGATAACTTCAGTGCCTCGCTGTCTGGAGGCACACCTTGACGGAAAGGTGGGCATCGTTTGAGTGTTGAGTGTTTATGGAAAAAGTTCAAGGCAGTCATAAAATGCGTTTTAGACAGGTACCTGCCGAGTAAAACTGTGAGGGACCCGAAAGCAAAGAGAGCTTCACTGCAAATTTAAATGCAGCCAAAACCTCTCAGACAAACAGAAGCTAAACGATGTCAAAGTTAGCGTAAGGAGGGACATGCGTGAAGCGTTCAGTGAATTCGAAAGTACAATTCTATGTACCGACTTGACAGAAAATCCCAGGAAGTTCTGGTCTTACGTTAAATCAGTAAGTGGATCGAAACAGCATATCCAGACACTCTGGGATGATAATGGCACTGAAACAGAGGATGACATGCGTCAAGCTGAAATACTAAACACCTTTTTCCAAAGCTGTTTCACAGAGGAAGACCGCATTGCAGTTCCTTCTCCGAATCCTCGCACGAACGAAAAAATTGCTGACATCGAAATAAGTGTCCAAGGAATAGAAAAGCAACTGAAATCACTCGACAGCGGGAAGTACACTGGGGCTGACGGGATTCCAATTCGACTCTACACAGAGAACGCGAAAGAACTTGCCCCCCCTTTCTAACAGCTGTGTACCGCAAGTCTCTAGAGAAACGGAAGGTTCCAAATGATTGGAAAAGAGCACAGGTAGTTCTAGTTTTCAAGAAGGATAGTGGAGCAGATGCGCAAAACTATAGGCCTCGCATATCATGTCATTTCTGGAATCCCAGAATCTACTCTGTAGGAATCAACATGGTTTCCGGGAACAGCGATCGTGTGAGACCCAACTCGCTTTATTTGTTCATGAGACCCAGAAAATATTAGATACTGGCTCCCAGGTAGATGCCATTTTCCTTGACTTCCGGAAGACGTTCGATACAGTTCCGCACTGTCGCCTCATAAAAAAAGGAAGAGCCTACGGAATATCGGACCACCTGTGTGGCTGGATTGAAGAGTTTTTAGCAAACAGAACACAGCATGTTGTTCTCAATGGAGAGACGTATACAGACGTTAAAGTAACCTCTGGCGTGCCACAGGGGAGTGTTATGGGACCATTGCTTTTCACAATATATATAAATATATATATAAATGTGTCGGAAGGCCCATGAAGCTTTACGTGGATGATGCTGTAGTATACAGAGAAGTTGCAGCATTAGAAAATTGCAGCGAAATGCTGAAAGATCTGCAGCGGATAGGCACTTGGTGCAGGGATTGGCAACTGACCCTTAACATAGGCAAATGTAAAATTATTGCGAATAGATAGAAAGAAGGATCCTTTATTGTATGATTATATGATAGCGGAACAAACACTGGTGGCAGTTACTTCTGTAAAATAGCTGGGAGTATGCGAACGGAAATATTTTAAGTGGAATGATCATATAAAATTAATTGTTGGTAAGGCGGGTGCCAGGTTGAGATTCATTGGGAGAGTCCTTAGAAAATGAAGGCCATCGGCAAAGGAGGTGGCTTACAAAACACTCGTTCGACCTATACCTGAGCATTGCTCATCAGTGTGGGATCCGTACCAGGTCGGGTTGTAAGAGGAGATAGAGAAGATCCAAAGAAGAGCGGCGCGTTTCTTCACAGGGTTATTTGGTAAGCGTCATAGCGTTACGGAGATGTGTAACAAACTCAAGTGGGAGACTCTGCAAGAGAGGCGCTCTGCATCGCTGTGTAGCTTGCTGTCCAGGTTTCGAGAGGGTGCGTTTCTGGATGAGGTATCGAATATATTGCTTCCCCCTACTTATACCTCCCGAGGAGATCACGAATGTAAAATTAGAGAGATTTGAGCGCGCACAGAGGCTTTCCGGCAGTCGTTCTTCCCGCGAACCATACGCGACTGGGACAGGAAACTGAGGTAATGACAGTGGCACGTAAAGTGCCCTCCGCCACACACCGTTGGATGGCTTGCGGAGTATAAATGTAGATGTAGATCGTGTGGAGATGCGGACAGACTGCCGTCGATAGCTACGTGCCTCTGTGGAGGAAGCAGAGTAGTAATAAATAACGCATTAATGAAACGAGTTTCGATATTAGCTCTCGGTTCTGGCGCACTCTTGGACAGCTCCCCGAGTGTCTGCCGGCCGCGCTGCGGTCCAGGCGCGAGAGGCGGAGCATCGGCCAGAGAGACAGATTCTAATTTGGCCCGGGCGGCCCGGGTGGCGGGCACGCGCCCCATTAGAAAGCCGGAGGAGCGGCTGGCCGTCCGCGGAGAAATACTGCCAATATGTCTCCGCTCCGGCGGGGCTGCACTCAGCCACAAGGGGAGGAGGCCGAAAAAAAAAAAGAGGAGTTGGCCCGGCGGTCACGTCACCCTCATCATCCGAAGGAGGCGACTGGAATTCATCAGGGCGGTATTTAGCCCGAGCCAATTTGTCTCCGCGCCTCGCCGTGTACAGGCGCCGCCTGCCCTAGAGTGGCGGTGGCGGGCCCAGAGATTAATGGCGCCGCGAAAGCGGACCGGCGGCGGCGCTGGCGCCGGCAAAAAACGCCGCGCCACTTCAGATTCAGCTCTGCAGGTGGGGCGCCCGCAGACTTGGCCGCGCCGCCGAAATTGCCCCCCGGCCAATTATGCCCTCATGTTTCCCCAAGTCCGCGCCTGGGGAGGGCGGCCGCGCGAACGGATCGTGCGGGCCCTCCGAAAAATTCTTCTGGCTCGGCGCCAAAAGCTCTACTGCTTCAAGACAGCCCGCCCGCCGAATCAAACCGAGCGTGGCAACTAAAGCAACCACTTTGCACAGCCGTGCACAAGCTGCGCGCTACGTCATCCGAGCTGTGACTATGTCCCATCATACGAGGTCTGTCCGGAAAATACGTATAAAAGTTGAATAATGTCTTTATGTTACAAGTTGCAGTCACCGCCAGGTGGGACTACTGCTGTAATCAATCCCATCAACGTTCAGTTCGAGTCAGAGCACTCTGCGTGGAGGTGGGAGTGTGCGGCAGCTTGTTGACAGTTACCCTTTTTCACCTGCCGTCGGCATGGAGCTCTCTCTGATTCAGGAACAGCGCGTCAACATCAAGTTTCTTGCAAAGCTGGGCAAGAATGGCCGTGAGATTTTTGAGTGTTTGAAACAGGTTTATTGAGACAGTTCTCTGAAGGAACCAACCGTGAAGAAGTGGTTAAAAAGGTTCCGGGATGGCCGAGAAGAAGTGAACGTTGACCCTCGCCCAGGACGCCCGCCGACATCGAGTTCCGATGCAAATTGTGAACGAATTCGGGCTTGTGTTCTTAAAGACAGTAGATTGACAGTCAGAATGATTGCTGACGAGCTGTCAATCCCCAAAACAATCGTTCACGAAATCCTGACACAAAAACTAGAAATGAAAAAATTGTGTACGAAAATCGTACCGAAGCTCTTGACGCCAGAGCAGAAAGCAAAGAGGGTTGAGTGCTGTGAGGATTGGTTGGAAGCAGAGGAACGAGGGGACTTTCTCAACCGCGTCATCACTGGAGACGAGTCCTGGTTTTACGAATTCGATGTGGAGCTCAAATCTCAAAGCAACGAATGTAAACTAGCAGGAGAACCGAGACCAAAAACGTCGCGAAAATGAAGGTCCAAAGTGAAGACAATGTTGATTGTTTTCTTTGATTCTAGGGGCATTGTTCACAAGGAATTTGTCCCTCTCGGCCAGAGAGTGAAAGAAAATTTTTACGTTGAAGTTCTGACACGTCTCAGAGCTCGTGTGGCCCTAGTTCGCCCGGAGTTGGCAAAAGGGGGCAGGTGGATCCTTCATCACGACAATGCGCCCGCTCACACGTCGCTAGTTGTGCGGGAGTTTTTGGCCCGAAGCTCAATCACCGTGACAGACCACCCGCCTTATTCACCCGATTTAGCCCCGTGTGACTTCTTCATGTTCCCGAAATGCAAAATGGTGCTTCGGGAGCGGCACTTAAGAGATGTGGAAGCCACCACGGCGGAAACGACACGGCAGCTGAACAACATCACAACTGAAGACTTTCAGCAATGTTATCAACAGTGGAAACGGCGTTGGCAGATGTGTATCGCGTCTCAGGGCGAGTACTTTGAAGGAGACCATATTGTAATACCTGAATAATTGTAAAAAAAAGTTATTATGCAACTTTTATACGTATTTTCCGGACAAACCTCGTAATCAGTATTGACTCAGTCAGTAAACATAAATGTAGCACTTACTGACTCGAGGAAATTAATACATGCTGGAGACACAAAACATCTTATAGGTATGATCGTAGACATACACTGAAGCGCCAAAGAAATTGGTATAGGCTTGCGTATTCAAATACAGAGATATGTAAACAGGCAGAACATGGTATTGCGGTCGGCAACGCCTATATAAACCCTAGTTTACACGACGACTTGGGTTGCGCCACTCGTTGCGTGGAATTAGTTGCATGCAAGTGGTTTCATATATGACTGTAGACACGGCGACACCAGTATAGACTGCAGTTTCGTCGTTTTTTGGGTCCCTGAGTCGTGTCTGAAATGAAAGTTTTGGCAGCTCACGTCGCACGAGTTGTGATGTAGTTAAACCTTGTTGCGTGGAATCACTGCATAAGGAAAAAAATAAGAAACGTGTCTCGATTCGTCACTGGATGAAGAAAAGACGTCAGCTCGGTTGCTCAGCATCCTTGCTGAAATAATTTATAACGTAAGATCCAAGAAGTTCTTTTAATTATCTTAGAATATCACCAGAAGTGTTCACATTTCTTTTAAATAGAGTTAATTATGTGATAAGGAATAAAGTATTGTAATGCATGAAGCATTGTCGTCAGAACTGAAATTACACGTATTTGCGTGCATTACAATCGAGAACACTCGGCATGCTATAAGAAACGGTTTTACTTGGTAATGAAGCTATTTCATTAACACCAATAATTATGAACATTAACAGTAATAATTATTAACTTTAGGAACAATAATTATTCGAAGCAGGCCGCATTAAGAAGAGAATGGTTTGTAAATTACTCTCTTGAAGATAGATCTGTACAGTGGCAATATTTCAAAATTCTAACATATGTGAATGGGGATCACTGTAGCGCCGGTTTAAATAGATGGATATTGAATAAAGAATGCAGCTTCCTGATTTTGTGTAGCGTTCCCTCCTGTCAACAATATTCCTTAACAAAGAGTTGGCCAACTCAAACGATGGGATTTCAGTCTTTTAGACGAGATCATTACCACCGCTAGAAAGAATTACACTTGATTTTATTTTTCTTAATACAGTTATAAATGTGTTTGTAACTCAATAAATTTTGCCCTGCAACTCAGATACTGTCAAACCATCTATGTTACGATCGCACATGATAGTCTCAGGGGCAGCAATATGTTACTTATTTTTGTAATCAGCATCACCGAAATCCCACAAACACCTATGCAAAGCATAAATATCCAAAAAGCGAACATTATTCTCCGTTCCCCAGTTCATATTTCGGTTTGTCTACATTCTACCAACACACACAACCTCAAAACTCATGCAACTAGTGTCGCCAAAGTTGGAACATGCCGAAAGTGTTTAGTTTCACTAATGAGTTGCGCAAACGCGAGGCGCGCATGCGCAGTGGTCGGTAGCGCAGTTACCTGCAACCTAGAGTCGTCGTGTAAACTAGTCTTTAAGACAACAAGTGGCAGGCGCAGTTGCTAGATCGGTTACTGCTGCTGCAGTGACATGTAATCAAGATTTAAATGAGTTTGAACGTGGTGTTATAGTAGGTGCACGAGCGATGGAATACCTTACCTCCGAGGTAGCGATGAAGTGTGGAATTTCCGTATGACCGCTTCACTACTGTACCGTGAATATCAGGAATCCGGTAAAACATCAAATCTCCGATTTCGCTGCGGCCGGGAAAAGATCCTACAAGAAGGGGACCAACGACGGCCGAATAAAATCTTTCAACGTGACAGAAGTTCTACCGTTCCGCACCCCTCATGTCCAGAATTGCTACAGAGTGGCTCCAGGAACACTCTTCTGCGTTCAAACACTTCCGCTGGCCATATGAACATTACTGAGCATATCTGCGATGCCTTGCAATGTGCTGTTCAGTAGAGATCTCTACCCCTCGTGCTCTTACGAAGTTATGGACAGCCCTGCAGGATTCATGGTGTCAATTCCTCCAGCACTACTACAGACGTTAGTCGAGTCCATGCCACGTTGTGTTGCGGCACTTGGCGTGCTCACGTGGGCCCTACACGATATTAGGTTCAAGTGTACCAGTTTCTTTGGCTCTTCAGTGTATCTGGAGCGTTTGCTAGCTTACGGTACCCTCATTCTTTAGAAGACTGAGGAAACGGTACACCAATGAATGCTGTAGTGCAGAGACCGATATGTGACCGTATCAAGCGCCACATCAACACTTATCAAATGTATTACGAAAGTATGCCCCCAGGACTCTGTTTGCGGTTCTGGTTCAAAAATGGCTCTAAGCGCTATGGGACTTAACATCTCAGATGAACAGTCGCCTAGACTTAGAACTACTTAAACCTAACTAACCTAAGGACATCGCACACATCCATGCCCGAGGCAGATTCGAACTTGCGACCGTAGCAGCAGCGCGGTTCCGGACTGAAGCGCCTAGACCCGCTTGTTCACAGCGGCCGACTACTTTTCTGAACTCTGGGTAGTTAACTCGTTCGAAATATCGTGGAACCATCTGTACACCACACTAGGTGTAAAATTCACAACATGCGATGATCTAAAATAGGGTCACGCCAAGAAATAATTAATTTTTGTGCCCATATCTGATCCTGTCGCTGTCACACAGACAGTCCTGTCATGCCCCTGTTACCACACAGTGGCTAAGGCCCCCTCTGACACAGGAGCAAGGCATCTGCATGCAGCGAACCGCTTCTCGCAGGCGTCTTTCTGTTTAGTTTAGCCCACGTCCCGCACACGGTAGTTGCACCGCCGGCTGTCGGCGTGTTGCTGTACAACTATCCAGCTGCAGAACGCTGCCCTCACAGGAAGTGGTTACGGTCGCTGCAAGTGTTGTCATCTATATTACGGTAATAAAAGGCTAAATCGCTCACCTAACCCAAGTTGCTTGTTGCCTATCAAACGGCTTCCAGGGGCGACAAAAATCTGATTTTTCAGTGTTTCATACAAAAAATGGTCTTATAATCTAACCATTAGAGGTATAACCTTAGTTAAAGTTTTAACACGATAAGACAAGTATAAAAGACTCAATCACATTCTTATGACACAGTCATAACCGGTTTCGGCCATAAAATGACCATCTTCAGTTTCTGTAACAATACAAAAGAAAATTCATATCAAAATCTAAAAATAAGTGCAATATTTAATCAAGCTTATTAGTAAACTAACTGAATTTATGCGAAATACATATAGTTCATACCTAAAGGTGGCATACACTGAACACATGTTCATGCGTTGTCAGACTAGCTGTAATATGTAAAACACCGGTTTTATACAGATATATTCATCTATAGCAATGTTTTCTCCTTGTTCTGAAATGTTATTTCACTGACTTATGGTATCCTTCATTCTTTAGAAGACTAAGGGAACGGTACACCCAGGAATGCTGTACTGCAGAGACCGATATGTGACCACATCAAACGCCACATCAGCAGTTATCAAACGTCTTACGAAAGTATGCCCTCAGGGCTCTGTCTGCGGTTCTGCTTTAAAAATGGCTCTAAGCACTATGAGACTTAAGGGGCTCCGGAACGCCCTATACTTGCAATGTTAAAATAACGCTTATAAATTACATCTTTCCTCACAAAGTATTTGAGGTAGGAAGTTGAACTTTTTACAGATTAGTTATTGGAATATGGGCTACAACTTAACACAGGGATTTTACAAAATTTTAGTTCAGTTATTAAAAATGATTTTTTTTCAATTGTAATGAAAATTCACAACATTTTTTTGCAATTTTTTATTTATATATTCAAAAATATACAGTTTTTTGGAAAAAGGCTGTGTTAAATTATGCAGAAGGTACTGTGTAACATTTACTGAAAATTTGAAACAAATATGTTTGGAAGATCCTTAGAAAACATGTAATTAGTATGAGAAAATAAAAGTTTTGGGAATCGAGCGACAAAGATTGGATTAACTTTTTAGTGCATTCCAGGTCCATAGGATGGATTATCTTCATCCTCTGCAAACTCCTCCAGCTTCCTCTTGTTCCTCCTCCTGTTTACACTTGCTTGTATTTCTAGACTCTTTACAGCCCTGTCTGCAGCCCGAAGGCGTTCCTTGTCTAAAGCAAGCATCGCTCGTACCATGTTAGAACCTATCTTCATTCCCATATTTCTAAATACCTTGCACCTTACAATGTTGCCATCATTGAAAGTCGCAACAGCATCATACACACCAAAGTGAAGTGTTTCTATTCCAACAAATACAGTCTTGGGGATTCTCGACCATATAACACTATTTACACTTTCATTGGGGTTTTGAGTTTTCCCGTGAATACACTTTTTCAACAGTTCAGGTGCTGCTAAGTCTCTGAAAAAAGGTTTTATCACCTCCATTATTGCATGAGGCAGACTAAAATGTACCTGATGAACACGGACGTTAATAATAACACCATTTGACAGCAGTTTAACAGCGCCACAGTGGGTCACGCCCATGTAGAACACATTTCAAAAAAAAAAAATTTAAAATTGTTGTAGTCTTCGAAATTGAATAAATTATATATCTATTAAAAGGTAATAGTCTGCAGATTCAGAAAACGCAAAAAAGTAAAAATTGAACTTTTCATGATTTTGAGCCTTTCCGGAGCCCCTTAACATCTGAGATCATCAGTCCCCTATACTTAGAACTACTTAAACCAAACTAACCTAAGGACATCACACACAGCCATTCCCGAGGCAGGATTCGAACCTGCGACCGTAGCAGCAGCGCGGTTCCGGACTGAAGTGCCTAGAACCGCTCGGCCGCGCCGGCAGGCCCACGTTTGGAGAAGTGGATACAATTCACCACCTGCCCTGTACTGAATGGGGTGTGCCAGATACACACTGAATTCAGTGAGCATGTTCCATTCTATCTTTACATCGGGAGATGCAGAGCAGTCGCATACGACGGCCAGCCAGATCGGGTCACAGAGGAGGGGGCCACGTTCTCCCAAAGTTGGTTGGTTGTTTCGGGGAAAGAGACCAGACAGCGAGGTCATCGGTCTCATCGTATTAGGGAAGGACGGGGAAGGAAGTCGGCCGTGCCCTTTGAAAGGAACCATCCCGGCATTTGCCTGGAGCGATTTAGGGAAATCACGGAAAACCGAAATCAAGATGGCCGGACGCGGGATTGAACCGTCGTCCTCCCGAATGCGAGTCCAGTGTCTAACCACTGCGCCACCTCGCTCGGTCTCCCAAAGTGTCTACAGTGATGGGCTGCCCAACCCTGGCCTACGGATCTGAGCCTTCCACCACCCCAGCATACCTCTCACATGTGTACTGGCGCTTTGGATGGATCCCAATCAGATGCATAGGCCTGACCCCCTACAGGACCTTCCGCTACTGGTGATGTCAAGATGGGATAAGGAGAGGCTGCTGATGCCTGACACGTTCTCGCCTCTCGCTCCGCCGGCTTTAGAAGGAGCTGAAGATAAGCACAATGGTGGTATGGATGTTCATATGATGGTTGTGTACATGCCTGCCTTCGTGCCTGGACGTAGTGATTCACTCCCATTATTTGACACAGAGATGCACTCTCTGAAACAGCGACCCCCAAAGAGGCATAAGAGGGGCCTTAGCCGTTGCGCCCACAAGACATTCGCAAGCCAATGTGATCTCTCAGTACCACGATGACCTTCCGATGGACACCTCCACGCATGTCCTCCCACTGGGCTGGCCGCCGATTCACTCATGTCGGATGAGCAGCAACCGATTGCTGACCAACATGACGAACGATGTTCTGTCTCATGCGAAGCATCCCCGCAGTCGCCAAGTCCCATTGGGGAGGCGTCGGACGACCTTACAGCTCACCCGATGGCATGGGCGGATGATACTGTCCCTGAATCTTCGGCCACGAATGCACGGGTAAGTGATGTGACCCAAAGAGGACGTTAATTAATGGGAGGAACAGTCAACCGGTCCTTGCGGAAACTTACCGCAATAAATTTCCGCAGTATATTACAAATATTAATACTTTCATATACAAATGGCTCTAAGCACTATGGGACTTAACATCTGAGGTCATCAGTCTCCTAGACTTAGAACTATTTAAACCTAACTAATCTAAGGACGTCACACACATCCATGCCCGAGGCAGGATTCGAACCTGCGACCGCAGCAGCGGCGCGGCTCCGGACTGAAGCGCCTAGAACCTCCCGACAACAGCTTTAATACTTTCCTTTCGACAAGAAACTATTTACTAGCTGGAAGAATTAAATTTGTTTCAATTAAAATTGTGTAATATTAGGAATGTATAAAACAACACTTACATGTCGCTAGTCCCTTTAAAAGAAATGCCGGCCGGAGTGGCCGAGCGGTTCTACGCGCTACAGTCTGGAACCGCGCGACCGCTACGGTCGCATGTTCGAATCCTGCCTCGGGCATGGATATGTGTGACGTCGTTAGGTTAGTTAGGTTTCAGTAGTTCTAAGTTCTAGGCGACTGATGACCTCAGAAGATAAGTCCCATAGTGCTCAGAGCCATTTGAACCATTTTAAAAGAAATTGAACACCAGTAACACTAAAAAGGCTTCACCTAAAACGATCTCCCTGCTGTATTTGGCTTTTTAGTTGAATAAGATTTAGCCCTAATAGATCCAGTAGTTTGCCTACGAGAGAGCGAGTTGAGCACACGTGATAAAAGTTGATTAATAGACGTTACCTAAACAGGACTGCGAAACGAACGTATGAGAGTTGAGCACCATGCAGTCAATAATCACCAGACCGGTGGAATACAAATAAGAACCACCGGCCGGAACGAATGTCACAGAAATGTCAATCAACGTTCACCATTAAAAGAGGTAACGGCATATCCCAAGCACTTTCTTCGACCAAGCATGGCAAGCAAGTCGGGCAAATTTCAGGTCAAACTACTCATCAAACGGTCTTGCCGGAACGCATTAAGAGCGGCTAGAACGCCGCAGTGACTGCCGCAGAGCTCTACACCGTTAGCGCCAACATACGGGGAACCTGCGCACATGGCTACGCTAACCCAAAACGAGTAGTCTCCGCGTCGCGCGCCGTCCTCTCCGAGACTGCCCTTAACCCCCTGCCCGACTGTCACTTCCACTGTTGCTACGCCAGGAAGCGCTAGCTCCACAAGTATCCAAAGATGATGCTCAAGATCCCTGGGTGCGAGGTATCGACCTAGCCACACGGCTCATTAATTTTTGTCTCCGGGGCAGAAGAACGATTGAATTTTTTTTGTCTTCGTACATCCATATTTAAATTGAATGAAGGTGAGACACAGCTGGTATAATTTTTGTTGAAAATGAAACTACTCCAGCTGTACTGAGCCACACACAATTGATTTCATCAAAGTGTACTGGACTGAAGATGGCGTTGACGCAACGTCGAAACTAGTAGCCAAACAAATATAAAATCTTAAGTACAGCAGGAGGAGAATTTTTTTGTGTTGCGAAGGGGTTGCTCGGTGTGGTTGATCTGCTACTGCGATTTCGCCTCCTCTCCCTGTTATTATTAGTGTCCCATTGCCTGTAGACCAGCTGCAAGCTTACAAGATTGCTTCGATTAGCCTCAACATGATGGGCAGAAATATCAGACTTCAACCACTGTGTGATGTGCTCATGGATACAGAAGTGGACTCGCTCTACTGTAGGAGTACGATGGAGATTTACCATACTTCTGTGGGTTCACTGCTTACGTCACCGTACTGGCACGGGAGGCAGTGGAACGGTTACCCTTGTGCAAAATGAATTAGAGGTGACCGCTGTGATGTACTTGCCGTCTGGCGCTAGGTAGGACGGGGACTCGAGTTGTTAATGTCTATTTCCCTAGTAGGACAGATAAATGGCGGAGCGGTTACGCTTTTATGTGGAAGAAATTACGTTTCTCTTCTTGAGCCACTATGACCGCATCATTATCGGCGAAGACTTTAATACCGGTAGTTTGCTGCTGCAGATAGACCAACAACCAAACTACACTCCGTGTCCCGAACTGCATCTCTTGGTATAACACGTGTATCTTGCTGGTACATGGAAGGTATTAGAGGCTGACCGCTCTGGATTTATTTATGTGTCCAGTCATTCCGGTAGCATGCTCGATCTACGTCTCCTTTGACCTTGCGACAGTGATTCTAGCAGCGGAGCACTGGTCCCCGACTTTCTCGGACCCTAGTGCATACATCTGCATTGTCAACCTCCAAAATGAGATGGTGTGGAGAAGGTGGGAAGTATGGAAACCGAATGTGGCACTCATGGGGGATCAGGAATGTGGCAACTATAACAGGGAGTATAAGGACCTCATGTGAATATCGATTGGTACGGTATCCGTAGTGGCTTTGAAGGTGGTCGAATATGTCAAACCAGATTCACGAATGCACTGGTTGGTTACAGTTGGGAAAGATCACTCTGGCACCGATAAACGACGGACTTCTAGTATCCGCTTATCCAAGAACTTACGGCGCTCCCGCCACCTTTCGATCCTCAGGCAGAGATCCGCCGGGCCTAAGCAAAGATTGTCTCCCCTGCTTCATGATATGATGCGAGCCTTCACCCTCCACTCTCCCAGTGGAGGATTGGGACTTAGCGAAGTTCGAGGGCGTGCACCATACTCAAGACGTGGACCCATTATCGACACTGCTTTAGAGCCCTCCTCGTTGATGAACTGGTGCATTAGCCCTGCCTGCCCTCCATTTCACTCGCTCACATCGCACCTGTGCTGTCCCAGATCAAAACATCCTTCCTTCACCTATTTGCACACTAACTTACCGTGGTTAGACACGGGGCTCGCATTCGGGAGGACGACGGTTCAATCCCGCGTCCGGCCATCGTGATTTAGGTTTTCCGTGATTTCCCTAAATCGCTCCAGGCAAATGCCGGGATGGTTCCTTTCAAAGGGCACGACCGACTTCCTTCCCTGTCCTTCCCTAATCCGATGAGACCGATGACCTCGCTGTCTGGTCTCCTTCCCCAAAAACAACCAACAACCAAATAACTTACCCCGTAACAGGTAGGGACTCTCGATGACGAATCATCCTCGAATGTAGCTGAGGGATGCCACCTAGAAATACTTTCTTGATGCAATAATTTACCCACAACCGTATGTATTGTAGAAATTTATTTTATTTTATGAACTTCATGTGCTACCAGTTTCGGCATTACATTGGTGTCATCTTCAGGCCCCACTCGTCATAGTCGTAAAATCTCTATAAACGGAAGGAGCCATATAACTGGATCCGTGAATCAAATCGTCCTGCAACAGCTCTTGGTGGCCAGCCCGGAATTATCCATCGGCCGATTGAGATCTACTTCTCTCAAGCAAATACACATACGATGAACTGGATCACAGGACTATCTGCTTTCTACCTTTTTTGGGACCGTCTCAAACATGTGTTTGAATTTTCTTACAGGAACTTAACGATCGATTGGAATACTGTACGAGGTATTGTCAGACTTTTGCTAATTACTTAATGTCCATCACACCGTTGAACAAGAGTGTATTCCGAGACGACGTCTGCGTCCTTGCTGTGGTAATTTGGGACCTGACAGCGATAATTTTTTGATGTTTTCGAGTGGTTGTTTCTCGTATATTGTACTACCAGAAAGATATCCCCAGTTTGGTTGTATTCTGTTTCATATTGTTTACTAATAAAATACGAACGCTGTCACGCAGGTTTCGTTTTGTATTGTAATTTTATTATGTTCATTATTCATAGTACCAAGTGAGTCCACTGACAAAGAAAAGAGATATTAGTGTGGCAAGAGGAAAAGTTACAGTGACATTTTTCTGGAAAAAGAAATGCTAAGGCGATCACTCGTTGAAAAAAGGCAGTTAAGGCCGCTCGCGTAAAGCGGGTATCGGGATTCGTGTCCCGCACCCTCACAAATTATTAGTGTCGTCATTCATATACACGGCTGGGGGCAGATCATATTCCCGACTGCGAATACATTTCGTATTGCCGAACAAGTAAACCGATTTTTTACTGAACTTCAAATGCATCCCTCGATTTTGAGGAAGATATCATAAAATATTGCACTGCTCTTGATAATTTTTTTCGCACTAGATATGGAGAAAAATTTGGAGATATATGCAGAGTGATGGCTTCAAAAATACATTATCTGGCTCGGTTACGATCTGCAGATCGAGTGCATCGAAAACTGGTGATTATTTAACAGCCTACTTCATCAGCAATACCGGAGAACGCGAAAGGAAGTATAGTCGTATTTAAGTCCGAAAATGTGTAAAGATCCAGGTCGAGAATTTGCAACTTTTGTCCTCACTACTCATGGAAAGAACTGCAGTTATATGTATCAGTTATACATGTTGGAAACTGGCTAAAGATTAATAAATGTTATCACAAGAGATTACCTGTTATTTTTTCTCCTTGTGGAGACAAGGTGTCGAAATCCCTGTTACGTAATCCGAATTTCAGAATTTTTGTAAAAAATTGTTTCCGTAATCAGATATGGAACAGTCCCACAGTAAAGGTGTACTCTACACTTGTGCAATGAAACTCTCTACATACAGTACAATTACCGTTCTTTCCATCGGCAGACATGCACAGAAAACCTTTACTATTCTGTGCACTTAATGACAACCAGTGGGCAAAAGGAATACAGATGGTGGCTTGATACAGTGTGCAGTGAAAAAGCACGCGAAGAGCGGTAAGCAGTGGCAAACACATGACTGGTGCCTCCCGCCCCAAGTATAGACGGAAGAAGGATTAGAGTTTGACGTTCCGTCCACAACGACGTCGTCAGGGACGGAGACACAAGCTCGAATAAGAGAAACATGGGGAACGAAATCGGGTGTGCCATTTCAAGGGAACCATATCGGTATCTGCCTTAAGTGATTTAGGGAAATTACGGGAAACATAAACCTGGAATGCCTCCCGAATGAGTGTCCAGTGGTCCCTTGGGCCAACCCGCTCTCTGCGAAGTATAAGGCTCGCTCAAACTCTGTGTGAAGGCGGCGTCAGACATGCGGCAATCGACGAGCACCGAACGGGAACTCACCGAACGCGGAGTTCTGGCGAATGGCGACGGGCTGACGGCTTTGCCGTAAGTTTCAAAGAACGTACCCAGTACGTTGTCCTCGATGGTGAGTGTTCATCGGAGGTGAGGGTATCATCTGGAGTGCCCCAGGGAAGTGTGGTAGGTCCGCTGTTGTTTCCTGTCTGCATAAATGATCTTTTGGATAGGGTGGATAGCAATGTGCGGCTGATTGCTGATGATGCTGTGGTGTACGGAAAGGTGTCGTCGTTGAGTGACTGTAGGAGGATACAAGATGACTTGGAGAGGATTTGTGATTGGTGTAAAGAATGGCAGCTAACTCTAAATATAGATAAATGTAAATTAATGCAGATGAATAGGAAAAAGAATCCGGTAATGTTTGAATACTCCATTAGTAGTGTAGCGCTTGACACAGTCACGTCGATTAAATATTTGGGCGTAACATTGCAGAGCGATATGAAGTGGGACAACTATATAACGGCAGTTGTGGGGAAGGCGGATAGTCGTCTTCGGTTCATTGGTAGAATTTTGGGAAGATGTGGTTCATCTGTAAAGGAGAACGCTTATAAAACACTAATACGACATGTTCTAGAGTACTGCTCGAGCGTTTGGGATCCCTATCAGGTCGGATTGAGGGAGGACATAGAAGCAATTCAGAGGCGGGCTGCTAGATTTGTTACTGGTAGGTTTGATCACCACGCGAGTGATACGGAAATGCTTCAGGAACTCGGGTGGTAGAGGAAAGGAGGCGTTCTTTTCGTGAGTCGCTACTGAGGAAATTTAGAGAACCAGCATTTGAGGCTGACTACAGTACAATTTTACTGCCGCCAACTTATATTTCGCGGAAAGACCACAAAGATAAGATAAGAGAGATTAGGGCTCGTACAGAGTCATTTTTCCCTCGTTCTGTTTGGGAGTGGCACAGGGAGAGAAGATGCTAGTTGTGATACGAGGTACCCTCCGCCACGCACCGTATGGTGGATTGCGGTGTATGTATGTAGATGTAGAAATATCCTTGCATCTTCCCTTCAGGAGTTTTCAAAACTCACCCGACTTTCTAATCCGAATTTTACTGCACATTCCAGCGGATTCACGATCCTTTTTATCTTCCTCGTACAAAAATACTCCATTTCCTGTTTTCCAGCCACATCTTTCACTTGATTCTATGTTTCTGGAAACCCAGTTCCAACAACTTCTTCCTTATCTTTTAATCCTAATTCTTATTCACTGCTGGCTTCGTTAGACTTATTCTCTCTAAGACAGAAAATTTAAAAAAATGAAAAGAAAGCGACGCATCACGAAGAAATCATCCGAATGGGACTGAAAACGATAGATGCCATACTCATGTACAAACACACAAGTGATTACAACTTCATATTTTCGCGGCGCAAATACTGATCCAAAAAGTTTAGGGCGTGCTGCCGCATAGATTTGACTTCTTCTTCTAATATTTCGGCTCAATACCGTCCAGCCATCTTCAGAGTGGGCCGAGGTGACTGACGTTCCAGCACTTGTTCTTTTAAAGCCGTGGACCGCACCACTGCGCATGCGGCCACAGAGACACAAGGCGCTAGAGACGTTAATCGGCGGCAAAGACGTATGGCATATGCATATGGAAATCGAAAAAGATGGATGCCTTCCATGTTTGAATGTGCTGGTACGACGTAAAGATAATGGCACCTTGGGACATGCGGTTTATTGAAAACCGACCCATGCGCATTTATACACTCCTGGAAATTGAAATAAGAACACCGTGAATTCATTGTCCCAGGAAGGGGAAACTTTATTGACACATTCCTGGAGTCAGATACATCACATGATCACACTGACAGAACCACAGGCACATAGGCACAGGCAACAGAGCATGCACAATGTCGGCACTAGTACAGTGTATATCCACCTTTCGCAGCAATGCAGGCTGCTATTCTCCCATGGAGACGATCGTAGAGATGCTGGATGTAGTCCTGTGGAACGGCTTGCCATGCCATTTCCACCTGGCTCCTCAGTTGGACCAGCGTTCGTGCTGGACGTGCAGACCGCGTGAGACGACGCTTCATCCAGTCCCAAACATGCTCAATGGGGGACAGATCCGGAGATCTTGCTGGCCAGGGTAGTTGACTTACACCTTCTAGAGCACGTTGGGTGGCACGGGATACATGCGGACGTGCATTGTCCTGTTGGAACAGAAGTTCCCCTGCCGGTCTAGGAATGTTAGAACGATGGGTTCGATGCCGGTTTGGATGTACCGTGCACTATTCAGTGTCCCCTCGACGATCACCAGTGGTGTACGGACAGTGTAGGAGATCGCTCCCCACACCATGACGCCGGGTGTTGGCCCTGTGTGCCTCGGTCGTATGCAGTCCTCATTGTGGCGCTCACCTGCACGGCGCCAAACACGCATACGACCATCATTGGCACCAAGGCAGAAGCGACTCTCATCGCTGAAGACGACACGTCTCCATTCGTCCCTCCATTCAAGCCTGTCGCGACACCACTGGAGGCGGGCTGCACGATGTTGGGGCGTGAGCGGAAGACGGCCTAACGGTGTGTGGGACCGTAGCCCAGCTTCATGGAGACGGTTGCGAATGGTCCTCGCCGATACCCCAGGAGCAACAGTGTCCCTTATTTGCTGGGAAGTGGCGGTGCGGTCCCCTACGGCACTGCGTAGGATCCTACGGTCTTGGCGTGCATCCGTGCGTCGCTGCGGTCCGGTCCCAGGTCGGCGGGCACGTGCACCTTCCGCCGACCACTGGCGACAACATCTATGTACTGTGGAGACCTCACGCCCCACGTGTTGAGCAATTCGGCGGTACGTCCACCCGGCCTCCCGCATGCCCACTATACGACCTCGCTCAAAGTCCGTCAACTGCACATACGGTTCACGTCCACGCTGTCGCGGCATGCTACCAGTGTTAAAGACTGCGATGGAGCTCCGTATGCCACGACAAACTGGCTGACACTGACGGCGGCGGTGCACAAATGCTGCGCAGCTAGCGCCATTCGACGGCCAACACCGCGGTTCCTGGTGTGTCCGCTGTGCCGTGCGTGTGATCATTGCTTGTACAGCCCTCTCGCAGTGTCCGGAGCAAGTATGGTGGGTCTGACACACCGGTGTCAATGTGTTCTTTTTTCCATTTCCAGGAGTGTATTTACGCACAAATAGCTGCCACCATCCTACACAGGCGATGAGTGACTCAGAAGTCTAGTACACAGAGCACATGTCATTGCTGACGAGAGCAGTCTGGAGGACGAGCTTTTACACCTGAGCAGAGTTTTTGCAGTCAACGTGTACTCACTACAGCAGACACATAAAGGCGCTACAAATGAAGCCAACTGTGGCTATAAGAAAATCAGAAGAAGACAAGGAAAGTTTTAAATCGATGGCTTTTCTGCCATACGTGGGAAGCCTATCGTCCCCAGTAAACATGAAGTGAAAGTGATTTTTCGCCCTCCACCAAAGACAGCACCACTCCTGGGTTCCGTTAAAGATGATTTGGTGCTTCAGAAGCCTGGCGTTTACAAGATCCCCCGTGAGTGCTGCCGTTCATACATCGGACAGACGACACGTACTGCACAGGAGAGATGCACAGAGCACCGCAGATGCACCCGGCTCTTACAACCTGTTAAATCTGCAGTGGCCGAGCACTGTATTGACACTTGGCACTCTATGGTGTTCGATAGCGTCGAAATTTTAGCCTCGGCTTCATCCTTCTGGGACTAAGTAGTAAAGCAAGCAATTTAAATTCACTTGGCGACGAATTCAATTAATAGAGATAGCGGCTTCAGCTTGGACAAATCTTGGAATCCGTCAATTTCTGTAATAAAATCACTGTGGGTTCCTGTAGTCATGTCCTAGTTCATGAACCACGGGCAACGTATGAGTGGCCAAGTATGTGGTCCCGACAGTCGGGTAACCAGTTACTTTGGAATAAGGCTGGGCATCTCGGACATATTCTGAGTCGTGGTCACCTTTGTGCTCATACGGCAAAGACTATCAAATCCACCGGTTAGTCCCTCAACCGTTAGGGGTAAAACCCAATGGGACTCGGGGCAAGTAAGGCTAGCAACCTGCTTCCCTGGTACTTTAAATATGATGCTGGCAACAATCAGAGCAAAATGCCTCGGACCTTTGGAGGTAACGGAGTCCCACCTCTAATTGACAAACCAGGGACTCCTAAGATACGACTCGGCAAACGAATGGTAACGAGATGGGGAGCTATTAATATCAACGGGGGCTACTCTGGGAAGAAGGTAGAATTGGCAGAGGCTGCAAGTAATATGGGGTTGGACATTTTAGCTGTTAGTGACATTCGGGTAAGGGGTGAGCAAGAAGAGGAAGTGGGGGAATACAAGGTTTACCTGTCAGGAGTCAAAGCAGGAATATCACAAGGGGGTGTAGGGCTTTACATCAGGAAAGAAATGGAACCCAGCGTAGTTGCAATAAGGTATGTAAACGAACGACTGATGTGGATAGATTTGACAGTGTCTAGCAAGAAAATTAGGATTGTGTTAGTATATTCGCATTGTGAAGGGACAGATCAAGATAAGATAGATAGTTTTTATGAGGCACTCAGTGATGTAGTTGTTAGAGTAAAGGACAAGGACAGTGTTCTGCTCATGGGTGATTTTAATGCCAGGATTGGATATCGAACAGAAGGTTCTGAAAAGGTTATGCGTAAATTTGGAGAGGATATGCAGGCCAACAGGAACGGGAAACTACACTTGGATTTCTGTGCCAGTATGGGCTTAGTAATCACAAACTCCTTTTTTAAACATAAGAACATTCACCGGTATACTTGGGAAGGCAGGGGAACCAGATCTGTCATTGACTGTATAATAACAGATCAAGAATTCAGGAAGGCTGTGAGGGACACACGTGTATTCAGGGGATTCTTTGATGACACTGCTCATTATTTAATCTGCAGTGAAATTGGGATTGTGAGGCCGAAAGTGCAGGAGGTCAGGTCCATATGTAGGAGGATAAGAGTGGAGAAACTTCAGGATAAGGAAATCAGGCACAAGTACATAACAGCGATCTCAGAAAGGTACCAATTAGTTGAATGTAGTCAATTACAGTCATTGGAAAAGGAATGGACAAGGTACAGGGACACAGTACTAGAAGTGGCTAAAGAATGTCTTGGAACAGTAGTGTGTAAAAGTAGGATGAAGCAAACAGCTTGGTAGAATGACACAGTCAAGGCAATCTGTAAAGGGAAAAAGAAGGCGTATCAAAAATGGCTACATACTAGAACTCAGGTAGACAGAGAAAGTTATGTTGAGGAAAGAAACAAAGCCAAACAGATAATTGCAACATCCAAGAAGAAATCTTGGGAAGAATTTGGAAACAGGTTGGAGACTATGGGTCAAGCTGCTGAAAAACCATTCTGGAGTGTAATTAGCAATCTTTGAAAGGGAGGTAAGAAGGAAATGACAAGTATTTTGGACAGGTCAGGAAAACTGCCGGTGAATCCTGTGGATGCCTTGGGAAGATGGAGGGAATATTTTGAAGAGTTGCTCAATCTAGGTGAAAATACGATTAGTAATGTTTCAGATTTCGATGTACAATGGGATAGGGATGATGATGGAAATAGGATCACATTTGAGGAAGTGGAGAAAATGGTCAGTAGACTGCAGCGCAATAAAGCAGCTGGGGTGGATGAAATTAAGTCGGAACTCATCAAATAAAGTGGAATGTCAGGTCTTAAATGGCTACACAGGATAATAGAAATGGCGTGGGAGTCGGGATAGGTTCCATCAGACTGGACGAAAGCAGTAATCACACCAATCTTTAAACACGGAAACAGAAAAGATTGTAACAACTACAGAGGTATCTCTTTAATCAGCGTTGTGGGTAAAATCTTCTCAGGTATTGTTGAAAGGAAAGAGCGAGTATTAGTTGAGGACAAATTGGATGAAAATCAGTGTGGGTTTAGGCCTCTTAGAGGCTGTCAGCATCAGATCTTTAGCTTACGGCAAATAATGGAGAAGTGTTACGAGTGGAACAGGGAATTGTATCTATGCTTTATAGATCTAGAAAAGGCATATGACCGGGTTCCTAGGAGGTAGTTATTGTCTGTTCTACGAGACTATGGAATAGGAGGCAAACTTTTGCAAGCAATTAAAGGTCTTCACATGGATAGTCAGGCAGCAGTCAGAGTTGACGGTAAATTGAGTTCATGGTTCAGAGTAGTTTCAGGGGTAAGACAAGGCTGCAACCTGTCTCCACTGCCGGCCGGAGTGACCGTGAGGTTCTAGGCGCTACAGTTTTGAACCGCGTGACCGCTACAGTCGCAGGTTCGAATCCTGCCTCGGGCATGGATGTGTGTGATGTCTTTAGGTTAGTTAGGTTTAAGTAGTTCTAAGTTCTAGGGGACTGATAACCTCAGAAGATAAGTCCCATAGTGCTCAGAGCCATTTGAACCATTTTTTGTCTCCACTGTTGTTCATATTATTTATGGATCATATGTTGAAAACAATAGACAGGCTGGGTGAGATTAAGATATGGGAACACAAAATAAGCAGTCTTGCATATTCGGATGACTTAGTTGTGATGGCAGATTCGATTGAAAGTTTGCAAAGTAATATTTCAGAGCTAGATCAGAAATGTAAGGACTATGGTATGAAGATTAGCATCTCCAAAACGAAAGTAATGTCAGTGGGAAAGAAATGTAAACGGATTGAGTGCCAAATAGGAGGTGGACGGTTTCAAGTACTTAGGATGCATATTCTCACAGGATGGCAACATAGTGAAAGAACTGGAAGCGAGGTGTAGCAAAGCTAATGCAGTGAGCGCTCAGCTACGATCCACTCTCTTCTGCAAGAAGGAAGTCAGCACCAAGACTAAGTTATCTGTGCACCGTTCAATCTTTCGACCAACTTTGTTGTATGGGAGCGAAAGCTGGGTGGATTCAGGTTACCTTATCAACAAGGTTGACGTTACAGATATGAAAGTAGCTAGGATGATTGCAGGTACTAGTAGATGGGAACAATGGCAGGAGGGTGTCCACAATGAGGAAATCAAAGGAAAACTGGGAATGAAGTCTATAGATATAGCAGTCAGGGCGAACAGGCTTAGATGGTGGGGTCATGTTACACGCATGGGAGAAGCAAGGTTACCCAAGAGACTCATGGGTTCAGCAGTAGAGGGTAGGAGGAGTCGGGGCAGACCAAGGAGAAGGTACCCGGATTCGGTTAAGAATGATGTTGAAGTAATAGGTTTAACATCAGAAGAGGCACCAATGTTAGCACTGAATAGGGGATCATGGAGGAATTTTATAAGGGGGCTATGCTCCAGACTGAACGCTGAAAGGCATAATCAGTCTTAAATGACGATGATGATGATGATGATGAATCACAAAGACGTCGCGACGGAGCAGTTCGTAGCGATACATCGATATCACCGTGTGGATCGACTGCGCAGCCATAGATCTATTTCCATGGATATGCCATACGTCTTTACCGCCGATTAACGTCTCTGGCGCCTTGTGTATCTGCGGCCGCGTGCGCAGTGGTGTGGTCCACGGCTTTAAAAGGACGGAGCAAGTGCTGGAGCGTCAGTCACCTCGGCTCACTCTGAAGATGGCTGGACGGTATTCAGCCGAAATATTTGAAGAAGAAGTAAAATTTTTGCGGCTGCACGCCCGAGATTTTATGGATCAAATGATTACAATTTCAGACAGCTGGATGATTTATTCAAGAGAAAGAGCTTCCACTTCTGGGTGTTATGAAGCAGTTATTCGGCTTGGCACTGATAGACTCAGTTGTTGGATGTCGTACTGAGAGGTATCGTCACAAATTCTGTCCAACTGGCGCGTCAGATCATCAAAATCTCGAGATATTTGGAGAGCTGTGACCAAACTGCTCCAAACGTTTGGGAGAGGTCCGGCGACACGAAGACAAACAGTAGAAACTCTCGCCGAGTGAGGACGGGCATTTTCTTGCTGAAATGTAAGCCCAGGTTGGCTGGACGTTAAGGGCAACAAAACTGGCCGTATAATATCGTTTACGTACTGCTATGCTGTAAGCGGCCGCCTATGACAACCAGAAGGCATGGTGCTATGAAATGAAATGCCTCCCCAGACCACCACTAATGGTTGTCGGGCCGTATGATCGGCGACATTCAGGTTGGTATCGCATCTGAGTCGGGGAATCTTCAGACACGACTTCGCTGGCCATCGGGGCTGAATTCTATGCGAGACTCATCTCTGAAAACGATTCTTCTCCGGTCAATGCGACTGGAACCCGAATGTGCCAGACACCACTGCAAACGAGCTTGTTGGTACACAAAGGCGAAATGTAGTCGGTGCAGGGGGCGCCGTGAGCTCAGCCTCCTTTCTGTGGTCCGCCCATTAGTGGTACTTGTGGTCACTGAAGCACCAGTTGCACGTCGGGTCGATGATAACGCCGAAGCCTGGGCTCTTGGTGTCTCTCTGACGATTGCTCGGTCCTCACCTTCTGTCGTCTCTCTAGGTTGACCACTTCCCTCATGACGCATTCTTCGGCCTTGGTTCACCCATTCCTACCAACACCATCGAAAAGTGGCATCGCTCCTATACTACTGGCCATTAAAATTGCTACACCACGAAGATGACGTGCTACAGACGCGAAATTTAACCGACAGGAAGAAGATGCTGTGATATGCAAATGATTAGCTTCTCAGAGCATTCACACAAGGTTGGCTACGGTGGCGACACCTACAACGTGCTGACATGAGGAAAATTTCCAACAAACAGCAGTTGACCGATGTTGCCTCGTGAAACGTTGTTGTGATGCCTCGTGTAAGGAGGAGAAACGCGTACCATCACGTTTCCGATTTTGATAAAGGTCAGATTGTAGCATAACGCGATTGCGGTTTATCGTATCGCGACATTGCTGCTCTCGTTGGTAGAGATCCAGTGACTGTTAGCAGAATAGGGAATCGGTAGGTTCAGGAGGGTAATACGGAACGCTGTGCTAGATCCCAACGGCCTCATATCACTAGCAGTCGAGATGACAGGCATCTCATCCGAATGGCTGTAAAGGATCCCTAACTCAACAGATCGGGACGTTTGCAAGACAACAACCATCTGCACGAACTGTTCTGTTTACAGCATCATGATGGTCGCATCCGTCTTTGGTGACATCGTGGTGAACGCACATTGGAAGCGTGTATTCGTCATCGCCATACTAGCGTATCAGCCGGCGTGATGGTATGTGGTGCCATTGGTTACACGTCTCGGTCACCTCTTGTTCGCATTGACGGCACTTTGAACAGCGGACGTTAGATTTCAGATGTGTTACGACCCGTGGCTCTACCCTTCATTCCATCCCTGCGAAACCCTACATTTCAGCAGGATAATCCACGACCGCAGGTTGCAGGTCCTGTAGGGACCTTTCTGGATACAGAAAATGTTCGACTGCTGCCCTGTCCAGCACATTCTCCAGATCTCTCACCAATTGAAAACGTCTCGTCAATGGTGGCCGAGCAACTGGGTCGTCACAGTACGCCAGTCACTACTCTTGATGAACTGTGGTATCGTGTTGAAGCTGCATGGGCAGCTGTACCTATACACGCCATTGAAGCTCTGTTTGACTCAATGCCTAGGCGTATCAGGGTCGTTATTACGGCCAGATGTGGTTGTTCTGGGTACTGATTTCTCATGATCTATGTACCCAGTTGCGTGAAAATGCAATCACATGTCAGTTCTAGTATAATATATTTGTCCAATGAATACCCATTTATCATCTGCATTTATTCTTTGTGTAGCAAATTTAATGGCCAGTAGTGAATTAAAGAGTCGATCGGTTCACCGATTACTCCAACCGGCTTCTTTGAGCCAAACTAAATGTCCTCTCTCAACTGCTGATAGCTGCGTACACTGTTCAAGCGCCTGTCTGCGAGGCTTGGTTACTGTCCAACTGAGTACAAGGGATGAAATCCGCGAAGCCTTTACGCCCTGGTATCGTCATGTCCCCTGTTTATTGTCCTTGCCAATTGCGCGCAGCATCGTCACACGTTTGTTTATCGGGCGCCAAAAGTTTAAAAATTGCTCTGAGCACTATGGGACTTAACATCTGGGGTCAACAGTCCCCTAGACTTAGAACTACGTAAACGTAAGTAACCTAAGGACATCACAAACATCCATGCCCGAGGCAGGATTCGAACCTGCGACCGTAGCAGCAGTGTGGTTCAGGACTGAAGCGCCTAGAACCGCTCAGCCACAGCGGCCGGCTATGTGCAGATGGGAGAATGTCTTGTATCCATTACATCTGCGAGTTAGCGACGACGCCTGCTGTGAGGGACCGTGGTTTGAAGGTGTTTGGATGAGAGAGAGGAAAAGAGATGACCATGGCTACGTTGACGCCGTGAAAAATGACTGCGGAACTTCCTTGCGCACAGAATACGTCATGTTTTGATCTTATCCAGACTGCATTAGTTTTAAAAAGATCGGTCAGCCCGCATTGTATACGAGACTGTATAGTGAGATACGATGTTTTCCTAAGAGAAAGTGTTAATACAGAAGGTTCAAAGGCCAGCCGTTTACGTCATTCAAGTAGCTTGGAAGACAATTAACGATCTCTTTCAGCACCTATTCACGCACCAGAAGACGAAGTCCTGTAAACACTCCTGCGAAGTGGTCAAGTGGAGCTGAGTAGCGGCGTTAGCTCTGCAAACATCAAGAACGATGGCCGAAAAGAAAAATTACTAAGTAGATCTACTGACTACGAACATAGGAGGATTACTGGTGGCACAGGAAAAAATGTAACTTTGATACCATACCAAAAACCATGTACTTTGAATTTCAAGTTCCATAGTATTCGTCCGTTTCACCAGTTGCCCAGTCTTATGTCGTCCACCTCATGCTGCCTATTTAAATTTTCTACATTCCTTTCACAAAAATCATTTTTCAGAACGTTACACAGTTTAATAATGTAGTTATGTATCACACATCTACAGCCTGTTCTGCTTCATATCCCAAACAGGTTGCCAGATCTCAGCCACTTAATGTGATAATCTCCTATTTTCGACTAATAAACCACCACAATTGTTTCAAGTTATCTTAAGACGGTTCTGTGAAAGTTTGTGGAGCCTGTGAGTCTTTAACGTGCTCTACAATATCTTCGGTTGTCTGGCTGGTTAGAGAAGATTTTTTTTCACACTAGCGACTTATCATTTTCGCCCCGCCCTGCTCCTTCTCCCCCTCCCAACCCCATCGACCCACCCGTCACTCTCCTCTTTCGTACACTTCCACCAACGTCAGTATTCACTAGTAATTGTGATAGTCACTTTATCCAAATATTGCACCTGGGCGCCCCTTCCACCTCCTCAGCTCGGAGCCCCAAGAGACCGCAACTAATTGTGATATGTCCCGAACAGAAATATTGTAGTTGGGGCGTTACTGTCGTCCCTTTCAGCCTGACGCTCCATGCGGCGACTTTGAGAGGTGGCATGAGCCCCCTCTCATATTTCTATCTTACTCTGAGTAATTCGATTTTCCTCTCTAATTGCATGCGATGAAAAGTTGCTATTCCTTCACACGCGGACTTCCCACGCAGCGTCTCTCGTCACCCAGGTGGTCTGGTGGTAGGCGGAGTCTGCTGAGCTTGAAAGGTTTAAGTCGACGGGTGTGAGAGAGTCGAGTGGATGCTTTCCAGACGCCGACATTGTTATAAGAGTGGGAGCGACACACCCACAGGGGCCTGAAGGAGCGGCTGGGCTAGAGATTCCGTTACTTCGCAGAAACTTACTGAAAACACTTTCTGGCGGGCTACCAGCGAGGCATGGGAAAGACTTGTGTTCCCAGGCAGTCTTGGCGGGCAAATTCCCGCGTTTTCTGCAAAATCATAACCGTGATTGGCTGGTTCAGGGGATAGCTCTGTGACGTAGCAAAATTGGCGCCAAGTATCTCCATTGGTGGAATAGCAGTGCGTCGGCAATAGAGTGGAATTTTCCGCCAGTTTTCGAGTTGCTGATTGGAACGTTTAACCACGGCCGCTGTCGTGGGGACAGGCATGTTCTGTGTTCAGCTTGTACAGGTGCTCTTGAGAGGGTCGGCTCTCCCCTTTCGGTCGGAGTAGGTTACAAGACTGAGCTCTCGCTGCTCTGGATAGCCTGCTTTCCCTTGGCTGTCTAATATACTTTCATTTAGTTGTAACTGTTTGACGAAGTTGCTGAAATTTCGACATCAACGTAACTTTCCTAGTACAGTTGGCAATTGAGCGTTCTGCGTACAAGCGGCCTATGTTGTCCGTCTTGAGCAGTTTTGGCAAAAGTTGACTGTATAGGAGTTACTGCGTGACTTCTCTTGTTAAAATCACTCACGCTTCCATCAGTACTTGTGTAGCGAGCCTTCTTCGTCTCCCTCAGAGGCGTATTTGTGTTGTTAGGAAGTCTTTAGTCTGGAACAACCAGACCAGGAGAATTTGATACGGGATATACTTTCGACATTATCATCACCACTCCGGGACATCGAAGCAACCAGCCATCGCCTCCGGTTGGCCAGATCCTGTCCTTGCTGTTACGAAGACAGCTTGGTAATATATGTCCGCAGCACCGGCAGATTAGGGAATTTTGCTCTGTGATAACCAGAGCTCAGCAGAGTGCACCTGTTCCCGTCTTTTCTTATGTGGTTCTGTCTTGGATGTTCATTGTTTGAGTTCTCACTACTGTAGCTGCAAATAAAGTTGGGTTGACTGGGTGCTTCTCTTAAGATTTGAGTTGCAAGGAATTGGCTCCACATACCACTTGGTCATAAATGTCTCAATCTAGTTTATGGACAACTTCACCTTCACAGCATTTATTTGAGTATCCAATTTGACGTATTGTAAACGTTTCATGTAATTTGTTTATTATTTTGAGTTAGTCATAATAAATCAAATTGTTATTTTGGGCAGAACTTTCATTCTGTTAATCGGTAGAGCAACCCTTTCATTTCTCACTACGTTAATGAAACTTTCCTTTACCTAAGTAATTTCTATCCAATTAAAAATTATTGCAGGTGCCAAACTCTTTTCTACTCCACTTGCTGGGTCGATTACAGTCAGTTCGCGTTTCTTCTTAATCCATGTGCAACAGCAAAAGTCGGAGTTAGAAAAGGGGGGGGGGGCTTAGAGCATCATTTCGATATGAAGATTCGAGAAGAATTTAGTGTTAAATACACTGCTAGCCCCGGCACCTCGCAACTTGTGTCGCTTGGGTTTTAAACCAGCCCTACCGGTTGTAATCAACAAGTGAGAACGAGATCAGTATCCTCCCCATGCAGTATACGAGGGCTGTCGGCGATTCACGTGAGCAGAGAGGAGGTATGTTATGGGTGATCAAACACTTCCTAGCGAAACTGGTGCAGGAGCATCTTCATTGCTTCATTGCCATTGCAGAGTGCGGCCGAGAATTGTCATGAAGAAGGAAACGTATGACAGTTGTGTTATGTGGGCTGCATGACATCAGGCGAAATCTCTCACCAGGCCCTCGTACTTGTTGGGAGACACTGTTTACCTTGACATCTTAACGTGCTTAACTTGCGCTCAGAACTTAGCGGCGTGACGCAATCGATGGGCATACTGGAGACACGGCCCAACATGTCTGTACAAAACTTCTTCGGATTTTCAATTTGGTTTCCACTACACACCCGATCGGACCTTACTTTCCGGATAGCCCTTGTATTTAAATTCTGATAGGAGTATACTGTACAGTCATAAGTCCTTGGACACCTTCATAAGTTGGAAGATTAAAGGGAAAATTGAAATGTGATGATGGGAACATAGGTTTGACGTGGGGAAGCAACTTTTGGAGTGAATGTCATCATGGCCGCCATCTTGATATTCGCCATTTTGGATTCAAGTCAATTTTTTTAATGGGGAGGGAGGTGTATGACACATCAAATAACACTCGCCTGAGCTCTGGAACTGACTGGTGTAATTTGGTTTTGTCTATCTTGTACAGTTTAGAAGTTATTAATGTTCAAAGTTACCTTGATGCCGACTCATGTCTCTCTTTGTTCCAGGTGATCTAAAATGGGTCTGAAACGTGAACAGAAGATCGAAATCATCCTTATGTGAGGGGAGCGCAGCTACCGAACACCAGCAACTGACTACAACAGGCGGCACCCAGACAGAGAACCGGTAGCGCACAGCACGGTGGCTCATGTGATCACCAAATTCCGGGAGACGGCCTCTGTTCACGATAGGGCACGTAGTGGGCCACCAGGGGCTGCCACCAATGAGGAAACTGCAACTGCGGTTGTTGCGTCGTTTGTGAAAAGTCCCAAACGAAGTACCCGTCGTGTGGTTCAAATGGCTCTGAGCACTATGGGACTTAACATCCCCGTCGTGTGGCCCTAGTATGAGAAATAAGCCAAACTTCCGTTGTCCGCATATTGCACACCAATAAGTGGAATCCTTACAAGCTGCAGATGCAACTTCGACTTAACGAGGATGACCCTGATCGCCGGCTGGAGTTCTGCCTGGGGCTACTGAACAACACGAACTGGATCCTTCGTTTGCCAATGGCATACTGTTCAGCGACGAGGCGTATTTAACTTTGAACGGGGGGGGGGGGGGGGGGTGGTTAATCGACATAATTGTCGATACTGGAGTGACGCAAATCCGAAATGGGTTGCCCCAGTATCTGATGCTGCTGCAGGACCGTGTGTGCCCTTCCACACTGAACGCTGACGGTATTTTCCCATCTTATTTTCAGCACGATGGGGCACCTCCACACTATGACATTGGTGTCCGTGAATGGTTGGAGTAACAACTGCCAGGGAAGTGGATTGGTCGCCGTGGTCCCGTGGAGTGGCCGCCCAGATCACCTGACAAAACGCCCCTTGATTTTTATCTATGGGGACATCTTAAGCACATAGTGTATGGTGAGAGCATCCCTAAAGAGGGACACCTCGAGGAACGCATATAATACGCCTGTGACCAAATTGCAGGAGAAACTCTCCTCCATGTGCAGTCAGAGTGGTTACGGCGACTACAGTTGTGCATTTCACGGGATGGACAACACGTAGAACATGTGTTGTAGCAGTCGGTATGAAGGTAATTTCCCAACTTTGAACATTAATAATCTCTAAACTGTACAAGATAGACAAAAACAAATTACACCACTCAATTCCAGAGCTCAATCGAGTGTTATTTGAGGTGTTATACGCCCCCTTCCCATTAAAAAAAAAATGGCTTGAATCCAAAATGGCGGATTTCAAGATGGCGGCCATGAATGACATTCACGCCAAAAGTTGTGGCTCAACATCAAACCTATGTTCCCATCATCATATTTCAATTTTCCCTTTAATCTTCCAACTTATGAAGGTGTCCAAGGACTTTTGACTCGCCCTGTATGTATATAACGCGGCCACAACAACATTTTGCTGACTAAACGTAACTCGAGGGGCCATGTCCCTTCTGTCAAATGCAATTTAATGCGAAAAGTTTCCAATTTTATCGATTGTACTTACGAAAATATCTGGCTGCCAGCTTTTCTCTCTACACCTGACTGAAATTATCAGTACAACACACACGCACACGCACAATCTCACTTACAAGACAACGAATACGATGAAATACATAAACAGCTAGAAATACAAAAATGTTATAGGTGCTGCTGTAGGGATAGTTAACTGTTAAGCACGAAAAGTATGTGTAGGCAAATTTCTCAAACACGTTTTCCGGTATCATTATGTACAGAGCAAGTAAACGAAACAGGTTTGCTGACATTCGTTAACAGATCAGTGTAGCAAGAGTTCAGATTGATCGCAATGACCAAACGTTAGTTACCGTATGGACTCTTAGCAAACAGCGATGTCAACCATAACTGGAGTTACACGATTTGTAGAACTGATTAGTACTTGAATATAATGCCTAATAATAACACTAGGGTACGAAGCCAAAATAACTGTCTGTTTTAAACTCGAAAGCTCCAACAAATAATTGTTTTCCTAAATGACAGTTTGGAGATGTCATGAAAAGTGATAGTATGACTTTAATGAAGTATCATACTACACCGCTAATTTATATCGTTATCTGTAAAGTTCTGGCAGCGAGATAAAGTTATGTGCTGCAGATATAATTAGTACACTGTCGGATACTGTTAGCTATCGTTTTAAGTAATATTGCTACGGTTCTTTATATGTAGTGTACTTTAATATGATGTTCAGTTATAGATTTATTCTACACGACACAGTAATAAAAATAACTGTGGATTGTTGATCACTGAGTCACAGATACGGCCTACCTCGAGATGACCGCAGCGTCGTTCTTTGGTGCCGATGTGTTGCTGGCTTGGAATATCATTGAGTTGGAGTAAGATGGCGACGGAGGTTTAGCGAATTTAGGAAATAAGTTACAAAAATTGACATCAAATATTATTTCTGCTCCGACACGACTATCGACAAATACACTTTGAAGAAACTTTTACAGGCTCCGAAAGGTGTGGTGTGAGATATATCGGGTTAATATAACGAACATGGACTTTCACCTTCACAATGACATCTGCTTAAATGTGTATTTGAACAGCAAATCGTCGGTTTTTTACTCGCAGCCAAAATAAACGGTCAGAATCTTGGGCCCGACACACTATTAAACATTGTTTTAAAACGTAACTATTCACAGTGCGATGCCTGAAACGCTATCAGTCCCTTCACGTTCGAAATGCTGTAGAATCATAAAATTCACCTGCTCTTCCGACCTCAAATATCACGTAAATCAGTTTGGTTGGTTGTTTGGAATATGTTGCGATATAACAGCAGTCTCGCAACTAGGTTGCCAATGTTCCGAGAAAGTTCTATGGCTCTATGGTACCTTCCTCTTCTTGCTTGTAACTTTTTTTCTTTTTCTTCCTGATGTCTTCTACTCTTGAGCTTCCTGTTCTGCATTATTTCCAAAGTAAATTATTCCCGTTAAAGATTTAGTGAATTGTAGTCGCAACAGGGCAGCAGTCGTCTCCTAGAATGTTACCAGTTCGACACTCGTTTATCCGAAAATAATGGCATTATCAGCCACAAAATTTCTGCCACGTGTTTCCTCCAAACCTTATGCTCTTTCAACGCTTTTCTCACAGTTTAATGAAACTTTTCAGCTATTTCCATCGCGTTCGCTAACTATCGACTTAACACTTCCATTGTCTCGCTTTGAACTCCTGTTTTTCCAATCAGCACGTTCCCTTTTTCCAAACGTCGTCTTTCGACCGATTCTATTCAGAAACACTTTCGCTCACAAAATATAAGTGCCTTTTCCACCAATAATTCTGTTTTTCATAACCGTCCGTCTTAACACTCCTGAGTCCTTCATTGAACGACTCGGTCCTCAGTTTTCTCTCTTGCGTTCGTAATACTTTTCCACAGAAATCATTTTCCCTACCAGCTTCTAGAAATACATAGACAATATACACTGAAGAGCCAGATAAACTGGTACATCTGCCTAACATCGCGTAGCGCCCACAGAGCACGCAGAAGTGCTGGAACACGACGTGGCCTGGACCTGACTAATGTCTGAAGTAGTGCTGGAGGGAATCGACGCCATAAATCCGTAAGAGTAACAGGGGGTGGAGATCTCTTCTGAATAGCACGTTTCAACGCATCCCAGATATCCTCAATAACTTTCATATCTAGGGAGTTTCGTGGCCAGAGGAAGTGTTCAAACTCAGAAGAGTGTTTCTGTAGCAGTTGTGGACGTGTCGGATGTTGCATTGTACTGCTGGAATTTCCCAAGTCCGTCGGAATGCACAACTGACATTAATGGATGGTGATTAGACAGTTTGCTCACGTACGTGTCGCCTGTCAGAGCCGTATCTAGATGTATCAGGGGTCCCATATCACTCCAAGTGCATACGCTCCACACCATTACAGAGCCCCCGCCAGCTTGAACAGTCCCCTGCTGACATGCAGGGTCCATGGATTCATGAGGTTGTTTCCATACCCGTACGCGTCTATCCTCACGATACAATTTGAAACGAGATTCGTCCGACCAGGCAACATGTTTCCAGTCATCAACAGTCCAATATCGGTGTTGACGAGCCCAGGCGAGGCGTAAAGCTTTGTGTCGTGCAGTCATCAGGGGTACACGAGTGTGCCATCGGCTCCGAAAGCCCATATCGATGTTGTTTCATTGAATAGTTCGCTTGCTGACACTTGTTGATGGGCCAGCATTGAAATCTGCAGTAATTTGCGGAAGTTTTACACTTCTGTCACATTGAACGATTCTCTTCAGTCGTCGTTGATCCCGTTCTTGCAGGATCTTTTTACGGCCGCAGCGATGTCGGGATGTCGGAGATTTGATGTTTTACTGGATTCCTGATATTCATAGCCCCCCCCCCCCCTATAGCTGAGTGGTCAGCGCGGCGACTGTCACGCCAAGGGGCCCGGGTTCGATTCCCGGCTCGATCGGAGATTTTCTCGGCTCAGGGACTGGGTGTTGTGTTGTCCTCAATATCATTTCGTTATCATCAGTGGAAGGCAACGGGAAACCACCACTGGAATCACTTCCCTAGACGCTCATGCGGTGGACCTCTCTGACGAGGCTTCCCCCATGACAAGACCTGACGAAAGGTAGAACACAAGAGTTTTGATATTCACCGTGAAATGGCCGTACGGGAAAATCTCCACTTTATCATTGCCTCGGAAATCCTGTGTCCCATCGCTCGAGTGCCGACTATAACACCATGTTCAAACTCACTTAAATTTTGATAACCACCGCACGGGGTAGTCGTACGGTCTAGGCGCTTTGCCACGGTTCGCTTGGCTACCTCCGTAGGAGTTTCGAGTCCTCCCTCGGGTATGGATGTGTGTTGTCGTCAGCGAAAGTTAGTTTAAATTAGATTAAGTAGTGTGTAAGCCTAGGGACCGATGACCTTAGCTGTTTGGTGCCATAGGAACTTACCACAAATTTCAATTTTTTTCTTGATAATCTGCCATTTTAGCAGCGCTAATCCATCTAATAGCTGCGCCAGACACTTTTTGTCTTATATAGGTGTCGGCGATCGCAACGCCACATTCTGCATTTTTAAATATCTCTGTAATTGAATACGGGTGCCTATACCAGTTTCTTTGGCGCTTTAGTGTATATACACCTTACTCAAAAACAACACTCCGCGCTCTTGGAAACATACGCTCTGTTGTGGCTGTGAAAGGGTCTTCTAACACTTGTCGATAGTGTCACCACAATTACCGCAAGTGCCTCTGCGAAAAGTGTTCCCGTTCAGCTGACGCTGCTGCCTTTATTCTGACGGTTTGTGACGTCATTGGCACGGCGTCAGACATCCCTACGTCGGAAATGCGTACGTGTACTATGACTCAAATTAAGTATCGTATTAAATGATGTTGGCGGTTAATAATTCAGATAGTTCAATGCAAGCAAGTGACACGGAGATTCCCTCACACACTGCTGTTCCTGGTCACATGCAAACTGTGTTTATAATGTACTGATCGAACTGAGTTGAAAGGTGCTGGCAGAGTTACAAATATGCAAAAACAAAAATTTCTAGAAAAATACCAGAATAAATAAGCTCTTGTGAGTAAATCAAACGATTCTCTTCGATCAGAACATTCTGAACTGACAATGGATTTTGTCTGGGGAAAGTATTATGAACATTACAGATATACTTTTATCGATTTTTAATTAATTGATAATGATCAAAACAATATATTTTGAATGAATGTAGCTGTTAGAATCTATGAAGTTTTTACTTTATTCTTCGATTCAAAGACAGTCGTTGGTTCAAAAGCCCTTTATAAATCAGTGTCAAACTTAGGATGGCTGTTGTTATCATAATTATGAGTCTTTGCAGGATAAGTTTGTTATCACAATTATGAGTCTTTGCAGGATAAGTTGATGGACTTACAAAACTTATTGTGTCACTGCGAAAAAGAAGTGGTCTGACTTCCAGTACGTGTTAACGAAGCTGAGAATGATTTCTAAAAGAGAAATCCAATACGAAACTTTGGACCACACGAAGAAGCTGATAAAGTAGAATCAAGTATAAATATCGATATGGAAAGCGAAGGGTAATTTCAAGCAGTTTTGTGTAATGCCCGAAAGTTCAAATGTTCAAATGTGTGTGAATTCCTAAGAGACCAAACTGCTGAGGTCATCGGTCCCTAGACGTTCACACTACTTAAAGTAACTTATGCTAAGAACAACACACACACCCATTCCCGAGGGAGGACTCAAACCTGCGGCGGGAGGGTGCCCGAAAGTGTCTGTTATGTTTCATCACAACCAACTATTACGATGTAGGATTTAGGTTCTGACGAACAAAGCGGTCTTCATCTGAAACAACGGATTTGAAACAGATGATTGGTCGCAATTTCTTTCGGATTTACAAAAGCCCAGTGATTTGAATAGAATTTTATTTCAGTATGGTGTTCCTTTTTCAGTATTATTATTGCAGTCACTGAGCGTCATCGTTATGATTGATTTGTGTTCGACTCTATACGCTTTCTCCGTTGCGTGTTCCTCTTGTAATACTCTTCAAACAGTGTCCACTATTTTATCTATCTCTTCCCATTGGATTCATAAGGGTGCTGTGTATGTTGTCGCCTGTCATCTTCTAAAAAAAATGGTTCAAATGGCTCTGAGCACTAAGGGACTCAACTGCTGCGGTCATAAGTCCCCTAGAACTTAGAACTACTTAAACCTAACTAACCTGAGGACATCACACACATCCATGCCCGAGGCAGGATTTGAACCTGCGACCGTAGTGGTCGTGCGGTTCCAGACTGTAGCGCCTTTAACCGCTCGGCCACTCCGGCCGGCCTGTCATCTTCTGTCTTGTAGACTGTGTGCGCAAGATCAGAGGGTTATTGCATGTTCCTTGTGTGTCCATTTTTAAGGCGTTTTAGTCTCACCTGCATAAAAGAAAGTTAGTTTTAAAATTGTTCACAAAATTGACTTTTTCATCAGAGGAAGCAACGAATACAGGAAGAAATTGGCAAAAAGTAAACAACAGTTGTTTTAAAGCTGTGGTTCCACTTCGGTAGCTCAAGAACGTCAGTTCAACTCATCATTTAATGCGACGTTTGAAAGCAATTTTGCATTTTCCTAGACGCTATCCCACATCTCGAAACTTCCGTGAGCTTACAATGCCTAAAACAAATTTAGGACGTAAATAAAAATAAGGATGCGGCTGAAAATTGATTAATTTCTGTCAAAAGTACATACTGCCCCAGCTGTTTAGATTCGAAATCACTCGTAACAGCAATGATATAAACTCATATTTATGCTGCAATAACTTTAGATGTATTTAATTTCGCTGTCAATGATCTCGTAACATGAACATTAAAAAAAAAAAAAAAAAAAGCCAGATGTCACGATATCCTACAATCACGTAACACCGATTGTTGCTTTGAATACTGTGAGTGACAGCTACAATGCACTACCTTCGTAGGAGTACCTCAGTGTACCACTAGATGTCTGTGTCTTACAGTAGCTTCGTTGATTTCACGAGAATGGCACTGGTACTTAGAAAGCAAAGGCAGATATTACCAGTACTAAAAAAGTTAATAGGACAGTTTTTTATCGGATGTAAGTGTGTTGGATAATGACCACGTCCGGTCAGAAAATATATCATCCGACAGCTTCCTAAACTTTCTCTAATGTTCGGCAAAAATTAATCATAGTGTATTCGGCCGTTATCGCATGAGTCCCATCCTCTTTGCCATGTATCCACCCGAAACAAAGGTTTATCGGTGATGTCTTCTGTGATTACTTTTATTTTGTCGCTTGAGTCCACCTTCACCCATTATAGTGCAGCTCGGTACGTGATAGTAATGCCAATTGGACAGAGGTTAGACAGACACCCAGATCAACCAACGGGCTTCTACACACGTATTTCCAAATGCGCCTGATACAGCAGGAGCACACCTCTCCACCCGCGTCTAACGGAGTTTTTGTTTTTCGCCTGGTGGGGTTTACGTGCGCATGTGCGTTGTAGCGTCCTCGCGTCTTGAAGTACGCCGGACATGGCTTACATCGTGGTTCGTGCTCGGGGCGGAAAATAACGTGCTCCACAATGTGATCTGTGACTGCAGCGCCTCCAGCGGCAGTTGTCGGCTGTTTCGCTCGCAAACCACCCAATTAGTTTACGAAAATGGAAGGATGTAAAATTCCTACGCTAGCCCTGTTAGAACGCAAGAAAGAAAAATTTCGCGTGTCTTACAAGGAGAGGTCCCCACTGCTGCAATCCCCTTTTTGCAACCATCTATGTGGTGGTGTAGATTAAGAACCATGCATGATACCCTTGTGGGCCCTAGTTTACGAGTAAAAGCGTCGAAACCTGTTACGTTCCCACAGATTTACTTTTATTTTTAAATTTTATTTTTCTTCAGCTACTTGCTTCAAATGTAATGTTTTTATATTTTTTAACCCTTTGCCAAGTCATTTTAACCATTGCATTAACTTTCTTGTTTGTTCCCATATTGTCTTCCTGTAATTCTTCTTCATTTGGAATCTTTGTCCATATGGTTTTAATTCTTCTTTATTTATATACTGTAATATTTAATCGTTTAAAAATATCGATCAAGTGACTGTAAAACGAAATATTTGTTAGTATTCATATTGATTATGCAACAGTCCCAAAAATTTTTTTGTCGTTGCTAGATGTACAGTTTTTTAGGTGGTAATCGTCACACAAACATTTGAAACACAAATTATTCTCACATAATGGACAAACTGTAAAAGCTATCTTTCTACATTCACGTAGTTTCTCCATCAAATTCATTCATTCTTTCCCCATGACATTTGCTGGTTGACGAATTTGCCTTGTCGCATATTTTAAATGCCGCACAAACAAATGACTTTGAGCCCAATGGAGAAAAAGGGTCAAATAAAAAAGTTAATGCAACGGTTAAAAAGACTTGGCAAAAGATTAGAAAATTTAAAAACGTTAAATTGAAGCAAATATCTGAAGAAAAATATAATTAAAAAATAAAAGTGAACTTGTCATAAAGTAACAGGATTCGATCCCGGTGCTTTCTCTTTTTTGGTCTCTTATGCTATCCATTACGCCATGGCGACAGCCGAGCGCATATGTTAGGGTATTGCTCTAGAGTAATAGGCTGCATTGTTTTTCGACTTTTACTCGTAAACGAGGACCTACCAGGGTGATGTGCTTCGGAGTGTGATGTCTGGTTCATAAATTACACGACCATTTACGTGGTTTGCAAAACGTCTATTGCACCACTGGGAACTTATCCTCGGCAGTCTGGCACGCTACGCAGTGCTGGGGAACGTGTAGTTGTAACATTATTTAAAAAACATTTTTCTGGAATACTTAAATGACCCCCCATGAACCATGGACCTTGCCGTTGGTGGGGAGGCTTGCGTGCCTCAGCGATACAGATGGCCGTACCGCAGGTGCAACCACAACGGAGGGGTATCTGTTGAGAGGCCAGACAAACATGTGGTTCCTGAAGAGGGGCAGCAGCCTTTTCAGTAGTTGCAGGGGCAACAGTCTGGATGATTGACTGATCTGGCCTTGTAACATTAACCAAAACGGCCCTGCTGTGCTGGTACTGCGAATGGCTGAAAGCAAGGGGAAACTACAGCCGTAATTTTTCCCTTGGACATGCAGCTTTACTGTATGATTAAATGATGATGGCGTCCTCTTGGGTAAAATATTCCGGAGGTAAAATAGTCCCCCATTCGGATCTCCGGGCGGGGACTACTCAAGAGGACGTCGTTATCAGGAGAAAGAAAGCTGGCATTCTACGGATCGGAGCGTCGAATGTCAGATCCGTTAATCGGGCAGGAAGGTTAGAAAATTTAAAAAGGGAAATGGATAGGTTAAAGTTAGATATAGTGGGAATTAGTGATGTTCGGTGGCAGGAGGAACAAGACTTTTGGTCAGGTGATTACAGGATTATAAATACAAAATCAAATAGGGGTAATGCAGGAGTAGGTTTAATAATGAATAAAAAAATAGGAGTGCGGGTTAGCTACTACGAAAAGGATAGTGAACGCATTATTGTGGCCAAGATAGACACAAAGCCCATGCCTACTACAGTAGTACAAGTTTATATGCCAACTAGCTCTGCAGATGATGAAGAAATTGATGAAATGTATACGAGATAAAAGAAATTATTCAGGTAGTGAAGGGAGACGAAAATTTAATAGTCATGGGTGACTGGAATTCGTCAGTAGGAAAAGGGAGACAAGGAAACATAGTAGGTGAATATGGATTGGGGAGAAGAAATGAAAGAGGAAACCGCCTTGTAGAATTTTGCACAGAGCATAACTTAATCATAGCTAACACTTGGTTCAAGAATCATGAAAGAAGGTTGTATACCTGGAAGAATCCTGGAGATACTAAAAGGTATCAGATAGATTACATAATGGTAAGACAGAGATTTAGGAACCAGGTTTTAAATTGTAAGACATTTCCAGGGGCAGATGTGGATTCTGACCACAATCTATTGGTTATGAACTGCAGATTGAAACTGAAGAAACTGCAAAAAGGCGGGAATTTAAGGAGATGGGACCTGGATAAACTGAAAGAACCAGAGGTTGTACAGAGTTTCAGGGAGAGCATAAGGGAACAATTGACAGGAATGGGGGAAAGAAATACAGTAGAAGAAGAATGGGTAGCTCTGAGGGATGCAGTAGTGAAGGCTGTAGAGGATCAAGTAGGTAAAAAGATGAGGGCTAATAGAAATCCTTGGGTAACAGAAGAAATATTGAATTTAATTGATGAAAGGAGAAAATATAAAAATGCAGTAAATGAAGCAGGCAAAAAGGAATACAAACGTCTCAAAAATGAGATCGACAGGAAGTGCAAAATGGCTAAGCAGGGATCGCTAGAGCACAAATGTAAGGATGTAGAGGCTTGTCTCACTAGGGGTAAGATAGATACTGCCTACAGGAAAATTAAAGAGTCCTTTGGAGAGAAGAGAACCACTTGTATGAATATCAAGAGCTCAGATGGCAACCCAGTTCTAAGCAAAGAAGGGAAGGCAGAAAGGTGGAAGGAGTATATAGAGGGTTTATACAAGGGCGATGTACTTGAGGACAATATTATGGAAATGGAAGAGGATGTAGATGAAGATGAAATGGGAGATAAGATACTGCGTGAAGAGTTTGACAGAGCACTGAAAGATCTGAGTCGAAACAAGGCCCCGGGAGTAGACAACATTCCATTAGAACTACTGATGGCCTTGGGAGAGCCAGTCATGACAAAACTCTACCATCTGGTGAGCAAGATGTATGAGACAGGCGAAATACTCACAGAAGAATATAATAATTCCAATCCCAAAGAAAGCAGGTGTTGACAGATGTGAAAATTACCGAACTATCAGTTTAATAAGT
The DNA here is from genome assembly GCF_021461395.2 of Schistocerca americana. NCBI lineage: Eukaryota > Metazoa > Arthropoda > Insecta > Orthoptera > Acrididae > Schistocerca > Schistocerca americana. Next base: position 608,924,718 of record NC_060123.1, on the reverse strand, counting down.
CACAGCTGCAAAATACTAACGCGAATTCTTTACAGACGAATGGAAAAACTGGTAGAAGCGGACCTCGGGGAAGATCAGTTTGGATTCCGTAGAAACACTGGAACACGTGAGGCAATACTGACCTTACGACTTATCTTAGAAGAAAGATTAAGGAAAGGCAAACCTACGTTTCTAGCATTTGTAGACTTAGAGAAAGCTTTTGACAACGTTAACTGGAATACTCTCTTTCAAATTCTAGAGGTGGCAGGGGTAAAATACAGGGAATGAAAGGCTATTTACAATTTGTACAGAAACCAGATGGCAGTTATAAGAGTCGAGGGGCATGAAAGGGAAGCAGTGGTTGGGAAAGGAGTGAGACAGGGTTGTAGTTTCTCCCCGATGTTATTAAATCTGTATATTGAGCAAGCAGTAAAGGAAACAAAAGAAAAATTCGGAGTAGGTATTAAAATCCATGGAGAAGAAATAAAAACTTTGAGGTTCGCCGATGACATTGTAATTCTGTCAGAGACAGCAAAGGACTTGGAAGAGCAGTTGAACGGAATGGACCGTGTCTTGAAAGGAGGATATAAGATGAACATCAACAAAAGCAAAACGAGGATAATGGAATGTAGTCGAATTAAATCGGGTGATGTTGAGGGGATTAGATTAGGAAATGATACACTTAAAGTAGTAAAGGAGTTTTGCTATTTAGGGAGTAAAATAACTGATGATGGTCGAAGTAGAGAGGATATAAAATGTAGACTGGCAATGGCAAGGAAATCGTTTCTGAAGAAGAGAAATTTGTTAACATCGAGTATAGATTTAAGTGTCAGGAAGTCGTTTCTGAAAGTATTTGTATGGAGTGTAGCCATGTATGGAAGTGAAACATGGACGATAACCAGTTTGGACAAGAAGAGAATAGAAGCTTTTGAAATGTGGTGCTACAGAAGAATGCTGAAGATAAGGTGGGTAGATCACGTAACTAATGAGGAGGTATTGAATAGGATTGGGGAGAAGTTTGTGGCACAACTTGACTAGAAGAAGGGATCGTTTAGTAGGACATGTTTTGAGGCATCAAGGGATCACAAATTTAGCATTGGAGGGCAGCGTGGAGGGTAAAAATCGTAGAGGGAGACCAAGAGATCAATACAATAAGCAGATTCAGAAGGATGTAGGTTGCAGTAGGTACTGGGAGATGAAGAAGCTTGCGCAGGATAGAGTAGCATGGAGAGGTGCATCAAACCAGTCTCAGGACTGAAGACCACAACAACAACAACAACTTAAATGAGTGCCTGGGCGCATAACAAAATAAATTGTCTTAGTTGACCTGCTTTGTGGTACACTGAATGAATGCGTGACTGAGGAATGGATACATAACTGGATTTATTGAGTAGCGAGTTGTAATTGGAAGTGGTGTATTTACTCTGTGTTATTGTTAGAAAAAACTTTATACGAACTGATTGGGCAATGCAACTCCCAGTACCAATAAAGAAATACAGTCACTGCAAAATACATTCATACATTCAGTCCCTTAAGCACGGAATCATCTGGCCCTATTCAAAACTGGTAACTTTTGTCCCTGTGCACATAACAAATAAATGAAATTGTCTTACCTCTAAAGCAGCAATGGTGGAACGGTATATATTCTGGACTCTCATGAACAAGAATAAAATGTACTAGCTACAGGCTCAACGGTGTGCAATGCTGGCGTAATGTACATGAAATTCTTTGGCTAATAAATGGAAACACTTAAAAAAATCCAGCGTCTTTGAGAAACATCTACCTGGACAGGGAGGCGTTACTGATGGTGCTGAATTACAAACACTGACTTTTTTAGTGAAATTATGTTCAAAGTTAAGTTTGACTTATCAAAACATCTGACAACTGAAATAACATTACTCAGAAAGATACTACTAATTGATTCACAAAGGATGAGATTTGTACCTCAAGTATTATCTAACCTCACTAAAAAAGCACAAATACAAATTCTCAAATTACTTTTTAGCAACCGGTTCACAAACAATGAGAGTTATAGAGCAAGTATTATTTAACCTAATTAAAAAAGCAAAAATGCAAATCATCAAATTACATGTGCCTGTGTTAACACATCGTGGAAACATTGCAAAAGAGAAATATCTAACTAGCATTTTCATCAAATCAGTTTACCTACGTTCTGGCGTTACTCAACAATTACAAATTATCAGCCAACTCATCTACACTAATGCGCTGGCAAAACGAAAGTCATAATTATTTAACATCTCTACCTCGCTTGCATGATGACTTCTGCTTCCACGCTTCTATGTCCAATAATACATGTACTCATAATTGCGATATTATAATCTAACACTTGGTGATTTCACAAAGCACTCCACAAACACTGACTACTCCACGCTCTTTCGCTCACAGATGGCCACCTACTACTGTGCGCCAAGAGCTCTCTTACTCCAGCACTACAACCTTCGACCAGAAGTAGCATCTTTGGCTCTGCGGTCGTGCACAGTCAGCGATACTCTTTATAAAGCCTATCAGAGACATACATCGTTTATAATACGAGGGTGACTCCAAAAGAAATGCACACTATTTTTTTAATACATATTTTATTCCACATATTTGAAAGTTTTACAGTGTGTAGATACATCCTTTAGGAACAATATTTTCATTTATCCACATAATCTCCATCCCTCTCAACTGTATTACGCCATCTTGGAACCAGCGCCTGTATACCTGCACAGTAAAATTCTGGACCAGCCACTGCTTGGTAGCGTGCACAAGGGAGTCATCATCTTCAAACCTTGTTCCTCGAAGAGAGTCTTTCAGTTTCCCAAAGAGATGATAGTCACATGGAGACAGGTCAGGACTGTAAGGCGGGTGTTTCAGTGTTGTCCACCCGAGTTTTGTGATCGCTTCCATGGTTTTTTGACTGACATGTGGCCGTGCGTTGTCATGCAACAGCAAAACATACTGTTTTTGCCGATGTGGTCGAGCACGACTCAGTCGAGCTTGAAGTTTCTTCAGTGTCGTCCCATATACATCAGAATTTATGGTGGTTCCACTTGGCATGATGTCTACAAGCAAGAGTCCTTCGGAATCGAAAAACACCGTAGCCATAGCTTTTACAGCAGAAGGTGTGGTTTTGAATTTTTTTTTTCTTGGATGAATTTGTATGATGCCACTCCATTGATTGTCTCTTCGTCTCTGGCGAAAAATGATGGAGCCATGTTTCATCACCTGTCACAATTCTTCCGAGAAATTCATCTCCACCATTCTCGTACTGTTCTAAAAATTCGCAGCATACCGTTTTTCTTGTTTCTTTGTGAGCCACTGTAAACATCCTGGGAACCCACCTGCCACAAACGTTTTTTAACGCCAGCACTTTCAGTATTCCTTCCCCTATCCCAACGTAGCGCGACAATTCGTTCACTGTGATGCGTCTGTCAGCAGCCACCAATTCGTTAACTCTCTGCACATTGTCTGGAGTGTGTGCAGTACGAGGCCTGCCGCTGTGAGGACAATTCTCAATATTGCCGTGCCCGCTTTCATCACGTCACCTGCTTGCTCACCGACTAACTGTACTACGATCGACAGCAGCATCTCCATACACCTTTTTCAACCTCTTGTGGATGTTTCCCACTGTCTCGTTTTCACAGCATAGGAATTCTATGACAGCAGATTGCTTCTGACGAACGTAAAGTGTAGCAGCCATCTTGAAGACATCTACATCTACATCTACATCTATACTCCGCGAGCCACCTTACGGTGTGTGGCGGAGGGTACTTATTGTACCACTATCTGATCCCCCCTTCCCTGTTCCATTCACGAATTGTGCGTGGGAAGAACGACTGCTTGTAAGTCTCCGTATTTGCTCTAATTTCTCGGATCTTTTCGTTGTGATCATTACGCGAGATATATGTGGGCGGTAGTAATATGTTGCCCATCTCTTCCCGGAATGTGCTCTCTCGTAATTTCGATAATAAACCTCTCCGTATTGCGTAACGCCTTTCTTGAAGTGTCCGCCACTGGAGCTTATTCAGCATCTCCGTAACGCTCTCGCGCTGACTAAATGTCCCCATGACGAATCGCGCTGCTTTTCGCTGGATCATGTCTATCTCTTCTATTAATCCAACCTGGTAAGGGTCCCATACTGATGAGCAATACTCAAGAATCGGACGAACAAGCGTTTTGTAAGCTACTTCTTTCGTCGATGAGTCACATTTTCTTAGAATTCTTCCTATGAATCTCAACCTGGCGCCTGCTTTTCCCACTATTTGTTTTATGTGATCATTCCACTTCAGATCGCTCCGGATAGTAACTCCTAAGTATTTTACGGTCGTTACCGCTTCCAATGATTTACCACCTATGGCATAATCGTACTGGAATGGATTTCTGCCCCTATGTATGCGCATTATATTACATTTATCTACGTTTAGGGAAAGCTGCCAGCTGTCGCACCATGCATTAATCCTCTGCAGGTCCTCCTGGAGTACGTACGAGTCTTCTGATGTTGCTACTTTCTTGTAGACAACCGTGTCATCTGCAAATAGCCTCACGGAGCTACCGATGTTGTCAACTAAGTCATTTATGTATATTGTAAACAATAAAGGTCCTATCACGCTTCCCTGCGGTACTCCCGAAATTACCTCTACATCTGCAGATTTTGAACCGTTAAGAATGACATGTTGTGTTCTTTCTTCTAGGAAATCCTGAATCCAATCACAAACCTGGTCCGATATTCCGTAAGCTCGTATTTTTTTCACTAAACGTAAGTGCGGAACCGTATCAAATGCCTTCCTGAAGTCCAGGAATACGGCATCAATCTGCTCGCCAGTGTCTACGGCACTGTGAATTTCTTGGGCAAATAGGGCGAGCTGAGTTTCACATGATCTCTGTTTGCGGAATCCATGTTGGTTATGATGAAGGAGATTTGTGTTATCTAAGAACGTCATAATACGAGAACACAAAACATGTTCCATTATTCTACAACAGATTGACGTAAGCGAAATAGGCCTATAATTATTCGCATCTGATTTATGACCCTTCTTGAAAATGGGAACGACCTGCGCTTTCTTCCAGTCGCTAGGTACTTTACGATCTTCCAGCGATCTACGATAAATTGCTGATAGAAAGGGGGCAAGTTCTTTAGCATAATCACTGTAGAATCTTAAGGGTATCTCGTCTGGTCCGCATGCTTTTCCGCTACTAAGTGACAGCACTTGTTTTTCAATTCCGATATCGTTTATTTCAATATTTTCCATTTTGGCGTCCGTGCGACGGCTGACGGCTGTGACGGCGACCCTCCCGGGAACAGGTTGAACTAAGTTTGAAAACAAGCGTGAAGGATGTATCTACACACTGTAAAACTTTCAGTCATGCAGAATGAAAACTGTATTTTTACAAAAACAGTGTGCATTTCTTTTGGAGTGACCCTCGTACAACGGTGCCCCGCGTAGACTCCTTTCGAAGTTGCACGCTGTGACGTCACAAGACGCGACCAGCTCCTTGCCAGCGAACGCTTTCTCGTCCCGTGTGAGGAGGGCGACGGCAGCAGGTGGCGGAGCGGCGGCGCGTCCAGCGAGTGAGCGATCAGCCCTGGACGTGACCGGCCGCGGTTCAGTCGGGCTTGCGTGCCGACCAGGGCAGGGCAGGGAAGGGCCAGAGGGCTTATCGCGCGCTCTGCCGGCCCATTTTCATTAAACTCGGCGCTCAGTTAATTATTGCACGGGTCAGATTTACCGCCCACCATTTCCATTTTCATCAGCTTCAAGAGGGGCGCCCTTAATAACTTAAAAACACCGCGCGGCGAATTAGCACGCGTGCGCGCTGGGCACCGAGTCGTAGAAACGCCGTACTCTGCCGGATAAAGGCTGAAAAACAAAACACTCACGTGTGGCAGTCGACGGGTGCGAAATTCGAGAAACTGGTATTTGTACCTTGAATCGAGCTATAACGCTTTAAAGACGTAAACTGTTGTGTCTAGACAAGACAGCCTAGACACAATGAGAGGAAGCCGAAAGGCACGCGCTAAGCTAAAGCAGGATGGCGTGAGGTCTGAAACAGGATACGTAATGAATGCTATAAAGAAAAGTACGTAGCTTCTGGAATACTTAACTTTAATCCATCCTTTTGGTACATCTGGAGATTGTGGCGATACAAGTGAGACTCTTTAGCTACATGCAATGTTACTAATGGCGCCTTGCTAGGTCGTAGCCATTGACTTAGCTGAAGGCTATTCTAACTATCTGCTCGGCAAAAGAGCGAGGCTTCGTCAGTGTAGTCGCTAGCTACGTCGTCCGTACAACTGGGGCGAGTGCTAGTCCGTCTCTCGAGACCTGCCTTGTGGTGGCGCTCGGTCTGCGATCACACAGTGGCGACACGCGGGTCCGACATGTACTAATGGACCGCGGCCGATTTAAAACTACCACCTAGCAAGTGTGGTGTCTGGTGGTGACACCACATAAACAACGTAGGGGAACGTTCAAATAATTTACGAGAATGCAGCCGGGTGACGTCATCGACAACCGCTGATATTTCGACAAGTACACACGCTGGCATTTTCAAGCCAAAAAGTCTGGAACCGCACGACCGCTACGGTTGCAGGTTTGAATCCTGCCTCGGGCGTGGGTGTGTGCGATGTCCTTAGGTTAGTTAGGTTTAACTAGTTCTAGGTTCTAGGGGGCTGATGACCTCAGATGTTAAGTCCCATAATGTTCAGAGCCATTTGAATCATTCAAGCCAAAACTGTCGCAAGTAAGCACTGTGGAAGGGAATTTAATACCTGGTTTTCGCCAGGAACTCCGTAAAGAGAAAACACACACTCACACACACACTGTAAGCAATCCGGCTCAATGTGAAACGGCGCTTCGTACGTTGGTTCGCAGGGGCCCGTGTCATCTCGGACCCTGAGAATTTGTCAGTTGAGTTAGCCCATCTCGAAGACACCTTTCGTCAGAATGGTAACAGTGAAAGACACATTAGACGTGAGTTGCGTTATCGACCATCTGAGCACCGTGTGGGTGATAATAATACCGACGTGACTTTTCTGGAGCATACAGTGAACATTTCGAACAGGGCCGGCCAATGTGGCCGAGCGGTTCTAGGCGCTTCAGTCTGGAGCCGCACCAGCGTTACGGTCGCAGGTTCGAATCCCGCCTCGGGCGTGGATATGTGTGTGATGTCCTTAGGTTCGTTAGGTTTAAGTAGTTCTAAGTTCTAGGGGACTGATGACCTCAGATGTTATGTCCCATAGTGCTCAGAGCCATTTGAACCATTTTGAACCATTTCAAACAGGATTGGGCATATTTTGGGGAAATATGAAGAGAAGTGTGTTTTACGACCACCATCTAAGATTAGGGTCCTTTTAGGTTCCGTAAAGGATGATCTTAGTTTGCTTGAAGCGCCTGTCTACGGTATTCCTTGCAGTTGTGGCGTGTCGTATAATGGCCAGACTATCAGTACTGTGGAGGACCGATGTACTGAGCATAAGCGGTACAGATGCTTACAACAACCGATCATATCTGCCATTACAAAGCATTGTCTTCGCACTGGTCATCCTATGGAATATAGCAACACAGGGATCGTGGCATGCACTTCCAGCTATTGGGTTAGTGTTACTAAGGAAGCTGTTGAAATTAAATTAGTAAGTAACCTTCTAAATATAGATGGCAGATTTCGTTTCAGTTATGCAAGGAATCTTAGTTTCTCACTTGTCAAAAAACAGACGGACGAGGTTTATGCTACCTCACCCATTGATTATTAATATCACTGTAGATGATTTTCTGACGTTGGTCATCTTTGGTTTGTGGTGGCGCTATGGTTTACAGTGTGTGTGTGTGTGTGTGTGTGTGTGTGTGTGTGTGAGTGTGTGTGTGTGTGTGTGTGTGTTATCTTTACGGAGTTGTTGTGAAAATCGAGATATTCGCTTGTAAAGCACTTACTTGCTGCGGTTTTGTCATAAAAATGGCATGGTCTGCTCTTGTCCAATTATCGGCGGTTGTCGATGACGTCACCCGGCTGCATTCGCCCAAGTTATTTGAACATTCTATACCCCGCGTGAAACTCAGATCTCACAACGTAGGGGAAACTCGCGTAGCATCTGATAACTAATATTTTTCGAAATTATTATACATTTTCAGAACAAAACCTGCGGCAAAGAAGGAATTATCGAAATGGGATGCAAATCGGTAGACGTTATGTCTTATCATGATCGAAAGTATCCGAACGACCTGAATTGCCTTCTGCCTGATTTGTTGCAGCACACATAACGTAACTGTCTTGCAGGTTACCAAATCTCTTTGCGGTGCAGTCATCTGACAAACGAGAGACTAATAAAGAACATTGTCCTTTGTGGGAATCAATCCAGATTTAAAATAGCACTGGGATACTGCAAATCCTAGGAAACATGTTCTTACACATGAGACAGGTCTTGTTGTTGTTGTTGTGGTCTTCAGTCCTGAGATTGGTTTGATGCAGCTCTCCATGCTACTCTCTCCCCTGCAAGCTTCTTCATCTCAGAATCTACAGCAACATACATCCTACTAAATCTGCTTAGTGTATTCATCTCTTGGTCTCCCTCTACGATTTTTACCCTCCACGCTGCCCTCCAATACTAAATTGGTGATCCCTTGATGCCTCAGAACATGTCCTACCAACCGATCCCTTCTTCTAGTCAAGTTGTGCCACAAATTTCTCTTCTCTCCAGTTCTATTCAATACCTCCTCATTAGTTATGTTATCTACCCATCTAATCTTCAGCATTCTTCTGTAGCACCACATTTCGAAAGCTTCTATTCTCTTCTTGTCTGAACTATTTATCGTCCACGTTGCACTTCCATACAAATACTTTCAGAAACTACTTCCTGACACTTAAATCTTTAAATCTATACTCGATGTTAACAAATTTCTCTTCTTCAGAAACGCTTTCCTTGCCATTGCCAGTCTACATTTTATATCCTCTCTACTTCGACGATCGTCAGTTATTTTGCTCCCCAAATAGCAAAACTCATTTACTACTTTAAGCGTCTCATTTCCTAGTCTAATTCCCGCAGCATCACCCGATTTAATTCGACTACATTCCATTATCCTCGTTTTGCTTTTGTTGATGTCCATGTTATATCCTCCTTTCAAGACACTGCCCATTCCGTTCAGCTGCTCTTCCAGGTCCTTTGCTGTCTCTGACAGAATTACAACGTCGTCGGCAAACCTCAAAGTTTTTATTTCTTCTCCATGGATTTTAATTCCTACTGCAAATTTTTCTTTTGTCTCCTTTACTGCTTGCTCAATATACAGATTGAATAACATCAAGGATAGGCTACAACCCTGTCTGACTCCCTTCCCAGCCACTGCTTCCCTTGTAAACTCAACTTTATTACAATACGTGACAAGTCAGAAGCGTTACCACACTCATTAGAATCTGTCGCGGAGATGATTCTGTAATACTTACGCGTAATTAAATATCTTCATGAACAGGAGATTCTGAGACAGTATTTAGACTCCCAAAGTTCTATGACAATTAGAAGTATTTTTGCCCTCCAAAAGGTTTTTCCACACATGTTAAACTTCGTACCTGTGGCGAGAGGTTTCTCATAAACTGGTTGTTGAAGTAACCAGTTCCCAAAGACGTGATCAACAGCGCCAGGCGCTCTGTGGAGACCTCAACATCAACAGAGTATCAACAGAAATTTCACTGTACTCACTATCCACGATCTTTTGTGTCTGAACATGTTTGAACTTTAAATGACATGATGAACTTTTTTTTTCTGGATCTGCGTTGAAACCCAGCACCTATAGCCATTGCTAACAGGCAAAGCTTCCGTGCTTGACCGAGGCTCGATCATGCCAACGATCGTCATTATTTACTAAATATAAAGAGATGTGAAATACAATAGTTTTCATAGCTATCAGTTAGCAAATCTGAACTTGAAAATACGTGAAAATATTTGGACTAGACCGAGAGTCCTATCAAGATCCTTATTTCACTGTCAACTGATCACGAAAGACGTTAATATACTTTCATTCACAAGTAACAACGTGTGCACGTGTTTACAGTTGAAATGAAATGTCGTGTGGGTAGGGCCTCCCGTCGGGTAGACCGTTCGCCTGGTGCAGGTCTTTCGATTTGACGCCACTTCGGCGACCTGCGCGTCGATGGGGATGAAATGATGATGATTAGGACAACACAACACCCAGTCTCTGAGCGGAGAAAATCTCCGACCCAGCCGGGAATCGAACCCGGGCCCTTTGGATTGACAGTCTGTCACGCTGACCACTCAGCTATCGGTGGCGGACTGTGTTTACAGTTGAAGTGCCATCATGGAAAGTTTTGTTATGGGGATTTTACTCGACCGGGAATCGAAGACAGCACGTACCACCTTTATTTTCTAACCAAGAGTAGACGTTAAGTGTCGATTGTTTGCTCACCAGTATTGAGATGTTTGCATATCTGAATAGAGATAACGACAAAATGGTTCAAATGGCTCTGAGCACTATGCGACTTAACTTCTGAGGTCATCAGTCGCCTAGAACTTAGAACTAACTAAACCTAACTAACCTAAGGACATCACACACATCCATGCCCGAGGCAGGATTCGAACCTGCGACCGTAGCGGTCGCTCGGTTCCAGACTGCAGCGCCCAGATAACGATACCTATCATTACTGTCGACAGCACATGGAGAGACATTAAAAATGAAAATTAGTTTTCAGTAGTAGTTCAGTGTCCACATGCTATGACTTAAAATGAAACTACGAATACTTGTGTGCTGGACTAGAATTCGAGACGAGCCTTCCGTGGAGACATAGAGGAGTTTGCAGTCTTGTGGAAAACAATTAAATGATGGAACTATATCGTTCCAAGAGGATCAAATACTGCGAAAGAGGAGATCTGAATTCCAGTTCCAGTCCAGCAAGAAAATTTTGAACGTCTCAAGTATAAGTAGCATAACGGCACCGTGTTCTTAAATTACCATTTGTTCATTAAATAAAATAAAATTTCTAGTGCAAGAAAGCGTACTGGTGACAGGGTTTCTCCCTTTCTTGTATTTCGTTCCTGTTACGGCCCAACCTAAAACAGTTCTGCCCCACTCGATAGCGAAGGGATACGATGTTTTGAATGTTTTGAGTTCGTAAGTGTGGCAGGTAGCTTGCACTAACTGCTGCCGAATCCCGGTTGACTCACCCGCCCGATCACAAGCATTACGCGATAAAACCGCTAAACATGCAATGTATCCATACAGTAAGGAAGTTCCCTGGCACGGTTCCGCACTGACACACACCCCTCCCCCTTTCCTTAAGCAGCTGTATTTCTTCCACTCTAGTGAATGGTTCCCTCTCTGTTTTCAAAACCGTCGAGGATATTTAATTAGTTAGGTCGAAAACGTCGCGAAACTACAGAAGAAGAGAGAGAAATATTCATAATGTAGTTTCGATCATCTTTTCAAGAAATCGGAGAAACCGTTGGCAGGCCTACCAGTATAGTGAAGACAGTTACATACAGTTTCAATCAGAACAAAACCAGTCATGTAGACATCGATCTGCGGTTGTATCTGAAATGGAAAAATGACAGGTACTTAATGAAGTCAAGAAAAATTCAAATCAAGTTGCCACAAAACATGCTACTGCAGTTCAAATGCACATTCTTTAAAATGTGTTTAGGCACGAACTGTGAGAAATGTGCTTTATGGAGCTGTGTGTGAAGTCCGGGAAGCCCCTAGAATACCATCGTATACATCATTAAATACAATAGAAGGAAGCGAGTTGCATTTGCAAGAGAATGTAAATCCAATGCGTTTTATTCCTCGAAGAAGGTTGAATTTACTGACGAGGGTCAATCAGAGCTGTTCAAGTCAAATGGGCGAACAACAGTGTGGAGAAAAAAAGAATTGTGAACTTAGAGAAATATAACAGCCTCAGTTCAACATGGAGGAGATGCAGTACTTATCTGGGGCTGCATGGGCGTAATTGGTGTTGGGAGAGTGTGTTTTAATGGTGGAATTATGGACCACAAGGTTTAAATGAACGTAGTAAAAACACATATAACCGAAACTGTGAACAAATGGGTCTTTCTGGGGATTATATTTTCACACACCGTAATGGTCCAAAACTTACAGCTCTAGATGCAAGACTATGACATTCTCCGTTGGATGGAGACACCACCGCAATCTCCAGACGTTTATCCAATACAGAATTTGTGGAATATATTCGACAAAAATATGAAGAATCGTCAGATATTCAATAGAAATTATCTAAAGAACGTTCTAGCAGAGGACTGGCGTAAAATTACATTGAACACAACAGAATCTCTAGAAAATTTCATGCCATGGAAAACGCTAGAGATTACAAAGAGGAAAGGAAGATCTACTAAGTACAACCATAACATTCTGTGGTCAGAATATCATTTTCAGTGTTGCAGACGAATACTTATATTGCGTTCTCAACTGTCTGTCTTTGTCTTTGAATATTTAATTATGTTTATGTCCTCTATATACAAAAGGCAATGTCCCGACTGACTCACTGACTATCTCACTGAGTCCTACCAAGGAGGAACAGCAGCTTCGCTACTTAGACTCCTGCCCCCATCGGACTTGATGTTCAGTCCGCGCTATAAGTGAATGAGTGACTCACTGAGTCATTGTCCCCCAGCCCAAACCTCTAAGGATAGAAACTTGAAATTTGCAGAGGGCACTGATCTTATGCTGTAGGCGTCGTTTAAGAACTGATTTTTCGAAATTCCATCCGTAAGGATCTGAAATAGGGGATGGAGGCTTTTTGAAAAATGTCGCTATAAAGGCGATGTTAAGGCTAGACCTACGAATATTGGTATTTGGTTTCTCGGTGAGAAACAAACAAATACGTGTTTCAACATTTTTGAGAATTTAACCCTATGAGAGTGAAATAGTGGTGTAAGCTTTTTTCCAAAATATACACGTCAAAATAGTTTTGCATCATCCCCGTTCCCAGAACCCTGAAGTTAGACGTTGACTGTGGAAATTATATCACAGATGCAGTCCCCATCACTGTTCAGAGATGTGACTATACCCGCCCAAGAATGTAAACAACCATGCAAGATCAGCACCTATTAGATGGAGGGGGTCCGACAACCGATCACTTCCAGCCATTCCACCAGAAGGAGGTACACGGCTCGTGTTGTCTGTAGTTCAAATGGCTCGGAGCAATATGGGACTTAACATCTGAGGCCATCAGTCCCCTAGAACTTAGAACTACTTAAACCTAACTAACCTAAGAACATCACATACATCCATGCCCGATGCAGGATTCGAACCTGCGACCGTAGCGGTCTCGCAGTTCCAGACTGTAGCGCCTAGAACAGCTCAGTCACACCGGCCGGGCTGTCTGTGGTTCAACCATGCATAGACAGTCAATACCGCGGTTCGATCGCGTCTGCATTGTTACTTTGTGCCAGGAAGGGCTCTCAACAAGGGAAGCGTCCAGCCGTCTCGGAGTAAACCAAGGCGATTTTGCTAAGACATGGAAGAGATTCAGAGAGACTGGAACTGTCGATGACATGGCGCGCTCAGGCCGCCCAAGGGCTACTAATGCAGTGGATGACCGATACCTTCGGATTATGGAACCCTAACAGCGACGCCACCATATTGAATAATGCTTTTCGTGCAGCCACAGGACGTCGTGTTACGACTCAAACTATGCGCAAAAGGGTGCATGATGCGCAACTTCACTCCCGACCTCCATGGCGAGGTCCATCTTTGCAATCACGACATAATGCATCGCCGTACAGATGGGCCCAACAACACGCCGAATGGACCGCTCAGGATTGTCATCACGTTCTCTTCACCGATGAGTGTCGCATATGCCTCCAACCAGACAATCGTCGGAGACGTTTTTGGAGGCAACCCGGTCAGGCTGAACGCCTTAGACACACTGTCCAGCGAGTGCAGCTAGGTAGGGGTTTCCTGCTGCTTTGCGGTGGCATTATGTGGGGTCAGACGTGCGCCGCTGGTGGTCATGGAAGGCGCGGTGACGGCTGTACGATAAGTGATCACCATCCTCCGACCGATAGTGTAACCATATCGGCAGCATATGGGCGAGGCGTTCGTCTTCATGGGCTCCCCCATCGTGCACATCTTGTGAATGACCTCCTTCAGGATAACGACATCGCTCGACCAGCGTGGCCAGCATGTTCTCCAGACATGAACCCTATCGAACATGCCTGGGATAGATTGGAAACGGCTGTTTACAGACGACGTGACCCACGAGCCACTCTGAAGGATCTACGCCGAATCGCCGTTCAGGAATGTAACGATCTGGACCAACAGTGCCTTCATGAACTTGTGGATAGTATGCCACGACGAATACAGGGAAGCATCAATGTAAGAGAGGGTGGTACTGGGTATTAGGGGGACCGGTGTGTACAGCAATCCGGACTCTGGACCACCTGGTCTCGCTGTATGGTGGTACAACACGCAACGTGTGGTTTTCATGAGCAATAAAATTGGCGGAAATGATGTTTATGTTGATCTCTATTCCAATTTTCTGTACAGGTTCGTGAAATCTTGGAACCGAGGTGATTCAAAACTTTTTTTGATGTGTCTATCACTATTAAGGAACTACTAAAATATTTTAAGGCTATATCTATGAACACTGGTATTTGACTTCTCGGTTACAAATAAAAAGGAAACGTGTTTCGCTGTTTTTGGGAACTGAACCGCTAAAGGATTGATGGGGAGGAGATTTTTTTATGAAAATACTGTATTATGTAAGCATTTTAAAGCTGTATCTACGAAAATTTAAATTCCGCTTCCTAGTTAGAAATAAAAAATACATGTTTTATTATTTTTGGAAATTTAATGCCCATATGGGTGAAACGGGGGATGAAAGGTCATACGGAAATATTTTATTGTGGAAGCATTTTTGAAGATAAATCGATGAAAATTCATATTTGGCTTCTCTGCAAGAATTAAAGAATGCACACGTCTAACAACTGCGCCAGACACTGGTCTTCCATAGGCGTTGCCGACCGTAGCGCCGTATTCTGCCCGTTTGCATATCTACACTAATGGCCTTTAAAATTGCTACACTAAGAAGAAATGTAGATGATAAACGGGCCTTGGACAAATATATTATACTAGAACTGACATGTGATTACATTTTCACGCAATGTGGGTGCACAGATTCTGAGAAATCAGTACCCAGAACAACCAACTGTGGCAGTAATAACGGCCTTGTAACGCTTGGGCATTGAGTCAAACAGAGCTTGGATGGCGTGTACAGGCACAGCTGCCCATGAAGCTTCAACACGATACCACGGTTCATCAAGATTAGTGACTGGCGTATTGTGACGAGCCAGCTGCTCGGCCAACATTGACCAGACGTTTTCAGTTGGTGAGACATCTGGAGAATGCTTTGGCCAGGGCAGCAGTCGAACATTTTTTGTATCCAGATAGGTCCGTACAGGTAGGGTTTCGAAGGGATCGAATGAAGGGTAGAGCCACGTCAATGCGAACAAGAGGTGACCCAGACGTGTAATCAATGGCCCCCCATACCATCACCCCGAGTGATACGCCAGTGTGGCGATGACGAATACACGCTTCCAATGTGCGTTCACCGCGATGTCGCCAAACACGGATGCGACCATTATGATACTGTAAACAGGACCTGGATTCATCCGAAAAATTGACGTTTTGCCATTCGTGCACCCAAGTTCGTCGTTGAGTGCACCATCGCAGCCGCTCCTGTCTGTGATGCAGCGTCAAGGGTTACCGCAGCCAAGGTCTCCGAGCTGATAGTCCATGCTACTGCAAACGTCGTCGAACTGTTGATGCAGATGGTTGTTCTCTTGCAAACGTCCCTATCTGTTGACTCAGGGATCGAGACGTGGCTGTACGATCCGTTACAGCCATGCGGATAAGATGCCTGTCATCTCGACTGCTAGTGATAGGCCTTTTGGATCCAGCACGGCGTACGCCGCATTACTATCTTTGCCGCACGGAGGAGACATATGCAACTGGCCATTAAAATTGCTACACCAAGAAGAAATGCAGATGATAAACGGGTATTCGTTGGACAAATATATTATACTAGAACTCACATGTGATTACATTTTCACTCAATTTGGGTGCATAGATCCTGAGAAATCAGTACCCAGAACAACCACTTGTGGCCGTAATAACGGCCTTGATACGCCTGGGCATTGAGTCAACCAGAGCTTGAGTGGCGTGTACAGGTACAGCTGCCCATGCAGATTCAACACGATACCACAGTTCATCGAGAGTAGTGACTGGCGTATTGTGACGAGCCAGTTGCTCGGCCACCACTGACCAGACGTTTTCAGTTGGTGAGAAATCTGGAGAATGTGCTGTCCATGGCAGCGGTCGATCATTTTCTATATCGAGAGAGGCCGGTACAGGACCTGCAAGATGCGGTCGTGCATTATCCTGCTGAAATGTAGGGTTTCGCAGGGATCGAATGAAGGGTAGAGCCAAGGGTCGTGGCGATGACGAGTACACGCTTCCAATGTGCGTTCACCGCGATGTCGCCAAACACGGATGCGACCATGATTATGCTGTAAACAGAACCTGGTTTCATGCGAAAAAATGACGCTTTGCCATTCGTGCACCCAGGTCCGTCGTTGAGTACACCATCGGAAGCGCTCCTGTCTGTGATGCAGCGTCAAGGGTAACCGCTTCAGTGTACAATTTCCGTTCCGACTCACGTGCCCGCAACTCCAACAAAAATGGTTCAAATGGCTCTGAGCACTACGGGACTTAACATCTGTGGTCATCAGTCCCCTAGAACGTAGAACTACTTAAACCTAACTAACGTAAGGACATCACACACATCCATGCCAGAGGCAGGATTCGAACCTGCGACCGTAGCGGTCATGCGGTTCCAGACTGAAGCGCCTAGAACCGCTCGGCCACAGTGGCCGGCCAACTCCAACACGCAGCATTCAATGTCACCGTGGGCAGTGGTCATACCATACTGTTTCATGAGTGTACATCACTCATGTTTGCAGTGATGCGAGAATTCTACTGTAGCCGTTGTCTTCTTTCGGTGCAAAGGAGCATTTGGAAACGCGTTTCTGCTTTTATGCTTTTACTTTTCGACGCTGAGTCCCTGTTTCATTGGAATTCACAGCTCTCCTCTGCCGCAGGTAAGGGTACTGTCTTCTCTGAGCGTGGGCCTTCAGCCCTTTCCGTGGATCCCGGAGTTGGAGAATCGAGTCGCACCCTTGAGTTTCAGCAGTGGCGGAGGACGTAGTTGGCGGAGTGGTGGGTGGGGGGGGGGGGGAGGGAGGGTGTGCAGAGTGTGGGACATCCGTCTCATGTCGCGGCGGCCCATAATCTGCGAGTCCGGTCACACGCACCTCGCAATCATTTCTGCATTCCTGTGCCGGCGCGGCGGCCGCCCGCCATGCAAAGTGCGGACACGTAATTGAAGGCGCACTCCTTCTTCCGCCGTCGCCACGCCCCGCTCTGCTCGCTCTCCGCGCCTTTCTTTCCTTTCTTCCTGCGCAGTTGGCGCCGCTTTGAATAATGTCCCGTGTCGCCGGGCCCTGCAGCCGTTTAATTTAAAACCGATAGTTCTCTCGGTCGCTTCTTTCCTCTCGGCGCGGCGCACAGTGGATTTCCGATGCGCCGTGCGAGCGCGGGCGGCGCCTCCCACTTATTCAAAGGGCAATTTTTCTTCCCGGCCGGGAGCGCTACTTTATTGAGTTCTCGGCGAGCGCCCGAGGACACAAGTCGGGCGGCGATCCGGCCACGTGACCGGAATATACGGCCAAATCACTAGCCGATAATTTAACGGCTCCTCCGGCGCGCCCTGCCTTCCCACTCCATTAAGGGAGATCATTTCGGCATAAATCCTTACCTACTTCCGAGATCCGCAGGAGACCTTGTGATTAAACACTGCTTCCGATCAGAGATGATAGGCACACTTCTACGGCCACTGGATACTCTTCGGAATCTGTGTAATTCAACATGAAATTTTTCAGATTTTTTTTTTTTTCCTGTAACTTCTTGTGAACTTCCGTCTCTCCCCAATAACCGAACGGACCCGCTTCCAATTTCCAACCTTCGTATGCCACTACTCCTGTACTGAAATCCCACCAATCCTACCCCTTGTAATGGTGAAACGTCCCCTTCGAAAAATTACACATGACTGTGTTTAAACTCACACACAACATTTTTAGCGCAACGCAATCTGACTTTCAATAATCCCTACAAAAGAATGGCCCTGACTAACAATAACCTATACCTTTCATGAATCACTTACCTCACAAAAATCTTCGTTACTCGAACTACTGCAATACAGGGAGCGCCACTACTGCCAGGTAAATAAAAGATTCAAACTACTGAAGGCACTAACTACTGATAGGCATAGTTAGCAAATGAAAGATTTTGATAGAGAACAAACAATGTATTTACCTTGATAGTGTTCAAAAGTCATAATATATATAGCAGTTCATGACATCCATTGTTACAAATGTACTGTTTCTGATGGACAAACGTCCAGATCATCCGCTCTCAAAACTCCGCCATCTCACTTCCCCACATCCACCACTGCTGGCGGCTCACCTCCAAACTGCGCAACACTACGCGCTGTTAACAGCCAACAGCCCAACACTACAATAGCGAATATTACAACAATGCCACCCAGCCACAGACTGCACACAGCACAGCCAGTGATTTTCATACAGAGCGCTACGTGGCGTTACCAATATAAAAACCTAAACAGCCTACTTACAATGTACTTGAATTACGTAACCATTACGGCACCTCACATCAACCTGTCGATACCAGTAACATTCTACTGTGTTTCCATAAACTAGTTCATATTTCTGAAACAACATTCAGATTTGATTGCATTAATGTAGAGGTACTTTGATACATCGATATGTTTATGTTGCAA
Source organism: Schistocerca americana (assembly GCF_021461395.2). Classification (NCBI taxonomy): domain Eukaryota; kingdom Metazoa; phylum Arthropoda; class Insecta; order Orthoptera; family Acrididae; genus Schistocerca; species Schistocerca americana. The sequence continues at coordinate 608,905,863 of NC_060123.1, read as the reverse complement.
TGATATTATTCTTATGTGTATTCTTTCCTTTGTCACTATGATCTTTGTCGTACTTGTAACTATCGACAGGGGATCTCAGGTTGATTCCGTATTTCTGGATTTCCGGAAAGCTTTTGACACCGTTCCTCACAAGCGACTTCTAATCAAGCTGCGGGCCTATGTGGTATCGTCTCAGTTGTGCGACTGGATTCGTGATTTCCTGTCAGGCAGGTCGCAGTTCGTAGTAATAGACGGCAAATCGTCGAGTAAAACTGAAGTGATATCAGGTGTTCCCCAGGGAAGCGTCCTGGGACCTCTGCTGTTCTATATAAATGACCTGGGTGACAATCTGAGCAGTTCTCTTAGGTTGTTCGCAGATGATGCTGTAATTTACCGTCTAGTAAGGTCATCCGAAGACCAGTATCAGTTGCAAAGCGATTTAGAAAAGATTGCTGTATGGTGTGGCAGGTGGCAGTTGACGCTAAATAACGAAAAGTGTGAGGTGATCCACATGAGTTCCAAAAGAAATCCGTTGGAATTCGACTACTCGATAAATAGTACAATTCTCAAGGCTGTCAATTCAACTAAGTACCTGATCACGAACAACTTCAGTTGGAAAGACCACATAGATAATATTGTGGGGAAGGCGAGCCAAAGGTTGCGTTTCATTGGCAGGACACTTAAAAGATGCAACAAGTCCACTAAAGAGACAGCTTTCACTACACTCGTTCGCCCTCTGTTAGAATATTGCTGCGCGGTGTGGGATCCTTACCAGGTGAGATTGACGGAGGACATCGAAAGGGTGCAAAAAAGGACAGCTCGTTTTGTATTATCACGTAATAGGGGAGAGAGTGTGGCAGAGATGATACGCGAGTTGGGGTGGAAGTCATTAAAGCAAAGACGTATTTCGTCGCGGCGAAATTTCAGTCACCAACTTTCTCTTCCGAATGCGAAAATATTTTGTTGAGCCCAACCTACATAGGTAGGAATGATCATCAAAATAAAATAAGAGAAATCAGAGCTCGAACAGAAAGGTTTACGTGTTCGTTTTTCCCACGCGCTGTTCAGGAGTGGAATTGCAGAGAGATAGTATGATTGTGGTTCGATGAACCTTCTGCCAAGCACTTAAATGTGAATTGCAGAGTAGTCATGTAGATGTAGATGGTCGTCAAGTTGAAAAGACACGAATTGTAGTTAGTTTATAAAATGTGAACTTTAACAGTGAGGAAGATGTTTTCAAGTATGTTTTATATTGTGTAGTGATACTGCAACAAAAGTAATAAAAAAGAAGTGTAGCTTAAATTCGGAGTGCTGATTACTTTTTTACATCACCATTGCGCTAACTTTCAAAGGTTTAATCTCCAAGAATGGTTTATGAAACACATGTATAAAACTTTTGAATAACGCAGAATAACACCTAGGCCTTTTTGCATCCGAGCTTGGAATCATCACCACCTAGATTTTCGACGATTGAGCCATTAGTTCACAACGAGACCAGCGTGGGAAACACGAAAAGTTGAGTGCCTAGTTTATCCATTATTTCATTAAATGACTTTATTAACTGTGCTCTAATGACACCTGCCACATAACATAACTTTGTTGTTGCCCGAAAATGCAGTATTTCGCAGCGTGAGCAACACCACAATCATAATTAATTTTTGACCTTTGTTGTGGTAGGGTTGTTAGAACCTAAACTCGACTCACATCGTCTCCCTACGCAACTTCAAGCAACTCTGTCTCCCAGACGATAAAATCTGTCCTCATATTTATTCTTTCTATGACCTCTAAACTTTCCTTCCTTTCGTCACCATTATCGAGACGCTATCCCCTTCGACTGTGTCACCTTCGTCTTTATCTTTCCCTGTTCCTTTCCTCTTCACGTCAAGGTCCCGTGCATATCCCAGCACCCTCTTCCACTTCCGTCTCAAACCACTCGGCATCATCCCCACAACACAAACCATCCGTCCCATTTATTCACAAACAAATGCGTAGCCCTCTCTCTCCTAACACTACCCTTTCTCAGCGCAGGTCGCTCCAATGTCAGTGATTTTGCAATACTTCGGTTCACTATATTCCCTCTTAACACACCATGTTTTGATATAAAAATGGCTCTAAGCGCTATGGGACTTAACATCTGAGGTCATCAGTACCCTAGACTTAGAACTACTTAAACCTAGCTAACCTAAGGACATCACACACATCCATGCCCGAGGCAGGATTCGAAACTGTGACCGTAGCAGCAGCGAGGTTCCGGACTGAAGCGCCTAGAACAGCTCGTCCACAGCGGCCGGCTTTTGATATAAAATTAAGTAAAATTCAAGTTATGGTTGTTGTATCATCAATGAAAATCGTGCTTTTACGTGCTAAGTCACGTGTAAATATTTAACTTTTTAAAATTATAGTATCGTAATTTGTGTATTTTAAATCCATTTAGCTGAAGACAAGGATGTCTGTACCACAGATGGTCCACTCCCCGTCCGTATGGTATGAAATAACAAAGGAGCAAAAGTAACTGTAGGCTTGCGCGAGTATAAACTTACAAGACATAAATCAGCGTGAGACTGCTTGTAAACGTGATGCGACTGACACGTTAGATTATTCGTTTGAAATTTATATTTAGTCGATGAATAGTATCCCAGCTTATTTCACTCCTCTGTTTATTGCTTTTCCTGTCCAACTAGGAGGTGTCTTCAGCTACCTGAAACAAAAAAATCATCAGATGGTTCATAATTTCACTGTAAATATGTCTTATTTTGGAGTAGTTTGCAATATTTTACTTAAGCACCCATACACGTTTCGCCTTTTTACAAGATTCTTTAGCGTGCGTCCTGAAATATTGCACACGCTCTCTCTCTCTCTCTCTCTCTCTGTCTCACACACACACACACACACACACACACACACACACACACACAGAGAGAGAGAGAGAGAGAGAGAGAGAGAGAGAGAGAGAGAGAGAGAGATAAACATTCTCACACTCCAAACGTACAACAAAACATACGCAGTTCAAATCAGAAACTGTGAAAGATGGCAAGAGTTCCTAAAACGGGTGTCGGTCCAGACATGGAAGATGGTAGTTACAATCCTATACTTCGAAAACACGGTGACCACGAGAGAATCTGTAAGCTTTCACCCAGTTTTCCACGTGAGAGAAAGCTGCTTGATTTGCAAGTAATGAGTCAGACGCTGATCAATAAATACCTTTCCATTTTATTATAAAAATATTTATGATCTGTTTTGAATCTGTAACCTATATGTGAAAACCAAAAAGTCATGTAATATTTCAGGATGGCCACTGAAGATGCCTTGTAAAAAAGACGAAACGCTTATGGATACATATGTGAAATAAACAGCTAACGTGCAGCCTGCAAAAACACGTTTTCATTATAAACTACTGCAATTTATGTACAGCTGATATGGATATGGTCACCAAAAGATGCATGCCTTACTTTGTTTTTGGGTTTACTGCTTCTACGAGGGTCGGTCAAAAAGTAATGCCTCCCATTTTTTTTCTACTTAAAGAAATTAAGTTAAGTGAAAAATTTGAATTTGGCGCCATTCCTCAAACCTTCTTCTGCAATCCACTGCAGTAGTAACTTTCTGTGTCAACAGGTGGCAGCACAGCAGAAGTTTGTAAGATGGCCGACATCGATGTTCGTTTGAGACAGCGTTGTGTGATTGAATTCTTGAATGCAGAAGGTGAAACGCCCATACGCATTCATGAAAGACTGAAGAAGGTGTATGGTGTTGTGACAGTGGATGTCAGCACTGTTAGACGATGGGTTCGTCGTTGTAAGGAAGCTGAAGGGCAAACACCGTTGACCGACGAAAAGCGGAGTGGCAGGCCGGTGAGTGCAGTGACTCCACACAACATTCAGCAAGTTGATGACATCATTCGTGGTGACCGTCGGGTGACTGCAGATGAAGTGTGTCGCATTATTTCTCTTAGTAAAGGCAGTGTGATCACGATTATTAAACAATTGGGGTACTCAAAAGTTTGTGCACGGTGGGTTCCAAGAATGTTAACCGATCAGAATAAAGAGGCAAGGAAAACAATAGCCTCCCAACACTTGCAGCGCTTCCGTTTGGAGGGAGATGAGTTTCTGAAAAAAATTGTGACCGGGGACGAAACATGGGTGCATTTTTTTGAACCCGAATCAAAGAGACAGTCAATGGAGTGGCGTCACACAAGCTCGCCGAGGAAGAAAAAATTCAAAACTGTGCGATCGGCAGGGAAAGTTATGGCAACAGTTTTCTGGGATACAGAGGGTGTGATTCTGGTTGATTTTTTGGAGCAGGGATGCACAATAAATTCTGTTCAATACGTCACAACCCTCAACAAACTTAAAGCATGTCTTCAGCAAGTTCGCCCAACAAAATCAATGGCAGATGTTCTTCTTTTGCATGACAATGCAAGACCACACACCAGTCGTCACACCTCTGACGAGATTGTCAAAATTGGATGGGAAGTTTTGCCTCATCCCCCATACAGCCCTGACCTGGCACCATCAGACTTCCATCTGTTCGGGCCACTAAAAGAAGCTCATCGTGGGATTCATTTTGAAGATGAGGAGGCCGTCAAAACATCCGTGCGTCAATGGCTTAGGAAGCAGAGCTGTGATCTTTACCGTGCTGGGATACATGCCCTTGTTCAAAGATGGACCAAAACTGTAGAGATGGGCGGAGATTACATTGAAAAATGACAAAATGATCCTCAATGTTGTGGTTTTCAACCTATGTAATTGCATTTAAATTTCCTGACAATTAAACGTAGAAAAAAATAGGAGGCATTACTTTTTGACTGACCCTCGTATGTTACGTTAGTTTTAAAGTTGCCTTTTCATTCGTGAGTTTTATCTTTACCCACCATAATTTAATTTTAGGAGATCGCGGTATTGATCTTCGTAATACTTTGCTTTCCTCTGCTACACTCAGCTTCAATTGATCCAAATAAGCACTCTCTGCAAACTCCTTGCTTGTCCAATGTGACATCTGCGCGTCTTTGGGAGGTCGATTTGTCTATTAACCAACGAATAGCATTCGCGATTTGGAACATTCATTTCTCATTGTTCGAACACGGGTCCGCCATTGTTAATTTGTACCTCACCATGTTCTGTTCTTATACTAGTTGAGAAGAAGTGTTGGAAGGAAGAGTGGTTGTATCTGGCGTCTATCTGGTTTCCAGTTTCCAGAATGCTGAATAAATTGGATGAAGTCATTCCAGTTGTTGTCGTTGTGGAATTTAGGTGAAATGGTTAGGTTTCTTCGGAACTGCTTACTGAATTACTGCACAGTTGACTCGTGATTACCAGTGGTGTGCATGTTCCGCTTTTAACCCGCCCATGCTTGCACGGTGGCCAGGCGGGCAGGCCGCCGCGCGTTGTCAACAGAACGGGCAGGCTGCTTCACTCCCAGCCAAGCCAAGCAGAACCCAACCCGGGCAGGCTGCGGGAAACTTGCTTGCTGCCCATATTACTGCTGAGCTGCGCTACGCAGCCGTTTAGTCTGCGCGCGTCATTGTCGCATTATGAACGTTAATTAAAAGTTTTTGTTTTACTGAGCACCAAAAGACAAACCCCAACATGGTCAAAAAATATTGGGTTTTATTTGTACATTCTTCCCTTACGCGTATATTTCGGGCTTATTATCTATATAAATAAAAATGATTTGCCAAATGTGTTGATAAGCGTAAAACTCGAGAACGGCTGGACGAATTCGGCAAATTTTTTTTTGCTGTTTTCGTAATTCTAAGGACAAGGTTTTTATGATATAAAATTTTTGGGAAATCGACCGAAAAATTGGAAAATTTGAGAAAAACTGTAAGTGCGTTTTCATTGTGTCCGTGTGTTTGTATTGCATACAATCTTCATGAAATTTTGCACACTATACCTTGAAAGCAAGAGGAAGGTCACAGTCTACATAAAATTTCGTAGGGTGCATGGCAGAGGTTACTTTACCTAACGGAATTCGACGAATTGTACGTTTTTATTCCGATCTTGATGAAATTTGGCACACTTGATATTCAAAGCAGGAAAAACGCGCTGTCTGCTTAAAATTCTGAATGGTACGTGGCGGAGGGTGCTTTAATTACACACTTCTACACCAACCTACAGTTTTATTCCGATCTTGAAGAAATTTTGCACACTTGACCATCAAGAGGAACATCACTGTATACATAATATTTCGGACAGTGCAGTGAATAGAGTACCTTACAAAAGATTTTGACATCATTTGCGGGTTACCATGAATTCCTTCTCCCTCTATACTGCTAAATGGTCGCAGGTCCTTAGCACACATTTCGACGCACTTTTCGGCCACTAAATCTTTGTCCTCTTTCAAGATATTTACGGAGTGAGGGAACTGCTTGTCAAATTTGCACACATGTCGTAACATACTCGAGGTTCCCGAATAAGTACTTAAGAGCTTTTTACATAGTTTGCATTGAAACACACCTACCGATTTATTTGAAGCGGCCTCATAAACACACGAAAACGTTTCCCATGCGGCACTTGTGCTCTGTTTCGTTACCAGCATGTATTCGCCAGTTGTCAATTTTATTTCAGTCTCACTAAAGGTCGACCTATTCATTGTGCTGCCCCCACCGTTGCGATAAATGAACTGCGGGCTAACTACCTGGCTACTCTAGTCACGGCAGTTTGACAGCGCTACCTGTCGTCAGGCGCAGCAAGCTGAGCGGGTCCCGTGAAGCTTGGCAGGCCTGCGGGAACCCAGGTAGCCCGGGCTTGCGGGAGCCCAAGTCGGCCGCATTACCCACTATGCCTCAGTACACGCGCACTCATGTGTTTGCGTCGCCGCAGGCTGACCTGCATGAATGGTTGCAGAGGAGCTAGGGGCAAGCAAGCTGCAAGGAGAATTTGTACACCTCTAGTGATTACTCCGTATTCAAATTTGCGGGAGTTCTTTACCGCACCGCAAAATGGAAAGTCGCAGGTTGCTCGCTTTTGACTAAATGGAAGCCGATTATGGTGAAAAATGTTGTAGTTCCAATCCGTCGTGGTGGAGAATCAAAATTGTCACAATCTCTTCCATTATAGAAGAGTGGTGCCTTTTATTAAACTTTGTGAACTGAGAAGTTAGTGTTATGGTTGCTCACTGTGAAATTAACACGTGTTATATTGCTTTGAGGCTTGTACATCAGTTTCATCTTTTGACAACAAGACACAGGCTGTGAAAAAGAGTGCTGAACATTTTGAGGCACGGTAGCAACCAACAAAACAAGAAAAAAAGTCCAGTAAACACGGGCTCCAAAATGCACACCTTTTAGAGCTATGAGCACTTGTTCAATAGAAAAGGTGCGTTTAACAGAATCAAAGATGAACAAGTGTTCATAAAATTTCGGGCGTGCGGCAACATAAATTCAGCTTCTTCTTCTAATATTCCGGCTGAATACCGTCCATTCATCTTCGAGTGAGCCGAGGTAACTAACACTCTAGCACTTGCTCCGTCCTTTTAAACCCGAGGACCGAACCACTGCGTGTGCGGCCAAAGAAACAAAAGACGCCTTTTGTATCTGCTGGGGCGTTTGTCACCTCGGCTCACTCTGAAGATGGCTGGACGGTAATCAGCCGAAATAGTAGAAGAAGAAGCTGGATTTTGCCACTGCATGCCTGAAATTTTATCGAACAGTCTTTGCGCCGCGGAAACATAAAGATGCACAATAAGTGTTCGTAAGTCTTAAAGTATGCATTTTAGAGTCCATGTTAACTGGACTTTTTCTTTTTTCTTTTGATAGTTACTACCACCTCTCAAAATATTCTACATATTTTTATCCTCCATTGTATGTATTGATGAACATGTTTCTAAATTACCCGGCATGATGATACGCCGTCAATATTATTTTAACTTGTTTATTCTAATCACGGCCCATGACTATTCTTGTGTGTCAGAGGCCACTCAATGTATTAATTTTGCAACTACACAGCATGAGAAATGAATTATCCGTGTAACTGGTTGTTGAGCTCCGTTGCTGTGAATTATATATTATTTTAAAGAATACCGAAAACAGTCAGTTTTTCATGAACTTTTATTTATGTCAGCACGCGTTTCGAACATTCACCCATCTTCATTTGCCAAAACACACATTTCAATCTGCAGTTAGTACATCGATAAAACATCGACTGTAGTTTGGCTGCTGCAGCTGGAGTGTGATAATAACAATTTTGTTTAGCTATTATACTTCGCGATTTTTGTGTTCACATTTCACTCGTGCGATGTGCAATTGTTGTACAAAAATATGGGAACAACACAAGCAATTGACGCTTGAACAAAAATGCAGATGTCAGCCAAACTTGCAAGTTGTGCTGTTGTATTTGACCACGAACTGGACCGGTGCAATGTCCTCAATTTGTTGCAAGTGTCAATCGCGGTGAGAACAGAGTACCGTGTAGTTGTGAGTGCGTTATGTCGGAGCTAAGTGAATTCGAAGGTGAGAAATTTGTTGGTGTTCGTTGATGGGTCCTTCCGTTACCAAGGCAGCAGAATTGTATGGTGCTTCAAGAGACACCGTATCGAATAATTGTACCACATACCACATCCATGTCACAAAGACAGCGAGTGCTGAGTGACTGTGACGGACGGTGATCGAAGAGGACTGTGATGAGAAATAGGAGAACGCCAACTGCAAAAGTCACAGCAGAACTGAAGTCACACCCGCGGTACTGCCAGCGCCTAAACAGCACGAAGGCAAACCGATATGCAGGGAATTGCAGGGCGATATGGTATTCCAGAATCACACATCAGGTATGCGTGCACGCTACACAGAAAACGTGGTGCCGAAGCCGTAGAACCTGGACTATGGAACAGTGGAAGAACGTCATTTGTTCGGAAGAGATTTATGTATGGCGCACTCTCCGCGACTTCGTTATAAGTGCGAAACATGGCGGTGATTCCGTTATGGTTCCAGCAGCCATATCGTGGTATTCCACGGGCCCCAGGAGTGTTCTGCGTCGTATTACCGCCAAGGATTATGTGACCGCTTTGGCCGGTAACGTGCGTCCCTTGGTTGTTACCCAATGGCGGTGCTGTGTTCGAAGACGACAGGGTCACCCTTCACACAGCTCGCATTGTCAAAAATGGTTCAAATGGCTCTGAGCACTATGTTACTTAACAGCTGAGGTCATCAGTCCCCTAGAACTTAGAACTACTTAAACCTAACTAACCTAAGGACATCACACACATCTATGCCAGAGGCAGGATTCGAACCTGCGACCGTAGCAGCAGCGCGGTTCCGGACTGAAGCGCCTAGAACCGCTCGGCTACACCGGCCGGCTCGCACCGTCCAGGACTGGTTTTGGATATACAGGACATAAAATCCCGTTCGAGGCCTGCAATCATTTTTATGATAATAACTGGCAACCAGTGCTGTACAGTCGTGGACAAAACGAGCGAGGTAAACGGGTTTTAAGGGTTGGGAGCACAGATAGATGGTCAAGAAAGTGAGACTAGCAGGGTTCCATTTTTACCGATTTAGGTGACGAAATCTTAACAACGAAAACAGCTACGACAGTTACTAAAGATAAAGACCGCGTAAATAATTTCCCCTGTTGTTTATTGGAAATGTTCTAGTTGTAGTCGATACATCAGCATATTACTCGTAACTACGCTTTCGATCCAAATCACGTTTACATGAATGCAAATAAAATCCATTTGCCTATACACGTGGTAATTCAGATCCTAGTATTAATGCTACCACGTTTTAGAATTGCGAGCGTTGCCATTGCAAGCTAGCTTAAGAAACAGTCCGGCTAATGAACGTTTTATGGCTGTGGCGAGTCTAATGTAGAATTCGAAACATTGTAGAATACGTTTGGCAGCTATGTATCCGTTTATTTCCTGGGTGGTGCAGAATTATCCTACTAAATTTACTCGCTAATAACAGTATTTTGTTTTTTCGTTAAACATCCCAAATGAATCTCAGATAAGCGGTGGCATAAAGGTAGAAAATTCTTGTTTTTGAGTCCAGAAAGCTCTATGCAACAGAAAGTGCAGATCATTTTGCCATTTTCATTGAGAAATTTGCCGGCTTATTCATGTATGGGATAGTAATAGAGGGCTGTTTGCCTGGATTGTCTGCTAGCGTAGTGAAAGCTGTTTGCTACTGCAAGGGAGGTCTGGTTTGTTTTCGGTTCTAATCTCCATGGAGGCAGGTAGACTATCAGCAAAGCAATTTTAAGAAATTCGCGCCCCCCAATTCGTTTTATTGCTACCTTTATTCTGTTGTGGCAACCTGTGGATGTAAATATGAAGATCTTGTAGAATTTCATACTTGTTACTGCCTACTTTTTCCGCTTCTGTCAACAATTGAATTGACTTACGTGTGGCACTGAATGATTTTTAACTGAATTTCGTTATGAATTTCCACGCATTGCTTAGTTTGCACACTTTCATGATAGGTCAGGAAAGGTAATCCAGTATGACTGGTCTGAACGTTGACACAGATCGTTTCGCAGCCGAATGTGCATAATATTTTGCTAATTCGTAACGATCTGGGGTATTTTGTCTCACTAAAACAGTTATGTTATATCGATAAGCTGAAATTCATCTTTATTAGTATAGTTCATACTAATTATAGTTTCTTCTTTCATTTGTATCTTATATTTATGTGTTGTGTTTAACACAATAATCAGCATTAATATAGTCTTAGACATGATTGAAAACAGTCTGACAAAGTTCGGATAGTTTGTCAATTTCACACCTGTGCATAGTATGTTGGTAGCACTTCGTCGCCTTGCCTGTTATGCTGTGTAGCAGACTTTGAAGCTGTGCAGATCAGCATAAGGAAAAGGGGAGGGGTCTCGCTCGTTTTGTCCACGGCTGTACAATCGCAATAAAGTCATGAGATGTTCAACTGACTCTTTTATTAGAACATGTTACGCGTTTCGGGATCACACCCATCTTCAGACATCTGTTACCAAAAAAGCACAAAACGTAAGTGAACAGCACACTCCACACGTCTCAACGTTACAGAAATGAAATCGGATCACGTGAGTTACATACCAAAAACTTCAACTCCTTCCTAATCAACCAGCAGTACACCCTTGACAACTCAAAGAAAGTGTCTAATAACAAATGACTATAACTGCGATACAAGCAGTCTTGAGGCAGAGCGTATACTGACGCTAAACGAGTCAAGTAGCAGCGAAGCGCCCTCGGTTTATAATCGTACGAGAATCACTTTATCGTTTGTGTATTGCACAACAGCAGTGCGGTATTCGGCATGTTGCCGTCTAAGATCTCTGTTTTTATCGGAAAATGGTGTCTATGGTCAAAGTTACTTTTTACTCACGGGTTCTGAAAGCACTATTTCTACTTTAAGCTTTAGTATGTCTAAAAAATTGAAATCGCTTATCATGAATGTACTATTACGTAGTGTTAAATAATAAATGTGGTAGCGACTTGGCTATTTAAACCATATTCAGTATTTAAAAAAATATAGTGCAACTTGTTGAGGGTTGGCAGGAGAGCCAACACCGTTACTAGAGGAAGCCGAAAGGCACGCGTTTTAGCTCACGCAGGCTGGCGTGAGGTCTGGAACAGGACAAGGAAATTAGAATTTAGAAAAAACGGACGTAGCTGGTGGAATACTTAACTTTAATCCATTAATGGTGAACGTCGGTCTTGACGGTACATTATTACAGTATGAATAGTAACTGGTAATGGCGCCTTGCTAGGTCGTAGCAAATGACGTAGCTGAAGGCTATGCTAACTATCTTCTCGGCAAATGAGAGCGTATTTTGTCAGTGAACCATCGCGAGCAAAGTCGGTTGTACAACTTGGGCGAGTGCTAGGAAGTCTCTCTAAACCTGCCGTGTGGCGGCGCTCGGTCTGCAATCACTGATAGTGGCGACACGCGGGTCCGACGTATACTAACGGACCGCGGCCGATTTAAAGGCTACCACCCAGCAAGTGTGGTGTCTGGCGGTGACACCACACAACTAATATAAAATAATTAATATTGCACTTCTTACTCACGGTCTGCGCAGCATTTACAAAAAATGAAAGCAAAAGAGCTAACTTATATGATGGTGACCTACTACATACAACAGATGGGCTCACGTTGATATAACAACTGAAATATATCACCTTTTATTTGTTATTAGTATTATGTTTTCTAACGACTGTACTTAGTGTGTGGTTTACAAGTAAGTTATGGAACTCCCTTGGAAAAATTGTGTTGGGTAACCCCGTCCGGTCATTAGGGTGTCATTTGGATACGCACATTTCCGAGATGAAATTTTAATTTCGTCAAGTAAGTTATCTCGTTTTCCTTTATTGGCCAGGTGGAGTATTTGTAAGTTGCGAGCAATATGTGTCACTTGATGCTCATCTTCAGCTACGTTTTACTGTAAGTTTTTGGGAACACACGGACGCTCTTCATTTAAACAATTTAAGCAAGTCCACATTTGCCATACACGTAGCTGAAGATGAACATCAAGCGCAGACGTAGTTTACAACTTACAAATACTCCACCCCGTCAACAAAGAAAAAGAATCCCGCCATTAGATTAAAAATCAAAGTTTCTTTTGGAAATCATTCTCACATACAGAAATGAGCATCATTTACTCAATTTTAGCTAGAAGACGACGCCTTGTTCAGTGCATCTGTGAACTCGTAAATGAAAGCAGATGTAACAGGCAGAGTTAAAGATTACATAAATGTCATATGTAACTGAATTTGAAGACCTATAAATTTATCGATACGTCTTTTCAGAGTGAACGGATAGTATTTGTCGTGTCAGACCACTCAGTGCCATAAAGAATTCATATACAAGTCGTATTCACTTCTAAAAATTACTTTCCACTGAAATGAAACACAGCATGTAACTATTACGATTGTAATGCCAGGCGTATTGCACAGCAAAGGTTGGGAGCGAGAAAAGCAACATATTAGCAACTCGAATTTCAGCGATTTATACCGATTCAGTACCAGTGGGATGAGAAGCCAAGGAAAGGTGGGCGCCCTGTACTCGGATAGAGGATACGAACTGTGCTGGCACAAAGACTAAAAATTATTACTTAATAATACGTAAGTAGAAATAACAGATTTACTCGCCATTTCATTTCATTTATAAGGTAACTATGATTTAAAAGGGAAATTGTGTTGTAGACTACCTCTGAAACCATTAAAACAATCATTAGAAATTCTTATAAAATGTACACAATTATTTCTTATGATATGTGCGTGGAAAGTATCAGTTTTAGACACAAAGGTAACACGCTCGACTTGTCGAACAATATCCGTACGAAGGAATACAGAGATAACTTGGCACAGGAATTTCGTAGGAGAATGTATAATTTGGAATATTCCGATTTTCCAGTTAATGCAAGATCTATAACATTGATGCTCCTCCTACATACACTGACATAGGCAAACTGGGTAAAGAGGAGTTTTCGATACGATTCGTCGGCTTTGGCTAGTGATGTAAGAAATATGCGGAAAACGTCGTAAATATTATGACGAATGTGACATCTTATCAATGTGGATTTCTTCACCATAATAAAGAGCAACAGTAGCAACAAAATTAAAAATGTCGTGAAACAAACACTTCGAATTACTAATATTGTAATGAAAGGAATAGTCTTTAGAAAAAAAAAAGAAATCGAGTGGGACCTATTGTAAAAACGCACTCTAACACTACAATGGACGTCAGAACGTACAATATGAAGGGGAAACACAGATGCTGGTATAAATGGAAACTTTTCGACAGTACACTACATCACGTATACGTCAAAGGTCATTTCATTACGAATTTAAAATACTGTAGATGATTTGTTGGACACTAATGGGAATCATAACTGACAACTACAATTACTTGTAGCTGTCGAAAAGGACAGAAACTACCAGAGTAAGAAACACATATTAATTTTCTCAAAATACAGCCCATATAAGTGAAAAATCATGCTACTAAAGAGGCCAAAACTATAATATAGGAAAAAATTAACTAGAAACGCACTAACAGCCCCAGCTACTTTTTCAATGTGTGCTATTGTTATAACGGCTCCCATGGTTCCCGGAAATAATATTGGCTTCTCGAATAAACGTACCTTATATTATACTGGGAAACAGCGAAATATTTCTAATAAATAATTCCTCGAAAATCGCGACATATTCGGAACTAAGCTAAATAAGCATCACAACGAACAAACTGATAACTTTAAATCAATATAATCTTATTAGTCAATGATAATACTCTTTCGTAGACAGTATCAGCTGCAGTTTTCTACTGTTAAGTCGTGATTGAACCACATAATCCAAATATTCTGCGAAGTCGTAAATATTAGTAGGTTACTGCAAAGAGGAACATATATCTGGACATGCGATACAAATCAACCAGGCTTCGTACATTCGTGTTGGCATTCGTTTTCTTCGACACCTCAACGAAATCTGCACATTACACTTAACACAGATCTCGTCCTACACTATGCGTGAATCTCTTAATACCTGTAGTTTTCTTGGCTTTCAAGATAAAACTGCTGGATTATAACTTAACCTAGTCCTCAGTGTACGCTAGACACCAGTCTCTCACCACAGGAAGTTTTCCACTGGCACATTCGTTGGCCAGCTCACAACCAAACTAACATAGACCTCGGGCTACGCTACAGATCAGTGTGTCGCCACAGGCACCTTTTTCACTAAAAGAATCGATGGCTTTGCCAACTCAAAATCAAATCGTCACATTCCATCCTAACCTAGACCTCCGGCTAAACCAATACATTAACTTGACACTAAGGTGTTCAATTGAATTACGAGGTAACGACTTTCTCGGAAATTCGGAGCTTCTTCCATAATTTCAATAAAAACATCTCTCTTTCCACTCCATCGCCTCCTCGGCTTATACGCAATTGCTAACTACAAATTCGCTTACACCAATATCAAATAACTGCCAACATCAGCACACAATGCAAGGACCATCATTCAGCAAGTCACTGTTAGACCAAATCAGTGTAGAAATTAAAATTATAGTAATAGGGTTACGCTCTAGTACTTACCAATAGCAGATTAGTATTCCCAATAGGTTGACGTCCAAGAAATCAAGGCTACCTGTGAAACAATTAAAAAAATCCTAACACTTCAAAACCAAACATGAAACAAAATTAACGCAACAAAAATAATTGCAAAAATTAAAAACAACAAAAATGCGTCACCATTCCAAAACATAAACTTAACTTTCTTTCTTTGACACGTACATCCACCCCGCCCTAACAGAAAAACCTCAAAGAAGCACAGAGTTTTTAGCATATTCTTCCTCCAGACATACTCATCTGATTGACTTACTGAAATTCTCCGTTTTCCCCGCCCAATAGTATTTCTAATCACCTCTCAGTATCCATCAATTATGTTTTTACATACCCCTGGTTTTTGTTCCTAAATTCAACGCAATGATTCACAACCAAATGCATGTACCCAACCTCGTCTAACCCCTTATAACTAGCCCACCCATCTGACATTATAACTCATCCATCTGCTATACAGCTTTGACTAACTGAAACATAGTGCAAGCTTTCCTATCTTTAAGTCCCTTAAAAATCATGTCTGGAGAAGAGCGATTTCCTGAAAAAACTTCCGTTCAAACCCATTTTCCACCAACATCACGCCCTCTCTCAACTTTTCTTTGCAAATTTGGATTCAACAGTTACTATAGTAGGGGGTCCACCAATTTTGGCTAACATTCGCTTCACACTTACCCCATACGCGACGTCATTTTCACGTCCCATGCAATATCGACGACAACATGATCGGTTATCAACTTTGTAACAAGAAAGAATGTGAACGTTATTCTTCCTCGATTCACTCGCAGCAATTTCAGCTGTCCTCTTAGCTTCTTGCCTAAACACGCACACGGAAATGGCCACATATTCGGATGCAAAGAGCCAAAAATTTGTGAAAAGATAGAATACGAATTTTATTGAATCTCGTTTTAGTCACAGCATTTAAAAGTGGACTCACAGGATCCCGCCTGACCAGAAATTCGGAAATCGTCGAATATTTATAAATAAAAAGCGAAATATTTGTGAGAAAGAAGAATATGAATGTTATTTCTCCCCGATTCACTCACAACAATTTAAGCTGCCCTCTTAGATTCCTACCTAACCGCACACTGAGAAATCACCACATATTCGTAAACAACCTGCGAAGTATTTGTGACAATGAACAATATGAACATAATTGCGTCTCTTTGCACTTGCTTAACCATAGACTCGGAAGTAGCTAAATATTCGTTTGACCCTGTCTTCTCTAATCAGACGGAAACCCAAATAATGTAGAATGTCACAGAACATACTTGTATTACAATCCTCAGAAAGTTTCAGAACGTGTTAACAACGCTGACATAAAAAGTGAAATATTTGCTTGTGGCGTTATACGAACCTACAACTTTCGACTCCAGAAACCACGACTTCATTCGTTACGCTAACAGTTACTCGTGTGGTATTTTTTTTTATGTCTTGGTTATAACACTACCTCTTGGACACTGATGTCATTGATTCGGTATTAACCGACATTTAACGATTATGGCAAAGTGTTTGTGATAAATTTTCAGTGCTCCGTTACCTTGAAACGGTATACCGCAAATTATAATACAAGCATGTGTCATGCTTAATTTGTAAATTATTGTCGGTAGGAACACACTCCTGAAAGAGCACTCTTATACTAAACGTCGATAAATCATTATGTGACGGTTAAATATAGCATTAATTATAATAAATCATTCCAAAAACGACGTGTTTTTATAAATCTTCGATATTTGTGTCTTTAGTCTTGTGAGAGGCCCGTATAGAACGCTAACTAAAGTCGATAGCGGTCGTCGATATTACATGTGACGTCAATATGACATCACGATGTGATAGGTGTTGTGAAACGAATGTCACCCACAAATTTTTTCCATTTCTTAACAAAATCCGAACAAACTTCGCGGCAAACGAATAACAGTCTAAAAAAGTCTTAAGGTCTGTCTCTGTCTCATTAGCAGCAAGCCAAACGCGAGATCTTAAACAAAAAAGTAAGAAAGTAATAAAATACTTTTCATAGGAAGTCTTGATTTCTCAAACCACGTCCCTCTACGAATAGACCATCTCACTCGATCTTTTGAACAGCACCAGATATACAAATCGCTCGTGCGTTTCTTCGAAACCTTGGACGACGTAATGTCGTTGACACAAACACAAAACTTACAATAATAGGCAATTAAATTTTATTGTTTGACAAAACTAATGATTTTCTGATGTTTGTTGGTGACTTACCTTCCGAGTGCTATCGTTGCCCCATGTTCTCACTGGATCTTCTCAAGATTTTTCTGAGTGAGGACGCATACCTCCATGTTGCTCGTCAATCGTCTCGTTGCAGACTATTGCTAAGCAACGGCCTGGGTCGTTACAGAGACCTCTGCATTGTTGAAATCTGCGTCACGTCGGTAATTGTGGTGGTTCACTCTAAGAAAATAGGTAGAAAGTAATCACCGCACAACTAATGAAACTATCCGGTGATAATATCAGAGGCGCAACTAGTCTGGGATGTCTGGGGCAATGCCCTCAAGGATAAGGAGCCCTAGGAAGGGGAAACGATAGGACAAAAGTAACGGCACATTTAACTGAGAAGGAAAAGTGACAAAAATTAGTAAAATCAGTCAAGAGAAGTCTCTCGCAGAAATAATGAGCGACTGGTTTGGTAATCATACTGACTTACAGATATGCGAATTGTTTACCTGCATTGCCCAGGTGGAAGAGACAGAGTGACAGTTATTGAACTATATGAAAAAAACGCAAATTAGTTACAAACTACGGCGCATCACACTTAATTCAACACGTACTCGTCACTACAGGTTTTCGGATTTAGGTTATGACGTGTTCGAAATGCCTGCCATCATTTGCGATGATGTGGCGCAGGCAAATAGCGAAATTCTGCGTGGCGTCCTGAATGGCTCTTTTCAGCTCAGCAATGGTTTTGGTGTTATTACTGTACACCTCGTATTTAAATAGCCCCACAAAAAGGAGTCGCATGTGATGAAATCCGGAGAACATGGCGGCCAATTGGAGCCCATGTCAGTGGCCTCTGGGCGCCACAGAGCCACAATGCGGTCTCTAAAGTGCTGCTCCAGAACATCAAACACTCTCCTACCTCCATGGGGTCGAACTGCGTCTTGCATGAGCTACATTAGTGTCACTTTGGACAATGGGGATGAACTCATCTGCCAGAACCTTCACGCACCATTCGGTACTCACAGTGCCATCAAAGAACATAGCACCGATCAATCAGTGACTGGACATTGCACACCTCACAGTCAGCCGTTGAGGGTGAAGCGACTTCTCGATCGCCAAATGTGGATTCTCAGTCCCCCAAACGAGCCAGTCTTGCTTATTGACGATCCCATCCAAAAGAAAGTGGGCTTGGTCGCTAAACCAAACCATGCATTCGATACTAATTCTGATCATGCCCTACGGGCAATCGTGCAGTTTGAACGTTCTAATGCCAACCGTTCAGAAGATATGACGATTTTATTTCACAAAGTCAAATCTTCATTAGGACTCCAACATCAGTTAATTGAATCTATAGAACGAAAGGGATTAGTTGAAAGCAAATGTTTCCGGGGGAATCGTCCTTCAGAAGTAATGTATACAGTGGCGTGCAAAAAAGAATCAACTCATAAATCATATTTAGTGCTCAAAGGCACTGTAGTGGTGAAGAGCCTAATCACGAAACAGCCCTGCCTTTCTATACAGTGGAAAGTATAGCCAAATTTTTTTACTACCCTCGGTGATAGGCTTCACAAAATTCTTCTGTGAGTGCTTCCAAGCTAACGCTAAAGGCACCATACCCTACGTATTGACTTGTAAGACAAGAAACAATTTATAGACTTAGAGTTTAACTGACGTGCATAAGAGAAAGAAACTTGACGAATGATGATTAGCAATAGCTCTTAAGAATCGAATCTCACACTTGTAAGGTTGAGTGTAAACACGAAAGAATAAATGTACCACCTAAGACCCTGCAGTATGAGAGTATGCACGTTGCAATAGCGTATGATTACTTAGTAACGACGCTGACTGAAGTGAAGGATGATTAGGATTTGACGCCCCGTCGACGACGATGTCATTAGAAACGAACTCAAGCCAGTTTACGGAAAGGAAATCGGCCTTGTTTTTTGCAAAAGGAGCCATCCCAGCATTTGCCTCAAGTGATGTGGGGGAAACCACGGAAAACCTCAATGTGGATGTGCGGACGAGGATATGAACATCACTCCTCGTGAATGTGAGTGCACTGCGTTATCACTACGCGACCTCGCTCGGTTGCCGTCATAAATAGCTAGCAGAAAGGATCATACGACAGAATACGTGCTGAAACTTTCAACATGTCCGAAATGGTGGCCATCGAGTGTAAACTGCCAGTAAACATATTAAAGAATCTGCTCAACTAGCTTTGCGAGGATGAGAGACTGACAGAGCCTGTAACTGGACACTTATTTATTCATTAATTGACAACACTTATTCACAATTAAGTACCTAGTTTTAGGGAATGATGTGTAGAGTCTTGTACCGCAAGGAAGCAATGGAGAGGATGTTGTTATGGGTGGCCGGTATCCTCGTGCTACAACGCAAATGCACACCTGGATTGATAAGATTCTTTATCTATATGAAAATTTACATAACTTGAATAGAGTCCATGTGTTGTGGTACAAGCTCATCAGTAATAGTCCTCTTGCAGACTGATGTAACGTCTCACTGCTAATGAAGTACAATTCTGGTTGAGATCAACTAGTCCTGCTATAGTCACAATCTGGTTGCTATGAACTGTCGTAGCCTGTGGCCAGCTAAACCCGCTCTCCAAGTATACTGACAGACGCCAAACTGGAGTGTTAGTCAGTGAGGCCCTCCGGTCAGTGGCGGCTGCCTAAATACTTGCTGTCCAGAGCGCGTTCGCAGCCTGTTGCTCGTGGGTGTATCTCTGGCCTCTCTTGTGATAGGCACGTTTGATCCAACGCCTACTAATCGATCTTCATGCTTCATCTTTGCTGACCGGTGTACTGGCGACAGCTTATGCCAGGACATGAAGTATGTTACAGAAGCATACGTAGCTGTTACGACTGACAATTCGCAATTTTTCACAAACACAACTTTATTTATGTAAGTTTACAAGGTTGATGACTGAACAACAAAAGAAAGGTAACAATAACGATGCCAGTAAAAGTATCCTAATTGAGGCAAACAAAAGTTCACTTCTAATTTTCCACAAAGGCTCGTGGTAACACACACACACACACACACACTAGTAAAAATCCAATTCAGAGATGAAGGCGTAATCTTCAGTGCTCGAAGTCCAAGAGTTCGGCATCTCGAGTGAACTGAAATTGGGGGCTGGTTCTAGCCAGTAAATAGCTGTCTCCAGCCAATCAGGTTTTGGCGTAGTGATGCTTACAGCTGGCCGTGGCTCGAGCTCACCCTGCAGGAAGTAGTGCTCGGCATGTCTGTTTCCATTATCTTGTATGTAAATAACCCGTGTTTACCATGGTGCTTTTGGTACGCCTTGGACATAGACAACCCCGTCCTCTGTGGTGTAATATGGGTTGCCAGCCCTCACGGGCTATCTTGGCTCTCGCATGACAGTAGCAATACAAACTTTCTTTTAAGATCTTAAAAATTGATTACTTAAGTTTTCAAAGATATTACTAACGAGATTTATCTTGTTTTCTTTTTTCACCACAGGTAATGTTGTTAAGAAATATATTTAAAGCCGTCCTGATATATCTAACAGAACTTGGCTGTTTCAAAAGTTTATCTTTCCTTTTCCAATTCAAGTTAAAAAAATACTTACATTCTACAGTAAGTCATGAATGGTTATGCAGTTGGAAATCTTTCAGTAGTAGTAATGGGATACGAATGGTCACATTTGTTTGACTGGCGAAATAGTGTAACATAAATGCTGAAAACTCTTAAATGGGAACAGAACACTAAGCAAGACGCCGTATGTCTCTCAGAAATATATGCTTGAAATACTCCATTTTTCACAGTAGATGCCACGAACGTTCTTCAGCACCCTATGAATCTGTCCCGCAGAGATCGTGCAGACGAAATCATGAAAATAACTGCTCGCATAGAGGTGCGGAAGCATTCATTCTTCACACGCTCCATCCTCGCATGGAACAGGAACAGACATTAATGTATTGTTCAATAAGAATCATTGTGTGTCACACTGTTTACAGTGATTCGCAGAGTATACATGATAATGTAGGCACATAAGCTTATGTAGAAAGTGAAAGGGCGCGAAATACAGATTTATCTAAATTAATTGACCATTTTTCACATACAGTTTGACAATTATTGAACTATATGAAAAAAACGCAAATTAGTTACAAACTACGGCGTGCACACACTTTACTCAGCATGCAAACGTCAATACACATATTCGGATTTAGGTTATGACAAGTTCGATATGTCCGTCATCCTTGGCGATGATGTGGCGCAGACGAATAGCGAAAGTCTGCATGGCCTGCTGAAGTGTCGGAGCATCGATGCTGTCGATGACCTCCTGAATGACTGTTTTCAGCTCAGCAATGAACTGCTGTACGCCTTGTCTTTGTTTTAGCCACACAAAAAGGAGCCGGCTGTTTTCAGATCCGGAGAATATGGCAGCCAATCGAGGCCCAAGCCAGTGGCCTCTGAGTACTCCCGAGCCAGAATGTGGTCCCCAAAGTGCTCCTCCAGGATATCAAACACTCTCCTGCTTCGACGGGGTTCGAGCTCCGTCTTGCATGAACCACATATTGCAGAAATCAGTGTCACTTCGGATAATGGGGATGATTTCATCTTCCGAAAAGCTTCACGTACCGTTCGGTAGTCACCATGCCATCAAGGAATATCGCACTGATTATTCCACCACTGGACACTGCACACCATACAGCCCGCCTTGAGGATGAAGAGACTTCTCGATCGCGAAATGCGGATTCTCAATCCCCTAAATGCGGCAATTTTGCTTATTGGCGAACCCACCCAAATGAAAGTAGGCTTCGTTGCTAAACCAAACCGTACATGCGAAACTATTTCCCATAATGCCCTGCGGCCAACCGTGTTGTTTGAACGTCCTAAGGCAAACTATTCAGAAGCTATGACGATTTTATTTCATATAGTTAAGTAATTGTCATCCTGTATATCAATGAGGAAAAAGTCGTTTAAGTAGGACAAGTATTTAGATCACTAAGGGCATGCGTTTCGCTAGCAGTTTGCTTTTTTGAAAAGGATATTCAAATGTTTGTACTTCTGTCTTTTCTTGCAATACAGTATTAGATACTGTTTTATTTTTTTCGAAATTATATAGTTTTTAATTAATTAGTTTTTGCACGTTTGTTCTGAACGAAAGAAGTAGAGTCCCATGAGGAACAATTTTCTTTTGTATGCAATTAATCTGTACCTCGCGTAATGTGCAGTAGCAGGCCTGTAACACTCCCTTGGTGCTGTGACGTTTAAACGGTTCCTCCTGTAGGGAATGACATCCTGTGTTCTGGTTGTTAGGAAGTCTTCGATCCCGTCCCACAGCTGGTCTGATATTCCGTACGCTCGTGTTTTGTTCATTAGGCGGCAGTGCCAAACTATACCGAACGCCTTCCGAAAGTGAAGAACGAGCCAGCCATATTGGCGGCGGTATCCACTGCTTTCTGGGTGCGGTGGACGAATAGAGCAAACTGGGTTTCACACGACCAGTTGTTTTAGAAATCAATGTTGATTGCTACAGAGGAGAATTTCGGTCTGCCTATTTGTCATACCATGCGAGCATAAAACCAGTTCAAAAATTCTACAAAAAAATGGCATCAGCGATGTAGGCCTACAGGTTTGTAGTTTTGTGCGCCTGTTCAACGATACTTCTTGTTAACGGGAATTAGCTGCCTATGTTTTGCATTCACTACGAAAGCTTCCCTTCTCCAGCCACCCACAGTACACTGCTGATGGAAGAGGAGCAACTTCTTTCGCATACACTATGTGTGGGAATGGACATCATGGTGTTCCTATGCTATCCTTCTGCCTTATGTCCTTGACTGTTCTACAACTGTATCTAAAAATACATAAAAGGATGAACCTATCTAACTCCGTGACATACTGTATTTCGTGACAGTAGGCACAGTCTCTGTCTTTAAGTAAGGACAGACCTTCTACACACAGTTCCAACCGTCGTCAATAGATGGCAGTCATGTTTCCAAACGGGACAGGAATTCTGCGTGGGAATGACTACCGGGTGTGAAACAGGTAGTTCATTGTGTGTTGTGCTGAGGGCAACAATTCGTTAACTACGTTGCTCCAATAATACAAGTTTATTAAGGCAAGTTGTTCAAGTAATTATTCAGACACTTACATGCAGTTATAATAAGTATGGAACGTATTTCTAATCTAAATCATCACAGTTGAATTTAAACGCCCTATTACTTATTCACTCGCTTCGGACTACGACATCAATTGTTAATTTTTGAGTCCACTTCAGAACAAATGACTCCGTCTCTGAGCAAATTCGTGAAGAAGGAAAAGCCAGAAATGTGTGTTGTGAGCAAATCAAAGCAATTCACTTTAGCTGGCGACCTTTGAAAAGCGCTTCAGAAGGTTTTGGAAGAAAAGTGGTCGAAATACAGTAAGTACATGGGATAGCGATCTGCACATATACACATAGCGCTAATATCGCCTACACATGCTATAAAAGGCAGTGCATTGGCGGAGCTGTCATCTGCACTCAGGTGATTCATGTGAAAAGGTCTACGACGTGATTGTGCCCGCACTACGGGAATTAACCGACTCTGAACGGGGAATGGTAACTGGAGCTACACACATGGGACATCCCTTTTCGGAAATCGATAGGGTAATCAGTATTCCGAGATTCACAGCTTCAAGAGTACGCCTAGAATATCAAATCTGAGGCATTACTTTTTCACGACGGACAACGCAGTGACCGACAGCCTGAACTTAACGACAGAGAGCCGTGGCGTTGACGTAGAGTTGTCAGTGCTATCAGACAAGCAATGCTACGTGAATTAACTCAGAAATCAGTTTGGAACCTACGATTAATGATACTGTTAGGTCAGTGCAGCGAAATTTGGCGTTAGTGGACTATGGCAGCATACGACCGAAGGGAGCGCCTTTGCTAACAGCACGAAATCGCCTGCAGCGCCTCTTCCGGGATACTGATCATATCGGTTGGTCGCTAGACCGCTGGAAACGGTGGCTTGATCAGATGAGTCCCGAATTCAGTTGGTAAAAGCTGACGGTAGGTTTCGAGTGTGGCGCAGACACCACGAAGCCATGGACCCAAGTTGTCCACAACACACTGTGCTAGCTCGTGGTGGCTCCATAATAGTGTGAGCAGTGTTTTCATCGGATGGACTGGTCCTCTGATCCTACTGGACCGATCATTAACGCTGATTGTTTTTGGTCGGCTACTTGGAGTCTATTTGTAACCATTCATCTACATCTACGTCTACATACATACTTCGCAATCCACCATGCGGTGCGTGACGGAGGGTACCTCGTACCACAACTAGCATCTTCTCTCCCTGTTCTACTCCCAAACAGAACGAGAGAAAAATGACTGCCTATATGCCTCTGTACGAGCCCTAATCTCTCTTATCTTTGTGGTCTTTCCGCGGAATGTAAGTTGGTGGTAGTAAAATGATACTGCAGTCAGCCTCAAATGCTGGTTTTCTAAATTTCCTCAGTAGCGATTCACGGAAAGAACGCCTCCTTTCCTCTAGCGACTCCCACCCGAGTTCCTGAAGCATTTCCGTAACACTCGCGTGATGATCAAACCTACCAGTAACAAATCTAGCAGCCCGCCTCTGAATTGCTTCTATGTCCTCCCTCAATCCGACCTGATAGGGATCCCAAACGGTCGAGCAGTACTCAAGAATAGGTCGTATTAGTGTTTTATAAGCGGTCTCCTTTACAGATGAACCACATCTTCCCAAAATTCTACCAATGAACCGAAGATGACTATCCGCCTTCCCCACAACTGCCATTACATGCTTGTCCCACTTCATACCGCTCTGCAATATTACGCCCAAATATTTAATCGACGTGACTGCGTCAAGCGCTATACTACTAATGGAGTATTCAAACAGTACAGGATTCTTTTTCCTATTCATCTGCATTAACTTACATTTACCCATATTTAGAGTTAGCTGCCACTCTTTACACCAATCAAAAATCCTGTCCAAGTCATCTTGTATCCTCCTACAGTCACTCAACGACGACACCTTCCCGTACACCACAGCATCATCAGCTAACAGCCGCACGTTGCTATCCACCTTATCCAAAAGATCATTTATGTAGGTAGAAAACAACAACGTACCTACCACACTTCCCTGGGGCACTCCAGATGATACCCTCACCTCCGATGAACACTCACCATCGAGGACAACGTACTGGGTTCTATTACTTAAGAAGTCTTCGAGCCACTCACATACTTGGGAACCAATCCCATATGCTCGTACCTTAGGAGTCTGCAGTGGGGCACCGAGTCAAACGCTTTCCGGAAGTCAAGGAATATGGCATCCGTCTTATACCCTTCATCCATGGTTCGCAAGACATCATGTGAAAAAAGGGCGAGTTGCGTTTCGCAGGAGCGATGCTTTCTAAAGCCGTGCTGATGCATGGACAGCAACTTCCCTGTCTCAAGGAAATTCATTATATTCGAATTGAGAATACGTTCGAGAATCCTGCACCAAACCGATGTTAAGGATATTGGCCTGTAGTTTTGAGGATCCGTCCTTCTACCCTTCTTATATACAGGCGTCATGGACATCATGTTCAGAAACATGTCAGTGGGCCATAACTGTTCGTGATAGGTTTGAAGAACATTCTAGGTACACTGAGTGAATGATTTGGCCACCCAGATCGCTCGACATGAATCCCATCGGACGTTCATGGGACATAATCAAGAGGTCAGTTCGTGCACAAAACCCTGGACCAGCAACAATACTTCGCCAATTATGGACGGCTATAGAGGCAGCACGGCTCTGTACCCCAACAGAGGACTTCCAACGACTTGTTGAGTGCCTGCCACGTCGAGTTGCCTCACTACGTCAGGGAAAAGGAAATCCGACACGATATTAGGAGGTACACTATGTGATCAAAAGTATCCGGCCACCTGACTGAAAATGACTTAGAGTTCGTGGCGCCCTCCATCGGTGACGCTGGAATTCAATATAGTGTTGGCCCACCCTTAGCCCTGATGACAGCTTCCACTCGCGCAGGCATGCATTCAGTTAGGTGCTGGAATGTTTCTTGGGGAATGGCAGCCCATTCTTCACGGAGTGCTGCACTGAGTAGAGGTACCGATGTTGGTCGGTGAGGCCTGGCACGAAGTCGGCGTCCCAAAACATCCCAAGGGTATTGTATATGATTCAGGTCAGGACTCTGTGCAGGCCACTCCATTACAGGGATGTTACTGTTGCTTAACCACTCCGCCACAGGCCGTACGTTATGAACAAGTGCTCGATCGTGCTGAAAGATGCAGTCGCCAATCCGAATTGCTCTTCAACAGTAGGAAGCAAGAAGGTGCTTAAAACATCAATGTAGGCCCGTGCTGTGACAGTGCCACGCAAAACAACAGGGGTGCAAGCCCCTCCATGAAAAACACGACCACAGCATAAAAACACCGCCTCCGAAATTTGCTGTTGACACTACACATGCTGGCAGATGTTCACCTTGCTATTCGTCATACCCACACCCTGCCATCGGAGCCACATTGTGTACCGTGATTCGTCACTTCACACAACGTGTTTCCACTGTTCAATCGTCCAATGTTTACGCTCCTTACGCCAAGCGAGGCGTCGTTTAGCATTTACCGGCGTGATGTGTGGCTTATGAGCAGCCGCTCGACCATGAAATCCAAATTTTCTCGCTCCTCGCCTTACTGTCATAGTACTTGCAGTGGATCCTGATGCAGTTTGGAATTCCTGTGCGACGATATGGATAGATGTCTGCGTGTTACACATTACGATCCTCTTCAACTGTCGGTGGTCTCTGTCAGTCAACTGACGAGGTCGGCCTGTACGCTTTTGTGCTGTACGTGTCCCTTCACGTTTCCACTTTACAGCTAGGGATATTTATGAGCTTGTAAATCTCGCGTACAGAGGTATGACACAAGTGACACCCAATCACCTGACCACGTTCCAAGTCCGTGAGTTCCGTGGAGCGCCCCCTTCTGCTCTCTCACGATGTCTAATGGCTACTGAAGTCGCTGATTTCGATTACCTGGCAGTAGGTGGCAGCACAATGCACCTAATGCACCTAATACAAAAAAGTATGGTTTTGGGAGTGTCCGGATACTTTTGATCACATAATGTATCTCATGACTTCTGTCACTTCATTGTATAAAGCTTCTAAACGTTTCTCCGTTCCATGCAGTACTGTAAAGGACAATGTAGACTGCAGTGCTGACAAACGGAATGGGACCATTGGCAAAAAGGGTTGGCAGTTTGTCCTTACGAGTGAACTGGAAGTTAGTTAGTTTCATAATGCAAATGCAAGAAATGGGCTTCCGTCTGAACACTAACCGAATAATGATACGTGGCGTATGCAATTTCTAAAACACAGTGTGGGAATAATGACAAGTTCCCATTCAGTAAAGTGAAAAGCTGTGGAAACTGGAAATGGTGGCGTGATTTTAGTAACCGCTACAATTTGAGGTTTCATACGGCGGAGCACCTGTCCTACTGTAGACCCAACAATGCCAATCGCGAGCTACTAAAAGATTTTTATGATGAACTGGAGGAGTGTTAGGATAAAACTGGCAGCACTGTAAACCTGGTCCATCGGAAACGAAACTGCACTTTCTTAGATTGTAAAACCAGGTAAAGTTGTTACCATGGTAGGGAAGAAATACTTTCACAATCGCGTAACTGCAGATAAGACGGAAACTCACACTGTACTGCCATTTGTAAATAGTACACATGAATTTGGTCCTCCCCTAATTATTTTTAGAGGAGTAAGAATGTCAGATCTCTCGTCAAATGGTGTCCTTCCTAACGCTTCAGCAGCTCTCTTATTGAGTTTGTGGATTAACAATTACTTTTCTAAAGTGATTCAGCGAAGTTTTTCGCGACGTTACTGAAGAGAGATCAGTGAGTCTTATAATGGAGTCTCATGTGAACCACGTGACACCAGACACGTTGTAAATTGCCTCCAAGAATTAAATTGTCATTACCACATTACCACCGCATACCAACTATATTCTACAACCGCTGGATGTTCAGGTCGTTGAAACAGGCATGACAAGTAAACGTGAGGCAATTTCAAGAAGGTTATTCTTTTCGCAGACTGGTAGTTATGATTTTCACGTCTGCTTTTCTGAAGGCGTTTTAGAGTGGGAACATCATTTCTGGATTAAACTTAATGATACTTGAGAAGGTGACACCCCCATCTGGTTGTAAAAAGAAAAGAAAGAGTAAGGCAAAAACCTGTGTTTCTGCTCAGGCTTTAATTTCGACCACACATCATGCTGATCAAGCTGGAAATCAAATAATCGTTGCAGTACAGTGAAATCAGTGTGTAAGGGAAATCAGAAGTCAAAGATCAAAAGAAATGATGACATCTGCGGAGGTGATGGTTCCATGGAAGTTGTCAGTCCATCAATCACCTGATACTACGGTACTTATTTGTAACATTTGTGCAAAAGTTAGTGACAGTGACTCCCACTTTGAAAATGAATGAAAAGTGTGTTATTGGAAATTTAATAAATCAAAAGTAAATTATCGTTGAATAAAGTACATTAACACGAAGTTAAGTATATAGTGTCAAAGAATTTGGATTGCTATTAACGAAATTTAGTACTACACCCACTTTTCTCATATCATTTTATAGCTTCAACAGTTTTGCATGAACTGGATGTTTTTTTATCATGGGTTAGCAGAGGGATGAATTGGTCTGTTACATGTAAAGTGTACTGTTTATATAGTCAGAATTTGTTTCGTTATTTCATTTACAGTCCTTAATGTTATGAAGATAGGTATATTTACCCTATTGCCCTATTACCGTTATTCGACTATAGTGATGACATGAAGTTTTCGTATGGCTACAAGTATGCAGACAACAAGAAACTTTCTGCTCGGAAAGTGGCAAATGACATTGAGAGTAAGCTTCCTGCGTCAGTTTCACAGTGAAGCTTAGAGAACAGACCTACGTTGCTGTCCTCATACACTGATGCTGCCTGCATTTAAACTGTAGCCCTGTTCATGTGATGTCGAAAGGCGGCCATGTTTCAGCGAGCAGTGTAAATACTTCTTCGAAGATAACTTCTGCTTGTCAATTGTTCCAGGTTATCGTGTTACAGATGCAGAGCGTTTCAGACAAAGAGTTTTCTCTGTAACTTACTAAATAATAAGTGTAAATAATGTTAATTTAGAATGGCCCAGAAGTAGTTTCAATCTCATTCACAATTTGTGGTGCAGTGAACTGTCATAACATACTTTACTAGGCGACAGAAAATCTTAGCTAGGTTATGTCGTGTCTGTCGAATCCTTGGAGATGAAATCCTTGGTGCACACTACTTCACAAAGCACTCCGACAGATGAGGTGCACCGATCTTTTATCGCCTACTGTTTGAGTGATCTGCGTGAAAATGTCAGTCTAGGCCTTAGAGACTGTATGTGGATTCAGCGCGATGGTCACCCAGCATGTTCTGCACATTATGTTGATCTAGAACTGAACAACAGATTTCTTGGAACAAAGTTAGGACGCCATGCACCTGAGCCTGCGCTGTCACCAGAATTTAATGTTAACAGATTTCCTGTTGTGTACATATATAAAGAATAGTTCTTACGTCACCCAACACACGGTCCCCGATGACTTCAGACAATGCACCAAGGAGGCTTGTCGCTCCGTGTCACCAGCAACTTTAGATTTCGGCTGCAGGTCTTTTAGAAAGAATTGACTTATGCAGTCAGAATAAAATGGACATTAAATAAATATTCTGCTACCAGAACAGCCATTTGACCTCATCCAGTTATGTACAGCATCTTCAATCCACCCCCAAAACCTTGAGTGTTCCTAGCTCCCAATTCAAATAGAAAAAAAAGTTTTAGATTGATTTGTACTCTTTTGGCTGATGTATGTATGTTATGTGACAAAAAAATTATGACTCATTGCTGTAGTTTTCTGGGAAATAACTAAATAAACTTTGTTCTTAACTCCACACAAAGAGTAACGTTTCTTAGGTTTTCTTGTCTAAGTTAATACACAGGGCTTATACAAAAATGCGGAAACACTATGAGAAATGCATGTTTGGACATACATAACTGCAGGCACCGCAGACGCCTACTACACTGGCAACACTGCAAACAGACTAGCGATGCGGGTTGCCGGCTCTGCTGCGAAGTCTGGTGACGGAAGAGTGTTTACAAGCAAGTACCACAGTTGACAACAAACACGTAGGTGCGGCCCCTGTCCATCAGAGGGCATCAACCAAAAGCAGAGGAAGGGGCCGCGACGATCAACTATTTCCTGGCGATCACAAGTGTGCAAATAGTCCCAGAAATATCCTTCCGCCCAGGGCTAGATAAGCCGCCACCAGGCCGTTCAGTGGCCTGTTCTCGACTCGCAGAGCGCGGAGAAGATCGGCCTATCCAGCGGTATGCCATCTCGACAATCCTCTCTTCCGTAACGAGTGGGATACGTCGCTTCTGTCGTGTTACGC
This sequence comes from Schistocerca americana, assembly GCF_021461395.2. NCBI lineage: Eukaryota > Metazoa > Arthropoda > Insecta > Orthoptera > Acrididae > Schistocerca > Schistocerca americana. The sequence goes on along the minus strand of NC_060123.1, from coordinate 608,875,206 downwards.
TACTTACCAGCTGCTAACAGCCGACTTCGACGTGGGACAGTTATACAGGTATAGAGTCAAAGAGAACTATAATTGTAGGAATTAGTTGTCATTCGCTTCATTCGCAGTTAGTTTTGAAGAGTGTGTTACTGTGTTGGTTTATTGTAGCTTCCTTAATAAATGTTGTCAAAACGAGTTGGTTCTCGCTCTGTAGATTTACATTAATGAAGACGCTAGCCAAGCCAACATTTTACACTGCTGTATTTGACCACGAGTGGAAGCCATCCAATGTCCTCAATACGTTCCAAGTGTCAGTCGTGGTGAGAACAGTGTTTTGTACAGTTTTGAGTTCATTGTGTCTGAGCTAAGTCAAGTCGAACGTGGGCGAATGTATGTTTGTTCAAATGGTTCAAATGGCTCTGAGCACTATGGGACTTAACATCTGAGGTTATCAGTCCCCTAGTTTAGAACTACTTAAATATAACTGACCTAAGGAGATCACACACATCCATGCCCGAGGCAGAATTCGAGCCCGCGACCGTAGCAGTCACGCGGTTCCGGACTGAAGTGCCTAGAACTGCACGGCCACCACGGCCGGCTAACTTACTGTCAACAGGCTGTAACTTGTACGCTTAGAAATATTGCACCGAGTATAGTTTTTTCCTATCTCAAACGGTGGTGCCGCTACACCTGTAACAGCCTGAATACGTGCATGTGGGAGGAGCGAAGAGCGAAACCTGCACTGGCGACGACGCTCAGATTTCCAACTCTGATTGATCCTCCTGTTTGCGAACTCCGTAAGACTGGGCGGTTCCGTTGCGGAGCCGTAAACTGAATACCGGGGCGGCCTTATTGAGGAGACGGCCTTAGTGCTACTTGAAAGAGATATTAAAGGGCGCCTCGTCTCAAATACCTGGCACACATGAATTTCGAAATTGCCGCTCGGGCGGTTAACGGCTTCCTCCGCGCCATAACGGGCGGCCAGCGGCGCCATAAAGCAATCTGTGTGGGGCGGAATTTCCATACACCGAGGGGCCGCTGGGGGGCGGCGCGGGCGGTGGGGGCGGCCAGAGGCGGCTGACCAGTCCGGCGCCCGTACTTTACGGCCGTCGGGCGCCACCGCTCGCCGTATAGCCGCGCAGCGGCGCGATATTAGGGGAGCTGCGCCGTAAACGCGTCGGTTATGAAGCCGGCCAGCGCCGGCGGTCACTCCGTGTCCGCCACGCCGCTGGCCTTCCCGTCGCTCACAATCGCGGCCTTCGGCTTCTGGAACGCCGGAAAACAAGTGGAACACACCGCACGGCGCAGCGGATCAGTCGAGACATCCTGTTGCAGGCGCGGCTCCTCAATTCCGCAGTGGGGAAAGCGGTGTCGTTTACGTCTTGGAACTATAGCCAGTTCCACAAGAAAGTGTATGCCATAATTTTAAATGTAACGTCCGCGACGACTTGTCTGGTAGTGGTCTCGAATCTGCACTCCATGCGCTTTTATAGAACTGAGTGTTTTGTTTAGTCGGTCACAGTTTAAAATGAGTGCAAAATATCTGAAGTGTCAGGAGGCAGTGTTCCTACAAAATCATCCAAAGATACCAAAGCCTTCATATGTAGCCGGTGCTAAAATTCTTAGAAAGTCAAAGACATTAGTTGCGAAGACAATGGGCCGTCCACAATGAATTGGCTTGAAATGTTTCCAGATGCAAATCCGATCGAAATGTTTGGTCGTATATTAAGCTGAAGCTTAAAGGAAAGCCTATATATAGTTTGAAGCAGCTGGTATATAAAATCAGGACGATATGGAGATCGTTACCGAGAGAATATCCAGAAAATCTGGCGAAAATCTTGCCAAAAAGATGCCAAGCTATAATTGATAATGAGGTAATTGTGGAATAACATGTATTTTGATGTAAAAATATATCTATGTGTATGATTACAGGGCTCTACAAAAAAAATTGCAGACTGTATCTCAGTTCCTTTTCATAATCACCTACTAAACAACACCAAAAGCTGACTTCAGGATTAGATTAATACGTAGCATATTTCGCCGACGACGACACATTTCCCGACACTACTACAACCTATCCCACTAAAGCAACGCGTTTTGGGAAGTTTTCTAATGCGGTGTACATTAGTTTCTCTGCACCCATAATGTTTCTCGACATTTGAATGTTTAGAAGGTTTCCTATTTTTCTTTTCTGACCGACCCGCAGTATGCATTAGGTCTTTCAATGACGTAGTAAGTGTTTCTACAATTTCTGGTGTAGACTGACTTAATTACCACGTTATTTACATAGAATGAGTCTCGTTTCGTCTATAAGCCATTTCCAAGCGCCCCTGAAATATTAATGACGGTACAGTTTTTTGTATCCATACATATCGTGAAAATGGTTGTTTCTATGTATGTATGTATAAATGTTCCACATCTCCTCCTAAACCAGTGGACGGATTTCAACGAAGCATCATGCATCACTTACGGTCTGGATGGAATCGCTGTGGTTGTAAGAACTAGCTATCCATCAAAGGACTGGTGGGTAATGTGCAAAAAATTGTTTCGCCCATGACGCGAGAATACCCAGATTTTTCCCATCAAGTATTTTAGAATGAGAGCATTTTGTGACTTGGATCGAACTTTATACATAATTTCAAACCTTTACGAAACTTTTTCTCACTGACAACCCCAGAAACTGATGAAAGGAAAAAAGTTTGTCGCTTACTACATGAGGCATCACGTTTTAATTTATAACTTCGTTACTCCTGATTGTATTGGCAAAATATTTTGCAGACAGTACTGACATACATCACTGGATGTACCGGCAAAACAAGTTTTCTAAACATTGTTCGTGCTTTAAATCTGTCTGTTTATTAAGAATCTGATACGGATACACGACTCTGTGGATACAAATCTCGAAACCTCCCATGATATTCATTACAGTTCCTCTGTGTACACGATGTAGAAATTTATGGATGAGAAAGTGCATCTCAAACGTAGAATGATTACGAAGTTCGCATTTGTTTGTGCAATCTTAAGTTAGATACAATCATTGAATCGGATTTTAAATATTCGTAGGTTAGAGAAAATTGTAATTTTAGTTCTTCTTGTTCTTATTTTAGTTTTTAAGGCGCTGTTTTTCCGATACTCCATTTTCACGTTCTTCTTTTATATTTGAAACGTCCCCTTAGAAAAATTATACATGGCTGTGTTTAAACTGACACACAATATTTTTAGCGCAACGCAATCTGACTTTCAAAAATCCCAACAAAAGAATGGCCCTGACTAACATTAACCTATACCTTTCACAAATCACTTACCTCACCAAAAATCTTCGTTACTCCAAATACTGCAATACAGCGAGCGCCACTACTGCCATCTAAATAAAAGATTCAAACTACGGAAGGCACTAACTACTGATAGGCATAGTTAGCAAATGAAAGATTTTGATAGAGAACAACCAATGTATTTACCTTACTAGTGTTCAAAAGTCATAATATATATAGCAGTTCATGACATCCAGTCTTACAAATTTCAAAATTCCGCCATCTCTCTCCCCACATCCACCACTGCTGGCGGCTCACCTCCAACTGCGCAACGCTACGCGCTGTTCACATCAAGCTGCCCAACACTACAATGGCAGACAACAATGCAGACTAGCCACAGACTGCACACAACACAGCCAGTGATTTTCATACAGAGCGCTACGTAACGTTGCCAATAAGAAAACATAAACAGCCTACTTACATATTGATTGTTGAGCTTTCCTGAAATTTGTCCACGGTATGGTGTTGTTACATAGGTAGATTTTTGCACGAATTTGTCGTCTCTTATCAGCGTTATTTCTGCACTGATGTTTTGTGTTTTTGTTGTGTGCATTGATCGCATAGTTTGAGTACTGTTGTAGTATTAAAGTCATTCTGTTGTGCTATGTATCGTAATGTTTCTATTTACGAGGGCAGTTCAATAAGTAATGCAACACATTTTTTTTTTGAAACAGGGGTTGTTTTATTCAGCATTGAAATACACCAGGTTATTCCCGAATCTTTTAGCTACACAACACTATTTTTCAACGTAATCTCCATTCAATGCTACGGCCTTACGCCACCTTAAAATGAGGGCCTGTATGCCTGCACGGTATCATTCCACTGGTCGATGTCGGAGCCAACGTCGTACTGCATCAATAACTTCTTCATCATCCGCGTAGTGCCTCCCACGGATTACGTCCTTCATTGGGCCAAACATATGGAAATCCGACGGTGCGAGATCGGGGCTGTAGGGTGCATGAGGAAGAACAGTCTACTGAAGTTTTGTGAGCTCCTCTCGGGTGCGAAGACTTGTGTGAGGTCTTGCGTTGTCATGAAGAAGGAGAAGTTCGTTCAGATTTTTGTGCCTACAAACTCGCTGAAGTCGTTTCTTCAATTTCTGAAGAGTAGCACAATACACTTCAGAGTTGATCGTTTGACCATGGGGAAGGACATCGAACAGAATAACCCCTTCAGCGTCCCAGAAGACTGTAACCATGACTTTACTGGCTGAGGAAATGGCTTTAAACTTTTTTTTGGTAGGGGAGTGGGTGTGGCGCCACTCCATTGATTGCCGTTTTGTTTCAGGTTCGAAGTGATGAACCCATGTTTCATCGCCTGTAACAATCTTTGACAAGAAATTGTCACCCTCAGCCACATGACGAGCAAGCAATTCCGCACAGATGGTTCTCCTTTGCTCTTTATGGTGTTCGGTTAGACAACGAGGGACCCAGCGGGAAAAAACCTTTCAATATCCCAACTGGTGAACAATTGTGACAGCACTACCAACAGAGATGTCAAGTTGAGCACTGAGTTGTTTGATGGTGATCCGTCGATCATCTCGAACGAGTGTGTTCGCACGCTCCGCCATTGCAGGAGTCACAGCTGTGCACGGCCGGCCCGCACGCGGGAGATCAGTCAGTCTTGCTTGACCTTGCGGCGATGATGACACACGCTTTGCCCAACGACTCACCGTGCTTTTGTCCACTGCCAGATCAAGATCACCGTAGACATTCTACAAGCGCCTATGAATATCTGAGATGCCCTGGTTTTCCGCCAAAAGAAACTCGATCACTGCCCGTTGTTTGCAACGCACATCCGTTACAGACGCCATTTTAACAGCTCCGTACAGCGCTGCCACCTGTCGGAAGTCAATGAAACTATACGAGACGAAGCGGGAATGTTTGAAAATATTCCACAAGAAATTCCCGGTTTTTCAACCAAAATTGGCCGAGAAAAAAAATGTGTTGCATTACTTATTGAACTGCCCTCGTATATATGTGCTGCCTCAGTGTCTAGTGGTAAATTCGTGATTCGGTTGCTTATCGATTTAAGGAATACAAGTTCACGTGAATTTCTATGACAGCAGAGATTCTTAAAAAATGACTCAAATGGCTCTGAGCACTATGGGACTTAACATCTGTGGTCATCAGTCCCCTAGAACTTAGCACTACTTAAACCTATCCAACCTAAGGACATCACACACATCCATGCCCGAGGCGGGATTCGAACCTGCGACCGTAGGAGTCCCGCGGTTCCGGACTGAGCGCCTAGAACCGCTAGACCACCGAAGCCGGCGTGATTCTTAATAACAATGACTGTCGTGGTACGTTTCCCACACACTTAGAATCTATGGTAGTTGTTATTATTGCTTATTTTCAGGTGAAAACTGTTATTGACTTGATTTATTCTACCTTTGTTGGGAATGTTATTTTAGGGTGCAAGCTGTGTAATTTTTGGCGAATCATTTGTATGTCATTATCATTACCGTGTGGAAGTAGTAAAGTGTAATCTATATATCTGCGGTATTTGAAAATTGTATCTATAGTGTGTAAAAAGAAACGTTTCTTCTAGTGTATCAACAAATATATAGGCAAATGTGCCTGCAATGCAACTGCCCATCGATACTCCATCTAACTGTTCCTAAGTTTCGCAGTCTCATTCACAATTGTTTTGTGACTAACAGAATCATAAAATTTAATTTTATCCATATTTTGCAGCTTCAAACGTGGCTGTACTCATTAAACTGGAGGTATGAATTAAAAAACTCCTTCAGTCACAATTTTTCGTGTTTTGTTCAGTACACGATGCATTTCGGACCCCGTGGGTCCATCTTCAGGATAATTCGCCTTAATACATGCTTTATTTGTTCTCTTGAATGAGATGAAATGCATACCCCTGTCACGAAAAGGTTTGATTTTAGGTTACGAATTTCGTAAGTCAGACGCGGAAAATATGTGCGAATTACTGGAAAAGATGAACAGTGGAAACTTACCAAATAATACAAGAAAAGAGTATTTAACGTTTTAGTTACAGCATAAGTTTTTTCCTTCATTGTTTTCAAGCATATCACTTCATTCAAGGGGCATACTCGCAAACACATGTTTGTAATCACTTCAAATATATTTTTGTACATGGTGTGGTCAAAGGTGAATTTTTCATAGTGCGGAAGATATAATTATTAAACAATTGACACCTGACAATGGACCCACAGGGTCCGAAGTGCATCGTGTACTGAATAAAACACGAAAAACTGTGACTGAAGGTGTTTTGTCTGCAGCTCGTGGTCGTGCGGTAGCTTTCTCGCTTCCCGCGCCCGGGTTTCCGGGTTCGATTCCTGGCGGGGTCAGGGATTTTCTCTGCCTCGTGATGACTGGGTGTTGTGTGATGTCCTTAGTTAGGTTTAAGTAGTTCTAAGTTCTAGGGGACTGATGACCATAGATGTTAAGTCCCATAGTGCTCAGAGCCTTTTTTTTTTTGAAGGCGTTTTTTAATTCATACCTCGGGAATTATAAAACTACACTCCTGGAAATGGAAAAAAGAACACATTGACACCGGTGTGTCAGACCCACCATACTTGCTCCGGACACTGCGAGAGGGCTGTACAAGCAATGATTACACGCACGGCACAGCGGACACACCAGGAACCGCGGTGTTGGCCGTCGAATGGCGCTAGCTGCGCAGCATTTGTGCACCGCCGCCGTCAGTGTCAGCCAGTTTGCCGTGGCATACGGAGCTCCATCGCAGTCTTTAACACTGGTAGCATGCCGCGACAGCGTGGACGTGAACCGTATGTGCAGTTGACGGACTTTGAGCGAGGGTGTATAGTGGGCATGCGGGAGGCCGGGTGGACGTACCGCCGAATTGCTCAACACGTGGGGCGTGAGGTCTCCACAGTACATCGATGTTGTCGCCAGTGGTCGGCGGAAGGTGCACGTGCCCGTCGACCAGGGACCGGACCGCAGCGACGCACGGATGCACGCCAAGACCGTAGGATCCTACGCAGTGCCGTAGGGGACCGCACCGCCACTTCCCAGCAAATTAGGGACACTGTTGCTCCTGGGGTATCGGCGAGGACCATTCGCAACCGTCTCCATGAAGCTGGGTTACGGTCCCGCACACCGTTAGGCCGTCTTCCGCTCACGCCCCAACATCGTGCAGCCCGCCTCCAGTGGTGTCGCGACAGGCGTGAATGGAGGGACGAATGGAGACGTGTCGTCTTCAGCGATGAGAGTCGCTTCTGCCTTGGTGCCAATGATGGTCGTATGCGTGTTTGGCGCCGTGCAGGTGAGCGCCACAATCAGGACTGCATACGACCGAGGCACACAGGGCCAACACCCGGCATCATGGTGTGGGGAGCGAACTCCTACACTGGCCGTACACCACTGGTGATCGTCGAGGGGACACTGAATAGTGCACGGTACATCCAAACCGTCATCGAACCCATCGTTCTACCATTCCTAGACCGGCAAGGGAACTTGCTGTTCCAACAGGACAATGCACGTCCGCATGTATCCCGTGCCACCCAACGTGCTCTAGAAGGTGTAAGTCAACTACCCTGGCCAGCAAGATCTCCGGATCTGTCCCCCATTGAGCATGTTTGGGACTGGATGAAGCGTCGTCTCACGCGGTCTGCACGTCCAGCACGAACGCTGGTCCAACTGAGGCGCCAGGTGGAAATGGCATGGCAAGCCGTTCCACAGGACCACATCCAGCATCTCTACGATCGTCTCCAAGGGAGAATAGCAGCCTGCATTGCTGCGAAAGGTGGATATACACTGTACTAGTGCCGACATTGTGCATGCTCTGTTGCCTGTGTCTATGTGCCTGTGTTTCTGTCAGTGTGATCATGTGATGTATCTGACCCCAGGAATGTGTCAATAAAGTTTCCCCTTCCTGGGACAATGAATTCACGGTGTTCTTATTTCAATTTCCAGGAGTGTATTTTGAATTCCTAAAATAAAGAAAGGCTGTATTGCAGTGCCTCACGACAGCAGGAATCAAGTGAGAAGCAGCAGAATTCTCAACAAGGATTATATCTTTGCACGATACATGAAAACATACAGTAATATGAAATCACTATACAAATACACTCCTGGAAATTGAAATAAGAGCACCGTGAATTCATTGTCGCAGGAAGGGGAAACTTTATTGACACATTCCTGGGGTCAGATACATCACATGATCACACTGACAGAAACACAGGCACATAGACACAGGCAACAGAGCATGCACAATGTCGGCACTAGTACAGTGTATATCCACCTTTCGCAGCAATGCAGGCTGCTATTCTCCCTTGGAGACGATCGTAGAGATGCTGGATGTGGTCCTGTGGAACGGCTTGCCATGCCATTTCCACCTGGCGCCTCAGTTGGACCAGCGTTCGTGCTGGACGTGCAGACCGCGTGAGACGACGCTTCATCCAGTCCCAAACATGCTCAATGGGGGACAGATCCGGAGATCTTGCTGGCCAGGGTAGTTGACTTACACCTTCTAGAGCACGTTGGGTGGCACGGGATACATGCGGACGTGCATTGTCCTGTTGGAACAGCAAGTTCCCTTGCCGGTCTAGGAATGGTAGAACGATGGGTTCGATGACGGTTTGGATGTACCGTGCACTATTCAGTGTCCCCTCGACGATCACCAGTGGTGTACGGCCAGTGTAGGAGTTCGCTCCCCACACCATGATGCCGGGTGTTGGCCCTGTGTGCCTCGGTCGTATGCAGTCCTGATTGTGGCGCTCACCTGCACGGCGCCAAACACGCATACGACCATCATTGGCACCAAGGCAGAAGCGACTCTCATCGCTGAAGACGACACGTCTCCATTCGTCCCTCCATTCACGCCTGTCGCGACACCACTGGAGGCGGGCTGCACGATGTTGGGGCGTGAGCGGAAGACGGCCTAACGGTGTGCGGGACCGTAACCCAGCTTCATGGAGACGGTTGCGAATGGTCCTCGCCGATACCCCAGGAGCAACAGTGTCCCTAATTTGCTGGGAAGTGGCGGTGCGGTCCCCTACGGCACTGCGTAGGATCCTACGGTCTTGGCGTGCATCCGTACGTCGCTGCGGTCCGGTCCCAGGTCGACGGGCACGTGCACCTTCCGCCGACCACTGGTGACAACATCGATGTACTGTGGAGACCTCACGCCCCACGTGTTGAGCAATTCGGCGGTACGTCCACCCAGCCTCCCGCATGCCCACTATACGCCCTCGCTCAAAGTCCGTCAACTGCACATACGGTTCACGTCCACGCTGTCGCGGCATGCTACCAGTGTTAAAGACTGCGATGGAGCTCCGTATGCCACGGCCAACTGGCTGACACTGACGGCGGCGGTGCACAAATGCTGCGCAGCTAGCGCCATTCGACGGCCAACACCGCGGTTCCTGGTGTGTCCGCTGTGCCGTGCGTGTGATCATTGCTTGTACAGCCCTCTCGCAGTGTCCGGAGCAAGTATGGTGGGTCTGACACACCGGTGTCAATGTGTTCTTTTTTCCATTTCCAGGAGTGTATATGTGTCAGTGGAGTGAGTCTTGAGCAGAGACAGTTTCCTGTAAAACTGACATAGGTGCTAATAAAATGTGAGGACCATACTTAAACTTCTAACAGACTCCATGTGGTTTCCTCTCGTGGTTGGCTGTCTTGCCAATCCACAACACTCCAACAGCACAAACCTGAGAAAAACTCTCAGCCAAACACTCCAGGACACTATATTGTGAAATATAAACCGTAAAGAAAGTAATTACTAATATACACGGAAGCTATACTTCGGTAACTTTATACAAAATGTTCTAAGGTCATGAATACCCTAGGAATACTTAAAAATGGCACAATAGACGTAAAAAGACTCGTCGTATGTCAATAACGAGATAGTGAAACCAGTCTAGAGCAGAAACTGATAGGTAATTTTGTGTATGTAAATGTAGAGTTTTGTGACGTGTGCGCGAGATGTGGTGTCCACCGATAGGTTTCTGGCTCCGACCACTGAAAATAGAGCACTGGCTAAAGGTCTAAATACGGTGATATTATTACAGTGGCGTCTGTATTATGAAAGGAACTTATGTATACGTTCTGGAACTCGTCATATTAACAGCAGTTTCGAGACCGTGAATAAGCCTGCTTACTTGTTCAGTTATTTCTGTACTACATTACGGTTTGTTTGGCTTGTTCTACAAATGAATTCATTTAATTTTTGGAATTTTTATGTTTTTAGAGTTTTATTTACTAATTAGAATTTGACTTTTACATTAATTTTGGCTTCAAAATGGTTTTTAATACCTATTGAATAAGTAAATATGATTTCTTTACGGGTCTGAGTGAAATATTATGGCATATTCACTGTCAAAGTCGATTCTTAAATATCTCTGGGGACGGTTTTGTCACACATCCCGTGACCTGCTGAAGTGTCAGAACATCGATGTTGTCGATGACCTCCTGAATGGCTGTTTTCAGCTCAGCAATGGTTTTAGGGTTATTGCTGTACACCTTGCGTTTAATACGAGATGCGACAGTAAAGTAATGAGAGTGATTTTCTTTGCAAGATGTGGCAACACTGCAGGCTAGCGTAGATATAATATCTTTGACCTTGGTCTATAAGCTGCTTGTAGTCCAAGCGGCACATCGATGCAACTGCTCAGTAGTGAGTTTTGCTGTAATAAGTTAACACGTGTTTGTGTCTCTCGTCACGGAAATAGGACCGCATAATATTGCGCAAAGGTATGCCACTTCTTTTTTGCGTTAAATTGGGTGAAAACGCGACGACAACTTGCGGTAAGCTTCAGAAGGCTCTTGGAGAGGATGTTATGTCAAGACCTCAACTTTTTCGTTGGCATAAAATGTTTAATGAAGGCAGAACGAATGTTGAAGATGAAGACCGCAGTGGACGACCATCAACGGATGTCAACTTGGCCAGAGTGCGTGAACTCGTACGATCTGATCGAAGATTATCCGTGTAAATGATTGCAGAAGAACTGAACGTCAATCGAGAAATGGTTCGTCTAATAATAACTGAAGATCTTGGTATGAGAAAGATTTGTACGAAAATGGTCCCCAAAAATCACGCACCACAACAGCGAGTAACACGGAAAAATGTGGCAGCCGATTTGTTAGAGCAAACGGAAATCAATCCAAAATTGTTGAGCCATGTTATCACTCGTGATGAAAGTTGGTTTTTTCAGTACGATCCAGATACAAAACGCCAAAGTTCGCAATGGTGCTCAAAGGGATCACAAAAAAAACCCTCGCATGTCAAAGTCAAAAGTGAAATGCATGCTTGTGTTCTTCTTTGATTCCCAGGGAATTGTTCATAAAGAGTGGGTGCCTCCTGGACAAACAGTTAACCAATATTACTACAAAGAACTTTTGGAAGGACTTCGTGAAAGAGTTCTTCGAGTCCGTGCCAACATTGCTGATAATTGGATTGTGCATCACGATAATGCGCCATCCCATGCTGCTCTGTCAGTACATCAGTGTTTAAACTCAAAACAAATTTCAGTACTACCACAGCCACACCTTATTCACCAGATATCGCTCCGTGCGACTTTTTTCTATTTCCAAGAGTCAAAACGGCGGTCGAGGGACACCATTTTCAAACAACACTGGATGTCCAAAAAGCTGTCACGAGGTCCTTGGCGGATATTACAGAAGATGAGTTCCAGAAATGTTACCATCAATGGTAGAAGTGCTGGAAAAATGTGAGCAATCAGAATGGAACTATTGACTAAAACAGCAAGCAACATTTTTTTTCACATCAGTCTCATTACTTTATTGTCAGACCTCGTATAGCCCCACAAAAAGCAGTCACATGTGTTCAGATCCGGAGAATATGGTGGCCAATAGAGGTTAATGCCAGTTGCCTCTGGATATCCGAGAGCCAGAATGCTGTCCCAAAAGTGCTCCTCCAGGACATCAAACACTCTCCTGCTTCGATGGGGTCGAGCTCCGTCTTGCAACAACCACATCTTGTCCAAATCAGGGTCACTTTGGATAACGGGTATGAAATCATCTTCCAAAACCTTCACGTAACGTTCGGTAGTCACTGTGCCATCAAGGAATGTCGCACCGATTATTCCGTGACTGGACATTGCACACCACGCAGTTACCCGATGAGGGTTAAAAGACTTCTCCATCGTGAAATGCGGATTCTTAGTCCCCCAAATGCGCCAGTTTTGTTTACTGACGAACCCATGCAAAAGAACGTGGGCTTCGTCGTTAAATCAAAACATGCATGTGCATACTAATTCCCATCATGCCCCGTGGCCAACCGTGCGGTTCAAATGGCTCTGAGCACTATGCGACTTAACTGCTGAGGTCGCCTAGAACTTAGAACTAATTAAACCTAACTAACCTAAGGACATCACCCAGCCATGCCCGAGGCAGGATTCGAACCTGCGACCGTAGTGGTCACGCGGTTCCAAAGTGAAGCGCCTAGAACCGCACGGCCACACCGGCCGGCCCAACCGTGCGGTTTCAACGTTTTAAAAGGAACTGTTCATAAGTTATGACGATTTTATTTCATATCGTTAAATAATTGTCACCCTGTACTTCTTGTTGCATTCAACCGTGGTCTCGATCTGCGATTTTCCGCGTTACATTTCCTTCCATTATCAAACTGACACTTTCTTTACACCTCAGGATGTGTTCTATCAACTGATTGATTCTTCCACTTAAGTTATGCCACAAATTTCTTGTTTCCGAATTTCGATTCAGAAGCTCCTCATAAGTTAATAGGCGTGCCGACGTAATCTTCAGCAGTCTTCTGTAGCGCAAAACAGCGAAAGCTTCTCCTCTCTTCTTGTCGGAGCTGTTTATCTTCCTCCTTTCGCGCATGAATACGGCCACACCCCATACAAATACTGTCATAAAAGACTTTCCATCATACAAATTATTATCAGCTGTTAACAAATTCCTCTTTTTCAGAAATGCTTTGCTTGTGCTTTCCAGTCAGTAGTTTATTTTGTCTTTACATCACCCATCGTCAGTTATTTTGATTAGCAAAACTCATGTATTAGGTCAGTGTCTCAATTCCATAAATCTTTCACCATCGCCCAATTTAATTTGACTACATTCCATTAACGTTTTTTACTTTACAATTTGTAATGGTTCTCTATTTACGTGACCATTACGGCACTCCAACCCCAGTTCTCGATACCAGTAATATCGTACTACTTTTCTGCGAAGTAACAGACATATTTTTGTGACAATACTCACATTTGGTTTTATTAATGTATAGGTACTCCGATGTATCGATATATTACAGTGATATGGTTCTTGTGTGTATTCATTTCTGTGAGACTGTCATAATATTTGACTTACTTGTAACAGTTTTGGCGCGAATGCGCACAGAGAAGTCTTTGTTTCACTTTGGCAGAAGTTAAGTTGTTATTGTGCTTTGTAAAAGAACAGTCAAGTCTTGTGTTTGGTTAAAGTGGAAATTAAATATATGAAGATTGATACAAAACTGTTTTCTTGATGATGTGACAATTAAGAAGAAGTATATGTTAATTTACAAGAAGTTTAATAAAAATGTGGATCGTGAACACCGAGTCAAAAATTACTTCTACCATACGATTGTTCTGATCTGGGATTGTTTGAACATTAAGAGTTTCCTGAAAAACGCATTTGTTAGGTCTTCAAATGTTGCTAAAATACAGATCTGTACCTTCTAGCAGTCAAAGTGGAATCACCCTAGAATCAACTAGATGAGCCATAACGACTTCGACGAAATCTACGTGGGAATCCATTCAAGATAAGTGCCAAATTAATTGAAATGGTTCAAATGGCTCTGAGCACTATGGGACTTAACATCTATGGTCATCAGTCCCCTAGAACTTAGAACTAGTTAAACCTAACTAACCTAAGGACAGCACACAACACCCAGCCAAATTAATGACTTTTTTACAGTGACCTCATTATTTCCATTCTGACGATACCATCCACAGTCAATAACTTTGTTGTTGCCCGATAAAGCGAACATACGTTGCGCGAGCAACATCATTAATCTGATTTCTAACCTACTTTGCAAGTGGTGGTATTGTTAGAAATTGCAGTATGCAACTGCGATTTATTTTAAAAATATGAACATACTATATCCTTAATTCTTTTTTCAAAAATTCTATTAGTATGTGTTGTTAATACTCTAACCTGAAGAGTGGCAGTGTACTGCTGTTGTCCTACCCTTACCCCGACGGTCGACATAATGAACTGACAATAAAGGAAAACTAAGACACAGACATCTATAGATCAGAATGTTATGCTCATAATAATTCAGTGATTGCACTCTGCTTGCAGGTTAGCCGTTGGTGCCCAAACAGAGTTGCTACAAACCGGGGGGGTGAGAGTTTGCTGGCGGCCTGTGCGGGCCGCCCCAGCAGGTGGTGGAGTGGTAATTGCCGCGGGCCCCGCGCCACCGCGGAGGCGCCGTATTTTAATCTGATGCCGAAGCGCCGAGGCCGGATAGCTCAGCGGGGACCGCCGCCCCGCCTTCCAGTCCGGGACAAGCCCGCGAATTGCGCCGCAGGTAAAATATGCAGAGCTTACGGCTGTTTCAGTTAGGGCTGCGGAAAGCTCGGAATTGAATGTGCGGCGCCGGCTACCGCGTCCGCTCCTACTTTGCGACCGCCTCCTTTCGCCCCCTCCCCCCTCCCCACCCCCCTCCTCGCCCTACTGGTCGCCAGCCAATGCGGTCGCTCCGCGGGGTCTCTCTGGCCGCTCATCGCTACATTATTCACGGCGCTCCGTCTCCACCGTGATAGTTTTAGCTCCCCGTTGACCTTTTCCGCCCTTCTTCACTCACCCATCTCGATGTGTAGCCATTCGATTCGCTGAACGCTAACGGCTGCAGGCCTCCCAGTTTCCCACCGCCTGGGGATTCCCGCGGAAATCGAGGCTGTTTCTCGTTGCGCGGTGTTCCACACGGCCGTATATGGCATCCGCCGCAGTGACTGTGGAACACCCGAGACGGAAGACGGACAGGGGGTAACGTAGGTGGATCGCAGAGCAAGCTTCTACAAAAGCAGTAGTATTACATTACTGGCCATTCAAATTGCTACACCACGAAGATGACGTGCTACAGCGAAATTCAACCGACAGGAAGAAGATGCTGTGATATGCAAATGATTAGCTTTTCAGAGCATTCACACAAGGTTGGCGCCGGTGGCGACACCTACAACATTCTGACATGAGGAAAGTTTCCAACCGATTTCTCATAAACAAACAGCAGTTGACCGGCGTTGCCTGGTGAAACGTTGTTATGCCTCGTGTAAGGATGAGAAATGCGTACCATCACGTTTCCGACTTTGATAAAGGTTGGATTGTAGCCTATCGCGATTGCGGTTTATCGTATCGCGACATTGCTGCTCGCGTTGGTCGAGATCCAATGACTGTTAGCAGAATATGGAATCGGTGAGTTCAGGAGGATAATACGGAACGCTGTGCTGGATCCCAACGGCCTCGTATCTCTAGCAGTCGAGATGATAGATATCTTATCCGCATGGCTGTAACGGATCGTGCAGCCACGTCTCGATCCCTGAGTCAACAGGCGGGGGCGTTTGCAAGACAACAACCATGTGCACGAACAGTTCGATGATGTTTGCAGCAGCATAGACTATCAGCTCGGAGACCATGACTGCGGTTACCCTTGACGCTGCATCACAGACAGGAGCGCCTGCGATGGTGTACTCAACGACGAACCTGGGTGCACGAATGGCAAAACGTCATATTTTCGGATGAATCCAGGTTCTGTTTACAGCATCATGATGGTCGCATCCGTGTCTGGCGACATCGCGGTGAACGCACATTGGATGCGTGTATTCGGCATCGCCATACTGGCGTATCACCGTGCGTGATGGTATCGGGTGCCATTGGTTACACGTCTCGGTCACCTCTTGTTCGCATTGACGGCACTTTGAACAGTGGACGTTACATTTCAGATGTGTTACGACCTGTGGCTCTACCTTTCATTCGATCCCTGTGAAACCCTACATTTCAGCAGTATAATGCACGGCCGCATGTTGCAGGTCCTGTACGGGCCTTTCTGGACACAGAAAATGTTCGACTGCTGCCCTGGTGAGCACATTCTCCAGATCTCTCACCAATTGAAAACGGCTGGTCAATGGTAGCCGAGCAATTGGCTCGTCACAATACGCGTCACTACTCTTGATGAACTGTGGTATCGTGTTGTATCTGCATGGGCAGCTGTACCTGTACACGCCATTCAAGCTCTGTTTGATTCAATGCCCAGGCGTATCAAGGCCGTTATTACGGCTAGAGGTGGTTGAGTACTGATTTCTCAGGATCTATGCACCCAAATTGCGTGAAAATGTAATCACATGTCAGTTCTAGTATAATATATTTGTCCAATGAATACCTGTTTATCATCTGCATTTCTTCTTGGTGTAGCAATTTTAATGGCCAGTGGTATAGGTTTCTTGCGGTGGCAGCATTCACAATGATTTGTACGAGCTACATAACTCTGCTCGATACATTCGGCACAAATTTATCCAATAACAGAACATAACAGGCGTGTTTAGTAAGGTCTTCCAATTATACTCTTCACGAGGCACCCGTTAACACCTCAACCTACTCCACCTCCTTCCAGAGTGGCGGGTCGTCCCCAGCTTCTGATGATCAACTACTGTGTCTCATCTCCTATCCCACCGGTTCACCGGCTAAAATTCCACTAAACTCTAGCATTATGGACGTCCAAGTTAACTATATCTGCCTTACTGCGTTCTTCCTACTTAATCGCCCACTCTTCATCACTATTTACAATAGCGATTCCCATACCTTCCATCAAACTACCGGCATGCCCCAGCTCTACCTTCTCTCCTCTCCCGTGTCTGCTCTGCACTGCTGATACGCCCAAAGCAGCCTCCAAGAGTCCATTTTCTTTAGTACACTGAAGTCTCTGTTTTCCTAGTCCTCTACCCTACACTCCAGAAATTCCAACGGTCTCTGCAAATCCACCTCAGTCCCTTCATCTCCTAGTGGAACCAGTGGCTTAACTCTGTCAGAATCTAGGTAATATTTACAGGAAGAACCAACACAGTTTATGCCTCTTTGACTTTTACTTCATTCATTTATAATCATCCTAACCGGTTAACTAATACTCTAAAATATCTTGGACTAACTCTCGACCAGCAGCTAACATGGAAATCTCACCTACCGCCACCTAACAGCGGGTCTACTATAGACTAATCCACTAACTGGCCCAACTTGAGGCTTACACTCCTCCCCTATCCTCAACACCAATAAAAGTTGCATGGATATTCGTTCTATCGGTCACTCCATATCCTCGAACTTCATCTATTCTATCTTGTTTTCCGCATCTGTTTATCTTACCCTTCGTAGCTTCTCTCCCATATCATCAAATTTCCACCCCTTCCACGCACACTAAACACCTCCGAATGTCCTAGACTATCCACAATTTAGAGTGTATTATGTCCCCTCAGATTGCCAATCCTGGTGTGCTGCCACACCTTTACAAACGTATCCCAGCGTCCACGCACCCACATACCCTCCACATCCTAGCCCAACACAAACTGACTGCCTCTTCTATACAATGAAACCCGCTCCAATATTTATCCATCCTGTCAACTGTAACTCTTCCCAATCCAGTCCACTTCACATCAGGGCTCCCGTCTCCTTTTTTCTCTCCATCCCTTCTCCCCTTGATACTATGGCTCTGGCCAACACCAGACTCCTTTCTTTCTGTCTTTCCACTGTCCACTCCAACATCTACTTTCATCTCCATAGTTTCCAAACAATGGACCCTTGCATTTTCTACTCATACCCTTCAACCCTATAGCACACGTTTCCGCTACACAAATAATTTTCTTCCAGTGCAGATTCTTCAGCTTTTTAAAATCAAATGGCTCTGAGCACTATGGGACTTAACATCTGAGGTCATCAGTCCCCTAGAAGTTGGAACTACTTAAACCTAACTAACCTAAGGTCATCATACACATCCATGACCGAGGCAGGATTCGAACCTGCGACCGTAGCAGTCGCGAAAGTGATAAGTCCGTAATGGCATCGTCAACACGTATAAATATAGTCAGCACAGAATCGTCGCATAGATCTAAAATAAGGCGTAGAATAGGTCACATCGTCCACAGAGTCATTTTTGCAAAAGTGACTGTGTGGACGATGTGACCTATTCTACACCTTATTTTAGATCTATGCGACGATTCTTTGCTGAGTATATTTATATGTTTTGACTATGCCATTACGGCCTTATCACTTTCGTACATGGTGGAGAAAAGATATGAGGATGGTCATTACTGACTGAAACCGGTCATCGTCAAAAGAATTGATGTTGTGATCAAAGACTGGAATAACAAACATTTGGCAGTACTGGATCACTGATCATATACGCGACTATGTCGCAGCTGGTGTAGCTATAAAGTTTGATATATAGTCCATTTATGTAGCCATATTGTCCCTAATTGTTTTATAATTATTGCAGGTACTTTCAATCCGTCTTTGCAGCTAATGTACAAGGAACAACCGGTGCGGATTAGTTGTGGAAGATAAAAAAGAGGTCACACCACGAATGAATTATCCGCATGGGACGGAAATCGGTAGATGTGACGTACGTGTACAGAAAAACACATGATTACAATTTCAGAAAATTTGGATGATTTATTCAAGAGAAACGGTTTCACAAATTGAACAAGGCAATAACGCATTGGCCAACCTCTAGCTTTATACAGGCACTTATCCGGCTTGGCACTGATTGACAGCGTTGTTACTGGGTGTTGTGTGATGTCGTTAGGTTAGTTAGGTTTAAGTAGTTCTAAGTTCTAGGGGGCTGACGACCATAGATGTTAAGTCCCATAGTGCTCAGAGCCATTTGAACCATTTGATAGCGTTGTTGGATGTCCTTATGAGGGATATCGTGCCAAATTCTGTCCAATTGAGGCGCTAGATCGTCCAAATCCCGATCTGGTTGGAGAGTCCTGACCATAAGGCTCCAAACGTTCTCAATGTGGAGAGATCCGGCCACCTTTCTAGCCAAGGCAGGGTTTGGCAAGCACGAAGACAAGGAGGAAAAGTCTCGCTGTGTGCGGACGGGCATCATCTTGCTGAACTCTAAGCCTAGGATGGGTGCCGTGAAGGACAACAAAACAGGGTGTAGAATATCGCCAACGTACCGCTGTGCTGTAGGGGTGCGGCGGATGACCACCAAGTGGGTGCTGCTATGTAAATGAAGGGCACCCCAGACTGTCACTCGACTGTCGGGTCGTATGGTGGACGACAGTCAGGTTGGCATGCTACCGCTGTCCAGGGCATCTCCAGACATGTCTTCGCTGGTCATCGGGGCTCAGTTCGAAGTGGGACTCGCCGCTGAAGACAATTCTGCTCCAGGCCTCCAATTGCCGCGGGATTGTGACGATCTAAGTCGCCAATTCGACATAATTTGGCACAATATCCCTCTGGAGGACATCCAATAACTCTAGTAATCAATGCCATGAGGAGCAGAGGTGTACTAACATGTTATTGACTTGCTGAATTTGTGAAGCTTATACCTCGAATAAACCATCCAGTTTTT
Organism: Schistocerca americana; assembly: GCF_021461395.2. Classification (NCBI taxonomy): domain Eukaryota; kingdom Metazoa; phylum Arthropoda; class Insecta; order Orthoptera; family Acrididae; genus Schistocerca; species Schistocerca americana. The sequence goes on along the minus strand of NC_060123.1, from coordinate 608,855,383 downwards.
CTCAGACGGCAATCATTCGTTTGTCTGTACATGTGCATCGAATCTTCCTTCGGAGTGCGTCGTTTTCCTTCTCTGTATTAGACAGTATATCCTATTCTTGTAAGCAAGTTATACAGGGTGAAAAGTATTTAAACCGACAAACGCTGGGAGGTTGCAGGGAACATCAAAACAAATATATTTCCCTAATGTCATTTTTTCCTATGAGGAGTATTTAAACCGGTAGAGGAAGATTTCTCTTGCGGCAATCTAATTAAACCAACAAACACTTTACCATTTTTTATGACCAAAAGACAACACATTAAGACAACACAATTTCAATTACAGTAGATTTTCAAAAATGCCTTCATTGACATTTAAACAAAGGCTGCACCGTCGGATCATGTTCTGTCTGACACGGGCAAAAACCCCAGGAGTATCCTGAATTGTTCTTCCTGCTGCTACTATCCGGGCAACCAGATCCTATTCTGCTGCAACAGGAGTTGCGTAAACAAGGTTGCGCATCTCTCCCCACACGAGAAAGTCCAGAGGGGACATATCTGGGGATCGAGCAGGCCATGGTACAGGATCACCTCTTCCAATCCACGTTTCTGGGAACCGTCGGTCCAGGAATCGACGCACACGACGACTGAAATGTGCCGGCTGCCCGTCATGTTGGAACCACAGCGTTGTCTTGTAGGGAGCGGGACGACATCCAGAAATCCTGGCAATGCTCTGGCGAGAAAATTGTAATAGCGCCTGCCATTTAATGGCCTAGGTAGCAGATTAGGCCCAATTAAACAGTCCCCAACAACACCGCGTCACATATTAACGAAAAACCGCACTTGATGAGCGCTAGTAACTGTGGCATGTGGGTTATCCTCACTCCAAACATGAGAATTGTGCATGTTGAAGACTTCATCACTTCCGAACGTTGCTTCATCGGTAAACAACACAGAGGATGGAAATGTAGGATGCATTTCACACTGTTCCAGGTACCACTGCGAAAACCGTGCTCTGGGTTGATAATCAACTGCTTCCAGGTTGTGGACACGCTGTAAGTGAAATGGACGTAACAACTGTTCTCGAAGCACTGTTCTTACATTCGTCTGATTCGTCCCCATGTTACGTGCAATTGCACGAGTGCTGATTGAAGGATCTAGCTCCACATGCTGCAAGACAGTTTCCTCAAATTGCAGCGTTCTTACCGTGTGACGGCGTCACAGTCCAGGTAATGTGCTAAATGACCCGGTCTCACGCAGACGTTGGTACACAGCAGCAAAGGTCATATGATGCGGGATACGGCGATTAGGATATTGTTGTTGATAAACCCGCTGTGCAGCTCGTCCGTTGTGGTGAGCTACGTAGTACGCACCAACCGTATCAGTGTACTCACACCAGGTGTATCCATTAGTAAACAGAGACAATGCAGTACTAAACTGGTGGACAGCAGTTGCCTACAACTCAAGATCGTAATACGGCCTCTAACAACTGAAGAGCGTAATACGGCCTCCACCGGTTTAAATAACCCTTATAGGTAAAAAAAAAAATTAGGGAAAAATATTTGTTTTGATGTCCCCTACAACCTCCCAGAGTTTGTCGGTTCAAATACTTTTCATCCTGTACACACGTTACTCGAGTTGCGTACTCTCCAGAACACTGAGATATCCGAGTTTTGTATGGCATAATTTCTGTTTTCTTCTGCGGCAGAAATTTGTACGGCTTTGATATACTGTAGTCTGCTTAGTTTGCCTTGTCTATATTGGATCATTTCTGTTATGGAAATTCTTCCTTGTCCACTGTTTCTTATTTCATCCAATGATTTTCAGATTCATGCTATGCATTTTTACGTAGGCGGTTCTTTGTACCTCACTGATGGCTTGGAAAAACTAAAAATTGTTAGGATGTGAAGCATAGAAAATAGCATCCAGTTTACGAAATACTCGTCTACCGGACCACGTGAGAGAAACCAAGCCTAAAAGAAGTCTTTAGAACGTGTGAAATATCACCCTGGTTAGATATTACTTTATATGATCCAAAGACTGTACTTTGCGAAACCAAGTCTGGCAAAGGTGGAAAAGGCATCCATTCGGAGATATGTTTGGCGATATAACGAGAACAGCATAATCATTAACCACATCAAACTCAACATGGACAGCCCTCGAAGAAACTTTTACTGTCAATTGATTACAGACATGTTGAAGGGCCATTTTGTACCTATTAGGAGACTTGCTTGTCAATATATTCCAAAATAAAGGTACGTGTACATGATTCTTCAAACCACGAACCACGAAATGCTGTTTAAAAAGGGAGGGCCACGCTGGAAAAGTGCCGTCAATAAAGAATTTATCAGAATGCTTTAAAAAAGACAAGTTATTTGCTGTAATGAGCACTATAATGTTACTCTCAGCATTGTCAACAAACAACCAATATTCATCTACACTAGTTGATACATTGTTTAGTCACTGAGGTATAATTGCATACAGCTCCGACATGTCCCCTGACAATTTCGAACGAAGCCTCATATGAGCAGAGTGTATATTTTTTCTAATCACAGTCATAAAGGCTAGTCAAGCTGTCTACATATCAGCAGAAATCTGAGAATGAAGAATTTTGCTTGGTCTTTCACAGAACTGTTCAACCACTTTACGTTTCAAAGCGTTGCTTACCTGCTGTCTGTGCATATATTGGAAATTGTAAGGTTCATGGTTGTGAGAAGTATTCTCTTCACAAGTTGTGTCTGTTAAATCAATCTTCAGATATCTTATGAGAGCCTTTTTACAATATGACAATCGTTAAGAACGCCATCATTTAGCACTCGATGGAAACAAAACATATAGCCCTCTATCATAAACAGCTGCTTTCCTTTCTAGCTATACATCTATGGACGGCCACTCCTCACTCAAATGTGGGCAACCAAAGCTGTACACACAAATAATATTCGTATATTTACAATTAGCCGTGTATATGCTACTCGAATGTTTTAATCCAGAGGATCCATCAGCAAGTCATATCCGGTCAAAACAACAGTCATATGTTTACGATTAGCCATGTATCCCCTACTCGGATGTTTAGTACACGCCTTCAGTGGATACATCCGCAATTCATAACTGCCTGAAACAACAGTCGTATGTTTACAGTTAGCTGTGTATCCACTACTCGGATGTTTATTACAGCGCCTACACTGGATCCATCCACAACTCATATCTGGCCAAAACAACAGTCGTATGTTTACGATTATCGGTCTATCCGCTACTTCGATGTTTATTACAGTGACTCCAATGGAGCCAACCGCGACTCATATCCACCTGAAACAACAGTCCTAAGTTTACGATTGGCCGTGTATCTGCTCAAAAATGGCTCAAATGGCTCTGAGCACTATGGGATCTAACATCTGAGGTCATCAGTCCCCTAGAACTTAGAACTAACCTAAGGACATCACACACATCCATACCCGAGGCAGGATTCGAACCTGCGACAGTAGCAGTCGCTCGGTTCCGGACTGAAGCGCCTAGGACCGCTCGGCCACCGCGGCCGGCCCGTGTTTCTACTACTCGGATACTTATTAGAGCGCCTGCAGTAGATCCATCTGCAACTTACATCCAGCTGAAACAGCAGTGCCAAACGAGAAAATACCTAAAAAAAAAGTACAAGCAGATGGCGTTTCATAACGTGGCCCAAAATCGAAGATGAAATATTGTAAGTAAAATGGACACCTTTCGTAACAAACTGCTTTTGTGTCTAGAAAGTAAGCAAAGTCGTAAATATGTTCCATTACGGAATGCTGATGATGTTTTACTAGAGTAAGAAAAAGACATATTTGCTGTATGCATTTTCTTGTAGTTGCAAAGACAGATTTAAAAACAGTATCAATAATTTCAGAAAAGAGCTCAGAAAGGTGCAGGCCTATTGAATGAAGCGTTAAAAGACTGGATTGATTTTATGAACCAACGCTATAGTGAGTGTCAATAAATATTTGCTTCTACTACGTTCATTATTCTACTACCTATAACTGTACTGTGTCCATCATTTTGCACAAATAACAATAACTGTACACTCGAACGGATCAAGAGCGCTACCTTCCTCGCATACCGTACCTTACCGATTCTCAGAGGAATGCCCGAGATTCTGAACCTGATCCATATGTGTGGAATACTCACTTCCAGCAATCTAGCTTTAGACCTAGTTTATGAGCCTTTACTGTTGAGAAATAAGCGATTTAATGGCGCACAAGTCACCAGCGAAAGCCGCAGTTTTCTTCCTGGCCGCCCGTGGTGGCCGTGCGGTTCTAGGCGCTCCAGTCCGGAGCCGCGCTGCTGCTACGGTCGCAGGTTCGAATCCTGCCTCGGGCATGGGTGTGTGTGATGTCCTTAGGTTAGTTAGGTTTAAGTAGTTCTAAGTTCTAGGGGACTGATGACCACAGCAGTTGAGTCCCATAGTGCTCAGAACCATTTGAACCATTTTTTTTCTTCCTGCCATCGTTCCCAACAACACCTTATCGATAATATTCCATTGGAATTTCAAAATTATAAAATTCTTCTAGAATCTATAATGTCTTAGAAACGTCGTACTATACAACGTACCTGCGGCGAGAGACAGTCGGACTCGCATTCGGGAGGACGACGGTTCAATCCCACGTCCGGCCATCCTGATTTAGGTTTTCCGTGATTTCCCTAAATCGCTTCAGGCAAATGCCTGGATGGTTCCTTTGAAGGGGCACGGCCGACTTCCATCCCCATCCTTCCGTAACCTGATGAGACCGATGAGCTCACAGTTTGGTCTCTTCCCCCGAAATCAACCCAATCAACCCAGAGACAGTCGCAACTTCCGAAATCCATCGCCTACAGACTGTGGACTGTCGAGCACGTACTGCAGTCCCTGGTCTGCCGATTCACACCACACGCAGAGGGACACGACCTCCGGGCATATCTGTGACACCAGATCCGACGGACGAGGCCTGCACGTTAGTTGGTAACTAACGGGCCGATTCGGTCAAAAAAATATCCACAGAGCTGGCCCGCGGTTCTAGCCCGTCGTGGAAATCCGCTAGTGTGTGGCCAACTGTTGTCACACGAAATATGTAGTGACTGCGTTACCGCCAAGTCCAAAATCACTTGCAAGACGGATTTTATGGCTCGAAATGCGATGACCCAGCAGACCTCTGAAACTGACACATGAACTTTACACCTGGGACACAGAGACCCTCAATTATTTTCTGGAGATATTGCCCGGATATACACTGAAGACCCAAACAAACTGGTACACCTGCCTAACATCGTGCAAGGCCGACCGCGAGCACGCGGAAGTGCCGCTACACGACGTGGCGTGGACTCGACTAATGTCTGAAGTACAGCTGGAGGAAACTGCCACCGTGAATCCTGCAGGGCTATTCCTAAATCCGTAAGAGTACGAGGGAAAGGGGGGTGGGGGTGGAAATCTCTTTTGCAGAGCACGTTGCAAGGCATCCCAGATATGCACAGTAATGTTCATGCCTGGTGAGTTTGGTGCCCAGCGGAAGTGTTTAAACTTAGGATAGTGATCCTGGAGCCACTCTGTAGGAATTCTGGCCGTGTGTGGTGTAGCATTGTAGTGCTGAAATTGCTCAAGTCCGTCGCAATGCACAATGGACATGAAAGGATTCAGGTGATCAGACAGGATGATTCCGTACATGTTACCTGTTCGAGTCGTATCTAGACGTATCATGGGTCCCGTATCACTCCAACTGCACACACCCCATACCATTACAGAGCCTTCACCAGCTTTAACAGTCCCCTGCTGACATGCGGTGTCCATGGACGCATGAGCTTGTCTTCACACACGTACATGTCCATCCGCTCTGTGCAGTTTGAAAGGAACTCGACCGACCAGGCAACATGTTTCCAGCCATCAACAGTCCAATGATGGTGTTGACTGGCCGAGGCGAGGTGTAAAGCTATGTGCCGTGCACTTCTCAAGGGTACACGAGGGGGCCTTCATCTCCGAAAGGCCGTATCTATGAAGTTTCGTTGTATGGTTCGTACGCTGACACTTGTTGATGGCCCAGCATTGAAATCTGCAGCAATTCGCGGAGGGTTTGCACTTCTGCCACGGTGAACGATTCTCTTCAGGGGTCTCGTTCGTGCATGATGTTTTCCAGCCGGAGCGATGTCGCAGATTTGATGTTTTATGGGATTCCTGATATTGCCGATGCACTCGTGGAAAAGTCGTACGGGAAAATTCCCACTTCTGTGCTACCTCGGAGATGGTGTGCCCCATCGCTCTTGCGCCGACTATAACACCATGATCAAATTCACTTGAATCTTCATAACCTGCCACTGTAGCAGCACTAATCGATCTAACAACTGCGCAAGATACTTGTTTTATATTGGCGTTGCCGACCGCAGCGCCGTGCTCTGCCTGTATACATATCCCTGTATTTGAGTACGCATGCTTATACCAGTTTCTTTGGCACTTCCGTGTATAATTTTTTCTAATGAAATTGGACTTTCAAATACTAAACGGATTTTGTTTCACCTTTGCTATCTAGTTTTTAAATCAGCGTTATTGTTAATACAAACCAAATTCGAGACAAAGTAAAAACAGTCATGGAAGCTTTTCAATGATGAAACTTAAAAGTGAACCAGTTTCTTAGATTTTGTGTGCAGTTTGATTAGATGAATATGCTATTTATTTAATGACATGCACATATTAAACAAATATTTTGAGATGTTCTGAATAATTCATAAATCGATTCATCCATTATTGGCTCAAATGGCTCTGAGCACTATGGGACTTAACATCTATGGTCATCAGTCCCCTAGCACTTAGAACTACTTAAACCTAACTAACCTAAGGACATCACACAACACCCAGCCACCACGAGGCAGAGAAAATCCCTGACCCCGCCGGGAATCGAACCCGGGAACCCGGGCGTGGGAAGCGAGAACGCTACCGCACGACCACGAGATACGGGCTCATCCATTATTTCCGTGCTTTTGGAATATGGACTACAGTGTTATCGGCAGCTGGAAGGCCTGGTCTACTCCGAACAGGTGTGTACCAGCAATGATTTTTCTTACCATGGATAACTCCAGTTTCTTCATCGACTCCTTAATATTCGTGAGACTGATCACTTTCGCCGCCGTCCATACATGCTGCAGGATCATCAGTTTCTGAATCGCTTTCGTCGGAAGAGTCACTTACGTCTCTTTCACGATTGAGTGCATCCGACAATGCTTCCCGTACTGCATCTTCCGTTATCAAAATGTCATTTCTACATGTGTTGTTGTTGTTGTTGTTATGGTCTTCAGTCCTGAGACTGGTTTGATGCAGCTCTCCATCTTAGTGTATTCATCTCTTGGTCTCCCTCTACGATTTTTACCCTCCACGCTGCCCTCCAATACTAAATTGGTGATCCCTTGATGCCTCAGAACATGTCCTACCAACCGATCCCTTCTTCTAGCCAAGTTGTGCCACAAACTTCTCTTCTCCCCAATTCTATTCAATACCTCCTCATTAGTTATGTGATCTACCAATCTAATCTTCGGCATTCTTCTGAAGCACCACATTTCAAAAGCTTCTATTCTCTTCTTCTCCAAACTATTTATCATTCATGTATCATTTCCATACATGGCTACACTCCATACAAATACTTTAGAAACGACTTCCTGACGCTTAAATCTATACTCGATGTTAACAAATGTCTCTTCTTCAGAAACGCTTTCCTTGCCATTGCCAGTCTACATTTTATATCCTCTCTACTTCGACCATCATCAGTTATTTTGTTCCCCAAACAGCAAGACTCCTTTACTACTTTAAGTGTCTCATTTCCTAATCTAATTCCCTCAGCATTACGCAACTTAATTCGACTACATTCCATTATCTTCGTTTTGCTTTTGTTGATGTTCATCTTATATCCTCCTTTCAAGACACTATCCATTCCGTTCAACTGTTCTTCCAAGTCCTTTGCTGTCTCTGACAGAATTACAATGTCATCGGCGATCCTCAAAGTTTTTATTTCTTCTCCATGGATTTTAATACCTACTCCAAATTTTTCTTTTGTTTCCTTCACTGCTTGCTCAATATACAGATTGAATAACATCGGGGAGGGGCTACAACCCTGTCTCACTCCCTTCCCATCCACTGCTTCCCTTTCGTGTCCCTCGACTCTTATAACTGCCATCTGGTTTCTGTACAAATTGTAAATAGCCTTTCGCTCCCTGTATTTGACCCTAGCCACCTTCAGAATTTGAAAGAGAGTATTCCAGTCAACATTGTCAAAAGCTTTGTCTAAGTCTACAAGTGTTAGAAACGTAGGTTTACGTTTCCTTAATCTAGCTTCTAAGATAAGTCGTAGGGTCAGTATTGCCTCGCGTGTTCCAATATTTCTACGGAATCCAAACTGATCTTCCCCGAGGTCGGTTTCTACTAGTTTTTCCATTCGTCTGTAAAGAATGCACGTTAATATTTTGCAGCCGTGTCTTATTAAACTGATAGTTCGATAATTTTCGCATCTGTCAACACCTGCTTTCTTTGTGATTGGAATTATTATATTCTTCTTGAAGTCTGAGGGTATTTCGCCTGTCTCATACATCTTGCTTACCAGATGGTAGAGTTTTGTCAGGACTGGCTCTCCCAAGGCTGTCAGTAGTTCTAATGGAATGTTGTCTACGCCCGGGGCCTTGTTTCCACTCAGGTCTTTCAGTGCTCTGTCAAACTCTTCACGCAGTATCGTATCTCCCAATTTCATCTTCATCTACATCCTCTTCCATTTCCATAATATTGTCCTCAAGTACATCGCCCTTAAATAGACCCTCTATATATTCCTTCCAACTTTCTGCTTTCCCTTCTTTGCTTAGAACTGGGTTTCCATCTGAGCTCTTGATATTCATACAAGTGGTTCTCTTTTCTCCAAAGGTCTCTTTAATTTTCCTGTAGGCAGTATCTATCTTACCCCTTGTGAGATAAGCCTCTACATCCTTACATTTGCCTCTAGCCATCCCTGCTTAGCCATTTTGCGCTTCCTGTCGATCTCATTTTTGAGACGTTTGTATTCCTTTTTGCCTGCTTCATTTACTGCATTTTTATATTTTCTCCTTTCATCAATTAAACTCAATATTTCTTCTGTTGCCCAAGGATTTCTACTAGCCCTCGTCTTTTTACTTACTTGATCCTCTGCTGCCTTCACTACTTCATCCCTCAAAGCTACCCATTCTCCTTCTACTGTATTTCTTTCCCCCATTCCTGTCCTTTGTTCCCTTATGCTGTCTCTGAAACTCTGTACAACCTCTGGTTTAGTCAGTTTATCCAGGCCCCATCTCCTTAAATTCCCACCTTTTTGCAGTTAAGAAATTAATTAAATTAATTAAATGACTTTGAAAGTCCATCCTCTACTAGGTATCACTCAACATTGTGTTTACATTGGTGGCAGTGGGCTGTGTATGAGCTGTGGCACAAGCAAGGTAAGAGAGACTGACGCTGGTGTACACTTGCAGGGTTAACCGTAAGTCGTAACAGCATCGCACATAGAGATTTCGAACGATCGAGTTAGGTCCACAGCGAGCCAGTAGATGGCTCGCCTGGCCAGACAGGCGTTTTAGGCAGGCGTGTTGGCACAGTGGTGCGACCGGCGCCGGACCCCCCCCCCCCCCCCTCTCCGCAAATCGTGACCACTGCCGGCGCCGCTGTGGCGTCGGCGGCCGTCGAGACGGCACTGCCGTGATGGATTGCTCGCGCGAGCGTCGCTGACGGCTAATAAATAAATTCCGGTCCTCCGCTGGCGTTTTTGTGAGCGCGTGTTTTATGGCCAGCCGCGTAAAAAAAAAAATTGCCAAAAAAAGCGGGCGCAGCTTTCGTAAGAGGATTATTGGCACGCATCACATGCATTCATAATGTCCGTACACGCGTGCTCACACTTGCTTTTTTTTACGTGTGTATTTGGGGGCGAGGAGGTGGATATAACCCTTTTTTTTACTTGTTTTTAATTCCCGGCTCTCGCTCGCACACGCACACGCACTTCGTCGCTCAAAATTGCGATACCGATATTGGCGTCGTAATTCCCGCATTGACGCCCGACAGCCCGTAATTGGCTGATGCCGTCGCCGCCACTGGAAAGTCTGCCGTGGTGGGGGAAGGTGGGGGTGGGGGTTCAGCGTGAGGGGTGGTCGCCAGCGCATCCGGCCCTCCGTCCAACTGACGTGGACACCGCACTCAGCGCAGAGGACAATGGCACTCCCCGGTGTCTACATGTCTTGGACAACAGCGACAAACGTCGTCTAAGTGAAAAGAAAGAGAGACAGGAACAAAAGAGAGAGCGAAAGAGATTAACGTCCCGTCGACATAGAAGTTAATAGGGAACCTTTCACTGTTACTAAATGTTCGGCGCCGTTATTGTTGCTGCTATTGTCGTTGTGGTCTTCAGTTCGAAAACCTGTTTGATTCAGTTCTCCACTCTGGTCTATCCTGTGCAACTGTCTTCGTCCACATCAATTTGGAGCTACTTGCTATAGTCACCTCTTCGGGTCCCTCTACGATTTTTACCACCTCCTCCTTCCACATTCCCCTACATTAGCAAAGTGATGATTCTTTGGTGCCTCAGGACGTGTCTTGTCAACCGATCCCTTTCTTTAGTCGAGTTTTCCCTTAAATTTCTTTCTTCCTCAATTCGATTCAGAATTTCTTCATTAATTCTTCGATCTACTCATACAAACCTTAACATCACTCTGTATCACCACCATTCAAATCTTCTGTCCTCTTCTTTCCTGGACGATTCATAGTCCCACTTTCACTTCTGCACAAGGCTTCAGTCCTGACAAGTACCTTCATAACAGTCTTCCTAACACCTTCTATTAGGTATTAACATATTTCTGTTTTTCAGAAATTCTTTTCTTACGATAGTAAGTCTGCGTTTCTTATACTCTCTACTTTTTGCTGCTCACATTGTAACGGAACCTATTAAAGGATTTACTTTACTGAAGTATGCGATACCTTCCAAATTCAACCAGTTTAACGACTATTTATGATTATAGAAAAGTTATTGTGTATGTTAACAATGATTGCATAACATGTCTCCATAAACAAAATAACTGACCCACACAAAAGTTAATATCACTTGATCACTGATACAGCAAATGTCATCATGTAAAAACACTAGGTTTATCTTAAATAATTAATATGAAGTACGAAAAATAGTGGCCAACTTACGTATTTTGGATCTCTTTAAATAAAAATCACCCAGTGAAACCTATTTATTCACTAGGACCGTTTTCACTCAGTATTCACGTAAACACTCCTATTTTAGACGAAAACCAATGTAATTCTTAATAATTCATGTTATTTACTTATTTATGCAAATTAGAGAAGTCAATTGACAAACTTCTAAAAAACAGCCTTTTCGTAACAAAGAATTATTCTGTCAAATCAACATATCTGTCTGTCATTTTAATAATCTGTTAAATTATGTCACCCGATATAAATTAAGAACTTTTCTGCACAGATTACGATAACAGATGTACATGTGACTTATAAACTATATCTCTTTTGCGTAGTTCTTTGACAAGGTTATCAATACAAGCAACAAGATGGGTCGGGAGCGGAGTCTGAATGTCACTTTGGTAAAATGTATGCGTGTTAGTGTTCGAGGTGGATAAACATTGCAAAGAACATGTAAAAGAAGTGCTACTTTGTGTTGTGTCATTGTCTTTGGCGGACAGTGGAATTAAAATGGCCACCAGAGTGATAAATATTTGAAGTTGAAATATTTGTTGGTTTCGCTCATTATTTATCATCAAAAGCACATAAAAAACACGGGACCTCATCTTTTTACCCCTAGACAACCAGATTTAGAGCCAGCATTAGCATCGAGACACAACAGCGATCCAGCAAGCAGCAGCGATTACCACAATGCGTTTTAAAGGCGCCAACCTAGCATCAAGAGCTAACAAGCTCCGTAAATGGGAGTGAAATAGTGCGATTATAGCAATATCTGCGACTAGGCAACCATTATAACATACCAAAATTCATCTGCCACTATTAATATCTCATTTCCTTATCTATCTGGCCGGCCGGACTGCCCGAGAGGTTCTAGGCGCTACAGTCTGGAACTGCGCGACCGCTACGGTCGCAGGTTCGAATCCTTCCTCGGCGAAGCTCTCCTGTGAAGTTTGGAAGGTAGGAGACGAGATACTGGCAGAAGTGAAACTGTGAGGATGGGGCCTGAGACGTGCTTGGGTAGCTCAGATGGTAGAGCACTTGCCCGCGAAAGGCAAAGATCCCAAGTTCGAGTCTCGGTCCGGTACACAGTTTTAATCTGCCAGGAAGTTTCATATCAGCGCACACTTCGCTGCAGAGTGAAAATCTCCTTCTGGACCCTTCTTTTACGTTTTCTCGGTAAACTTCTGATAATCTCGACGACTGCAGTTGACAGGTTTTCTTACGAATTTATGATGAACTGGTGCTTCCAAAACACAAGATAGTTTCACTACGGTAGCCGTGCGGTCTTAAGCGTCTTGCACGGTCCGCGCGGCTCCCCCCGTCGGAGGTTCGAGTCCTCCCTCGGGCATGGATGTGTGTGTCGTCCTTAGCGAAAGTTAGTTTAAGTCAGGTTAAGTAGCGCGTAAGCTCAGGGACCGATGACCTCAGCAGTTTGGTTCCATAAGACCTTACCACAGATTTCCAGATTTTACTTGCACTACGGCTACATTTACGAAATTTTGACTACATGTAGGACTTAAGTAACAAGTAAACTGGAAAGTCGAGAACAATACCTATGTCTTGGTATTTTCTGGGAGGTTTGGTACATAATCTGGAATGATTCTTGTGATATTTTCTCTTTGGATGTGATCTGTAGGTTTTGAGTTCGCATCAGGGCTTATATTATCATGTTATCTATGTTACGTTAAATGAAATCTATAAATTGATGCAACACGAAACGTTCACAACAAATGGAAGTGTCGACAGGTTTTATAAGAGCCCCGCTTTGGATAACTGGAGCTCTCAGTGTTGACGTATCTGAGCCAGCGCTGCGATTGTCGGCTGGTTCAATGGTATTTTTCGCTCGTCTGGAGAGTAGTGCTGGAGTCACGTTGGAGGTTTTGACTGGCTTTGGCGGCTAGTGTCACCAAGAACCTAGCGATAAATAACGTGATAGTTGTAACCACTTAGTAATAACATTTGTGAACTACTATGGAAGCAATTATTTTCATGAGTATTCGAGGAAGTAATATCGTGTCTTAAACTTTGCAAGAACAATTATTTGTGTGTAGAATTGCGTAATAATCTATTTCTATAACGGTGGAAGCCTTTTGCGTTAATGGCAAACAGTTGGGCAAGAGGAACCGAAATATAATCATGTGAAACAGCAATAATTAAATTCTGCGAACATTTACTTTTAGTCATACAAACTCTAATGCGTGGCCAATTCAGGTTTGAGTGGTTTGTCATTAGATTCAGGCTGTATACTAGTGAGGACTGCCATATTTTGGCTTCGATAAAATAGACAATAAACTTTCTTAAAACTACTAATCTTTTCACCCTCATATAATGACTCTGATACGAAAATAAGACTTTTATTCAGAAAACGGAAAGTAGGTTATCCAGGTAGGTTTTCGTTAAGATTTTTACGCCATATGTGAGCTTGGTGCAGCATTTCGCTCATACGTCCGATCAGTGCATTTTCCTGAGCGAATAGCTCTTCCTTTCTACTCAAATTATTGGAGATATGTGCTAACACTCTCCTAACTGCTTTGTAGACCAGACCGTCTTCTGGATATTTTAAGGGTACTAAATTAAGTAGAACTGATTAAGCATGATGTGCTTCGATCTTTCCAGTTTCTACGCTCTGCAGTTTTGCGTCTTGAATACAGAGACTTCACTTAGTCTCTTCTTAAAAATTGCCGCATTTAGAAACACTATTCTTCCATAGCACTTGCTTGTTGCGAAAAACGTAGCGCCAGTCTCGGAAACAGGTGTGTGATGTTTAGATATTAAAAAAGAAATAACCGATAAGGTACTATCAGAGACTGAAAACTGTTAGCCCAACTCTTCGACTACGTTTAGTGAAGGCTTGGTGGCTCGGTGGATGATCCTCAGAGTACAAACCATAATTTGTCAGGGATCAGTCCACTTGCAATAGGACCATGAGCAGTAAGGCATTATGGTGTTCAAACCAATATTCGGCTTAGGGACAGGTTTATCCGTTATTAAGTGGACTTCATTTCATTAATATGACAGAGAGTTTTCTATTTATAACAAAAAGGTTCCAGTAAAAGATAACGTGCTAACGTTAGACTCATCACCGCATATGATATGAAATTGGAGACAAACATTGTAACCGCAAAATTTTCGAAGGGGAAATAAAAATCCTGGAAACCCAACTGATCGCAGTCGACGAGACGTGTATTGGAGTAGCGTAACTGTAGGTGTCGAAAATGTTTATATCCTGGCTTCCTCACGTTAAAATTTTGCTCAAACTCCGCCAAATTTTATGATTTTAGGTCAACGGCAAGTACCCTATACGTTTCGATGATTGAGTGTAGGAGCATCAAAATACGTCACATAAAGGCCGTATATTTTGATTGCATTGACTTAGACTCTTCAATTTTGTACATTGATAAGATATCATAACCTTAGAACGTGACATAAATTTCAACTTAATACGTGTACAAATTAACAATTTTCGAATTTTTTCCTTTGTTGATATTGTGAAACATTATTTTTTTTGCCAAATTTTATGATTTTAGGTCAACGGCATGTACCCTATATGTTTCGATGAGTGAGTCTGGGAGTATCAAAATACGTTACATGAAGGCAGTATCTTTTGATTACATTGACATAGACTCTTCAATCTTTTACACCGATAAGATATCATAGACCCTAGTATGTGACATAAATTTCAACTTAATACGTGTGCCCACCGCTGAGAAAAAGGACTTTTAATCGGAGAGACGGAAAATAAGGTGATACTAAAAGGGTTCAGTTTTTACCGATTGAGTTACAGGATTCTAAAAATGTTAATGTCATTTGCTGACATAAACGCTGATCAGACAAAATATCAAAGAGTAATTTTAGTCTATATAGTAGTGTCTTTGTACTCTGCTGGTGATACTTGCTCACGATTCAATCAGACGCTATGTGTGTGTGTGTGTGTGTGTGTGTGTGTGTGTGTGTGTGTGTGTGGAGGGATGCAGGCGTTGATATTCGAATGACTAATAGAAATTGAACCTCTGTGTTACAGTCTGAAGGAGTCGTCAGTATTTCCGTATTCTGGTCGGTATATAGTACATGCACCCAGCCCTGAGAAAAAGGGCTTTTAATCGGACAGGCGGAAAATGAAGTGATACTAAAAGTGTTCCATTTTTACAGATTGAGTTACAAGATTCAAAAAAAGGTTAATGTCGTTTGCTGACTTAAACGCTGACCAGACAAAAAAATCAAAGAGTAATTTTTGTCTATATAGTAGTATCTTCAATCTGTATATTGAGCAAACAGTAAAGGAAACAAAAGAAAAATTCGGAGTAGGTATTAAAATTCATGGAGAAGAAGTAAAAACTTTGAGGTTCGCCGATGACATTGTAATTCTGTCAGAGACACCAAAGGACTTGGAAGAGCAGTTGAACGGAATGGACAGTGTCTTGAAAGGAGGATATAAGATGGACATCAACAAAAGCAAAACGAGGATAATGGAATGCAGTCAAATTAAATCGGGTGATCCTGAGGGAATTAGATTAGGAAGTGAGACACGTAAATTAGTAAAGGAGTTTTGCTATTTAGGGAGTAAAATAACTGATGATGGTCGAAGTAGAGAGGATATAAAATGTAGACTGGCAATGGCAAGGAAATCGTTTCTGAAGAAGAGAAATTTGTTAACATCGAGTATAGACTTAAGTGTCAGGAAGTCGTTTCTGAAAGTATTTGTAAGGAGTGTAGCCATGTATGGAAGTGAAACATGGACGATAACTAGTTTGGACAAGAAGAGAATAGAAGCTTCCGAAATGTGGTGCTACAGAAGAATGCTGAAGATAAGGTGGGTAGATCACGTAACTAATGAGGAGGTATTGAATGAGATTGGGGAGAAGAGAAGTTTGTGGCACAACTTGACTAGAAGAAGGGATCGGTTGGTAGGACATGTTTTGAGGCATCAAGGGATCACAAATTTAGCATTGGAGGGCAGCGTGGAGGGTAAAAATCGTAGAGGGAGACCAAGAGATGAATGGACTAAGCAGATTCAGAAGGATGTAGGTTGCAGTAAGTACTGGGAGATGAAGAAGCTTGCACAGGATAGAGTAGCATGGAGAGCTGCATCAAACCAGTCTCAAGACTGAAGACCACAACAACAACAACAGTAGTGTCTTTGTACTCTGCTGGTGATACTTGCGCAAGAATCAATGTAAATCTGTGTGTGTGTGTGTGTGTGTGTGTGTGTGTGTGTGTGTGAGTTACAGGATTCAAAAAAGGTTAATGTCGTTTGCTGACTTAAACGCTGATCAGACAAAAAAATTAAATAGTAATGTTTATTTATATAGTAGTGTCTTTGTACGCTGCTGGTGATATTTGCTCACGAATCAATGTAAATCTATGTGTGTGTGTGTGTGTGTGTGTGTGTGTATGTGTGTGTGTGTGTGTGTGTGTGTGTGTGTGTGTGTGTGCGCGCGTGTGTGCGTGTGTGTGCGTATGGAGGGATGCAGGCGCTGATATTCGAATGACTGATAGAAATTGAACCTCTGTGTTACGGTCTGAAGGAGTCGTCAGGATTTCCGTATTCTGGTCGGCGGAGCTCGTCGCTGGCAGTCTGCGAGTAACCACCATCCCGGGGAGGCCGTTAAGGGTTGCATAAACTGAGGGTTGGTCGGCTGCTCGCTCGCAGGTAGTGGCCGCGCGGGAAATTGGGATGTGCTGCGCGTAGCGGGGCGGGCCCCGCCCTATCTGTGCCGTGCAGCGAAATCGCAATCGGCGCGGCCATCACGGCAGGAATTTACATGGCCACTGCCGCGTGGGCCGCGCCTGCATGTATGCATGCTGCGAAGCACGGCTCGGCCGGCGCCTGATTGCTAGCGGCCCGGCCGGAAAACTAAGCCACAGCAGCAGCGGTAGGAAGGCAAGCAGCAGCCGGAAGGCGAGGCGGACCCGCTAGCTATTCCGGCCACGTGCGGCCGTGGCTTCGCCAGCTCCGCCTGCCCGCTAACATCGCCAGCGCAGTCGGCACCAACGGATTTCCTCTCGTATCCACCAACACCGTGCCGAAAACTTGCCCAAAATCTGACCTTAAAAAATGGCGGTCTTCCATTTTCTTGATACTGTCACTAGATTCGTTCAGTTAATAATGTCCCACAATTTTAGCCTCAGAATATACCATAAAAGAGGCTGAGTGAGGTGGCGCAGTGGTTAGCACACTGGACTTGCTACAAGAAGGATGAGAATTCAATCGCACATCCAGCCATCCTGATCATGATTTCACGAAATCACTGCAGACAAAGCGCAGGATGGTTCCTTTGAAAGGGCACAGGTGATTTTCTTCCCCATCCTTTCCTAATCCGACCTTGTGCGCCGTCTCTAATGCCCTTATTGCCGACAGGACATTAAACACAAATCCCCCCTCCTCCTCACCATCAAAGTGAGCAACTTTGTGGAACTCTTAGCACTTCTTGTAACACATGTTATATGTACTGCTATATATACTGAATTTTATTACATGTATCCTTTAATTTTGCTAGAAATGAAGTGTTTATGTGCATGGATGGATTCGGAATACGGCATATCAATTGTCACCAGTTTACCCCACAGCCTGATACAGGCTCTCAGGTAGATGCCATTTTCCTTGACTTCCGGAAGGCCTTCGATACAGTTCCGCACTGTCGCCTGATAAAGTAAGAGCCAACGGAATATCAGACCAGCTGTGTGACTGGATTGAAGAGTTTTTAGCAAACAGAACACAGCATGTTGTTCTCAATGGAGAGACGTCTACAGACGTTAAAGTAACCTCTGGCGTGCCACAGGGGAGTGTTATGGGACCATTGCTTTTCACAATATATATAAATGACCTAGTAGATAGTGTCGGAAGCTCCATGCGGCTTTTCGCGGATGATGCTGTAGTATACAGAGAAGTTGCAGCATTAGAAAATTGCGGCGAAATGCAGGAAGATCTGCAGCTGATAGGCACTTGGTGCAGGGAGTGGCAACTGACCCTTAACATAGACAAATGTAATGTATTGCGAATTCATAGAAAGAAGGATCCTTTTTTGTATGATTATATGATAGCGGAACAAACACTGGTAGTAGTTACTTCTGTAAAATATCTGTGAATATTGCATGGGGGCTTAATTAATTATATAAGATTGAAAATGATTTTTAATTTTAGTAACTGTCTGTCCGATTACGTAAGTCTCGTAAACGGTTGGCCCTGACTAGAATTATTACGCTATCTGACTGCAAGGAACAATGTAAGAAAATTTTCGTAAACACAGTTAATTAATTAAGACCCCAGCAACTATAAAAATCTACGAAACCAATGAGCACAAGAGTAACTGTTCTATATGTGGGAGTGTGACTCAACGCCCACATCTGGCACGGTTCTTTTCCAACAAGACAAGAATTTTTTAAATACCAACTATACTGACGTGACAAAGAAATTTAGAAAAACTACAATTACGCAAAAAAATCACAATTACACTCTAATCCAAGAACACAAGCCAGATGCTTTGTTGACTGAACCTGTAGTGACACATTATTTCAGATACACAACTAATAAAGGAACATTATAAATTTTACCTTCATATATATTGACGAAATTCACTCATTACAATAACATCTGCTATCTCTCCCATCAAATAACTGCATAAGACATGGAACAACACTCTTTACTACAACATATCCCTCCGATTTCACGACAAGCAGTGCCCACTAGCACATCTCGGTACGAACTCTTAACACACACTGTCCTCTCCGATGTCACAACAAGCACTGTCCTCTACGAGCTCTCTACTACCACTCTCTGCTATGAACTCTCAACAAGCACTGTCCTCTCCGATCTCTTAACAACCACTGACTGCCACGAACTCTAAACAGGCACTGTGGAGGCGGCTTAATAGTACTCTTTGGCGCACTCTCTGGCGCAGTGGCACAGTGTAGCCACCTTTCATATGCCCCTCCTCCACAGGCCAGAATTTGATGGTATTTTTGCCAGCATTGGTGGTGAAAATACCACCAAATTCGTCCACAAAAATACAGATAAAAATAAAAGATAATATTAATACCTAAATATCACATAATTAGTTAAAAATTTTGGCTTTGCACTGACCTTTTACTAACCTAATATATAAAGTACAGTAGGCAATACAACTTCTTTTCATACATGTGACTTTACATAATAGTTTACACAATATACAAAAAATCAGTTTATACAAATGTTCACATAAAATGCTTTCAATGATTAGTTTATACAAAAAAAGATACTAACAGGTGACATCTTTTTAGTAGAAGCAGTCCATCAATTGCACCCAGTAAAGTTTAGCAGGTACACCCAGCAACAAGTCACATTAGTTCAGTAGAGGCAATCCATCAGAGGTACCCAGCAATGTTGAGTAGGTGCAGACAGCAACAAGTGACTTCATTTCAGTAGAAACAGTTCATTAGATGCACCCAGCAATGTTAAGTAGGTGCAGACAACAACAAGTGACATTATTTCAGTAGAAGCAGTTCCATCTGTGGCACCCAGTAAAGTTCCAGAGGTACACACAGCAACAAGTCACATTAGTTCAGTAGAAGCAGTCCATCAGAGGCACCCAGCTAATGTTGAGTAGGTGCAGACAGCAACAAGTGACTTCATTTCAGTAAAAACAGTTCATCAGTTGTACCCAGCAATGTTGAGAGCAGGTGCAGACACCAACAAGTGACACCATTTCAGTAGAAGCAGTCCATTAGTGGCATCAGCAATGTTGATCAGGTGCACACAGCAACAGGGGACATCTTTTCAGTAGAAGCAGTCCAACAGTGGCACCCAGCAATATTGAGTAGGTGCAGACAGCAAAAAGTCACATCTCTCTGCAGAAGCAGTTCGATCAAACTCACTAGCCCTGATCACACTGTCCATCAGAGTTTATGAGCACAAATTAAACATGTCCTAATGTCACACATCATGTTGAAAAGTGCAGGTAACAGTTCAGAATATTTATCTTCACTAATCAGACAGTTCAGGCATGAACAATAGTTGGAATACACATACAAATGCTTTTACAGTAACATACAAATCATAACAAACACACAAATGATGTCAGATAATTGTCCTATTAACTATTACAATACACAAATACCAATAAACCTATAATATTTATGGGTGTCAGTGCAAGCCACTACAAACAAATAAAATAATATTTAGGAGATAGGTGGTTAGGATTAGGAAAGGAAAACACACAAAACACACTCACTCATCTCTCATCCACATTAAGTACTACTGTGTAATTGAATAGTGTTAATTGTGTAAATGTAATTCTGTCAAAATCTGATGTTCATCATGTGTATCAAGTAGTACTGGCAGCAGTGTATAACAGTCAATAATAGTTAGGTCAACGTCATAGTCATCATGTCAAGACCAATGTTTGCCAAGCCAGATCAAAATGTACTGTTGTTGAACAACTGTCAGTGAGCCAAGATATGCAATTACTTCCTCTCTCCAAAAAAAATATATACTGCTTAGTTATTTAACAAAGTGTGTGTATAGACCATCTTCCTTCTATTTTAATGTTCTAGTCTGCTATCTTCATCCTCCTTGTTCCATAAGACCAACAACAAAAAAAAATATGCTCCTCACTTACTTTGCCTCTTATACACCAAAACTCCAATAATCATCTGCATCACATAATCTCAATACGTCACTAATACCTCTTCAATACGTCTTATCATCAATATCATTTACCTTACCTCTTGTCCACAAAAACTCCAATAATCAACAACTTAATATACTCTCAATACCTCAATAATACGTCGCTACATATAAACCTCAGCACCAATATCATTTCACTTCCATAACAACTCTTTCCTCTAGTCAGTCTCCTTGAACAAGTACAGATAAAATCCTAATGCAAACCTCATCATCTCATACAATCCGAAGACACATTGTCAACACACAACCTCTGTGTAATCCATCTGACCCAAATTTTCTACTCATTATAAATTATAAGATACATTTTGGTTCCTTGTCCATCATTAAATAAAAGAAATGCATACCTGACCTCTAACAGACGTAGTTCGAATAACTCTCAGTAATTAAGTACGATTACGGAGTGTGAATGATCATAATATTTCACAGTGTGTACACCACTTCAAGAATCATAGCAGAAGCAAACATGTGGAGTATTTTTTGTGTCAAGTGTCACTTCCTATTTCAATTGCTTACGAAAAATGCAGTCTAATAATTGTTAATGGTCTAAACCTAGTTTCGGTCTGTCATGTCGTTAGCCTCCTTCCTATTTGCATAAATTTATACAGCTTCCATAAAACCTCAGCTCATGTGACTTCAATGACTTTCTTGTACTAATGTCGTTCGTCGAATTATAGCAGTGAATTTTCTTATCTTAAAAATATAAGGCACTGAGCGTAAGCAAAACTTGCAATAGCGATTAAATATACCAGTAGAGAACAGAATGTCAACAAGTGGATGCAGCACAATTCTTACAACGAGGCTCTGCCAAGCGAACAATCTATAATTAATCCAATAGTGTGACCTAAACTCTATGTTTATACACAGTATATCAGCATTTCTATACACCAAATTAAAGAGTAGTTATGGCAACAAAACAGAAATGTGTAAATATGTAATCCATACGCATAGCAGTAAACATATATCTTACGTAATAAACAAGTCATTAGCATCATATCAGCATAAGCAAATAAATGTTCATATGTCATCCTAATAAATAAACATGAAGGCGCAAGCAGATAAATCACAAAGTATAACTTACATACCTAAACACATCAGCACAATAAATCAGGTTACAATTATAATTCAAATAAATAAGCACAGCAGGCACATTATTAAAAAAAATGACATCAGTGAAAAAGCATAGCAGCCAAGCGATGCATAATATACACAAGTTACAACCCAGTTCATTAATCAATAATTGTCAAAATCAGTTAACGTACGCAAGCACGTCGCTTCACAAGTAATTTCATAGAACATAAAATTTAGCACAAGGCATGAATCACGTAATCGCGAGCAGCAAATTACGTCTAAAGTACGTACCTAAGTGGAAACATGTTACCTGAAAAATGAACTCAATTAACAGTTACCTTTTTTAGTTTATTAGTTTCTTCTTCGAAATTACATTCTTTCTGAAATTTTCTCGATAGCAAGTCGTCTTAACATCGGAGACACACAGAATTTACCTGTAGTTCTTAAATATTTTATACAACCGTATCCTGAAAAATACTGAATGTTAATAACACAATTCATCAAGTCACTATAGCTTTATACTGAATTTAGTCGGAGAAATTAAACTGTGTATTTGTTTATGTCTGTCAGTGCATTCGCACTGAGCGCTCGATCAGCTGTGGGCGCATGACGTAGGAAGCTATTGTTCGCGGTCAACGACTGCCTTGTGCGGCGCGCAGACTTCACTGTTGCTTTGAGTATGTGCCGCCGCCAAAACACAGCGCGGTATCCTTGTACTCTCCGCATGTTTACATCTAGCTGTTAGTTCTCCAAAGTATGTTATTCCACAAAAATTTTAACGTTTGATATATGATGTATCCCTTTAGAGCGTCGAGATTTAAGAGTTTCTACTTCAACAGTGTTATCATGTATAATTTTGCGAATTCTATATGGACCGTTATAAAGCAAAAAAAATTTGCGACACAAGCCTTTTCCTTTATGAGACAAACGGTGGGACTTAATTAACACCTTCTGACCAACTGACAAGAATTTTAAACGACCAGGACGTTTAGCTGATTTCTCTCTTCTAGCAGCCGCAGATGCAATATTTCGTAGAGCCATGTTCACAACTTCAGAATGCCGTAGTTTCCGTGAAGGCGGAAAAGGAACGATTTCAGATATGCGATTTGTCGGTGCTTTATTTTTTAATGTCAATAGAGGCGGTAAAGAAGTTGAGTCATTAGGAAGTTCATTCAGAATGTTTTGAAAAATATGAAGATACTGATCCCAAGTTCTGTGATTCTGATGACAATAAAGACGGCACAATTTATTGATTTCCTTCATCCATCTCTCTGAAGCATTAGATTGAGGGTGAAAAAGTGAAATGAAAATTGGTTTAATTTTACGACGCTGTAGAGTACGAAGCCAAATTTTAGAACGAAACTGTGATCCATTATCTGATATAACCTTGTCAACATGACCAACTTCTTTAAGAAAATGTTTGATGAAAGCGTTAGATACTGAACGAGCTGTTGCTTTGCGTAAAGGTGTAAAACACACATATTTTGATGTCAACTCCACTGCTACGAAAATGTACGCAAAACCATTAGTAGAACGAACCACTGGACCAAACAAATCGACTGCAGCCATCTCCTTTAATTTCGCTGGAAATGTGACCGAGAAATTTCACCTGAGAACGACCAAATTCAGATTTTTTCAAGTTCACTGTCATGCCAACTCGTGCAAAAATACGTAATAATGAATCCAAAATTTTGTTGTGCTCACTCCAAGAACGTTTAACAATAAGAATGT
Source organism: Schistocerca americana (assembly GCF_021461395.2). NCBI lineage: Eukaryota > Metazoa > Arthropoda > Insecta > Orthoptera > Acrididae > Schistocerca > Schistocerca americana. The sequence continues at coordinate 608,831,757 of NC_060123.1, read as the reverse complement.
CGTCAACATAAGAAGTAATATTGTCACGAAGATAAACAGGTAAAATTTCATTTATACGACGAATGAATGCTGCAGTAGGTACAGTAAGTCCAATCGGTAATTTCCAAAGTCACTTTTGGATAAAACAGTCATATCCGGTTATTGTTCACTTACTCACTAGATAGATTGATAGTCGAAGAGCTGTTTTGACAGATGCAAAGAATAGTAAAAGAGTAGGCAGCGGTACAGAAAACTAAAAGAGAAATAGCACCACTACAGCTCGGGGCCCTATGCTCGCTACGGCACATATTCACTTAGAGAAGTGAATCCCCTGAGGACTTTAATAACTGCACATAATTTCAAGTTTGTGACTTAATGGCACATCTGGCGGAAGTGCGTACGTAAATTGATCTAGCCATGAACATGGATGTATGTCATCCCTAGAGTTGCGGAAGATCTTAAATTTCCGGACAGTTAAGAAGTGTTTATAATCAAAGTTTTCACCTCGTGGCGACAAAGACCTACCGCGTCTGTCCCAGTCCCAATGTCGATTATTGTTAAATTCACGCGCCTCGCGCTCTCTTACTGCATCCCGTAAATGAATTAAATTGCTTTCTTCAAACCCCTCTGCTAAACTAAGACTTGTCAATTTATTTGAGATCATCTCAACTCTTTCCGATGAGTCACTTAATTGTTCTTTCTGTTTATTTACGTCTTCTGTAAATGTCGCGACTCGGGTTTCGGTGTTGTCACATTTAGTAGTTAACTGTTCACACTGTTGCGTTAAGTTATTTATTCTGTCATTTGGTACGGATTCCTCGGTTCCTTCAATTATTTCTTCCTTATCCTTTGCACGTTGTAAATTTAACTCTGAAAAATTCTGTCCTATCACGCGATCTTTTTCTTCCTGTTCTCTGTCCTGTTCCTCTTGTCTAATTTCTGTTGAAATTAAGCTATTATTGTGAGCCTTCAAAATCGGTTGTCCTTCTTCCCTAATTTCATTATTTGATTCGTCATTCGTATTTTTGAAACATGTCCCTATTCGTGAGCATAACCGTGTTGTCATTGCTTCCATCTCAGTTCTAAATTCAGATCCTAACCGAGTTTCCATTGTTCCCATATCAGTTTTTAATTCAGTCCGTAAAATTCCCATCTCTGTTTTAAATTCAGATCCAAACCGTGTTTCCATTGTTCCCATCCGTGTCTCCATTGTTCCTATCTGTGTTTTTAATTCAGATTGAAAATTTAATATTACACTCATCAACTGCTCCATATTAAATTGTTCAGAATTCTTTTCGCCCCTAACATCTCCCGCAAAACTAACTTCCTTCGTCACAGCTGTAAGGCTATCTGTGTTCGATACTATTTCAGAATCTTCTGTCGTTAATCTCCGATTCTGTGAATTTTCCGATTGAGAAAAATTTTGAAATGGTTCCGGACTGTCTTCCCGACTTATTAAATTATTTTCAACTACATTATTCATGACACTGTTTTCCTCTGTTGGCGAGTTCGCCATGTTAACAATTTCGTTATTCTGACTATCCATCATTTTTGCCTGTTTCATTGACCGCGTAATCATTTACAAAATATACAAAAGATTCGTCACTGTTCGAAAATTACACACAATGCCTCCTTATCTCCAACAATACTATTCACACTAGATGTTTCCCTCAAACACGATTAACGAACAATTGAAATAATTGCACAAAATTGTCAAACGCGTATACAAGGCAATAAAAATTAAATTTTGAAAAATACCATTAGAAGAATGCCAATTACCAAATCTACACACTCAATACAGACTACAATCACTAAACTCAAAATTACTACAACAATACTACAGTCTACAATTTTCACAATCAGAAAAATTCCAAGGGACGATCCGAAGCAGCGGTCGCCACGTGCATGGGGGCTTAATTAATTATATAAGATTGAAAATGATTTTTAATTTTAGTAACTGTCTGTCCGATTACGTAAGTCTCGTAAACGGTTGGCCCTGACTAGAATTATTACGCTATCTGACTGCAAGGAACAATGTAAGAAAATTTTCGTAAACACAGTTAATTAATTAAGACCCCAGCAACTATAAAAATCTACGAAACCAATGAGCACAAGAGTAACTGTTCTGTATGTGGGAGTGTGACTCAACGCCCACATCTGGCACGGTTCTTTTCCAACAAGACAAGAATTTTTTAAATACCAACTATACTGACGTGACAAAGAAATTTAGAAAAACTACAATTACGCAAAAAAATCACAATTACACTCTAATCCAAGAACACAAGCCAGATGCTTTGTTGACTGAACCTGTAGTGACACATTATTTCAGATACACAACTAATAAAGGAACATTATAAATTTTACCTTCATATATATTGACGAAATTCACTCATTACAATAACATCTGCTATCTCTCCCATCAAATAACTGCATAAGACATGGAACAACACTCTTTACTACAACATATCCCTCCGATTTCACGACAAGCAGTGCCCACTAGCACATCTCGGTACGAACTCTTAACACACACTGTCCTCTCCGATGTCACAACAAGCACTGTCCTCTACGAGCTCTCTACTACCACTCTCTGCTATGAACTCTCAACAAGCACTGTCCTCTCCGATCTCTTAACAACCACTGACTGCCACGAACTCTAAACAGGCACTGTGGAGGCGGCTTAATAGTACTCTTTGGCGCACTCTCTGGCGCAGTGGCACAGTGTAGCCACCTTTCAATATGCGTACGGAACGATTTGAAGTGGAATGATCATATAAAATTAATTGTTGGTAAGGCGGGTGCCAGGTTGAGATTCATTGGGAGAGTCCTTAGAAAATGTAGTCCATCAACAAAGGAGGTGGCTTACAGAACACTCGTTCGACCTATACTTGAGTGTTGCTCATCAGTGTGGGATCCGTACCAGGTCGGGTTGACAGAGGAGATAGAGACGATCCAAAGAAGAGCAACGCGTTTCGTCACAGGGTTATTTGGTAAGAGTGATAGCGTTACGGAGATGTTTAGCAAACTCAAGTGGCAGACTCTGCAAGAGAGGCGCTCTGCATCGCTGTGTAGCTTGCTGTCCAGGTTTCGAGAGGGTGCGTTTCTGGATGAGGTATCGAATATATTGCTTCCCCCTACTTGTACCTCCCGAGGAGATCACGAATGTAAAATTAGAGAGATTCGAGCGCGCACGGAGGCTTTCCGGCAGTCGTTCTTCCCACGAACCATACGCAACTGGAACAGGAAAGGGAGGTGATGACAGTGGCACGTAAAGTGCCCTCCGCCACACAATATTGGGTGGCTTTTGGAGTATAAATGTAGTTGTAGCTCAAGACAGCATTCTAATATGAAATCTAACAAAGAGACCATCAGATCTGTGAATCACAGATTTTAATGAAAGATATTTAGGTAATACAGGAACCTACCCCAGTACGTGGCTAGTGGCTTTTCATGGAATGGCCCCTAGTTTATAGAAAATTGATGTTGGTGTTTTATGCAAACCGCTTCTAACTGTAACTTTAGTTAGTAGCTTCGAACAATGAGCGTAGCGTAACAGCCAAAGTGCTCTGACATCATGCTGGCGGTATGGGTTCAATGCCCACCCGTGTACCTCTTTTTAAATATTCATCTTACTGACTACTAATAAATAGAATATGTCACTCAAAATTGTTCAGAAATACTCGTTTTCGCTGTAGTAATTTTGTTAGTGAATCAAACATTATAAGAAACTTTCTTCAGATGTTTATTCTGTTTGCTGAAGAATAAATTACAGAAACCACTTACTCTCTATCACTTGCTGTGCTGAAACAGTTCCGGATGCTATTTATTGCAGCAGCAGCCAAACACACAAATTAGTAGAGCACCATGCACATCTGATGACAGCTGTTACCTTGTATGGCTACGAGTTTTTCTGAAGTGATAACGGAAAACATGGTTCGTATGAATTCAGACAGATTGTTCTAACTCATCCATAACGCAATAAGAGTCTCGTATTGCCTTATGAATAAGTTAGATGGATCTATACATATGTATGACATGTTCACCCAGACCCTGATTAATGTGACGATGACATATAAATCAAGACACGTAATTAAAGAAAGCAGTGACCATACAGCCTGTGACTTCCATATATTTTTTGCAGCGTGGTTTGCAGCACTGATACTCTCAAATTACGTAAAAATGGGCGCATAACTCTTACATGGATAATTTTTAGTCTACAAGTGCGTGGTTTTTTCCGTCTACAAAGATCTGATCGTCAAGTGTCTGGTCAGTCTATCCTCCCCACGAATCAATGACGTAAATAGGTTTTCCTTGTCCCGCATACGATAGAACTACATCTTTTAAAAAATCTTTGTACAACACTTTAGTGAATTTGGCTGATTTTGTACAGGTCAAAATTATATTTTTCAGTTAATTAATCCAATCGTCAATCCATCCATATTTCCCTGACGGTTCGTGCAAACATAAGAAAACCTAAAAGAATATTTTTCCTGGTGCAGTTATAATGTACCGAGGTGTGAATGAATGGCTAACCTTGTTCAGATCATTTTCCCGGTCAGAGACGGTTTTCGCTCCTTTTCCGCAAAGGATCTCTTGTACGTCGATTGGTACTGGCAGGTTGTTTGATAGGTATTAATTATATAATAGAGCTCAAAATAAGGGATCAGACTTTCATCAGTACCTGAAATACTTCCGAAACTGGTAGTATTTTGTTCGTCAAAGCGCACTCTTACAGATGTCCAAATATTCAGAATTTTATGTACGAACTACACATTTGTAGAAAGAGAACTGTAAGAACTGATTTAATAGAAAAATTACTGTGGAGAAAATGACTGTTTTTGAATAATTTTCCACTGTGTGTCCTATTTAATGATACTCTCTATGATGAAGTTAAGAAGAAAGTACACAGGAAGGGTGTGAGTGCGAACCACCAGCATGCTATCTGTGAACTTTAGCTGTAGCACTACGATCGCTTCTTTCGAACATGACTAACGTTACGGATATACGAGGTATGCGTAAAACTTCATCGATTTTATCGGAAACTAATGACCGTCGCATAAAAAACCCCTAACCTGGTGTTCGGGACGGGTCTCTCTAGAGCGCATACAAAATTTACCAAAATCCGAAATAAATATTATGATGGTCCCCTTGTAATACATTCATCTGTCACAACGATGGGGTGACGTGGTGTTCCTTTATGACAGACAGTTATCACTTTGTTAGAAATTTGTCGTATTTCCTGAGTTTGATTTTCTTTAAACATAGAAAAACCTTTGTTAGAAAGTCTGACAATTTGGTAAGATTTATTTTTCTAATTTTCTTAAATTCATAATAATTACAGGCCTATCCTCATTAGAACAAAATAAGAGTAAAAAAAGTAAACTGCACTGAGCAGGAATAGCAAATCGCAAGATGGCTTGCGGAGTATACATGCAGATGCAGATGTAGAAGCAAGGTAATGAAACAAAGCTTTTATCACTCATTTATTTATCAGTTCTGGGGAACCTAAGAAGAAAAAAGATCACAACTCTTGCACTGAAAAACAAAATCCTGTAAGCGAGGTAAATACGTAGTACAAACTGTTAGACACTTACTTATAAGTTGAGTGGTACCAGAGAAAACAAAGTCATGATACATTTCCGAGCAACTGCATTTCAGATTAAGAAACAAAGTTATACTGCTAAATAAAACAGTGTCCTTTTTAGACAATGGAGATAACAACATCAATCGACCGTGAAATCCATCGGCTTTTTTTTTTACGGTAAATATAGATTTCAACTATTACATAGTCATCTTCAGTGCGTATAACGACGGATGCCGTTAGTCCAAAGTGTCACTATGTCTAACATGAACTATGAGTTCATGTTAGACTCCTATATGCTCTACACCAACCAATATTGTTTATTACATGACACTTTCGACTAATATCACCTGTTGTTGTGTGCACTGAAGATGACTATGTACTAGTTGAAATCTAGATCTCCTGTAATATTGTAAGCCGAGGGATTTTTCGATCGATTGCTGTTCTGTTCTCCCTTGTCTGTCTTCAGCGATCGCTGTTCACAAGTGAATCATATGGATTCCAATCTCACTATTGTCATTTTTGCTAAACCATTCACAAATGTCCCTAATTTCTACAATTCCAATTGGCACACTTGTTTCTGCTGCTATTCTACTGTAAATCTCTTTTTTACACAAATATCTTTCTTCACTTTCCATTCACTGAAGGATTTGTTAGTGAAATTTAACACCTATACAAAATTATCTACACATTCGACTTACAGCACATATAAATTGTTTATATCAACGTAGCTTCAGCTAGTCAGCTCTTGAGTGTTATCCGCTGTTCCCAAGCAACCTACAAACACGTTTTTCCACCCTACAACAAAACGCCTTTGTCACCAGCTGAGGTGTAATGGACATGCTCGTAGCTTTCACCGCTAATGGCAGATCTGTTCAAGAACACAGTACAGTACGGCTGTACATTGAATGCTGACCTGAATTTCAACATTCGACAATAAAAAGCTGTTGTCACAAAATAATACCATAATCCCAAAGTTGAGTACTTCTACGTTATTTGAAGAGTGGAACTGTCAATTGCTCACACTTGTTTGGTGAATGATAAAACAATGCATGTGTTCTTATACATAACTTACTTCTATCAAAAAGAAAAAAAAAACACTGTGGAAGTATTCTGATGCCACAGAATTTTGCCAATCACCTCATCACTGAATAAAAGGGAGAAATAATAAAATAAATAATTTATTAAGAACCTTTTTGTGTTATATCAGGGAAATGACTGGAGTCAATAAGAAACTGTTTGTTCCAGATGCCATTAATACTGAGGCACTATGTTTTATTTGTGATAACACAAATACAGAGGTACAACAGCAATGTTTCAACTAGTAGAATGAAGCACACTACTCGTACCTTTCAAATTTTTTATAGGTGAGTATCAAAATTAAATTCAAGGGAAAAATCTCACAATGTTGAGTTCTGTTTCTTAGACAGCTCCATTCTTGACACCAGATGTTGCGAAAATTACTGTTCAAGTTCCTGTGATGGAGAAGATGTGGCAATATCGCCAACAGGTATCCATGTTTAGCTGATCTTTCGGGTGAAGTACGGCACGGTATACACAAGTCATGGTCTTTCTTCTTTTGAATACAGTTACATTCTTACAGTCTTCTGTTTCAGAATAAGAATTTTTAATAGACGTTTGAGATAGATGAGCTTGCGACACTTTGATTGTCCTGCATTTTCACATCTTATAGTCTTCATTGACAAAAATATTAAAGCAACATTTTTAAGATCAAATACGTCATTAGAATTACATGTAATGGGTTCGTATTTTTAACTGACTAAATAATATTGTGTAAAACTTGCGGAACAAAGGCCTTTCTTACCTTTCTTCGTTTCTCTATGATTCCAACATCTTTGCCGTAGTTTGGGAAGCTGCGTCCGCCCACCAAAAACGTCTGTGTTCAGGGTGGTGGCAGGAAGAGCATCCGGCCACTCTCTGCAACTAACACTGCCAGATCAATAGTACACTGCTGGCCATTAAAATTGCTACACTACGAAGATGACATGCTACAGATGCGAAATTTAACCGACAGGAAGAAGATGCTGTGACATGCAAATTATTAGCTTTTCAGAGCATTCACACAAGGTTGGCGCCGGTGGCGATACCTACAACGTCTTGACATGAGGAAAGTTTCCAACCGATTTCTCATACACAAACAGCAGTTGACCGGCGTTGCCTGGTGAAACGTTGTTGTGATGTCTCATGTGAGGAGGAGAAATGCGTACAGTCACTTCCGACTTTGATAAAGGTCGGGTTGTAGCCTATCGCGATTGCGGTTTGTCGTATCACGACATTGCTGCTCGCGTTGGTCGAGTTCCAATGACTGTTAGCAGAATATGGAAGCGGTGGGTTCAGGAGAGTAATACGGAACGCCGTTCTCCATCCCAACGGCCTCGTATCACTAGCAGTCGAGATGACAGGCATCTTATCCGCATGGCTGTAACGGATCGTGCAGCCACGTCTCGATCCCTGAGTCAACAGGCGGGGGCGTTTGCAAGACAACAACCATGTGCACGAACAGTTCGATGATGTTTGCAGCAGCATAGACTATCAGCTCGGAGACCATGACTGCGGTTACCCTTGACGCTGCATCACAGACAGGAGCACCTGCGATGGTGTACTCAACGACGAACCTGGGTGCACGAATGGCAAAACGTCATTTTTTCGGATGAATCCAGGTTCTGTTTACAGCATCGTGATGGTCGCATCCGTGTTTGGCGACATCGCGATGAGCGCACATTGGGTGCGTGTATTCGTCATCGTCGTACTGGTATATTACCCGCCGTGATGGTATGGGGTGCCACTGGTTACACGTCTCGGTCACGTCTTGTTCGCACTGCCGGCCGCGGTGGTCTAGCGGTTCTAGGCGCTCAGTCCGGAACCGCGCGACTGCCACGGTCGCAGGTTCGAATCCTGCCTCGGGCATGGATGTGTGTGATGTCCTTAGGTTAGTTAGGTTTAAGTAGTTCTAAGTTCTAGGGGACTGATGACCACAGATGTTGAGTCCCATAGTGCTCAGAGCCATTTGAACCATTTTTTTGTTCGCACTGACGGCACTTTGAACAGTGGATGCTACATTTCAGATATGTTACGACCCGTGCCTCTACCTTTCATTCGATCCGTGCGAGACCGTACATTTCAGGAGGACAATACACGACCGCATATTGCAGGTCCTGTACGAGCCTTTCTGGATACAGAAAATGTTCGACTGCTGCCCTGGACAGCACATTCTCCAGATCTCTCACCAATTGAAAACGTCTGGTCAATGGTGGCCGAGCAACTGGCTCGTCACAATACGCCAGTCACTACTCTTGTTGAACTGTGGTATCGTGTTGAAGCTGCATGGGCAGCTGTACCTGTACACGCCATCCACACTCTGTTTGACTCAATGCCCAGGCGTATCAAGGCCGTTATTACGGCCAGAGGTGGTTGTTCTGGGTACTGATTTCTCAGGATCTATGCACCGAAATTGCGTGAAAATGTAATCCCATGTCAGTTCGAGAATAATATATTTGTCCAATGAATACCCGTTTATCATCTGCATTTCTTCTTGGTGTAGCAATTTTAATGGCCAGTAGTGTAACAGGTCGACCCCGCATTGTCGCGGGAATAAGTCCTCAAGCGAAGCAATTCAAGTGAGTGGACGATGAAATTTTCCAGTGGAGAAAAACCGACATGCTCATGGTGTATGTAGAGTGTAGGAAGAATGCAAGTGTACGCGGCAAGGTATCCCAACAGACATCAACCATCTCGACAGTTATTTATGAACTTCTTCAACCAGTTACGTGAAAATGGTAGTGTAACAGCTGGACAATGTAACAGAAGGATACTAGTGACGAGAGAAGAGGAAGAAATTAATTTTACTGTCGCCGCTGAAGTTGATCTGAACGTTAGCTCCTGTTCAGTTGCACGAGGAAGTGGCATTATTCAGGCAAATGCCCCACCCATTCTCCATCGTCATAGATTTCATCCTTGTCACACGTCTCTCCATCAAGAGCTTCTTGGTAACGATTATGAGAATCGTGTTAACTTCGTACATGGCTATTAACACAGGATACTGTAAATGTATCATGTGTCTTGTTTAATGGCGAGGTCATATTGAACAATTGTAGCCAGGTAAACGAGCAAAATACGCGCTATTGATCTTTTGACAATACGCGTTGGCTTCATGAGATGGAACGCCAGCGTCCATGGAGTGTAAACGTATGGTATGGCATGGTGAACCGTTAGCTCATAGCCCCGTTTTTCATAAACGGAGCACTGAATCGTACAAGTATCGCAGCCTCCTAACAGACCATATTCCACGAATGCTAGAAGACATTCGTCTGCAGACTAAGAGGAACCTGTGGTAGCAACATGATGGCTGTCCAGCCCATTGTGCACGGAGTACTACAGCATGTCTTCACGAATTGTTTCCAAATCGTTGTATTGGACGCAGAGGAGCTGTACCTTGGCCGACACATTCCCCAGATTTGACGCCTGTACACTTTTTTTCTGTGGGAAAATCTGAAGCACGCTGTCTACAAGGACACACTATCTACATCCGACGATACGCAACGACGTATTACTGCCGCCTGCTCGGACATCGCTCAAATGCTAGCACGTGTGTAGTTGTCGTTCCCTAACAGACTATAACCGTGTATCGCCGCTGCCAGTGCTCATTTTGAACACAACCTGTGATGTCTCGTCACTGGTCAGAACTCACATCACTGGTGTATGTAGTTGTGTTATTCTTGAGTCAATGCTGCGACAGGTATTGTAAGAGTGTCGATGGTGGGAACTGTTGAAAATGAGGTGTCTCGTAAACGACTCGCACTGCAGTCTTCCAACGCCACTGACATTCTACACTCCTGGAAATGGAAAAAAGAACACATTGACACCGGTGTGTCAGACCCACCATACTTGCTCCGGACACTGCGAGAGGGCTGTACAAGCAATGATCACACGCACGGCACAGCGGACACACCAGGAACCGCGGTGTTGGGCCGTCGAATGGAGCTAGCTGCGCAGCATTTGTGCACCGCCGCCGTCAGTGTCAGCCAATTTGCCGTGGCATACGGAGCTCCATCGCAGTCTTTAACACTGGTAGCATGCCGCGACAGCGTGGACGTGAACCGTATGTGCAGTTGACGGACTTTGAGCGAGGGCGTATAGTGGGCATGCGGGAGGCCGGGTGGACGTACCGCCGAATTGCTCAACACGTGGGGCGTGAGGTCACCACAGTACATCGATGTTGTCGCCAGTGGTCGGCGGAAGGTGCACGTGCCCGTCGACCTGGGACCGGACCGCAGCGACGCACGGATGCACGCCAAGACCGTAGGATCCTACGCAGTGCCGTAGGGGACCGCACCGCCACTTCCCAGCAAATTAGGGACACTGTTGCTCCTGGGGTATCGGCGAGGACCATTCGCAACCGTCTCCATGAAGCTGGGCTACGGTCCCGCACACCGTTAGGCCGTCTTCCGCTCACGCCCCAACATCGTGCAGCCCGCCTCCAGTGGTGTCGCGACAGGCGTGAATGGAGGGACGAATGGAGACGTGTCGTCTTCAGCGATGAGAGTCGCTTCTGCCTTGGTGCCAATGATGGTCGTATGCGTGTTTGGCGCCGTGCAGGTGAGCGCCACAATCAGGACTGCATACGACCGAGGCACACAGGGCCAACACCCGGCATCATGGTGTGGGGAGCGATCTCCTACACTGGCCGTACACCACTGGTGATCGTCGAGGGGACACTGAATAGTGCACGGTACATCCAAACCGTCATCGAACCCATCGTTCTACCATTCCTAGACCGGCAAGGGAACTTGCTGTTCCAACAGGACAATGCACGTCCGCATGTATCCCGTTCCACCCAACGTGCTCTAGAAGGTGTAAGTCAACTACCCCGGCCAGCAAGATCTCCGGATCTGTCCCCCATTGAGCATGTTTGGGACTGGATGAAGCGTCGTCTCACGCGGTCTGCACGTCCAGCACGAACGCTGGTCCAACTGAGGCGCCAGGTGGAAATGGCATGGCAAGCCGTTCCACAGGACTACATCCAGCATCTCTACGATCGTCTCCATGGGAGAATAGCAGCCTGCATTGCTGCGAAAGGTGGATATACACTGTACTAGTGCCGACATTGTGCATGCTCTGTTGCCTGTGTCTATGTGCCTGTGGTTCTGTCAGTGTGATCATGTGATGTATCTGACCCCAGGAATGTGTCAGTAAAGTTTCCCCTTCCTGGGACAATGAATTCACGGTGCTCTTATTTCAATTTCCAGGAGTGTATTTTACTCTACTTTTCGGTTGTTAGTGTCAACAGGCATAGTTTCGTTTAAAAAAGCTATGTTTGCACAAAAAATACACTTTCTTATTAAAATCTGTTTATTTACTAACAATACGAGCCCCTGACTACCGCACATTAATAGCACATTAATAGCACCTTCCATTTCCACAATATTTGTGGTACTAGTTTTAGGTGATTCACGCTGTACAGTCCTCATCAAGATCAATGGCTTTACGCCAGTGTTGTGTAGGAGTATGTGGTCACTGATGGTTAATCCTTGTGTCCTCTGCTCGTCGCCATTTTTCGCTGCATGAATTACATTCTCATCATTTTCAAACCGCCATGGCCACGAAGAAGATGGAAGCGGACCTTCTTTTGGATTTAGAAGGATTGTTATACGGCCAACGGATGGCTGATTAGAGGTATGTTTAATTTAACTACAAAGAAATGTAACCAAAAATCTTTAAAGGCGTTTTTGTCGAAACAGTGTTTTAAAACTAACAGGAAACATAACTTTAGGTCGGAATTCGATATCGGCATTTTACAATGACTTTTGTATAAGCGTAAGTAGCAGTTTCGCGATATCTTAAAAAGTCTGTTTTTTGTGCACGCTTTTGTACCGATTTTTTTGCTATAAGGCATGGCATATATTTCAGTACGTCATCATTTTGTTAGAAATTAGTGTTTTTATTTTGTCCTATGCATGCCGATAGAAAATATTTTGAAAATGTCTGATACAGGAGTATTTATTACAGCTCCAGTAGCAGGGCTTTGGGAATTGCAGCCGTTGACAGATGTTTCGGCTGCAAAGGGTCCTTCCGTCTGGGGTAGTAGTTCCAGGGAGCGTCCGATGCGGACACAAGTATGATTTCTTACACAGTGGAGCGTGAGAGTCATAAGATTTTCATGTTTTTTTTCCAGGTAAAATAAAACTTGATGCTGAATCTTACATCTACATCTACATGACTACTCTGCAATTCACATTTAAGTGCTTGGCAGAGGGTTCGTCGAAACACAATCATACTATCTCTCTACCATTCCACTCCCGAACAGCGCGCGGGAAAGCGAGCATCTAAACCTTTCTGTTCGAGCTCTGATTTCTCTTATTTTATTTTGATGATCCTTCCTACCTATGTAGGTTGGGCTCAACAATATATTTTCGATTTCGGAAGAGAAAGTTGGTGAGTGAAATTTCGTAAATAGATCTCGCCGCGACGAAAAACGTCTTTGCTGTAATGACTTCCATCCCAATTGGCGTATCATATCTGCCACACTCTCCCCCCTACTACGTGATAATACAAAACGAGCTGCCCTTTTTTGCACCCTTTTGATGTCCTCCGTCAATACCACCTGGTAAGGATCCCACACCGCGCAGCAGTATTCTAACAAAGGACGAACGAGTGTAGTGTAAGCTGTCTCTTTAGTGGACTTGTTGCATCTTCTAAGTGTCCTGCCAATGAAACGCAACCTTTGGCTCGCCTTCCCCACAATATTATGTATGTGGTCTTTCCAACTGAAGTTGTTCGTAATTTTAACACCCAGGTACTTAGTTGAATTGACAGCCTTGAGACTTGTACTATTTATCGAGTAATCGAATTCCAACGGATTTCTTTTGGAACTCATGTGGATCACCTCACACTTTTCGTTATTTAGCGTCAACTGCCACCTGCCACACCATACAGCAATCTTTTCTAAATCGCTTTGCAACTGATACTGGTCTTCGGATGACCTTACTAGACGGTAAATTACAGCATCATCTGCGAACAACCTAAGAGAACTGCTCAGATTGTCACTCAGCTCATTTATATAGATCTGGAACGGCAGAGGTCCCAGGACGCTTCCCTGGGGAACACCTGATATCACTTCAGTTTTACTCGATGATTTGCCGTCTATTACTACGAACTGTGACCTTCCAGACAGGAAATCACGAATCCAGTCGCACAACTGAGACGATACCCCATAGGCCCGCAGCTTGATTAGAAGTCGCTTGTGAGGAACGGTGTCAAAAGCTTTCCGGAAATCTAGAAATACGGAATCAACTTGAGATCCCCTGTCGATAGTGGCCATTACTTCGTGCGAATGAAGAGCTAGCTGCGTTGCACAAGAACGATGTTTTCTGAAACCATGCTGATTACGTGTCAATAGATCGTTCCCTTCGAGGTGATTCATAATGTTTGAATACAGTATATGCTCCAAAACTCTACTGCAAACCGACGTCAATGATGTAGGTCTGTAGTTCTATGGATTACCCCTACTACCCTTCTTAAACACTGGTGCGACCAGCGCAATTTTCCAAACTGTAGGTACAGATCTATCGGTAAGCGAGCGGTTGTATGTGATTGCTAAGTAGGGAGCTATTGTATCAGCGTAATCTGAAAGGAACCTAATCGGTATACTCTCTGGACCTGAAGACTTGCCCGTATCAAGCGATTTGAGTTGCTTCGCAACCCCTAAGGTATCTACTTCTAAGAAACTCATGCTAGCAGCTGTGCGTGTTTCAAAATCTGGAATATTCCATTCGTCTTCCCTGGTGAAGGAATTTCGGAAAACTGCGTTCAATAACTCCGCTTTAGCGGCACAGTCGTCGGTAACAGTACCATTGGCACTGCGCCGCGAAGGTATTGACTGCGTCTTGCCGTTTGTGTACTTTACATACGACCAGAATTTCTTCGGATTTTCTACCAAATTTCGAGACAATGTTTCGTTGTGGAACCTATTAAAGGCATCTCGCATTGAAGTCCATGCCAAATTTCACGCGTCTGTAAATTTTAGCCAATCTTCGGGATTTCGCGTTCTTCTGAACTTCGCATGCTTTTTCCGTTGCCTCTGCAACAGAGTTAGGACCTGTTTTGTGTACCACGGAGGATTAGTTCCATCTCTTACCAATTTATGAGGTATGAATCTCTCAATTGCTGTTGCTACTATATCTTTGAATTTGAGCCACATCTCGTCTACATTTGTATAGTCAGTTCGGAAGGAGTGGAGATTGTCTCTTAGGAAGGCTTCTTGTGACACTTTATCCGCTTTTTTAAATAAAATTATTTTGCGTTTGTTTCTGGTGGATTTGGAAGAAACGCTATTGAGCCTAGCTACAACGACCTTGTGATCACTAATCCCTGTATCAGTCATGATGCTCTCTATCAGCTCTGGATTGTTTGTGGCTAAGAGGTCAAGTGTGTTTTCGCAACCATTTACAATTCGCGGGGGTTCGTGGACTAACTGCTCGAAATAATTTTCGGAGAAAGGCTTTAGGACAATATGGGAAGATGTTTTTTGCCTACCACCGGTTTTGAACAAGTATTTTTGCCATCATATCGAGGGAAGGTTGAAGTCCCCACCAACTATAACCGTATGAGTGGGGTATTTATTTGTTACGAGACTCAAATTTTCTCTGAACTGTTCTGCAACTATATCATCGGAGTCTGGGGGTCGGTAGAAGGAGCCAATTAGTAACTTAGTTCGGCTGTTAAGTATAACCTCCACCCATACCAATTCGCACGGAGTACCTACTTCGACTTCACTACAAGATAAACCACTACTGACAGACACAAACACTCCACCACCAATTCTGCCTAATCTATCTTTCCTGAACACCGTCTGAGACTTCGTAAAAATTTCTTCAGAACTTATTTCAGGCTTTAGCCAGCTTTCTGCACCTATAACGATTTCCGCTTCTGTGCTTTCTATTAGCCCTTGAAGCTCAGGGACTTTCCCAGCACAACTACAACAATTTACAACTACAATTCCGACTGTTCCTTGATCCAAGCACGTCCTGTATTTGCCATGCACCCTTTGAGATTGCAGCCCACCCCGTACTTTCCCGAGGCCTTCTAACCTAGTTTTATGCTTCACACTTCTGTTTCAAGAAATTATTCTTGTATTCGCATCGGACGCTCCCTGGAACTGCTGCACCAGACTGAAGGACCCTTTCCAGCCGAAACATAGGTCAAAGGCTGCAATTCCTGGAGCCCTCCTATTGGAGCTGTATTAAATACTCTTGTATCAGTCATTAAAAAAAAAATTATCAGCATACATAGGACAACATAAAAACATTAATTTCTAACCAATTCACATGTCATGAAAAATGCTATTCAGTACCGCTTCAACCGCACGCGAGCTATGTGCCTGACATCCATCATGTTCTAAATACATCGCCATTCTGTCATGCAGTGAAACATCTTGTAGTAACATGCGTAGAACATTACGTAGGAAATCAGCATACGTTGCACCATTTAGATAGCCATCCATAAAATGGGGGCCAATTATCCTTCCTCCCATTATGCCGCACCATACATTAACCCGGCAAGGTCGCTGAGGTTCCACTTGTCACCGCCATCGTGGATTTTCCGTTGCCCAATAGTACATCCAATGCCGGTTTACGTTACCGCTATTGGTGAATGACGCTTCGTCGCTAAATAGAACGCGTGCAAAAAATCTGTCATCATCCCGTTTTTTCTCTTGTGCCCAGTGGCAGAACTGTACACGACGTTCAAAGTCGTCGCCATGCAATTCCTGGTGCATAGAAATATGGTACGGTTGCTATCGATGTTGATGTAGCATTCTCAACACCGACGTTTTTGAGATTCCCGATTCTCGCACAATTTGTTTGCTACTGATGTGCTGATTAGCCGCGACAGCAGCTAAAACACTTACTTCGGCATCATCATTTGTTGCAGATCGTGGCTGACGTTTCACGTGTGGCTGAAGACTTCCTGTTTCCTTAAATAACGTAACTATCCGACGAGCGGTCCGGACACTGGAATGATGTCGTCCAGGGTACCGATCAGCATATATAGCACACGCCCGTTGGGCATTTTGATCACAATAGCCATACATCAACACGATATCGACCTTTTCCGCAATTGGTAAACGGTCCATTTTAACACGGGTAATGTATCACGAAGCAAATACCGTCCGCACTGGCGGAATGTTACATGATACCACGTACTTATACGTTTGTGACTATTACAGCGCCATCTATCACAATCTTTATGTACTACACGAACATGTAATAAAAAATGGGGGTTCCTTCTTAAAAAAAACGCAGTTGATATCCGTTTGACCTGTGGCAGCGCCATCTAGCGGGCCAACCTTAGCGCCATCTGGTTTTCCCCTTCAAGCTAGACGAGTTTCGTATGTTGTAGTTTTTTCGTTTGATGCATATTTCGTGAGATATTTGGCCCGGTCACTACCAATGGAGCACCCTGAATATAGGAAAACGTTCTTTTAGGTGCTTCATATTTTATGTTGCTTCTGCTAGTGCGCAAATTTTCGAGCAATTTTGACAGGTGGTATAGCTATAGTGAACCTTGAGAATGGCGTCTATGCAAGATATTCGTTATAAGCAACTTACTGTAATTCAGTGCTTGGTTGTGGGAAAACATGCTGAACATCCATAGTCGTTTGTTTGTAATGTATGGTAATGATGCAGTAGATAAAAATACTGTTGGACGATGGGTAAAGAGAGTTGAACCGTCAGAACGTGCAAAAATTGAAGTCCCACCCTCGATCCGTTTAGGACGATATGTCACTGCTCCTGACATGGTGAATCGCGTGGATGCCATTATCCATTCAGACAGGCATAACAAACGACATCTGGCTCTATAGCTATTGGAGAGCACTGGAAATGTGTCAGACTTTTGGATGTTCAAAGATGTGCTTGAGATGGATTCCACACATGTTCACGACAGACACAAGATTCAAGACAAGCTATTTCATCTAAACCATTGGGGCAGTTCGAGGCCAATACAGAAGTTTTTCTGTCACGGAGCGTTACAGGTGATCGAAACTAGTTGCATCACTTTGAGTCGTAAAAAAAAAATGCACTCAATGGATGGCTCCATCTGGAATCAGTAAAAAATCAAAGCAGCTCCACTGCCAGAAAAGTCTTTTAGTGGCACGGATACTGTGACTCTCGTGAATGTGTCGCCGAAACTTTCAACCATTAATTCAGAGTCGTATATGGAAACACTGAGCAGACTGAAGAATCGTTGCCGATGTGTCCAGTCTGACGAGAATTCAGAAGAAATCTCGCATCATGCACCTTACAGTTTGATCTTGCTTGTGTCACCGCCATCTGCGTCGCTTCTGGCGTTTTTAAACGTTAACAAGAATCATTCTGTGCACTGGACGTACATTAATAAAAACAGACAAACTGTAGGGGCGGATTCTTGACTGTAAATGGAGAAAAAAAGATCCTATGAGCATGTATCCGGAAATGGACGGTGTGCTTGCAAAGAGAACAAATGGTTCGAATGGCTCTGAGCACTATGGGACTTACCTTCTGAGGTCTTCAGTCGCCTAGAACTTAGAACTAATTAAACCTAACTAACCTAAAGACATCACACACATCCATGCCCGAGGCAGGAAATGAACCTGCGACCGTAGCGGTCGCAAAGAGAACAAACCGTCCAGGAACACAGTAGAGAGCTCCATTGCATCCACGTCATAACAGACGTTGAAAGTGACCTCCGTGGGATTTTAGGTGATAGGGGTAATAGTGGTTGTGATCCAGGATACATATAATCGTACTTTGGCTTACACCATGTTGGCGTGCCACTTGCCTGCTCTCGTGCTAGGGTTCATCTCAGCATACTGTAGATCCTGGTCCTCCAAGTCGGGTTGCGCACAGTCCGCCACCTCCCTGTACGTTCGTCTGTCTGAAAAGAGAAACGGTCGCACAAAATCCCGGAAATGGCTTGAAATGTTATGTGATGTGGTTGCTGTCTGTCAGAGTACTTGTTTTGGTGTAGTCGTACTGCGTCTTTACCGCTTCCATCTGCTTGCACGTACACAAACACCATCTGGACTTGTTTCCGACATGAATACCGGACCATTCAGCTGCTTATAGTATGCTGCATCAATTACACAGCCCGCAACACACAAAGAGCACACGGCACGTGGTCAGAGGAACTGTCATTCGTCAGCGCCATCTACCGTAGCAACGATGCTTTTGCGGACACACGTCCACAGGACCTTTTTTTCCTCCATTTCCAGTCAGGAATCCACCTCTTCAGTTCGTTGGTTGTATTAATGTTCATCCTGCATATGTTAATGGCTGTAAAAAAATTTCTGTGTTATTTGTAAACGACCTTCGTATGATTTCCAAGCTATTGCCCGACCAATCAAATCCCTAAAAGAGCAGTTCATCCCCTCCATCCGCCCTCCCCCCCCCCCCCCCCCCCCGCCCCCTACATCAAAGAAAAATAGTCTTTGAAGATCAGAATATTCTGAAGCCTTGTTGAGTATAAAATATTTCAATCAACAAGATTCGCGGGTGGCAACAAAGCTTTAAAGACACAAATAAGGTCTATTTTATACAGGAGGGTCAGTAACTTTGCACCAACGAATGATAGGTTGTACGCCATATGACAAAGCTATACCAACTTAAGTCGCAAATGTGGATTAGTGGACACGGTTTACATTAGAGCGGTTACAGTGCAATACAAATTGGCGGTAAGGAACACGTAGCGTTTCTGAGAAGAAATGATAGAGGTACATCATCACGGTGGAACTCATTTCGCCAGATGAGATGCATATTTCATGAAGGGGAAGAATAATGTCATTACGTGGCTCTTCAGTAACTGGGCCAGATAGGTGTGCGGTGCGCGATAAAGTGCTGCACCGGGTCGGAGAGGTGCGCCTGCCCGGATCGAATCCGTGCCGACGCGGAAAAAAAAAGAACGAAAACAATATGGCGCTTTGCAGCAGCTTTATCAATTACGTCATATATACAGAGATCTGGACTCAACCGAGGATTGCAAAGCTTACATCGAAACCGAACTCTGTGCAGCATATACTAGAACAGATCCCAACATAAAATTTTTGTAATATGTTAAATATAAGATTTCATAACCGAAGAATAGGATGAAATCTTATACAAATGAGATGGTGCAATAATACTAAACCGAAACTATTGAACTCTGGTGAAACCCACATCTTCAGTAACTTCGTTGTCATACGTATAATGCATGTTGCCTCAGAACAGGCTACAAGAATATGTGAATAGTTACAAAAAATATGGTGACTTATTTATCAGAGGGGTAACTGTCTTATACCTTTCATTAAATGAAACTATCTTGTTCCAGAGACTTTTCAACTCTCAAACATGTATGATGCAAAACTTTCCTGGCAGATTAAAACTATGTGGGGGACCGAGACTCGAACTCGGGACCTTTGCCTTTCCCAGGCAAGTGCTCTCGCAGGAGAACTTCTGTGAAGTTTGGAAGATAGGAGATGAGCACTGGCGGTAGTAAACCTGTGAAGACGGGGCGTGAGTCGTGGTTGGGTAGCTCAGTTGATAGAGCACTTGCCCGCGAAAGGCAAAGGTCCCGAGTTCGAGTCTCGGCCCGGCACACAGTTTTAATCTGCCAGGAAAGTTTCATAACAGCCCATACTCCTCTACAGAGTGAAAATCTCATTATGTATATAAGCAGAATGAATTTGTACCAAGGTTAAAATCCGAACCAGAGTCTCTTGCTCTCGATCCAGAAGCGCTAACCACTACGTCACCCTGGCAAAGTGGCTATGTGCAGCTGCATGGGCTGCCCTTGCACACGCCTCATTCCTCAATCCAATGGGAATCTGGTTTAAGGAGCGAGGTGTGCTAGGGTACAAAGCCACTGTGTCAGGGTGGCGTAGTGGTTAGTGTGTCTGGCTCGTGAGCAGGAGACACGGGTTCGGATCTCAACGTTAATACAGATTCGCATGCGTTGCTTCAGTATGCACATATACATCACTGTTTTATATACCGATAATCAGATGAAGACAATATGAAGCAGAACGTTCTTCTATTTGTCAAATTTAAGTTTATTTTTACATCATTGTACTATGAATGTTTTTTGCATAGAATTTGAATTTTTGTATGGAAAGCATTTTGTAAACGAAATGAAGTATCAATAAAGACATCGTGAAATAGAAATAATGTGTGTAGCACATAAGTCTTTTACTTCCAAGGTCCCTGGTTTGATTATAACTAGCACAAATTTATTTAAATTCTGTATTTACTACCAATTGGAAATATTAATTAACAATTAGGAACACTAACTTTTTAACAAAAAAGACGTATTCAGATTTTTTGATAGCAATCACATTACAAATTAAAATTAAAATCTAATAGAGACTTCCGAACTACCTTCATCTAAATGAAAACAGTTATATACATCAGCAATACTGTTCAGTCTCCTGAAATAAAAGAACTATTTTATTTTCTATTCCTTTAACCCTTTAACCCTGAGACGCGATTGCGTGTCATCAAGAGGACGTCTGGTTCCAGTCACGTAAAGACTCTTAAAATATATATATATATATATATATATATATATGGCTCTGAGCACTATCAGGTCATCAGTCCCCTTGACTTAGAACTACTTAAACCTAACTAACCTAAGGACATCACACACATCCATGCCCGAGGCAGGATTCGAACCTGCGACCGTAGCGGTCGCGCGGTTCCAGACTGAAGCGCCTAGAACCACTCGGCCACAGCGGCCGGCTGTAACGTCGTCTTAACCTAATAATAGTATCATTGCTCTACCGACTTCGTCGAGTTTTAGTCAGGGCCGATCAATACTGATCTATCAACTATCAACTAGAAAAACCGGTGACGTTACAAGGTACTCATACATGGCGGGAGAGACTATTTCCTAAGCGTCTTTACACGTTCGCCGGCCGCGGTGGTCTAGCGGTTCTGGCGCTGCAGTCCGGAACCGTGGGACAGCTACGGTCGCAGGTTCGAATCCTGCCTCGGGCATGGGTGTGTGTGATGTCCTTAGGTTAGTTAGGTTTAAGTAGTTCTAAGTTCTAGGGAACTTAAGACCTAAGATGTTGAGTCCCATAGTGCTCAGAGCCATTTGAACCATTTACACGTTCACTGTGCGTTCAAGACTGAAAAGAGAGACGTGACAGGATCGGCGGTCATACTTGAGTCACTGTCTAACACATCTTTGCATTTTCTTCGCATTTTCACTGTAGTTTCCATTTCGCGACCGATATGACCTGAACAGACCAATAGCTCTCGGATGATAAACAGACGGTGAAAACACAACACACATAAGAAAGTCTGCACGATTCACTGACAGGTGGCTGCACGGCTCTCGACCGACATGATTAACTAAAGACTGAGGCAATACGAAGGGCATCCTGCCACAAAGTTGAAATGAAAATAAAATTTGACAAATCAAGAAAACGGCAGACCTTGTGCGACAGGGTTAAAGCAAAGGAAAGAGAGAGATTGTTGCTCGGATTGTAAAGTTTGCACACGTTTGCTATACCTACATCTACATGGATACTCTGCAAATCACATTTAAGTGTCTGGCAGAGGGTTCATCGAACCACCTTCACAAATCTCTATATTATTCCAATTTCGTATATCGCGCGGAAAGAATTGAAACGTCCCCTTTGAACATTTATACATGACTGTGCTTAACCTAACACACAATATTTTTAGCGCAACGCAATCTGATTTTCAAAAATCCCTGCAAAAGAATGGCCCTGACTAACATTAACCTATACCTTTCACAAATCACTTACCTCACAAAAATCTTCGCTGCTCAAGCTACTGCAATACAGCGAGCGCCACTACTGCCAGCTAAATAAAAGATTCAAACTATGGAAGGCACTAACTACTGATAGGGATAGTTAGCAAATGAAAGATATTAATAGAGAACAAACAATGTATTTACCTTGATATCATCATATATAAATATAGCAGTTCATGACAAATTTCAAAACTCCGCCATCTCTCTCCCCACATCCACCACTGCTGGCGGCTCACCTCCAACTGCGCAACGCTACGCGCTGTTCACATCCAGCTGCCGCTGCCTAACACTACAATGGCGAGTATTACAACAATGCAAAGCAGCCACAGACTGCACACAGCACAGCCAGTGATTTTCATACAGAGGTGGCGTTACCAATTAAAAAACCTAAACAGCCTACTTACACAGCCCCCATGCTCCCCACAAAAAATTTTACAAAATATTTTTGGGCAGTGGCCATTAATGATTTGATAAAATTTTTCATAATTACAATAACAAAGATATCAAATGCACACACTTATTGATACAATGTTGGTCAAAAGCTAAAATTTTCTCACAGTCCATAAAGACAGTCCTGATCATTCATCACGGTAAAATAGTAGTGTTTTTCTCAAAGTCTGAGCAGCAGAAGAAAATGCACACGGAAGTAGTGGATTTCCATGCAGTCTTGAAGAAGTACTGTTGTCCTTCCAACTGAAAGACAGTGCTGACTCTTGACATGCTGACAGGTAATGGGCCACAACAGAGCAAACCCACAGCAGAGTCATTCGACGGTTTTGAAGAATATTGGTAGGCAGGTCATCACAGAGTAGACCCACTGTAGTCCTGGTAGAGATTACGGTATTGGTGGGCCACCAGAGGTGCAGACCCACTGCAGTCCTTGTAGAAATAATGGTATTGATGAGTCAGCAAAGGTGTAGACCCACTGTAGTCCTTGTAGAGATAATGGTATTGGTGGGTCATCAAAGATGCAGACCCACTGTAGTCCTTGTAGAGATGGCCAGCAGCCATCGGTTGTGACTGTGCAGGTGCACAGAAGTGCAGTGAAATGGAACTTACAAGTTACTTAATTTGATTAACTGGTGTCAATTACAATATTATAACACGGAAATATAATTACAAAGGTACAAAATACATCATTAAAAACATAACAATACAGATAACATTTGTAGTACAGGCTTTACAAAAGAATAGAAATAAACATATACATCAGTGGAATTATGGCATGAGTACATACATAAAAGATCACAATAACGTTTGAAACATCAACTTCACACATGAGCATTAAACAGAACAGAATTAATAATGTCTAACATCTTTACAAAGTAAATAACATATTATTAATGCCAATTATATTCGAGGATAACAGTATTCCTCATCATAGTGAATGTAGCTTAATATTAAAAGAAGAAAAAATTCTATGAAACTACACAGAGACAGGAAGAAAACAAATACACAAGGGTACACAAACACATAGTGGGATAATACAAAAGGAAAGGACAGGGTTTGTTGTACTGCAGTATTTTGCAAACAAAACTTTCTTTACTTCTTGGAGATCTCCCTTCATTCATCATTATTCCCAAAAAGACCCATCTATACCTGCTTTCTGTATTCTATTCATATTTCTTTCAAAATAATTATTTCTCAGTGCACAATACTCATTTTTGCCAAATCTGTTTCCTATATCTTCTCAATGCGTTTCTTCCAATTCATTGCAACTCATTCTCTTATATAGTCTACCCCCTCTTAAGCTACCTTAAATCTACTGAGCTCAGATGCTAAACTAAGGGACGAGGCAATGCAGCATCACATAAAACAATTAATATAAACAGCAATGAAAAAAAATGGAAAATCGCAAAGCAAGCTACAGTAAATCTAAATTACCAAGCAATTCAACATTACAACTAATATGAGGCAATGCGCAGCAAACAAAAAAATAAATCTGGCTTAGCAGAGTAACACAAATTAAAGTTCAGTAGCACTATGCCTGGCAAACAGCAGCTTATATCTAAACACGACATAGCTCAAGCAGAAAAAATAGTACACTAAAGATAACAATGCAGATAAGGGAAATGTATAATCACATCTTAATGTCTAAGTAATTAAAGTGGTGCACCACAACAACTTATTGTAAAAAAAATATTACCATGTACTTGAAAAGAAAATTATGTGTCCAGTTACTGTTACTAGTCCCTTCTTATTGTTCTTTCCTTTCCAAGTGCTCCTTTTTTTTTAAAGAATGTGGATTACAAAATTATCATTTAATAGATCTGTTGACAGAAAGTGTTCACATTAGCAAATGCATCTAAGTTTATTTTATAAAACTAATGCTGTAACACAGCTGGAAAACAGGTATCAAATGAAATAAGCAATTACGCAAACCAAAGCATAAAAACATCATTCAATAGCTATGTGGCATTTCGTAAGTCAGTAGCTCTCAACTCTCGTAGAAAGACGCTTGTCGTAATCAGGTGTGCAGATGTAAAAATATTTCTCGTCATTTCATTACGCATTTCAGTAAATATCATAAATTACGACCTCCACAGTATGCTTTCAACAAGGAAATGTCAATAGCGAGGATAATGGCCTCCCCTTTTTTTTTTCTACCTGTGCCGCTGAAAGGCTAATGGCTTTTTTTCGGGCGGCTGTCGCCCAGGTGGGTGCCCCTGACGCATTACGTGCAGGTGGTCACTTAACTTTCTTACGGAAATATTTACGACAGCAGTTTCCGCTACAGTGACAGTCTCATATAAAAATTTCACAGGTCGAGAATTTACGTTGCAAATGTGTAGAAACAAAATCCTATGAATATAACAGTGTCCAAAAAAATTTTCGCCGGCATTGTGATACATTCACGCATTTACACACATTTCATAACTCTTAAAGTACGATTCTTGGTTTCCAACGTCCTGTTTCACAAGTCAAGAGTCCCTAACTTCTATTCATTATTCATATACATATAAACACGTAATCACATTCCTCATATATGGTAGCATCATCTTGTTGACATAAACATACCTCAACAGCATAATACACATTGTCGTCGTAAAAATAACATCATAACACCTCAGTCAAATCTCAAAAAGGTCGTAGCTTTCTGCAATAATTTCAAAACATAAAAAATATTCTCTGCTCATTTCAATAGTGGCATCTGCCTCAAACGTACTTTAAAAATCATGATCTCATACCAAATACATCATTCAAAGCTCTCATAGTATCACAATGGTTCCGAAAAAATATGAACAGTTTACAAAGTACAGACAAAATACTATTTCATAAGTGTGAAGTTATCCAACTGTGTAATTGCGTAAACATCTGTCACTGATATAATAAAAAAAAGTTTATCTCTGTTACATGATCAGATAGCTGTGTAATTTGTGTGTTAGAGAAATATGGTACCGATGTGTAAAGTTGTATAAGCAAATACCATATTAGCTAGGGTTCCTTGTGGTTGCCACACACATGGTACACAAAGTAGGCGTGTACCCCCCTGAGGATTAATGTAATTATACCCTCAGGTGTTACAGATTACAGCAATGGAATGAAATGTATCATGGAAAAACTTCGTATCATTGTACTTCAAATATCTTTAAAAATAAATGTTTTAAGTACAAAATTAATCACTGAAATGCGTGTCCTGTAGCGCTAAATGTGCGTCTTGTTGCAACATAATCTCTGTGGAAGTGTCGTAGTTATCGTCCTCCGAAAGCTAAGTTCTGCAGAAGTCAATGTACTTACCTCATGATGAACAAAAGTGAAATGCTTTGTGTATAGATATCGTAGTTATTACGCTTATTGTTGTGATGAAGAAAGTACTGTACTGTAACGTATTGTTATGCTATGGAAAAGGCAGTCTCATTCTAGCTATCCCACAAAAGTTACTACTAAAACATGTTTTACTTTTCAGAATAAAACAGAAAACTGTGCAGATATAAAACAGAAACACTGCAAAAGCAACATTGTAAATTGTCACTCATTAGTAGCATCGTGATAAAATCGTGTAGCTGTCACATAAACTAACCACTGTGTCATCTGCTATCTCACTGAAAGTACTTTAAATCCAGAATGTATTTTCAAGTAAACCAAAATGTTGCATTAAAATCTCATTAGCAGTACTGGTAAATGTTCTAAGTATGTGAGCCTTATAGTCGTTACGTAATCGTGCAACTAACAAGCAAGAATGTACACACACAATAACACTGTGACGTCTGTTCACTATAACAATGCATTCGTCATTTCTGTTTCAATAAGTTCTCTTGGTTCTTGACTGGATATTTTACTTCAGACATTGTTGCATGTTAACAGATTCTAAGTCTGACAAAGCATACTAGTAATGTAAAGTGAAAAACTTCATAGCGAAGACCAAGTTAAAAAGCAGATTATCTTTCAATAAACAGTTTTACATGAGAAACGTGGTGCAGTCCTTTACTCTTCCTAGTACTCAGAGTTTCAACTTGAACGGAATTATCATGCGGTATACGTCGGTAAAGAATACTGGAATTTTTCTCAAGGTTAGCTTCTATGTTATTTTTCTCTGAGCCACCTGGCGCACGCGGCTGCCTGCGGTGCGAGTCATTGTCTGTTCCTTTGTTGGCGCGCGTCGTTATTGTGATTAGGAGACCTAACTTCTACAAATTCACCTTGCCGAGAGGGCCCAGCTCTGTTAGAATCCCGCCAGTTCTGATGAAATTCACGTCTGTCGTTTTGTCAGTACTTTACATAGTTTCTTGTTTGTCGGTCATGTGGTGGAGAATTTCTCCCTGAATCGTAACTCTGCGCCGAACTGTTGCGTCTGAAGTTATTCTGCCTCCCTTGATAATAATTGTTCTGGTTCCCATATTGTCTGTTTCTCTGATTGTCTCTGTGATAGTCATTACTACGGAAATGCGATCTTTCTCTGTAACTATTACTCTGCCAGTGATTGTCATACGGGTGGTGTCTGTTTTGGTCACGACTTGTGTTGTGAGAATAGCCTTGTCATGTCAAGTTATTACTTCTTTCATCGCGGAATTGCGACGGATGTGACCTGTAATTGTTGTATTCCTGGTTTCGCGTTCCGCGATTGTCAGTGTCAATTTCTAATTCTTGTAAGAGTCCCTGAAATGCTTCAATGTCGTCTTTGCAACGTCCTGCCAAAATAATATGTCGTAAATGTTCAGGCAGTTTGATTAAGCAAATGCGGATGAGTTCTGAGGGGCTGTATGGGTTTGTCAGGTACTGATTCTTATGCAACATGTCTTCAAAATATTTCATAAGACTGGAAAATTCAGATTGTTCGAAACGTTTCGTCGTTATGATGCTATGTTTTACTCGGTCTTGTGTGGCTTGAGACCAATATGCTGAGAGGAAGGCATGGTAAAACTCTCCTTCACTGTGGCAATCGTGAATGACCAATCGCATTCATACAGCTGGTTCATTCTCCAAGTAGCCACACATAAATTCTAATCTGTGTTCTAACGACCAGTTGGGAGGAAAACAATGCGAGAATTGATGGAGCCATGCTTGTGGATGAATGTCGTTGCCAGAATTCTTAAATGTTTTGAATTTACGTGTAGTAATGAACAGCTTATAGTCAAAATCATCATGTCGGCGAGTCGCATATCGGTCATTGTTAGGTCGCGTCGGCCGTTCCATCTCAAAATTCGATGCACATTGCCAATTTCTTTCATAACTTCCGAAATGCCCTGTGTTATTATTTTGTGGCTGTTCCGTATTTCTGTGTCCCTCTTCCCGTATTGGGGCGCGAGTATCCTCTGAAATACGTAATTCTTGTATTACCTGTGTCAGCTGATCTTGTACTTCCCGGATTTCTCTTTTGTACTGTGTATTGATTTGATTTTGATTCTGTTTGAATTTTCTAATTTGTTCATACTCTTCTGTGTCAGTGAAGGCTACAGGTCTTGTGTCATTCAGATCATCATCTACCTTTGTAGATAAGTTAGTGACCTGATCCGAAAGTTCGGCTACTTTCTCCGATAGTGAACACATTTCCTCAGTGTGTTTTTCTGAACCAAGTTTCAGAGTGTCCATTTGTGTTGAAATCGTATCTACTGTGTCCTTTAAGTTTTCTTGAGTTTTTGCAAGTTGCATAACCGAATCGGTAGATGCAACTGAGTCAATTTTAGCTTGCAAGGTGTTGTGATTTTCATGAACAATAGTTTGCAGTTCTTTTATGGCTGCTTCATGATTCTGTAATGCATTTTCATGACGCGAAAAAATAGGTTGGAAATGCTCACAAATTTGTGTTTTTACATCATTACAGACTTTTTGACATTTCGATTCGATGTTATGTAACTCAGTAGTTAAATCTTCACGTGTTTGTTCAAGCGTGGTGTGAAGATTTTGTTCCATTGCGTCTAACTGTTGCTGTGTTTGTCTCTGATTTTGTTCCATTGTGTCTAACTTCTGAAGCTTTTGCTGTGTTTGTCCCATTTGTTGTATTAATTGTAATAACAATGCATTGGTGTCTGAAACATGTTCCTCAGTGCTTTTCGGCAGTGAATTTTCACCGGCAACATTCACATTTTGACAAGCGGAAAATGTGTCTTGACTCATTTGAGAAAACGGTGAGAACCCAAAACCTGAGTCTACAGTATTTGCAATATTGTGTTCTGTCATTCCCGATTCCCGAGGCGAGCTGTTGCCGACCGATCGATCGATAATGCTTCCCTGTTCACTAATTGTTTCACTGTCCACGCCATTGTTTGCCACCCGCTCCATTTCCCTATGCACAGTTACCAAATTACTACTTTGAATGTCTGTTAACTCATTACTCTGCGGCGCTAACACACTGCTTTCGTCTTCACTGTCATTTCTCAGTTTACTTTGGAGCCTAGTATTACGTTTTTCACACGCCATTATTGTCACAATATTTCACACGACAACACAGAAAAGCACAATTTGAAGAGCAAAAATAAGAGAACACATTAACATAGCACTGAAAATAATATCTAGTTAATTGCAAGCGCAGCTGCGAAATACTTGGAGCAAATCTAAATGCATGCCACAACTGTGTACAACAATGAAAAAATACAACTACAAAGGAAATTCTCTGTACAATTACGCGCTAGCAGTAAACAAAATCTACGCTAATTACACAAACTACAAGGAAAAAATCAGAAGATTCCAGTGAGGTATCCTCGGCTAAGGGTCGACATATGAAACGTCTCCTTTGAACATTTATACATGACTGTGCTTAACCTAACACATAATATTTTTAGCGCAACGCAATCTGACTTTCAAAAATCCCTGCAAAAGAATGGCCCTGACTACCATTAACCTATACCTTTCACAAATCACTTACCTCACAAAAATCTTCGCTGCTCAAGCTACTGCAATACAGCGAGCGCCACTACTGCCAGCTAAATAAAAGATTCAAACTATGGAAGGCACTAACTACTGATAGGGATAGTTAGCAAATGAAAGATATTAATAGAGAACAAACAATGTATTTACCTTGATATCATCATATATAAATATAGCAGTTCATGACAAATTTCAAAACTCCGCCATCTCTCTCCCCACATCCACCACTGCTGGCGGCTCACCTCCAACTGCGCAACGCTACGCGCTGTTCACATCCAGCTGCCGCTGCCTAACACTACAATGGCGAGTATTACAACAATGCAAAGCAGCCACAGACTGCACACAGCACAGCCAGTGATTTTCATACAGAGGTGGCGTTACCAATAAAAAAACCTAAACAGCCTACTTACAGAATGAACACCTATATCTTTCCGTACGAGCTCTGATTTCCCTTATTTTATCGTGGTGATCGTTCCTCCCCATGTAGGTTGGTGTCAACAAAATATTTTCGCATTCGTAGGAGAAAGTTGGAGGAGAAACTTGAAACGTCTAGCAAAACAATAATTATTCGCGCTTTTAATTTACGCTTCATCGCTCTCTCATCTCCTTTGTCAGAAAAGCTTTTGAGCTCTACTATTCCAATCTCGTATAGCGCGCGGAAAGAATGAACACCTATATCTTTCTGTCCGAGCTCTTATTTCCCTTATTTTATCGTGGTGATCGTTCCTCCCCATGTAGGTTGGTGTCAACAAAATATTTTCCCATTCGTAGGAGAAAGTTGGAGGAGAAACTTGGAACGTCTAGCGAGACAATAACTACCCGCGCTTTTAATTTACGCTGCATTGCTCGCTCGTCTCCTTTGTGAGAAAAACTGCTGAGAGGCTGGTTTCCGCGGCCGTGCGGCCGTCTCCCAAAGAGCAGAGCGGCTGCCACGCGAGACGATCGCGTACCGTGACTCAGAGTGCTCCCGCAGGAGGGCGACGGCGGCGGCGACCAATGATTTCGAGATAGTTTGTGAAATGAGATGGGTCGCGGCAGGGGGAATACAAAATTCTACGGCTGCCGGCGTAAAAATTGAAATTGCCCCGCCGCATGGAGCAGGGCAGGGCAGGGCAGAGGCCATCCGCGTCTCCGCATCGGCCAGCCGCATATTGAAATGACGCCGAGCAAGATCTGCTCCGCCAATCACAGGCGCGGCGTGCGTTGCCTGGCAACGCCTGCCACTCTTCCTGTCCCCGGGTCCGCCACCGCGAAAGGCAGGCGGCCGTCACTCAAACCGCACTCTGCCGCAGTACGCCTGGTCTGCGCGCCGGTTAGCCTGTCACCTCCCCTGTTAATAATAGAGTGTCTGTTATTTTTATGTCTGATATAGAAATAAATGCTACAACGCAACACGTGTCGTTTTCTTACACTGACTGCCATACTTTCTTTTCCGTGTAGCTCGAGTTTGGTGAGCTCGTACTCCTTTTTCACTTAGTCCCCATACAATTCTTGACATACTGTGCACGAGATAAACTATACACATTGTTTTACAATAAGTTACACAATCTGCAGAAGACAATGTTGTGCTGGCAATGCCTCTGTGGAATAACTGTCTTTACAAAATCGGCGAAATCGTACAAGAAGGCCACTTTCTCTAGCCCAAATTTACACTGACACTACTGGCCATTAAAATTGCTACACCACGAAGATGAAGTGCTACAGACGCGAAATTTAACCGACAGGAAGAAGATGCAGTGATGTGCAAATCATTAGCTTTTCAGAACTTTCACACAAGGTTGGCACCGGTGGCGATACCTACAACGTGCTGACATGAGGAAAGTTTCGAACCGATTTCTCATACACAAGCAGCAATTGACCGGAGTTGCCTGGTGAAACGATGTTGTGATGCCTCGTGTAAGAAGGATAAATGCGTACCATCACGTATCCTATTCTGATAAAGGTCGGATTGTAGCCTATCGCGAGTGTGGTTTATCGTAGACCGACATTGCTGCTCGCGTTGGTTGAGAGCCAATGACTGTTAGCAGAATATGGAATCGGTGGGTTCAGGAGGGTAATACGGAACGCCGTGCTGGACCCCAACAGCCTCGTATCACTACCAGTCGAGATGACAGGCATCTTATCCGCATGGCTGTAACGGATCGTGCAGCCACGTCTCGACTCCTGAATCAACAGATGGGGACGTTTGTAAGGTAACAACCATCTTCACGAACAGTTCGACGACGTTTGCAGCAGCATAGACTAACAGCTCGGTGACCACGCCTGCAGTTACCCTTGACGCTGCATCACAGACAGGAGCGCCTGCGATGGTGTACTCGACGACGAACCTGGTTGCACGAATAGGAAAACGTCATTTTTTCGGATGAATCCAAGTTCCGTTTACAGCATCATGAAGGGCACATTCGTATTTGGCGACATCGCGGTGAACGCACATTGCAAATGTGTATTCGTCATCGCCATACTGGCGTATCACCCGGCGTGATGGTATGGGGTGCCTTTGGTTACACGTCTCGGTCACATCTTGTTCGCATTGACGGCACTTTGAACAGTGGACGTTACATTTCAGATGAGTTACGACCCGTGGCTCTACCATTCATTCATCCCTGCGAAACCCTACATTTCAGCAGGATAATGCACGACCGCATGTTGCAGGTCCTGTACGGGCCTTTCTGGTTACAGAAAATGTTCGACTACTGCCTTGGCCAGCACATTCTCCGGATCTCTCACCAATTAAAACGTCTGGTCAATGGTGTCCGAGCAACTGGCTCGTCACAATACGCCTGTCACTACTCTTCATGAACTGTGATATTGTGTTGAAGCTGCATGGGAAGCTGTACCTGTACACGCCATCCAAGCACTGTTTTACTCAATGCCCAGGCGTATCAAGGCCGTTATTACGGCCAAAGGTGGTTGTTATGCGTACTGATTTTTCAGGATCTATGCACCCAAATTGCTTGAAAATGTAATCACGCCAGTTCTAGTATAATATATTTGTCCTATTTATCATCTGCATTTCTTCTTGGTGTAGCAGTTTTAATGGCCAGTAGTGTATAACAAAAGTCAAGGGATAGCGACATGCACATATACAGATGGTCATAGCATAGCGTACACGAGGTATGAAAAAGCAAGTTTTGATGAAAAAAGAAATATATATATATATATATATATATATATATATTATGTAAAATGAATGGATGAAAATGGGGAAGAAATGGCTTTAAATATTTTTGTTATTTACTCTTTCAGTACGAACTTTGTTGTAGAACCCCTTTTTTTACGTGTGGTAATAAAAATTCATTTAGACAGAATTAAGCACATTTAAAATTACGTGAACTTTAGCAACCCTCTTATGCTGATAAATTCAGACTAACTGATTAATAACATTTATGACTTTGAAAATTATTTAAATTAAATTTTTTACGTATTTCGGCCTTGGCACATACTTTCTAGATGCAGTGGGTTTTTAAATATTTACTGAATTCTTTCCCGGCGTTAGCTATGGAACACAAGACTGTCTCTGTTAGCATAAAATGGTTAAATATTGCCAAGCCGACCTGAACGTTTAATTATCATTGACAAAACACACTTCACTATACGTTTAAGTTATTTGCTTTAGAAATTGAAAGAACCAACAGATTAACAACTTCAACGTTAATTATCCGCCTATGAATGCAAAAATGTAATACCAGTAATAAATTTAGTCAGCCTCAGGATCGCTGTAAAAGAAAAATATTTCGTAATTCACTGCTAATTTTACCTGCTCCCGATTTACGGGGTTGTTTAATTTTATAGCGGAACAATTGTTTAAATGTGCCGCCGCTGCAAATCGTTCTGACGCGGCACAGCCCAGCAGCACTAACGATAATCGCTAAAAGTGCTGAAAATTCTTTAAAGAAATATTATAGATGCCATGGGCAAGCTAATGTACATTAGTAATACACAATTTTGATAAATTATAATGTATTTAGATCATAACAATAGTTAAAATTACACACCTTTATAATTTCTCCTCTAATGGCGACTAAAGATAGATACAGACAAAAGAAGTGTGGTGTCACCGCCAGACACCACAATTGCTAGGTGGTAGCTTAAATCGGCCGCGGTCCATTTAGTACATGTCGGACCCGCGTGTCGCCACTGTGTGATCGCAGACCGAGCGCCACCACAAGGCAGGTCTGGAGATACGGACGAGCACTCGCCCCAGTTGTACGACGACTTTGCTAGCGACTACACTGACGAAGCCTTTCTCTCACTTGCCGAGAGACAGTTAGAATAGCCTTCAGCTAAGTCCATGGCTACGACCTAGCAAGGCGCCATTAGCTTGCATAATTTGATAGTTATCGTATGAAATGTCTCATCAAGAATGCTGTATTCACATCAAAGAATAAAAGTTAAGTATTCGAGGAGCTGCATACTTTTCTTATTAGAATTCACTACTTATCCTGTTCCAGAATTCACGCCCGTCTGCGTTAGATAGTGTGCATTTCGGCCTCCTCTATCTACAAGGTGTTGGCACATTTACCAACACATCAAGAAGTCTACTCGTTCATATTCATTCACAGGTTCCTCTCTCTCTCAGCTCTCGAGGAAGACGACAAAGAATGCACATTATGTAGTGTTATTTATACTATTGCTGATTGTGAATCTCTCTCTGTAATCTTACAACATTATTTTCCTCTGTGGCTATGTTTTACATTTTTTCATCGCAGATATTAACATATTTCGTAATTACATTATGAGTATAGAAATATTACAATCATAAATACATCGAGAATATTATTACAGAAAATATTACAACAATAACCAACGTCCTTTATACAAAATTAGATAGTATTTTTTTTGTTAAACAATTACAGTACATACGAATTGCTTCATAGCGGCGTACATAGTACAATTAAATGTCATTTCAGTCCATCAATAGTGTGTGTGCTGCCAGGGAACGTTACATAGCCCTCTGGCAGCATTTGGCAAAGAGTTTCTATACTTTGACACAATGGTGCCAGTAACGTTCTTTACAATTCTGTTTTTTTATAAATATGGAATGGCTCTTTTAATTAGCCCCAGGGTTATATATGTTCATGGCTCCCCCATTTGGGCGAAGGCAGACAGGAAACCTGGGCAAAACTGTGCCGGAGCCCAGCCATACCAGTTGCTTCATGATTAATCTTGTCTCTTTAACAGTAATTGTTTTTAAATGCTTTAGCAGTTTGTCATCAACGGTTACATAATATCACAGTCACATACAGTTCAACGAAAGTTTGTTGTGTGAGTTTAACAACTCGTAGTTATCATTTTGCGATATACTGCAAGGTCACTTGTCCTAGGATATATCACTTAGTTTTTTGAAATCATTTAGTACAACGTTACTTTCATTATGTTCTCACTACCTACGTGTTACAAATCCATCTCCTACACTTGTTAGTGCCGGCCGCGGTTGTCTAGCGGTTCTAGGCGCTCCGTCCGGAACCGCGTGACTGCTACGGTCGCAGGTTCGAATCCTGCCTCGGGCATGGATGTGTGTGATGTCCTTAGGTTAGTTAGGTTTAAGTAGTTCTAAGTTCTAGGGGACTGATGACCACAGATGTTAAGTCCCATAGTACTCAGAGCCACTTTTTTACACTTGTTAGTGTTCATTTTCTCTCGTCAATTTACGGGTATACATAATAAGTGTTCAATGTTTGTCAAAAATCGAGTTCATTGACATGTTATGCAGTTTGTGTAAATATGTTAGAATATGTCAATAATGCTGTAGTTGGTGAGCGGTGCGGAGTGATTGTTGAGCGGCGCTCGGCGCGGCGCGTCGGCTCCGTGTAGGTCACCGACCCCGGTGTTGACAGCTACGGCGCGGAGATGCGTGTGGCTGTCTGGTCTGCTACGGGCTGCTGCGGCCGCTGCATGGCTGAGGTAGCCGGATGCGCGTTGTGTATCAGCTCGCCCGTGTGACATCTTCTTGCAGTGCTCCAGCAAACATGCAACAAGTTCACAAACAGTGTACTATCCTGATGGGCATTTTTCCTGCTGTGGGAAAGAACGCACACAGTTATTGGCAGTTACTATTCAGTAGGCCTTCACTAGGCTGGTTTGCACAATGTTTCGTTGTCGCAGTAACGCGTTTTATGCACTCCGTCTACAGGCCACAAGTGGCCCATCGGAACCATCCGACCGCCGTGTCATCCTCATTGAGGATGCGGATAGGAGGGGCGTGTGATCAGCACACCGCTCTCTCGGTCGTTACGATGGTTTTCTTTGACCGGAGCCGCTACTATTCGGTCGAGTAGCTCCTCAATTGGTATCACGAGGCTGAGTGCACCCCGAAAAGTGGCAACAGCACATGGCGGCCCGGACGGTCACCCATCCAAGTGCCGGCCACACCCGACTGCGCTCAACTTCGGTGATCTGACGGGAACCGGTGTATCCACTGCGGCAAGGCCGTTGCCTAACGCGTTTTATGGGCACACAATATTTTTTCACCATGTCATGACTTGTCATACGCTAGTAAAACAAAATGTATCTCTGTACTCAATGCGCTTTCCTGGCGTCTCTTGACACACAAGGAATATTTTTTTTTTTTTTTTTTTTTGTACACACGCACAGTACATGTTATAGTTAGACACTAGCTTGGTCCACCGTCTATAATTGGCTCACTGTTCGTGTCGTGTTAGTTCCTTATCCACTTGCACACACGGCGATGATACAGTTTCTTATTGCTTGTTCGAAACAACCTAGTGACGTATTGCTGCAGTTTTAACAGTCACTGTCTGTCTCTGCCACACAATACTGCACTTTTGTTTAAGTTTTTTCAGTTACAATGTCCGTTGTGCAATTTTTTGTAACAGCACATTCATAACTTCTTTGTTCGCTCTTTACCAAGGCGTACATGGTAACAAATATTAAAATTTCGTATTAGTTTGCCCAAAAATCATCTACATTAATGTTCGAGTAGATTTTATTTGTGCATTCCAGCCGGATTCAGGCATATTGTTCAATAACTCCTTTGAAATTATGTCTCACTTTACTTGCAAGGTCCTACGTAACTACAGTGTAGTCTCTGTAAGCTAAAATTGACTTGGACTGTATCAGGCTAGCTCTTTTAACTGATTCGATCTGCACATGCTTCAATTGGAGCTCCTTTGTGCGTAACTTTGCGTTACTTAAATTTGCAATAAGTTTGCCTCCCATGGTGCCCTCGGGTCACTACTGGGTGCATTACTCTCTTTGATAATACTGGTTTGAAAATAAAGTTCTCAGGGTCTCATATTATTAATATTATTCTGAGTTCGAACCTGTCAATCTGACAGCTACACACACACACACACACACACACACACACACACACACACACACACACACACACACATATATATATATATATATATATATATATATATATATATATATATATATATATATATATATATAATAGAAAAGACTGTACTAAGAAACATTTCAAGTTTGACACACATATAGAATATCATGCGGTACACAAACTAATCACTACTAAAATGTTCCTCCTGACTGATCTCTGTCACAATTTAACACTACAAATAATTGCACTGATCAGGTTATCTGTGCAGACATTTAGAGCCTGTTTAAGCTAACACTAATTAAAAAGAAGACATAACACAAATAATCATAAACGAAAGAGAAAGTCAATCATATTCTTATAATTAAATGCTTCTACACTAGTACATTATCTCTTCTTTTCAAATTGCTCATATGAGTCGCAACTGTCAGCTGCTTCGGTCGCCCATAATGCAGCATCTCCTAAAAATGGTTCAAATGGCTCTGAGCACTATGGGACTCAACATCTTAGGTCATAAGTCCCCTAGAACTTAGAACTACTTAAACCTAACTAACCTAAGGACATCACACACACACCCATGCCCGAGGCAGGATTCGAACCTGCGACCGTAGCAGTCCCGCGGTTCCGGACTGCAGCGCCAGAACCGCACGGTCACCGCGGCCGGCCAGCATCTTCTTGTATGTAAGACATAACGTACTGTATTTTCTGTGTATGACTCCAAACACTAGGCAAAATGTTTCTAAATCCCTTGATAAATACTACAGGGTGAACAGATTTCTTCTCCATTGTAAAGATCTGAAACTGTCGGTTGTTTATCAGGCTTTCTACAATCACTATTTTGGAGTGACATTTGTTTGTTTCGCTAACATTGGTTGCCTGTTCATTCTCGCAGTCACAATTTTTCACTGCTGTATTTATATGCCTATCATTGTTGGACCTGGCTGGCGTCACACACGCCTGTGCGCCGCCATGCAATAAGCTGTTTTCCAGCTCCGCAAGACGACGGTTGACATTCCGCTGTGGGCACTCGAGCCCAAGTCTTTGGCCTCAATCTCGGCGTGTACCTTCTCGTCTATTGTTTAAGGGCGGTGTCTATCGCCTCTAACCAGTTCGTAAATTCCTTTTCAATTTTGTTAGCCTGTTCGGACATTTTCTGCTCTGTTGCTTGACTTGTGTCAATTTCTAATTTTTCCATCATGTTAGACAGT
The DNA here is from genome assembly GCF_021461395.2 of Schistocerca americana. Taxonomy (NCBI): domain Eukaryota; kingdom Metazoa; phylum Arthropoda; class Insecta; order Orthoptera; family Acrididae; genus Schistocerca; species Schistocerca americana. Next base: position 608,793,575 of record NC_060123.1, on the reverse strand, counting down.
ACACTGATTTCATCTACGATACTGGCGTTAGCCACCTGGATATTATCTACTCTTTCGCTCAGTTCTTGCACCGCTTTGGGTATGGTTTCATAGTTTTGTCTCAAACTAACAATCTCACTTTGCATAGCTTCTAAAGGTTGCATTAACTGCAAGTCTCTCTCATGCTGGCATCGATCACGCCCTGCTTGTTTAGCATCACGTTCAGTTTCTCGTTCTGCTTGCATAGTGCAAATTCAGCTACCAATCTCTGGTCACGCTCTGCTTGTTCATGCACAAACGTAGCTTGGAAATTGAGCATGCGCTCGAACATAACTCTTAATGATTGCACTTCTGACACCTCACCACTCTCTGGTCCGTGTCTAGTGCTTGTGGGTGGCACGGTATTTCTACTTTCAACTGAATCACTGGCTGGCAGTGGCAACATTTCTTGCCCTTCTGCCCCCAGATTCTCACATTGTACTTCCTGAACTACGCCACTATTACTTTGTGCCCCACTTTCTAACTCGGTATCACTGCTTGCTAACTGTTGTTCATTATCCATTTTATACTTTTTCTGACTACGCAATCTAACCATAGTCAACAAAAGAAACAATATCTGAACTAAATATCCTAACAGTCAGGTTTCACTGACATAATCACACAATAAATTGTCATTTATTGAAACACACTTATTATATACTACGATGACTAACTACTCAAATGTCCTGTTATTTTTTTTAAAAAAACACTGACAACAAGCACAACACTAATGATCCGAGAACACCGCACTGAGGCTACTTTACTACCCACAGGACAACTACACTGTAGCTTTACCTTATGGTGATCTATCTTGGGTGCAGCTGCCCCCTGGTATTGTGGTAGGTAATTAATTTTTTGATATAATGAGCTCTCTTCTTCAGCTTGCCTCTGGGTATATAGTGTTCTCATGCAAAAAATCATATACAGGTATTACCACACAATATTGGTTACGCAATACATACAATACATGAAAAAATTATTAATTGTTCTCCAACAAAGTTCGACTACTATAATTCCCTAATTATCTCATGGGTATTTTGTGGCCACTGCTTATTCGGGCCCAGCGTTGTTGGGCGCCAGTTTAATGATATATATATATATATATATGTATATATAATGTAAAATGAATGGATGAAAATGGGGAAGAAATGGCTTTAAATATTTCTGTTATTTACTCTTTCAGTACGAACTTTGTTGTAGAACCCCTTTTTTTACGTGTAGTAATAAAAATTCATTTAGACAGAATTAAGCACATTTAAAATTACGTGAACTTTAGCAACCCTCTCATGCTGATAAATTCAAACTAACTGATTAATAACATCTATGACTTTGAAAATTATTTAAATTAAATTTTTTACGTATTTCGGCCTTGGCACATATTTTCTAGATGCAGTGGGTTTTTAAATATTTACTGAATTCTTTCCCGGCGTTAGCTATGGAACACAAGACTGTCTCTGTTAGCATAAAATGGTTAAATATTGCCAAGCCGACCTGAACGTTTAATTATCATTGACAAAACACACTTCACTATACGTTTAAGTTATTTGCTTTAGAAATTGAAAGAACCAACAGATTAACAACTTCAACGTTAATTATCCGCCTATGAATGCAAAAATGTAATACCAGTAATAAATTCAGTCAGCCTCAGGATCGCTGTAAAAGAAAAATATTTCGTAATTCACTGCTAATTTTACCTGCTCCCGATTTACGGGTTTGTTTAATTTTATAGCGGAACAATTTTTTAAATGTGCCGCCGCTGCAAATCGTTCTGTCGCGGCACAGCCCAGCAACACCAACGATAATCGCTAAAAGTGCTGAAAATTCTTTAAAGAAATATTATAGATGCCATGGGCAAGCTAATGTACATTAGTAATACACAATTTTGATAAATTATAATGTATTTAGACCATAACAATAATTCAAATAACACACCTTTATAAATTCTCCTCTAATGGCGGCTAAAGATAGACACAGACAAAGGAAGTCTACTCATTCATATAATGCTACGTCACAGGTTCCTCTCTCTCTCAGCTCTCGAGGAAGACGACAAAGAATGCACATTATGTAGTGCTATTTATACTATTGCTGATTGTGAATATCTCTTTGTAATCATACAACATTATTTTCCTCTGTGGCTATATTTTACATTTTTTCATCGCAGATATTAACATATTTCGCAATTACATTATGAGTATAGAAATATTACAATCATAAATACATCGAGAATATTAATACAGAAAATATTACAACAATAACCAACGTCCTTTATACAAAATTAAATAATATTTTTTGTTAAACAATTACAGTACATACGAATTGCTTCATAGCGGCGTACATAGTACAATTAAATGTCATTTCAGTCCATCAATAGTGTGTGTGCTGCCAGGGAATGTTACACAGTGCACTGGCTGCACGACGGGTGTTAACAGACTCTTAACGGGCGAGGGAAGTTCGAGCTAGACGCATGAGACATTCCATTTCGGAAATCATTAGGGAATTCAACATTACGATACCCACAGCGACAAGGGTGTGCTGAGAATACCAAATTCCAGGCGTTACCTCTCACCACGGAATTCGCAGGGGCCGACGGCCTTCACTTAACGACCGACAGCATTGACGTCTCCGTAGAGTTGGCACTGCTAACACACAAGCAATACTGCCTGAAATAACTGCAGAAATCAATGTGGGACTACGACGAACGTATCCGTTCTGACAGTGCGGCGAAATCTGACGTTGATGGGCTAAGGCAGCAGACGACCGGCGCGAGCGCATTTACTAATGGCACATCGGCAACAGGGCCTCTCCTGACCAAATCGGTTGCACCCTAGACGAATATAAAACCGTTGTCTGGTCAGATGAGTCCCGATTTCCGTTGGTAAGAGCTGATGGCACGGTTCGAAAGTGACGCAGACTGCACGAGGCCATGGAGCGAAGTTGTCAACAATGGGCTGTACAAGCTGATGGTGGATCCATAACGGTATTAGCGGTGTTTACACGGAATGGACTGAGTCGCTTGGTCCAGCTGAACCGATTATTGGTTGGAAACGGTTATGTTCCGCTACTCTGGAGACCATTTGCAGCCATTCAGGAATTTCATGTTTCCAAACAACGAAGGCATATTTAAGGATTTGGGTACGCCTTCTCCTTCTATTGTAACGTGGCATCTTCTGTGTGAGCGGATCCTGTTGCTCTAGCGGCTGCACGAAGGCTGACGCCTTCTTAACAAAATCATTACTTATATAGACGAAACTGTTGCATCCTTGAGCCCCCGGTTTGTGCAGCCGCTCGAACAGTAGCATCACACTAAAGATGCCACGTTACTGTAGGAGGACATGGCGTACCCGCCCACAGTCTGTAAAGCAATAGACAGTGTTTCTATCAAAACCGAGAACTATGTGGTCGCACAGGTCGTCTTGCACAGGTACATCAGTTTTCTGTAGTGGAGTATTGAACTAGGGTTATGTTTTACAATGTGATGCACAAATTCCAGTGCTGCTGCTTTTGCTTCGTATAATTGTTTTTGTAATGTGTCCCTGAAGAAGTTAGAAACCTTGTTTGCCTGCTTGATTTTTCTTTCGCTCTATTTGTGATCCACCAAGAGATAAAAATACACTCCTGGAAATGGAAAAAATAACACATTGACACCGGTATGTCAGACCCACCATACTTGCTCCGGACACTGCGATAGGGCTGTACAAGCAATGATCACACGCACGGCACAGCGGACACACCAGGAACCGCGGTGTTCGCCGTCGAATGGCGCTAGCTGCGCAGCATTTGTGCACCGCCGCCGTCAGTGTCAGCCAGTTTGCCGTGGCATAACGGAGCTCCATCGCAGTCTTCAACACTAGTAGCATGCCGCGACAGCGTGGACGTGAACCGTATGTGCAGTTGACGGACTTTGAGCGAGGGCGTATAGTGGGCATGCGGGAGGCCGGGTGGACGTACCGCCGAATTGCTCAACACGTGGGGCGTGAGGTCTCCACAGTACATCGATGTTGTCGCCAGTGGTCGGCGGAAGGTGCACGTGCCCGTCGACCTGGGACCGGACCGCAGCGACGCACGGGTGCACGCCAAGACCGTAGGATCCTACGCAGTGCCGTAGGGGACCGCACCGCCACGTCCCAGCAAATTAGGGACACTGTTGCTCCTGGGGTATCGGCGAGGACCATTCGCAACCGTCTCCATGAAGCTGGGCTACGGTCCCGCACACCGTTAGGCCGTCTTCCGCTCACGCCCCAACATCGTGCAGCCCGCCTCCAGTGGTGTCGCGACAGGCGTGAATAGAGGGACGAATGGAGACGTGTCGTCTTCAGCGATGAGAGTCGCTTCTGCCTTGGTGCCAATGATGGTCGTATGCGTGTTTGGCGCCGTGCAGGTGAGCGCCACAATCAGGACTGCATACGACCGACGCACACAGGGCCAACACCCGGCATCATGGTGTGGGGAGCGATCTCCTACACTGGCCGTACACCACTGGTGATCGTCGAGGGGACACTGAATAGTGCACGGTCCATCCAAACCGTCATCGAACCCATCGTTCTACCATTCCTAGACCGGCAAGGGAACTTGCTGTTCCAACAGGACAATGCACGTCCGCATGTATCCCGTGCCACCCAACGTGCTCTAGAAGGTGTAAGTCAACTACCCTGGCCAGCAAGATCTCCGGATCTGTCCCCCATTGAGCATGTTTGGGACTGGATGAAGCGTCGTCTCACGCGGTCTGCACGTCCAGCACGAACGCTGGTCCAACTGAGGCGCCAGGTGGAAATGGCATGGCAAGCCGTTCCACAGGACTACATCCAGCAACTCTACGATCGTCTCCATGGGAGAATAGCAGCCTGCATTGCTGCGAAAGGTGGATATACACTGTACTAGTGCTGACATTGTGCATGCTCTGTTGCCTGTGTCTATGTGCCTGTGGTTCTGTCAGTGTGATCATGTGATGTATCTGACCCCAGGAATGCGTCAATAAAGTTTCCCCTTCCTGGGACAATGAATTCACGGTGTTCTTATTTCAATTTCCAGGAGTGTATATTGAAAAAATATAGGATTAGGGATTTTCGTCCAAATTAAGTGAAAATACTAGAGTATGTAACCGAGATGTTATAACTTAAATAGAACATTGAACGAAGGAAGTGTCTATTTTTTTTATAATTTTAGCATTCCTCTGTTCATAAGCTATGAGAGGTGTGAAGATCAGCTTAACGCACACTAATTTCAACTGGCTGCAAGAGCGAGTGAGGAGAACTTTAGGGAAATTCAGAAACATTGACTTGAGTTCATCTGACGCTAAATGACGCAAATTCCTAACAAAAGTACACAATCAGCATATTGAAATTATCCCCGCTAGTTGTATTACACCAGACCTTTCCAGGATGCGAAAGAAACTTTCTTGAGACTGAGAAGCTATTATCCACGAATCAGCGTGGTGTTAAAAAGCATCGCTCATGCGAAGCTCAGCTTACCCTTTCCTGGCATTACAGACTGACAACTACGAATGAAGCAGAAGACATATTCCATATTTCTAGATTTATGGAAAACATCAAATCAGTAACGTTCGGATATATCATTATTATTAGTGTCCTTCTTGACGCAGTCAAGTTGTAACACCACAACTCTGTGGATGATCATACATTTTCTACGTGTTTTGCTACGTTTGCTCCATTAGCTGTGCTGAATATTGTTCTTGAAAATATGTTGTCAAGTTACAAATGCTAATTGTTATTCAAGAAAGAGAATACGTGTGGAATGTTAACATTTGTAAGTAGACACACTGGCCTAGTCAGGGAAAAGCTATCATCAAAGAGTGTAATAAATTGTAAATGAATTGTCGTTGGGCGTGCGAGCGCGCCAAAAGTAGTAGCAGTTGGGAGTAGCGAGGAGATGTTGGTTGCGTGTATTCGCCCATGTGGCTATGCGAAAGTGCGTAGACAAAAAGTCTGTTTCCTATGTGCGGAGCAGTGAAAACTGAGATGGTTGTTTCGGCGGATGTTTAATATTGGCAAGCTATGACATTTATTGGGCGCAATACAATTGCAGCAAGAATAATTCACATAACATCAAGAGTACTGTGGGCCCTTGTTATTGGCCACCCGACAAACCAACAGCATCATGGAGTGAAATTAGATCTAGATTTTTTATAACTAGAAGTGTAATAGACTGAAAAGCGTAGTTGGAACTTTATTGCTTGAATAACATTGTTTTCTTGCATACTGTCACGTAAATAATTTTCCTAAGTCATTATCCAAGTGGTATCCATCCTATCCCTTTGCATGAACGCAGATAATCAGGAATTGAACTGAAAGTGAAGTGGATATTAATTTATTAGATTATCAAAAGATAATTTTTCCAACTTTTGAACAATTACATAATAATGAAATCTTTGGTTGTAGTATGAATAATGTCAGAAATAGAATGTTGCAAAAGCCAGTATTAATTCATTTTCAAAAAACAGAGTAACTTTCATAATAAAAAAAAAATGGTAGTAAAACTTTACGTAACTTGGACACTGAATTTATTTGTCAAAGTACGGTTCTAATTTATAGCTTGTGGCATAATGTGTAACTTTCAATAAAAAGAAATATCAAAGTAACTGCTAGGTAAATCACAGTCCTTACCAGTGACTAAATTCAAACAATCTTTCTGCTTGCTACAATTACGACAGTCAGTATTACGGTGAGTAACGTAACCAAAAGCTTTTGTCCACAGCCAGTAAGCAATCTTACTTTAATTGATCTTTGAAAATTAATATGATATGATGAATGTTTTTGCTATTTGATTATTATCTGGCTACTGTGACGTCTGTGGTGTGAGATACTTAAAAGTGTGCGTTAGGTACTGTTCCTTCGTCATGACGCCAATAGCTATTTTTAAGTAAGATTACTTACGAGTATAAAGTTCAGTTTCAGTTTAATTATTCTTATTCCGGTGAGGAACTGGCGACCCTTGGTTGTTTCATTAATGACATACTTTGAAAATCTTTCTTCCAAATTTTCCACTAACTGCTGTAAATTAAAAAAACTAGTTTACGTAATTAAAATATATAAAGTTAACTGAACTTTGTTTCTAATCGTCATTAGTAGAGTACTGAGCAGTGGCGATTCGATTATAACTTAATCTACTTCTCTAGGTTTTGCGTTATTCTTCGGAGTAGATGTCTTTTCCCCCACAGATTAGGGACTTCAGGTACACGGTCATATAGGAAAGCCTAATTAGCCGGAGAGGTAGGAGGGTTATAAAGTCGTTTAAATATCTGGGCGTAACGTTGCAAAGCGGTGGTTCATCTGTGATGGAGACTGCATACAGGACTCTGGTGCGATCATTCTTCAGTACTGCCCGAGTGTTTGGAACCAGTACCAAGTCGAATTGAAGGAAGACATCGAAGCAGTTTAGACACAGGCTGCTAGATTTGTTATCTATAGATTCGAACCACGCGTAAGTGTTAGGGAGATGCTTGGGGAACTCAAATGGGAATCCCTGGAGAAAAGGCGACTTTTTGTTCGAGAATATTGAAAAATTTAGAAAACCGGCATTTGACGCTCATTGCCGAACTATTCTACTACCGCCAACATACGCTACTGACCATTAAAATTGCTACACCAAGAAGAAATGCAGATGATAAACGGGTATTCATTGGACAAATATATTATACTAGAACTGACATGTGGCTGCATTTTCACTCAATTTGGGTGCATAGATCCTGAGAAATCAGTACCCAGAACAACCACTTCTGGTCGTAATAACGACCTTGATACGCCTGGGCATTGAGTGGATGGCGTGTACAGGTACAGCTCCCCATGAAGCTTCAACACGATACCACAATTCATCAAGAGTAGTGACTGGCGTATTGTGACGAGCCAGTTATTCCGCCACCATTGACCAGACGTTCTCAATTGGTGAGAGATCTGGAGAATGTGCTGGCCCGGGGTAGCAGTCGAACATTTTCTATATCCAGAATGGCCCGTACAGGACCTGTAACGTGCGGACGTGCATTCTCCTGCTGAAATGTAGGGTTTCGTAGGGATCGAATGAAAGGTAGAGCCACGGGTCGTAACACATCGGAAATGAAACGTCCATTGTCCAAAGTGTCGTCAATGGGAACAAGAGGTGACCGAGACGTGTAACCAATGGCACTCCATACCATCAGGCCGGGTGATACGCCAGTATGGCGATGACGAATACACACTTCCAATGTGCGTTCACCACGATGTCGCCAAACACGGATGCGACCATCACGACGCTGTAAACAGAACCTGGATTCATCCGAAAAAATGACGTTTTGCCATTCGTGCACCCAGGTTCGTCGTTGAGTACACCATCGCAGGCGCTCCTGTCTGTGATGCAGCGTCAAGGCTAACCGCAGCCATGGTCTCCGAGCTGATAGTCCATGTTGCTGGAAACGTCGTCGAACTGTTCGTGCAGATGGTTGTTGTCTTGCAAACGTCCTCAATTGTTGACCCAGGGATCGAGAAGTGGCTGCACGATCCGTTACAGCCATGCGGATAAGATGCGTGTCATTTCGACTGCTAGAGATATGAGGCCGTTGGGATCCAGCACGGCGTTCCGTATTACCCTCCTGAACCCACCGATTCCATATTCTGCTAACAGCCATTGGATGTCGACCAACGCGAGCAGCAATGTCGTGATACGATAAACCCCAATCGCGATAGGCTACAATCAAAGTCCGAAACGTGATGGTACGAATTTCTCCTCCTTACATGAGGCAACCCACCAAACGTTTCACCAGGCAACGCTGGTCAACTGCTGTTTATGTATGAGAAATCGGTTTGGAAACTTTCCTCATGTCAGCACGTTGTATGTGTCGCCACCGGCGCCAACCTTGTGTGGATGCTCTGAAAAGCTAATCATTTGCATATCACAGCATCTTCTTCCTGTCGGTTAAATTTCGCGTCTGTGGCACGTCATCTTCTTGGTGTAGCAATTTTAATGGCCTGGAGTGTAAATCGGTGACGCGTAGGCTTAACCCGATTGGCAGTGTGGGCGCGGAAATTATCGTCGAACAGGGTTAGTCCATCAGACAGCATTTCTGGGCATTTGACTTTATGGCACTGTGCATTGGTAGCGGTTCCACGATCGTGGAACTCAAGTCACGGAGGGGCCCTGCAGCCGAAGGAGGTCGTCAGGAACTTGCTGGAACTTGTGTGTACAGCTTTTGATTTCCTTAGCGGAGGAAATGTAGGACATTTCCATCGTTGGCTACGTCGTTTTCCCTCGCTGTAGAAGTTTTGGCGACTGGAAGAAAGAAATGTGCGGACCCGGTTTCAGTCGGACGAAGAAGTCCACTTCTTCAGCGGCCGGCTGCATTCTACGAAACAGGAATTGATAGTCTCGTCCTTCCGAAGGATAAATGTCTCTTCAATTAAACCATTCATGGTCTCGTTGCGGCAGATGTTTGGTTTTCATTTGACTGTTCCTCGTATGTAAGAAACAATGCGGAAAACGTGAAGCATAGAAATTTATTATGAAACAAGTCAATGTACTTATAAATTCAAGCTTATTGCATACGTTACAATTCTCCTGCACTTGAATAATCTTTCAATAAAAAAAAAAAAAAAAAAAAAAAAAAAAAAAAAAAATTAAAGGAAAAGGAAGTGAATTTAGAACAAACATTTAAGTTACCGGCAGCACATTATCGCCAATTAACTGACTTATGTTGGTAATCCTCGGTGGTATTTGCTTTGTGGGATGTGGTATACGTAATTAAAGTCATACTTTCATACGATGCGTATATGGCCATGGTGATGATGACAGTGATGGGTTAGAGGACCCTAAATTACTATGAATCAATGGTAACACTTCGCTCCTGAATCACCGGAATTGTTTGTCAGTCATGCTTTACACCTATGACAGTAGGTTTAATACAAAGGGCGTTCAAGAAGTTTTGCACAGTTGTCTCTAATTGCTGGCCGGGGTGGCCGAGCGGTTCTAGGCGATTCAGTCTGGAACCGCGCTGCTGCTACGGTCGCAGGTTCGAATCCTGCTTCGGGCATGTAAGTGTGTGATGTACTTAGGTTAGTTAGGTTTAAGTAGTTTTATTTTCTAGGGGACTGATGACCTCAGAAGTTAAGTTCCATAGTGCTCAGAGCCATCTGAACCATTTTTGTCTCTAATTTCTTTGTTTTTTTGCAGGAGGAGAATGAAATTTTTTGTGAACATACTTGGAATATTTAGCTATACATTGAGCCTACTCAATGTAGCCTCCATCAGCTGTAACGCATCTGGCCCAACGTTCTTTCCATGATGTAAATGCACTTTGGTAAAATTTTGGTGATTGACTTTTACACCATCGCTTGACACAGGAAATAAGGTCTTTATCACTATGAAATGTTTTACCACGCAGGTGTGCCTTCAGACGACCAAAGAGGTAAAAATCAGACGGAGCCAAGTACGGACTGTAGGGAGGTTCAGGAACAATATTCCAGCCTATTTTCCTGATGTTCTCCTGCGTCATAAGGGCTGTATGGGCTTTGGCATTGTCATGGTGTAGTGCTGATCCTGAAGCTGTGGTCTGTGGGTCTTGATGGTACATGAACTTGATGGCGTGTCGTCACACATCTGTCATTTTGGATGATTTGATCAACGGTCTCCTTATTCATCACTTACTGCCTCCGATGGTCTACCGCATCGTGGATTGTCCAGTTGAGAGAAATCACCTTCTTTAAATCTCCGCAACCACCGCTGGATACTGCTGCAATCCACTGTGTCCTCTCCATAACCCGTGCGGGGTGGCCGAGCGGTTCTACGTGCTACAGTCCGGAGCCGCGCGACCGCTACGGTGGCAGGTTCGAATCCTGCCTCGGGCATGGATGTGTGTTATGTCTTTAGGTTAGTTAGGTTTAAGTAGTTCTAAGTCCTAGTGGACTGATGACCTCAGAAGTTAAGTCCCATAGTGCTCAGAGCCATTTGAACCTCCCCATAAACAGGGAGCAACTTCCTGTGAATCGATGTGGCAGAGTCATCGCCGACCTTGAAGAGGAACTCCATCACCGACCGTTGTCGCAACCTGGCTTCTACTTCACGGCCCATTATGGCTCACCTGTAAATTAAAGAAAATACTTTTATATACCAACTTACAATTAAATGTTCACAAAAAATTTCATTCTCCTCCAGTATAATTGGAACGCCATTGTAACAAGCATTTTCATGGCAGTAGGTTTAAAAACAAACACCTTCTCGGACTGTCTTCAGTGACGACTTTGTTTCGTTTAGTTCAATAACTGCCAACCTGTATACATATGAGAAACAGTAGTGCTCCCAGCGCTGATCCCTGAAGCATTTTATTTTGGTCTTCATGACACCGTGCGCTGCAGAGTCAGGGTGAACCTCAGACAGTTTCCGGTGCAGAGCAGAGCTGGCAGTAGTGCGCCTGCTCCCGCAGATGGCATCGCCATGGCAACGCGCTTACAGCACTGTGGAAGGGGCGGAGTGGTGGTGGGGGGGTGGGGGGGAGGAGGTGGGGGCAGAGTCGGGCAGAGCAGCCTCCCGCCTCCCGCCGCCGCCGCGCTATAATGTCGCTCGTCAGAATGCTAACGCGCGCAGATCCGCCGTAACGGCCGGCGGCGCCGAATGAAACGACTCACCGGCTCATCCCGCCGCGTTGCGGTCCGCATTAGGACTGCTATCTCGACGGAAACACATGCTAATGCGGCTCGCGGGACCGCCGCCGCTTCCGTTGCTTCTTTCCCCGGGCCGACAACAAGCAAAGAAAGGCGCGTCCGGGCGCGGCGCCTGCAGACAATTTAATTTTGAGTGCCACGCGGGGACAAAGAGATTGTCTGCCTGGCCGCTGTTTACCCGGCGAGTAAACTCTGCCGCCCCACCTCTCCGGCTCCCGTCCCAAAAATTCCGGCCGCAGTGCGGCTCGCGGGAACGGCCGCTAGCCGGAGGTGAGTCGGCGCGTTTATTTGGCGAGCGCTGCGCGCGCGCGCTGGCGCCAGTTTAATTCTGGCCGCGCCTCGGCGCGTAGCGCTCGCAACAGTTACGCCCCCGCGCACGGCGGACGGCGATTTCTGCCGTATGCCCGCGCCGCGGGACTCTAAATGCTCTGCGCGCAATGGAAGGAGCGCCGGAATTTCCGAGTCTGCCGGCTGAATTAGTTTTAATAAGCTCGATGCGGGGACGGCGCCAGTAACGTTCTACAAGTCAGATTATACTCGCTCGTTCTCCCTTCCTGCGCTATTACAGCATTCTGCCGAACGCGCACGTTTTCTTGGAATCACTATTCGTACTTACGTACTGCAACTGTTGACTTAACTCCATCCTCTTTAAGCAAATGAAAGCAGTACAGGGCCCAGAAAATATTTCGTTCACCTTAAGACAGGTGGGGACAGTGTGCTCCCTGCCGCCGTTGGATAAGCAGCTGAGCAGCAAGTCGTATACTCCTAGCTGACTCATTTGTTACATAGTTTAATTCTTAATTTCTTTGCGTGTTTTTGGTACTTGCATTGTTTAATTCATAAATTTCGGGCGTATTATAGTATTTGAGAGTTGTAGTATCGCGTTTTAGTACCTGAATAGTGTAAATTCGCGTAGTCGTTTGTCTACTGTTTTTGTTTTGAACGGCCAGTGTCGGTTGGTCACAGTCAGTGTGCTCCCTGCCGCCGTTGGATAAGCAGGTGAGCCGTAAGTCGTATACTCCTAGCTCACTCATTTGTTACATAGTTTAATTCTTAATTTCTTTGCGTGTTTTTGGTACTTGCATTGTTTAATTCATAAATTTCGGGCGTATTATAGTATTTGAGAGTTGTAGCATCGCGTTTTAGTACCTGAATAGTGTAAATTCGCGTAGTAGTTTGTCTACTGTTTTTGTTTTGAACGGCCAGTGTCGGTTGGTCACAGTCAGTGTGCTCCCTGCCGCCGTTGGATAAGCAGCTGAGCAGCAAGTCGTATACTCCTAGCTCATTCATTTGTTACATAGTTTAATTCTTAATTTCTTTGCGTGTTTTTGGTACTTGCATTGTTTAATTCATAAATTTCGGGCGTATTATAGTATTTGAGAGTGTAGCATCGCGTTTTAGTACCTGAATAGTGTAATTTCGTTTAGTCTCCTTCCGCCGCCGAGCAGTGTCAGCAGTGCGCAAGTAGCAGCATTACTGCATTTACTAGGCAATCTTGTATTTTAATAACCGTTTAAATTTTGTCGATTTGTTTGCGCTCTCTGTAGATTAGTTCAGACGTTCTTTGCAAAACAGTTTTTAGCATGGATAGGGACTGCAACTGCTGTGTTCGGATGCAGGCTGAGTTGGCATCCCTTCGCTCCCAGCTTCAGGCAGTGTTGGCTTCGGTCACACAGCTTGAGGCTGTTGCCAATGGGCATCACTGTGGGGGTCCGGATGGGGGTTTGTCGGGGACGGCCAGCTCGTCCCACGCATCCCCTGATCGGACTACGACTGTGGTTGCCCGGGATACTGCCCGCATTGAGGCTGATCCCTCACCTGTGGTAGAGTGGGAGGTCGTTTCAAGGTGTGGCAGGGGGCGAAAGACATTCCGGAGGGCTGAACGGAAAGCCTCTCCAGTTTGTCTGACGAACCGGTTTCAGGCTCTGTCTCAGGCTGATACTGATCTTCGGCCTGACATGGCTGCTTGTCCTGTTCCAGAGGTTGCCCCTCAGTCTGCAAGATCCGGGCAGTTGCAGAGGGTGGGCTTACTGGTAGTTGGAAGCTCCAACGTCAGGCGCGTAATGGGGCCCCTTAGGGAAATGGCAGCAAGAGAGGGGAAGAAAACCAATGTGCACTCCGTGTGCATACCGGGGGGAGTCATTCCAGATGTGGAAAGGGTCCTTCCGGATGCCATGAAGGGTACAGGGTGCACCCATCTGCAGGTGGTCGCTCATGTCGGCACCAATGATGTGTGTCGCTATGGATCGGAGGAAATCCTCTCTGGCTTCCGGCGGCTATCTGATTTGGTGAAGACTGCCAGTCTCGCTAGCGGGATGAAAGCAGAGCTCACCATCTGCAGCATCGTCAACAGGACTGACTGCGGACCTTTGGTACAGAGCCGAGTGGAGGGTCTGAATCAGAGGCTGAGACGGTTCTGCGACCGTGTGGGCTGCAGATTCCTCGACTTGCGCCATAGGGTGGTGGGGTTTCGGGTTCCGCTGGATAGGTCAGGAGTCCACTACACGCAACAAGCGGCTACACGGGTAGCAGGGGTTGTGTGGCGCGAGCTGGGCGGTTTTTTAGGTTAGATGGCCTTGGGCAAGTACAGAAAGGGCAACAGCCTCAACGGGTGCGGGGCAAAGTCAGGACATGCGGGGACCAAGCAGCAATCGGTATTGTAATTGTCAACTGTCGAAGCTGCGTTGGTAAAGTACCGGAACTTCAAGCGCTGATAGAAAGCACCGAAGCTGAAATCGTTATAGGTACAGAAAGCTGGCTTAAGCCAGAGATAAATTCTGCCGAAATTTTTACAAAGGTACAGACGGTGTTTCGAAAGGATAGATTGCATGCAACCGGTGGTGGAGTGTTCGTCGCTGTTAGTAGTAGTTTATCCTGTAGTGAAGTAGAAGTGGATAGTTCCTGTGAATTATTATTGGTGGAGGTTACACTAAACAACCAAACTAGGTTAATAATTGGCTCCTTTTACCGACCTCCCGACTCAGCAGCATTAGTGGCAGAACAACTGAGAGAAAATTTGGAATACATTTCACATAAATTTTCTCAGCATGTTATAGTCTTAGGTGGAGATTTCAATTTACCAGATATAGACTGGGACACTCAGACGTTTAGGACGGGTGGTAGGGACAGAGCATCGAGTGACATTATACTGAGTGCACTATCCGAAAATTACCTCGAGCAATTAAACAGAGAACCGACTCGTGGAGATAACATCTTGGACCTACTGATAACAAACAGACCCGAACTTTTCGACTCTGTATGTACAGAACAGGGAATCAGTGATCATAAGGCCGTTGCAGCATCCCTGAATATGGAAGTTAATAGGAATATAAAAAAAGGGAGGAAGGTTTATCTGTTTAGCAAGAGTAATAGAAGGCAGATTTCAGACTACCTAACAGATCAAAACGAAAATTTCTGTTCCGACATTGACAATGTTGAGTGTTTATGGAAAAAGTTCAAGACAATCGTAAAATGCGTTTTAGACAGGTACGTGCCGAGTAAAACTGTGAGGAACGGGAAAAACCCACCGTGGTACAACAACAAAGTTAGGAAACTACTGCGAAAGCAAAGAGAGCTCCACTCCAAGTGTAAACGCAGCCAAAACCTCTCAGACAAACAGAAGCTAAACGATGTCAAAGTTAGCGTAAGGAGGGCTATGCGTGAAGCGTTCATTTAATTCGAAAGTAAAATTCTATGTACCGACTTGACAGAAAATCCTAGGAAGTTCTGGTCTTACGTTAAATCAGTAAGTGGCTCGAAACAGCATAACCAGACACTCCGGGATGATGATGGCATTGAAACAGAGGATGACACGCGTAAAACTGAAATACTAAACACCTTTTTCCAAAGCTGTTTCACAGAGGAAGACCGCACTGCAGTTCCTGCTCTAAATCCTCGCACAAACGAAAAAATGGCTGACATCGAAATAAGTGTCCAAGGAATAGAAAAGCAACTGGAATCACTCAACAGAGGAAAGTCCACTGGACCTGACGGGATACCAATTCGATTCTACACAGTGTACGCGAAAGAACTTGCCCCCCTTCTGACAGACGTGTACCGCAAGTCTCTAGAGGAACGGAGGGTTCCAAATGATTGGAAAAGAGCACAGATAGTCCCAGTCTTCAAGAAGGGTCGTCGAGCAGATGCGCAAAACTATAGACCTATATCTCTTACGTCGATCTCTTGTAGAATTTTAGAACATGTTTTTTGCTCGCGTATCATGTCATTTCTGGAAACCCAGAATCTACTATGTAGGAGTCAACATGGATTCCGGAAACAGCGATCGTGTGAGACCCAACTCGCCTTATTTGTTCATGAGACCCAGAAAATATTAGATACAGGCTCCCAGGTAGATGCTATTTTTCTTGACTTCCGGAAGGCGTTCGATACAGTTCCGCACTGTCGCCTGATAAACAAAGTAAGAGCCTACGGAATATCAGACCAGCTGTGTGGCTGGATTGAAGAGTTTTTAGCAAACAGAACACAGAATGTTGTTATCAATGGAGAGACGTCTACAGACGTTAAAGTAACCTCTGGCGTGCCACAGGGGAGTGTTATGGGACCATTGCTTTTCACAATATATATAAATGACTTAGTAGATAGTGTCGGAAGTTCCATGCGGCTTTTCGCGGATGATGCTGTAGTATACAGAGAAGTTGCAGCATTAGAAAATTGTAGCGAAATGCAGGAAGATCTGCAGCGGATAGGCACTTGGTGCAGGGAGTGGCAACTGACCCTTAACATAGACAAATGTAATGTATTGCGAATACATAGAAAGAAGGATCCTTTATTGTATGATTATATGATAGCGGAACAAACACTGGTAGCAGTTACGTCTGTAAAATATCTGGGAGTATGCGTGCGGAACGATTTGAAGTGGAATGATCATATAAAATTAATTGTTGGTAAGGCGGGTACCAGGTTGAGATTCATTGGGAGAGTGCTTAGAAAATGTAGTCCATCAACAAAGGAGGTGGCTTACAAAACACTCGTTCGACCTATACTTGAGTATTGCTCATCAGTGTGGGATCCGTACCAGGTCGGGTTGACGGAGGAGATAGAGAAGATCCAAAGAAGAGCGGCGCGTTTCGTCACCGGGTTATTTGCTAACTGTGATAGCGTTACGGAGATGTTTAATAAACTCAAGTGGCAGACTCTGCAAGAGAGGCGCTCTGCATCGCGGTGTAGCTTGCTCGCCAGGTTTCGAGAGGGTGCGTTTCTGGATGAGGTATCGAATATATTGCTTCCCCCTACTTATACCTCCCGAGGAGATCACGAATGTAAAATTAGAGAGATTAGAGCGCGCACGGAGGCTTTCAGACAGTCGTTCTTCCCACGAACCATACGCGATTGGAACAGGAAAGGGAGGTAATGACAGTGGCACGTAAAGTGCCCTCCGCCACACACCGTTGGGTGGCTTGCGGAGTATCGATGTAGATGTAGATGTAGAACCCAAGTTACATCGTCCACCCCTGGTGCAGGTGTACCGGGTGATCAAGAAGTCAGTATAAATTTGAAAACTTAATAAACCACGGAATAATGTAGATAGAGAGGTAAAAATTGACACACATGCTTTGAATGACGTGGGGTTTTATTAGAACAAAAAAAAGTTCACAAAATGTCCAACAGATCACGCTGGACAGCAAAACTGCTACCGTGACGGGTGAGAGGTACGCCGATATGTTACAGAATCGCATCATCCCCAGCCTGGCTGATAAACACCTGCTGGAACGTACGATGTTTATGCGGGATGACGCTCCACCCCATATTGCTAGACGCGTCAAAGATCTCTTACGCGCGTCGTTTGGTGACGATCGTGTGCTCAGCCGCCACTTTCGTCATGCTTGGCCTCCCAGGTCCCCAGACCTCAGTCTGTTCGATTATTGGCTTTGGGATTACCTGAAGTCGCAAGTGTATCGTGATCGACCGACATCTCTAGGGATGCTGAAAGACAACATCCGACGCCAATGCCTCACCATAACTCCGAACATGCTTTACAGTGCTGTTCACAACATTATTACTCGACTAAAGCTGTTGTTGAGGAATGATGGTGGACATATTGAGCATTTCCTCTAAAGAACATCATCTTTGCTTTGTCTTAAAAATGGCTCTGAGCACTATGGGACTTAACATCTGTGGTCATCAGTCCCATAGAACTGAGAACTACTTAAACCTAACTAACCTAAGGACATCACACACATCCACGCCCGAGGCAGGATTCGAACCTGCGACCGTAGCAGTCGCGCGGTTCCGGACTGAGCGCCTAGAACCGCTAGACCACCGCGGCCGGCGCTTTGTCTTACTTTCTTATGCTAATTATTGCTATTCTGATCATATGAAGCGCTATCTGTCGGATATTTTTTGAACTTTTGTATTTTTTTGGTTCCAATAAGACCCCATGTCATTCCAAGCATGTGTGTCAATTTGTACCTCTCTATCTACAATATTCCGTGATTTATTCAGTTTTCAGATTTATACTGACTTTTTGATCACCCTGTATATCGGGTCGTCTGTCTTAACGTACACGAAATTTTTCCGGTACGAGATGAATTTGACTTCCACTCCTTCCGCCCCCCCCCTCACCATGATACCCCATCCCGCTGTAAGAGGTGCATGATTAATGAATTTGTTGCTAGCGCACTCGAGCAGATGTAATTTCGATGGATTGCTCACGCGCTGCCTGCGATATGTAAGGTATAAGAGAATCTCAGACCATAGAGCAGTGTTGTCAGCAGTAGGAACTGTGTGGCAGTAGGAGTTAGTAGTAGCTAGCAGTCGTGTGTGTCCAGTTGGCTGGGCCGGTCGTGGGGAGCGATGGCGGAGCCTGAGCGATGTAGTATAAGGTAAAAGCAGCATCACACATATATAGTATTGTTATATGAAGTCCCATGTAAATGTTTTCTTTTTTAAGAAATCTCTTAATAATAATCTTTCTTATAAAAATTAAGTTTTGACAATCATTCAACTAAATTTAATGATTTTACTAATTTCTCCAATCCATGGTCATCCCGATTTTTGTAAATAAAAATCAGTTGTTTGCTTTTATATATGACAAATCTATCGGCCAGCATTGCACTGAGCTGTGCCAGAAAAAATTTGTTATAGGAGCATATATATACGCGTTATCCGGCGACCTTATGGAGGTAAGAATTTTCAATTTATTCAGAATGATCTTTCAGGGCCATGACGCAGCACTGCTGACGTCCAAAATTTGCCAGTTCAAATTCACAGTCAATTATTGAAAGGCTGTAAGTGAGCCACGATTTTATTGAGAAATTAGTCACGTTATCATTGGTAGGTTACGGAATAGTAAACTGTTGCTAGGTTACACTAAATGTCAATGCTATACATATTTTTACTGTTGGGTAGTTACGCTGAATGTAAATGAATGATGTAATTACTTTTTACCGTGGGGAGGTTACACCACCACTCGCGCTTCATACTTCTACCACGTTTGATGCAGAAACGGCAAAAGGCAAATTCAAATAAACAGCAATATACATCTAGTTTACTTAAACTACAGTATATTCAGAGTACATGTGCAATGGCACTCGTTCGGTTCAATTATCGGGCGACGTGGCGCAGAGGTAAGCCCAAAGTTCTCGCATTCGCGAGGACAACGATTCAAATCACTTTCGGCCATCCAGATTAGACTTTCCGTGAAATCGCTAAACCAGACAAATTCCGGGGTGATCGCGGCAAGTCCCACTTTCTTCGCAATCTGAATTTCTGCTCTGCCTCTCATAAATGCGCTGTCGACGGGACGTTAAACTGTAATCTTCCATCCTTCTTTTCCTTTCGATTTAATTACAGCAGATATATCAATCATTGCAATCACTGCCACTGACATTTCATTATTATACTACTGATTCATGTATTATATAAATTTATTCCAATATTGTGTTAGTCCAGCTCTTCCTCCCTCCTCTCTCTGCCCATCTTGTCTTCCGCCAAATCTCTCTCTGTTCACCTTCTTCCCCCTTTCATGCCAGTTTCCTTTCACTGCTCTCTGTTCATCTCATACAGCCCGTCTCATCATACATCTCCTCCTCCACCTCTCTCTCTACCCATCTTCCTTTCCCCGCTCTCTCTGCCCATCTCCTCATCATCCCTTCATCTATGCATCTTCTTCTCACCCCCCCCCCCCCTTACCTCTCTCCAGCTCCACCTTCCTCTCCCCCCCCCCCTTTTTCTATCTCCTCCGGCCCCTTTTTCTGTCCAGCTCCTCCTTCCTCCCATATCTGTCCTGCTCCACCTTCCCCCTCTCCGAATCTGCTGGCCGCACCTCGTGGTCGTGCGGTAGCGTTCTCGCTTCCCGCGCCCGGGTTCCCGGGTTCGATTCCCGGCGGGGTCAGGGATTTTCTCTGCCTCGTGATGCCTGGGTGTTGTGTGATGTCCTTAGGTTAGTTAGGTTTAAGTAGTTCTGAGTTCTAGGGGACTGATGACCATAGCTGTTAAGTCCCATAGTGCTCAGAGCCATTTCATTTCATTTTTTCCGAATCTCCTCCTTCCCCACCATTCGCTGCCCATCAGCCTCACCGTAACAGGAAGGTTGCGGTCAAGATAGTATGTTTGGCTGAAATCTATCCAGAGGTTTAGGAGGAGCTTTTAACCTGCGGCTTCACCTGTGTTCCCTCATGTCACATGTTGTTGTTGTGGTCTTCATTTAGAAAGTTTCTAGGGGCACGTTGTTGTGGCGTAACAAGCTAGTTACGCCACACTGAGAAGGGAGCCGAAAGGCACGCGTACACACACGCCGACTGGCGTCAAGTCTGGAACAGGATACGTTATGACTGCTATAAAGAAAATATGTAGCTTTGGAATATACTTAACTTTATTCTTTGTTGGTTTACAACGTTCTTCTTGAGACATTTATACGATAACTCTCAAACTAGGTAAGGCTAATGGCGCCTTGCTAGGTCGTAGCCATGGACTTAGCAGAAGGCTATTCTAACTGTCTCTCGGCAAATGAGAGGAAGGCTTCGCCCGTATTGTCGCTAGCAATGTCGTCCGTACAACTGGGGCGAGTGCTATCCCGTATCTCGAGACCTGCCTTGTGGTGGCGCTCGGTCTGCGATCACACAGTGGCGACACGCGGGTCCGACATGTACTAAATGGACCGCGGCCGATTTAAGCTACCACCTAGCAAGTGTGGTGTCTGGCGGTGACACCACATTCCTCCCCCGCAAATCGGCGAACGGTAGTGTTATAAGGCTTCCGCCCGCCGTGGGGAGGACCCCATGTTGACGTATGCGATGAGGTGGGGAGCCTAACAACAGGCGAGGCTGTGCCACCCGCACCCGGCCATTCGGTCCGAGGGGAGCTAGGAAACGCCTGAAAACCTAGTCCAGGGTGCACGTCAACATGCGGTGTATGCGCCCGTAAAGAGACAGGAGGGGCCGAAGGGTCGACCTCCATTGCGTCGGGGTACCCGACGCGCGAAGACGCCATGTGGTCCGGAGCGGGCAAGAGGTCCATGGCGGAGGACAGCTGGTCACGGGCAGCGATCGGCGGCGCGTGACCCAGGGAGGCGTTCGGCGGCTGCAGCGAAGCGTCGAATGCGGGCGGCGCCGGCTGGAGTACCGGCGGCTGCAGCGGCGGCGGAGGCTGCGGCGGCGCGTCGCCATGGGGCAAAATGGAAGGCAGCGTCGGTAACACCTGGGGATGAGGCGAGCCAGTAGATGGGTCCCCAGGGCGCTGACCGGACGGCACCGTCGCTGAAAGCAGACGGGGAGCGGCAGAACCGGTGCGACGACAGAGGCGCAGCTGATTGAGATGCCGACGCACCTCACCAGAGGCCCCCAAAACCAAATACATCGCGCGGCCGAGGCAGCGAAGAATGCGACCTGCGAGCCAACGCCGTGAACCGCGATAGTTGCGATAGAATACAACGTCGCCTGGAGCAAAAACAGGAGTCTGCCGCTGCACAGGAACCTGATGCGGCGGATGCAGCAAAGACATCAAGGCTCGATGAGGACGACCGTGGAGCAACTCAGCCGGCGAGCGACCATCTCGGGGCTGAGAGCGATACGAGGACAAAAAGAGCAACAACGCGTCCTCCCGAGAATGCGACTCTTTCAACTTCAACATCTGTGACTTGAATGTCCGGACCAATCGTTCAGCGGCACCGTTTGACTGAGGCGAAAACGGCGCGGATGTCAGATGTTGAATACCATTGGCCTGGCAGAATGACTGAAATTCTGCGGACATGAATTGTGGGCCATTGTCGGAAACAATAGTCTGCGGAAGACCTTCAATGCAAAAGATAGCAGACAACGCTTGGATGGTGGCGGAGGACGTCGTGGAAGACATCCGGACAACAAAAGGAAAATTACTGAAGGCATCGACCAGAACCAACCATCGAACATTCCAGAATGGACCAGCAAAATCAATGTGCAAGCGTTGCCAAGGGGAAGTGGCTTTTGGCCATGCAAAGACTTTCCGCGGCGGCGCGGATTGTTGTTCGGCACACGTCATGCAAGAAGAACACATATTCGTAATCGCAGCATCGATTCCGAACCAAGTACAGTGCTGACGAGCAAGTTGTTTCGTTCGCACTATCCCCCAATGTCCTTGGTGAAGAAGCCGTAAAACAGAGGACGTGGGACCACTACTCTGGACTGATCATTATCAGAACGCAACAACAAAACACCACGTCGAACAAAAAGTCTCTCCTTGTGAGCAAAAAATCGGCGAACCAACGGATCCTCGATCCGAGACTTGGACAAAGGCCATTGCGTAGCAACAAAACGCAAAACGGTAGCAAGGACAGGGTCAGCAGCGGTGGCTGTAGCTACACGACAAAAATCAATCGGAAACGATTCGACCACTTCATCGGTTTCCGAATCAATGAACATGCAAGCAAGTTCGGAAGAATCGAATGCTCTATCCTCAGCAACAGGCAAACGGGACAACGCATCGGCGTTTCCGTGCTTAGCAGTGGACCGATACAAGATATCGTAGCGGTACTGCGAGAGGAAAATAGACCAGCGAATGAATTTCTGCGCTGTACGTGGAGGTACAGGCTTGGTCGGATGAAAAAGCGATGTCAAAGGTTTGTGGTCTGTGATGATGGTAAAGTGACGACCATACAAGAAATCATGGAACTTAGTAACACCAAACACGGGAGCCAAAGCTTCTTTCTCTATCTGGGAATAATTTCTTTGCGCAGACGAGAGCAATTTGGACGCAAAGGCAATAGGGCGATCATGCGAGGCAACTTTGTGCGCAAGCACAGCACCGATCCCGAAATCCGATGCATCTACCATCAACAAAAGGGGTTTCTGGAGATCGAAAGGCGTGAGGCAAGTATTAGAAAGCAACGCCGATTTCAACTGGCGAAAGGCGCGTTCGCATTCCGTCGTCCAGACGAGCGGAACACCTTTACGGCGTAAGCGATGAAGCGGAGCTGAAATGGAAGAAGCGCGCGGCACAAATTTATGATAATAGTTAATTTTACCCAACACACTCTGTAGCTGCTTCATATTTTGTGGCGAAGGCAATTCTTGTATGGCACGGAGGTGCTCTGGACTCGGATGTATGCCTTGGGCATTAATGACATGTCCCAGGTATGGTAAGTCACGAGCAAAAAACACACATTTGTCCTTCCGCAAGCGAAGACCATTTTGTCGCAAGACCTGAAATAATGTTCGTAGGTTCGCAAGATGATCTTCTTCTGTCTGTCCGGAGATCACTATATCGTCCAGATAGTTTGCTGCAGTAGGGACCGACGCACAAATAGTTTGTAAATATTGCTGAAACAATGCAGGGGCGGATGCACACCCGAATGGCAGTCTTTTGAACCTGTACAATCCAAGATGCGTGTTAACCACCAATACGCGCTGGGATTCGTCGTCCACCGGTATTTGCAAGTACGCATCGGCTGTCCAACTTTGAAAAATATTTTCCCGGGCACAGTTTAGCAAAAAGATCTTCCGGGCGGGGCAAAGGAAAAGTAGCAGTCACTAGTTGTGGATTCACTGTGGCCTTGAAGTCCACGCAAAGTCTCAATTTTCCGGAAGGTTTTGGCAAAATTACTAAGGGTGAGGCCCAGAGAGAAGCTTGCACACGTTCAATTACACCCTGTGATGCTAGATCGTTTAATGTTTTTGCGACCTCATCACGCAATGCGTGGGGAACATTGCGCGCTCGGAAAAATTTCGGTTGCGCGTTTACTTTCAGTTCCAAATGTGCTTCATAGTTTTTAGCGCAACCTAAGCCCGGTGCAAAAATGTCTGCAAATTCGTCACACAGACGAGAAACACTGTCTGAAGGCACAGTTTGATTCACTGATAGGACCTGATTTACAATAGACATGTTAAACAACTGAAATAAATCTAAACCAAACAAGTTCACTGCAGTAGAAGAACGAAGAACGTAAAATGACACAAGTTTTGTTTGTCCCTTGTATGTGGCAAGAAGGCTGCACTGTCCTAACACAGGTATATTCTGTTCTGAATAACTATGTAACTTAACATTTGCGGCACGCAACGGAGGTTTGCCCAGTTGTTTGTACGTGTCATGATTGAGCAATGAAACTGCAGCTCCAGTATTGAGCTGGAATGGTATGACTTTGCCATTAAAGTCCAAATCTACAAAAAGTTTATTGTCCTGCTGACGACAAGAGCGACTGTTTTGTGCAATTTGAACAGACACTGGTACAGCATCACTTGCTAATTGACGTGATTTCCGGCGACGTCGACGCACAGTTTTTGTGGGATGAACACAGTCACTGTTAGAGAAAGTGGCACTGGACGAAGCGGAATTAACGACATGAATGTCCCTGGGCGAAGGTCCACGAGCCTGAGTGTCCGTGGTTCGATTCCGGCGCGAAACAAAGGGCCTGGAATGATTGTGATTGTCTGATCTGAGCTTTGTCTGGCAAACACTTTGAACATGTCCTGTCCTATTGCAGAAACCGCAAATAGCTTGGCGTGACGGGCAATGTTCACGCGAATGTCTAGTAGCACACCACGGGCATGATTTCACTGCATTTATGTGCTGGCGCGGCACACCTGATCTAGAGTGCGGCGGCAGCTGCGTCGAAGTGCGCGAGGGCAGTTTACCGGTCTGCGCAGCTCGCCCGGCGGGCCGGTTAATGTTACACATGGCTGGCGAAGTTTCAAAAGATTCCTGAGCACAGTCAAGCGTGTCTTGTCTATCCAATATGTCTATCACTTGTTGAAGGGAGGGATTAACTAGTTTCAAAATTTGCTCCCATATGCGAACATCACGTACCATTGTATCTGAATAAGAAAGGCCACAGTCACAGTCAAAGGCACAGTCCCTAGTAAGTCCTTGCAATGTTGCTACCCACTCCCGATTAGTTTGACCGGCCGTACGTTTTGTACGAAAGAAAGTATACCTTTTTGCAACTACATTAACTGTTTCTTTGAAATAGGCGTCCAATGCCGACAAAATTTCCTCGTAGGACAGAGTTGCTACGTCGCGTTGGGGAAACAATTTCACTATCACACGGTAGGTGGACACACCGACACAAGAAAGCAAAAACGGCTGCCGCTCATTACCTTGAATTCTGTAGGTGGCTAGATGAAAACCAAACTGTCGGGACCATTCTGGCCACGATTCTTGCGCTGGATCGTAGTGCCTAAAAGGCGGTGCAACTGCGAGTTGTGGCTGCGGTAGCGGTGAAGCGGCAGCTGCCGCATCGGCTTGAAAGGCACGTTGACCCTGGACAAGCTGTCCAAGGGCATCCAATAACGCCTGCGTCTACTGATTCCGCAAGCGATAAAATTCGGACAGTACATCTGGCGAAGCCATGACACAAGTAAATGTAAGCAATCAGAAAGAACACTTCTCTCGTCGCCAATCTGTTGTGGCGTAACAAGCTAGTTACGTCACACTGAGAAGGGAGCCGAAAGGCATGCGTACACACACGCCGACTGGCGTCAAGTCTGGAACAGGATACGTTATGACTGCTATAAAGAAAATACGTAGCTTTGGAATATACTTAACTTTATTCTTTGTTGGTTTACAACGTTCTTCTTGAGACATTTATACGATAACTCTCAAACTAGGTAAGGCTAATGGCGCCTTGCTAGGTCGTAGCCATGGACTTAGCAGAAGGCTATTCTAACTGTCTCTCGGCAAATGAGAGGAAGGCTTCGCCCGTATTGTCGCTAGCAATGTCGTCCGTACAACTGGGGCGAGTGCTATCCCATATCTCGAGACCTGCCTTGTGGTGGCGCTCGGTCTGCGATCACACAGTGGCGACACGCGGGTCCGACATGTACTAAATGGACCGCGGCCGATTTAAGCTACCACCTAGGAAGTGTGGTGTCTGGCGGTGACACCACACACGTCATACATCTTTTATCACCAAAGTATAAAAAGTATTCCCAGATAAAAAATTAAATGCCGTAAGAGGTGCTGTATAAATGTACTGCAAGATAAAAAACAAAATACCATGAGAGGTGTGAAACTAATCTGTATCTGTAGCGAGAAATTTTGTCGCTGATAAATTTCCGTTTCGTTGGACTTTGTAGAAACTTCCAGCGAGAAAGTCAAGAAAACTATAAAATTAATTCTGGTAACGACCGAGACATGCCGGTCAGGGTGGCCGAGCGGTTCTAGGCGCTACAGTCTGGAACCGCGCGACCGCTACAGTCGCTGGTTAGAATCCTGTCTCGGGCATGGATGTGTGTGATGTCCCTAGGTTAGTTAGGTTGACGTAGTTCTAAGTTCTAGGGGCATGATGACCTCAGAAGTTAAGTCCCATAGTGCTCAGAGCCATTTGAACCATTTTTGACTGAGACATCAGTATAGTGTTGTGTCACGTGTTGTTGTTGTTGTGGTCTTCAGTCCAAAGACTGGTTTGATGCAACTTTCCATACTACATTATCCTGTGCAAGCCTCTTCATCTCCGAGGAACTACTGCAACCTACATCCTTCTGAATCAGCTTAGTGTATTGATCTCTTGGTCCCCCTCTACGATTTTTAGCCTCCACGCTTCCCTCCAGTACTAAATTGGTGACCCTTTGATGCCTCGGAACATGTCCCTTCTAGTCAATTTGTGCCACAAATTCCTCTTCTCCCCAATACTGTTTAGTACCTCATATACCCATTTAATCTTTAGCATTCGAGTATAGCACCACAATTCAAAAGCATCTATTCTCTTCTTGTCTTAACTGTTTATCGTCCATGTTTCCCTTCCATATATGGTGTTGGCGTGTGGGTGCTTTTCTGTCACTCTGCACAACGGATTAATCTGAGATGTAACCTTTACCCTGTGGCTCCTGCAAGATGCAATTTCCACCCCCACACTACTACAGAAGTCAGACAGACGCTCCTAACGTTCTAAAGAGAAATACCTCAAAAACTTTCAGCAATAAATATCTTCTGGAGTCGTCTGCTGTAAGGAAATGACACAAAAATTCACAACATTTCTTATGTAACTAGTGGAATACTTGGGTACTAGAGTAGTGCTAGTTAGTGTAAGAAGAACATGAAACTAACTACAATTATTATTTATTTTGCAATAATTCTGATAAATCACAATGGCACTTTTAGTTATGAACTGAACAAGTTATTTCCGGGTTCTTTTCGGAATGTGAAGTTACCTCTTAAGGATAGGATTCGCTAATGAAATTTCAACAACGTTTAAGATTGTTATTGACTTGGCAGAATGACTGAGAGCCGCACCTACTCAACTTGAATAATTATCCTTTAGAATGTTGCTAGGTACGGTTGAGGCTGTCGCGTGTCAAATGCAGTTATGTGTACTGTTGTGGAAGAAATGTGGGACTCGCAAGAGCTGTAGCACACAATATCGTAAGCTGCGATGACTGCTGTCTGCTCCGCTCGCTGCTGACAAATAAGATAACTCTCCCTATGCCTTGATGAAGTCAAGGACTCCTATTCGCCCCTAGTCTAACTATAGGCATGGTACACGAGTCAGATAACCAGTCCACCGCGATGCCACTCAAAAATTCGCTTGCAGGCATTTAACTATAACTCTGTCCATTCACACTGCACAAAAAGTGTGGCGGCCAACACATTGAACAACACTTAATCGCAAGGACTCAATATAGAGTCGCACTCCGATTTGCTCTCGACAGAGGTGCTCTCCCAGTGAAGTACTGAGGAGAGACTTGTTCCTTGCTCTATGAGTACACATACGAGCGCACATACTCTCGTTACATGTTCTCGCTCCAAGAGCGACAACAGAACGGCCTGTCTCCACGCCAGACGTGAATGGGTATATCTTTCAATCTCTTCCATTACTCCTTCAGCTCAAGGCGTCAGAAATATCGTCTGCCAATCAGCACAGCTCTTCTAAAACGGGAGAATGACGTTTCGTTTAAGGCGACCAATCCGGAAATCTGTAGCATCGGCGTTTGGCGTTTGCTGTCTCCCTGCGAAAATCTCTGAAACTGCATGCTATGTTTGAAACAATGCGTAGGCTGGGTGCTCCCACACAATGTAGCGGAATTTGCTTTTAAGCTGAACACGGGGTCGTACTGCCTTTCACTCGGACAAACGCTGTCTGATCTATGGGTGGTTGAGGTTGACTTGTCCTCTGAAGGGACCGGCCTCCCGGCATGTGGTCTGCCTCTCCTGAATTAAAAGCTCCTGTAACCATCGTGTCTGGAATGTATGTGTGTACGCCTACCTCGAGTATTTCAATCTTGGTGCGCATTTGCGATTTACCAGTTATCTGCATATCGTTTACATGACTTCATACAACATTGACTTTATCTTATCGAGTTTGGGTTCGAATGATGTGTCTTGATGTGCAGAATATGATTGTGAGGGCGGAATGTGTAAGCAATGAAGGTCAGGTCACCACAACGTCTTACAATGGCTACACTGCATACAAATACTTTCAGAAAAGACTTCCTATACTCGATGTTAACATACTTCTCTTCTTCAGAAATGCTTTCCGTTCCATTGCCAGTCTATATTTTATATCCTCTCTACTTCGACTATCATCAGTCATTTTGCTGCCCAAATAACAAAATTCATCTACTTCTTTAAGTGCTTTGCTTCCTAACCTAATTCCTTCAGCATCGTCTTATTTAATTTGACTACGTTCCACTGTCCTTGTTTTGCTTTTGTTCATGTTCATCTTATATCCACCTTTCAAGATATTAT
Organism: Schistocerca americana; assembly: GCF_021461395.2. Classification (NCBI taxonomy): domain Eukaryota; kingdom Metazoa; phylum Arthropoda; class Insecta; order Orthoptera; family Acrididae; genus Schistocerca; species Schistocerca americana. The sequence goes on along the minus strand of NC_060123.1, from coordinate 608,764,806 downwards.
TGCTTCAATTCAGCTGGTCATCCCAGTCCTTTGCTGTCTCTGACAGAATTACGATTTCATTGATAAAACTCCAAGTTTTTTTTCTTCTCCCTCAATTCCTACTGCCAATTTTTCTTTGGTTTCCTTTACTGCTTGCTCAGTGTACAGACTAAATAACATCAGGGATAGGTTACAACCCTGTCTCACTCCCTTCTCAACCGCTGATTCTCTTTCATGCCTCTAGACTCTTATAACTGACATCTGCTTTCTGTGCAGATCGTAAATAGCCTTTCGCTCCCTGTATTTCATCACTGTTACATTCAGAATTTCAAAGAGAGTATTCCATGCAACGTTGTCAAAATATTTCTCCACTTCTACAAATGCTATAAACGTAGGTTAAACTTTCCTTATCTCCTAAAAGAAGTCGTAGGTTCCCTTGCTGTGTCTTATCCTTAGACACACAAAGTTTTATCTGTGACTGATGTTTTTGTGCCGCTTTCTTATTTCCCTAAAAGAAGTCGTAGGGTCCCTTGCTATGCCTTATCCTTAGATACACAAAGTTTTATCTGTAACTGATGCTTTTGTGCCGCTTTTTTATTTCTGACGCACGTGCTTTTACTCTACAGTTGTCTCAAGTGGTTTTAATTCGTCACCCATTTCACCCTGAAGTGGCTGTACGATTGACAGCTCTAATATCGAAAGAACAAATACTGTTGTCACGGAAGCACGCTGGAAAGGTAATGGGATAAACTATCCATCACAGCCGATACGTGCGTTCATGACTTATTCGCACTACATACATACCTTCAAAGACACGAGCAAGTACGTCTCTGGAGATCTATGTTTTATGGATCTTACTCCGTGGTTGAAGGTACAATTTTTTGCCTAACGTTTCATGTTCCAGTGTTGGACACATCATCACAGTCTATAGGGACACCCAAAGCAGATATAATCTGAAACAAGCTCAGCAAGCCGAACTGTTCATACACACGCACGTAAAGGTCGGTTCGTGACGTCATCAGACAGCTCCCTAAAATCACAAGAGTCGCGCCGACGTGTTTTATGGAGATTGTAGTGGGAAGAGTATAGCCTCTGAAGACGTCTCCAGCATTGGAATACGGAACGTTAGGAAGGGAAATAAGCCTTGAACCACAGCCTGATGTTGAGAATAACTGCATCTGCTCTTTGCTGACACCTTATACAGAAGTAGGCTGTTGTCTTTTATCTTTGGTGTCTTCTAATTAGCAAGGAATAAACTGTGCTCTTGGCAGTAAGGTGTAGTACCATCTGTTCAGAAACTGATAAATCAAAATCGCTAATATTCCAGTGGCATAAATAGTCGTTGACTTTAGTCGTGAGTTACCGTATTTCGTATTTGTTCAGCGTGGTGATATCGTACTTTTATTGAGAAAATACATATTTGTAGAAATTGTTGAACGTATTTAATATGATGCTGTGCGGAGAATCACTGTTTAGTTTTGGAAAGTTGTTTGGCTTTGTGAACTACAACAACTGGAAATATATGATGGAAATGTATGTAAAACAAGAGGGACTGTGGAAAACAAATGCTGACACTTATCACTGTCCAAAGAATGTGTACAGAGAGTTGTCCTAAATACGTTTGACTGTAAATTCATTTGCATATCCAGAACTTCACTAAACACGTACTGCTTGAGAATCATGGCAAAATTCACAATCTGCATTCGACGATTAGAATTTACCTCGTTATTTTGGGCTGAATGTACGATTGGCTTCTGAGAGAAATATGTGTATAAGTGAAAAATTATGTCATTTTCCAAACAAAGTGGAAGCAATAAAAATAAAATAAGTAGTGATTTGTAGCTGCGATAACGCTAAGTGAACTTCCAGCATATTTCTAATGCCTGATAGTGATGACTGAGAATTCGGGTGTCAGTATTATTAGTGATTTAGTGAGTCAGCAGTTAATTCAAGACTAAACGAAACATCAATTTGCTTTCACAAATGAAGCTATAGATTCGGCTCTGATGGCTAGTAAACGGAACAGTAAACACCAGAAGTTGAATATCACTTGCGATGCGCGGAATTCCAAGTCGTTTAACTTCTTAGTGTTAGAAAATCATAAGGCGAGTGGGTATAGAACTGAGAAGAAGTGATATAATTATTCGAACTTTGTGAATGCCATGAAAACTGAAAAGAGAAATGCGCTAATGGCTCTAGCTACATTTTCACATCATAGTGACGGTTGGTATGTAGATTACGGAAATGAATTGAAGGGATTTGTTTAACTAATTCCAATCAACTCAACCGCAAAAGTTACAGTTGAAGATAATTTCATCCTTAGGCAAATCGCAGGTCGCAGTTTTCATCTTGAAGGTACCGCCGATGACAAGAATAAGCAGATAATTATTCATAACATTGCGTATGTTCCGGTTAGTAAAACGACAAGACATGGACTTTGTGTATTGTTTGGCGACGCACAGTGTGGTAAATACAACAAAAATGCTGTAATTTATTGTCTTTGGAACAGAAATAGCAACTGAAACTCAACTATGTGGCATGTATTGATTAGATGAAGTTCAAGTTTACACGTCAAGTTCCGTAGGACCAAATTGAGGAGCATATCTCCAAGGCAATGGAACGTGCCAGTGCATGGAATTACAACATGAAAGTAATAACAGATAAAATAAAATGTTTATGAACCCGAAAAAGTTTAGCTAAACGCAATCAACAACACAACAAGAATCAGCTCAATTTTTCACTGAACTCTGATACTGAATAGAAGGCTTGACCTATGAGGAAACTCTTCAGTTTCGATTTGAAAGTGCATGGAATACCGCTGAGATTTTTGAATTCGATTGGTAGCTTACTGAAAATGGATACAGCAGTATAATGCGCACCTTTCTACACAAGAGTTTAGGAAGTCCGTTCCAAATGCATGTTTGATTTCTACAAACTAAGTGAAAGCTGCTTGTTCTTGGGAATAAGCTGATATTGTTAACAAGAAACGACAGTAAGCAGTGTATATGAGAGGCCAATGTCAAAACACTCAGACAAGAAGTTCGCGAACTTACACCACTTATTGCCCGAACTGCCTGTTTCTGAGCCAAAAATATCCTTTTAGAATGGGAAGAGTTACGCCAAAATATAATACCATACGACATAAGCGAATAAAAATAAACAAAGTAGACTAATTTTCGTGTCGATGGATCACTTACTTCAGATACCGTTCGAATAGTAAAAATGGCAGCGTTAAGTTTTTGAACAAGATCCTGAACATGGACTTTCCACAATGGTTTACTGTCTGATCACCTAAAAATCTGAAGTGTTCAGTTTCACTAATCATATGCCCATCCTGTGAATTTAAAACGTCAGGTTTTGTTGAATTATGTGTTAGAAACTTTAAAAATTGAGTCTTACTGTGATTTAGCGTTAGTTTATTTTCTACAAACCATGAACTTAGGCCATGAGCTGCACTATTTGAAAGCGAGCCAACGATGCACACAGCATCCTTTACTACCAAGCTAGTGTCATCAGGAAACAGAAATATTTTAGAGTTACCCGTAATACTCTAGGGCATACCATGTATATAAATAAGGAACAGGAGTGGTCCCAACACTGATCCCTGGGGCACCCCGCACTTGACAGTATCCAACTCAGATCCCACATCATAGCCATTCTCAACATGGTGAATAACGACCTTTCGCTGTCTGTTGATAAAGTAAGAGGTGAACCAATTGTGAGGTACCGCCCGTATTCCGCAATGGTGCAGCTTCTGGAGCAATTGTTTGCGATCAATACAATCAAACGCCTTAGTTAAATAAAAATATTTACCTAGTGTTCGAAAACATATGTTTAACCCATCTAGTACCTCACAGAGAAAAGGGAATATAGCATTTTCAGTTGTTAAACGACTTTTAAAGCCAAACTGTACATTTGATAGCAAATCGTGTGGTATAAAATGATCAATTATCCTTACATACACAGCATTTTCAATAACTTTAGCAAACACTGATGGCATAGAAATAGGTCTAAAAATTGTCTACATTATCAGTTTCTCTCTTTTTATAAAGCGGCCTTACTACTGAGTACTTTAATCGTTTAGGAAACTGACCATTTGTAAAGGAAAAATTACAAATATGGCTAAATATAGGGCTAACATGTGCATCACAGTGCTTTAATATTCTGCTAGGCACTCCATCATAACCATGAGAGTCCTTAGTCTTCGGCGATTTAATTATTGACTCAATCTCCCCCTTGTCTGTACCACAGAGGAGTATTTCAGATATCAATCTTGGAAAGGCATTTGTCAAGAAAGTTGTAGGATTCCCTGTAGAAAATAAAATTTTATTTAATTCACCAGCAATGCTCATAAAATGATTGTTCAATACTGTACATATGTCTGATTTATCAGTGTTTTTACTACGAACTGACTTTATATCGTCGACCTTGTGCTGCTGACCATACACTTCCTTCACAACTGACCATATGGTTTTAATTTTATCCTCTGAATTAGCTATTCTGTTTGGATATCACATACTCTTTGCTTTTCTAGTAACGTTTCAAGCGCCTTACAATACCGTTTGTAATGGGCTACTGTAGCTTTACTGTGACTATTTCTAACATTTTGATTTAATTTCCGCTTTGTTTTACGTGATATCCTTATCCCACTAGTCAGCGACCTGGGCTGACTATTACTACTAGTACCCCGTTTAGAATGTTCTAATGGAAATCAACTCTCAAAGAGCATGAGAAATTTGTTAAGGAAAGCATTATATTTATCATCTATGTTATCGGCAATATAAACATACTGCCTCTCTTGTTCCTTGACAAGGTTTAAAAAACTGTATTGCTGTTGCATTAGCTTTCCTACATAGTTTTGTGACATTCGTTTGAGTACAAAAGCCTTTTAGTGTTAAAATTTGTGCATCATGGCCTGAAAGGCATTCACACTTTTACTAACAGAATGCCGATCTAGTAATGAAAAATGAATAAAAATATCATCTATGGCTGCGCTACTGTTTCCTTGCACCATATTTGAAAAAAAAAACACAGTCTGCATCAGATCATATGAATTTAGGAGATCTACCGACGTCCTTTTTCTTGCACCATCATTTACAAAATTTATGTTGAAGTCACCACATATAACTAATTTCTGGTACTTCCTACAAAGTGAATCAAGAACTATCTCTAGCTTGAGCAGAAATGCTCTGAAGTCAGAGTTGTGGGAACTAAAAACAACAATTAGAAGTTTAGTTTCACTAAATTCAACTGACCCTGCACAACATTCAAATATCTGTTTAGTGAAGTGCTGCGATACGTCTAAGGACTCAAATGGAATACTGTTTTTTATGTACATAGCCACTCCCCCACCCCGGAAGGCACTCCTTGAAAAACAGCCAGCGAATCTGTATCCTGGTAAAGGGAGCCTCTGAGTTGTCAAATTATTTAAGTTGTGCTCCGACATGCCAATAATTTCAGAGTCAACATCTATAAGCAGTTCACTAACTTTATCTCTAATACCTTTTATATTTTGATGAAATATTCTAATTCGTTCTCTATTTGGAACATGACGTCCTCTGAAGGTGAGCCCTACGTTAAAGGGACTTACTTTAACCAGATATACCTGTAAGCTGACTACAATCTAAAAATGGTGCAACTTTAACATCAAGTACTACAGGAATTTTTCCATGGGTTATCCCATCACCACACACTACACTGTCACCTATAAGCTTTGCCAGCCTCCCCTTCCCATACCTATTGAGGTGCAGGCCATGCCTAGTGATAGACCCAACTGGCACAACTGAAATGCGACCCATGGCCTCTGCCATCAGCGCCCTCTCCAGCCCCATGTTACCGCGCCTAACAACCGCATTAAGATGAGGCCGATGATGACGCTGAAACAGTTGCACGAAATGCACATTAGTAAAATTCCTACATAACTCCCCTATGCTGTCAGTCACCTGAGCAAACCCTGCACCAGGCTTCAAAATGCTGGTGACCTGGTACTCAGTCCCCAACACTTCCTGCATCTGCTGGCCCACACCTCTACTGTGCGAACTACCTTGCAGCAGAACCTTCTTGTTTCTGTTTTGTAACTGACCTAGGCCTCCTAAGTACTGAGGATTGTTGCATGTTCCCTACATCTACAGCTACAAGAGGCTTCTCTCCTCCTAGCTGCCTTCTTGCCAATTGCCAGTTCCCATTCACCCACCACCCTTCACCCTCCGCAACCTATCTAATTCCTCCTTTGCGGGTTGTAACTGCACTTGAGGGGCACAGATCTTACGCTCCTGCTCCTCTATCAACTTATTTCTACTACAGATTCTGCATTCCCAGGAGAGGATCTCGCTAGAATGCTGACTGGCTTCCCCACTGCATTCCCCCAATGAAAATACTTTGAACAAATCCCACACCCTGACCCACTACTCAAATATGCATATGCATATATTGTAGAATCAACAGTAACGAATTGTAGCCTCGAAGATTGGTGACATTTGAATCAGTAAAAAGTGGCTGATGGGCTGAATAAGACGAACATCCTTTACTTATTTACACAATGAAAACAGACAACCATTTCCTAAAGCGTCAAGTAGAAGAACAAATGATATACCTCACATTGTTATTCCGATGTTAGTGAAGCAATGAGAATGGCTTCATAGGGAAGAGCTCTTTACCTTCTCACTTTTGCTAATGATATATCAAGAAAATTAATCAGGTTACATGCTAAAACCAACAAAAGAAATCCGTCACACTTTCTTCGAGTTCAAAGCAGGAGTAGAATATGAAACTGGTCGAAAAATCAAAATACTTCGAACTGACAGTGGAAAGGGGTTTGTCAGTCAGCGTATGAAGTCATTCCTAACAGCGAATGGAATTCAACATAAAATGACAATTCTCTACACACCAGAAAAAAAAAACAGAACTGGGGAACACGTGAATATAACGATTATTCAAAAGGCAAGACGCTGACAGATGCAGGACTAAGAAAACAGTTTTGGGCAAAGTCGTTAACCGAGAGATTTATCTGAAGAATCGATCTTCAACAAAATGTGTTCAAAATATTATTCCTGAAGAATTATGGAGTGGTCGTCGAGTAAATCTAAATCAGTGACGAATATCTGGGTGTTGGATATTTGTATACGTACCGAAAGAAAAACGAATGAAGCTCTAAAGCGTACCGCCTCGTTGATCCAAATTCACCAAACACAACTAAAAAGGCCCGTGAAGTGCACTTAGTCGAATATTTAAAACGCAGTTGTGGAAGAAGTATCACAAACAGCAGCCCGATAAACGATCACACCAGTGGCAAGACGCAATCAATGCCTTCGCTGCGCGATAACAACGGTGAACTCACTAATGACAGTGCCACTAAAGCAAAGTTATTAAACGCGGTTTTCCGAAACTCCTTCACCAAAGAAGACGAAGTAAATATTCCTCAATTCCAATCAAGAACAACTGCCAAATGAGAAAAATAGAAGTATATATCCTCGAAATAACGAAGCAGCTTAAATCACTTAATGAAGGCAAGGCCTCCGGTCCAAGTTGTATACCAGTCAGGTTCCTCTCAGAGTATGCTGATAAAATAGCTCCAAATTTAGCAGTTATATACAAGCAGTCGCTCACAGAAAGATGTGTACCTAAGGACTGGAAAACTGCTCAAGTCACACCAATACCCAAAAAGGGAAGTAGGAGTAATCCGCTGAATTACAGGCCTATATCACTAAAGTCGATTTGCAGTAGGGTTTTGGAACATATACTGTATTCGAACATTATGAAGTACCTCGAAGAAAACGATTTATTGACACAAAATCAGCACGGATTCAGAAAATATCGTTCTTGTGAAACACAACAAGCTTTTTATACTGATGAATTAATAAGTACTATCGACAGGGGATGTCAAATTGATTCCATACTTTTAGATTTCCAGAAGGCTTTCGACACCGTTGCTCACAAGCGTCTTCCAACCAGACTGTGTGCCTACAGAGTATCGCCTCAGTTGTGCGACTGGATTCGTGATTTCCTGTCAGAAAGGTCACAGTTCGTAGTAACTGACGAAAAGTCATCGAGTGAAACAGAAGTAATATCCGGCGTTCTCCAAGGAAGTGTTATGGGTTCTCTATTGTTCCTGATCTATATTAACGACATAGGAGACAATCCGAATAGTCGTCTTAGATTGTTTACAGATGATGCTGCCATTTACCGTCCTGTAAAGTCATCAGATGATCGAAACGACTTGCAAAATGATTTAGATAAGATATCTGTATGGTGCAAAAAGTGGCAGTTGACCCTGAATAAGGAAAAGTGTGAAGTTATTCACATGAGTACTAAAAGAAATCAGCTAAATTTCGATTACGCGATAAGTTACACAAATCTGAAGGCTGTAAATTCAACTAAATACTAAGGGATTACAATTACAAATAACCTAAATTCGAACGATCACAGATAATATTGTGGGTAGAGCAAACCAAAGACTGCGATTCACTCGCAGAACACTTAGAAGATGCAACAGGTGTACCAAAGAGACTGCTTACACTACGCTTTTCCGCCCTGGGACTGACGGATGACATCGAAAAACTACAAAGAAGGGCAGCTCGTTTTGTATTATTGCGAAATAGGGAAGATAGTGTCACAGACATGATACGTGAATTGGAGTGGCAATCATTAAAACAAAGGCGTTTTTCGTTGCGACGGGATCTTCTCATGAAATTTCATTCGCCAGTTTTCTCCTCCGATTGTGCAAACATTCTGTTAGCACCCACCTACATAGGGAGAAATGATCATCACGATGAAATAAGAGAAATCAGGGCTCGTACAGAAAAATTTAAATGCTCGTTTTTCCCGCGTGCCGTTCTAGAGTGGAACGGTAGAGAGACAGCTTGAAGGTGGTTCACTGAACCTTCTGCCAGGCACTTTATTGTGAATGACAGAGTAATCACGTAGGTGAAGATGTAGATTGTACAGGCGATGCTCAATCAGTGACGGTACATAACATCGTCCAAAAAACAGCAAAAGCAACACGACTTGTTGATATGGACAGAAATGCAGTTTACCTTGACCCAGTGCAAACTGACACTCACAAGGGAAATTCCCCATCGCATCACTCCTCAGATTTAGTGGTGAGATGGCCTGACAAGAATTGAACATAGATCAAGCATCAAAACAGGAATAAGGTGTACTGAACTGTGAAAAAAGAATTGAAATAGAAACAGTGAACGGTCCGAGCGAAAGATATGTAACATCGTGCGGATTTGCAGAGTACCGGTGTTCTGGTTTTGTGGTCATGGTCTTGGAAGGCGAAGGCGGAGACCCCTGTTCGTATCTCCGCCGTGCCCGACTGACTTTTTGTTAACAAAATTAAGAACTGTCCGTTGGGTCACTGAGTGTCGGTTCGTTATATTAAAACTTGTGTATGTGTCGTGGTGTACGTTTACAACAGCGATGAGTAAGGAAGGGACCTCCAGACGTACGTACCTCCTATTTGTTCTAAGCAAGTACCACATATTATGACTCTTCCTATCCGTAATTCCTATCGTTGTAACATAGTCCCCCCCCCCCCCCCCTTTATTTGTTGATTTCCTTTCTCTGAGCGGTCTTTGCGGCATCTTCTCTGCTCTTACTATGCATCACATTTACTTGCGATGGTTACACACTGAAGAGCCAAAGAAACTGGTACACCTGCCTAATATCGTGTAGGGCCCCCACGAGCACGCAGAAGTGCCGCAACACGACGTGGCATGGACTCGTCTAATGTCTGAAGTAGTGCTAGAGGGAATTGACGCCAGGAATCCTGCAGGGCTGTCCATAATCCGTAAGAGTACGAGGAGTGGAGATCTCTTCTGAACAACACTTTGCAAGGCATCGCAAGGTATGCTCAATAATGTTCATGTCTGGAGACTTTGGAGGCCAGCGGAAATGTTTGAACTTAGAAGAGTGCTCCTGCAGCCACTGTTTAGCAATTCTAGACGTGTAGGGCGTCGCATTGTCCTGCTGGAATTGCCCAAGTCCGTCGGAATTCACAAAGGGCATGAATGGATGCAGGTGATTAGACAGGATGCTTACGTACGTACCACCTGCCAGAGTCGTATCTAAACGTATCAGGGGTCCCATATCACTCATACTGCACACGCTCCACACCATTACAGAGCCTCCACCAGCTTGAGCAGTCCCCTACTGACGTGCAGGGTCCATGGATTCATGAGGTTGTTTCCATACCCGTTAACGTGACACACCTACAGCCGTCCTTAGGATTTTATTTTATTTTGTCGCTAAAATAAAATAAAATCTTGAGGACGGCTGTAGGTGTTTTTATTTTTTTTCACGATAGTAAACAGCCGTCGTCCCATAGACGTCCTGCTAAAAGGATGGACATACAAAATACCCGTTAATGTCTATCCGCTCGATACAATATGAAACGAGATTCGTCCGACCCGGTAACATGTTTCCAGCCATCAACAGTCCAATATCGGTGTTGACTAGCCCAGGCGAGGAACAACGCTTCGCATCGTGCAGTCATCAAGGGTACACGAGTGGACCTTCGGCTCCGAAAGCCCATATCGATGATGTTTCGTTAAATGGTTCGCACGCTGACACTTGTTGAGGGTCCAGCACCGTAATCTGCAGCAATCTGCGGAAGGGTTGCACTTCTGTCACGCTGAACGGTTCTCTTCAGCCGCCGTTAGTCCCGTTCTTGTTGGATCTTTTTCCGGCCGCAACGATGTCGGAGATTTGATGTTTCAACGGAATCCTGATATTTACGGTACTTCGGAGACGCTGTGTCCTATCGCTCGTGCACAGACTATAATACCATGTTCAAACTCATTTAAATCTTGATAACCTGCCATTGTAGCAGCAGTAACCAGTCTAAGAACTGCGCCAGATACTTGTTATACAGGCGTTGTCAATCGCAGGGCCGTATTCTGCCTGTTTGCATATCTCTCTATTTGAATACGCATTGCAATACCAGTTTCTTTTGTGATTCAGTGCATATTATTATCACAGGATTCATATTCTATAACCAGTGAATAGTATGACATATGCTAAGATTACAGAAGGGGGACAGAGACGTCAATGAACGGACGGACAGTTCATAATTTTCTGAAAAAAAAGGGAGTGGGCACACAGGGGATTTGAACATGGGTCTCCCACTTTCGAGTTCAAAACCATGACCACACAGCCAAAACGCCCCATCTCTTCCAGCTCGCTCTATGTTGCACATCTTTAGCATGGACCGTTCGCTGTGTCTATTTTGCTTCTCTTTTCACAGTTCGGTAAATCTTCTTCCTGTTCTGATGCCTGATCTGTGTTCGCTTTTTGAGAGGATATCCACTGCGCCATCTTATATATATATCTGAGGGGGTTGCGATGGGGAGTTTCCCTTGTAAGTACACTGTAAATGGCAACATAGATAAGGACATTGATCAATCAGACACAGATCCCGGGCAGTCAGAAATTAGAAAATCGTTACTTGAGGGAAAACTGAACCTCAAATGTTTGACAGATGATGTTACTTGTCTTTCTAGTGTTTCTGAGCCAAATCCGCGTGAGGAAGCAATTAATCATGATGAATGAGAAAAATGGAAGGAAGCCTTAAATTATGAGTATGCCATTACATAATGAAAACGAGACGTGGGCTTTGACTGATTTAGTTCCAGGTAGACAGGCAGTCGATTCTAAATGCCTATTCAGAATCAAAGAAATATAAAACATTAAAATTGAACGTTATAAGGCTCGTTTTGTCGCAAAAGGTAACTCTCAGGTACCAGGAGGGGACTATGACGAAGGACAGTGAGAAAGCAATAAATGTGTTCTGGGATAACAGAGGTGCCATTCCACTGAGTCACTACTAGAGATACGTTGTACCAAAACTATGGTTCAGTAGTTTTGGTATGGTACATAAGTGACGCAGTAAATGGTAGAATTACTAGTAGTGCGGATAGCACTGGTAGGGAAAGAAACATGAATGAATGTGTGAGAGAGGAACTGGGAGACAACGGCTTCTCAATGGTTTTTGATTGTTTTTCACATAATTAGACTCGCACATAGTTCAGTGGTAGTTCAATGACAATTTTATATCCTTAAAAACAAAAATGGCATTCTATAAGTAACAAAAATTAGAGGACTACCTAACTGCTACAGTTTTATATAACCAAACCAATTTCTTTTGATGCAAATACAGGCTACATGCACAAACTTAGAGTAATATCTGTGTAATTATTGTTGTTACTTTGTAGTCAGTAGAATGTTCTTCATTATGATCAAAGGTAAAAGTTTCCTGTTATTGTTGATAAGTGAGCAGTTTTTTTTAACCATGCTTTGTGTAAGTTCGACGAAGTCTGGGAGTGATGTTTCATATTTTTTGTTGTGCCTTTTTTAAAAATTTAACGTTTTTTAAAGGAAATTTCACTTTCTAGTGCAGTATGATAAATCAGAATTACTTTTTGTTTTTTCTATAACAATTACACGTCAATAATTTTCTAATAAAACTTGACAATTTCAGGTTTGCTATAAGTACTGTTTATGTTTAATCAACAGGCAGGAGGATAACTATGTAGAACAAAAATGTTCCGTAGATTACGTGGCCCATTATGTATCATCGCGTAGTTTGTATACGGTTCACTGGCTCTGATCGCATACGCAAACAAAGCTATCGAAATGAGGTAACGCCCAGTGGGTATGCAACACACCTAATGTGCAGTTAATACGGTTACGATCTTGACAGATCAAAGCTACGAGGAGAAATACCATAGCCTACGATTACATACGATAGCGTGCGGTAGACGATGGTAATGTTACGACTGTAGTCACAACACATCGACGTGAGGCACCACTGTATTTATGCTCTAATCGTTGCTGGGAAGTTCAGCATCATGTCGATCAGTACCGACAACCAGCAAGGTGTCCTTTTGAGCAAGGCGCTGGCAAAGGTTTAAACATTAGTGGTGTTGAAAAGCCGTGGGACTTGCAGAGTTCACGAATTAACATGTCGAGAACTTGTAGGGGTGTTGGAAACAACTGCTTGTAAAACACTTTTTTATCTCTGGCCTGTCTTGTAATTTCGTCTTGTAATTATCATGGAATAAACAGGATCGATAATCTGTGTTCCTGCCAATATCATGTGTGTGAATTTTATTCATTACTAAGTCAACTTCATAACGTCTTAAAGGACTGATTGGAATCAATATTCAATACCTAATGCCCAGAAAAGATGTGTACAAGGAAGCAAATACCTATCGTGGAAGCCTGCATTACAGTAGTATGCGATACATGTCACTTTTTAACACGAAAAATCGCCGCTGCCATCGAGGGTTGGCTAGCTGTGGCTGCTCCTTGCTTTAAGTGTTGGAGGGGGTTGGGGAACAGAAGTTTCTGAGAGGTTAATCACGGCCGACACGCGTTCCCAACACCAGAGAGCCACACCAGTCTAGAGGGGGGGTGACACCTGCTAGCGGCGCACACATAATTAATTTAGAGCCGCCTCGTTTGGATTTGTCACCGCTCACCCGTGCGTCCCCACGTGTGCGTGTGCGTGTGTGTGGGTGTGGGTGCGTCGCGTGACCGGCGCCGCCGGCTAATAAATCCACGCATTTTTACATGCGCGTGCCGCATTAAAAACCCACGGAGCGTCCCGGCGTGGCCTGGCTCACTCCCCGTGATTGCTCTGGGGAGTACATTTTTGTGTCTAGGCGTGGTTGCGGAAGCAGTCGGCGATGCGGCCGCCGATAGCCGGGGTCCGAGGCCGCTGCTCGGGGTGGGCGGCGGTCCCCGCTGGGCGAGGCCCGTGGCCGGCACAACGTGGGCGGCGCCGGCCACTCCGCCGCATCTGCACCGGCAGCGCGTCGAACACTTCGGTATCTTCTCGCTTTCACGCATGACGCAGAACTCTTCTAGCGGCAGCATACTGTAGGTTGCCACTGGAGTGACACGTTCCTAGTGATTGGAAAGAAAGTACAGGCCACTCCATTTCTCAAGAACAGTTGTCATATGTGTACGAATTCGTACACAACCGCAAGGAGAGTTGGGCTGCAGAGTGATGTGACAACTGTCGTATTAGGAAAGCTGGTCAGGAGCAGAAATGATTAGCGAATAAGTTAACACGACAAACGTCAAATATACTTCACTTGTGTTTCTCCAAGCATATGAAGATACTTTTGTATCCCGCCTGGAAGGTGGCGCGTGGGTCTGCTCCTGTAAACTGAAGGGTAGGCCGAGTGTAGGAAGCAAGTAGGAGCAGGAAAAGGTGAAAATCTGTCGGTACTGCTCTTAGAAATGGTTTTACTATATCACAATATTAACCCTTTAGTGACCAAATTATTTCCGGAAGTTGTAGACTTTTTATGTACGCTTTATTGGGCTAAGAAACCGTTCATAAAATCATAGTTTAAATCTTGAAAGTGAGAGTTGAGCCTACGAGTATAAGAAAATTAGTGGGAACTATTGTTCCCACCGAACTCTGGAGTAACTTCACTCGCTAATTTAAAAAAATGTATTTCCTTTATTTTTTAGTACAAAAACATGTTAAACATTACATTTATATTTGTATTAGTTCATACTGTCCTTTGAGTTCACTAAGGTGATGTACTACGGAACTTAGAGAAGCATGGTGCTACACACAAAGGTACACGACCGTTGCTACACATTAGTTTTGTTCTCTTTTCTTTGTTGTTGGTACTACATTGGCGGCATCTTCAGTTTGTTGTACCTTTTGTAGGGAAACTTCATCTGGTACTCGAGACACACCTCTTTTTGGTGTTTGAAAATGAACAAGCCTTCTTACGACTTGAGAAGCCAGAGATAAGCTGCCTTGCCAAGTGCAATCTAAATGTTAGCTGATCTGCTTCTGTCTTCTGTAGCTTCCAAATAACGTAGGAATTGACAACTGCCAAATCCACAACAAAGAAAAACAGTTTGCGCCACCACTTCCATGAACGACGGGTTACAGCATACCGTTCACACAGCTGATCAAAACTATCCACTCCTCCCATTACGTTATTAAACTCTGCCACAGCCAATGGGCAGAATACTTCACTTCTGCTACCACTAACTTACCTAGTAATATTTACGTAATTTTCAGTCAAATCCAGCAAATATACACGAATACTATCTCCCTCATAAATATAAAAGTAGATAAATACAACACAAGTCACTTCACACGCAAAAGGAAAGCACACTATCCAAAAAACGCTGTAGCGGTCGAAACAGTGGCTCGTTTTCACGCGGGAACTGCGCTTCTGCATTGATTGACTCACAAGGTAGAAATACAACAGCTTTCGCCTAACCGTTGACAATCTACACATAGTTAGCACACTCTAACAGAGATGGTAGCACAAGTTAGAAGTGGGAACACGGATTACCACTGAACTTACGGCGAAAACAAATAAGTGGGAACTATAGTTCCCACTCGTCACTAAAGGGTTAACTGAATACATCACTTTGCAACTGAGGTGCGAAGCCTTAGACCAGTCGTAAGTAGTACATAGAACAGCAAGCTGAGGTTGAAGCAATGTTTCCAGGCCGTCTGCTCTTGATGAAATGGGCTGAATCTGCAGCGGCGCTCGTAGAGCTCTCCCGCACTGGCTAGAAGGCGCTGTCGTCGGTGTCTGTCGTAGTGCCAACCTAGCAGAGCACACCTACGTTGTGGCATCATAGCTATCGATACCACAGATTCATTACAAATAGTGCAGCAAGGAACAGACTCCAGCTATCACAATGTCAGCTAGGATGAGACTCGCTGCAGTAAGTACGAACGATGGTGTCTATGGTGTCATTGCGAAGTGGCTCCCAGTGCAAGTGGGTTGCCGGGCATCCTACATCACGGAGGCAGAGGGCGCTAGTGGTACGGAGCAACTGGAGGCGTGGCTCAGCAGGCGCGCATCACTGGGTCTACCAGATCATGCACGACATTTAACGGCCAGCGTCGTATGAAAACTTGCAGTGCCACTGCTAAGTGTGATGTCTGTGGGATGGTATCGACATATCGTGCCACAACACAGATGCACAAAACTGTAGACCCTATATCTCTGACCGAGCGAGGTGGCGCAGTGGTTAGCACACTGGGCTCGCATTCGGGAGGACGACGGTTCAATCCCGTCTCCGGCCATCCTGATTTAGGTTTTCCGTGATTTCCCTAAATCGTTTCAGGCGAATGCCGAGATGGTTCCTTTGAAAGGACACGGCCGATTTCCTTCCCAATCCTTTCCTCACCCGAGCTTGCGCTCCGTCTCTAATGACCTCGTTGTCGACGGGACGCTAAACACTAACCACCACCACCACCACCACCACCTATATCTCTGATGATGGGCTGTTGTAGGATTTTCGCACGTGTGTTATGCTTCCATATTGTAACATTTATGGAGATTAATGCGGTTACCACAAACAAACGAGAACGGTATCATCCACCTAAGCCAGAAAGCGGTAGATACCAGCGACTAGGTCGATGCCTCGATCTATGACTTCCGGAAGGCGTTCCATACAGTTCTGTACTGCAGGCTAATGAAGAAAATACGAGCGTACATAATACGACACCAGGCTTGTCATTTTGTTGAAGAATTTCTAGCAAACAGAGCACAGCATATCATTCTCAACGGACAGACATCTTTACACTTAAAAGTAATTTCGAGGGTACCCCAAGGGAGTGTTACTGGGCCATTACTTTCCAGAATACTTATAAATGACTTAGTTCCATGACGCTTTTCGCGGATGATAGTGATTTATACAGAGAAATCGAAACACTCAGAAATTGTAGCGAAGTATAAGAAGTGATGCAGATGATTGACACTTCATGCAGAGACTGGCAGCTCGTCCTCGACATAAACAAACGCGATCTTGTAAGGCGTCCAGATTTTATGGACCTTACATGAGCTTGATCCATAAAGGCAGGACGATAAGTATGAGATCCTCAGAAAATAATAAATATATTATATCAACAAGAGGCAATTGCAGTTAATCTCATGTACCGAAAACTAACAAAACCATATCTACCAATATATGGACTGGCATGAACAAACAAGTTAAAGTGAAACGCATTTTCGAGACGAACCGAGCAGGTGATTAATGATATCGTAAAACTCCCATTCAGCAAGAGAACGGCGAGCTTCAGCACAGAAAGGGATAAGGCCAGAACAATAAATTATTCCTTTTAACTTAAATATGGTGGGGACCGAGGGTAAGTGGCTGCACGTCATTAACAGGGCTAGACTGCGACCCAGCAAGAAACATAAAAATGTATTCGCCTCTAGCGAGACGGCGATGCAGACGCCACACGGTGAGGAGATCTCCATTAAATAAAAGCATTTTCAGACCTAAAGTCTCTATCTCTCTCGTCTCGCGGCGGACCGCACAAATGTGCGGAAATAAGCGAGCGCGTTGAGAGTTTGCTTTCTGTGAAGTGAGAACGATACGCTTCACTTATCGTGGCGACAGACAGCAAAGCGGTAGTTAATTATTTCTGTGGGAATTTTTGCGGACAAAGATATTGTGCATGTCGCTACAACCCATAGCGAGTGCGCAATAGCCATTAATTCGACTAGGAAAGGATTAGCGTTCTACGGAATCCAGGAAAATTTGGAATGAGTGAAATCAGTGAAGGCCAGAGTAGGGAATTAGCGTTTGAGATGGTCCAAATGGCTCTGAGGACTACTGGACTTAACATCTGAGGTCATCACTCCCCTAGACTTAGAACTACTTAAACCTAACTAACCTAAAGACGTCACACACATCCATGCCCGAGGCAGGATTGGAACCTGCCACCGTAGCAGAAGCGCGGTTCCGGACTGAAGCGCCTAGAACCGCTTGGTCATAACGGCCGGCTAGCATTTCAGATCCAGCACAGAGACAACGCCGTTGCAGATGCCGCTTGGTACAGTACCATCGCGCATTGGGCCACAGTAAATGTTGAGTCTAGATTTTGCTCACTCCATCTTGCGTACGGTTTGATCATTGAATATCAAAAGCTAGGGTAGTAACCTACCCTCACATTGCGTACATGAGAGTTTTTTTTTCATTGGTTCCACTAACTCAGTGCATTGACCAGCTATGACAATGTAGATTTAAATGAGCTGATTAGGATTTTAATACTCATTCTTTCCTGTGACAAAAAATTTTCATTTGTAGAGATAACGATTTCAGTAATCGTCATTTCAATATGTCCAAGAACTAAATATTTTATTATTGAGTGTCAAGAGTAATTGAGCATGATTGTTGTTTATCGCTTGACCCCTGAAAGCAACAGTTGATAAATTATACGTAGAGTAAAAAAGGGAATAGTGTGTTGTCTTTCTAGAATAGACCCTAAACTTTCATTTTTATTAATTCATGGATACTAGGTACTTGACAGCAGCATTTATAATGACTTTTGTTAGAATCCTCCTTACAGGTCCAGGGTCATATTTATTTAGAATGTCTGCTTGACACCCTGGGCTTGAGAAGACAGCTCAGATATTTTGTCCATTTGCTCCCTAAGTGGTAAGCTAAGTTTTCACACATTAGTACACTGGCTGTGCCGATACAAAGGTTGGACGTACGACAACCTACTGTGCACGAATAGGCAGGAAGCTCCCTTACTGTATGACTACACAATTGCGGAATGATCACTGGAAGCAGTGACAGCCATTAAATGTCTATTGACACGCATACAGAGCTCTTTAGACTGCAATGATCACATGAAACTAATCGCTGGAAAGGCAGATGCCACACTTCATTCGAAGAATCCTCAGGAAATATAATTCACTCACAATGGAGTTACTTTATGAAACCCTAGTTGGACATATACTTGAATGCTGATCCTCAGCCTGGGATCCATACAGGAAATAGAGAAGATGCAGTGGGAGGAAGAAAGGAAGATTAATCTAGTTTAACGACCAGCCGTGAAAAGATGCAAAGGAAAGGGGCGCGTTTCGTTACAGGTTCAGTCATTAAGCGGTAAGTATCATGGAGATGCTAAGCCGACTATAATGACAGATGCTGAAAGATAGGCGTTTTGTATCTCGAAGTGGTTTACTGCCGAAATTCCGAAATCGTGCATTTCCCAGACTAGTGAACCCATGTAGTGCTTCCTCCAACGCATATTTCGCAAAAAGATCATGAACGTAAAATTAGAGAGATTCGAGTTCATAGCCGGTCGGCGTGGCCGAGCGATTCTAGGCACTTCAGTCTGGAACCGCGCTTCTGCTACGGTGGCAGGTTAGAATGCTACCTCGGGCATGGATGTGTGTGATCTCCTGAGGTTAGCTAGGTTTAAGTAGTTCTACGTTCTACGGGACTGATGACCTGAGATGTTAAGTCCCATAGTGCTCAGAGCCATCTGAACCATTCGAGTTCATATTGAGGTTCGCCAGTAATCATTCGTCTACGACAAGGTGACTTACTGGTCAAAAATATATACATAAAAGTACAATAATAAGCCAAAACACTATGACCACTGGCCACTGCGATGTTGGATGCGACCTAGTAGCGTTGCGCCAGGTGACGCAGTAACAGATGTATGTAAGCGAAGCAGATACGGACTAGAGATCACTCTACTGAAGATATGGCGTGCAAACGGGGAAATCCACTGAGATAACCGACTTTGATAAAGGGCAGAATATTATTACTCATAGCCTGTGAACGAGTAGCTCGGAAACGGCGATGCTGGTCCGATGCTTATATTCTACTGTCGTGAGCATCTACGGAATGAAATAGAATCACAGTGAAAATACCACTAGGTGCTAAAAGGTTGGACGTACACGATTCTTCACAGAAGGCAGGGTTCGGAGGCTTGTCTGCTCTGTAAAGTAGGGTAGATGGTTATCCATGGCATCTATGCCGAAGGGCACAATGCCAGTGCACGCACAAGTGTTTCAGAGCACACCGGTCATTGTACATTGTTGAACATTGAGCTCCGCAGCAGACAACCCCTACATTTTCACATGTTGACCCAACGACATCGTCAATTACGCCTGCAGTGGACACGGGACCATCGGAGTTCGATCTACGATCAATGGTAACTTGTCGGCTCCTCGGGTTGCTACACAAGTTCGATGGTCGTCTCTATATCGCCGTCATCGAGGTGAGCCGCAGCTCGAAACGTGCACCGCGCCACGGGCGCAGGCTTGTAGAAGCAGTACTGCGCTATAGAAGACATTCTCCTGCGCTGGCATGGGAGCTGTGGTAGCAATGGAAGACACGCTGAAAGCCTGCATCCCTTTATGCTTGATGTCTTCCCCAACGGCGATGTCATCTTTCAGCAGAATAATTGTCCGTGCTACAGTGGCTTGAAAAGCATTATAATGAATTCACGTCCATGCCACGGCAACCAAATTCGCCTGACCTAAATGCTATGGAACCCATGTGGGTCACTATCGGGCGCCATCACGACGTACGCACATCAGCGGCCCACTATTTAAGCGAATTACATGAGAGTGTGCGTAGGTATCTAATGCCACATAAGTCCACAAACCTACCAACAAACTATCGGATCCCTGATACGCAGAATCAGTTATGTATTTCGTTCGAAAGGCGGACAAACAAGCTATTAAGCAGGTGGTCCTAATGTTCAGGCTCGTCATTCTATGTCTGGAATGAAATACCTGTTGAGATGTGTTTCTCTGTCATCGCCATTTGTCTGTTGACGCGATAAGTGCTCAGATCGATCGACTGCCACTTTTACACATCCTTCGGCTCTTCCTCCCTTTTGTTTTCAAAACATTATGAACTCGTCCGATCACAGCTACCAGTCCTTGAATACCGTTACATGCATGGGGAAGATGCTCCTGTAGCGTTGTCGTTGGGCGTAAAATACGTCAGGGCACGAAATCTATGACACTAAGGTCAAGTGAACGAGGCAGCCATGCTAGCGGATGTCCTCCACCGATTAATCATTAATTAAACTTTTGTGTTAAGCACTGTCGTACGAGGCACAACCTCAAAACGATATGCAGAGAATGGTGATTTAGGAGGTAGTTGTAAGTACTAAGTCTGACAAAAAAAAAAAAAGAAAGAAAACAGCGAGCTTAATACAGTTGATACACAAGCAATGAGAACTGAGCTATATAAATCATCATTAAAACGTCCTACACCAATGGGCACTGAATGTTCGCTATGCAAGTATAATTTCTCATACTTCAACAAGTTTCTGTTTTCCGAACTGTTCATGAAACTGCTTTTTTACTTTTGACAACCACTATCTCCTGTAAGAGTATGGGACGTTTTTCAAACACCGTCTATGCCAGCGCAGTGCGATTAAACGTGTGAAGTGTACAGTTTTTTCTATCTGCTCATGCAAGGAGCGTAGAGTATAACGTAAACCCTTTATCACATAGGATAGTGAGTGACGAAAGCTGAGGGCTTACTGAAAATACTCACTTTTAACTGCACGATTACACAATGGACACAATTTCTCATTCCAAACTCATGTAGAAGCGAAATTTTGCTGTCACTTGGTGATCAAAAAATCAGCGAAGATGAACATTTTAAGCTCTTAGGATCGACATGCTGTTTTCGATGTATCAAACTCAGGATTTTTGTAACAAATTAAATGCTGCTATCTTTGCTACAAGACAGCTCCCAACTTTCTCCTACTCTGAAATCAGAAAGCTCGTTTGCTTTACTTCCACTCCACTATATCCTATGGTGTATTGTGGGGTACTAACAAAGAATATCTTTTATTCAGAAAAGAGCAATAAGAACAATCTGCGATTGTAGTTCGCATACCTCTTGCAGTCTGTTGTTCTAACTCTGTCATACATGTGTATTTCCTTCCAGGCGAAGTTTCTGGTTAACAATATGGACTCGGTCAAACGAGACATATTTACTCAGGGATCAGTGGAAGAAACTATTTCCACTTGGATAAAACTGCTTCAGCCATTGTACAGAAATCCGTGCGCTATTCTGCAGATTTTATTTTCGGTAGGCTCCTTGTAGAACTGAAAGATCTACACGATAAATGTCAGATTGTCAGATCTAATCTGTAGGGCTTGCATGTGGCGAACTGCTTTTATGATATAGTGGTTACTCGTAGTAGATTAGAGCCCAACACTCTAATGTATTGTTCGGTTTGTATATTATTATAAATTTCTACGTGTTTGATTTTTAAGTTTATCACCGCGAGGGGTAGCGCACTTGGTGGAGCAGCATTCATAGCAGCCAATACTGTTCAATATTGTAGCCATAAATCGTGTTTCCTCTGAGTTACTACACTCACGGTTGCTATCAACATAATCGACACCATCATGCGTTTCACGTCAGTTGCTCGATAAAGAGCCACTTCATATATTTCATCTCTCTTCGGAGAATAAGATGTCTTTCTCTTGCAAGTTTCGTAATGTCAAATTTCCACTTTCCATTACATCGTAACTGCAGTCTCTTCTTAGCTATGGGAATTCAATAGAGTAATTCCTGGGCCCGTCTGTTATTCACTCCCTGATTTTATCTGTCGCTTGCCTCCATTTTCTTCTAATTACAGCCGTAATTAGATCACCCACTTCATTTGTTTCCCTTTCTTTCCCTGTAATTTTTAACAAACTTTTATTAACTTATCGATAACCCACAGTTTTAATGTTCCTTGAAACACTTCCATAAGTAAGCGTTATAAAACGTACTGTTTGTTAACATAAAGATACACACACATCAAAACAAGTTATGCATCACCTCGGTTCCGAGAGTTCCGGAACCTGTACAGAAAATTGGAATAGAGATCAACATAAACATCGTTTAGGCCCTTTTTATTGCTCATGAAAACCACACATTGCATGTTGTATCGCCATACAGCGAGACCTTCAGAGGTGGTGGTCCAGATTGCTGTACACACCGGTACCTCTAATACCCAGAAGCATGTCCTCTTGCATTGATGCATGCCTGTATTCGTCGTGGCATACTATATACAAGTTCATCAAGGCACTATTGGTCCAGATTGTCCCACTCCTCAACGGCGATTCGGCGTAGATCCCTCAGAGTGGTTGGTGGGTAGGTCACGTCGTTCATAAACAGCCCTTTTCAATCTATCCCAGGCATATTCGATGGGGTTCATGTCTGGAGAACGTGCTGGCCACTCTAGTCAAGCGATGTCGTTATCCTGGAGGAAGTCATTCACAAGATGTGCACATTGGGGGCCTGAATTGTCGACCATGAAGACCAGTGCCTGCCAATATGCTGCCGATATGGTTGCACTATCGGTCGGAGTATGGCTTTCACGTTTCGTACAGCCGTTACGGCGCCTTCCATGACCGCCAGCGGCATACGTCGGCCCCACATAATGCCACCCAAAAACAGCAGGGAACCTCCACCTTGCTGCACTTGCTGGACTCTGTGTGTAAGGCGTTCAGCCTGACCAGGTTGCTTCCAAACACGTCTCCGACGATTGTCTGGTTGCAGGCACATGTGACACTCATCGGTGAAGAGAACGTGATGCCAATCCTGAGCGGCCCATTCTGCATGTTGATGGGCCCGTCTCTACCGCACTGCATAGTGTCGTCTTTGCAAAGATGGACCTCGCCATGGACATCGGGAGTGAAGTTGCGTATCATGCAGCCTATTGGGCACAGTTTGAGTTGTAACACGACGTCCTGTGGCTGCACGAAAAACGTTATTCAACATGGTGGCGTTCCTGTCAGGTTTCCTCCGAGCCATAATCCGTAGGTAGCGGTCATCCAGTGCAGTAGTAAGCCTTGGGATCCCTGAGCGAGACTTGTCATCGACAGTTCCTGTCTCTCTGTATCTCCTCCATGTCCGAACAACATCGCTTGGGTCACACCGAAACGCCAGGACACTTCCCTTGTTGAGAGCCCTTCCTGGCACAAAGTAACAATGCGGACGCTATCGAACAGCGGAATTGACCGTCTAAGCATGGTCGAACTACAGACAACACGAGCCGTGTACCTGCTTCCTGGTGGAATGACTGGAACTGATCGGCTGTTGGACCCCTTCCGTCTAATAGGCGCTGCACATGCATGGCTGTTTACATCTTTGGGCGGGTTTTTTGACATCTCTGAACAGTCAAAGGGGCTGTATCTGTGATACAATATCCACAGTCAGTGTCTGTCTTTAGGAGTTCTAGGAAGAGGGGTGATGCAAAACTTTTTTTGATATGTGTGTATACGAAAATTAGCTTAGAAAACTGTATTTGCTTCAACAAGAGACCTCCATTGTATTTGATAAGCAAACAATTTACAAGAGTAATTGTGTGTAGAAGACAGCCTGATGTTCAATGGCCACCACGCTGCATCAGCTAAGAGAGCATGTAGATAGCAAAAAAAAAAAAAAAAAAAAAAAAAAAAAAAAAAAAAAAAAATATGGTTCAAATGGCCCTGAGCACTATAGGACTTAACATCTATGGTCATCAGTCCCCTAGAACGTAGAACTACTTAAACCTAACTAACCTAAGGACAGCACACAACACCCAGCCATCACGAGGCAGAGAAAATCCCTGACCCCGCCGGGAATCGAACCCGGGAACCCGGGCGTGGGAATGTAGATAGCATCCAGAAACAAAGTTAAAATTACACACGCATTATTTAAGTGTTTATACAGCTGAAGAGGTATATCTGAAACCTGGATTAATGTGACTGGAAATGAATATCCTTCAATTTAAATAGTAGTAAGTAGGACAATTCTCTAAAACTGGAACAAATCGTAATCTCTCCACTACACAAGGAAGGAGGAGACAATACGTGAATTAACAGATCTTTCATCATAATTTCCATATGCACGACAAGCTCGCTGATATTAAAAAAAAATTTAAGGAAACATTTAATTTTGTTCGAGTCTTGAAACAAGCCGGCTCATGAAGAGGGTAAAGAACGGTGGATCATTTAAACGTGGTTTCCGAAAGTACAGATGGTAACAATGATTATGAATTGTTACTTGAGCTGTTATTCATGTATTTTGAAGCACCTTTTGACTTCGATTCATCGAAATACGTATCAATACCCCTTGCGATACAAGGCATAGATAAATCAAGGATGAAGAATATACAAGTCAGTTCTGGAATTTCAATTAAGCATCTCATATGATGTACAATAGCTGTACAGAGACCATTTCTGTGTTTTATTATCGCATCTCTATCCATGACTCATCTAACAATAATCAATAGTTCTTTTAACTCGACTATACGTTGCTACCATCTTTTGCTTTTTTTCGCATCATTTGTTGTTCCAAAAGTGTCAACTGTAGAAAAAAGTAGACATTTTCTTGTACGGTCTTCTTTGTGGCATACAGTTTATTCGTTTTTCACATGTAAAACTAATAGCTGATCTTGGTTCACGAACCTTATTTATACCAACATTAGATGAGAAATTTCATTTTTTTTTATATTCTTTTTTTTTTCGAGGAGCTTCAGTCACTGCCAGCACTTGAGAAGATCGAAGAAAACAATTGCCAAAAGAAGCTCTAGTAAACGTTTCACCAAATATTTTCATTTCGAGTAAAAAATGGTTAGCCAGAGATTGATCTCCATTCAGTACTGCCGTAAGTAACGCAGGAGTAGAGCTGAATCTGTCTTTTGAGCCTGCATCGAAAAGTAAGACAAATTTTAAAGATACTACGTCGTTCATAAGGAATATAGAATGTTTGTGGAAGACAGCTGGTAACTTTTGCGAGTTGCTCATCAATGGTCAGATACTAACAGAGGTTTTTAAATTGTTTTGATATAGGTCTTCATGTTTCCTGGCGGGTCGTTGTCATTTTGGAAAATCAGGTTTTCTATCGGTAATCCGCGCCGTTGTTGCACGATATTTCGGTCGCGTGACTCGCAACCTTCATCATGTGTTCCTCAGGGACATATCAAAGCTTTCAAATAATGCTGCAAAACGAAGCGACCCTTTTCTGTTAGCGCCTGTTGTTTTGTCTTCGAATCGCAGTCAGTTCATTTGAATGTAAAATAAATTACTCTGATGTTGGAGATACCTGCTCAACATACTCTTTGGTCAAAGAGTGTCACTCTGGATGCAAGGTTCTATTTTGATACACATGAAATGACATTCTTCGGAGTATTATCCTTAATCCTGCGCGTGGAGTTGAGAAAGGTTTGCTGCATAGGGGTAAAAGTGGTTAAACAATACTAGTTACCCTCTGAGACATGGCAATGAATGTGACCTGCTTTCATAACAGTTTAGCATCTTTGGTAATATTTGATTGGCAATTAGATCTTATTTTTGGGATTCACTTTGTAGTTACAACTTATTATGCACTCTGATATACATTAATTAGCTCTTGTAAATATGTTTTCAGAGGTAAATGAGACCCCTGGCAACGTCATCTGTCTCGGTGTCGTAGTTTTCTGACGTGACGCGTGCACTTAGCGAAACGAGAGCGCAACGGACTCCATGAATCCATCGCCTGCGCAAAGCGTTCGTGCGCTGCCGGCGCTCCGCTGGAATGCAGGCGGCCTTTAATAATCGGAAATGTTTCCGAGCGGCCGACGGAATGGATTACGCAACTCTCAACTCGGTAATGGATAAAGGGTGCGATAATTAACAGACTCTTCATGGCGGCCGCTAATAACGCACGGGCAAAAACTATTACTGTGATTACCAAAAGGATTTCCATTTACGACTGTAATAAGGCCAGTGATAGCATTAAAGCAAGTTCATTTTCAGTTATTACATCCATCTCGCTGAACGAACGTCTGCCAACTTTATGGTCCGAGGGAATTAATTACGGTGAAAGTAAGCAACCACATACATTACGGCCGCTGCAGATTGAAAGCTTTGTTTGCGGCTTCCTGGTAGCAGCTTTCCGCGGTGTGCAGGCGGAAAAGTTTGAACTAGTTAGCCAGTTTTCATACAGGCAGTATACACTGATAAACCGGAGCATGTTGACCATCTGTGTAATAGCTTGCTCTTCCACTGTTCAAATGCAATACTAAATGGACTCTCCGTGGCATGAAATTGACAAGTTCTTCGTAGGTTTCTGGGGGTAAACGACGTCTTATGTCTACACACAGGTCACGCAATTCCCGTAAACTACGGATCGGTGGTTCGTGGGCATGGAGCTACCGCTCGATAGCGTTCCAGATGTTCAGCGAGTCGTATCAGGGCAATTCGGTGGCAAAAACAAAGGTACGGGCATATGGAAGAAGTTCATAGATATGTCACTGGGTCGAAGACCTCTTAAGTAACAGAACGCGGTATGTTGTCTTCGACGACGAGCGTCCATCAGAGACAAGGGTATGGTCAGGAGTGCCCCAGGGAAGTGTGATAATCCCGCTGCTGTTCTCCGTATACGTAAATGTTTCGGCGGACAGGATGGGTAGCAATCGCAGTTTTTTGCTGAAGACGCTTTAGTGTACGGTTGTTGTTGTGGTATTCAGTCCAGAGACTGGTTTGATGCAGCTCTCCATGGTACTCTATCCTGTGTAAGCTTCTTCATCTCCCAGTACCTACTGCAACCTACATCCTTCTGAATATGTTTAGTGTATTCATCTCTTGGTCTCCCTCTACGATTTTTACCCTCCGCGCTGCCCTCCAATACTAAATTTGTGATCCCTTGATGCCTCAGAATATGTCCTACTAGTCGATCCCTTCTTCTATTCGTGCCACAAATTTCTCTTCTTCCCAATTCTATACAGTACCTCCTCATTAGTTATGTGATCTACCCATCTGATCTTCAGCATCCTTCTGTAGCACCACGTTTCGTAAGCTTCCATTCTCTTTTTGTCTAAACTATTTATCGTCCACGTTTCACTTCCATACACTCCATACAAATACTTTCAGAAAAGACTTCCTGACACTTAAATCTATACTCGTTGTTAACAAATTTCTCTTCTTCAGAAACGCTTTTCTTGCCATTGCTAGTCTACATTTTATATCCTCTCTACTTCGACAGTGATCAGTTATTTTGCTCCCGAAATAGCAGAACTCATTTACTACTTTAAGCGTCTCATTTCCTAATCTAATGCCCTCAGCATCACCCGATTTAATTCGACTACATTCCATTATCCTCGTTTTGCTTTTGTTGATGTTCATATTATATCCTCCTTTCAAGACAAAGTCCATTCCGTTCAGATGCTCTTCCAGGTCCTTTGCTGTCTCTGACAGAATTACAATGTCATCGGCGAACCTTAAAGTTTTAATTTCTTCTCCATGGAGTTTAGTTCCTACTCCGAATTTTTCTTCTGTTTCCTTTACTGCTTGCTTTACTGCTGCTGTACGGTATGGTGTCGAAGTAGAGTGACAGTAGGAAGATACAATACAGACAAAATTTCCAGTTGGTTTGATGAATGGCAGCTAGCCCTAAATGTGGAAAAATGTAAGTTTATGCGGATGAGTAGGAAGATCAAATCTGTAAAGTTCGTATACAGTATTACTAGTGTCCTGCTTGACACAGTCAAGTCGTTTAAATATCTGGGCGTAATGTTGCAAGCGATATGAGGTGGACCGATTTTGTGAGAACCGTGGTAGGGATAGCGAATCGTCGACTGTGGTACGTTGGGAGAATTATAGGAAAGAGTTGTTCGCCTGTAAAGAAGGCCGCATATAGGACGCTGTAACTGCCTATTCTTGAGTACTACTCGAGTGTCTGGGATCCGCAACAGGTCGCACTGAAGGAAGACATCGGAGCAATTCAGAGGCGGCCAGCTAGATCTGTTACCGGTAGGTTTGAACAACACTTCAGTGTTATCTAGATGCTTCAGGAACTGAAACGGGAATCCCTGGAGGAAAGATGACATTCTTCACCGAAGCCGCAAGTATTCGGTCGAGTAGCTCCTCAATTGGCATCACGAGGCTGAGTGCGCCCCGTACAGTGGCAACAGCGCATGGCGGCCTGGATGGTCACCCATCCAAGAGCCAACCACGCCCGAAGGCGCTTAACTTCGGTGATCTCACGGGAACCGGTGTAGCCACTGCGGCAAGGCCGTTGCCGCCGCCAACATACACTGAGCGTAAGGACCATGAAGATAAGGTACGAGAAATTAGGCCTCATACGGAACCACGTAAACAGTCGCTTTATCCTCGGTGTATTTGCGAGTGGAACACGAAAGGAAATGGCTAGTAGTACGAGGTGCATTCAAGTTCTAAGGCCTCCGATTTTTTTTCTAATTGACTACTCACCCGAAATCGATGAAACTGGCGTTACTTCTCGACGTAATCGCCCTGCAGACGTACACATTTTTCACAACGCTGACGCCATGTTCCATGGCAGCGGCGAAGGCTTCTTTAGGAGTCTGTTTTGACCACTGGAAAATCGCTGAGGCAATAGCAGCACGGCTGGTGAATGTGCGGCCACGGAGAGTGTCTTTCATTGTTGGAAAAAGCCAAAAGTCACTAGGAGCCAGGTCAGGTGAGTAGGGAGCATGAGGAATCACTTCAAAGTTGTTATCACGAAGAAGCTGTTGCGTAACGTTAGCTCGATGTGCGGGTGCATTGTCTTGGTGAAACAGCACACGCGCAGCCCTTCCCGGACGTTTTTGTTGCAATGCAGGAAGCAATTTGTTCTTCAAAACATTTTCGTAGGATGCACCTGTTACCGTAGTGCCCTTTGGAACGCAATGGGTAAGGATTACGCCCTCGCTGTCCCAGAACATGGACACCATCATTTTTTCAGCACTGGTGGTTACCCGAAATTTTTTTGGTGGCGGTGAATCTGTGTGCTTCCATTCAGCTGATTGGCGCTTTGTTTCTGAAATGGCATCCACGTCTCATCCATTGTCACAACCGACGAAAAGAAAGTCCCATTCGTGCTGTCGTTGCGCGTCAACGTTGCTTGGCAAAATGCCACACGGGCAGCCGTGTGGTCGTCCGTCAGCATTTGTGGCGCCCACCTGGATGACACTTTTAGCATTTTCAGGTCGTCATGCAGGATTGTGTGCACTGAACCCACAGAAATGCCAACTCTGGAGGCGATCTGTTCAACAGTCATTCGGCGGTCCCCCAAAACAATTCTCTTCACTTTCACGATCATGTCGTCAGACCGGCTATTGCGAGCCCGAGGTTGTTTCGGTCTGTTGTCACACTATGTTCTGCCTTCATTAAACTGTCGCACCCACGAACGCACTTTCGACACATCCATAACTCCATCACCACATGTCTCCTTCAAATGTCGATGAATTTCAATTGGTTTCACACCACGCAAATTCAGAAAACGAATGATTGCACGCTGTTCAAGTAAGGAAAACGTCGCCATTTTAAGTATTTAAAACAGTTCTCATTCTCGCTGCTGGCGGTAAAATTCCATCTGCCGTACGGTGCTGCCATCTCTGGGACGTATTGACAATGAAAACGGCCTCATTTTAAACCAATGCGGATGTTTCTATCTCTTTCCAGCCCGCTGAAAAAAAATCGGAGGCCTTAGAACTTGAATGCACCTCGTAATACAGGGTACCCTTCACCACGCACTGTATGATGGCTTGTGGAGCACCTATGTCAAGGTAGATATAGT
Source organism: Schistocerca americana (assembly GCF_021461395.2). Lineage (NCBI taxonomy): Eukaryota > Metazoa > Arthropoda > Insecta > Orthoptera > Acrididae > Schistocerca > Schistocerca americana. Next base: position 608,734,500 of record NC_060123.1, on the reverse strand, counting down.
AAGTGCATTATTATGTTCTTCAAACCACTGTGACAGGGTTTTGACCTTCTGACACGGACCGTTATCCTACTGGTAGATGACATCGCAGTTGGGGAAGAAGCCAAGTGTGAAGAGTTGTAAGTGATCCACAATAGTGTTCACGCAAATCAGAGCTGCCCTGGTCCGTCCGATTACCACCTGTGGCACAATAAAAAGCCAAGGTGAATATCCTCCAAACGTAAGTACTGACAGCACCGGCGCCCGTCTGTAGCGGCTGACATGTTTCGAGCACCTGCTCTCCTACATGACGGCGCATGCAGACACGACATCGACCCCTGGTGTAAAAAGAAACGTCATTCATCGAAACAGGCGACGCGTTTCCATTGACCCTCTGCGCAATCCCGATGATCCTGTGCCACCTATACCCGCATTTGACGATGTCGTTGAGTCAACATTGGAAGAAATAGTGGTCGGTAACAGCGGAGACCCACGTTCAACAATTTGCGATGATAGTTCTTACTGTTCTTCCACACTCTGGATCTAGTGCTGTAATGAACCTGTATGAACTTAGTGGTTACAAAACTGCAGCACAAGAGGAAACGCTACTAAATCCCTATATGACGAACGAATACTGCCCTAAACAACGAAGTTTAAGGTGATGGGTTCGCTAGTACAATAATTAAGATTGTCACACTATGTACTAAATAGAAATCAATGATCTAGCAATCTTACTTTATTTATAAAAACAAGAAAAACAGGGTCACCACAAGAAACAAACGCGATTGAAAAAAGAAGCCATATTGATCTCCCTACTCCAAGAAATAAGATAACTTTAATAATGAATAACACGTAACCTAACAATTATCTGAAATCTATGGGAGAAAGACAGTGGTGGATATGGTTAAGGATGTTGTTGTTGTTGTTGTTGTTGTTGTCTTCAGTCCAGAGACTGGTTTGATGCAGCTCTCCATGTTACTCTATCCTGTGCAAGCTTCTTCATCTCCCAGTACCTACTGCAACCTACATCCTTCTGAATCTGTTTAGTGTATTCATCTCTTGGTCTCCCTCTACGATTTTTACCCTCCACGCTGCCCTCCAATATTAAATTGGTGATCCCTTGATGCCTCAGAGCATGTCCTATCAACCGCGCCCTTATTCTAATCAAGGTGTGCCACAAACTCCTCTTCTCTCCAGTTTTATTCAGTACCTCCTCATTAGTTATGTGATCTACCTATCTAATCTTCAGCGTTCTTCTGTAGCACCACATTTCGAAAACTTATATTCTCTTGCTGTCTAAACTATTTATCGTCCACTTTTCACTTCCATACATGGCTACTCTCCATACAAATACTTTCAGAAACGACTTCCTGACACTTAAATCTATACTCGATGTTAGCAAATTTCCCTTCTTCAGAAACCCTTTCCTTGCCATTACCAGTCTACATTTTGTATCCTCTCTAATTCGACCATCATCAGTTATTTTGCTCCCCAAATAGCAAAACTCATGTACTACTATAAGCGTCTCATTTCCTGATCTAATTCGTGCAGCATCACCCGATTTAATTTGACTACATTCCATTATATTCGATTTCCTTTTGATGATTTTCATCTTATATCCTCCTTTCAAGATACTGTCCATTCCGTTCAGCTCCTCTTCCTGGTCCTTTGCTGTCTCTGACAGAATTACAACGTCATCGGCGAACCTCAAAGTTTTTATTTCTTCTCCATCGATTTTAATTCCCACTCCGAATTTTTGTTTTGTTTCCTTTACTGCTTGCTCAATATACAGATTGAATAACATCGGGGATTGGCTAAAACACTGTCTCACTCCCTTCCCAACCACTGCTTCCCTTTCATGCCCTCGACTCTTATAACTGCCATCTGGTTTCTGTATAGATTGTAAATAACCTTTCGCTTCCTGTATTTTACCCCTACCACCTTCAGAATTTGAAAGAGAATATTCCAGTCAACATTGTCAGAAGATTTCTCTAGGTCTACAAATGTTAGAAACGTAGGTTTGCCTTTCCATAATCTATTTTCTATGATAAGTCGTAGAGTCAGTATCTTTTAACCATACAGTAAAGCTGCATGCCCTTGGGAAAAATTATGGCTGTAGTTTCCCCTTGCTTTCAGCCGTTCGCAGTACCAGCACAGTACCCGTACCATAGGTGCAACCACAACGGAGGGGTATCTGTTGAGAGGCCAGACAAACGTTTGGTTCCTGAAGAGGGGCAGCAGCCTTTCCAGTAGTTGCAGGGGCAACAGTCTGGATGACTGACTGATCTGGCCTTGTAACACTAACCAAAACATGGTTAAGGATACAAAGACAATTATTGCTCTCATTACTCAACGACACGTATTCCCCCAACTTTAACAACTAAGATGAATGATTACTCAAGCAAGATAAGAAGAGAAGGCTGAAAGATTATTAACCACAGGACCAAGCTCTGTGGTCCACATAAAGACATATTACTGTTAATCCTACCCCTGCGTTGTCTGACCTGACATCTAACCGTCCTACTACTTGTTGCTTTCTCAGAAAGCTTGCGTTGCATGCTGTTCTCACCACTGCTGGTTCGATGATTGTGGCTGAGAACAATGCGGTGCTGCTGCAAGTCGCGTCTTTGCTTTGTCTGCGAGTAGCAGTTGCAGGTAGGCTGCTACCCGAGTATATCTCTGCAGGGCATCGACGCTGATAGCCAAAGTCCGCTGTACGGCCCAGCGCAGGACTCGAATAAGGGCAAGCTGCTGCTCACCGTAAACTTCGCAACTAACGACATGAGCCACTATTCCCCACAAGGGAGACTGTTATAAGACTTCTCAACGTGGAATAAGACTCTTTGGCAAGCCACATGAGCTCAGAGGAGCATTCCTACATACCCTCCCCCCCTCCCCCTGTGGACGCTGCTCTCAATCAAAAGGACAATAATATCTAACCCCCACCTCTTAGTCAGCACAGAAGAGTTTACCGACCGCATTCCGATCTGAAGCAGGTGCACACCCAAATTCCCCAGAAGAATGGAAATTAAAAGTCAAACATGTAACTTTACGTGCACTGTTTTCACGAGACTCTGTAAAGGTGTTATCTATTCTGAAACACTCAGCCGCCGTGCTCCTAAGGATCATAAGAATCATGATTTTTTTAAATTTTAAGCAGTGTTTCCTGGTGTCCCTTTGGATGACAGAGTTGTTAGTGTAGTACCTCGAAGAAATCGATTTATTGACATATAGTCATCACGGATTCAGAAAATATCGTTCTTGTGAAACACAACTAGCTCTTTATACACGTGAAGTAATGAGTGCTATCGACAGGGGATGTCAAATTGATTACATGTTTCTAGATCTCCAGAAGGCTTTCGACACCGTTCCTCACAAACGTCTTCTTATCAAACTGCGTTCCTACGCAGTTGTGTGACTGGATTCGTAACTTCCTATCAGAAAGGTCACAGTTCGCACTAATAGACGGAAAGTCACCGAGTAAAACAGAAGTAATATCCGATGCTCCCCAAGGAAGTGTTATAGGCCCTCTACTGATCCTGATCTATATTAACGACATAGGAGACAATCTGAGTAGCCGTCATAGATTGTTTGCAGATGATGCTGTCATTTACCGTCTTTTAAAGTCTTCAGATGATCAAAACGACTTGTAAAATGATTTAGATAAGATATCTGTATGGTGCGAAAAGTGGCAATTGACCCTGAATAAAGAAAAGTGCGAAGTTGTTCACATGAGCACTAAAAGAAATAGTCCCGGCGGAGCGAGTCCTCCCTCGGGCATGGATATGTGTGTTTGCCCTTAGGATAATTTAGGTTAAGTAGTGTGTAACATTATGGACTGATGACCTTAGCAGTTGAGTCCCATAAGATTTCACAAACATTTGAACATTTTTGAACTAATAGAAATCAGATAAATTTCGATTACGCGATAAGTCACAAAAATCTGAGGGCTGTAAATTCTACTAAATACTTAGGGATTACAATTACAAATAACCTAAGTTGGAACGATCACATAGATAATATTGTGGATACAGCAAACCAAAGACTGCGATTCATTGGCAGAACACTTAGAAGGTGCAACAGGTCTACCAGAGAGACTGCTTACACTACGGTTGTCCGCCCTATTCTGGAGTACTGCTGTGCGGTGTGGGATCCGCATCAGGTGGGACTGACAGGCGACATCGAAAAAGTACAAAGAAGGGCTGCTCGTTTTGCATTATCGCGAAATAGGGGAGACAGTGTCACAGACGTGATACGTGGAGTGGCAATCGTTAAAACAAAGGCGTTTTTTCTTATGAAATTTCAATCACCAGTTTTATCCTCCGATTGCGAAAACATTCTGTTGATACCCACCTACATAGGGAGAAATGATCATCACGATAGAATACGAGAAATCAGGGCTCGCACGGAAAAAATTAAGTGCTTGTTTTTACCGCGTGCCGTTCGAGAGTGGAACGGTAGAGAGACAGCCTGAAGGGGGTTCATTGAACCCTCTGCCAGGCACTTTATTGTGTATAGCAAAGTAATCACGCAGATGTAGATTTAGTGTCGATTTAGTTTTATTTCCCAGATAATCCCTGTGCATTGATCACTCCATGCTACTGAAGGAAAAGTTTCTATTGCTAGTCTGCACAACACGGGCACTGTGACGAGCCTGTCGTTTTCAAACACAGACGGGCACTACAGCACCGTAGCAAGATCCGTGGTGAGATATCGCCTGCCTCTCTGTCCCACGTGCTCTGTCGGGCAGCTTCCCAGCCAGGAAGTCCATCACAAAATCCACTCTTTCAGCCAGCGTGAACCAACATAACGTTTACGATGTTGCGGTACCTGTGTTGTTCAGATGTACGATGCTTCTGAACAACCCGGGCTCTGCTATATGGTATTTATCCACCAACATAGGGCAAGCAGCTTTCAATTAGATCGTCTCCTCTGTACGCCATAATGGATGTAGGGGTGCAGCTTATAGACACATGGTTGACGACATATGGAAATTTGGGTCTGGCTGTGAAGCGTACTCGGATAATATAATAGTACGGCGGCCGTTCGTGATAAGCTGGAAATCCAGGTTAAAGTCCCAGTCAAACACAAATTTTCGTTGTCTTTACACTGTACATCTGATAGTTGTCCAAACTCACAACGTTGAATACAAACTCCCTTTTGACGAAATCTGTCAGTTGCTTATGCACCATTTTGGACAGTAAACCCACGTGGAGGGGTGGCTCCGATTCAGTTTAAAAGGACAGCTAGTCTCCCAGGCAATAATATGTGGCCTGGATCACCGACTTGTAGAGTATATTGTTTTCAGTGTCTTAAATGTGTATCTCAGATCCAAACTCGTTAATTCAGGATATAATAGTCCGGGCAGCTCTTGGCGCTGAGATCAACACTTCTTTTTCCGATATTGCCTACATTGTTGACACACAGCGGGAGCAAGGGTGTCCTTTCTCACAGTTGGCAGTGGCACACTTAGATGCGCACTGCACACAGGGGTTGCCCAGGTGGCCTTTCCTCCCGCCGAGTTGCCGTGTGCTGATGTCATTCGATTCCAGTGCTGTGGCGTCGCAGTGCTGCTCTCCTTCACCCACATTGAGACGATGGGTACGGTCGATTGCAGTGTTGTAATTCCCGCCCACAGCACTTTTCGGGTCCACCGCATCACACTCCTTCTGCTCAATGGGCGAGCCAGCGATCTGTTCCCCAACTGTCTTTTGGTGCGCCCATGAAGAGATCACGTGTATGCTGCCAGCAAGCCATTTAGCAACAGTTTCCGGGCTGTGGGTCGGTCACTGGAAGTACCTGTGGTTTCACTGGCCTCTCGAGCTGTCTCTGATGCCCTGCACATGTTCACTGGCGTCTTTTACTGACGTTGACAGCGAATGGGTGATCGGTTGAATTCCAAATAGGTGTAGGACCAACTTAGATATGGACAGAATCTTGTACTGTCTGACAGTGCAAAATCTGCTAGGTCGTGTCTTATGGTAAGCAGCGTATTCCTTTGTTGGGGTAATTCTCTGTCTCTGCATGTTACAGGAATGTGGAACGAAATTTAGGTTGTTAATGGTGAATACTCTGTTGGTGCAAAATATTTTTGGTTTGGACACTTTTTCTGTTTTTGGATTCCAAATAGTTGACAAAGTCCATTTTCTGCATCAGTCGATCCCCTTTAAAGATGTGCACTCCCTACTATGTTCATGCAAGTAACTGTTTGAGAATGTCTTGCGTCGGGCAGAAAATTTCGAGGCACGCGTTTCTAGTACGCTGTCGGCGACGCCTAAATTTTGTCACCCTCAGTTCATTCCCATCTTCATATGAGATAGGGTTGGCAGGATAAGGGCATTGTTTCCCCTACTTCATCGAGTCAGTGAGCCATGCCTCTGGCAATGATTCAGACAACACTGTGTTCCTTTGCGGCAATTTTAAACAGACGGTCAGCGCACAGTGTGTTGCGGATCTGTATCCAATCCTAAGACCAGAGGACATGCAGATGAAGCTGTTGGCGGCCAATATTTTTCCTGCATTGTCTTACTCGATGCACGCCTGCAGCTGCCGTTGGATGCAGCTCCTCGGACTTCCTTGACACTTCCCTTCTGCTTTACCACTTTAATCACTTGACTTCTGGAACATCTTCTGAACCTTTAACTTATCATCGATATTTGGAGCAGCTGATTCAGGACATTGCCTGTTGCATAAACTACTTCATGGCATTTGTGTCACGGGCTCTACTCGAGAGCAGCATTTACGAATTCTACAGATGGTTTTCCAGTGCCTTCTGGGAAACGGTCTTCATTGCAAGCTGCAAAGGTGCAGTTCTTTCCGCCCATATGTGCACTTTTTTGGGCAAGTGCTTAGCAAAGATGGTGCCGTCCCAGTGGATGAAGACATCAAAGCCTTCTGGGAAACGGTCTTCATTGCAAGCTGCAAAGGTGCAGTTCTTTCTGCCCATATGTGCATTTTTTTGGGCAAGTGCTTAGCAAAGATGGTGCCGTCCCAGTGGATGAAGACATCAAAGCCATTATCAACCTGTCATCATCAAAGTACTTGGTGGAGCTCCTATGTTTTTTTGAGCAAGGTTTCATAGTATGCTAAGTTCATTCCCCAGGCTGAGCACATCTGCCATCCTTCTAACGGACTTCGCCAAAAGTGTTCTGGTCTGTGGATTATCAACGGGCTTTTCAGTTCCTCAAGCAATGTTTGTGCTCTACTGCCTGTTTGTCTTCTTTTACGCTGGGGAAACAATTCACCGTGGCACGTGAGGCATCCCAGTATGACACTGGTACAGTTCTGTCCCATCGAAACCTCGATGACACCAAGTAGTCCATCACTAATGAATCATATACGCTTTCTATGGGACAATATAATTATTCACAGGTGGAAAAGGAGGCACTGGCTATTGTTTCACATTTTCATCTATGAGGCAATCTTCCTCCTCGTCGTTGATCACAAGTTTCACTATTTGGCTCTTGTTACAAGCTGCCAGATAGGACTGCCCACCAATCGCAGAGGTGGTCCGTCAACCTCAGTAATTATTGGTATCATATTCATTACGACTGCATCATCCAGCATGGAAATGCCGATTCACTATTGTGGTAGCCAGTGGTGTCCGATCCGGACTTCGATCATCGAGACCCCTGCCTGTCCCTGCTGGACGACATCTTGCAGTAAAACTTGTCGGGTTTTCTGTTAATAGTGTGAGAGGTCGCGACCGACATGGCTGCCGACCTGCTTTTCCAGAAACTGGAGTGGCTTGGCGAGAGTGTGTCTCTTCGTGTGCAGATCTAGCCTCATGCTTGCCATGCTGCGAGTGGTCGTCCCCATCTCGCCCTCCCCCCCCCCCTATTGCCCCCCTCACCCTCAGTGTAGTGTCATTGAGGACTACAGCTGCTGCCTGCGTCAAACTGGGGTATGACTCTTATGAAGACGTTAGTGTGACGTCACGTTTACTGGCTGCTGATCTGTCACAACACTGCACACCTGCCGGGCTTGTGCATAGAACCAGGCAGCGCCAGCATTCCAGTTTTCCCCTTAGCTGGTCCCAGGCCACCCTTGGGACAAGCGCGATTGACCAACTACACTGATGGTATGTGCATTATATATGTGTTCTTTTTCTCATACATAGACGTGAACTATTAAACTTTCTGTTGTAGATGAAAGCCTACCATGTCCAGTCTTTGGTGGCGATACCGTAGGGAAGTTAATGGAGATTGGCTATGTGTTTATGTACATATTTGTCAGTAATTTTTATTTTTAAGTGGTTATATGATGTTTTCTTGTTTTTTTTCAGGATTATTAAATGAGTTCATTGCTATTGCAAAGCCTAGTCGAAATCAGCCAGGCACGGAAGATCAAATTGGTATATAACACTGTACATGTGGATGTGTGCAGGTGTGTATATGTGTATGTGTTGCATCTTACGTGTGATACATATGTGTTCTTCCTTTCGAGGACATTTAAGAAGCTGAGTCTCAAGCAAGTGCGTGAGCTGGCTGTACTTGAAAGCAGCACAGAATATATATCAAATGAGGCGTCAACTGCCATCAACAAGGATGAGCGAATACACATATGTGTTTATTCATGTTAAAATTGTTTCTAAAATTTACCTGTGCACACAATATTTACGACATAGCTTCTTTGTTGTTTCTGTGGGCCTTAATAAAATACTTGAGATGTGCAAACAAGTTGACACTACAGCTGCTGATCACAGTAAGTTTGCTGACTCTATGCCAGCACCAGCCTTTGAGGATAAACAAATGCATTCGTGTGTTGATTCACATCAGAAGTGTTTCTACAATGTACATGTGCATACAGTTTTTAATTGTTGTCTTGTTTCTCGAGCTCTTAAAGAAAATAAAGTCGCTTACTTTGACATGACGCTATTTTCCGCCATTGGTGTGTGGAGGATGCGTCCAATAGTCAGTGAGTGAATAAGTAAGTGTTTAATTCACATAAAAAAGTACAAATAATAATAATTCACACACTTGAATACTTAGCAAACGTTCTTCTGAGAAATTTGGATGACGATACTAAGAGATCGGAATAGGCTGAGGATTTGTTTAACAATCTAGGAGGCTATGATGTTGTTCCAGCTCCATTCTCCATCCTAATATCCTAATGGATGGCCTTCATTGTCAATGATTGAAAAGTAGGCGTTAATGTACTGTGTGCATTTCAGTTTAAAATTTTGAACTTCTTGCGTATTTGTATTTCTATTAACCGCAGTTTCGTCTTGTAATTATGGTGTAGTGTATATTTCCCCTGGTTTGTTTTGCGTCAGGCGTTTGTTTTCGTTTGAGCGGTCAGTTACAACTGTAGAACTCGTTAGCTGGTCAGCATCTCCCGTCTAGGCAGCAGCACTTAGCAACACAGGGTTTCGTTTGTGAATTCCGTGTTTCAAGTACAGTTTGTTCTATAGGTCGTCAGACTTTAGTACGGAAAGGGAGTGTGACTGCTTTGTTCATTTGCGATCTAAGTTGGTGACCCTTCGCTCACAGCTCCAGGCAGTGCTGAGTTCAGTCATGCAGCTTGAGGTTACTGCAAATGGGTTTCGCTGTAGGACACTGGACATGAGGATGCAAGGTACACCCAGCACGAATCTCGTGTCCCATAATCAGTCCACTACTGTGACCGTCCTAGGCAGTGCCTGCAATGAGGATGACACCTCACTTGGTCTCGAGTGAGAGGCTGTTTCAAGGCGTGGCAGGCAGCAAAAGACTTTCTGGGGTGCCGTTCGAAGGGCCTCCCCGGTTCGTCTCATGGACAGGTTTTGGGTTCTGTCTGTGGCTGAGACAGAACCTGAATCAGATGCAGTCACTCGCTCTGTTCCAGTGGAAGCCTCTTAGCTCACATGTTCTCGGCATTCAGAGAGGGTGGGTTTAGTAGTAGTTGGGAGCTCTAATGTCAGTCGCGTAACGAGGGCCCTTAGGGATATGGCTGCAAAAAAGAAATCCAGTGTGCAGACGTCGAACGAATGCTTCCAGATGCCATGAAGAGCACAGGGTGCAGCCAGTTGCAGCTGGTGGCTGATGTCGATACTAATGATGCATGTCGCTTTGGATCAGAAGAGATTCTCTCTGGTTTCAGGCGGCTAACAGAAGTGGTAAAGGCTGCTAGTCTTGCATGCGAGATGTAGGCAGCGCTCAACATCTGTAGCATCGTCGACAGGACCGACTACGGACCTTTGGTACAGAGCCGAGTGGAGGGCCTGAATCATAGGTTCAGACGGTTCTGCGACCGTGTACGATGAAGATTTCTCTACTTGTGCCACAGGATTGTGGGGTTTCGGGTTCCAGTTTATAGGTCAGGCGTCCACTATATGCAGGATGCGGCTACACGGGTAATGGGGACTGTGTGGAATAGACAGCTTGGTTTCTTAGGTTAGAGGGTCTCGAGAAAGTGCAGAAAGGGCTTCAGTTTCAAAGGGTGCAGGACGAACATGAGAGGAGGGTAGACCTAGGAACAATCAATAGTTGTAAACTGGCGTAGCTTTGTTGGGAAACAACCAGACCTCCAAGCGCTAACAGAAGGCACTGAAGCTCTAATCGCAAAGGTCTCGAGTTCGAGTCTCGGTCTGGCACACAGTTTTAATCTGCCATGAAGTTTCACATCAGCGCACACTCTGCTGCAGAGTGAAAATCTCATTCCGGAAGCTTAAAGCACTTATTAAAGACAAGTTTCCCGGTCCAGATAGTTTACCAATAAGGTTCTTTCAGCGTATGCTGACAGAATAGTCCCTTACTTAGCAACAACATACAACCCTCACTCGACGAAAGACTCGCACCAAAAGGCTGGAAGTTGCACAGGTTGCACCAAAACTCAAGAAAGGAAATAGGAATAATCTGCTGAATTACAGACCCACGTCACTAACGTCGATTTACATTAGCCTTTTGAAAAGTATGCTGTGTTCGAACGTTATGAATTACCTCGAAGGTAACGGTCTAGGGATACACAGTCACCACGGATTCAGAAAACATTATTCTTGTGAAAAACAAGTAGCTCTTTATTCTTGTTAAGTAATGGGTACTATCGACAGGGGTCTCAAACTGATTCCATATTTCTATACTTCCAGATGGCTTTTCACACCGTTCCTCAGAAGAGATTTCCAATAAAATTGCGTGCCTTGGCGTTGTGCGACTGGATCCGTGATTTGCTATCAGATAGATTACAGTACGTAGTAATCGACTGAAAATCAGCGGTGAAAACTGAAATGATATGCGACGTTCTGTGAGTAAATGTTACAGACCTTCTGCTGTTCCTAATTTACATAAACAATTTAGTAGATAATCTCAACAGCTATCTTAGGTGGTTTACAGATGATGCTGCGACGTATTGTCTAATAAAGTCATTCGAAACCAACTGCAATATGACTTAGACACAATGTATGCGCGAAAAGTGGAAACTGTTTCTCAGAAACGAAAAGTATCAAGTCATCCACATAAGTACAAAAACAAATCCGTTAAACTTAGATTGCACCAGAAATGACAGTTCGACTAAAGACCTAGCAATTACAATTACGAACAAGTTAAGTTGGGACAATCATGCTAATAATGCTGTGGGGAAGGCAAACCAAAGACAAAGTTTTATAGGCTGAACAATTAGAAGATGCAACAGGTCTACCAAAGAGACTGCCTGCACTACGCTTATTCGTCCTCTTCTAGAGTATTGCTATGCTGTATACGATCCTTACCAGACTGGCGGTGGACATCGAAAATGTTCAAAGAAGGGCAGCTAGACTTGTATTATAGCGAAATAGTTAAGAATATGTGGTATTCTAGTTGGGGTGGCAATCATTAAAACAAAGGCGTGTTTCAATGCGGCGAGGTATTTTCTCGAAATTTCGCTCACCAATTTTCTCCTCTGAAAGTGAAAATATTCCACTGTAGCCATCCTACAGTCATCATGATAAAGTAAAAGAAATCAGAACTCGTACAGAAAGATTTAAGTGTTCATATATGCCACGCACATTTTTAGAGAGTGGAACAGCAGGCACGGTACAGAAATAGTCTGAAATTGGTTCGAAGAACCCTCTGCCAAGTAATTAAGTGTGAATTGCAGAGCTGTAGATTTACGTTTAAAGTGTTACTAGAAGGAGGGTCGTTCCGAAAGTAGTGCCTTCTATTTTTTGTGGTGACTGGACGTCCGCGTCAGATGTCGTTGATGTAGTGTTAACGCTTGTAATGCTTGAACCCTCCTCTTTCATTTGGAGGTGGTTCCGCTGTTATGCGGCAGTAGGCGCCTGGAGAGGAGCGTTCCAAAGCGGAGTCTGATATGGACGCGTATATAAAACAGCGAAGTGCGACTGAATTCCTTACTACTGAAAAATTGCGTCGATTGAAATCCATCGACGGTTGCTAAAGGTATATGGAGACGATACAATAGATCTGAGCAAGTGAGGCGGTGGACAAGGTAGTTTAAAGGTAGTGAAAAGGGTGTGTAAGACAAACCATAAGCCACGGACGAGTCGACCCTGTACAGCTGTCATACCTCACAATGAAGTGCGTCTTGATCAACTTATCCCTGCTGATCGGCGGATAACGACCACAGAATTGTATGCAAAGCTGAATGACGGCCGTAATGAGTTGGAAGCAATATTGGAAGATCTTGGTTATCGCAAAGACTGTGCGAGATGTGTCCCGCGGATGCTTACAGAAGAACAAAAACCAAAACTCATCGAATGGAAATTTGTCTGGACCTGCTGGACCAACATGAAGCTGAAGGAGGCAGTTTTCTGAATAGCATCGAGACGATACGTGATGACCAGCCGGAATGCAAAAGACAGTCCATTAAGTGGCAACGTGCCAGTTCTCCGTCAAAGAAGAAATTCAAGACGCAGCCGTCTGGAGGCAAAGTGATGTGCACAGTCTTCTGGGATAGTCAGGGTGTGGTTTTTTCGGATGTCCTGTAGCCTGGAGAAACTGTCAATTCAGCACGCTACTAGACGACATTGACTAATCTGAAAGCCGGAATTTCCAGGGTAAGGCCAGAAAAGAGGACCAACTTTCACCTGCAAAATGATAACGCCAGGCCCTACATCAGTTTTGCGACCACGCAACTCATTTCAAAATTCGGCTGGAATGTCTTACCACATCCACCGTACAGTTCCGATGTGGAGTTTTCAGACGTTCATCTCTTTGCGCTTCTGAAAGATGAACTACGTGGCAAACATTTTCAAGACTCGTATGCTGTTGTCAAAGCAGTAAGGACGTGATTTTTCAAGCGCGGCACGCAGGATCTGGTTCATCGTTGGCTAAAATGCGTGATGAATTGTGGTGGCTATGGTTGCACAGGTCACACCAATATTCAAGAAAGGTAGTAGGAGCAATCCACTAAATTACAGGCCCATATCGCTGATGTCGATATGCAGCAGGATTTTAGAACATATATTGTGATCAAACATTATGAATTAACTCGAAGGAAACGGTCTATTGACACACAGTCAACATGGGTTTAGAAAACATCGTTCCTGTGAAACACAACTAGCTCTTTATTCACATGAAGTGCTGAGTGCTATTGACAAGGGATTTCAGATCGATTCCGTTTTTCTTTTGACACTGCACTACGCAAGAGGCTCTAGATAAATTGCGTGCTTATGGAATATCGTCTCAGTTATGTGACTGGATTTGTGATTTCCTGTCAGAGAGGTCACAGTTCGTAGTAATTGACGGAAAGTCATCGAGTAAAACAGAAGTGATTTCAGGCGTTCCCCAAGGTAGTGTTATAGACCCTTTGCTGTTCCTTATCTATATAAACGATTTGGGAGACAATCTGAGCAACCGTCTCCGGTTGATTGCAGATGACGCTGTCGTTTATCGACTAATAAAGTCGTCAGAAGATCAAAACAAACTGCAAAACGATTTAGAAAAAATATCTGAATGGTGCGAAAAGTGACAGTTGACCCTAAATAACGAAAAGTGTGAGATCATCCACATGAGTGCTAAAAGGAACTGGTTAAACTACGGTTACACGAAAAATCATTCTAATCTAAAAGCCGTAAATTCAACTTAATACCTAGGTATTACAATTACGAACTACTTAAAGGACACATAGAAAATGTTGTGGGGAAGGCTAACCAAAGGCTGCGTTTCAATGGCAGGGCACTTAGAAAATGTAATAGATCTAATAAGGAGACTGCCTACACTACATCTACATCTACATCTACATTTATACTCCGCAAGCCACCCAACGGTGTGTGGCGGAGGGCACTTTACGTGCCACTGTCATTACTTCCATTTCCTGTTCCAGTCGCGTATGGTTCGCAGGAAGAACGACTGTCTGAAAGCCTCCGTGCGCGCTCTAATCTCTCTAATTTTACATTCGTGATCTCCTCGGGAGGTATAAGTAGGGGGAAGCAATATATTCGATACCTCATCCAGAAACGCACCCTCTCGAAACCTGGCGAGCAAGCTACACCGCGATGCAGAGCGCCTCTCTTGCAGAGTCTGCCACTTGAGTTTGTTGAACATCTCCGTAACACTATCACGGTTATCAAATAACCCTGTGACGAAACGTGCCGCTCTTCTTTGGATCTTCTCCGCTTGTCCGTCCTCTTTTAGAATACTGCTGCGCGTTGCGGAATCCTTACCAGATAGCACTGACGAAATACATCGAAAAAGTTAAAAAAAAAGGGGCAGCACGTTTTGTACTATCACGAAATATGGGAGAGATTGTCATAGAAATGATATAGGATTTGTGATGGACATCATTAAAAGAAAGGCGTTATTCGTTGCGACTGAATCTTCTCACGAAATTCCAATCATCAACTTTCTCCTCCGAATGCGAAAATATTTTGTTGACACCGACCTACATAGGGAGGAACGATCACCACGATAAAATAAGGGAAATCAGAGCTCGTACGGAAAGATATAGGTGTTCATTCTTTCCGCGCGCTATTCGAGATTGGAATAACAGAGAATTATGAAGGTGGTTCGATGAACCCTCTGCCAGGCACTTAAATGTGATTTGCAGATTAGCCGTGTAGATGTAGATGTAGATGTGGAAAAGTGACTGTCTGTAGTTGAAATAGGGCTCTATTTAGCTGTAATGTTGTGATTTATGTATCTTCTATAGTTTCCATGGATAAAGGTAGGAAGCATTTCGGAATGACTCTCGTGATTTACGCTTTATACAGTGTACATATCATGTATTTCTTTTATGTATTGTAGGTAACTTAGATGATTATGTGAAGAATGTGCCGTAATTCGAACCACTTGACGGTGATATACAGTACATTTGTGATGCTAACATAGATGTTGATGAACTGCTAGGTAAGTACAAAAAATTACTATCATTTACGTTTGCCTGTATCTGCCATGTTTTTTCCCGAAATCGGGAAATGTCAATGTCAATGTCTTCATTTTGTTTCCTTGCAAAGATGCTGGGGTCGTCCAGAGGTGGTTTTCTTTAACGCAGCACAAGCATCCGGCACTGTCACAAACTCCCCGGTTGCGTCCAGTGCGGTTCTCTGACTCACCCCATCCGTCAACCTCCTCGTCTGCTAGTTATAGTAATAGCGAACGGGCTAGCAACAACAACTGTCCTGGACAGTAGAACGAGGTCAGTCGCGCTGTACCTCACCGGATAAGAAAGGAGATAGACAGAGAGATGGAAACTAAAATGTTTTTTTTTTTTTTTTTTATGAACTGAGAAAACTGCTGATGTAGCATTCTGCCATACCCTAATTGTTCAGAAGACGGCATGAGTCACAGTGATACCGCAGGAATTAAACATCAAAAATCATAAGTGATCCAATTAATGACGGTATCTTACAACTTCTACAGCGGATTGTCTGTTATAACTAACTGGTAGTCAAGTTCCAGATCGCTGTTGGCGAGCAGGTAAGTTTTGTGACCGAGTATCATGTTTGTATTAAATACTGTCCAACAAATATGTTTGCACGACGTTGAATAACGTAGATCGGAATGCAGGAAGTAAATTTAGATTGCAAGGGTTCGTCTTTTATGCAGTGTGCAAATTTGTATGTAATGGAGCGTGATTGACGTACAAATGGACACGTTGCCTAACTAATAGCGTTACAACTACAATTACACTGATATACAGAAACTTTTGTATCATTAGTTTATTTATTTAATCGTATTGCTAGGGCCCCACGTCGGGCAGACCGTTCGCCGGGTGCCGGTCTTTCAATCAGACGCCACTTCGGCGACCTGCAGTCGATGAGGATGGTAGGATGATGATGAGGACAGCACAACACCCAGTCCCTGGGCGGAGAAAATTTTCCGACCCAGCCGGGAATCGAACCCGGACCCAGAGGACTGACAATGCGTCACGCTGACCATTCAGCTACCGGGGGCGGACTAATCATTAGTGACTAAGTGACAACAGTGTTCTTTAAATAAAACATCGACGACAGTAGAGATTATAATTTTTATTACCCAACTCCTTAAAAGTAACTGCAATTATGCTCACATGCAAAGCTGCTACAAGAGAGAAGACCAAACGGAGAAGTTACAAAAGACAGAAGGCAAACTTGCCTCCCTTATTTACGAAAGAAGGTCTTAACTTACAGTAGCGGTTGCTATGGGAATGTAATGCCAACGTCGTAGGCAAAACTGATACGGAAATATTTACTCACAATATTTCATCATTAAATCATTCTGTGGTCGCCGGTGCATTTGAGGATTGGATCTCACCTGACTTTGTGGATAAGTCTATGTAGCTTAACGAGAGCCTACTCTTCCAGTATGCCTGTCTACTCGTTCAGATAAGGAAAATTCTCAAAACTGTCTGCGATTCACAGCATCCTGCCATTAAGTGATACGCAGTTTTATCCTGTGAAATAACACACCTCCCAAAACTAAACAGTAAAGGTGCTGAGGAAGACACCATTGTCTGTTATTTTCGGTGAAACTGGCTTGATATCATGAGGTGCCTAAATTGCTGAGTGATTTGAACCATTTACCTCCAGTGTCATACTAGGCCATTTTTCTCATTTGCAGGAAGAGGGATCTGGTGAGACACTCATCTGTTTACTCCTGGTTCAAATGGCTCGAAGCACTATGGGACTTAACATCTGTGGTCATCAGTCCCCTAGACTTAGAACTACTTAAACCTAACTAACCTAAAGACATCACACTCATCCATGTTCGAAGCAGGATTCGAACCTGCGATCGTAGCAGCCGCTTGGCTCCGGACTGAAGCGCCTAGAACCACTCGTCCACAGTGGCCGGCTGCCACTTGCCTACCAATGCTCCGTTAAAAGGAGAGTCTCCCCCTCCTCCTCCCTCTTCCAGAGGATATAGCTGTTAAACGTGTTTGTATTTACGTCGAAAATTGCAAAGACGAAGTTTGATCTTCTTGGTCACTGCTGGCTTGTAAGGGTAATTACAGCAAACAACGACAGCGTCCAAGTAAATACAGTGCAACTAATAATATTCGTGGGTATTATAACTGTTATAGCATCTATTTACCCGTCGCTAAGAGGCAGAATCCTTTTTTATTTCATGTTTACGGCCTGTCGAAGGAAGAAAGTAAGCGAGAACAAGAGGACGATATGCAGAAAGAGAATCAGGTAAGGCATACCGCCATCGGACTCCTCTAAATTTCCCAGTTGGCTGGTCACTGTCCCAAACATGTAGATTTGTTGTTTATCTCTCAGGAGGACAATCAAAAAAATGGTTCAAATGGCTCTGAGCACTATGGGACTCAACTGCTGAGGTCATTAGTCCCCTAGAACTTAGAACTAGTTAAACCTAACTAACCTAAGGACATCACAAACATCCATGCCCGAGGCAGGATTCGAACCTGCGACTGTAGCGGTCTTGCGGTTCCAGACTGCAGCGCCTTTAACCGCACGGCCACTTCGGGGAGGACAATCAATACTCGTTATGGATCAAATATATGTCCCAGTTATTACAATCCCAACCGAGTAAGTATCACGGTGCAGCATTATTGTTCTAGATGCTTATTGTTCTAGATGCCTCATCTCATTTCCTATGAGGAATCATTTAGCAAACAATCTGATAGATTGCTCCAGTCAGAAACCGGTATGTGTGGAAACGCCTGCTGTGGCCACTTTCTTAAAGTTTAAGGATGCCACCATCAGGAGCACTGTCCTTTTGTTATACACACTGACTTCGAATACCTCTTCATTCCTGTGACCTTCACAGAGCGGCACGTACCATATGTGCTGGCATAAAAGGTTATGTGCATATATGACTCAAATCTCAACCATTTGGCTTTATATAGCAAGGAGAACCATGCGAGATGCTTGCTCCCTTAGTTGGAACAAGATGCAAAGATTGTTGATGAGATGTATCGCACTAATATTCCCATGACAAACTGCAAGAGAATGATGTATTACACAGAAAAGCAGTTGATTGTCATATGTGTAGGTTGCTGTTAGAAAAGCAGAAACTCCCCAACGAGACCACGGTCCTCTGATGGGAAAATCCCGCAGCACAGCACTGAACGCTTGCAAACCTGAAACACCAAATGCCGCGACACATACCAATTTTCATCCATAATTTCAGTGGGTGTGATGCTCACTTCCTTATTGAGCTCTTGGGTGATTTCAGTTTGGAGAATGGCTGGGTTAGTCTCTTGCCTTGAGAAAAGTCGAAAAGTACATCTAAGTCTCCAAGCGAATCACCAAAGAAATTACACTCCAGTTCTTATACACGCTCTGATATATGCGTGCACCACTTCAGGAACTTTCTGAGACAATGCGTCAGGAGGCCACGCCCCTCTCCAAATTTGCATATTTCGATCATGCAAAGTTTCAAAAAAATGGTTGAAATGACTCTGAGCACTATGGGACTTAACATCTGAGGTCATCAGTTCCCTAGAACTTACAACTACTTAAACCTAACTAACCTAAGGACATCACACACATCCATGCCCGAGCGGCTCCAGACTGAAGCGCCTAGAAGCGCTCGGCCACACTGGCCGGCTGCAAAGTTTCAGCTCATGACGAAGAATGTGTCGATTTGATGAAGAGACTCAGTGAGACCACATTCCCTGACGTACGAGCATTCACCAGTAAACCAACACATGTTAGGTTACAATAGCGGTACGTGGACTCCCGTTATCCTGTTGGAAAACATGCCCTGAAATGCTGTTCGTGAATGGCAGCAGGTCGAATCACCAGATTGACGTACAAATTAGTAGTCAGGATGCTCAGGATAACCACGAAAGATCTCCTGTTGTCTTTCGAAATTGCACCCCAGGCAGTAACTGCAGGTGTGGGTTCAGTGTGTCTAGCACGCAGACAGGTTGGTTGTACGTCCTCAGCTGCCCTGCTTCTAACTAACGTATCACTGGCACCGAGGCAGAACGAGCTTTCATCAGAAAACGCGGCAGACCCGCACCCTGTCCTACTTAGCTTTCGCTTGATACCACTGAAGTCCCAAACAGCTGTGATTTAGAGACAGTGGAATACAGAGCGTCTGGCTCGGAGCTGTCCTTCAAGTGACCGATTTGTAACAGCTCGTTGTATCACTGCGGTGCCAGATGCTGCTCAGATTGCTGCTGCAGATGCATAGCCATGCGCCAGTGCCACACGCCGAACTCGATGATCTTCCCCCTCGATGGTGTCACACGGCCGACCAGAGCCCGGTGTTCTCGGTACCATACATTCTCGTGCCAGCAATCATATACAGTGGCCACCAGTGGCTGCCAGTTCTTTCTGCAATATGATAGGAGGAACGTCCAGATTGTCGTAGTGCTATTACACGATCTCATTCAAACCTAGTGAGGCGCTGATAATGGCGCGTTTGTCGCTTTGAAGTGATTCTTGACTAATTCGCCTCACCACGTCCAGTCTCATAGACAACCTACCAACTTATGCTTATGTCGCACAACTCCTTGGTGTTGTGATTTTTTTTCCTTCAGTGTACATATGAAAGCCGATGTACGGTTACTTGGTCGTAATTTTGAGAAATCCCTGATTGTGTGCCTTGTCACATACACGATAGTTACTTCCATTACAGCACACCGGGGCTCTTGTGTGATGCCATGTTGACACGGATGTGTGTCCCTGTCGAACTATTGACAGACATCGACATGTTGCTTCTTTTCGAATGTACGACTGGCGGCGGACTATGCCAGTGTGCGCATAAAAATTTTGAGGCAAATAATAAAAGTACATTCAAAATACAAAAGTACATTCAGAATATCGATTCGGGCTAAATATCTTCTTGCTGCTTTCGAGCGTGAACTTGTAAGAGTGACAGCTAGTAACATTGCATACTTCAGCCCGGAGTCGCGCTGCTGCTACTGTCGCAAGTTCGAATCCCGCCTGGGGCATGGATGTGTGTGATGTCCTTAGGTTAGTTAGGTTTAAGTAGTTCTAAGTCTAGGGGACTGACGACCTCAGATGTTACGTCCCATAGTGCTTAGAGCCATTTGAACCAGTTTTTAACATTGTATAATTAATATCGGGATATTAAATAAGGAGTTGATACCTACTTCCCTTGTTTTAAAGACAATAAACCAACTAAAAGGAAGTATTTGACTTTTTTTCTTTCAAACGACACATGCAAGAATAGCGAACGCTCGATAGTTTGAATAACTTTCATCTACTACCAAAGGACTAGAGTTATGCGACCTTTGCGTGATAGGTACAGGGTGTTTCAAAAATGACCGGTATATTTGAAACGGCAATAAAAACTAAACGAGCAGCGATAGAAATACACCGTTTGTTGCAATATGCTTGGGACAACAGTACATTTTCAGGCAGACAAACTTTCGAAATTACAGTAGTTACAATGTTCAACAACAGATGGCGCTGCGGTCTGGGAAACTCTATAGTACGATATTTTCCACATATCCACCATGCGTAGCAATAATATGGCGTAGTCTCTGAATGAAATTACCCAAAACCTTTGACAACGTGTCTGGCGGAATGGCTTCACATGCAGATGAGATGTACTGCTTCAGCTGTTCAATTGTTTCTGGATTCTGGCGGTACACCTGGTCTTTCAAGTGTCCCCACAGAAAGAAGTCACAGGGGTTCATGTCTGGCGAATAGGGAGGCCAATCCACGCCGCCTCCTGTATGTTTCGGATAGCCCAAAGCAATCACACGATCATCGAAATATTCATTCAGGAAATTAAAGACGTCGGCCGTGCGATGTGGCCGGGCACCATCTTGCATAAACCACGAGGTGTTCGCAGTGTCGTCTAAGGCAGTTTGTACCGCCACAAATTCACGAAGAATGTCCAGATAGCGTGATGCAGTAATCGTTTCGGATCTGAAAAATGGGCCAATGATTCCTTTGGAAGAAATGGCGGCCCAGACCAGTACTTTTTGAGGATGCAGGAACGATGGGACTGCAACATGGGGCTTTTCGGTTCCCCATATGCGCCAGTTCTGTTTATTGACGAAGCCGTCCAGGTAAAAATAAGCTTCGTCAGTAAACCAAATGCTGCCCACATGCATATCGCCGTCATCAATCCTGTGCACTATATCGTTAGCGAATGTCTCTCGTGCAGCAATGGTAGCGGCGCCGAGGGGTTGCCGCGTTTGAATTTTGTATGGATAGAGGTGTAAACTCTGGCGCATGAGACGATACGTGGACGTTGGCGTCATTTGGACCGCAGTTGCAACACGGCGAACGGAAACCCGAGGCCGCTGTTGGATCACCTGCTGCACTAGCTGCGCGTTGCCCTCTGTGGTTGCCGTACGCGGTCGCCCTACCTTTCCAGCACGTTCATCCGTCACGTTCCCAGTCCGTTGAAAATTTTCAAACAGATCCTTTATTGTATCGCTTTTCGGCCCTTTGGTTACATTAAACCTCCGTTGAAAACTTCGTCTTGTTGCAACAACACTGTGTTCTAGGCGGTGGAATTCCAACACCAGAAAAATCCTCTGTTCTAAGGAATAAACCATGTTGTCTACAGCACACTCGCACATTGTGAACAGCACACGCTTACAGCAGAAAGACGACGTACTGAATGGCGCACCCACAGACTGCGTTGTCTTCTATATCTTTCACATCACTTGCAGCGCCATCTGTTGTTGAAAATTGTAACTACTGTAATTTCGAAAGTTTGTCCGCCTGAAAATGTACTGTTGTCCCAAGCATATTGCAACAAACGGTGTATTTCTATCGCTGCTCGTTTAGTTTTTATTGCCGTTTCAAATATACCGGTCATTTTTGAAACACCCTATATTTAGTCGAATACCTATTTAGCGGCAAAAGCAGCATTGACGAAAATTCGACCAGCCCCGATACGCTGTTTCCTCAAGTGCTGTAGACCTGTATACATGCACCACTTTGGTTTTGCTATAGTATTACCGACGTCTGCACGCGCCTCCGATTTCTCATTGCTGCAGACGAGTTTCTTCCATATCACGGAGAATAAAAATGTTTCGGGTATTTATCATACAACATACGTGCCTCATTGCTTGCTATAATTTGCAAGAAACCTCTTTTCATGTCTTGAATCGCTTATGGGATATGACGATTTTTATGACCACGTGAATCGCGATGCGCAAGAACGGGAGCGAGAGCATCGCCCTCGGCCGTCGTTCGGACATCAAAACCCAGTAACTCGAGAACTAAGTGAGATGTCGTTGTGTTCTCAATTTTAAATAATATTTAGATATCTTATCTACATTTCATTGTCTGCAATGGTCGAGCTAAAGCCGTAAAGATACAAACTTTACGCAATGCATTTTTATCTCTGCAAAATTTTTAAAATTGCGGGCAATGTTCTAATTAAGATGATTCAGCGCAATAGCTATGGCATATAACGAAAGGAAATTAACTCCTTTATCGAGCGAATGTATCAGACTGTGAGAAGTGGAAAAATCGAATGTTTTCAGCTGTAGTTTTCTTATCGTCGAATGATCAATATTTCCCTCAGCATTGGCGACCAGTGCAATCATAACTTTACATTAAGTTACATTAATACTAATTCCATAGGTCATGAATACGACATTTCGTAATGATGTCGAACGATTCAGCTTAATATAAGTTTTCTTTACACAGTACAAAATACAATTAGGGTTTTTTTACAGTTACTACTTCATATCTAAAAATTCATCTATTGATGAGAGGGAGTTGTTACTCAGCAATTCTTTTAATTTGTTTTTAAATGTTGGTTGGCTAACTGTCAGACTTTTAATGCTATTTGGCAAATGACCAAAGGGTTTTATAGCATCATAATTTACTCCTTTCTGTGCCAAACTCAGATTTAACCCACATTAGTGAAGATCATCCTTTCCTCTAGTGTTGCAGCTATGGACTTCGCTATTATTGTTGAACTGAGATGAGTTATTAACAATATATGCACTGCGAAGGTACTGTGAACATGCCGTGTTCGTTAAAATATGAGCTTGGGTGGGATCCAGCTATTATTCTGATTACAGGCTTTTGTGCAAAGCATACTTTTTCCCTTGATGATGAATTACCGCAAAATATGTTGCCATATGAAAGCACTGAATGAAAATAGCCATTGTAGACTAATTTACTGATACGTTTATCACGAAAATTTGCAATAACCCTAATAGCATAGGCATTTGAACCAAACGGTTTCAGCAGATCATCGATGTGTTTCTTCCAGTTCAATATCTCATCAACGCACATCCAGAAATTCTGACTTTTCTGCCATAGCAACAGACTTCTGATCAAAGTCTATATTTAACAATGGTGATATGCCGTTTACTGTACAGAATTGTATGTACTGTGTTTCTCAAAAATTAGCGAGAGTTCATTTGCGGAGAATCACTCAATAATTTTCTGAAAGACCTTATTTACAATTTCCTAAGTTGACTCATGTTTGTTCCACTCAGCACGGAATCCAGAATGCATGTCTGTAGCAGCAAAAGGTTAATATTAGATAGATGTTTTCCCATACGTTTGTATTCGTTCAAATGACTGAGCCCTATAGGACTTAACAGCTGACGTCATCAGTCCCCTAGAACGTAGAGCCACTCAAACCTAACTAACCTAAGGACATCACACACATCCATGCCCGAGGCAGGATTCGAACCTGCGACCGTAGCAGTCGTGCGGTTCCGGACTGAAGTGCCTAGAACCGCTCGGCCACCGCAGCTGGCTTGTATTCGTTCTTTGTATATAACTATCACTATTTTAGTGTATTCGAAAACAAAATAAAAAGTATACTTACAAGGGAACCTCCCCATCGCACCCCCCTCACATTTAGTTATAAGTTGGCACAGTGGATAGGCCTTGAAAAACTGAACACAGATCAATTGAGAAAACAGGAAGAAGTTGTGTGGAACTGTGAAAAAAATAAGCAAAATATACAAACAGAGTAGTTCATGGGAAGATATGCAATATCAAGGACATTAGGAACGCAGGAGCGCTGTGGTCTCTTGGTAACGTGAGCAGCTGCGGAACGAAAGGTCCTTGGTTCAAATCTTCCATCGAGTGAAAAGTTTAATTTTTTATTTTCAGTTTATGTGACAAACTCTTATGTTTTCATCACTTTTTTGGGAGTGATTATCACATCCACAAGAAAACCTAAATCGGGCAAGGTAGAAGAATCTTTGTACCCATTCGCCAAGTGTACAAGTTAGGTGGGTCGACAACATATTCCTGTCATGTGACGCACATGCCGTCACCAGTGTCGTATAGAATATATCAGACATGTTTTCCTGTGGAGGAATCGGTTGACCTATGACCTTGCGATCAAATGCTTTCGGTTCCTATTGGAGAGGCACGTCCTTTCGTCTACTAATCGCACGGTTTTGCGATGCGGTCGCAAAACAAAGACACTAAACTTATTACAGTGAACAGAGACGTCAGTGAACGAACGGACAGATAATAACTATGCAAAAATAAAGAAAGTAAAATTTTCACTTGAGGGAAGACTTGAACCAGGGATTTCTCGTTCTGCAGCTGCTCACGCTACCACTTTTTTTTAATTTTTTTTTTTACGCTACCGTTTTTTTTTTTTTTTTTTTTTTTTTTTTTTTTTTTTTTTTTTTTTTTTTTTTTTTTTTTTGTATCCAATGCCAGGCTTACCACCTTTGCTGACATACATGTTGTTGTACTATCGCATAAATAGTGTCTACAAAGTCCATCTGTTGACAAATAGTGGCTACTTAGAAAATTAATTAATTAATGAAATGAATAAAACTGAAAATTCCCAAATGAAAGACATGAAGACATTGCGGATAGTACAAATACAAAAGAAACATGCTCCTGTAGCAATGAAATGAAATTCGCGTCGGGGGCGACACCTGCTCACGACCCGACGTTCGATAGAGCAAGAGAGCCATCTATCGACTCGTTCTCCAGACGTTGGTGTAAGACTGGGTCGTCGTCTCGAAATGAACTAAGGGTCCGTAAGTGTGATCGATGTCTATCTCGGCTTCTTCGTCTATCTCATCTCTCACCCGTCACACCCCATCTGGCCGGCGGGTCGGTAAATGTAAGTCGCAAGTAATTAGCGAAGTCTTGTCTATATTTCTTATGCTGTTGCAGCTTCGTGTGTCCATCCAGGAGAAAATGCCAAAAATCAATTTTGTCCTTTTCCGATTCGTTATACACGTAGCCCACCACCATTCCCCGCACCCATGTCACTGCATTGGTTTTTTGGACCGGGAAATAATATTCTTGGGGGAAAAAAAGCGTGTCTGATGAAATTGTGTGAGGGGCGGAGCGTAACAGGAACGCCAATATCTGTTGTGCCAAGTGCCACACTGGAGCCGTCCCACTACATGTTAAACGATGTTCATCAGTGTCCACTGTTGCGCAGCCTAAACATAGTGGAGTGTCTGCCAAATGAATCGCGTGCCGCCGTTGATTCGTTGCGAACTTCCTATTTATCACCACATACCATGTTGAGCGTACCGACGTTGGGAGGTAAACGTTCCGTATAACGCGCCATATCTGTCGCCAGTTCTTGTCTGGGTACTTCTTTTCCAGGGTATTCTTGGGGCACCGGCGCAGTAAGAGTTGGTATACGTCTCGCGTCGTCGGTAGTCGTGTTGTTGGGAAGAAATCTCTGACATAGCTAAGCTCCAAAAAAAAAAGACTTGAAATGTGACAGCTTCGGTGAAATATGGCCCACATCGACTGGGGGCAGCATTGAAGTGGGCGCTAGTACGTCGGCCAACGCACCCGAGATATTGCGAAATTGACCGCGCCACTGTCGGAAAATCGTACTGACGAATAACGCCCGTGCCTTTTCATATACGTTCACTAGACCAAGTCCACCCTCTCCAGGTGGTAGCGTAAGCGTTGTGTATCGGATCTTAAACAGGTGTCCCACACTCACGTAGGTTCCGAAAGTTGCTTGTATCCGTGATGCCATTGTGCGCGTTAAAGGCAGGACATGCGCTACGTGAGTGAGTCTCGGTGCTAGGTATACGTTAACATAGGTCACCCTCTGAATCATATCCAACGCTCTTAATTTCTGTAACAGCACCATTGTCCGCATCAGCTTCAATATGCGTCGGTAGTTATCCGCTGCTGTCCGCTGCACATCCGTGTGGAACGTAATACCTAGGCATTTTATGGTCTTAACCAAGATGAGCGGGCCTTCCTCCCCCGGTTGTAATCCTCGACCGACATTCATGCAGCGTGTTTTTTGTAGATTAAGCACGCTTCCTGCCGCCATCCCATATCGCTGTATCCATGCCAACGCCGTACGTACTTCTTCGCCTGTCCGTGCCACCAGCATCATATCGTCAGCATAAGCGCGGCAATGAAAGGTCAGTTGTGGCAACGGCACTCCCTCCAACCGTCTTCGGAGACCATATAGACAGGGTTCCAAAGCCATTGCATACAAAAATATCGAAAGGGGGCAACCTTGACGAACTGACCTTGAAATAACAATGTAGTCAGTGCCCCGCCCATTCACCGAGACCTTGGATCGTACGCCGTGTAACAGTCGCATGATCACTAGGATGAAGGCCTGTGGGATTCCCAATCTGCCCATCACCGCATGCAAAAAGGTATGATCCACTCTGTCGAATGCATGATCGAAGTCAATAGCGACGAGTGCCCCACGCACTCGGCATGCCGCTGCTAACGCGATGATATCTCGGTAGTCACTGAGCGCCGTATGTACGTTGCTCTTACCGCCGAGGCAAGTTTGATCTATGAGGAGTCTATCAGAAAGTGAAGACCGCAGGCGAGCCCCAAGGATGCGCGCGAAAATCTTATAGTCGCAGTTCAAGAGAGTGAGTGGTCTATAATCTCCTGGATTTCTGCCACCGCGTGGTTTGGGTATTGGGATGATGATACCCTCCGTGAATTCGGCAGGTATCTCAGTCTGCGGTAACAGGAGTTCGTTGTACATCTGAATCCAGGTCCGTCCCATGAGGTATGCAAAGGCGCGGTAAAATTCAATTGGGAAGCCGTCCTGTCCTGGGGACTTGTTCGGAGCCCCCCTGGCAATTGCGTCTGTCAGCTCGTCCTCTGTTATCGTTGTGATGAAAGTCTCTGCATCCAGTGGTGGTCCTCTATCTGGCATTTCCGAGATGACATCATGTAGTGTCTCGTGGTTCACATGTACAGGTCCATATAACTGGCGGAAATAGTCGGTAAACACATGCGCAATATCACGCTGGTGCACAACTTGCTGGCCAGTTTCAGAGATTAGTTCCCTGATCAAAGTCCTGCGTCGTCGTTGGCGTTCACGTACCACGTGGTGCATGGAGGGGGTTTCGGCAGCAACTGTGTCCGCCAGTCTCGCCCGGACCATTATACCTTCCATTCTTAGTCTCGTCAGCTGTAATAACTTGGCTTTTATCCTGCGCATGGCCGTGTGCCTTTCCGGCGATGGTTGTTGGGTCATCAGCTCCCTCAGGGCTGTAAAATAAAAATCAGCCGTTGTGCGGTTCCACTGCGATTTGTCCTGCCCGTATCGTATCAACGTTCGCCGTAACGTTGGTTTTGCGCATTTGATCCACCACTGGAGAACCGAGGTGTATGCTCGTTGGCGGCGAACGCAGGTCTCCCAGGCCGCCTCTATCGACCGGTGACATTCAGTGTCACGTAAAAGTGCACAATTCATTTTCCAGTGACCTTTACTCCGCCATATCTTCTGACGCGTTAGTGAAATCGTACAGACGTACGCCATATGATCCGTAAAAGCCGCTGGCCAGATTTCGGCATCCAGTATCGTCGTCCGTAGAGCGCGTGTCACGTACACTCTATCAAGTCTACTCGCCGAGTGTCCAGTGACAAACGTATAACCCGGTCTGTCACCATGCTGCAGTTCCCAGGTATCCAGAAGCGCCATTTCGGTAATCAACGCACGCAGTTCCATGCATGGCACATAATGAGGTACTTGGTCCTTTTTGTCGACGACACAATTAAAGTCGCCGCCCACTATATAGTTATCAAAGCGTCCAGCGAACAACGGTGCTATCTCTTCGGTGTAAAATGTCGCCCTTTCTCTTCGTTTTGTGGAGCCAGATGGTGCGTATAAATTGATGAAACGAACGCCGTCGACAGTGATCGCTATGCCGCGTGCCGAAGGGAGAGACCTGACGTCCTCCACTCCTATTCCTTCCCTGGTGAGAATCGCCACACCGCATCCACTTTCATCGTGCACTGAATAATGTGCCTCGTAACCGTAGAACTCTGGCGGCGATGTGAAACGCACTTCTTGTAGGAGTACAATATCCACGTCCGCAGCGCGTAACATATCTTTCAGCATTTGAATTTTAAGCGGTGTCCGTATGCCATTAATGTTTATCGTGGCAATGCGGTACGCCTGGCTTGTGTTCATCAGTTGTAGGGCGGTGTCATTAAGCGTCCATCTGCACCCCCGGCGCTCCTCAACACACTAAGTTGGTCAACATTTCCCGACCCCTCCCGGCCTCTGGCCAGGACTGTCCTCAATCGTCGCGTTTGTATTTTCATCCTGTTCCTGTTGGTCCATTTCTTGCGCCCAGTCCCCCAGCATATTTCCGGGACTGGTCGAAGGATGGAAGGTAACGTTGTCATCGCTCTGATGTTGGACAGTTGTCATCTCCACTTCCGCCTTCCGGTTACCAGAAGGAGAGTTCAAGTTATCGTCGCTTTGTAGTTCCTGCATCGTCATCTCGGTATCTGTTGAATCCACTGGTCTCAGGTCGATACTGTCGTTGTCGTCCACTGTCCCCTCGGGACTATGGCTATCGTCAGCAGAAGTCAGTCGACGCTTCTTTCTTCTCTTCGGCGAACGCTGTTTCCGTTGCCTTGCTTCCGCATCGGCTGTTGGGGTTGCGTATCCTCCGTCTTGGGCCTGGCCTATCACGCTCTCGGTGGAAGCACTGGCAGCCACCACGGATGAGCCTGGAGCGGCCGTCAGCTGCATCTCTTCTGTGGTGTCCTGTGTCTGCTGTGGTGGAACCGGTGGTCGGAGTTCCAGCCCGTTGGCGTCCATGTTCTCTATAGGGGGCAGCTGCTGGTGCCCATCGGTAGTCTCCCTCACGTCGCCTCTCAGGGCTTCCACAAAGGTCAACGGTAAGACAGTCGTCGGTTGTGGCGCCTGAACGTCATCCCGTGGAGTTTGCACTAAACGTCGGTGGAGGCATTCCGAGCGGACGTGACCTTCTTTCCCGCATCCCGAGCAAGTGCGAGGTTGCCCATCATAGATTATAATCGCTCGACAACCTCCTATGTACAAATAAGAGGGGACGTGCTTGCGCAGTTCTATCCGTATTTGTCTCACCCCATTTAAAACGGGGTACGTGGTAAAACTCGTCCATTTTTCGGCCACATGGGATAGAACTGTACCATATGGTCGAAAGGCGTCGGTAACAAGTTCAGACGGGACCTCAAACGGAAGTTCGAAGACTCGTATAGTGCGGATCCCCATTCCCGCGTGATCGACTGTAACCGCACCAACATTCCCGTCGGCATGACAGAAACGATACCCGTTCGGTGATCGTTGTAGAAGTCTTTCGCAAGCAGCCTCGTCAACAAGCTTGACATAGACGACGCTTGAAACGAGCGATAAATTGATTCCCACGATTTCCTGTGGATCGATTTTTACCTCTTCTCTGAAGAAACGTTCAATCTCGTGTGCCTTTGGTCGTGTATAGTCGTTCGCAAAACTGAACTTCAAAGTCGTTTTTCTGTACGAGTGTGCCATCTCGTTCTAAACTCACAACACCGCACACGCGAAGCTGCTCCGGCGTAAACAAACAGGCGCGCGCACCACAGCGCGGCCGGCAGGCAACACGGTCCGCACTGTGTCACTGCCGAAGGCAGACTACCACTGGACCACGCCGCTCCTGAGCTCAGACCGTCATGATGTTCCCTATGTGGTCCATGGACTACTCAGTTTGTATATTTTGCTTATTTTTTCACAGTTCCACACAACTTCTTCCTGTTTTCTCAATTGATCTGTGTTCAGTTTATCAAGGCCTATCCACTGTGCCAACTTATAACTAAATGTGAGGGGGGTGCGATGGGGAGGTTCCCTTGTTAGTATTGGCAGCCAAAATGTTTGTGCCTAGCTGTTAATGCCGGAGATGGTACCGTAGCGGTCCGACTTTGACAACGGCGCACACAGGCATACATACAGTTCTCGTAACGCAACGCACGCCTGTTCTCGGGTAAAACTGCACGCAGTGATGACGTGAGCACGCACTGCACGCAGCGTGCACATCGCTGCAGTCGACCGGCCGGCGGGACAATGCAATTAACTCCCTGGCGGCCCAATTAACGTGCGCCGCGGCACGGAGGACTCGCCACCAGGTCGCGAGTGATGATCGTAATCTTGGCGACGCTAATGGCGATAATTGCCGGCTCTCGCGGCCCGAAATAACGCAATTAGCATATTACCGCGGCGCACTTGTTACAGCAGCGCCGCGCCGTGCTGCGCTGTGCGCCGCGACGCCTGCCGCAGGCAGTCCTTGCCGACTGTCGCTTGCAGCGCCGTAATTACGCCGACGGCTTTCGCGGCTGTCTTTTGGGGAACTTCCTGACAAACAGTCTGTATTTCCACGAAGTAATTGTAGCGCGAAAGTCAACTAATTATGCGACAAAAATAACAACCACGTAAAAAAAAAAAAAAAAAATGCAAGATACACTGAAGCGCCAAGGAAACTATTATAGGTATGCGTATATAAATACAGAGAAATGCGCGTTCTCGCTTGCCACGCCCGGGTTCCCGGGTTCGATTCCCGGCGGGGTCAGGGATTTTCTCTGCCTCGTGATGGCTGGGTGTTGTGTGCTGTCCTTAGGTTAGTTAGGTTTAAGTAGTTCTAAGTTCTAGGGGACTTATGACCACAGCAGTTGAGTCCCATAGTGCTCAGAGCCATTTGAACCATTAGCCAGAGAAATGCAAACAGGCAGAATACGGTGCTGCGCTTGGCAACGCCTCTATAAGACAACAAGTGTCTGGCACAGTTGTTAGATCGGTTACTGCTGCTACAATGGCACGTTACTAAGCCTTAAGTGACTTTGAAAATGCTGTTATTGTCGGCGACACAGCGTCTCCGAGGGAGCGATGAAGTGGGAATTTTCCTGTACGACCATTTCTCGAGTGTACCGTGAATATCAGGTATCAGATGAAACATCAAATCTCTGACATCGCTGCGACCGGAAAAAGAAATTGCAAGAACGGGATCAACGCCGACTGAAGAGAATTGTTAAATGTGACGTAAATGCAACCCTTCCGCAAAAATGCGAAATACACTGAAGCGCCAAGGAAACTATTATAGGTATGCGTGTATAAATCAGAGATATGCAAACAGGCAGAATACGGTGCTGCGGTTGGCAACGCCTCTATAAGACAACAAATGTCTGGCACAGTTGTTAGATCGGTTACTGCTGCTACAATGGCACGTTACTAAGACTTAAGTGACTTTGAAAATGCTGTTATTGTCGGCGACACAGCATCTCCGAGGGAGCGATGAAGTGGGGATTTTCCTGTACGACCATTTCTCGAGTGTACCGTGAATATCAGGAATCAGATGAAACATCAAATGTCTGACATCGCTGCGACCGGAAAAAGAAATTGCAAGAACGGGATCAACGCCGACTGAAGAGAATTGTTAAATGTGACGTAAGTGCAACCCTTCCGCAAAAATGCGAAATACACTGAAGCACCAAGGAAACTATTATAGGTATGTGTGTATAAATCAGAGATATGCAAACAGGCAGAATACGGTGCTGCGGTTGGCAACGCCTCTATAAGACAACAAGTGTCTGGCACAGTTGTTAGATCGGTTACTGCTGCTACAATGGCACGTTACTAAGACTTAAGTGACTTTGAAAATGCTGTTATTGTCGGCGACACAGCATCTCCGAGGGAGCGATGAAGTGGGGATTTTCGTGTACGACCATTTCTCGAGTGTACCGTGAATATCAGGAATCAGATGAAACATCAAATTTCTGACATCGCTGCGACCGGAAAAAGAAATTGCAAGAACGGGATCAACGCCGACTGAAGAGAATTGTTAAGTGTGACGTAAGTGCAACCCTTCCGCAAAAATGCGAAATACACTGAAGCGCCAAGGAAACTATTATAGGTATGCGTGTATAAATCAGAGAAATGCAAACAGGCAGAATACGGTGCTGCGGTTGGCAACGCCTCTATAAGACAACAAGTGTCTGGCACAGTTGTTAGATCGGTTACTGCTGCTACAATGGCACGTTACTAAGACTTAAGTGACTTTGAAAATGCTGTTATTGTCGGCGACACAGCATCTCCGAGGGAGCGATGAAGTGGGGATTTTCGTGTACGACCATTTCTCGAGTGTACCGTGAATATCAGGAATCAGATGAAACATCAAATTTCTGACATCGCTGCGACCGGAAAAAGAAATTGCAAGAACGGGATCAACGCCGACTGAAGAGAATTGTTAAGTGTGACGTAAGTGCAACCCTTCCGCAAAAATGCGAAATACACTGAAGCGCCAAGGAAACTATTATAGGTATGCGTGTATAAATCAGAGAAATGCAAACAGGCAGAATACGGTGCTGCGGTTGGCAACGCCTCTATAAGACAACAAGTGTCTGGCACAGTTGTTAGATCGGTTACTGCTGCTACAATGGCACGTTACTAAGACTTAAGTGACTTTGAAAATGCTGTTATTGTCGGCGACACAGCATCTCCGAGGGAGCGATGAAGTGGGGATTTTCCTGTACGACCATTTCTCGAGTGTACCGTGAATATCAGGTATCAGATGAAACATCAAATCTCTGACATCGCTGCGACCGGAAAAAGAAATTGCAAGAACGGGATCAACGCAGACTGAAGAGAATTGTTAAATGTGACGTAACTGCAACCCTTCCGCAAATTGCTGCAGTTTTCAGTGCTGGGCCGTCAACAAGTGTCAGAGTGCGAACTATTCAACGAAACATCATTGACATGGCCTTTCGGAGGCGGAGGCCCACTCGTGCACCCTTGATGACTGCACGGCACAAAGCTTTACGCCTTGCGTGGGCCCGTCCACACCGACGTTGGACCGTTGATGACTGGAACCATGTTGCCTCCTCGGACGAGTCTCGTTTCAAGTTATATCAAATGGTTCAAATAGCTCTATGCACTATCGGACATCTGAGGTCATCAGTCCCCTAGACTTAGAACTAATTAAACCTAACCAACCTAAGGATATCACACACAGCCATGCCCGAGGCAGGATTCGAACCTGCGACCGTATCAGCCGCGTAGTTCCTGACTGAAGCGCCTAGAACCGCTCGACCACCGCCGCCGGCTCAAATTATATCGCTAGGGTGGGCGTGTACGGCTATGGAGACAACCTCACGATTCCATGGACCCTGCATATCGGCAGGGGACTGTTCAAGCTGGCGGGGGCTCTGTAATGGTGTGGGCCGTGTGCAGTTGGAGTGATGTGGGACCCCTGATAGTCTAGATACAACTCTGACAGCTGACACGCACGTAAGCACCCTGTCTGATCACCTGAATCCATTCATGTCCACTGTGCGTTCCGACGGACTTGGGCAATTACAGCAGAACAATGCGACACCCCACACATCCAGAATTGCTACAGAGTGGTTCCAGGAGCACTCTTCTGAGTTTAAACACTTCCGCTGGTCACCAATCTCCCCAGACATGCACATTATTGAGCGTATCTGTGTTTCCTTGCAACGTCCTGTTCGGAAGAGATCTCCAGCCCTGCAGGATTCATGGTGTTAGTTCCCTCCAGCACTACTTGAGACATAATTCGAGTGCATGGCACGTACAAAAAATGGCTCTGAGCACTATGGGACTCAACATCTGAGGTCATCAGTCCCCCGGACTTAGAACTACTTAAACCTAACTAACCTAAGGACATCACACACATCCATGTCCGAGGCAGGATTCGAAACTGCGACCGTAGCAGCGGCGTGGTTCCGGACTGAAGCGCCTAAAACCGCTCGGCCGCAACGACTGGGGGCACGTCGTGTTGCGACACTTCTGCGTGCTCGCAGAACCGTACACGATATTAGGCAAGTGTGCCACTTTCTTTGGCTCTTCGGTATAGATACACATTTAAGATGCAGAACATTTTGATCATCGCCCGCAGTGAGACGCATTGCGGCCTGCTGGCGTTGCAGGAACGTCCCGGGGGTAAGGAGTCCCTGATACAAAAATTAAGATTTATAGACGAGTGCAGCAAAATGTACGTTTATTGTAAAGCTGTAAGAATTTTTTCTGGAAGTTTCGAAATCGAAACGCTGCTAACTACACTAACTGTGCAGGTGTTACTGTATCAGAGTGCATAATTAGCCTCGTCCTCTGCAAAGCAGTATTTGCAGACACATTACGCTCTTTTCAAAACGTTCACCACTCGCATTACGGAAGTGGCGCAAACGAAAAATGAAATTTGTCGTCTAATCCTGTACTCCAGAATGAAATTTTCGCTCTGCAGCGGAGTGTGCGCTAATATGAAATTTGCTGACAGATGAAAACTGCGTGCCGGGTCGAGGCTCGAACTCGCAACTTTTGCCTTTCACCTGTAAGTGTTCCACCAACTGGGCTTCTCTTCCAGCAGCGCTAGTCTTACAAGTTTCACAGGAGAGCTTCTGTGACGTTTGGAGGTAAAAGACGAGGGAGGCACTGGTGGAAGTAAACCTGTGAGGATGGGTCATGAGTCATGCTTGGGTAGCTCAAATGGTGTCGGCACTGTACCTCACCGTGTTCGATCAGAGGGTTAGCAGCCCTCTGTAATAAAAAAACTGAGTTAATGTATCAACGATGAACTTCAACAAGTGTCATACGACGTCCGCCACAAACAAATACAACTATCAGTTACGAACCAAATGAGATTAACTAAAAAAAAAAAAGAGATGGTAGAGTACTTGCCTGTGAAAGGCAAAGGTCCCGAGATCGAGTCTCGGTCTGACACACAGTTTTAATCTGCAATGGATTTTCATATCTGCGCACACTCCGCTGCAGAGTGAAAATTTCATTCTGGAAATATCCCCCAGGCTGTGGCTAAGCCATGTTTCCGCAATATCCTTTCTTCCAAGACTGCTAGTCTCTCAAGTTCCGCTGGAGAACTTCTATGAAGTTTGGAAGGTAGGAGAAAAGGCACTGGCAGAAGTCAAGCTGTGAGAACGGGTCGTGAGTCATGCTTGGCTAATTCACTCGGTAGGGCACTCCACACGAAAGGCAGAGGTCCGGAGTTCAAGTTTCGGTCTGGCACACAGTTTTAACCTGCCAGGAAGTTTCACATCCTGTAGTTTCTCAACGGAATTTGATTCAGATGTCACACAGATCACAGACTCGTGCTCTTCCAGCATAGTGGAATGGTTTCAGTAGACAGTGTCTTTCAAAGTATCCCACGAAAAGTAGTCACACGAAGGACTCATCAAGAAAGCGAAACACCTCTACTGTGTGAGGTGGTCAGACACTGAACCTCACTCAACACATCGAAGATGGTTTCGAAGAGGGTAAGATAACAGGAATTGCCTTTGTCGACCTAACAGCTTCATACGACACTATCAGCCACAGGAAGTTGCTGAGGAAAATTTACCAACTCACCAAGGATTACCAATTAACATCCCTTTTTGGTACTCTCCTGCAGAACAGAAGATTCCAAGTCTCTCTCCATGTAAGAAGAGCAGACGGCGCATACAAAAGAATGGCTTACCTCAAGGCAGTGTGCTCGCCCCTGTGCTCTTCAATGTTTACACTAACGACCAGCCCATAACGGAAAATTCCAGGCTTTTCATCTATGCTGACAATACTGCAGTGGCTGCTCAAGGAAAGATGTTTGAAGAAGTAGAGGAAAAGTTGACTTCTGCGCGAGTATCGTTTGGCTCCTACTACGAAACCCAAGCATCTAAAGCAAAATCCCAACAAGACTCAGGTGTGCGCATTGCACTTGAAGAATAGAGAAGCCCGGTGGGAACTGGCCGTTACATGGCAAAGTAAACGACGGGAGCGTTGTTCAACACCAGTGTATCCGAGTGTTACCCTTGACCGAACTCTGTCCTTCAAGAAACATTGCCATAGCACCAGGCTGAAAGTCAGTTCACGGAATAACATCTTGAGGAAGCCCACATCCACCGCCTGGGGAGCAAGTCCTCCCGTCCTGAGAATTTCGGCTCTTGCTTTGTTTGTGTCCGCTGCAGAGTATGCTTCACCTGTGTGGAGTGCATCCACTCACACGAAACAGGTTGAAATTGCAATCAATGAGACCGCGCGAATCTTGTCGAGATGTATGAAGTCGACAAAATCTACCCGATTGTTGGAATAGCTCCTCCCACTATTAGAAGGGCTGTTGCTGCTGATGTAGAGAGGGCTAAGCAAACTTCTGATCCCCGACATCCACAGCATGATCATTAGGCTGTAATACATCGACTGAAGTCGAGAAAAAGCTTCATCGCCAGGACTCAACCACCAGAGGGAACACCAGAGTCTAACCGCATCACCAGGTGGAAGAGCAAACTACCACCTGATATCCCAGTAAAGGAAGAGCTAGCTTCAGGAAATGACTTGCCCTATCTTA
Organism: Schistocerca americana; assembly: GCF_021461395.2. NCBI lineage: Eukaryota > Metazoa > Arthropoda > Insecta > Orthoptera > Acrididae > Schistocerca > Schistocerca americana. The sequence goes on along the minus strand of NC_060123.1, from coordinate 608,697,687 downwards.
GTTGGAGATCGCTCAGTCGTCTTAGGGTGGGTGTTCCTCTTTGCAAATGGGGCACCCTTCCAGCTGATGGTTACATATCCTGCGAGTGCGGAAGAGCACACGACCCGGCCCACCTGCTGATTTGTCCTCAACTTGAGCAACCCTGCACAACAAAGGACCTGATCGAGGGAAACGACAAGACCTTCGGAGTTGCTGAGTTGCTAACTTCTGGAAATGCAACCCGACACGGAAATGAATGAATGATTGCTTGAACCGCTCGGTGCCTGGTCAATCCTCCAATGCTATGTGGCGACGAATGGTTCGAAAACTGCAAATTAACGTTCACTGGTGATGGTTTCCCGCATGAAAGCAAAAGGCCAATAGTGCCTCGGTTGCATAACGCAGCTCAAACAGTAACTTTTGGAGACTACAGTGGTTTCGCTTCACACAAATGGGGATTTTCTGAACTCCAGTATCGCCAGTTTTGTTTATTGATGACTTCCTCAGGTGGAAGTGCGCTTCATCATTAAACCAGATGCAGCCAAACATCAAAACCTTCATTGTCAGTCATAGACAGAATTAGTACGCAATGTCGGCCCTCCGTCGCAGATCTAGTGTAGCAGAGTCTTGTCTGAAGCGTTCTAGCACGCTGAAAATACTCCGACAGAGCCTGCATATGTTTCCATTCAAAATGAAAACGTGTGTAGGCTCCGTCTCAGCATTTCCTGCGTGCTAAAATGCTTCAAACCAGTTTCCGCTACAATTCTGCGAACGGATTCCTTGGATTTTTCTGAATGATTCCAGAAACCGTGACGACATTGACAGGAGTAACTTCAGGTTGCCTAGAGCCTAGATCATCAGCCACGTAGCCCGTTCATTGGAATCTGGCTTAGAGCTTGCGAATGGTTTTTCGCATCGGGTCCTTATACAGGTTGCCCGGATTGTAGCAGCAGCAGGATCAATTCAGGATACTCCTCGGGGTTTTGCCCGTGTCAGACAGAGCATGATCCGACGGTGGAACCTTTGTTTTCGTGTCAATGGAGGAATTTTTGATAATCTACTTTAATTGAAATTGGGTTGTGTTAATGTGTTGTCTCTTGGTCATAAGAAAAATGGAAAAGTGTTTGTTGGTTTAATTAATTTGGCGCCAGAGAAATCTTCCTCTACCTGTTTAAATACTGCTCATAGGAAAAAATGACATTAGGGAAAAATATTTGTTTTGATGTCCCCTACAACATCCCAGAGTTTGTCGGTTTAAATACTTTTCACCCTGTAGAACATTAAACGGTCTATGAAAACTAACCATTGTTGTCGTACATCCGTGTTCTAACATGTGGTATTCAAGTACCAGAAAACGTATTCTTCAATGGAATTCATGACTTCATCCTCATCCTTCGGTACGCTAGCCTCCTTTCACGTTTCAGCAGTTGAAATGACCGCTCTGAGCTGCAGTGCACCGCTTGTAGGCACTACGTGTTACGATTACCACGCCAAACGTTAGCAGTTTTTCGAAATATTTTGACACTTCTGTACAGCTTCTGTGTATAATTCTTACAGCTTTCACAATAAAAAACCGTTTGTTGCACTCGTATATTAAATGGTTCAAATGGCTTTGAGCAGTATGGGACTTAACAGCGGAGGTCATCGAGTCCCCTAGAACCACTTACACCTAACTAACGTAAGGACATCACACACATCGATGCCCGAGGCAGGAATCGAACCTGCGACCGTAGCGGTAGCGCGGTTCCAGACTGAAGCGCATAGAACCGCTCGCCCACTCCGGCCTCACTCGTCTATCCAACCTAATTTTACAGACATTTAATGTTGGAATCAGGGACTCCTTCGCTAGATACACTGTATACAAATGGAGTAGAGAGGAATTGGTAATCATACCAGTGACGGTACCTTCTTCAAATGGGGTACTTTACCGACGTAAGCAAATATGAGAAATGGCGGACTGCTGTAGTGTGGAGCCTGCGAACGAGCATCTGGCAACCGTCGATGTTCCCCTGTCCGTCTGCTTCTACTGCCTGCCGCAACCAAGTTTATTAAGAAATCCACTGTTTCAGCCGAAAGAGAAGATGCTTGACATATCAAGTAATTTTGAGCTCAATTTCTGAGAAAAACAATAGCGAAATAATGACCATGAATCCAGAAGTCTGCAAGACCACAGTTCTGTCCTAAATGTGGGTGACAGAGGTACTGTACCTCTGTCTATGCTCGGAACGAATTTCTTCAGTTACTTCTGCATCCAAAATTGTAGCTAAGTTAATAAAAGAATTTCTTTCCAAGGAAAGTAGTCCGTCTAATACTCGTGTGAAAAGAGAATTTTTTTGAGGCTTCTAAATCTTAAATCTGTTGAAGAAGTTGTGCGCACTGTTTCTTATCGTAGTTGGTTTGTTACGGGAGGCCTAAGCCTGCAGTTACGTAGTTATCGCCACTAACCTCTTCAATGGCTTGTTTCAAGGTGGCAAGAAGGTCAGCAAGATATCTTATTACATCAAGTTGCAATGTTACAACCATGCCGGCCGCGGTGGTCTCGCGGTTCTAGGCGCTCAGTCCGGAACCGCGCGACTGCTACGGTCGCAGGTTCGAATCCTGCCTCGGGCATGAATGTGTGTGATGTCCTTAGGTTAGTTAGGTTTAAGTGGTTCTGAGTTCTAGGGGACTGATGACCTAAGATGTTAAGTCCCATAGTGCTCAGAGCCATTTGAACCATTTTTTTGTTACAACCATGTCAGGCGTATTCCCATTCGACTAGCTCTTTGTAGCCAAGATTTTAACTGTATTTGTTGATAACCTTAGGGATCACTGTCTCATGTCAAAGCAGAAGTCAACACTTCGCATTCTTCTTTTATAGATGCTTCATGCTCTGCTCTTAGCAAGTCCGTAGCATTAAAATTTCCGATAACAGAGTCCACTTTCCATTAAATAACAGTGCAGCAATGTGAGTGATTTTTGTGTCGAGTCTACGTATCTTTTTACAGTGCGACTATCTTTTCTTGCTTCAGACACTCGGTGGGGGTGGGGGGAGGGGGGGGTGGGGGTGGGGAAAGCACACATTCTGCCTCATGGTTGGGAGCAGGGAGTGGGAATTTCCACCATTCTCATACAGTGCTGCCACCGAGTGTGGGCGTTTTGCATCCCTCATCTATCATTAGCATTGGTAGAAATGACAAACATGAGTAGTAAACTTTCATGAATGTACAGTACAGATACATTCATGCTCAAATCTGGTGCCCATCTGTAGCAATGAGTATGAAATTAAATTAAGCCCACTGTAAGACATTTAGTGTTAATTTGCAAAAAACTAATAGTAGCTGGAATGGGTAAGAAATCTGCCGATGAGAATTGTAGTCCATATAACTCAAGAAAAGACAGTCAGTGCAAAATATCGCATTCGATGTCCGCCTGCTTAGCTACGAGTTCTATTTCAGCCGCGCTAGCGAGTGGATGTTGTTTACTGCTCCGCTACACTTCCGTGTTTACATCGCTGTACTTGCGCATCGCCGAGTGCTGTCCGTCCGTTAATCTCCGTGTTTGTTCATATTCAAATGGTTCAAATGGCTCTGAGCACTATGGGACTCAACTGCTGAGGTCATTAGTCCCCTAGAACTTAGAACTAGTTAAACCTAACTAACCTAAGGACATCACACACATCCATGCCCGAGGCAGGATTCGAACCTGCGACCGTAGCGGTCTCGCGGCTCCAGACTGCAGCGCCAGAACCGCGCGGCCACTTCGGCCGGCCTGTTCATATTCCTTGTGGTCTGATCGCTCCTTCTGGTCGTGTTGCTGTTAATTGGAATTTCGATTTTTTAACCGAAATTTCGTCGCTGGCTTAACCATGGCTACAAATCTCAGGAAGAATACTTTGGTATTTGCTTTTTACAAGGAATCCCGTCCTCTTCAGCCGACATCCCTGGAAATAGATGACTGGATTACACAGGTAACTGGTCTCAGTTCTGAAACCGTCCATACTGGATCAGGAGAAATACTGTGTTTTTGTCAAGTTATTCACTGCTGCGACTGCTGATAAAGTGTTACGAAAGGCCGGCCGGGGTGGCCGAACGGTTCTAGGCGCTACAGTCTGGAACCGCACCACCGCTACCGTCGCAGGTCCGAATCCTGCCTCGGGAATGGATGTCTGTGATGTCTTTAGGTTAGTTAGGTTTAAGTAGTTCTAAGTTCTAGGGGACTGATGACCTCAGAAGTTAAGTCCCATAGTGCTCAGAGCCATTTGAACCATTTGTTACAAAAGTGAGGCTGTGAAGTAGGTTTTGTGCATAGAAATGGTTATAAAAGTAAGATTTCTATCTATAGAGCTGGCATTGATTAGAAAACCGTTCGTGTCTTGAATCTTTCCATTGAAATTGAAAATGGTAAGATTAAGGAAGCTCTTTCAAACTACTGGGACGTTAAATGAATTGCAAATGAAAGATGGTCCCCTCGCTTTAAACTATAATGTTTCAATGGGGTTCGCTGTGTAGAGGTGGACGTTAAAACAAATATTCCGTCTCACGTAACTGTTTGTGGGTATAAGGCACAAATTGTTTCTACAGGTCAGTACGCTACATGTCATATATGTAACGAAACCGACCACTTCAGACAGGAATGTCCACGGCGAACTGTTGTTCTTAAAAGTAATTTGATACAGCGTCAGAGACTTACCTTAAATGATCTATTACCAAAGAATAGCCCGGATAAACTGGTTCAGGATGTTAACGCAGCGGGCCAAGTTCTGTACAAATCCGTCAGTTCGCAAGCAAAAACATTGCGATGAGGAGGCAGAGGAATCGGAAGGCAGAATGCGAATGTAAACTGATGAACTGAAAAAATTTAAATGGCTCTGAGCACTATGGGACTTAACATCTGAGGTCATCAGTCCCCCAGAACTTGGAACTACTTTAACCTAACTAACCTAAGGACATCACACACATCCATCCCCGACGCAGGATGAACAGAAAGATAATGAACATACGGTACCAGAAAATGAAGGGGGTGTAGTCAGTATTAATTCGCAAGAAACAACAGGTGAAGTAGCTGATTGCAAGGATCAGCAGCTATCTGTTAGTAAGCAAATTCAGGGATAGGTTGCAAAACTGCCGTCTCCATTTGTTTCCCTCGATCAGGAAGTAAGTGATACTAATAAAGAACAAGGAAGTGGTAGCCAAAATGAAATCACGGTCAACATCGAAGGGCAGGGGCTAGCAACAGAAATTGCGAAAGCGTCTGCTGCTGCTCCAGATGAGCCGCGAAGTAAAATAAAAACGCAACCAAATGTGAATGTAGCTCGTAAACGAGGGAAGGGAAAATCCGCAAAGGGCGACCCAAGACCAAAGAATGTTCGTACGTAACGGTCCTACACGAATCACTGGAAAAGAAAACAGAAAGTTTACAAGGAAATCAGCCTGCTAGCGGTACAAGAGAAAACCTCGAAGTAGAAAAAACGGGACAGTAACTAATAAACTGATTGAAGTGTTATTCAAAGTTCAGCCCTCAGAGAAAACTGTTAACAGTTTAACTGAACCCTGAACCACAGGAAACTAAATTAGTTCATCAAAACAACTACATAGTGGCAGCGCAATGACGCAGTCTTATTCTGTCACCACTATAAACATAAATAAAGTTACGTCCGGTTTGAAATTATCGGCACTTAAAGAATTTTTGTACGAATCCGCGACTGAGGTTATTTATCTTCGATTTATTGACTAGCGAATTCGGCAATGCTTCACAGTTGCTTCACGTGGGCTCTGTATGTACGTCATAATCTCCCTCTCCCCTCCTTTCTCTATTCCTCTCCTCCTCCCGCCTCCCTTCATCCATCTCCTCCTCGTTCTCTCTGTCTCTGTCCATCACCAGCTGCCTGTACATCTCGTATCCCGCACTCGCTCTACTTATCTGCTCCCCCGTCATCTCTCTGTCCATATTCTCCTTTCTCTTCTTTATATCCAATTCCTAACCTCTCATCTATCCATCTCCTCTTCCTCCCTCTCTCTGACCTTATGTATTGTTATGGCATACGGAACTTCGGTTGGAAATAGAAGCCAAAATGAATGGAGTCATTAGTACATGAGGTATGAGAGAGACATTTCTAGCTACAGGAACTGTGAGGACAGTAGCTTTAATAACTGTATTTTGTATGGCTTTATTCTAGAAACAAGTATCATTGTAAAGTTAACCATAAACATAACCTTCCCGTTTTTCTGTCAAAAATGACTGCGAAAAGCAACGTAAAAACCGCGCAGTTTCACAGCACTGTTCAGCATGTTTTTTCTCGCAGCAGGGTAACAGAAACTGTTCTTTTTATTTTTTATTTTTTTTAAATTTTTATGGCCTATGTTGGACCACTTTTGTGAGTGTTATGAATTGGGTTCTTCTGTTTTTCTTGGCCCAATAATTTTTCATTCTTTCACATCGTGCCCTTCTCTGCTCATCCCAAAATCACCCTTCCCATTCTCTGTTCGTTAATTTTTATTGGTGGTGTGATATGTTTATCCTTTCTCAAATGGTTCAAATGGCTCTGAGCACTATGGGACTTAGCTGCTGTGGCCATCAGTCCCCTAGAACTACTTAAACCTAACTAACGTAAGGACATCACACACATCCATGCCCGAAGCAGGATTCGAACCCACGACGGTAGCGGTCGCGCGGTTTTTCTTGGCCCAATAATTTTTCATTCTTTCACATCGTGCCCTTCTCTGCTCATCCCAAAATCACCCTTCCCATTCTCTGTTCGTTAATTTTTATTGGTGGTGTGATATGTTTATCCTTTCTCAAATGGTTCAAATGGCTCTGAGCACTATGGGACTTAGCTGCTGTGGTCATCAGTCCCCTAGAACTTAGAACTACTTAAACCTAACTAACGTAAGGACATCACACACATCCATGCCCGAGGCAGGATTCGAACCCACGACGGTAGCGGTCGCGCGGTTCCAGACTGTAGCGCCTAGAACCGCTCGGCCACTTCGGCGGGCTATCCTTTATCAGTTTGTTTATTTTCATTGGTAGTGTGATATGTTTTTCCTGAAGTATCTTGAGCGCGTCTTTCCTGCCTTTCAAATCCTTCATCGTAATCTGTAATTTGATCATGTCCTCCTTGATCTCTGTGATCCATGTAATGCCGCTCCTACTATTCCATAACCGTTCAATTATTCCCCTGCTAATTCTATTTTCTGTTTTCCTCGTCTAAACTCCTTGGAAAGAGATCCGTCTCTTTTTCATTGTACTTGCCGCTGGTTACATTTATTTATAAACTGTATCATTTGAAGCTATTCTCCAAACTCCGCCTTGCTGGTATTTTTTATTTATATATGTTTTGACTATTCATCTTTCTATTTTGAATAATCTGTCTATTGCTATAAGTACAGTACAGTTTCGTTATGTTATTTGGGCTGTGTGACTATTTTGTAGTGTGTCCGTTTTGTGGCTATTGAGACGGATTTTTTGTTATAAATGTTCTTGGTAACGTGATGTGTTTGTTTATTCTACTCTGCCATGATGGTTTCTGATTCGGGTTGTGAATTAATATTTCAAAATGGCTCAAATAGCTCTGAGCACTATGGGACTCAACTACTGAGGTCATTAGTCCCATAGAACTTAGAACTAGTTAAACCTAACTAACCTAAGGACATCACACACATCCATGCCCGAGGCAGGATTCGAACCTGCGACCGTAGCGGTCTTGCGGTTCCAGACTGCAGCGCTTTTAACCGCACGGCCACTTCGGCCGGCAGGTAATATTTCCCCCAAGTATTTAAACTCTGCACTGTTTCCAGTAATTGCCATATATGTTGTTTGTATTCGATTGTTTTTATTGTTTATCGTATCGCGTTTCTATATCTACAGTGGTTTAAGGTGTGCGTTGTGACTTAATCAGTTGGTTGACAAGAGACTCATCCATCCGAATCTTTCCTTGAATTTGTGTGACGACATTATCAACAGAATACTGATGAATCTGTGCAAAGAAATTAAATAAAGTACTGGGATTAATTTGCGTCGGACACACATGTATGTGTAATGGAACAAATTGCTATCAACAAATTGAATACCCATATTACGCCATGGTTGTGTAATATAACGCGCAGTGCACTTGCTTGTGCGACCAGGGGGTGACCACGCCCAATTTTTTAAAAATTTGTGTTAAGTTCTCTTGGTACCAAACTATTGAGGTAATCGGTACCTGGACTTGCGCACTAGTTAATCAATGGTTCAATGGCTGTGAGCACTATGGGACTTAACATCTGTGGTCATCAGTCCCCTAGAACTTAGAACTACTTAAACCTAACTAACCTAAGGACATCACACACATCCATGCCCGAGGCAGGATTCGAACCTGCGACCGTAGCAGTCCCGCGGTTCCGGACTGAGCGCCTGAACCGCTAGACCACCGCGGCCGGCCACTAGTTAATCAAACTTTAACTTACGCCAAGGACAACAGATACAGCCATGTCCGAGGGAGGAATCGAACCTCTGATGGAGGCAGCCATGCGAACCGTGGCAAGGCGCCCTAGACGACGCTGGTACCCCTCACGGTCCAGATCGAATTAACGACTGTTAGTTTCATTCACCGGACACCCTGAGTGTGATTTTCAGGGAAATTCTGGACTGGTCCCTAACTTCTGCCCTTGAGAATGTGAAACACATATAGTTAAAATACGATAACACATGGAACAACGTTTTCACGATTCACAAACAGATAGCGGACATATCAGCGCCACGTTCCTTCTAATTAATGGTGATTCTGGCCGCAAACAATGAAAATGAAGTTTGCAAAACCATGAAAACAGGGGACACTATGCAACTGAATAAACGCTGAAAAAGATAGACTGAAACACGTGTAATTTTTTTCTGTTGCCATACCAGGATGTAAATGAAAATTGTTAAACAACAGTAGCTGATATTAAGTATAACTGTATTAGAAAAAAAACTGATACTCAAATCCAACTTCTGTGACACACTTCGCGCAACTGCATGACTTAGGAATAAGAAAGGTCAAAACACACATCTGTGGGCACAGTTACTGTGGTGTCGTCCGAAGAACGGGGAGCCAGAGGAGGGCTGGCACCTCGGAACGAAACAACAGAAAACGATTTTCGCAGCATGCCACACCGACGAATGAGAAACGCTGGTGTAGCCACATATCCTATAGGTTTGCTGCGCCACCGCAATCGATGGTCTAGTTACGGCTGTGCATAAGTGAGCTAGCCCAGTTCGCAGTCACCGATCAAGACAATAGCATCGCCTCCTAAATGTCTTAGGAAGAATGTTACTGTGAACACTATGTCAATTAATCTGGTGGAATGACACTTTTTTCCGGAGACGTATGAGTCTCACCTTCGATAGCGATAGAAGCAATGAATTAAAATTTGTGCACAGCTGGGACTTGAACCCAGGTGTCCTGCCAGCACGGGAGACGAGCTAGACAATGTACCGCCCTAATCTGGTGACCACCACAGCTGCTCATACTAAGTAAGTCCAATGCCCTCCCTAACACAGACTTCAAATCTGAAGCTCATTTTCCCCCTTCTCAAATCGTCACTATTACTGAGGCTCTCCGACACTGGAATAGCTCCCTAGCTTTCTACGTGATGAGGAAATCCTGTCTGTACTCCAGGCGTAGGTGATCTGTTGATCTGATGGAATAAAATTTTTCTGGCAACATGTGAGTCGCAACTTTATCTTATTATGGATATAAGCTGAAGGTAGGAGACTACTAGGCAGGAGATCTGCGTTCAAGTCCCGCCTGTGGCAATAATTTTTATTCACTGCTTCAGCTTCTATCATTACCGAAGATTATTTCAGTTATTTGAATAGCGACGTTTTCCACCAGACTGCGTACAAAATTTTTTGTTTATTTTCTCTCTACCGGTTTCGGGCATTACCCTTTCTCAGGTGTAGCAACATTATAATGCTATATCGTCGTCAATAATTTAAAAATTGCGTGTCACGCATAGGCTTGTTTTTAAATTATTGACGACGATGTAGCCACATATGCTACTAGAGACACACTTGTGAATTGGCAGTGCCCGAAATCAGTAGTGAAAAAAAAATTACACGCAGAGGCCCACGCAGAAGAAAATGATATGTCTCTTATACTTCAAGTGAAGAGTCTTGTAAATTTGTCTGTATCAAGTGATACTTTACTATTCAGAAAGGAGGAAGATTAAGGTGTAACGTCCTGTCAACATCGAAGTTTAATAGAGACGGAGCAAAAGGCCGCATTGATTCAAGGCTGAGGAAGGAAATTGACTGTGCCCCTTCAAAGGAACCATACCGTATTTGCCTGGAGCGATTTAGGTAAATCATGGAAAACCTATATCAGGATGACCAGACACGCGTTTGAACCGCTGTACTCCAGAATTCGACATCAATATGCTAACCACTGCACCATCTCACTCGGTTTTATTAAAAAAAAAAAAAAAAAAAGTTCAAATGTGTTTGAAATCTTATGGGACTTAACTGCTAAGGATCACCAGTCCCTAAGCTTTCACACTACTTAACCTAAATTATCCTAAGGACAAACACACGCACCCATGTCCGAGGGAGGACTCGAACCTCCGTCCCAGGATCAGCCGCACAGTCCATGACTGCAGCGCCTAAGACCGCTCGGCTAATCCCGCGTGGCTTTTATTTTTCAGAAGCAGTTGTAAATACTCAGATTGTACAAGTTAGGTAAATCTTCGTACTTCTATTGTAATAAAGTGAACTAATATTTTATGTGTTATGGTACCAGTTAATCTCCTCCCGGAGCAAACCAAAGAACCACTGTTGTACCAGTGAGTGCATTTCCGTCCACCACAACAGTTACCACATGCCAACCGGTAGAAAGAATAGCTATAACCAGGCGGCTGGCAAGTACTCTTGTAACGTATTTGCATGCACTGTAGTGCACAGCTCTGGTGAAAGGGAAGAAGGAACGTCTGCGTTTAGCACCTTGTCGACGATCAGATGCATTAGATATGGGAAGAATGAAATGGAAGACTGCAGTGTTTTACCGGAGGAACGACCCCGACATATATTATAAATAATGTATGTACCCCACGGGAAACCAACATTTCGGCGGTCAGATGGGGATCTGACTCATTGATTTGCCGAATGCAAGAGCTTCTGGTGAAGGCTCATGTGATACGGGCCGGTGCTGACTGTGTTATGATATTGTCCATTGTGCCACACTTCGAAGTACACATCTGCATCTGTCCTCTGCAGGCCACAGTAAAAATGAGTGTGAAATTTTATGGGACTTAACTGCTAAGGTCATCAGTCCCTAAGCTTACACACTACTTAACCTAAATTATCCTAATGACAAACACACACACCCATGCCCGAAGGGGGACTCGAACCTCCTCCGGTATCAGCCGCACAGTCCATGACTGCAGCGTCTAAGACCGCTCGGCTAATCCCGCGCGGCCAAGCAACAGTAGGGGAGAGTATTAGTGTTACCACAAAAGACTCACCTCCTTTCTTGTTCTCTTCGCAGACTGTGAGTGTGAAATCTCCGTACAATCTCGAATTTCTCTCACTGTTCGATCAGGCTTGGCTGGAGCTCATACCTACGACAGTGAAATGAGCACATACACTGAGGTAACAAAAAGTCATGGGACATTGATGCGCATATACAGATGGCGGTAGTATCGCATAAAAAAGGTATGAAAAGGTAGTGCGTTGTTGGAGCTGTCATTTGCACTCAGGTAGCCTATCTGGAAAGGTTTCTGACGTCATTATGGCCGCGCGACGGGAGTTAACAGACGTTGAACGCGAACTGGTTGTTGGATCTAGGCGCGTGAGACATTCAATTTCCGAAGTCGTTAGGGAATTCAATATTCTGAGATCCAAATTGTCGATAGTGTGCCGAGAATACAACATTTTAGGCATCACCTCTCAACACGGAGAACGCAGTGGCCGATGGTCTTCATTTAACGACCGAGAGCAGCGGCATTTGTGTAGAGTCGTCAGAGCTAACAGAAAAGCAACACTGTCTGAAATAACCGCAGAAATCAGTGTGGGACGTACGAGGAACGTATTCGTTTGGACAGTGCGGCGAAATGTGGCGTTAATGGGCTGTGGCGGCAGATGGGCGACGAGAACGCCTCTGCTAACAGCACGACATCGCCTGCGGCACTTCTCCTGGGCTCGTGACCCTAGACAACTGGAAAACTGTAGCCTGATAAGATGAGTCCGATTTCAGTTGGTGAGACCTGACGGTAGGGTTAGAGTGCGGCGCATACCCTAAGAAGCCAGCTGGTGGTGACTCCATAACGGCAAGGGCTGTGTTTACTTTGAATTAACTGTGTCCTCTAGATGCTCGGCTACTTGGAGACCATTTGTAGCCATTCGTGGACCTCATGTTCCCCAGCAACGATGGAATTTTTGTAGATGACAATGTGCCATGTCACCGGGCTGCTGCTGTTGAAAGGTGGCTACACTGAGTCACAGCGCCAGAGATTGCGCCAAAGAGTATTATTCAGCCGCCTCCACTGGTAGTGTTTGCTGAGAAGTCGTAGTGGAGAGTGTTGGTTCAGAAGTCGACGTGGAGAATGCTTGTCGAGAAGTCGTCGTGGAGAGTGCTTATTGAGAAGTGGGCAGTAGGAGTTCTGATGTAGCCGTGACTAGTTGTGAGCATGTTGTATGCAATTGTTCTGATGGGCTAGACAGCCGATGCTGTTCGATTGCGAATGTTGTAAAGATTAGAGTGTATTTTTCGTCAATATATATGAAGGTAAAAAAAATCTTTTATTTTTTATTTCAAACGTGCTAAATAACAATGCCTCTTGGTCACAGGTTCAGTCAACAAAGCATCTGGCTTGTGTTTATGTATTAGGGTGTAATTCTGGTTTCTGTGTGCAATTATAGAATTTCTGTTTTTTTTAATTACTTCATTGTAAATGGTGCTTAAATTACCTTGTTTTGTTGAGGAAGAACCGTGCCAGATGTGTATGTTGAATCACACTTCCACACACAGAACAGTTACACTTGTGTTTTGTTGTTTCGTAGGTTTTATAGTTGCTGGGGACTTAATTAATTAATTGTGTTAACGGAAGTTTTGTTTCATTCTTTGTTGTTATTCTATGCAGTCAGATTGCGGAGTAATACTAGTCAGGGCCAACCGGTTACGAGACTGCGTAACCGGACAGTCAGCTACTAAAATTTAAAAATTATTTGCATTATATTTAATTAAGCCCCCATGCACTGTTCGCAACTCTATTGAAGAACATTCTGGACAGTTGGAGCGAATGATTAGGCCTCCCAGATCGCACGATACGAATCCAGTCGAACGGTTAGTGGCGCGTAATCGAGAGGTCAATTCGAAAGCACAATCCTGCATCGGCAATACTTTCGCCATTAGGGACGGCTATAGAGGCAGTTTGGCTCAGTATATCTGCATGGGACATCAAACGCTTTGTTGAATGCATGCTACGTCGAGTTGCTGCACTGCGCCGCACACGATATTAGGAGTTATTCCATGAATTTTGTCACCTCAGTGTAATGACCCTTGTAATATTAAAAAATGAAATTAAAGAAAATATGAAGGCCCCGATTATGACAAGGTACGTCACACAATTTCTATAGCATGGTGAAATGTTTGAACACAAAAAAAAACCAGGTGACCTCTGATGTTGGTATGGAACGAACTTACAGTAAACATTCCTGAATTCCACCCAAGAACAACTACCAAGATGAGAAACATAGAAGTAGATATTCTCGGTGTAGTAAAGCAGCTTAAATCACTTCATACAGGCAAGGGCTCCGGTCCAAATAGTACACCAGTCAGGTTCCTTTCAGAGTATGCTGATACAATAGCTCCATATTTAGCAATTATATACAACCACTGGCTCACAGAAAGATACGTACTTAAAGACTGGGAAATTGCTGAAGTCACACCAACACCCAAAAAGAGAAATAGGAGTATCCGCTGAACTACAGGGTTTTGGAACATATACTGTGTTCCAAAATTATGAATTACTACGAATAAAACGAACCGCTGAACTACAGGGTTTTGGAACATATACTGTGTTCGAAAATTATGAATTACTTCGAATAAAACGATATATGGACATACAATCAGCACGGAACAGAAACTATCGTTCTTGTGAAAAACAACTAGCTCTTTATACTCATGAAGTAATGAGTGCTATCGACAGGGGATTTAAAATTGATTCCATATTTTTAGATTTCAAGAAGGCTTTCGACACCGTTCCTCACAAGCGTCTTCAAACCAAACTGCGAGCCTATGAAACGTCGCCTCAGTTGTGCGACTGAATTCTTGATTTCCTGTCAGAAAAGTCACAGTTCGCAGTAATAGACGAAAAGTCATCGAGTAAAACAGAAGTAATATCCGGCGTTCCCCAAGGAACTGTTATATGCCCTCTATTGTTCCTGTTGTACATTAACGACGTAAGAGATACCCTGAGTAGCCGTCTTAGATTGTTTGTGGATGGTGCTGTCATTTACCGTCTTGTAGGCCATCAGATGACCAAAACGAATTGCAAAATGATTTAGATAAGATACCTATATGGTGCGAAAAGTGGCAATTGACCCTAAATAAAGAAAAGTGGGAAGTTATTCACATGAGTACTAAAAGAAATCCGCTAAATTTTGATTACGCGAAAAAGTACACAAATCTGAAGGCTGTAAATTCAAACTATATACTTAGGGATTACAATTGCAAATAACGTAAATTGGGACGATCACATAGATAATGTTGTGGGTAGGGCAAACCAAAGCCCGTGATACATTGGCAGAACACTTAGAAAGGTGCAACAGGTCTACTAAAGAGACTGCTTACACCATTCTTGTCCGCCCTATTGCTGTGCGGTGTGGGATGCACACCAGGTGGGACTGACGGATGACATCGAAAAAGTTCAGAGAAGGGTGGTGGTGGTGGTTGTAAGTGTTTAACGTCCCGTCGACAACGAGGTCATTAGGGACGGAGCTCATGCTCGGGTTAGGGAAGGAGTGGGAATGAAATCGGCCGTGCCCTTTCAAAGGAACCATCCCGGCATTTGCCTGTAGCGATTTTAGGGAAATCACGGAAAACCTAAATCAGGATCAGAGAAGGGCAGCTCGTTTTGTATTATTACGAAATAGGGAAGACAGTACCACAGACATGATACGTGAATTGGAGCGGCAATCATTACATTTTACGTTGCGGCGGGAGCTTCTCATGAAATTTCAATGACCAGTTTTCCCCTCCGATTGCGAAAACATTCTGTTGGCATCCACCTACATTGGGAGAAATGATCGTTACGATAAAATAAGAGAAATCTGGGCTCGCAGAGAAAAATTTAAGTGCTCGTTTTTCCCACGCACTGTTCGAGAGTGGAGCGGTAGAGATGCAGTTTGAAGGTGGTTCACTGAACCCTCTGCCAGGCACTTTATTGTGAATAGCAGAGTAATCACGTAGATGTAGATGCAGACCATTCGAGAAAATGACACCTACAGTTACAGACGTCCCGCTGTAATCCGTTAAACTTCCCTCGGAACGTACCAACTGGGTGCACTTCCGCGTTTTTACGTCCCTTCTTCGTGATACTGTGTTTCTATCAACGTCCTCTGGCGCCTCTTCGTTTTCTCCCCTGGTAACGGCCCACCCTAACCCCTCGTCTGCGGCGACACGTGATACAAAGGACCAGGAGATGTGCATTAGCGATATTACGGCTGGCCGCAGCACTGCGCCACGTGACGCGTAATTGGCAGGTCTCGCGTCGGCGCTTAAATCTTTTACTATCGATTAGTCACGTTGTCGCTCAAGGTGGGCGCTGCGTTGTGAGTGGCGGGTGGTGCGCGTTGGCTGGTGGTCGCTTCGTCACAACAGGTGGAGGCGACGCTCTACCAGCCATCAATGCTCCGTCGTCTTCCGTTCGTTTTATCAAGAGTCTGTCTGCTGAAGAATGACATTTTGCTGTGTTGTTGTAGTTGTTATTCCTTACAAAAATTCTTGTTGCTCCTCGAGCAACAGTCCTCGAAATTAAAATAAAATGAATATCCCTACCTGCATACAGTCGTAGATGTAAGACAACGGGGACAGTTGAAAATGTTTACCCCGACCGGGACTCGAATCCGGGATCTCCTGCTTGGCAGACGCTCTATCCATCTTTTTTTTTTTTTTTTTTTTTAAGTTCTCAAGTTCTTTTTTTTTAAAAAAAAATCTCATTTTGTTCTATATTGTTGGTTGAATTTGTTCGTGGCGGACGCCCGATGACACACGTACAGGTTGTTCGTTGATCCGTTTACTCAGTTTTTTTTATTACAGAGGGTAGCTGAACCCTCTGACCGAACACGCTGACCTACCGTGCCGGCCCCGTCTGAGTCACCGTGGACACAGAGGATAGTGCGACTGCAGGGACTTATCTCTGGCACGCCTCCCGTGGGACCCACATTCTCAACTTATTATCCCGCTCTATATTCACAGTGCCCCTGCCCATTATACTCATTACTCGTTGCTTTTTGCCGATTCCCGTAAGAGTTCGGGCACTGTTTGTGCATCCGCACAGAGGATGGGATGGTCATATATATATATATATATATATATATATATATATATATATATATATATATATATATATATGAAGATGGTATCTGATCTTTCGGACATGTCTGAAAGAACAGATACCATCTTAATATATAAACAGTCCTTGAGTCTGTCTGAAGCAGTTCTCCATTTCAGTTGCTTACCAGTTTTCTCCACAAGATTATACCTACTCTATCTCACAAAGCCAGATAAACGCGAGAACTGTGTCCCGCATACAGCTGATGCATCCAAGCTGCTGGCAAGAATGATACACTGAAGAATGGGAAAGGAATGTGAGAATGTGTTAAACGACGATTAGTTTGGCCGTAAGAAAGGCAAAGGCAGCAAAGAGGCAGGCCTGACGTTGCGCTTGATAACGGGGGCAAGACTTAAGAAAAATCAAGACATCTTCAAAGGACTAGTCGACTTAAAAAAATCCGTCGATAACGTAATATAGTGCATGCTGTTTGAAATTATCGTACTATTGGAATAAGCTTTAGGGAAAGACGTGTAATACACAATAGGTACAGGAACCAAGAGTGAACAATAAAAATGGAGTTCCGAGGAAGAGATACTCAGATAAAAAGGGTATAAGGAATGTAGACTTTTCTCCTAGTGTTCAACCTCTGCATCGAGGGAGCAATGACGTAAATAAAAAAAGTTCATGATTGCGGCTAAAATCGAAGGAGAAAGGATATCAATCACAAGGTTCAGTGACGAAACATATCCTTTCACCCTGTATTTTAATCCCACTTCTCCTGAACTTTCTTTCATTTGAGGGTGCAGGCTAAACAAAGGAAGAACGTAGGTACAGGAACCATTGGTATAACAGTTGTAAATTGTCGTAGCTGTGTTGGGAAAGTGCCAGGCTCCAAGCACTAATAGAAAGCACTGACGCTCAAATCGTTATAGGCACTGAAAGCTGGCTAAAGCCGAATACACGCTCAGCCAATTTTTTTGCAAATAACCTGACGGTGTTCCGTAAGGATAGACTAGACACTGTTGGCGGTGTCGTGATTGTTGCTGTCAGAAGTAGTTTAACTTGTCGGGAAACTGGAGTTGATACTTCCTGTGAGTTAGTATGGGTAGAAGTCATTGCTGGCAATCTGAATAAAATAGTATTTGGATCCTTTTACCGACCTCCCAATTCAAATGATACAGTTGCTGAAAGGTTCAAAGAAAACTTGAGTTAGATTTCAAACACGTACCCGACTCATACAATTATAGTTGGTGGTGACTTTAATTTATCCTCAATATCCAGCCGAAATTACATGTTCAATTCCGTAGGTGCGCGTAAAATATCATCCGAAACTGTGCTAAACGCATTCTCTGAAAATTATTTCGAGCAGTTAGTTGATGAGCCCATGCTAGTAGTAAACACACTTGACCTCTTAGCAACAAATAATCCTGAGTTAATAACGAGCATCAAAACCGTCTCAGCGATTAGTGAACACAGGGTTGTCGTAACGAGATTGAATATTGTAATCCCCAAATCCTCGAAAAATAAGCGAAAAGCAGATAAAAATTCACTTGACGCCTTCGTGAGAGACAGTCTCCACACATTCCGAATTAATAATATAAGTGTAGACCAGGTGTGGCTTAAATTCAAAGAAATAGTATCGGCAGCAATTGAGAGATTTATACCAAATAAATTAACAAACGACGTCCTTGGTACACAAAACGGGTTAGAACACTGTTGCAGAAGCAACGAAACAATCGTGACAAATTTAAACAGACGCAAAATCCCCGGGATTGGCGATCTTTTACAGAAGCTCAAAATTTAGCGCGGACTTCAATGCGAGATGCTTATAACAGTTTCCACAACGAAACTCTGTCGCGAAGTCTGTCAGGAAATCCAAAGAGATTCTGGTCGTATGTGCAGTATGTTAGCGGCAAGAAACAATCAACGCCTTCTCTGCGCGATAGTAATGGAGATACTATCGAAGACAGTGCTCCCAAAGCAGAATTACCAAACACAGCCTTCCGAAATGCCTTCACAAATGAAGACGAAGTAAATATTCCAGAATTCGAATCGAGAACAGCTACCAACATGAGTAACGTAGAAGTAAATATCCTCAGAATAGTGAAGCAACTTAAATCACTTAACAAAGGCAAGTCTTCTGGTCCAGACTATACCAATTAGGTTCCTTTTGGAGTATGCTGTTGCATTGAATCCATACTTAACAATCATATAAAACCGTTCGCTCGACGTAAGATCCGTACCCATACCGTTCGCTCGATGAAAGATCCGTACCCAAAGACTGGAAAGTTGCACAGGTCACACCAATATTCAAGAAAGGTAGTAGGACTAATCCAATAAATTACAGACCCACATCGTTAACGTCGATATGCACCAGGATTTTGGAACATATATTGTGTTCGAACATCATGAATTACCTCGAAGAAAACGGCCTATTGACACACAGTCAACATGGGTTTAGAAAACATCGTTCCTGTGAAACACAACTAGCTCTTTATCTACATGAAGTGTCGAGTGCTATTGACAAGGGATTTCAGATCGGTTCCGTATTTCTGGATTTCCGGAAGGCTTTTTACACTGTACCGCATATACGGTTCGTAGTGAAATTGCGTGCTTATGGAATATCGTCTCAGTTATGTGACTGGATTTGTGATTTCCTGTCAGAGCGGTCACAGTTGGTAGTAATTGACGGAAAGTCATCGAGTAAAACAGAAGTGATTTCTGGCGTTCCCCAAGGTAGTGTTATAGCCCCTTTGCTGTTCCTTGTCTCTATAGCCGATATGGGAGACAATCTGAGCAGCCGTCTTCGGTTGTTTGAAGATGATGCTGTCGTTTATCTTTTAATAAAGTCATCAGAAGATCAAAACAAACTGCAAAACGATTTAGAAAAAATATCTGAATGGTGCGAAAAGTGGCAGGTGACCCCAAATAACGAAAAGTGTGAGGTCATCCACATGAGTGCTAAAAGGAACTCGTTAAACTCCGGTTACACGATAAATCAGTCTAATCTAAAAGCCGTAAATTCAACTAAATACCTAGGTATAACAATTACGAAAAACTTAAATTGGAAGGAACACATAGAAAATCTAGTGGGGAAGGCTAACCAAAGACTGCATTTACTGGTAGCACACTTGGAAAATGTAACAGATCTACTAAGGAGACTGCCTACACTACGCTTGTCCGTCCTCTTTTAGAATACTGCTGCGCGTTGTGGAATCCTTACCAGATAGGACTGACGAAATACATCGAAAAAGTTTTAAAAAAAGGGGCAGCAGGTTTTGTACTATCGCGAAATATGGGAGAGAGTGTCATAGAAATGATACAGGATTTGGGATGGACATCATTAAAAGAAAGGCGTTTTTAGTTGAGACGGAATCTTCTCACGAAATTCCAATCACCAGCTTTCCCCTCCGAACGCAAAAATATTTTGTTGATACCGAGCTACATAGGGAGGAACGATCACCACGATAAAATAAGGGAAATCAGAGCTCGTACGGAAAGGTATAGGTGTTCATTCTTTCTGCGCGCTATACGAGATTGGAAAATAGAGAATTGTAAAGGTGGTTTTATGAACCCTCTTCCAGGCACTTAAATGTGATCTGCAGACTATCCATGTAGATGTACACTACTGGCCGTTAAAACTGCTACACCAGGAAGAAATGCAGGTGATAAACGGGTATCCATTGGACAAATATGTTATACTAGAACTGACATGTGATTATATTTTCACGTAATTTGGGTGCATAGATCCTCAGCAATTAGTATCCAGAACAACCACCTCTGGCTGTAATAACGGCCTTGATACGCCTGGGCATTGAGTCAAACAGAGCTTGGATGGCGTGTGCAGGTACAGCTGAACATGCAGCTTCAACACGATACCACAGTTCATCAAGAGTAGTGAGTGGCGTATTGTGATGAGCCAGTTTCTCGGCCACCATTTCAATTGGTGAGAGATCTGGAGAATGTGCTGGCCAGGGCAGTAGTCGAACATTTTCTATATCCAGAAAGGCCAGTACAGGACCTGCAACATCCGGTCGTGCATTATCCTGCTGAAATGTAGGGTCTCGCAGGAATCGACTGAAAGGTAGAGCACGGGTCGTAATACATCTGAAATGTAATGTCCACTGTTCAAAGTGCCGTCAATGCGAACAAGAGGTGACCTATACGTGTTACCAATGGCACGCCATACCATCAGACCAGGTGATCCGCCAGTATGGCGATGACGGATACACGCTTCCAATGTGCGACCACCGCGATGTCGCCAAACACGGATGCGACCATCATGATGCTGTAAACGCAACCTGGATTCATCCGAGAAAATTACGTTTTGCCATTCGCGCACCCAGGTTCGTCGTTGAGTACACCATCGCAGGCGCTCCTGTCTGTGATGCAGCGTCATGGGTAACCGCAGCCATGGTCTCCGAGCTGATAGTCCATGTTGCTGCAAAAATCGTCGTCGAACTGTTCGTGCAGATGGTTGTTGTCTTGCAAACGTCCCCAACTGTTGACTCAGGGATCGAGACCTGGCTGCACGAATCGTTACAGCGATGCGGATAAGATGCCTGTCATCTCGACTGCTAGTGATACAAGGCCGCTGGGATCCAGCACGGCGTTCCGTATTACCCTCCTGAACCTACCGATTCCATATTCTGCTAACAGTCATTGGATCTCGACCAACGCTAGCAGCAATGTCGCGATACGATTAACTGCAATCGTGGTAGGCTATAATCCGACCTTTATCAAAGTCGGAATCGTGATGGTACGCATTTCTCCTCTTTACGCACGGCATTACAACAACGTTTCACGAGGCAACGCCGGTCAACTGCTGTTTGTGTATGAGAAATCGGTTGGAAACTTTCCTCATGTCAGCACGTTGTAGGTGTCGCCGCCGGCTCCAACCTTGTGTGAATGCTCTGAAAAGCTAATGATTTGCATATCACGGCATCTTCTTCCTGTCGGTTAAATTTCGCGTCTGTAGCACGTCATCTTGGTGGTGTAGCAATTTTAATGGCCAGTTGTGTAGATGTAGATTTCCGTCATTGCTCAGTTGGTCCAACAGTAAGGATGAAAGGTCATCTCATCTTTATAATCCGACCACTTCGTTCTTGGGCTTCCATTATTAATTTTAACTTTTGGTTCTGGTACATAATGCACATTATCTCTCCTTCCCTATAGGTTACCGCTATTTTCCTGAGAGTTTCCAACGTATTGTACTAGTTTACGTTCTCGAACACTTTTTGTGTCGACATATTCTATAAATGTGTCTTGATGTTTCTCGAGTGTGGCTTCCATTGTCAACGCAACACCAGAACTGCTTTCTGGGCCACTACATTTCCTAAATCCAAACTAATCGTCATTTCACTAATCTTTCTCATTCTTTTGTAAATTATTCTTGTCAGCAACTCTAATGCATGTGATATTAAGCTTATTGTACGGTATTTCTCACAGTCTCCTGTGCTATTGTTTGGATGATATTTTTTCGAAAGTTTGTTGGTATGCCTTCAGATTCATAGGTTCTGGAAACCAATCTAAAAAGTCGTTTGGCAGCCACCTACTCCACTTTTTTCTCCTATCACGTCCTCAACAGTTTCTCTGAATCCTATAGGCTTTCACTACGGTCTTCCCATCAACCCACTCTCTTCTCCACATTTAACAGTGTAATTGCTATTGCACTCTTAATGTTGACACCTTCGATTTTAATTTCACCCAAGGTTGCTTTCACATTATTGTGTGCCTGATCAGTCCCTCTGCCGATAATTTCTTTTCGATTTCTTCACATTTTTCCTGTAGCTATTTTTCCTTGACTTCCATGCCCTTTCAAGAGATGTCTATTCGTCTTCAACGGAACTCACTACTCTGCTATTCGTTATCGCATTCCTGTGTTTCTTCCTGACTCATCATCTTTAACTGCATCCTTCTTACAATATATGTATTTGGAGTCTCTGCCTGACCGTGATGTAAACCAGATGGAAGCTTGCCGTATCTGCTAGTCTTTCCCAATATACCTTCACCTCTCATGATTTCTGAACAAATTATTCGCTATCACTAGCTGAAATATATTGTAGAACTCAATTAGCCTTTCTCTTCTCTCATTCTTACTAGCAAGCCGATATTCTCTTGCCGTTGGTGCGGAGGCTTGCGTGCCTCAGCGATACAGATAGCCGTACCATAGGTGCAACCACAACGGAGGGGTATCTGTTGAGAGGCCAGTCAAACGTATGGTTCCTGAAGAGGGGCAGCAGCCTTTTCAGTAGTTGCAGGGGCAACAGTCTGGATGATTGAGTGATCTGGCCTTTGAACACTAACCAAAACAGCCTTGCTGTGCTGGTACTGCGAACGGCTGAAAGAAAGGGGAAACTACAGACCTAATTTTTCCCGGGGACATGCAGCTTTACTGTATGGTTAAATGATAATGGCGTCCTCTTGGGTTAAATATTCCGGAGGTAAAATAGTCCCTCATTCGGATCTCCGGCCGGGGACTACTCAAGAGGACGTCTTTATCAGGAGAAAGAGAACTGGCGTTCTACGGATCGGAGCGTGGAATGTCAGGTCCCTTAATCGGGCAGGTAGGTTAGAAAATTTAAAAACAGAAATGGATAGGTTAAAGTTAGATATAGTGGGAATTAGCGAGGTTCGGTGGCAGCAGGAACAAGACTTTTGGTCAGGTGAATACAGGGTTATAAATACAAAATCAAGTAGGGGTAATGCAGGAGTAGGTTTAATAATGAATAAAAAAATAGGAGTGCGGGTAAGCTACTACAAACAGCATAGTGAACGCATTATTGTGGCCAAGATAGACACGAAGCCCACGCCTACTACAGTAGTACAAGTTTATATGCCAACTAGCTCTGCAGATGACGAAGAAATTGAAGAAATTTATGATGAGATAAAAGAAATTATTCAGATAGTGAAGGGAGACGACAATTTAATAGTCATGCGTTACTGGAATTCGATAGTAGGAAAAGGGAGAGAAGGAAACGTAGTAGGTGAATATGGTTTGGGGGGAAGAAATGAAAGAAGAAGCCACCTGGCAGAATTGTGCACAAAGCATAACTTAATCATAGCTAACACATGGTTCAAGAATCATGAAAGAAGGTTGTATACCTAGAAGAATCCTGGAGATACTAAAAGGTATCAGATAGATTACATAACGATAAGACAGAGATTTAGGAACCAGGTTTTAAATTGTAAGACATTTCCAGGGGCAGGTGTGGATTCTGACCACAATCTATTGGTTATGAACTGCAGATTGAAACTGAAGAAACTGCAAAAAGGCGGGAATTTAAGGAGATGGGACTTGGATAAACTGAAAGAACCAGAGGTTGTAGAGAGTTTCAGGGAGAGCATAAGGGAACAATTGACAGGAATGGGGGAAAGAAATACAGTCGAAGAAGAATGGGTAGCTCTGAGGGATGAAATAGTGAAGGCAGCAGAGGATCAAGTAGGTAAAAAGACGAGGGCTACTAGAAATCCTTGGGTAACAGAAGAAATATTGAATTTAATTGATGAAAGGAGAAAATATAAAAATGCAGTAAATGAAGCAGGCAAAAACGAATACAAACGTCTCGAAAATGAGATTGACAGGAAGTGCAAAATGGCTAAGCAGGGATGGCTAGAGTGGAAATGTAAGGATGTAGAGGCTTGTCTCACAAGGGGTAAGATAGATACTGCCTACAGGAAAATTAAAGAGGCCTTTGGAGAGAAGAGAACCACTTGTATGAATATCAAGAGCTCAGATGGCAACCCAGTTCTAAGCAAAGAAAGGAAGGCAGAAAGGTGGAAGGAGTATATAGAGGGTTTATACAAGGGCGATGTAATTGAGGACAATATTATGGAAATGGAAGAGGATGTAGATGAAGATGAAATGGGAGATAAGATACTACGTGAAGAATTTGACAGAGCACTGAAAGACCTGAGTCGAAACAAGGTCCCGGGAGTAGACAACATTCCATTAGAACTACTGATGGCCTTGGGAGAGCCAGACATGACAAAACTCTACCATCTGGTGAGAAAGATGTATGACACAGGCGAAATACCCACAGACTTCAAGAAGAATATAATAATTCCAATCCCAAAGAAAGCAGGTGTTGACAAATGTGAAAATTACCGAACAATCAGTTTAATAAGCCACAGCTGCAAAGTACTAACGCGAATTCTTTACAGACGAATGGAAAAACTGGTAGAAGCGGACCTCGGGGAGGATCAGTTTGGATTCTGTAGAAATGTTGGAACACGTGAGGCAATACTAACCTTACGACTTATCTTAGAAGAAAGATTAAGAAAAGGCAAACCTACGTTTCTAGCATTTGTAGACTTAGAGAAAGCTTTTGACAACGTTAACTGGAATACTCTCTTTCAAATTGTGAAGGTGGCAGGGGTAAAATACAGGGAGCGAAAGGCTATTTACAATTTGTACAGAAAGCAGATGGCAGTTATAAGAGTCGAGGGGCATGAAAGGGAAGCAGTGGTTGGGAAAGGAGTGAGACAGGTTTGTAGCCTCTCCCCGATGTTATTCAATCTGTATATTGAGCAAGCAGTAAAGAAAACAAAGGAAAAATTCGGAGTAGGTATTAAAATTCATGGAGAAGAAGTAAAAACTTTGAGGTTCTCCGATGACATTGTAATTCTGTCAGAGACAGCAAAGGACTTGGAAGAGCAGTTGAACGGAATGGACAGTGTCTTGAAAGGAGGATATAAGATGAACATCAACAAAAGCAAGACGAGGATAATGGAATGTAGTCAAATTAAATCGGGTGATGCTGAGGGGATTAGATTAGGAAATGAGACACTTAAAGTAGTAAAGGAGTTTTGCTATTTAGGGAGTAAAATAACTGATGATGGTCGAAGTAGAGAGGATATAAAATGTAGACTGGCAATGGCAAGGAAATCGTTTCTGAAGAAGAGAAATTTCTTAACATCGAGTATAGATTTAAGTGTCAGGAAGTCGTTTCTGAAAGTATTTGTATGGAGTGTAGCCATGTATGGAAGTGAAACATGGACAATAACCAGTTTGGACAAGAAGAGAATAGAAGCTTTCGAAATGTGGTGCTACAGAAGAATGCTGAAGTTAAGGTGGGTAGATCACGTAACTAATGAGGAGGTATTGAATAGGATAGGGGAGAAGAGAAGTTTGTGGCACAACTTGACTAGAAGAAAGGATCGGTTGATAGGACATGTTTTGAGGCATCAAGGGATCACAAATTTAACATTGGAGGGCAGCGTGGAGGGTAACAATCGTAGAGGGAGACCAAGAGATCAATACACTAAGCAGATTCAGATGGTTGTAGGTTGCAGTAAGTACTGGGAGATGAAGAAGCTTGCACAGGATAGAGTAGCATGGAGAGCTGCATCAGACCAGTCTCAGGACTGAAGACCAGAACAACATACGAGGGCGATGTACTTGAGGACAATATTATGGAAATGGAAGAGGATGTATATGAAGATGAAATGGGAGGTATGATACTGCGTGAAGAGTTTGACAGAGCACTGAAAGACCTGAGTCGAAACAAGGCCCGGGGAGTAGACAACACCACATGAGAACTACTGACGGCCTTGGGAGAGCCAGTCCTGACAAAACTCTACCATCTGGTGAGCAAGATGTATGAGACAGGCGAAATTCCCTCAGACTTCAAGAAGTATATAGTAATTCCAATCCCAAAGAAAGCAGGTGTTGGCAGATGTGAAAAATACCGAACTATCAGTTTAATAAGTCACGGCTGCAAAATACTAACGCGAATTGTGCACAAGCGAATGGAAAAACTAGTAGAAGCCCACCTCGGGGAAGATCAGTTTGGATTCCATAGAAATATTGGAACACGTGAGGCAACACTGGCCCTACGACTTATCTTAGGATAAATAAAAACTTTGAGGTTCGCCGATGACATTGTAATTCTGTCAGAGAAAGCAAAGGAACTGGAAAAGCAGCTGAACGGAATGGACAGTGTCTTGAAAGGAAGATATAAAATGAACATCAACAAAAGCAAATCGAGGATAATGGAATGTAGTCGAATTAAATCGGGTGATTCTGTGGGTATTAGATTAGGAAATGAGACACTTAAAGTAGTAAAGGAGTTTTGCTATTTGGGGAGCAAAATAACTGATGATGGTCGAAGTAGAGAGGATATAAAATGTAGACTGGCAATGGCAAGGAAAGCGTTTCTGAAGAAGAGAAGTTTCTTAACATCGAGTATAGATTTAAGTGTCAGGAAGTCGTTTCTGAAAGTATTTGTAAGGAGTGTAGCCATGTATGGAAGCGAAACATGGACGATAAATAGTTTGGACAAGAAGAGAATAGAAGCTTTCGAAATGTGGTGCTACAGAAGAATGCTGAAGATGAGATGGGTAGATCACATAACTAATGAGGAGGTGTTGAAGAGGATTGGGGAGAAGAGAAGTTTGTGGCACAACTTGACTAGAAGAGGGGATCGGTTGGTAGGACATGTTCTGAGGCATCAAGGGATCACCAATTTAGTATTGGAGGGCAGCGTGGAGGGTAAAAATCGTAGAGGGAGACCAAGAGATGAATACACTAAGCAGATTCAGAAGGATGTAGGTTGCAGTAGGTACTGGGAGATGAAGAAGCTTGCACAGGATAGAGTATCATGGAGTGCTGCATCAAACCATTCTCAGGACAGAAGACCACAACAACAACAACATTAACGTGTTCCAAACGCCCATAGTTATTTGAGTATAATCTCCTTTCACACACTGAATTTCCTGTGCAATTTCCTCATACAATTGTTCTATACCTTCATCTTCTCCTTGCGTCGTCGGCATGTATTAATGAACAATTGCTGGCGTTGGCGTGCTGTCGAGTCCGATGAGCTAATTGTTTCGGTGCATCACCTTGCTTCGTGTCAACGAATTTCTATTAAATTCTGTTATTACAACTACTATTCCGTAGGTTATTCCATCGAAGTGTCATAGAGTGTCCATTATGTGACAGCGAACGTTAGATTTAACAGCGGAAGGTGATAAACGTTTTACATTGCAACTTCAAGTTTGTACCATAGCTATAATGTTTGACTGATTTTTAAAAGCAGCTGAAAGTGTGTGGTTGAAGGCATACCAACTGTACAGAATTTTAGAGCCGCGATAATGTTCGGGGACTTCGAAAAGTATTTGGAAGTGGGTAGTTTAAAGCACAGCAACCCTAATCTTTTACATACACGGAAGTGTATTAGATTCAGATCTTAAAAGTACTGTCCAGCATGCTACTTTATGAAACGTCCCCTTAGAAAAATTAATGAATTGCTATGCTGGTAAACCTCCTACATTATTTGCTTTTCAAACAGCTGAGCAAAACTGAACGTACTCAGACATTACTCGCATTACTTATTCTGATCAACACTAAACTGACAAACAATATTTTTAGCGCAACAGAATCTGACTTTCAATAATCCCTACTAAAGAATGGCCCTGACTAACATTAACCTATACCTTTCACAAATCACTTATTTCACAAAAATCTTCGTTACTCGAACTGCTGCAATTCAGCGAGCGCCACTACTGCCAGCTAAATAAAAGATTCAAACTACGGAAGGCACTAACTACTGATAGGCATAGTTAGCAAATGAAAGATTTTAATAGAGAACAAACAATGTGTTTACCTTAATAGTCATAATATATATAGCAGTTCATGACATCCAGTCTTACAAATTCCAAAACTCCGCCATTTCTCTCCCCACATCCACCACTGCTGGCAGCTCACCTCCAACTGCGCAACGCTACGCGCTGTTCACATCTAGTTGCCCAACACTACAATGGCAGACAACAATACAAACTAGCCACAGACTGCACACAGCACAGCCATTGATTTTCATACAGAGCGCTACGTAACGTTGCCAATAAGAAAAAATAAACAGCCTACTTACATAGCCCCCATGCACCCCACAATCACCATTGAACAGTCTTGTGGATAATATAGCAAGTCCATAACCACCACTTGTGCACTCACAAATTTTTTTGAAATTGTCCTTGGAACCAGAATGCTGTTATCGAGTCCCTTGCTGAATTATTAACACATGTGCAAACACTAACAGTCCCTACTTCTCACATATTGTCCATATACTATGACCAACAGAAACGAGTGCAGTGAAATGGAACTTAGAAGTTGATAATATGATGAACTGGTGTCAATTACAATATTATAACATAAGAATACAATTACAAAGGTACAAATTACATCATTAAAGAACATAACGATACAGATAACATTTTAGTACAGGCTTTACAAAAGAATCGAAATAACATATACATCAGTGTTACAGGAATTATGATACGAGTACATACATAAAAGATCAGAATAACTTTCGAAACATCAACTTCACACATGAGCATTAAAACAAAACAGAACAAATAATGTTTAAACATCTTTACAAAGTAAATAACATAGTATTAGAAAAATTCTACGACATAACATCAGCTAAACACATAAAGACAGGAAAAACACAAATACACAAGGGAACACAAACACATAGTGGGATAACACATGGAAAGGACAGGGTTTCTTTTACTGCAATATTTTGCAAACAAAACTTTCTTTACTTCTCAGAGATCTCCCTTCGTTCTTCATTATTTCCAAAAAGACCTATCTATACCTGCTTTCTGTATTTTTTTCGTATGACTTCTCAATGCATTTCTTCCAATTCGTCGCAACTCATTCTCTTATATAGTCTACCCCCTCTTAAGCTAACTTAAATCTACTGAGATCAGATGCTAAACTAAGGGACGAGGCAATGCAGCAGTACAGAACAATTAACACAAACAGCAATGACAAAAAAATGGAAATTGGCAAAGTAAGCAGCCACAAATGCAATAACTTATATCTAAACATGACAAAGCTCAAGCAGAAAAAATATTACAGTAAAAATGGCCATATTTAATGCCTATGCCACATCTTAACACTAGAGTGATGCATCACGAGAACTTACACTAACAGATAAGTTACCAAATCGTAAAAAATTATTTATGAAATTCCTGTGAAGGGAAATGTCTATTTATGTGCCCTCGTTTTCTTGGAAGTAGATCATAAATTTCTTATTGATTGGATCTGTAGACATAAAATAACCATATTAATACATCTATTAAATTTTATTTTAACCAATGCTGCAGTGCAGCTAGAAACTAGATATTAAACAAAATGAGTAAATAAATACATAAAGCAAGCCATATGGAATTTCTCTCAACTAGCAAGACAAAAGCCGTGAAATGTTTCTCATCATTTCATTAGGAATTTTAGTAAATATCATAAATTAAGAGCTCCACAGTATAATCATATGTTTTCAAGTTTGAGCGTGTCTTATTTGCGATGCTTTCTACAAAGGAATGTCAATAGCGAGGATAATGGCCTCCTTTTTTTTTTTTCTCCACCTGTGCCTCTGAAAGGCACACACTAATGGCTTTTTCCCAGGCGACTATCACGCAGATGGGTGACCACCATGCATTACGTGAAGGTCACTTATCTTTCCTACCGAAATATTTATGACAGCAGTTTCCGCTAGTGGCAGTCTTATATAAAAAATTTCACAGGTCGAGAATTTGCGTTACAAATGTGTAGAAACAAAATCCTATAAATACAACAGTGTCCAAAAAATTTTCAGTGGCATTGTGATACATTCACACATGTACACACATTTCATAATTCTAAAGTACGATTCTTGGTTTCCAACATCCTTTTCCACAAATCAGAGTCCCTAACCACTACTCATTATTCCTTACCTTATTATACATATACATATTCGTTGACACTTCTTCAATATTTCATCATAAGAAATATGTAGCATAATCAAATTCCTCATATACAGTATCATTATCTTATTGATCATAAACATACCTCAACAGCATAATACATATCGTCGTCGTAATAATATTATAACATCTCAGTCAATTCTCAAAGTCGTTGTAGCTTCCTCCAATAATTTCAAAACCTAAAATAAATTCTCTGCTCATTTAAATAGTGTCATCTACCTCAAACGTACTTTAAAATCGTGAACACATACCACATACATCATTCAAAGCTCTCATAGTATCACAGTGGTTCCGAAAAAATATGAACAGTTCACAAAGTACAGACAAAATACAATTTTGTAAGTGTGAAGTTATCTAACTGTGTAATTACGTAAACATCTGTCACTGATGTAGTAAAATAATTATTTGTCTCTCCCAGTTAAATGATCAGATAGCTGTGTAATTCTGTGTTAGAGAAATATGGTACCGATGTGTAAAGTTGTATAAGCAAATCCTATATTAGCTAGGGCTCCTTGTGCTTGCCAAACACATGATACACAAAGTAAGCGTGTACCCCCCTGAGGATTAATGTAATTATAGCCTCAGGTGTTACAGATTACAGCAATGGAATGAAATGTATCACGGAAAACTTTCTTTGTAATTCAAAAATCTTGAAAAATAAATGTTTTAAGTACAAAATTAAGCACTCAAATGCGTGTCCTGTAGCGCTAAACTGTGCGTCTTGCTGCAAGATAATTCTGTGGAAGTGTCGTAGTTATCGTCCTCTGTAAGCAAAGTTCTGCTGAAGTCAATGTACTTACCTCATCATAAACGAAAGTGAAAAGCTTTGCGTATAGATATCTTAGTTATTACGTACCTTACCATGATCAAAAAGTACTATAATGTAACGTATTGTTGTGCTACATAAAAGGCTGTCTCATTGTAGCTATACCACAAAAGTTACTACTAAAACATGTTTTACTTTCCAGAATAATTCAGAAAAACTGTGCAGATATAAAGCAGAAACACCGCAAAAGTAACAATGTAAATTGTGTCACACATTAGTAGCGTCGTGATATAATCGTGTAGCTGTCAAAGAAACCAAATACTAAGTCATCTTTAATCTCACAAAAACTACTTCAAATAAGGAGTGTCTTTTCAAGTAAAGCAAAATGTAGCATTAAAATCTCATTAGCAGTATATGTTCTAAGTATGTAAGCCTTATGGTCGTTACATAATCGTGCAATTAACAAGCAAGAATGTACACACACAATAACACCGTGTCCTCTGTTCACTATCACAATGCAGTGGTAATTTCTGTTTAAATAAGTTATCTTGGTTTTTGACTGGATATTTAACTTCAAACATTGTTGCATGTTAACAGATTCTAAGTCTGACAAAGCATATTAGTAATGTAAAGTGAAAAATTTTATAGCAAAGACTAAGTTAAAAAAAAAAACAGATTATCTTTCAATAAACGGTTTTACATGTGAAATGTGGTGTAAACCTTTATTCTTCCTAGTACGCAGAGTTTCAACTTCAACGCAATTGTCATATGGTATATGGCACATCGGTAAAGAATGCTAAAATTTTTCTCAAGGTTAGCGTCTATGTAATTTTTCCCTGAGCCAGGCGGCGCACGTGGCTGCCTGCGGTGCGAGTCATTGTCTGTCTCTTTGTTGGCGTACGTCGTTATTGGGATTAGGAGACCTAACTTCTACAAATTCACCTTGTCGAGAGTGCCCTGCTCTGTTTGAACCCCGCCAGTTCTTATGGAATTCAGTTCTGTCGTTTTGACGGTAGTTTACATAGTTTCTCGTTTATCGGTCATGTGGTGGAGAATTTCTCCCGGAATCGTAACTGCGCGCTGAACTGTTGCGTCTGAAGTTATTCTGTCTCCCTTGATAATAATTGTTTTTTTTTCCCCATATTGTCGTTTCTATGGTAATCTCTGTCATATTCATTACTACGGAAATGCGATCTTTTTCTGTAACTATTATTACTCTGCCAGTGGTTGTCATATAGGTGGTGTCTGTTTTGGTCATGATTTGCGTTGTAAGAATAGCCTTGTCGTGTCCAGTTATTGTTTCTGTCATCACGGAATTGTGACGGATGTGACCTGTAGTGACTGTTTTTCTGTTTTCGCATCCCGCGACTGTCTGTGTCAATTTGTAATTCTTGTAAGAGTCCCTGAAAAGCTTCAATGTCGTCTTTGCAACGTCCTGCCAAAATAATATGTCGTAAATGTTCAGGCAATTTCATTAAGCAAATGCGGATGAGTTCTGAGGGGCTGTATGGGTTTGAAAGATATTGATTCTTATGCAACAGGTCTTCAAAATATTTGACAAGACTGGAAAATTCAGATTGTTCAAAGTGTTTCATCATCATGATGCTATGTTTTACTCGGTCTTGTGTAGCTTGAGACCAATATGCTGAGAGGAAGGCATGGTAAAATTCTCCTTCACTGTGGCAATCGTGAATGACCGATCGCATTCTTACAGCTGGTTCATTCTCTAAATAGCCACACATAAATCTAATCTGTGCTCTAATGACCAGTTGGTAGGAAAACAATGAGAGAATTGATGGAGCCATGCTTGTGGATGAATGTCGTTGCCAGAATTCTTAAATGTTTTAAATTTATGTGTAGTAATGAACAGCTTATAGTCAAAATCATCACGTCGGCGAGTCGCATATCGGTCATTGTTACGTCGTTTCGGCGGTTCCATCTCGAAATTCGGTGCACCTTGCCAATTTCTTTCATAATTTCCGAAATGCCCTGTGTTATTATTTTGTGGCTTTTCCGTATTTCTAAATTCCTCTTCCCGTGTTGAAGCGCGAGTGTCCTCTGAAATATGTAATTCTTGTATTACTTGTGCCAACTGATATTGTACTTCCCGGATTTCTGTTTTGTACTGTGTATTAATTTGATTTTGATTTTGTTTGAATTTTCTAATTTGTTCATACTCTTCAGTGTCCGTGAAGGCTACAGGTCTTGTGTCATTCAGATCATCATCTACCTTTGTAAATAAGTTAGTGAACTGATCTGAAAGTTCGGCCACTTTATCCGATAGTGAAATTATTTCCTCTGTGTGTCTTTCTGAACCAAGTTTCAGAGTGTCCATTTGTGTTGAAATCGTATCTACTGTGTCCTTTAAGTTTTCCTGAGTTTTTGCAAGTTGCGTAACCGAATCGGTAGATGCAAATGAGTCAATTGTAGCTTGCAAGGTGTCGTGATTTTCACGAACAATAGTTTGCAGTTCCTTTATGGCTGCTTCGTGATTCTGTAATGCATTTTTATGACGCGAAAAAATAGGTTGGAAATGTTCACAAATTTGTGTTTTTACGTCATTAC
This sequence comes from Schistocerca americana, assembly GCF_021461395.2. Taxonomy (NCBI): domain Eukaryota; kingdom Metazoa; phylum Arthropoda; class Insecta; order Orthoptera; family Acrididae; genus Schistocerca; species Schistocerca americana. The sequence goes on along the minus strand of NC_060123.1, from coordinate 608,664,138 downwards.
AGACTTTTTGACATTTCGATTCAATGTTATGTAACTCAGTAGTTAAATCTTCACGTGTTTGTTCAAGTGTGGAGTCTAACTTTTGAAGCTTTTGCTGTGTTTGTCTCTGGTTTTGTTCCATTGTGTCCAACTGTTGCTGTGTTTGTCTCTGGTATTGTTCCATTGTGTCTAACTTTTGAAGATTTTGTCCCATTTGTTTCTGATTTTGTTCAAGCGTTGTGTCTAACTTTTGTAGCCTTTGTCCCATTTGTTACATTAACTGTAATAGCAATGCACTGGTGTCTGAAACATGTTCCTCAGTGCTTTTCGGCAGTGAAGTTGCACCGGCAACATTCACATTTTGACAAGCGGAAAATGTGTCTTGACTTATTTGAGAAAACGGTGAGGACCCAAAACCTGAACCTGCAGTATTTGCAAGATTGTGTCCTGTCATTCCCGATTCCTGAGGCGAGCTGTTGCCGACGGATCGATCGATAATGCTTCCCTGTTCAATAATTGTTTCACTGTCTACGCCATTATTTGCAGCCCGCTCCATTTCCCTATGCACAATTACCAAATTACTAAGTTGATCATTAGTTAATTCATTATACGGTGGCGCTAACACACTGCTTTCGTCTGCACTGTCATTTCTAAGTTTACTTTGGAGCCTAGTATTACGTTTTTCACACGTCATTATTGTCACAATATTTCACACGACAACACAGAAGAACACAATTTGAAGAGCAAAAATAAGAAAACACATTAACATAGCACTGAAAATAATATCTAGTTAACTGCAAGCGCAGCTGCGAAATAAATGGTGCAAATTTACATGCGTGTCACACCTGTTGTACTGTACAACAATGAAAGACTGCAACTACAAAGGAGATTCTCTCTACAATTACGTGCTAGCAATAAACAAAATCTACACTAATTACACAAACTACAAGAAAAAATCAGAAGATTCCAGTGAGGTATCCTCGGCTAAGGGTCGACATATGTAACGTCCCCTTTGAACAATCATACATGACTGTGCTTAAACTGGCACACAATATTTTTAGCGCAACGGAATTTGACTTTCAATAATCCCTACTAAAGAATGGCCCTGACTAACATTAACCTATACCTTTCACAAATCACGTACCTCACAAAAATCTTCGTTACCCGAACTACTGCAATTCAGCGAGCGCCACTACTGCCAGCTAAATAAAAGATTCAAACTACGGAAGGCACTAACTACTGATAGGCATAGTTAGCAAATGAAAGATTTTAATAGAGAACAAACAATGTATTTACCTTAATAGTCATAATATATATAGCAGTTCATGACATCCAGTCTTACAAATTTCAAAACTCCGCCATTTCTCTCCACACATCCACCACTGCTGGCGGCTCACCTCCAACTGCGCAACGCTACGCGCTGTTCACATCCAGTTGCCCAACACTACAATGACAGACAACAATGCAAACTAGCCACAGACTGCACACAGCACAGCCAGTGATTTTCATACAGAGCGCTACGTAACGTTGCCAATAAGAAAACATAAACAGCCTACTTACAAATTCATTGAAATGTCATGTAGGTTCTACTGTGTGAGCGTATTAGTCAGTCTTCACCAAGTGTACCTTAACCTACAAGATGGATCAGTAGCTCTAATAACTAAGCCGTGAGTGTCTGTACTGTTGTAGAAAAAGCTTTACATATCTTGATAAACAATACAGGCAACTAATGGTTTCTTTAATACGCAATACAAAGATCGAACTTTGCTCATTGTCAGTAGTACTAGTAAGTAGCCAATGTGTGTTTTGCACTGTTGTAGAAGACCTGTTATAGAAGAAACCCTTACAGGTTTTGATACATAATACGGAAAATTTTAAATGCTATTTTAATTTTGGTGCAAAGTTGGGATTTTCGTTCGCGATCGGAGATCTGCGTGGATCCTTATCCATCATTATCTTTGACACAAGGAAACCAAACAGTATTTTCATATAGTATTTAGAGCATTTCAAAGTTTTACTTGCTTATTACAAATTGCCAGTCGGAGTGGCCAAGCGGTTCTAGGCGCTACAGTTCGGAACCGCGCTGCTGCTACGGTTGCAGGTTCGAATCCTGCCTCGGGCATGGATGTATGTGATGTCCTTAGGTTAGTTAGGTTTAAGTAGTTATAAGTCTAGGGGACTGTTGACCTCTGATGTTAAGTCCCATTGTGCTTAGAGCCATTTTTTATTACAAATTTATGTGGTTCGAGTGATACAACACAGCAAACCTCTCATGAAAATGAACAATTTTTAGTATTCTTTGTGGTGTTAAATTGTTGGAAAATGAGAGGTCTGTAGGTACACATGCTACAGGTACTGGTGTTATTTAGTAGCTAGTTGTGAAGATACAGTCTGTAAATTTTTTCAAAGAGATTGCAACCCTCAAAATTCGTTTGTACACCGATAGAACATAGTCAAAAGTCGGTCCAAAATCAAAAATATACATCAGCCCTTCGATAATATGAATTATATTTTTGGTATAGAACATCCTAAACTGATGCTTAGTAATGTAATTAAAGTCCGTTTTTTATTACCAGTCTCATAGCCTCATTTAGGATCAAGGGAAACTGTTAACTATTACTGCACTGCCTGATTAGCATGCAATTTTAGCCATGTGTTTTTGTACTGTTATAGAATAGTAATACATGCAATTTAAATGTACAAATAGCACTGCAGCACTTAACTTGAGGGTACATAGTTTTTTTTTAGGTGCCAACTGTATTGCGCTCTTGCAGTGGCTGACACCTACCCTCAGGTTATGGCACACACACACACACACACACACACACACACACACACACACACACAAACGCACGCACTATCGGAGTCATATGTTAGAATACTGTTTCAGTTCTGGATGCCTCTTTGTTTGTTTGGAATTAACAGCAATCACTGCTTTGTCTGCTTAGCATATTATCTCAGCTACGGACAATACAAACATGCTAGGCGTGGAAGTGTTTAACTTGGGACTTCAGTGTACCTTGAACCAAGTACAGTACAAATATAAAATTTTCACCGTTGCCATGTGCAGAGTAACCTTTAAGTTAGATCACTAGTGGCAAGAGCATTTTGATAAATAAATCAGATAATTTAGATGTGAAAATATTTGATTTGAGTCTCCATTGCGTCTTGGACCGCATGGAGTACAAATATCAATCTTTACTTGTTACCAAGTGTTTGTTAAAGAGGCCAGGATTGGCTATGATTGGCAGTTTGTTTACACAATTCAGATCATCCGCCTGCTTTTGAACATGATGCCAAGTAAAGCAATTCAGGTCGTTTGGCTGCTTTTGAACAAGGCACCAGCTTATGAAATTTAGGTCATTCAGATACTTTTTAAAATGACACCATTTAACGCGATCCATTCTTTTAAATGTTTTTGGAAATGGCGACAGTTTATAAAATTCAGGTCGTTTGGACGCTTTTGAACGTGGCGCCAATTTATGCAATTCATCTGGTTATGATATCTTAGAATATGGCACGGACGGTGTCTCTGGACCTAAGTGTGTTGATTAGATGTTTCGATTTAATGGCGATAATATATTTTATGGGCGCGGAAAATTGTCTGCTGGTTCCAGTGGTCGCAAACTTTTCAGGAGGGATAGTTTCATCTAATGGAGAATGATTTTTATACGCAGATCAGAAGTCAAGCAAAAGTAAGTTACTTTGATCAGCTATTGGCCAAAATTATTGCTTACACCATAATTGCGGTTCTGTAGCTTTCGTACGCCAGTTTTTACGCTCTTGCTTGCTGTGACGTCAATATTCTCTGCTGCTCTTGCAAGATCATGCACACGAGAAAAATTGTAGGGAGCAGAGCACCTCCAACTTCACGGAGCACAATAAATAATTTTCCAGCTAATTTACCATACAGATTAACAGTCGGCATAGTAGTATAGGAATTCGTTAAGGCATGATGTTAGGTAATCAAGATACAACTCTCTTGCTACCTCTGATTTCCAGAGTTCCTTTCATATGCATTTTCTCTTCAAATCCCGATTGGTCGGAGTTGAAGGCAAATCATTACTGAACGATGAGATAATTTTGTTTATCTCATCTACAAATTTTCTGACCGATTCGGCAGGTTGCTGTGCATCGTCAAGTTGACGCTTTGTTCGAAATATCATTACCTTACATCTTCCAATTCCGTAGCTCTGCTTGAAGTTATGCAGCCATGCCCTGCCTCCCTTGAAATAATTGTAATCCATGTCGCGCGCAATTTGATGTACATAACGTAGAAGGCCACTATCGATCACATTCTGTAACTGCTATCGAGCATCCTTGAAACGCGCGAACACCAGTTTCTGTAAAAAGTTCGCGTTGTTCTCCCTTGAGTGTCCGTAGTTTTTCTTATGCACTTCACGGTCATATTGCTGCGGACGTATTCGAAATCTGTTCATTATTGTTATTTTACAATGCTGCAGATGATCTTCGATGTACGTAATTATGCTCAGTACCTGATCATTGGACAATGGTTGTCCATCATTACGTTTCATTGGAGACGGAATTTTTTGCTTCCTGTCCGACAAGGATGACGAATTACGTGGATCGACTCCTGGTTCAAAATGGCTCTGAGCACTATGGGACTCAACTGCTGAGGTCATTAGTCCCCTAGAACTTAGAACTAGTTAAACCTAACTAACCTAAGGACATCACAAACATCCATGCCCGAGGCAGGATTCGAACCTGCGACCGTAGCGGTCTTGCGGTTCCAGACTGCAGCGCCTTTAACCGCACGGCCACTTCGGCCGGCATCGACTCCTGTTTCAGTATCGCGATCATTTATTAAGAACGTACAGTCATCACTGCACTCCTCATGTACACTGTCCGTACAGTATACGACACCACACATTCCACATCATGCAGAAACGTTAGTATTTTATCTGCCACTTCTTTCTCGCTCTGCGAAATTAATTGGGTTCCTTTCCGACGAAATGTGAACTCGGGAATTGTTATTATAGATATAATGCAATTTTTGCTTTATTTATCGTTGCCATTGCTCTACTTTGTCTCAGCACCACTAACAATGTTGCAAGTTACTCGTCGACTCACCAATGGATACATCCAGTCCCGCACCATGCTGCATTAGCAGCCAATATTGTGGTTGCATGGCAGACAATATGTTGGGTGTCGAATGCCGTGCACATCATTATCCTTTTGTGATCTCGCACTCAAGACGTTCCTTGTAAGCCCGTTACGATACGTCTACACGCGCAAAAAGTGTTCCGGAAGCTTGGCAGCTACACTAGTGGTTGCTATCTTGAGATGCATGTAGTATTTTCCGGGGCAGCTAATACAGGGTGGAGAAAAATTGTCACGAAATTTTAACCCTGGATAGCTGATGCCAGTAGGAACCAAAATTACTAATGTTGTGTAGGTCGACAACACACAATTTTTAATCTACGGAAACTTGGCGCCTCTCGCTCCGATTGGCCGCGGGATTGCTCTGTTGCTGGATGCTCTGGACAACGCACGACCGCGAATGCTTTGCCTGCCGGAGATCGCGATGTATCTAAGGCATGCTCGGTGGTCGCGCTAGCCTTCAACTCTGGGGGCCTTGGGGGCCTGGGGGCGAATCTGCCAGGGTCCCGACGCATCCAGTTTAGTTTCATGATAAGACGTACCGGGAACAAACCCGTGAACAGCTGTTAGCTCACGTACAGAAAGTCTTACAAATTGTGTCGGCTCTGGAAAGGGTCTTTTTTGTAGCTAGGACGTTGTTTACTTAAACAAGGTGCTCGAACTGGTGACCTTCTGACGCGACACAAGCTTGGTAACGTCGAACGGTGTTTTGCAGAAATGTTTCAAAGATTCCTTTTTTCTAAAAACAGCAGCTAAGATATTTCAGAGTGCAGCGTCCCTGCTCTGGATAAACGAGCAGCAGAGAAGAGCAAGATGATTCCCGAAGCAAGTGCATTTTTCTGTTGCTCAGAGCCAGCCAACAATCGCCTTCAAAAATAGTCGATTTTCAGTTTGACGAGGAGGAAAGCTGCTGTACGTTTTTGTGACATCCTTGCGAGAAACAATCTCCAGATAAGTCTCTTCCGCCGGCAGTGAAGAGGATTTCGTGAAGGAGGCCCACCCAGAAGCATTTCCTTTTATTATTTGCCCGAGAGTGTATCAGATGTATCAGTTGAATGACGCCGTCAGAGAGGCTGTTATTATTTCAGTAGAGATCTTTGATCTCGCAGGTTCGTGCGTGGCTGTTTGCTCGTGTGTGCGCGATATACGTGTGTGTGTGTGTGTTTGTGTGTGTGTGTGTGTGTGTGTGTGTGTGTGTGTGAGAGAGAGAGAGAGAGAGAGAGAGAGAGAGAGAGAGGGAGGGAGTGATGTGGGGAGACGGAGCGTTTCTCGGGGAAGCTTATCACGAGCGCCGCGGCGCTGCGCTGCTGTCAATGTGTCACTGGCCGGCCGGGCCCGGCAGCGGTGCATTCATATTTCAGCCGCGAGGCGTCGCGGGAGAGCAAAGACGGCGGCGCCGGAAGCTGACCCAGGGGACGGGCTGCGGCAGGCGCCCGCCACACCCCCTGCAGTCGTTAATTAATTTCCTACCTGAACGGTTCATCTATTACACTGATGAGACAACATTATACTGGTACAGGCGTGGGAGGTTGTACGTGGAATCTCCTGGGCAAAGTTGCAACTTATCATTTATTAATGAACATAATAGCAGTATTACATTTGGTAGAAAGAGCGATTTTCAGCCATGAATCATGGCCAAACGTAATCGGAATTTGCATTTCGTCACCTTAGCCAGTTGTTGTACTACTGCAGTAGGCGTGGGCTTCGTGTCTATCTTGGCCACAATAATGCGTTCTCTATGCTGTTTGTAGTAGCTTACCCGCACTCCTATTTTTTTATTCATTATTAAACCTAATGCTGCATTACCCCTATTTGATTTTGTATTTATAACCCTGTATTCACTTGACCAAAAGTCTTGTTCCTCCTGCCACCGAATTTAGCTAATCCCCACTATATCTACCTTTAACCTGTCCATTTCCCTTTTTAAATTTTCTAAACTACCTGTACGAATAAGGGATCTGACATTCCACCCTCCGATCCGAAGTTTTCTTCCTCCTGATAACGACGTCCTCTTGAATAGTCCCCACCCGGAGATCCGAATGGGGGACTATTTTACCTCCGGAATATTTTACCCAACAGGACGTCATCATCATTTAACCATACAGTAAAGCTGCATGCCCTCGAGAAAAATTACGGCTGTAGTTTCCCCTTGCTTTCAGCCGTACGCAGTACCAGCACAGCAAGGCCGTTTTGGTTAGTGTTACAAGGCCAGATCAGTCAATCATCCAGACTGTTGCCCCTGCAACTACTGAAAAGGCTGCTACCCCTCTTCAGGAACCACACGTTTGTCTGGCCTCTCAACAGATACCCCTCCGTTGTGGTTGCACCTACGGTACGGCTATCTGTACCGCTATGGCACCTTAGACAGTAAGTTAAACAAATTTGCAATCTTGGAAGTCACCAAATATCTTCCCAGTTGACTCCTTCATGCTTTTAACAATAAGTCTTCAGTACACATGTTAAAATTTACATTTTAAAAACTATAAGAAACTACACAGAATGCTTCACCTAATCCTACAGCTACAGACTAAAACCTTAACACAGCTGCTGCACATAAAATTATACTTTGAAACATGACAGAACTCTCATATACATGGTGTTGCCAGGGTATAAAAAAACAACAAAAAGGGATCTTCTTCCACCATAAAAAACATCAAGTTTGCTTACAGCAGTTCAAACCTAAATAACAAACGAAAGGGAAGCCAAATCTAATATTAACTACAATTATGGATGGACACGGACACATCCTGCAACTGAAAATAAATCCCATACTTATTTCAGTATTGGGGGGGGGGGGGGGGGGCAGCCACCCGGACCATGACAAGAAGCCCCAGACCGCGCGGTGGTCTGACGAACTTATGCCCCAAAATGCATGGTTTCCATGCCTGAGACCATTTATTCAGTCTTACATTGTTGCAGAGACTGCGGTCTAATACACGCTCCACCATGAGTTCACAGTTACAGTATGTGTTGAAAATGGTTTCCATGTGATTCAACTCTATGGGTGTACACGCCGTAGCATCTTCTTTCTGTCTCAGACGTTCTTATCGGCCAGGCTGCATCCGAACAGTGTCAAAGGCAGTATGAATGCGCTGCCTCTGTGTCCCCACATCTGGAATGGGCTCTGCATACTCGATATTTCTTAGACGGCCACATAACCATAAATCGCACGGTTTTAGATGTGGTCAACGAGCAGGCCAAGCAACTGGACTCCCTCGTCCGATCCATCTAACAGCGAAGACACGATTGAGATGCGTCTGGGCGTTAACGGCGAAGTGGGATGGAGCGAAATCATGCAGCAGCCACATAACCCTTCGTTTCATCAAAGGTTCTTCTTCCGGCAGGGGAGGCAAAGTCACCCGCAAGAAATGTCGACAGTTTCGGCCTGCGAGGCGATGTGGAAGGAAGACTGATCCCAAAACACGGTCGCCAGTTATCCCGGCCCACATGTTGCATCGATGCTGATGATCCGCTGTCATCATGATCCATGGGGGTTCTGCATACTATCCCACAGATGACTGTTATGAAAGTTGAAGATACCACTCCGTGTAAAGGTGGCCTCATCTGTGAATACGAAGGATGACACAAATCCCGAAATCGTGGTTGCCTGGTGAAGAAACCAGTGAAAAAACTACTCCCGATGTGGAAAGTCTGTCGCTAGTAAGCCCTGCACACGGTGTAAGCGACAAGGATAGTAACAACTGTCATGGAGTATTTTGCACACGGTCGCCTGACTTACGCTGTACTGACGGGCCAACTGCCTGGTACTGACAGGGCGGTCGCCGTCCACAGTGTTAATCGCATCTTCCTACAAGTCTGGTATCCGAATATTTCTGGTACGTCCTTAACGATTTCCTGTTTCCTGTCTCACAAACGGCGCAACGCTGTTGCAAACATTGAATGATGTGGTTGTTGCGGGCGGGGATAGGTCTCATACAACCTTGCTGCCCACTGCCCGTTGCCAGTTGCCTTTCCATAAGTAGACTCCATGCAGGCAAGTTCATGATTCGAATACGGAACCATTGTGTACAACGATGTGTTACATGCACTACAAGACGAGTCAGCAAGAGAAGTGAATCGGACACAACGTACAGGGCAGCAACAGGTACACAGACTGTATTCGTTGCCCATATCTGCACATTATCCATCCGGACGCTGTATGACTAACAATCGCCCTGGTCCAGTTTCTGGTGGCTCGGTACTCCGACCTAAGCGAGCGATCGCACCTCAGTGGCCGCCTATATGGGCTGGCCCATTCCCAACGCTCACCAGCCAGCAGAGTGTTGTCGTCCTCACCCGCAGGCAGACTGTGACTGAGACTCTGCATTAGCCAAACGCGCTCAACTTCCACTTCGATCAGAGATAGGAACTCACCACATGGCAGTCACGCCAAGTTCCTGTGATACCGATGGTAGAGATATTACTGGAACGATTCACAAAATATTATCATCAGTTTCCACAACCAGACTGAATAATACTGGTGGCGTTTCAGGCACGAGAAACGGTAACCCCAAAATATAAGCGGCGCAGGAACCGAATGGGGAGTCATTCTAGCGTCAATACTGGCCGCAAATGGGGGACCCCACAGCGTCTTTGACAGTGGGAACGTTGTCATGATCCGCTATCTGGGAATGGGGCGCTGGCGAACGGCGAAGCTGATCGTGTTCGCTTGCAGCTGTCGTGAGCAACAACGGAGAGTGGTTCAAGGACTGTGAAACCACGGTCAAGTGACGAGGCGCTGGACGTCCATACCTAGTCACAGAATGTGGTGAGCACAGGCTTGTCCGCTCTGTTAAGTTGGATAACCGGCAATATATGGCAGATAGACGACAGGGTGTAGTTCATTGCCATCACTAGTGTTTCCAGGCGCAATGTTCGGCTTACGTTTTCGACATCGGGCTTTGTTGCAGACGACCTGTACGTCTTCCCATGTCGACTGCGACCGAACGGTAATTTATTTTTTCTGGCAATAATGCTTCCGGATGAGACCAATATATGCGACTTCACGCAACGGTTATTTAGAACATTCACTTACTAACCGGTCCGCCTGTTTAGCTGGGTGGTCAAAAAATAGCCGGCAAGGTAGCTCAGCGTGTTCGGTCAGAGGATTACCTGCCCTCTAACAAAAAAATTCAGTTAATCGACCAACAACGAACTTAAACGGGTGTCTTACGACGTCCGCACCGAGCAGATGCAACGAAAAAAAGCGAACAAAAAGGAGATTAAAGAAAAAGTGGTAACGTGCTTGCCTCCCATGCACTGGGCCCGGGTTCGATTCCCGGCAGGGTTGGAGATTTTCTCCACTCGGGGACTGGTTGTTGTGTTGTCCTCGTCATCATTTCATCCGCATCACCGGTCGCAAGTCGCCCAATGTGGCGCCGAATGTAACAAGATTTGCCTTTGGCGGCCGAACCAGACTGGGACTTCCCGGCCAACTATGTCATACGATCATTTCATTTTTTACTTGCTAACGAGTATCTTGGAAACAAACTGTTGTTGCCGTGATATCGTTTCTCAAACTTGAGTTCATGAGCCCCCCATGCTCACCTGCAAAAATAATAGATGGAAATTCCGTTGGAAGTAGCTGGTCATAGGGATTCAGGATGCAGGATTTGATTTATAAAGGGCCAACCAACGCCCTTCTCGCATTAGCCCCAAAAATCTAATCACAGCATCAAAAACATAGGCACATAGGCAGGCAGAAATTTGCGGGTTAAAATAGTGTCCACAACTCACAGTATTCTTTTACGTTTACCAAAACTGCGCTTATCCTCTTTTCTTCAACATTTATCACAGCTTAATAGCTGTCTAGTACTAAACTGGTGAATTTCTGAGCGAGGGCTGGAACAATACTTCAGGTGTATCTCACTTTATGTATCAAGTAAACCTCTGAAAAATCTTGGAAAATAGACCACCAACTGCGACATAATCGCGTGTACAAACAGTGATCCAATACTGTAAAATCAAAGTCCGTTTAGCGCAAATTTGAAATTTAATTTCCACAACTGCTAACTTTCTTTAAAGTTGACAGTCGTTCTCATAGAGTTGTATCCCCACATCACCCAACGACTACGTCAGCTGACTTCAGTTACAGCAGGTTGATGGTCGCATCTGGATGTACCGTCGTCAGAGCGAACAGCTGTTCGACGCGTGCCTGTGCCACTACGGTCGCAGTTCAGTGGGGGCAGTATTGTGCACCGTGGACAATCACCTCGGTTTCCGTGCCACATATGGTAGTAATCGGGGACACCATGACATAATGGTATATGGCTCTGAGCACTATGGGACTTAACATCTATGGTCATCTGTCCCCTAGAACTTAGAACTACTTAAACCTAACTAACCTAAGGACATCATACAAAACCCAGCCATCACGAGGCAGAGAAAATCCCTGACCCCGCCGGGAATCGAACCCGGGAACCCGGGCTTGGGAAGCAAGAACGCTACCGCACGACCACGAGCTGCGGACGACATAATGGTATACGTGAACATTATTGCAGACCACATGCACCCCTTTATGCTTGATGTCTTCTCCGACAGCGGTAGCATCTTCCATCAGGATAATTGCCCGCATCAGAAGACCATAATCGTGCTACGGTAGTACTAGGAGTACGACAGTGAATTCGCGTCCATGGCTTGGCCACAAATCCGCCTTATCTGCACCTCATGGAACGTTTATGGAATGCTGTCGAGCGCCAGTTCTGCGCCCACAGACCACAATCGCGTAATTTACGGTAATTGCATTACTGCGCGCAGACATCTGTTGTCACACGCCTCTGGTAACCTGCTAAAGATTTGTTGAATCAATGTCACTCTCAACTGGTGCTGTATTGCCTTCCACAGATGGAACAACTCGTTATTATGAAGGTGGCCACAATGTCTTGGTTCATCAGTGCATGTGTCAAAGTAGCAGAGCACATGAAAGAAAAAAAAAGTTGCCTTAATCAACAAATCTTCACCTCAACCTTGGCTGGGCTTTACGAGCACCTGACACCGTTGGCAAACGTATTTAAAAACAAAGGCGTAAATTAATGTATGTGTAAACGTCCTTTATAAATTAACATATGGCTACGTAACGTCGCGCAACATCACAATCATCTTCATTATCAACCTCCTGAAAAGTTCTAGTAGAGATAATTTATTTAAGAATGATTGGACATATATGCTAATATAAGATTCTGAATCAATTACCAAAAGGGCCTCTCCGCTGAATATGTCACCTCTAATTCAACTGACAGCATACTGAACTGTATTAATGAAATCCTCTCATCTACACTGTCTGTACAAATCTTTGCATTGTTATGGAGAAACTAACAAATTTTAGTTTTCAACGTACAGTGAGTAAATGGTTAATGCTTAAGCGATAGGAAGCAAAAGATGTTGTCTTATAAATCACATTACGAAATTTCGTCTGAGTGGTGGCAAGTTACTACTGTACTTCTATATGGTTAAATTATGGGACCACTCCTGTTCGTACCATACAAGAAAGACCTTCATCCTTACACTAATCAAGCAGAAATAGCCCTCTTTGCTGGCGACGCAAGCACCATAATGATAGGAGACGAAAAGTCAGGGGCAAATATACCTTTTAGATCGCGGCTTAATTCCAAGGGAACGACGTTGCCAACCGGTCGTAAAGCCATGCATCGTATGGATCAGAGATGTTCCATTAACAACCCTTTTCTGTTTTCTCAGTTCAGCTAACTGAAAAAAAACTATTGGAGAAACCGATGCAACAACTCTCCCAAGGCCAGAGCTGTTGCCACAGATAAGTCCTTTTCAGTGGCGTTATGAAACAACAAACAATGTGCAGGAATACACTGAAGAACCAAAGAAATTGGTACACGTGCCTAATACAGTGTAAGGACCACGCGAACACGCAGAAGTGCTGCAGCACGACGTGGCATGGACTCGACTAATGTCTGAAGTAGTGCTGGAGGGAACTGACACCGGGCTATCTGTAAGAATACGAGGGGTTGGAGATTTCTTTTGAACAACACGTTGCAAGGCATCCCACATATGCTCAGTAATGTTCATATCTGGGGAGTCTGGTGGCCAGCGGAAGCATTTAAACCCAGAAGAGTGTTCCTGGAGTCGCTCTGTGACAATTCCGGACGTGTGCGTACTCGCATTGTTCTGCTGAAATTGCCCAAGTCCGTCGGAATGCATAATGGACATCAATGAATGCACGTGATCAGACAGGATGCTTATGTACGTGTCACGTATCTAGACATATCAGTGGGCCCATATCACCCCAACTGCGCACGCCCCACACCATTACAGAGCCTCCTCCAGCTTTAACTGCCCCTGCTGTCATGCAGGGTACCAGCTATTGATGAATTCATGAGGTTGTCTCCGTACCCGTATACGTCCATCCGCTCGATACAATTTGAAACGAGACACGTCCGACCAGGCAACATTTTTCCAATCATCAACAGTCCAATGTCGGTGTAGTAGAGCCCAGGCGAGGCGTAAAGCTTTGTGTCGTGCAGTCATCAAGGGTGTACGAGTGGGCCTTCGGCTTCGAAAGCCCATATCGATGATGTTTCGTTGAATGGTTTGCATGTTGACACTTGTTGATGGCTCAGTATTAAAATCTGCAGAAATTTGCGGAATGGTTGCACTTCTGTCATCCCGGCAAATTCTCTTGTCTTCGTTGGCCCCATTCTTGCAGGATCTTTTTCCGGTCGCGGCCATGTCGGAGATTTGATGCTGTACCGGATTCCTGATATTCACGCTACACTGGTGAAATGGTCGCACAGGAAAATCCCCACTTCATCCCTGCCTCGGAGACCCTGTGTCCCATCGCTCTTGCGCCATCTGTAACACCACGTTCAAATGCACTTAGATCTTGATATCCTGCCACTGTAGCAGCAGTAAGCGATTTAACAACTGCGCCAGACACTTGGTGTCTTATATAGGCGTTGCCGACCGCAGCGCGGTGTTCTGCCTGTTTACATACCACATTTGTCAACACTGCTTCAGCAGATTGGATAAACACCTCACTATACTACATAAATCAAGATGTCATAGCTATTATTGTTAGTCAATGGACGCGCAAGAACTTACTTGGAGTTAACATATCCTCGTGTCTCGTTGTGGAGGATTGAGTGGGGCTAGCCAGCCAAAGTCCTTATGGGGGATAAGTGGCACCATGTCTGTATACGGCAATGAAATTAGATTTGCGTGCGTGATGAAAGGTAAGCGGACGTAAAATAATCTCTCAGAGTACTTTACGTTGTTAACGTGCTGTCTGGAATTATTAAAAACTGTTTAAAATTATTAAATAATTAAGTAGCGTTGCTTCATGTACGGATGTAGTCTGCAGCGGATGGCGTGTAATCAGATTTCCAAGATCGCTGGATTACGTAAGAAGGCAGCAGTGTATTCAGCTAGCACAACTAGTAAAGAAGGAAGGCATCTCTGTTGGTTATGTGGAATAACTTTCTTAAGCGACGGCAGCGGCATTGCTGTCTTCCGATACTGTAGACATGGTGGCCGAGGAGTTGCGCAAATCTTACTACGCAGTTGCCGACTATTAAGTATTTATCACCCCTAATTTATGTAGTGAAGTTCGTTGTTTATTTAATTTGTTGATATGATGTTGACAAGTATGGATTTGTACTTTATGTTCTGCACAGCTACTGAAAATGACTTAAGTGTCGAATCCTGTTTAGACAAAAAGAATATGTGTAAGCATGAACTGTTAACCTCTGTAGTAAAATTTACTGTAATGGTTTACTTCCGTGTGTTCCACTTTTACACAATATTTTGACGACCGACTTGTCCGTCCTCTCCAGGTGCTTCGCTTCCTGGACTCCAGTACGACTGTGAACTATTTCTGGCCCCCCTCCGCAGTTTGTAGCTCAGTTCGATTCCCGACGCACAACACTACACACTTTCATGGTCTTTTGTTTCTCAGAGCTTGTAGTGATATTCCGTGAAACTCAAATTCTCTCATCGTTTCCCAGTTCTGATGGATATGGTGGCGAGACATGAAGCCTTGCTAAAAATTGAATCATTCGTCCCGGTTTACTGGGTTTCCCGACATATTTATTTAGGTAGACTACTTAATAACGCTGTCCTACAAACTTGGAGTTTGCACCGCGATATTTAACCCATCGTATTTCGTTTTATGATTGCATTCGAGTCAGTGGTAGGCAAGAGCTGAAACCACCGTTCCTATTTATTAATTTCTCCGGAGTCTTTATTTTGATAGATTCCTTAATCACGTTGTCAAGGAACTCGTAAGCAGTCTATTGAAATAAGGTGTCGGAAAACTTAATAAACAGGCCAGGAGCTTTCAACTTAAATAAGGCTTGGAACCAGTTACTCAATGTCTTAAGATCTCGAAAGATATCAGATCCACCGGAATTGATAAGCTCTGAGAGAATGTGTCTCTTTCACGGAACATCACTGCGGGTTTGAATAGCAAAAGAGAATCAAAGAGCGTAAAGGACGTCGGCAGTCGAACTCACAATGAGGTGTAAACAACGACACGAGATCGTCAACCGTTCAGCAGTGTGCTTGGTGTCCAGTAAGAGTACACATATCAGCAAAATCTGGAGCACCTGAAGGATGCGATTCGGTCAGTCGTTGAAACGTAGTGCAAAAATGGAAACGACAGTTCACCTGTACACTCGGAAGTATGGATTCCCATTTAGATTTGACAGTGAGTGCTATACGACATTAGACCCTTAATTACACTGTGTATGTCCTAACTCTCTCCCCCAGCTCAAAGCCCAAAGCGACTGGAAAAAGCCACAAGAGGCTACTGTATACAAGAAGTGCAAAAGAACGGTCCCGCAAAATTGCAGACCAATATCCTTAACGTCGGTTTGTTTGCAGAGTTCTTGAACATATTTGCAGTTCGAAAATAATAAATTTTCTTCAGACAGACGCTTCTGTCCATAAATCAGCATGGTTTTAGAAAATGTCGCTCGTGTGGAACTCAGTTTGCGCTGAATGAGATTTTCGATCTGCAGCGGAATGTGCGTTTATATGAAACTTCCTGGCAGATTAAAACTGTGTGCCGAACCGAGACTCAAACTCAGGACCTTTGCCTTTCTTGGACAAGTGCTCTATCATCTGAGCTACCCAAGTACGACTCACGCCCCGTCATCACAGCTTTACTTCTACCAGTACCTCTTCTCCTACTTTCCAAACTTTACAGAAGCTCTGCTGCCCCGAGTTCGAGTCTCGGTACGGCACACAGTTTTAATCTGCCAGGAAGTTTCATATCAGTTTGCCCTTTTTTCACATGATATCCTGCGAATCATGGATGAGGGGGAACAGGTAGATTCCTATTTCTAGATTTCCGCAAAGCGTTTGACACGGTATCCCACTGCACTTTGTTAAAGGGTCGAGCGTGTGGAACAGGTTCTCAGATAAGTGAATGGCTTGAAGACATCTTATATAAGTACGTTGTCCTCGCCGGCGAGTTTATTTTAGAGACAAGGATATCAACAGCAGTGCCCCATGGAAGTGTGATAGGACCGATCTTAATATCTACGGGTGTTCTAAAAGTCGCTCCGCAGTGCCGTATGATTGTTAGCCGCGCGTGTCGTATACCTCAGTGAATATTCCGAAATGAAACTCAGTGAAATACAAGTTATTAAATTATTGAATACTCATTTTTATTTGCAAATTTTCACATTAAATGTTGCATGTGTCCTCCTTGTTGTTGAATTCACAATTCAATTCGTCTAATCATGTTTCCAAACACAAGCTGTAACAAGACATTTCTTCTGTAACGGAAGCAGTGAAAGTGGATATTGCAGTTTTGAATTCATCGATTGTTTTTGGACGGTTTTTATAGACAGTTGCTTTCGCTGCACCCCAGAAGAAAAAGCTAGGTGGTGTTAGGTCAGGCGATCGTGGAGGCCAAAGTCCCTGTGAAATTATGCAATCACCAAAAACATCAGCAAGCAGTGACACTGAAACGCGAACTGTATGCACTGTTGCACCATCTTGTTGAAAATAACCGTTCAGTATTTCACTTAACACAAGTTCTCCTACGACTAGGTAGAGAATATCACTGTAGTATCGCTGTGCGTTTATTGTTTCGTTCAAAAATATGGGACCCACAATTCGACGTCTAGAAATTGCAATCCAAACTCCTATTTTCACAGAATGAAATGGTTCCTCACGAATACACAATGGATTTGCAGTACTACACATATGAGAATTTTGCGAGTTCGGGTACCCTGATAAATGAAACCACGGCTCATCAGCGAAGAACGTTTCATTAAGAATATCCTTTCCATTTTGCTGAACGCAGTTTTTGAACCATCGACCGTAATGCAGTCTCTTGCCATGATCAGTATTT
This sequence comes from Schistocerca americana, assembly GCF_021461395.2. Lineage (NCBI taxonomy): Eukaryota > Metazoa > Arthropoda > Insecta > Orthoptera > Acrididae > Schistocerca > Schistocerca americana. Next base: position 608,646,710 of record NC_060123.1, on the reverse strand, counting down.
TTCAGTTCTTGCACAACTCACTTTGTGTGGGAAAAGTTCTAATTTTTTTTTCTTACATCTGTGTGGGCCGTTCCGACACTAACATCGATTTCCTGGGAGAGTTTTCTTTCTGACTTGGTCGGACTCATGGACATTTTATCGAGTAGTTTATCCTCAGACAAAACGCTAGGACGACCACTTCCCGATGCATCTGTCACTGAACCCGTACTTCGAAATTTGTTAGTCAAATCTCGCACAGTATCGCGATGCGGGAGTGTTGTCTCCGCGAAAACTGAATTAAATGTTTGATGAACTGAAACTGTGTATTTACCGCCAGCTTTGAACACTTGTTCGACTAAATACACACGTTCTTCAATGGTTAGCATTTTAACAGTGACGAAAACGAAACAAAGGAACTAAACTTTAACTTTCACGTCAACACGCAACGACACACACCAACGATACTACTGACGCTGGCTGAGATAAACGAAACAGTGGAATGTTGGGAGAATCCACTTGAAGGGAAGTAACCCAAGCAGGCGAACAATCATACGGCACGCGCGGCTAACAATCATACAGCACTGCGGAGAGACTTTTTGAACACCCCGTATATACACAAATGATCTTCATGACAGGGGAACAATAATCTGCGGCTGTTTGTTGATGACGCTGTGGTGTACAGCATGGTGTCATCATCGAGAGACTGTAGGAGTCTGCAACTTGGGACTTAGACGAAGAGAGATGAAGATTCCAGTTGATGTACTGAATGACAGCTTGCTCTAAAAGTAGAAAAAAATGCAGATGAGTAGGAAAAACTATCACGGAATATCTGAATAGCGCTTTAGTAGTGTGTTGCTTGACGCTGTCAAGTCGGTTAAATATCAGTGTGTAAAGTTGAAAAGCAGAACGAGCATGGGAGCATTGTGGTAGGGAAGTCGAATGATCGAAATCCGATTATTGGAAGAATTTTAGGAAAGTATCTGTAAAGAATACCGCGTATAAAACACTAGCGCAAATTACTCTTGAGTCCTGCCCAAGGTCGGATTAAAGGAAGATATCGAGGCAATTAAGAGGCGAGCTGCTGGATTTGTTATGGATAGGTCCGAACAGCACGCAGGTATGACGTAAATGATTCGGGGCCTCAAACGGGAATCAGTGGACGGAGGGTGACGATCTTTTCGAGGAGTACTACTGAGGAAATTTAGAGAACCTGCATTTGAAGGAGAGCGCAGAACGACTCTACTGTCGAAAACGTCCATTTCGCGTAAGGACCACGAAGATAAGAGAAATTAGGGCAGATACGGAGGCATACAACAGTCGTTTTTGCCTCGCTCTGTTTGCGGTTGGAATAGGAAAGGAAATGACTAGTAGCGGTACAGCGTACCCTCCGCCACGTACCACACTGCGGCTTGCAGGGTATGTACACTGGTGCCCAAACGGTCCCTTCTGTGGAGACGCGCCAGAGGTACACATAAACCAGACCTCCGACAGTATGGGACACTGTGCCGAAGCCTTCTGTACACCCTTTGCCTCGCTACTACACCAACCGCTATTTCCCCATCCTGTGATTCACGATACAATAACACAATCTGTCAAGAGATTTCCTAACGATTGTGTTCTGCACAGAAGATGGCATTCCGGTCCACGCTAACTATGACATCAGGCCATTTATCAAAATAGGGAATGTTTGCCGACTAGTCTCACATCCACAGTCGCTGTATTCACGGTCACAGACTATGGAGTGCGGCACGGAGAAGACCCCTAACAGACTCCTTGCGACGGATGGCCATAGGAAGAATGGAAGCAGAACAGTGGCAAACTGATGTGGCTCGAAGGCTTAATGTGAATCGTTGTGTTGTTTCACGGATGTGGCGACAGTTTATAGAGACCGAAACTGTATCCCGAAGACAAGGAGAGAGTCTACCACGTGTGGCATCAGAACAGAGAACCGTTATTTGGCTGTAACGGCACAACGGTACCGCTTTTGTGCTGCACGGCATCTGGCATCTGACCTCGCATTATCCACTGGACGTGTTGCAGCCAGGCAAACGATCTACAGAAGGCTTCGACGTAGTGTCCCTTATTATGGGAGACCTGCTTTATGTGTGCCTCTGGCGCATCTTCACAGAAGTGAACGTCTAGAGTGCAACTGTCAGCATGTCACTTGGACGCTCGAACAATGAGCCAATGTGCTTTTCAGATATAAATCCTGATTTGGTCTGGAGAATGATTCACGACGGATTCGCATCTGGAGGGAACATGGAACTCGATTTCGGGACCCAAACATTATGGAAAGAAACCAATATCGAGGAGGATCGCTAATGGTGTAGGCAGGGATTATGATGACCTATCGACCATCTCTTCATGAAATTGTATGCGTGAATCGGCAAGGTTTAACAGCTGTCAGGAATCGTGACGAGATCTTGGGACTTCATGTGCGTTTGTCGCGAGGTGTTGTGTGACTCATATTTCGTATTGATGGACGATTATCAAAAAGTGACTTCAAGCACTTTGCGACTGAACATCTGAGGTCAGCAGTCCCCTGGACTGAGAACTAATTAAACCTAAGTAACCTCAGGACACCACACACATCCATGACCGAGGCAGGATTCGAACCTGCGACCGTAGCAGCAGCGCGGTTCCGGACTGAAGCGCCTAGAACCAATCGGTCACATCGGCCGGTTGGACCACAATGTTCAACCTCCTAGAGCACAGGTGGCTGATGCTTCCTTGGAAACGGAAGATATTGCATGCATGGTGTGGCCTTTTCACTCTCTAGATTTGAATCCCATAGAATCTTTCTAAAAAACACTAGGGATACGGGTTGCCATTCTCCAAGACTTGCGAGCAACTCTGGAGGAAGAATAGGCGTTATTGACTGAACATGAGACTGATGACATAAATCACAGCATGCCCCGTCGATGCCTCTATTGCTGCCACCTCATACTGAGCACATTAACCAGTTATAGCAATGAGTGTACAAATCCGTTAAGTTGCAAAAAGCTTAGAACATTTTTGTCTAGCGTTATGCATGCTGCAGTTGTGTACGTTCTGTATTCCCTACATTGTTTCTACTTTAGTATCACCCATTTATACTGTTTTGTGGAAAAATAAGGCAAAGTTGAAAAACTTCCGCATGTTGCTTTAATTTTGGACACTAGAGTGTGTATATGTAGAAATCGCTAATAGCATAGGCACATAGGGAACACACACGACACAGATCTGTAAGTGTACGGTATTGGTGATAAGTTGAGAAAACTGTCCCGAAACACATGTGCTACAAAACTTCAGTGTTCCCTGCTCATGTACCCCGACATCAATATGGGATATGATCACCATGCACACCTACACAGGCCGCACAACGGGTTGTCATACTCTGGATCAGGCGGTCGAGCAGTTGCTGGGGTACAGCCTCCCATTCTTGCACCAGTGCCTGTCGAAGCTCCTGAAGAGTCCTAGGGGTTTGAAGACGTGCAGCGATACGTCTACCGAGAGCATCCGAGAGGTGCTCGATGGGGTTTAGGTCTGGAGAACCGGCAGGCCACTCCATTCGCCTGGTATCTTCTGTTTCAAGGTACTCCTCCACGATGGTAGCACGGTGGGGCCGTACGTTATCATCCATCAGGAGGAAGGTGGGACCCACTGCATCCCTGAAAAGGCGGACATACTGGTGAAACGTCCCGATACACCTGACCTGTTACAGTTCCTCTGTCAAAGACATCCAGATATGTACGTGCACCAATCGTAATCCCACCCCACACAATGAAACCACGACGTCCATACAGGTCCCTTTCAAGGACATTAATGGGTTGGTATCTGGTCCCTGGTTTACGCCGGATGAAAACCTGGCGAGAATCACTTGTCAGACTATACCGTGAACATAACCTGGGACACTGTTCCAATGAACATGTACTGTGTTCATGACACCAGGCTTTACGGGCTCTCCTGACGAGAGGTCAGTGGAATATACCTTGCAGGCCTCCGGGCGAATAAACCATTTCTGTTCAGTCGTCTGTAGACTGTGTGTCTAGAGACAACTGTTCCAGTGGCTGCGGTAAGGTCCCGAACAAGGTTACTCCGTGGCCGTCTGCGGCCACTGATGATGAGATATCGGTCTTCTTGTGGTGTTATACACTGTGGACGTCCCGTACTGTAGCGCCTGGACACGTTTTCTTTCTGTTGGTATCGTTGCCATAATCTTGAGATCACACTTTGTGGCACACGGAGGGCCCGTGTTACGACCTGCTGTGTCTGACCAGCCTCCACTCACCCTAGTATTCTACCCCTCATAACGTCATCAATGTGTGTTCTTTGAGCCATTTTCAACACACAACCACCATTAGCACGTCTGAAAACGTCTGCACACTTACTCGCTGCACCGTACTCTGACATGTACCAACACACCTCTGCGTATGTGGACTGCTGCCAGCGCGAACGTGCGACGATCGCAGGTGAAATGCACCGCATGGTGATACCCCGAGGTGATTTAAACCCGAAAACCGCCCAGCAGAGCGTTGTTTCACCATGTATCAGCATTATCCTTAATTTATGAGCATGGGTGTATTTTAAAATTCGCATGAACAGATATATTCAGTGTAAGAAAAAGAAAGTTGCCTTGACTGTGGCATTATCTACGTGAGAAAATTCCGATTTCTCGAGTAGCTGCCAGCTGACGCCAGGAGCTCGGTATCCGGTGTCGGCGCGGCGCGGCGGCTGGATTTGCCAGGTGGAGAGGCGTGCGTGTCTCCGGCTGACGACCTCCCTGCGGACGCCTGCGCCGCCATCACATTAGCGCCGCGGAGCGCGTGACCCGCCAGACGGCGGCACTCGCGGGAGGAATGTGCAGGCCGGGCCGCCGTCGCGGTCTCTCCTGCTAAACGCGTGCACCGTAGTTTCAGGGGCCGCGACTGGACTTTCCTCTTTAATTCTTGAGGGTACTTTTGTTCTGTCGTGGCAACTACAAAAAATGCGTGTTTTCTCCATCAACCATGATGAGTGGACGTAAGTGTATAGTAGTGTGATGGAGTGTGCGAGTTGGAGGAGAAGGTACGGAGCAAGAAGTGAAATGAAATTGGGAGAGGTTTGGGTGGGAGAGTGAGAGAGGGTGAAGGATGGAAAAGGCTCTTTTCTTTTTCATGTAGTTTCATCAATTATTTCATGCAGAGCTGGTTTACAATATTTATTTGGTAATTGAGCATGTTACATGCCCGGGAGTACAAATGGGTGGGGTACCTTAAACTAGTTGCCGTTTCGACCGTTTCTTGAACGTGCGACCTGTCCATACCACATACCTCATAATCCCGCATCGGACGTATTCTTCTGCTCCACATTGCTGCTGGCTTGCCTGAAATTATGTATCTAAATATGCAAGCGGGTTTAGGAAAGCCACTCAACGTAAGCACAACACTGTCCTACGTCTGGTATGAACATCTATGTTCTGAGACGATAAGAAATCACAGGTTGCACTGCTTACATTATAAGTCGTAAGTTTTGATGTCAACTTCTAGGTTACTGTCTGTTCACCAAATCACTTGGACGAGTGTACGCGTAACCGAAAATGATTGTTGACGATACGAAAGCCGAATAATCGAACGAAAGCTCTAACGCTCACCACGTATACACAGATATTTGCTACCAGCCCTCCTTGACACTAGTAATGATATAGCACTGTTCGTAAAGTTAATTTTTCAGTTCTCAGTTCTCACCTGTACGAGCGTGCGGGTAACGGTCACGGCGCGGCTGATTGTTGATGATGCGGAAACGCGATGACCGAACGCACGTTCTCACGCTCACTACAAGACACTGGCACTTTAGTGCTCTCTTTTGTGGTAAATAGTATTACTGATTCACATTAGTTCATCTGGGAGACCGAACACGGTGCGGATGATTGATACTGTACGGTACGACACGCAACGAGAGGATACACAAATACGCTGTCGGCGGAACTGCTTATTTTTTAATTACTTCTTGACGCACTTTTCTCTGAATCACTTTCATTTTCCATCACTTTACTGTAATAGCACTTTTAGCAACACTTCAACTTCCATACTAACAATGCCTCTCACATGCAGAGCTACCCAGAACACAACATAACAGTTCCGTGTCCCATGCTCGACCCGACAGACGCGGCTGCCCGCAAAGATACTCCACAACTAAGCCAGCGATATTACAATACGCTTAAATGCAGCAGTTTATTTTGTGTTAAGCTTTGCGCTTGTGTATATTTTCTTGGGGGAGGTGTCTGTCTTTACTGATTCTTATAATATTCATATCTTTTTAAATTTTGGTTGGTCTATGGAGTTCTTGTTTTAGATGGTCTGCATATCTACGTCTACATCTGCATCTAGATGGCTACTCTGCCATTCACACTTAAGTGCCTGGCAGAGGGTTCATCGAACCATCTACATACTACTTCTCTACCATTCCACTCTCGAATGGTGCGTGGTAAAAAGGAACACCTAAATCTTTCCGTTCGAGCTCTGATTTCTCTTATTTTATTATGATGATAATTTCTCCCTACGTGTTGAATGGTTTGTTCGAGTTTAGATGCTTGATGAAATTACAAGAAAAAGGGAAGAGCCTTTTCCATCCTTCACCCTCTCCCATTCTCCCACCCAGTGCCCCCCCCCCCCCCAAATTTCATTTCACTCTCGCTCCTCACCTTCTCCTCCAACTCCCACTCCATCACTCTACTGTACACTTATGTCCACTCCTCATCGATTCACTCTCCCCCATGCAGAAAAAACAAAATCCATCACTATTCCTTCCCTACTCTTACACAGTATGTAAATACACAGAAACTTGCTTAAACAGAACTATACCGACAATAAACTAAAAAAGAAGAGTATAGGTCAAAGTAAACTAGCAACAAAGTTATGTTGGCAACACTACAAAACACAAACCACAATACAGACTTAAAAGTATGAAAACAAATAGCAAACAGCGGTCTGCGAAAAAATGTGCAGTGTAAAACATAAAAAGATGTGTAGTGCTGCTGAGAAACTTAAAACTACACTAAAGAAGAAAACCATCAACGATGTGCTAACAGACGGCAGACGATATAGGGGAAAATCAAGTGGAAATCATTGTAAGCAGAAACCAACATATTGTTAACGAATTGGTTTCTATTTTAAAACAAATAAAAATGTAAGTAACTTAATTACAGATCGCTAATGATGCTTTACCTCAATAAAACGAAACGCGTCTGGTGAAAAAAAAAACCCATTTTTTGTAGTTACAAAGACAGAACGGAAATACCTTTAAGAATTTTAAAGCAACTACGGACAATATGGCCACAAAAATGAGGAATTCCACTTTAATAGTGAATACGACTTGAACTTTGGATTTCTTTTACTTCTTGTGCATCCACGTTTAACACTACTACTGCCTTCTGAAGCTTCTCACTGTACGCGAATCTTGGTCTTCCGCTACAATTTTTATTCCCCCCCAACATTCACACACTTCATTCCAGTACGAAATTAGTGACTGCTTAATGCATTTGAGTGTGTTCTATGAGCCGATCCCTTCTTTTAGTCAAATTCTGCCACAAAATTTCTGTCTTACCACAACTCTATTCAGCACCGCCACAACAGTAATTGAATCTACCCGTCTATCTTCAGCACTCTGCTACAGCACCACATTTCAAAAACTTCTGTTCTCTTCTTGTCTGAACTCTTATCTCCCACGTTTCACTTCGTCCAAGGCTACGCCCTAGCCAAATCAATAAATCAATATAAATAAAAAATCTAAATGTTCGTTTGTTCAATATGTGTATCGCCGAAAGTTCTTTAACAGCTGCTTTGAAATTTTGAGACAACGTTGCATTCTAATTCAGACGTGATTTTATTAACTTTTCGAGATTCCATGTAACAATGTTTCCTTTTAATTAAATTCATAAAAATTGCATATTACACATATTAACAAATAGGTGTACAATACATGATCATATACCAGTGGGACATTGTGTCAAAATTTCAAAGCAATTAAATTTCGAATATTTACGATTAGGAACATCTACATTTCGGTTTTCGGCAAAAATTAGAGCGTCGGGGGGGGGGGGGGGGGGGGCGCATTTTTTTGTTTGGTTAATGTTTTTAGGGCTGGTATCCACGGAGATATTGATGCAAGTACGTTTTTTTAAATGGATTCATATACTTTTATAACAGCATTCGACAGTGAAATAGTTATCCTAAACCTTTTGTGATTTGCTAGATTGTAGCCTATGTCTTATTTTAACACACAACATTAGTAGGTCAACTTGCATCTAGATCGTAAGTTGCTGCAAGGGGAAATAAAGCTTTATTCTCGTAGCACAAGCCTACCTTACGATATACAACTACGCAGCTTCATCCTAGATGCCTGCTTGGCGGTGTTTGTACCGCAAATGCCGTTCCCGGCCACCGTGCTCTCACATTCTAGGACATTTTTCGAATTTCTTACGACGCGTTTCAACGTCAACGGTAACACAAGCTGTATCACTAGTTATCTTCTCAAGAGCTATCCAATGCAGTTATTGAATTAATTAAAAAAAGGACTTGTTTCAATATCTCCGTTGAAACCAAAGCTAAAACAATTAACAAAACAAAATAATACGTGTCCCTCGACGCTTTAACATTTCCCGAAAACCACGTTTCGGTATGTGTAACCCTTCACAAAATAAAAGGGCTGATGCATCTTACGTGACTCATCCTTTATAGCCGCCCGCGGTGGCCGAGCGGCTCTAGGCGCTTCAGTCCGGAACCGCGCGACTGCTACGGTCGCAGGTTCGAATATAAAAATGCAGTAAATGAAGCAGGCAAAAAGGAATACAAACGTCTCAAAAATCAGATCGTCAGGAAGTGCAAAATGGCTAAGCAGGGATGGCTAGAGGACAAATGTAAGGATGTAGAGGCTTATCTCACAAGGGGTGAGATAGATACTGCCTACAGGAAAATTAAAGAGACCTTTGGAGAAAAGAGAACCACTTAGATGAATATCAAGAGCTAAGATGGAAACCCAGTTCTAAGCAAAGAAGGGAATGCAGAAAGGTGGAAGGAGTATATAGAGGGTTTATACAAGGGCGATGTACTTGAGGACAATATTATGGAAATGGAAGAGGAGGTAGATGAAGATGAAATGGGAGATATGATACTGCATGAAGAGTTTGACAGAGCCCTGAAAGACGTAAGTCGAAACAAGGCCCCGTTAGTAGACAACATTCCATTAGAACTACTGCCAGCCTTAGGAGAGCCAGCCCTGACATAACTCTACCATCTGGTGAGCAAGATGGATGAGACAGATGAAATACCCTCAGGCTTCAAGAACAATGTAATAATTCCAGTCTCAAAGAAAACAGGTGTTGACAGATGTGAAAATTACCGAACTATCAGTTTGATAAGTCACAGCTGTAAAATACTAACGCGAATTCTTTACAGACGAATGCAATAACTGGTAGAAGCCGACCTCGGGGAAGATCAGTTTAGATTCCATAAAAATATTGGAACACGTGAGGCAATACTGACCCTACGACTTATCTTAGAAGCTAGATTAAGAAAAGGCAAACCTATGTTTGTAGCATTTGTAGACTTAGAGAAAGCTTTTGACAATGTTGGCTGGAATACTCTCTTCCAAATTCTGAAGATGGCACAGGTAAAATACAGGGAGGGAAAGGTTATTTACAATTTGTTCAGAAACCAGATGGCAGTTTTAAGAGTCGAGGGACATGAAAGGGAAGTAGTGGTTGCGAAAGAGTGTGACAGGGCTGTAGCCTCTCCCCGATGTTATTCAATCTGTATTGTGAGCAAGCAGTAAAGGAAAGAAAGCCACACAGGATTAGCCGAGCGGTCTGAGGCGCTGCAGTCATGGAGTGTGCGGCTGGTCCCGGCGGAGATTCGAGTCCTCCCTCGGGCATGGGTGTGTGTGTTTGTCCTTAGGATAATTTAGGTTAAGTAGTGTGTAAGCTTAGGGACTGATGACCTTAGCAGTTAAGTCCCATAGGATTTCACACACATTTTTTTAATAGGAAACAAAAGAAAAATTCGGAGTAGGTATTAAAATCCATGGAGAAAAAATTAATACTTTAAGGTTCGCCGATGACCTTATAATTCTATCAGAGACAGCAAAGGACTTGGAAGAGCAGTTGAACGGAATGGACAGTGTCTTGAAAGGAGGATATAAGATGAACATCAACAAAAGCAGCACGAGGATAATGGAATGTAGTCAAATTAAGTCGGGTGATGCTGAGGGAATTAGATTAGGAAATGAGACAATGTAGTAAAGGAGTTTTGCTATTTGGGGAGCAAAATAACTGATGATGGTCGAAGTAGAGAAAATATAAAATGTAGACTGGCAATGGCAAGGAAAGCGTTTCTGAAGAAGAGAAATTTGTTAACATCGAGTATAGATTTAAATGTTAGGAAGTCATTACTGAAAGCATTTGTATGGAGTGTAGCCATGTATGGAAGTGAAACATGGACGATAAATAGTTTAGACAATAAGAGAATAGAAGCTTTCGAAATGTGGTGCTACAGAAGAATGCTGAAGATTAGATGGGTAGATCACATAACTAATGAGGAAGTATTGAATAGGATTGGGGAGAAGAGAAGTTTGTGGCACAGCTTGACCAGAAGAAGGGATCGGTTGGTAGGACATGTTCTGAGGCATCAAGGGATCCCCAATTTAGTATTGGAGGGCAGCGTGGAGGGTAAAAATCGTAGAGGGAGGCCAAGAGATGAATACACTAAGCAGATTCAGAAGGATGTAGGCTGTAGTATGTACTGGGAGATGAAGAAGCTTGCACAGGATAGAGTAGCATGGAGAGCTGCATCAAACCAGTCTCAGGACTGAAGACCACAACAGCAACAGGTTACGCATGGTCAGTATTTTCTGAATCACTGCTGGTTCACGTTGAGCGGGTCATTTTCTCTGAGACACCCCATTAATTTGAACTCAGATTATGTGCTATGATTCTAGTACAACAGATTTATGTCATTGAGATAGGACAGCAGTTTTGTGTATCTATTCTGCTATCCTCCTTGCTGAAGGGGGTAACGTATGCTTTTTCCGTCATTGGGTAATGTTTTTTGCTCTTCGGATCTGCGGTATATTATGGTTAAAATAATAACTCAGTAGCAAATTCTGTAATGAATGTGGCAACGATCCGATCGATCCCTGGAGCCTTGTTTAATTTTAGCGATTTTAGTCGTTTCTCAACACCACTGACGCTAACATCTATTGTATGTCACTCATCTTTGTAGTAGCCTGAGAAGAGAACTGGGCCAGAGCATTAGTAGCTTCTTTTGTGTTAGCAGAAGAGCTAACACCGTGTTACGAGTGGAGGCCGAAATGCATGCGTTTTAGCTCACGCAGGCTAGCGTGAAGAACTATACTGATACGAGGTCTGGAACATAACAAGGAGCGAGAATTCAGAAATCGGACGTAATTAGTTTGATACTTAACTTTAATCCAGTAAAGATGAACGTCGCTCTTGACGGTACATGATTCACATTATCTGTTCAGAATACATTCTTGAAGTAATTATAGTAACTGAATATGGGGCCTTGCTAGGTCGTAGCAATTGACGTAGCTGAAGGCTATGCTAAACTGTCGTCTCTGCAAATGAGAGCGTATGTAGACAGTGAACCATCGCTAGCAAAGTCGGTTGTACCCGTGGGGCGAGTGCTAGGGAGTCTCTAGACTAGACCTGCCGTGTGACGGCGCTTGGTCTGCAATCACTGATAGTGGCGACACGCGGGTCCGACTTATACTAACGGACCACGGCCGATTTAAAGGCTACCACCTAGGAAGTGTGGTGTCTGGCGGTGACATCACAGCTTCCTTAGGAAAGGAACGTTTGAAGATAGTGTTCAGCATTTCGAAAAGCTAACAGTTCGAAAATAAGGCAACTGGCTCCCAATTACTGTCGAAATCAGTTGGGAAATGTATGAGGGTGTGCAAAAGTAATGCCTCCGAATATTTTATTTGAAAGCTCCTAAAGCGTTTTAAATAAATGAAACGCTATTAACATTCTACATCGTTAGTCTTCAGGTCTACATATTTAGGTCTCAACAGTGTAGGAAAAGATTGCTACTTACCATAAAGAAGACATGTCAAGTTGCAGACAGGAACGATTAAAAGACACTCACTTTAGCTTTCGGCCACTGCCTTTGTCAGTAAAAAGGACACACACAAATCTAGGAAGGTGGCACGCTGGGTTAAGGAGGACCATGAGAAGCAGATGGGCGAGAAGGTGTTGAGGTTGTGAAGGAATGAAGATAGGGAAGCACACCTCACACACCCACGACCTCCAACTGCCAACTCCAGCATCTCGGGCCAGAATGCAACATCACCTGGAATGCAAGCAGCAATCGAGGGAATGGAGAACGGGAAGGGGAGGGGTAGTAGAGTACTGGTGGGGAGAGAGATGAAAACTGTCTGGTGGAGTGTACAGGGAATAGACTGAATCGAGGTGCAGCGTCAGGATGCTGTGAGAGAGGGAGTTGGGGATAAAAGGAACAAGCAAGCAGAAGAGTGAGCGGATGCATCGGCAGAAGCCTGCAAATAAACAGGGTGGGAGAGAAGAATAGAGAGGAAATGACAGAACAGAAGGGATCGAATATGTTGTGTGCAGGGTGTAAGTTGAAATAAACTAAAAGCTAAACTCCTCGCGAACAGGCCATGAAGGCTCTACGATACCGACCGGCCACTGTGTCATCTTCAGCCCATAAACGTCACTGGATGCAGATATGGAGGGGCATGTGGTCAGCACACTGCTCTCCTTGCCGTATGTTAGTTTCCAAGACCAGAGCCGCTTCTTCTCAATCAAGTAGCTCCTCAGTTTGCCTCACAAGGGCTGAGTGCACCCCACTTGCCAACAGCGCTTGGCAGACCGGATGGTCACCCATCCAAGTGCTAGCCCAGCCCGACAGCGCTTAAGTTCGGTGAAGTGATGGGAACTCGTGTTACCACTGCAGCATGGCTGGGATAATCATGGGAGCAGAGAATGTCTTGTAAGATTAACTCCCATCTACATATCTACGTGGTTCAGAAAAGCTGGTGGTTGAGGGAAGGATCCAGATGGCTTGGGTAGTGAAGCAGCCATTGAAATCATGAGTGTTATGTTCGACTGCATGTTGTGCCGCAGGGTGGTCTACATTTCTCTTGGCCACAGTTTGGTGGTGGTCATTCATCCTCGGGGACTGACGGTTTGTAGTCATACCAATATAAAAAGCTGTGCAATGATTGCAGCAGAGCTGGTAAATGACATGGCTGCTTTCACAGGGAGTCTGGCCCCTGATGGGATAGGAAGTTCTGGGTGGAAGGAATGGGCAGGTTTTGCACCTCGGTCTTCCACAGGGATATGATCCCTGTGGTAAGGGGTTGGGCTTGAGAGTGGCATAGGGATGGACTAGGACATTGTGGAGGTTGGGTGAGCGATGGAACATCACTTTAGGAGGGGTGTGAAGTATCTCAGGTAGATGTCCCTCATTTCAGGTCATAATGATAGATAATCAAAGCCCTAGTGAAGGATGTGGTTCATCTGTTCGAGTCCAGGGTTGTATTGGATGACGAAGGGGACTCTCCTTGGTGGTTGGGTTTTGGGGTGGTGAGAGGATTGGAGTTGTGAGGGGAAATGGCATGGGAGATCTGCATGCAGTCTAGGTCTGGGGGATAATACCTGTGAAGGTCTTGGTGAGACCCTCGGCATACTGAGCAAGGCAGTTTTTGTCACTGCAAATATGCAATCCCCAGATACGCAATCCCCAGGTAGCCAGGCTATATGGGAGGGATTTTCTGCTGTGAAGGGGGTGACAGCCGTCAAAATGCAGGTACTATTGCTGATCGGTGGGTTTAATGCGGACAGAGGTGCGGATGGAGCCTTAGGAGAGGACTAGGTCAACATCTAGGAAGGTGGCACGCTGGGTTAAGGAGGACCATGTGAAGCAGATGGGAGGGAAGGTGTTGAGGTTGTGAAGAAATGAAGATAGGGTGTCTTTGCCCTGGGTCCAGGTACCACCAAGGAACCTGAAAGAGACTGGGTGTTTGGGGAGGCTGGGAAGAAGTGCTTTAGGTGGCCTACAAAATCGTTTGCATATGAGGGTTCCATGCAGGTGCCCATGGCTGTGTTGCACACTTGTTTGTACACCTTCCATCGAAATGGGAAGTAGTTGTGAGTTAGGATAAAGTTATTAAGGTGTAGGAGGAATGAGTTAATAGGTTTGGAGTGTGAATGACATTAGGGTAGGTAGTGTTCAATAGTGGTAAGACTATGGGCATGAGGGATGTTGGTGCACAGGGAGATAGTGTGAAAAGTGGTGAGTAGGGACCCCGGAGTGAACGAGGTGGGGAGGGCGGAGAATCAGTGAAGGAAGTGGTTGGTGTCGGTCAATGAGTGCCAAAATTCTTTCAGTGGGGGTGTAATAACCAGCCACAATGGTGTGTACCGGACAGTTTGATTTATGGGTTTTAGGGAGGATATAGAAAATGGGGGTGTGGGATATCATAAGGATGAGGAGGGAAATGGATTCAGTGGAGATGTTCTGGAAAGGGCTTTAGGCTTTAAGCAGGGATTGGATGGGATCATTCCGGCAAGGTTTACAGGTGGAGGAATCAGCCAACTGATGGAGGTCTGCAAGGTGTCAGTGCAATTCATAACAACAATGGTGGAGCCCTTGTCTGCAGGTAGGATGATTAGGTCAGGACTTGTTTTGATGTTGTGTATGGCTGTTCTTTCTTCTTCTTCTTTCTTCTTTGATTTTGTTACTTATTTGTCAACACAGTCACCTTGGTGACGAACACATTCCTCCCAACGATAGACCAGTTCGTTGATACCGTCACTGTAGGATGTTTGAGTTTGTTGACAGAGCCACAGCCTCACCTCTGCTTGCACCGCTTCTTTGCTACCAGAGTGAAGTCCTCGAAGTTGTTCGTTAAGTATTGGAAATAGATGAAGCTCTGATGGGTCCAAGTCGGGACTGTATGGAGGATGATCGATCACAGCGAACACAAGGGTTAGTCCTCTAGTGCCAGAGCGCGGCAAATATGTAGACACGAAGAATAGAGATGTAGACTGTTTACATCATTTGTTTTATTTAAAAAGCTTTAAGAGTTTTGACATAAAATATTCTAAGTCTGTATGCCACCGTTCATTTCCAGACCTACTGAATTTCAGTTAATATAATACATAACAATTTAAAAGAAAGAAGTTCAAATCTCTATGTGGTTGACTCAGTAAGAGTTCTCACAATTTGCCAAAAACTGAAAGAAGATGAGTGACTCCTACGAAACGATACGTCCAGCAGTCCACTACGGACAGCTCCGCCGTATAGCTAATTACTTACTTTAGCTGTAGTTCACGTAAAGTAGAAATACATGTTCGTTTGTAATTATAAAAATACGTTATCTTCACAAAGCAAAAATTTTTCATCCAACTGTGGAAGTAAATTACGTTCGTCTATAACAAAAAAGTTGATCCCGGTATAGTTCCAAAAAGGCTAGTACCATAATTTGTAAAAGACTCATTAACCTAAGAACACTCGGAAATTAACTGCAGAAGAAAGTTGGAGCAGACCTCACGCAGACTTTTTTCTCTGAATCTAGGAAACTTTGGATGACCATCTACCCCTACCAAAATTTCCATGTTATTCTGTGCCCCTGACAAGTGGTGTTCCGCGGCGTTCATTGCTGGAACGTCATTTCGTCCAACTTGGCGTGAAGGTTTAATATGTAGGGTTTTTCTTTCAGTAGATTTTTTTTGTTAAATAAACGACCCTTTTTGATGATTGTCAATTCTGAAAGCACGCAACAAGTAGTAGTGTATACACCTCTTTTCTTACTTTAGACATTCGAAACACATCTTAGTTAAAATTCCAGACCTGTTTTACGAAATTTCTATAAAAATGATATGTGCTTATATCTCGTATTTGAAGAAGAAGTACAAAAAAATTAATTTCCACTGCGTTGATTAATGGAGTCAAGTTCGCACTCGATACACAGCGACGTAAATCTTAAGAATTTTGCGAGTGGTAGTTGAACCATGAGACGCTTAAAGTAGTAAACGAGTTTTGCTATTTGGGGAGCAAAATAACTGATGATGGTCGAAATAGAGAAAATATAAAATGGAGACTGGCAATGGCAAGGAAAGCGTTTCTGATGAAGAGAAATTTGTTAACATCGAGTATAGATTTAAATGTTAGGAAGTCATTACTGAAAGTATTTGTATGGAGTGTAGCCATGTATGGAAGTGAAACGTGGACGATAGATAGTTTAGACAAGAAGAGAATAGATGCTTTCGAAATGTGGTGCTACAGAAGGATGCTGAAGATTAGATGGGTGTATCACATAACTAATGAGGAGGTAGTGAATAGAATTGGAGAGAAGAGAAATCTGTTGTACAACTTGACTAGAAGCAGGGATGGGTTGGTAGGGCATGTTCTGAGGCATCAAGGGATCACCTATTTAGTATAGGAGGGCAGCGTGGAGAGTAAAAATAGTAGAGGGAGACCAAGAGATACACTAAACAGATTCAGAAGGACGTAGGCAGCAGTAGGTACTGGGAGATGAAGACGCTTGCACAGGATAGAGTAGCATGGAGAGCTGCATTAAACCAGTCTCTGGACTGAAGCCCACAACAACAACAACAGTTGAACCTGTATTTGAACAAACATTGGGGTTTTGGTATTCGTTCTTTGGACGTGCTAAGATTTATTGTGGATGAAAAACGTTGAAAGAAGTTTGCGTAATCTCAAGTGGGGAACATATTTCTTTATTCCGTTTCTCTAAATAAACCATTATTATCACGGTCCGACTTGGCATATTTCACCTTAATTTTTTTTCGTCGATCCTTTGACGAATTTGATGCTGCCCGCCACGAATTCCTTTCCGTGGAAACCATCTCAGAGTAGCATCTGCACAAATCGTCCACAATTATTTGTTAGACGTATTTCAATCTCTGCCTTCCTCTCCAGGTTTTAACCTTTACAGCTTCGTCAAGTACCATGAAAGTTATACGCTGCTATATTAATATATAGTTATCACACTGTGGCTTCTTCATGCTCAATGTTTTCCGCACGCTCCTGTATTCGGTGAAATGCAAGAAACGTCCCAGTTTCTTATCAGTTCACCTAATTTTCAATACCTTTCTGTAGCACTGTATCTCAAAGGCTTCGATTCTGCTCTCTTGTGGTTTCTCCACAGTCTGTGGAGTGATCCAAAGCTTACGCTCAAAAATTTATTTCTCAAACTAGGGCCGATGTGTGATACCAGTACATTTCTTATGGCCAGAAATGACTACTCTGCCTGTGCTTGTCTACTCTTTGCGACGTCCTTACTTCGACCATCATGTGCTGTTTTGCTTCCACTGCAGAAGCATTCCTTCATTTCACCTACATCGGGGTCCCCAGTTAAGATGATAAGTTTATCGTTATTTTTATTTCAAGTCATCGCCAGAGGTAAAATTTCTAATACATCATCGAAAGCGAGCATTCGTCAGAGACAGGGGTATCATCAGGAGTGCCCCAGGAAAGTGTGATAGGACCGCTCCTAATCTCTATGTACAGGGTTATTAGAAATGATTGAAGCGATTTCACAGCTCTACAATAACTTTATTATTTGAGATATTTTCGCAATGCTTTGCACACCCATACAAAAACTCAAAAAGTTTTTTTACGCATTCACAAATGTTCGATATGTGCCCCTTTAGTGATTCGGCAGACATCAAGCAGATAATCAAGTTCCTCCCACACTCGGCGCAGCATGTCCCCATCAATGAGTTCGAAAGCATCGTTGATGCGAGCTCGCAGTTCTGGCACGTTTCTTGGTAGAGGAGGTTTAAACGCTGAATCTTTCACATAACCCCACAGAAAGAAATCGCATGGGGTTAAGTCGGCAGAGCGTGGAGGCCATGACATTAATTGCTGATCATGATCTCCACCACGACCGATCCATCAGTTTTCCAATCTCCTGTTTAAGAAATGCCGAACATCATGATGGAAGTGCGGTGGAGCACCATCCTGTTGAAAGATGAAGTCAGCGCTGTCGGTCTCCAGTTGTGGCATGAGCCAATTTTCCAGCATGTCCAGATACACGTGTCCTGTAACGTTTTTTTCGCAGAAGAAAAAGGGGCCGTAAACTTTAAACCGTGAGATTGCACAAAACACGTTAACTTTTGGTGAATTGCGAATTTGCTGCACGAATGCGTGAGGATTCTGTACCGCCCAGATTCGCACATTGTGTCTGTTCACTGCACCATTAAGAAAAAATGTTGCTTCATCACTGAAAACAAGTTTCGCACCGAACTCATCCTCTTCCATGAGCTGTTGCAACCGCGCCGAAAATTCAAAGCGTTTGACTTTGTCACCGGGTGTCAGGGCTTGTAGCAATTGTAAACGGTAAGGCTTCTGCTTTAGCCTTTTACGTAAGATTTTCCAAACCGTCGGCTGTGGTACGTTTAGCTCCCTGCTTGCTTTATTCGTCGACTTCCGCGGGTAACGCGTGAAACTTGCCCGCACGCGTTCAACCGTTTCTTCGCTCACTGCAGGCCGACCGTTGATTTCCCCTTACAGAGGCATCCAGAACCTTTAAACTGCGCACACCATCGCCGAATGGAGTTAGCAGTTGGTGGATCTTTGTTGAACTTCGTCCTGAAGTGTCGTTGCACTGTTATGACTGACTGATGTGAGTGCATTTCAAGCACGACATACGCTTTCTCGGCTCCTGTCGCCATTATGTCTCACTGCGCTCTTGAGCGCTCTGGCGGGAGAAACCTGAAGTGCGGCTTCAGCCGAACAAAACTTTATGGGGTTTTCTACGTATCTGTAGTGTGTCGTGACCATATGTCAATGAATGGAGCAACAGTGAATTTATGAAATCGCTTCAATCATTTGTAATAGCCCTGTACATAAATGATCTCACGGCTATGGCGAATAGCAATCTGCCGCTCTTTTCTGCTGGTTCTGTTGCATGCGGGAAGTTGCCGTCGTTGAGTGACTGTAAGAGAATACAAGATGACTTACACAAAATTTCTAGTTGGTGTGATGAATGGCAGTTTTATCTAAATGTAAGTAACGCAGAAGGGCAGGAAAAACAATCCCATATAATGCTGGATTAATGCATTACTTATCTAGTGATGGAAACAATCACTTAGATTAAATATCTGGGTCTAACGCTGCAAAGCAACGTGAAACGGAACGACTCCGTAAGAGCGGTAGTAGGAGTGATGAATGCTCGATTTCGACTTATTGGGAGAGTTATAGGAAATTGTGGTTCATCTGGAAAGAGGATGTTGGAAGAACACTAGTGCGAACCATTCTTGAGTACTGCTTCGAGTGATTGGAATCCCCAGCAGGTCGCATTAAAGGAAGAGATCAAAGCAGTATAGAGCTGGGCTGCTAAATTTGTTACCTGTAGGATTGAGCAACAAGTGAGTATTACAGATGTGCTTCGTGAAATCAGGTGGGAATCCTTGGAGGGAAAACGACGTTATTTTCGCGGAACACTACTGAGAAAAGTAAGAGAACCGGGGTTTGAAGTAGACTGCAAAACGATTCTACTTCCACCAACGAAAATTTCGCCTAAGATCCACAAGGATAAGAGAAATTACTGCTCGTACAGAGGTGTACAGACAGGCTCCAGGCGATAGGGTTCTCGCTTCCCACGCCCGGGTTCGATTCCCGGCGGGGATTTTCTCTACCTCGTGATGACTGGGTGTTGTGTGATGTCGTTAGGTTAGTTAGGTTTAAGTAGTTCTAAGTTCTAGGGGACTGATGACCATAGATGTTAAGTCCCATAGTGCTCAGAGCCATTTGAACCATTTTGAACAGGCTCCAGCTCTCGGCTGATGTACATCTACAGAGAGGAAAGTTAAGTGTTTATCTTTTTCTGTGTTTTCCTCACACTACAGTTATTAAATATCGTACGTGTTCTCTTCTGTTTAAAAGGTTTAATCTTGCGTTTTTGTATGTGTAAACTCACTCACTCTGTAGCACGGTAGTTGCTCACTGAACAGCCAGCTACATAGCTAACGCATCAATGTCCATTGGTGAAGCTCAAATTATTCGTGAGGCGCAGAGCTGGCTCAAACACGAGTTGGAAAGCACTGAGATATTAGCGAGTCACGGAACGATATCGGCAAGACACTTTGGTGACTATAGAAGGGAGAGTCTTCATTGAGCTGACAGACATATTGTCTCTATTGAAGTCTACGTTGAGTGTGACAGTGAAGACATCTGGTCGCGTACAGCAGGAGCAGATGAAACCACATTAATTGGTGGATGTTTTTGTGTTAGCAGAAGAGCCAACACCGTGTTACGAGTGGAGGCCGAAATGCACGCGTTTTAGCTCACGCAGGCTGGCGTGAGGAGGGAAGAACTACACTGACGTGAGGTCTGGAACATGACAAGGAGCGAGAATTCAGAAAGCGGACGTAATTAGTTTGATACTTAACTTTAATCCAGTAAAGATGAACGTCGCTCTTGACG
This sequence comes from Schistocerca americana, assembly GCF_021461395.2. NCBI lineage: Eukaryota > Metazoa > Arthropoda > Insecta > Orthoptera > Acrididae > Schistocerca > Schistocerca americana. The sequence continues at coordinate 608,626,278 of NC_060123.1, read as the reverse complement.
GTACATGATTCACATTATCTGTTCAGAATACATTCTTGAAGTAATTATAGTAACTGAATATGGCGCCTTGCTAGGTCGTAGCAAATGACGTAGCTGAAGGCTATGCTAAACTGTCGTCTCTGCAAATGAGAGCGTATGTATACAGTGAACCATCGCTAGCAAAGTCGGCTGTACAACGGGGGCGAATGCTAGGGATTCTCTCTAGACTAGACCTGGCGTGTGGCGGCGCTCGGTCTGCAATCACTGATAGTGGCGACACGCTGGTCCGACGTATACTAACGGACCACGGCCGATTTAAAAGCTACCACATAGCAAGTGTGGTGTCTGACGGTGACACCACACATGTTATCACCGACCACCCTGTGGCTGTGACGGTTCTAGAGTCACTCAAGGAAAGTCTACAGCCAGTAGCAAGTAAATATCCTGATCATGCAATACTATACTCATTCTCATAAATTAAGGATAATGCTGATACATGGTGAAACAATGCTCTGGTGGGCGGTTTGCGGGTTTAAATCACCTCGGGGTATGACCATGCGGTCGTCGCACGGTGGTGCTGGCAGCAGTCCACATACGCAGAGGTGTGTGGGTGCATGTCAGAGTACGGTGCAGCGAGTAAGTGTGCAGACATTTTCAGACGTGCTAGTGGTGACTGTGTCTTGAAAATGGCGCAAAGAACACATATTGATGACTTTATGAGGGGTAGAATACTAGTGCGACTGGAGGCTGGTCAAACACAGCAGGTTGTAGCACGGGCCTTCTGGGTGCTACAAAGTGTGATCTCAAGATTATGGCAACGATACCAACAGACAGAGAACGTGTCCAGGCGCTACAGTACGGGACGTCCACAGTGTACAACACCACAACAAGATACCTCACCATCAGTGCCCGCAGTCAGAGTGCTGCAGGAAGCCTTGCTCGGGATCTTACTGCAGCCACTGGAACAGTTGTCTCCAGACACACAGTCTACAGACGACTGAACTGACATGGTTTATTCACCCGGAGACATGCAAGGTGCATTCCACAGAACCCTGGTCACAGGAGAGCCCGTAAAGCCTGGTGTCAAGAACGCAGTACATGAAAATTGGAACAGTGGTCCCAGATTATGTTCACGGACGAGTCCAGGTATAGTTTGAACAGTGGTTCTAGCCGGGTTTTCATCTGGAGCGAACCAGGAACCAGGTACCAACTTCTTAAAAGGGTCTGTATGGAGGTCGTGGTTTGATGGTGTGCGATGACATTATGATTCCTGCATGTCTTTGACAGAGGAACTGTAACAGGTCAGGTGCATCGGGACGTCATTTTGCACCAGTATATACGCCTTTTCAGGGGTGCAGTGAGCTGTACCTGTACACGGCATCCAAGCTCTGTTTGACTCAATGCCCAGGCGTATCAAGACCGTTATTACGGCCAGAGGTGGTTGTTCAGGGTACTGATTTGTCAGGATCTATGCACCCAAACTACGTGAAAATGTAATCACATGTTAGTTCTAGTATAATATGAATGCTAGAATACCGGTTTATCATATGCATTTCTTCATGGTGTACCAATTTTAACGGCCAGTAGTGTACTTTGAAGGAAACAATACTAAACTTGACTAAAACGGTAAGCAACATTTTTTTCACATCAGTCCCATTAGTTTATTGTCACACCTCGTATACATTTTTTAATGAATCTTAGTAGGCAGTTATTGTATTTTTCCTCAAAGCAATTATTCTTATAGAAATGTTGTTCCGAGTTACACCAAATCTTTCTGATACCTGTATTCTGCTCCAGAGCTGCAGACGCGCACATACTAATAGTGGTGTGCGACGCACTCACGGAAATGAGAGCGACGTGCTTTGCTGCGCAAGCAATTCCTCTGACCCAGTGTCACACGTGGGCCTTGTCCGCCAATAGCTCTCAGGCATGGCATCGAAATCTGAATAGCTAACCGTAATTACTTTCCGGGATGACGGCTTTTTTAATACCGACCATCAAATTAAGGTCAATTACGGTAATGCGCCCTAGGCCTTGGTGCCAATAATACAGCCGCAGCAGCTGATGGACGGCGCGGAGGCACGACGTGTGTGCCCCGGCTGGCCTCTGCGGCCTGCCCTGATGACACGGAACGGACGCCCGAGCTGCTCCCGTGGGGGTGGGAGGAGGCGCTAGCTCTCAACCTGCGCGACTCTGCCACGAGTTCCGCAGTCTGCTCTACTTACTTACGTCACTCGTAGACGCCCTCTAGTCCTCTAGACGCAGGAACGCCGTCGTTCTGGGCGCGCTATTGTCACAAAAACAATCCGTCAAACCAGCACTTGATGGTTAACAAGGTTTATTTTTTCCTCGCAAAGGAGCACTGTTGTGTCAAATCGTGCGTGCCTCGGTATGCTCCACGTGTCCTATACATCACATTAATGGAACCACCTGTGAAAAGCCCGAACAACCACTGAGAATCCTGGCTAAACCCGCAGGACAGGACCGGTAGCTTAAATTGTGGAAAGGGGCCAAAATAAGGGGCTGTCAGTTACACTCGAACATACAGCTTTATTATTTAATCAAGTATTACAAGAGCCGCCAAAAAAAAAAAAATAAACACTCAGCTTTAATCTTTGGGACTCAATTACCGGCTCAAAGCCACTTTAATTTAAAAACGGCTGAAGGCCAATAACTTAAAATGCAAGCATAATCAGAAATTTAAAAGCCAAGCCTTATCTTACAACAGTTCTTTATTTAATCTTCGTTGATCCATTATGGATCGTGGGACGACGGCTGGCATGAACTTTTTGATGCAATAATTTACCAACAGCCGTATGTACTGTAGAAATTTATTTTATTTTATAAACATCTATGTGCTACCAGTTTCGTCATTATATTGATGCCATCTTCAGGCCCCACTCGTCATAGTCCTAAAATAGCTATGGCCACCAAGAGTTGTTGCAGGACGAATTGATTCACGGATCCAGTTATATGGCTCCTTCGGTGTATAACGATTTTACGACTATGACGATCGCGGCCTGAAGATGGCATCAATATAATGTCGAAACTGGTAGTATATAGATTTTCATAAAGTAAAATAAATTTCTACAGTAGGTGCGAGTGTTGGTAAATTATTGCATCAAGAAGTTCTTTATTTAGGCTGAAGGCCCAAAGAATCTGAGATTTTCAGAGCAAACAATTTGAATTCAAAATCTGCTGAAAGCCCAACACTTAATGCTAAACAACATTAAAATCTTTAAAATGCCAAAGGTCTTACGTGAAACAGTTCTTTAAATTAGGCTGAAGGCCTAAAGAATCTTACGCCTTAAGGGCAAAACAACCTTAATTTTTAAAAAATCGGCGAGAAGCCATATAAGTACAAACAAGAAGAACAATTTTAGAAAAAGGCAATACATCCAAGGGCGCTTAGGTGTTCGAGTGTCGGCCTGGAATTCAAACACTAACGCTAGCTTAGATGACACAGGCAGTCGGGCCAACCATTCACGATCCGGCGACAACCCAACCGATTGACAGTCAGCGGACCCACCAACAAGATAACTTCCACTTCACCCGACCAGGGCACAACAGGGAGTTCAACGGAACAATGTAGAAGATACTGGCGCCCACAACCAATAATAAATGGAACTGTCGAACTACACACCGTGCTGGACAGCAGCAACACGATGAGGAAACTACAATGCCTGAAATTTACGCCAACGGCCAGAGCAGGTAACTTGAACGTTGACGTCCACAAGGCAGAAGATTCCGCTGGTGCACTTCAATTCAAATAACAAAATACAGTGAAACTCCACTGGAGTGTGGCTAGAATTTTCCAACTTGAAAACCACGTTGTTGCCATGGGGAGTATCCTAACAGCCGACAATGAACGCCAAACGACACAATGTGAACAGTAGTGACTTGCTGGTAGATTAAATCAAAACTCAACTTTCGTGTCCAGGGTCGGTAAGCCACGAACCTCGTAGCAATGGAAACAGCATCACACACTCCGACACCGCATAGAGACCTCCAGCATCCCCGGCCAAACTATGGCCCGCGGAGAAGTCGTCCCTGCTCCACGCCTTCCGAGCGAGCTGGTCGTACACCGCCCAGCCGGAAACTATAAGCGCCAGGTCAAAGATAGTCCAGGGTGCAAATATCGATACACATCATCGCTGCCACCAGCGGAAGGAGAGTATAATAGCATAATCGCGGTAACCAGAGGAGACTAAACACAGAATTGCAACGAAGGTTCAATCCAGCACATAGCATGAGCCAGCCACAGCTCAACCACCTTTCGCAGCGCGGTTCATTGCGTGACACGCACGAAGAGATGGTACCAACAGGGATGTGGAACCAGGCCGACTCGAGTGCCGTGTCCAGCTATGCTAGGTTTCTTGGACGAAGATCCGTGGCGCGAGAGCTCTATCGAGGTGGTTCGACAGATTCTCGACTGGGTTTTAATCCGACAAATTGGGTGGCTCTTGGAACCACGCGCATGCACTGTGAGCTGTCTGACAAGCTGCATTGTGCTACTGGTACATCCCATGGCATCAAGGAGAAACAAACTGCATGTAGGGGTGGACATGATCTGCAGGGATGGATACATACTTTTGTTGATCCACTGAGCCTTCCAGAATGACGAAATCACCCAGGGACTGCCACGAGAACATTCCCCAGGTCAGAACACTCCCTCCCTGGGCCTGGGTCCTTATGACGATTGTTGCTGGGTGTTTGCTTTAAGGCGTTTCACACCGCATCCGCCAACGGCCGTCTGTCATCTGGAAAGACCACCTGTCGCCACTCAATGGACGTCCAGTTGAGGTATTATCGTGAAAATTCCAGCCTTCGTCGCCAATGAACAGCTGTCAGCGTGAGTGCATCAACCAGGCGCATACTGAGGAGTCTAATACGTCGCAACATTCATTAAAGAATGGTTGAGGAGCCCTATGTTTCATTTGGGTGGTCAGTTGCTCAACAGCTTCGTCCGCACGCATCTCCGCTTCGGTCGCTCACCCTGTCGTTTATGGCCCACGGTTTTGGACAGCGCCATTTTGCCACGGGCAGTGAACGTTAATCACCTCGGCACGCGAACGGTTTAAAAACATAGCCGTTTCGGTAGTGCTTCCACCCTTGGCCCGAAAGCGAATGACCGAGCGAGGTGGCGCAGTGGTTATCACACTGGACTCGCATTCGGGAGGACGACGGTTCAATCCCGCGTCCGGCCATCCTGGTTTAAGTTTTCCGTGATTTCCCTAGATCACTCCAGGCAAATGCCGGGATGGTTCCTTTGAAAGGGCACGGCCGACTTCCTTTTCCATCCTTCCCTAATCCGAGCTTGTGCTCCGTCTCTAATGACCTCGTTGTCGACGGGACGTTAAACACCAATATCCTCCTCCTCCTCCGAAAGCGAATGGTCGTGCCCTTTAGGACGTCAGATAAATCGTTCCGTTTACGTTTTACGACAACAAGCCCAGTGTTGCCAGCGTCCCTCCCGACAAATTTAATATACCCTCCACTGCTGGTAGTGCCACCTGTCGTCTCTGAGTGGTTATTTCACGTTGATGTCCAACATAGGCGGTGACTCGACCATGTAAATACAGTGTGGTGTGCGTACTGTAAGACCTTCAGTACACACACCATCAGATTATTTCACTTGTCGCTCTAAGGAAGTAGGCAAGTGTCAGCAATATGTCAGCGTGGTCTTATCGCGGCGTGTTTATGTTCTGCCGTTAGGTCAGACGATAGAAATGACACTTGCATGCTTAGAGTAGCAGATTGACGGTGAACAACTTTAAACAGAACTTCATTAATTTTCACACACATCTATTAAAATAATAACAAGCATAAAAATTACTTAACTTGGTTCTGGATGCTATTTGCAGTTGACAATCTGAAGTTCCTTTGGTATTGGTATGTTAATCTTATTCTCACATATATCTCTGATACTTGACAAAAGTGTCTACAGATTTATCTTCATGGCTACGTGCAGGAATATGGTAATCTTATTAGACGCAGACTGAAACTTGACTATAGACTGGTACAGACTAATGCAGACTGGTACAGACTAATAGCAGCAATCTCATTGGCTGCGTTACATATTAATATGCGGATCGGCGGAAGCAGAATTTGGTCCGTCTCTATGGCAGCGCCATCTCGTAATGTGGAGATGGACGAGCGCTGCGTCTGCGCTGTTGTGCTTAGCGGGGCGCGCCCCAGTGGGAAAGCTGTGTACGCCCTGACTACGTGGAACTATATACACAACATACAGACTAAATTACAACAACGTGAAAACGAAAAAAATACACCATCTCTATATAATGATGACTAAACTTTATGTGCCACTGCCCACCTCAAGATGAAATGCCGCGCTGTGGCGTTGTAAGGACAGTATATAAGCCGAGCAGAGGCGGATGGAGTATCATTCTGGCGAAGATACGAGCTCAAAAGTGAGGACCTAATGGGGAAAAAGAAGAAGACTGTTATGGTCTTGCGAGTAGGAAGTGAAATTTTGAAAATGGGCAAGCTGGTAGGCTAATGTCGTATTGCCCAGTTAGCGATGGCTAATGTCGTGAATATCTATGGAAAATAGTTTGAAGATGTTGGAACCACGACTGGTCTCAAGGTGTAGGACCTTCACGACTCACCAGAGAATGTAAACGTCGGAGATTTTCTCGCACTGTAAAGCAGGATAGGAGGCCATCTGTGACAGATCTGAGGACAGAGTACAATTCTGGTGCAGACACAACTTCTACATCTACATCCATACTCCGCAAGCCACTTGACGGTGTGTAGCAGAGGGTACCTTGAGTACCTCTATCGGTTCTCCCTTCCATTCCAGTGTCGTATTGTTCGTGGAAAGAAAGATTGTCGGTATGCCTCTATGTGGGCTCTAATTTTATCCTCATGGTCTCTTCGCGAGATATACGTAGGAGGGAGCAATACACTGCTTCACTCATCGGTGAAGGTCAGTTCTCGAAACTTCAACAAAAGCCCGTACCGAGCTACTGACCGTCTCTCCCGCAATCTTCCACTGGAGTTTATCTCTCATCTCCGTAACGCTTTCGCGATTACTAAATGATTCTGTAACGAAGCGCGCTGCTCTCCGTTGGATCTTCTCTATCTCTTCTATCAACCCTATCTGGTGCGGATCCCACATTGGTGAGCAGTATTTAAGAAGTGGGCGAACAAGTGTACTGTAACCTACTTCCTTTGTTTTCGGATTGCATTTCCTTAGGATTCTTCCAATGAATCTCAGTCTGGCATCTGCTTTACCGACGATGAACTTTATATGATCATTCCATTTTAAATCACTCCTAATGCCTACTCCCAGATAATTTATGGAATTAACTGCTTCCAGTTGCTGACCTGCTATATTGTAGCTAAATGATAAAGAATCTTCCTTTCTATGTATTCACTGCACATTACACTTGTCTACATTAAGATTCAGTTGCCGTTCCCTGCACCATGCGTCAATTCGCTGCAGATCCTCCTGCATTTCAGTAAAATTTTCCATTGTTACAACCTCTCGATATACTACAGCATCATCCGCAAAAAGCCTCAGTGAACTTCCGACGTTATCCACAAGGTCATTTATATATAATGTGAATAGCAACGGTCTTACGACACTCCGCTGCGGCACACCTGAAATCACTCTTACTTCGGAAGACTTCTCTCCATTGAGAATGACATGGTGCGTTCTGTTACCTAGGAACTCTTCAATCCAATCACACAATTGGTCTGATAATAAATATGCTCTTACTTTGTCCATTAAACGACTGTGGGAAACTGTATCAAACGCCTTGCGGAAGTCAAGAAACACGGCATCTACCTGGGAACCCGCTCACTGTTGAGCGTACGCGGTTGGAGGTCCGCCGAGCACGACCATTATATGTTCAAATGTTCACTCAACGCCTTTGTCAATTACAATTGGGTTGTCTTATTTAGAATGTACGCGTTTCGGTTTATTTCAAAGCATCTTCATTGCTATTGTATTAATGTGGTTTTTCTTTCAAATCTATTTCGTAGACCGTAAACAGTTCTCATTTTTTACGTTACTCTTATTACTGTACTAGTTTTTTTACTCATTTTTCTGTTTTTCCTACTTGATACTCAACATTCTTCTACGCATATGTGTTCGATTTCAGTACACTGATCTTTACTGGCAACGAACCTATTTTTATCAGGTTACCTTCCATTTAGAAAGCTGTTGCGCTCGGCGACTGTTATATTGACTTGTAAATTATAGATTGCAGTGATCAGTCGTCCTTTTTAAATTTCATTGTGCAGATCTAGATTTCGGCTAGAGACTAGCCATTCTCAGTGCACTATTATTTTCGCTCAATGCATGTAATTCCCTGTTGGTCAGGCTTCATCCACAGTTCATCGAATACTGAACAGGGAATACTCGACGAACTGCGGATGAAGCCCGACCAACAAGGAATTACATGCACTGAGCGAAAGTAATAGTGCATTGAGAATGACTATCTTCTAGCCGAAATCTAGATCTGCAATCTATAATTTATGAATCTATTTTTGTTTCCATGTTGTAGATATTCATTCTCCTCTAAATTGTTTTAATGTTGCAGGAAAGGATCGGAGGAAAGAAAAGAACTCCTCTAGCTACCGCGAAAACACCAAGATATAAATGAAGTAACATACCCACTCACAATCATCCAGCTGGCCGGGTTGGCCGAGCGGTTCTAGGCGCTACAGTCTGGAACCGCGCTACCGATACGGTCGCAGGTTCGAATCCTGCCTTGGGCATGGATGTGTGTGATGTCCTTAGGTTAGTTAGGTTTAAATAGTTCCAGGTGTAGGAGACTGATGACTTCAGATGTAAGTAAGTCTAGGGGACTGATGACCTTGGAAGTTAAGTCCCATAGTGCTCAGAGCCATTTTGAACCACAATCATCCAGCACAGTACCATAATATGGTAGCTTTCACAAAAAGTAATGATTTGCACATACAGAAGTTAGGGCATATCACCTACCCTTATTGACACACACACACACACACACACACACACACACACACACACACACGCACACACACAACCACACGTGCGTGAGGCCATGTCATTGAAGCCGTTACATAAACGCAGACGTCCAAAAATATAAGCACACACACAGAGTAAGAGCAGACAGATCCATAACCACGAAAAGATGAAAAAGGATGATCGGCACTTGCACCATCAAATCATAGATAACGAGGTGTAAGTTGATCTACACTACATCAAAACGAAACTGTATTCTGTGTCAGTGAAGAATAGTGTACTAAAATCAAGTACCAATTTGTAGAAGAATTTTAGGAATGAAGTAGGAAACAAAATCCCATAAGTAATAATAGTAATTTGATACTGTTTAATTGTAGTAATTTAAAACAATAGCACTGTTTACGATCTTGGCAAACAGTTTTGTAAGAGAAACCACTTTGGTACAGTGACGGCTGAAGGTGCTCCGAAATAATGCGAAACGCATATCTCCTAAAGAAGACTTTTATACTTTCGAAAATGAAAATGTATAACTTATATTGTTCCATTAAGTTTCGGGTGTGCAGCCGCAAGAAATCTCCTTCTTCTTCTAATATTTCGGCTGCATAACGTTCAGCCATCTTCAGAGTGAGCCGCAAGACTGCCGCTCCAGTTTTTTTTTTTTTTTTTTCCTTTATTGTGATTTCATGCCCCTGCCCCATATGGGCAGGGGAGGGCTGTCAGCAGCACAATCCGCCGCTCTTCAGCCGAGTGACATGACAACTAAAACAAGAATAAAATAATACATACATAAGGAGGTGAAAAGGGGAACATAAAATGGGGTAAGGGGAGAAAATGTAGGTAAAAATACACTGACATGTAGACGTTCATTGGGGACAGTTAAAAAAGTCACCTGAAAGTTAAAAAACACAGTTGGCGATTCTTAAAATACAGAGAAGACACTGGATGCGCATGCACAGGTTAAAAGTTGGCCACAGTATTAAAAACACTCCGAAACAACGCACTTAAAACCCACTTGGAGCACACACAACGAAGATTAAAACTACCAGGCGGGACCTGCCGAGGGAAAGGTCAGAGAGGATGGAAAAGGAGGGGAGAGCATGGGGCAGCTGGGGAAGTGGCGGGATGAAGAGAGGAGGGGCAACCGTGGATTCACGAAGAGGCAGGAGACACATGGGGTGGGAGAGGAAAAGGGAAGACAGGGCAGGAGGGAGCGCAGAGACACTGAAAGAAGGCACAAGAGATGGACGGGGAGTAGGAGGGGAAATCCGCTCAGAAGGAGGGAGGGGGAGGAGAGGGAGCCCTCAGGAGGAGGCAGGAAGAGGGGGTTAGAGTTGGTAAAAAGGGTAGATGTCAGGGCGAAGCTCATCATCCGGGAGTGGTAGACGGCGGAAGTTGTGTTGGGAAAGGAGATGGAGGGTGTGGAGATGGAGAGAGGGAGGGACACAACGGTAAAGGCGCGGCAACTGGTTGGGAGTGGAGAGGAAGGGAGACACCAGGGGGTGAGGGGGATCAAGGCGGCGGACAATATATAGTGTGCGGATGTGTTCAAGGAAAAGGAGAAGGTGGGGGAAGGGGAGGAGGTCATAGAGGATGCACGTGGGGGACAGAAGGCGGATGCGGAAGGCGAGGCGAAGTGCATGGCGTTCGAGGATTTGGAGGGCTTTATAGAACCGGGGAGGGGCGGAAATCCAAGCGATGCTGGCATAACAAAGGATGGGGCGGATCATGGATTTGTAGGTGTGAAGGATGGTGGAAGGATGCAGACCCCACGTCCGGCCGGACAGGAGTTTCAGGAGGCAGAGGCGGTTGTGAGCTTTGTTTTGGATGGTAAGGAGATGGGGAGTCCAGGTGAGGTGGCGGTCGAGTGTGAGGCCAAGGTATTTTAGGGTAGGAGTGAGGTGGATAGGACAGCTGTAAATGGTGAGGTAGAAATCATGGAGGCGCAAGGAGCGGGTGGTGCGGCCTATGATGATCGCCTGGGTCTTGGAGGGATTAACACGGAGGAACCACTGGTTGCACCAAGCGGTGAATTGGTCAAGGTGGGTTTGGAGGGTACGTTGGGACCGTTGAAGGGTAGGATAAAGGGCTAGGAAGGCGGTGTCATCAGCGAACTGGAGAAGATGAACAGGAGGGGGAGGTTTGGGCATATCAGCAGTGTACAGGAGATAGAGGAGAGGGGAAAGGACAGAACCTTGGGGCACGCTGGCAGAGGGGTAGAAAGGACGGGAGTTGGAATTGTGGATAGTCACATAGGAGGGACGATGGGAGAGGAAGGAAGCAACGAGACGGACGAAGTTGATGGGGAGAGCATAGGTCTGGAGTTTGAAAAGGAGCCCGGGATGCCAGACACGGTCATAGGCGTTCTGGAGATCAAGGGAAACAAAGACAGCAGAGCGACGGGAGTTAAGTTGGAGGGAAAGAAGATGGGTAAGGTTAAGGAGCTGGTCGTCAGCAGAGAAGGAAGGCTGGAAGCCACATTGGGTAAGAGGAAGGAGGCGGTGCTGGTTAAGGTGGCGGTGGATACGGCGAGAGAGGATGGCCTCAAAGACCTTACTGAACACGGAGGTGAGGCAGAAGGGACGATAGGAAGAGGTAGCAGAGGGGGGTTTGTTAGGCTTAGGGAACAACAGGACACGGGAAGTCTTCCACAGGTCAGGGTAAAATCCAGTGGAGAGGAGGACATTGTACAGGGTAGCAAGGACAGACAGGAAGGATGGAGGGGATTCCTTGAGGTGACGGTAGGTGACGCCATCATGACCAGGGGCGGTGTTTCGTTTGGAGCGGAGGACGAGTGTGATGTCTTGCATGGTGATGGGAGTGTTGATGTCGGAGGGGGGTAGCCGATCCAAGTACTGGAAGCTAGGGGCGAGCGGGGGGACAGAGGTGTCAGTGCGGTCAAGGACAGTGGGGAGCCGCTCCAGTGCTCGCTTCGTCCCTTTATACTGCTGTACCGCGCAACTGCGCATGCGGCCACAGATGCAAATGCGCCAGAGACGTTGGTCGGCGGCAGAGACGTGCATAATGTGCGATGTGTATCTATGACTCCGCAGTTCATCTGTGTTGGCATATCGATATATCATTGTGAGCTGCACTGTGACGACGTCTTTGTGAGTTTATTACAGCAAGTTCCGGATTCCATGATTTATCAAGATTGAAACCACTATCTCTACTAATTAAATTCGTCGTCAAGCGAATTTCAATTGCCTCCTTCACTATCGAGTCCCAAAAGGATGATGTAGTTGCCAAAATTTCGACGTTGTCATACAACATACTGTGACCATTATCAATACAGTGCTCTGTCACTGCCGACTTGTTAGGTTGTAAAAGTCGTGTGTACCTCCGGTGGACAGTACGAGTTGTTTGTCCGATGTAAGAAAGGCCACATTCACATGGAATTTTGTAAACTCCAGATTTTCGGAGTAGCAAATTATATTTGACGGATCCCACGAGTGCAGCTGTCTTGGGTGGAGGACGAAAAATCACTTTTACTTTGTGTCTGCCGAGAATGCGTCCTACTTTTGATGAGAGGCCACCCACATATGGCAGGAAGTCCATCGATTTGAAGGTTTCTTCATCTTCGTCTGCTTTATATGTGGCCTCTTTCGGTTTCATTTTCAGTGCCCTTTGTATTTGCTGTGGAGAGTACCCATTGTGTTCAAACACTCTTTGTAAGTGGGAAAGTTCATCTTGCAGACTCCTTTCGTCAGAAATAATATGCGCTCTGTGGGTCAAAGTTCGGAGAACACTCATTGTCTGGGCAGGATGGTGGCAGCTATTTGCACGTAAATACAGATCGGTGTGAGTCGGCTTCCTATACACTTCATGTCCCAAAGTGCCATTCTCTCTGCGCCGAACCAAAACATCCAAGAATGGAAGGCATCCCTCCTTTTCAATTTCCATTGTGAACTTTATTTGATCGTGGAGGGAGTTCAGATGTCTTAAGAAGTCTTGCAAGTTATCTTCACCATGGGGCCAAACTACAAAGGTGTCATCAACATACCTCCAGAATACCGTGGGTTTCAAATCAGCAAATTCAAGCGCCTTCTCCTCGAAGTCCTCCATAAATAAATTGGCCACCAGAGGGGAAAAGGGACTACCCATGGCGACTTCGTCCGTCTGTTCAAAAAATTCCTTGTTAAATAAGAAATATGTGGAGGTCAGAACATGTTTAAATAAAGCTGAAATCTCTTTGTTAAAACTTCTTTCAATAAGTTGTAGAGATTCTGGAAGGGGAACCTTTGTAAATAAAGCCACCACATAAAAACTAATATATCACACGAGTTCATTTTCAATTATTTGAGTTTACTAATGAAGCCAGCCGAGTTTCTTATGTGGTGAGTACATTTTCCAACTGATATTGTTTATAAACATGTATGTCTGAAATCTGTGGCGACGCCGGCGTGGGTGAGTGATGGGACGCCGGCCGGTGCCGTTCTTTTCCGTCGCGTGCGGCGGCCGTGCGTGCCAACTCCTGTTTACTCTTCGCCGGCCGCTGAGTTATGGCGCCTGGCCGGCACACGCGCCCGATGGCGGCGCAGATAGTTGGCAGCCCTGGCGCGCTCTCCCGGGCCTTCCCCGGCTGATCGCCTATCGCTGCCACTGCCGCTGGCAGGTGGCAGGTGGCGGGCGCCCAGTGTTGACACTGCGCCCACTCCACCCCTGACACTTGCCACCCGATGACACAACGCTGGACGCCCACTCGGATTAATATAGTCACAACGCCCAGCACGTCACACAGTAGCTCTCTGCCCGAGTACCTGACGAATCATTAATCTTCTGCTCGCCGGGTTTCTTAATCTCTCTGTGTGTTTGCATTCGTGCGTGTATGCTTTGTAGGAGCCAGTTTCCTTTCATTCTAATAGCACTCGATGTCACTTGTAGTAGCCAACACTGACGAAGAACTTGGCCAAGGCTCGCTCCTATGACAATTCGCGTAAAAAGCGACGAGGGTAACAAGAAATGTTAAGCGATGCATTTATAATGGTTCAAATGGCTCTGAGCACTATGCGACTTAACTTCTGAGGTCATCAGTCGCCTAAAACTTAGAATTAATTAAACCTAACCAACCTAAGGACATCACACACATCTATGCCCGAGGCAGGATTCGAACCTGCGACCGTAGCGGTCGCTCGGTTCCAGACTGTAGCGCCTAGAACCGCACGGCCACTCCGGCCGGCGATGCATTTATAAACATACTGTATTATCAATAGTGTCTACCGACCCTATACTTGAATTTCAGAAAGAGTGAACTTCACAAGTCACTGCGTTGCAGTACACTTAGACGATAGAGACAATGGAACGGGCATAATGTCATTGAAACAAACAGTTTGATCAGCTGAGCAGTGGCCGCATTCATTAGCAGGCGATTTCTGAAATATTATTCGATTTACCTTAACCCCAGTACTTTTAGTACAGTTTTCTTTTATACGCAAGTGTAATCTTTTGGTTGCAGCGCATGATATTTGTAACGAAGTAATGTCTCAGTTTCAGATACAATTCTTTTAGAAACAAAGAATTCTGTGAATACTTTTTACGTGAGTTAAGTCAATGAATTCACAATCTGAAGCTAATTGTGGCGTTCGCTGTGTTATTCGGTGGTTTGGTATTTAACTAATTTGTAAATGAAAATGATAAACTTATTTCATTACGTTGAGTAATTACTAAATAATTTTTTCTCCTGGCTAAAGATTTGGTCAAGTTGCTAAAGAAATCCAAGTTAACGTCGTGTTAAAGTGTTGTCTGTAAGCTGTGTGTCACTAAATCACAGTTCACACAACAGATTCTATACAACCATTGATTATGATGGAAATAGTTATCTTCAGCAAAATGATCATTAAAATCACCGAATATCAGCCGCGCACAACACTGACGTATGTTAGCTGAAACAATATTCTTCGCAACTCGTGCGTAATTAATTTCGGCTCCATACATCAGCAAGAAAAAGTTTGTTATATGGATCGTGCTATGAGTACTGTTTTTGAAGAACCAATCTGATTCGAACTATTTTCATTCAAATGAATATTTTTACACAATTTATTACCTTCGGCATTTATGTCTGCAGAGTTGCGTAATTTGAATTTGCCGCTGAGATAATTGTTAAGGTGGTGGCAGACAATTGAAAGAGACTATCTATTGTTAGAGCAAATTTGCTTTTAACAGGATAAGTATTTGAAATGCTTATTAAACTTTACTTTCATATTGTGCACTATTTAGACTAATTTTCATCAAGCAAACCTTTAAGTTTTTCCTAAGAAACACAGATAAAAACGCGATGCAAATCACTATCATCAATGGCTGCGCTCTTTGCAGCGGAAAGAAATAATTAACACAGATAATGCTTATTGAGAGAGGAATTAAAGTTACAAATAATTATTCACTCATATTTATTATAATAATGAACTCTATTCTCAAGTAATAATTAACAAATAATTAGAATTTCTTAACAGACCTCAGTTTGATATGCGTCTTGCGTCCACAACCTACAAGAGCCAACCAACAAAAGGTAAAAACAAAGGAAGACAAACGCAGATCATAAAAGGAGTTTAGAATTATCATTGTCTTTGTATGTTACAAATCGATATGTCCAATTACATCATAAGATATTATATAAATAATTATTACTTATTTCACTGTTTTTTTCATATGTTTGATAGATAATGTTTATAACCGTTAGAGGCATAATTTCCTCTCGTCGCACTGTAGCTAAAATTTATCTCGTGGATGTTACATAATGAATAATATCATTACGAAGCAGATGAGAATGATCTTCTATTTTAATGTGTTTGTGTCTAAATATTACACACTGAATGGTAAGGCTCTAAATACGAAAGATAATGCTCGTTGTATATCAATCTAGTAAAAATATTTTGTTATCCAGGTTTCAAACTCAATGAACGATGAAGATTTTTAGATGGAAGATTGTTAATATTCAACGCACTATCAGAGTTTTCCCTGTAATCAACGTACTCTTATGTAATATGAGTCTTATCTGGACACCTTTTCGGTATCTGCACTGGATTAAGCAGAAGACATAAAACATAGACGCATGTTTTAAGTAAAAGCAGAGATAATGGACAAAAAGGAATGTTATTTCTTATAAAAGTATAATGAAACGTTTCAGAGATGGTGTTAAAGAGTCGGCAGGAAACTAAATGCCTCCTATCAAAGTGATATTTTGTCTTTCACTTCTTCTTCTTCTTTCGATTTCGGCCATCTTTGGACCACGTTCAACAATTCACTTGCCCGGCTTTTTGATCTTTTTTTCTCTCTTCCCAATATTTCCTCATCATTTTCGAGTGGTTCCTCCTCCGCTCTTCCGACCATTTCCTGTTGTTATTCTTTAGTTTCGTTTCTTCTGGGAAACACTTAATTTCGTTCACTATTTGTCTAAACTTTTCCCTGTCCCTGATTGACTCACGGGTGACATTAAAATAGGCCAAATCCTTTTTCACCATCTGTATCCATTTATTGTTGGTTTTTTCGTTCCTGTTACTATGTTCAAACACTTTTCTTGTTAGTCTGTTTCCATCCATCCTCGACAGGTGACCATAAAACGTTAGTCTGCGTTTACGCATTGCCTCACTCACTTTCTCAATAGTTTTGTATATTTCCTTATTACTCTTTAGCTTGTACTCTTCTCCAATCTTTCTCGGTCCTAATATTTTTCTCAAAATTTTCCTTTCTTTCTTTTCCATGTTTTCTATTTCCCCCTTTTTGTTAAGAGTTAGGCACTCCGATGCATACAGGCATTCTGGTCTAATGACAGTTTTATAATGTCTTAATTTAGCTTGAATCGAAATGTTTTTTTTTTATATATGTCTTTGGTTTTTTGAAAAGCAAATTCCATTTTCCTTGCTCTCGCCTGGTTTGCACTCTTGTCTAAACCATTCGCTTGAATTATTTCACCTAAATACTTAAATTTTTCTACTCTCTTAATATTGCCGTATTTAGTAATAAGATTTTTCTTGTTATTTCTATGATTAGACATATACACGGTTTTTTCAAATGAAATCTGCAGTCCAGCTCTGGCCGAAACTTCTTGTAGTTTCTCCAGGTAGTTCTGAGCTATTTCTTCGTTTTCTGTAATTATTGCCAGATCGTCTGCAAAAGCTAAACAGTCCACTTCTATTTTTTCTTTTTTTGTTCCAATTCTGATGTCATTCTTGGTGCCTTTGAGTTCTTCTTTCCATATTCTCAATATCTTTTCCAGTACGCAGTTGAAGAGGATTGGGGATAAACCATCACCTTGTCTAACACCTGTTTTAATTTCGAACTTCCTTGAAATTTCACCCATAAATTTAACTTTGGCCTTACTGTTTGTTAGCGTCTGTTTGATAATTTGAATTGTTTTCGTATCGACCCCAAATTCTTCCAATACTTTCAGTAATGTTTCTCTATCTACCGAGTCGTATGCTTTTTTGAAATCTACAAATACTATTGCAAATCTCTGGCCTCTTGAGATTCTGTAACGAATTAGTGTTTTCAGGTTAAATATTTGTTCAACACAGGATCTACCTTGTCTAAAACCTGCTTGATATTCACCTATTTTTTTATCCAGAACTGGCTCCACGATTTGAAGTAATTTCCTTGACAAAATTTTGTATCCTACTGGTAGTAGCGAGATCCCTCTATAATTATTAACATTCATCTTATCCCCCTTTTTGTGTAGTGGGTGTATCAGGGCACACTGCCAGTCTTCAGGAATTCTTTCTTCGTCCCAGATCTTCTTAAACATATGTTCCAAAACTTGTGGGAGGTTGGTATCCATTATTTTTAGGATTTCTGGTACTATGGAGTCTTCACCTGGGGCTTTATTGTTTTTTAGACTGTGTATTATGTGTTTTATTTCTTCAGCGTCTGGAGGTTTTGACTCGGTATTAGTATTTCGGTGGTTTTCAAAACTCATTTTATCTTTGGGTGGTTCACAATTTAGTAGATTCTCGAAATATTTTGCTAATATTTCACAATTAGTCTTGTTTGTCAAACCTAGCTTGTTCTCTTCATCTTTAAAACATAAATTTGGGGATTGGTATTTGGTTAGCTGTTTTCTAAAAGTTTTGTAGAAATCTCTAGAATTATTTCTTTTAAAGTCTTCCTCAATCTGTTCTAGGTTATCCTGAAATTGTCTTCTTTTTTTATTACGGAAAAGCTTAGCTGTTTCTCATCTCTGGATTTTAAAATTGTCAAGATCTTGAGGATCTTTTGTGGAGTTCCATTTCTGCCACAATTTCTGTCTCTTCTCCAGGTTCTCATCACATTCATTGACCCACCATGGATGTCTTCTTACTCTTTTCACGAGACAATTTTCTTTTGCTATTTCAACTATTTCGTTTTTGATCTCCTCCCATCCCGCTTCCTTATTTATTGTGGATATGCCATCGCTATCTTTGTGCAATGCTCTTTGAAACCGTTGTTTAATTTCTTCATTTTTTAACGTTTCTGTGTTATATTTTGGAATTTTGTAAAAGGTTTTCTTCTCTTTTCGAAATGGGAGTGGTCTGAATTTAATCGTAGTCAAATAGTGGTCTGAATCAACATCAAGGCTTTTCAGCACTTTAGTGTTTTGAATTTCTTCTTGACAATGAAGTGAGATAGCCACATGGTCAATTTGGAATTCTCCGAGAAGTGGATTTGGTGATCTCCATGTTTTAGTTTTTCGGCTCAGCTTTTTGAAATGTGTTGTCATTATTTTCAAGTTGAAATGCCTACATACATCTATAAGCCTTTCTCCATTTTTTGAAGTTCTTTTGTGACCTGGGAAGAGGCCTACTGTTCCATGGTATTTTTTCTCCCTTCCTATTTGTGCGTTAAAATCGCCTACTAACATTTTTATGTTCTTCTTTGAGCATCTATCCAGTTCCATTTCAAGTATCTCCCAAAATTCTTCAACTTTCTCCGGGTTATTTTTGTTGTCCTGGTTTATGGGTGCATGGCAGTTGATTATAGAGTATCCTTTGTTTTTACATTTAATCTCAAGAATGGATAGTCTCTCAGAACTCGAGTAGAAGTTAGTAACTGAATCTAAAATTGAGTGATGTACCAGAAATGCTGTTCCCAGGTATGGCATTTGTTTCATTAAGATTTTACCTGGTTTTCCTTTAAATAAACGATAGTTTTCAAAATCTAAAGCAGTTTCATCTAAAAACCTTGTTTCTTGTAATGCACATATTAAAATTTCTTTCTGGTTCAGCTTTTCAATCAATAATTTCAATTTTCCTACTTTAATTAGAGAGTTTACATTTAGGGTTGCAAACATAGTTGCTTTCTTAAATTTCAGTGTTGAGGGCTGCATACATGTTGGTTGGGGTCCTCCAAAATCCTTTGACCCCTTTGCATTGTTTCTACGAACAACGGAGGATTTGCCATTCGGTCTACCTCTTGGAGTAGTGTCTATCTTTGACGACGTTCCCATCATGCTTTGCAGTAATTGTTGGATAATAAATTGGGGGATCGGGTTGCCCCGAATCCGAAATTAAAACCAAGGTAGTAAGCCCTGGAGTTAGCTCTTCCGCTCTCTCTGCCGTTGGGAAATTGTTCCTCTTCCGCCATTGAGACCGTTGGCTGGGTTTCACCTAGTAACCCTAGGCAGGGGCCCTATGACAGGGTGCTACCATCTGGAGCCGGACGGACCCTGGTTTTTTTACGAGGTTGTTACTCTTTGTCTTTCACTATTGTAGAAGTGGTGAACTAAATGATTCGTAGTGCAACAATTACAAGAATTCACTGAAGAACTGTAATTTTGTCGCTTGAAAATAGAGAAAAACGTATCAATACAATGTTCCAAGCTGTCCATTGTACTCACACGGCCAGATGTACAAACAATAACCTTCCCATTTATATTATAAATTTTAGAGAAATTGGAAAATGGCTCTGAGCTCTATGGGACTTAACATCTGAGGCCATCACTCCCCTAAAACTTAGAACTAATTAAACCTAACTAACCTAAGGATTTCACACACGCCCATGCCCGAGGCAGGATTCGAACCTGCGACCATAGCGGTCGCGCGGTTCCAGACTGAAGCGCCTAGAACCGCTCGACCACCACGGCCGGTGCAGAAATTGGATTAGTTATGCTACTACACGTGTAATACCAATACAGCAAGTAGTTCAATTGATAAAATCAGTGCTTGCTTTCAGCTATAAATGAGAAAAAGTGTGTCCGTCGGCTCTACGTCGCATAGAGCGTAATGACAGAAACCTGGCGTTTTTGTCATTTGATGTGGATGCTGGTTTCAAACGATATGGTGGGGATAGGGCTGTGTATGATATACATGTATCTGTGGTCTAAGAGAATGCTTAAGTACTTCTTGGATACTTACTACGAGATTAACTTACTAGAGGACAGGATAAATGTTTAGAAACATAGTCTGATAGCGGAGTTGGTTTACCTACGCAGCATTGCCCACTGGCCCATGTTGTCAGGGGCCTCAGTCTCACTTCCTACTTTTTAGGAGGAAAATTGTCATTAATCTTGAAATGTAAACATTGTTAATGATTTCAGAGATGCTACTCCAGGCGGGTGTAAAATGAATGTGCGCAACGGAAAATACTGAACGCGAAAATTAAGATTTGGCCCTGTCTGGCTACCCCCTGAAGCAGATCTTAGGATCTCTTAATTGTGGTATTTTTTCCTCCTTCTTGCTCCTTAACATATAAATTGCAACATAAACGTAAATGAATCATTAATGGAACTAGCAACTACAAATTGATAAATGCTGTTTCTGCTTATACATTTATTATAGATTAAAACCCGTTATATATTACAAATGTTTATATATCAATGTCCAATGGACGTAAAGAGACACAAATGAATTTCTTAACTAATACTGGTGATCAGTTGCACAAATCCACCCCTTTTTATGGCTAGGACGATATAATATAAATAACGCAAGATGACTGACATCATCTACGTACCAAATACTAGAAGACACTACTTTTTCAAAGATGATCTACAGTGGTGTGCAACCTCAGTGGAAATAAAAGTTACATGATCACAGTCGTTTAAGCCCTAATAAGCGGACGTAATTAGCAATATCACCGTATGCACTGCGTCCGGTGCGTCGTAGTGATGGTTCTCGTACACGCCTGCGACGACGGAAGAACTCCAGCCACAAAATATAGAAACAACTCATTCAAACACTAGGATGTCAGAAGACAGCTCTCTGACCAGTGTAATCTAATACTGTTTTCTCCTCTCTGTGGTCAACAGACGAGAAACAGGAACTCCAAGCCACAAGGATGGAGTTCAGATAACGTCTCTACGTGAGTATAGGCAGAAGAAGTGCTCTCAATCACTGAACGCTGTGTACTCAATGACGACTCCCTACCCGGAGGCGAAGTCCAGAATAGTATAGGTTCGCAATAGTACAGTGCCTAACCGTTCTAACTATAAAATCTCCTGAGAGCAAAGACACCAAGTCCGTCTGTGGCAACTAAGCTGATAATAAGCGACAGTCAAACACGGGCGCTTAAACGGAAGACCTCTTTGTCTCCACCCCTGACTTTCCAGCAAAGCTCGGCTCCCCTCCCTCGTAATGGAGAAAGCGAACCATATTCTTGAAACCACGGAATATTCTCCCTCTCTACAGATTCCTCCAAACTCCAACCAACCAAATTTTAGTCTGTTGTCGTCCAGCGCGGTAAATTTGTGAGTAAATAACTATACCCGTTAATTGGGAATTCATACAATGGTACGCTTCCCAGAATAAAAATTCTCGGAAATAACCCAGCCTGTGTGATTTCCGACGTAACGCTTCCTCGTTCCTCTCTGTGGCGTCCAAGATTTTCCGAGTTTCCGAACTATTATCCGGTTATCCTTCCGGCCCAGCTACATAATCGGTCGGCCGCCGCTGTGTTGTGCTTCAGCGCTCACGTGCCCCGACCGTCCGTCTCAGTCTACTTCCTCTGTTAAAGCAGACCAACATATCTGCGCGGGCAACCACCCAGGGCCTGAGTTACGCCTACCGTTTCATTTCCACAGGCGTTCCAACCTCTTCTACTATAAACAATCATTCATTACGCCATTTTGATAATAAAGACAATCCATCACCTTTCATGCAATAAGCGTTAACAACTATTTACAAGGTGTACTTGACAATGCCAGTCTTCTTTAAATATTTATATATATGATGTACAACCTATCAAATGATATTTAGTTCCGGTTTTAAGTCACGGCAAAGTATGTAGATCAGTGCCTGTAAGGTGCGAAATTATAGCCACCTTACGGATTATGTACAAATGATCTTTAAAGAACTGGAAATAACAGATGCGTTACACAAAACTGTTTATATTTTTGAACGTCTCAAAAATAAATCAGATGAGATTCCATTTCATTGAACCACGTTTTTCGTATTACAAATTAGCACAAGATTTTTATTTACGTGTTCCCTGCACCACGATCTGCTGTGCATTATTACGAACTTACACGGCAGTATTATCGACAGAGCTTTCCTTTTGCTGTGTACTTGCGTCCAAAGTACTGCAATGTTTTAGGAATGACAACCTCTTCCAAGTGAGCTGTTATTAAATGCATTTGCTATCAAGATCACCATATCTGCCTGCTGTGGCATTCTCAATAGGCAGTTGTAAAATGAGAGAGCAGTTCAGTTTTAAGAATATCTTACGTTCTCAAAATGTTGTGTGTAAACAAATTTATTGCTTTCTTTTTTAAATTACACGTGTGCCCACCGCACTATGAGGTGCTTGAATGCATAATTGTTCCTTTTAAAGAACAAATAGCACTTTACTGAAACAAGAACCTTTTTTCAAACCATGTGTGCAAACATGACGTCTCTCAACATACGACAAACAAACACTCAGGCCGAAATCGCGATCGTGAATAAATAAATTTGAATAACAAATGAAGCGGAGAACGTCGTTTTTAAACTATTTGTTTTACGTTAACATAACTCACTGAGAACTCGTTTGTTTACGAACTCTCCGATCAAACGACGTACACCAGTCAGTGATAACAGCCGGACAGCGAAAATACTAGAAGTCAGCTATTCGTTTGAACTCAGGTTAGTGAAGAGACAACTGACTTAGTGCTGATTTCGCCACTCCTTTTATGTTCCACTGACTGATTTTGAGGTCAGGTGCAGTGCGTCTTTACAGAACGTTTGTATACGATTTTTTCATTAAAATTTTCACACATGCTTAAATCTTTAACACTTTGAGATACGCCAGGGTTCTCATTCTCTACCACCGAATGTCGCGATGTTAGGTTTCCAGCTTCCGCCGGTAAGCGCAAGGTACATTAGACTTTCCCAAACGCTGTGTGGCGACGTTTTCTACGTCACACAAAATTATTAAATATGTCCAGATATTTTCTTTATCCTATGTTCTAACGTTTATAATCCTACGTGCTTTACTTCTTGACGCGAGTTGCAATAATTTATACTCAATTTCTATGCGATACGCACTAATCAGCACCTGCAATGGCGGGTAACTGTCAGTTCTGCGTAGTGATAAGTTGAGCGCCGTAAAAATATTAAATCGTGTTTACGTTAGTATTCCCATTCATTAATAATAAGAGTGATACTAGAAGAGTTCAGCTTAATTACAAGCGCTACTTAAGTACGTAGTGTTCCAGAGGTTTTATTTCATTTTTATGACGAAAATGCTTATTATTCACAAACATTACTTTTTTGTTACTTTCCGTGTGACGGACTCTGTGGCCGATCGGTTCTAGGCGCTTTAGTCCGGAACCGCGCTGCTACTATAGTCCGTGGGTCGAATCCTGCCTCGGGCATGGATGTGTGTGATGTCCTTAGGTTAGTTAGGTTTAAGTAGTTCTAAGTCTAGGGGACTGATGACCTCAGATGTTAAGTCCAATCGTGCTTAAAGCCATTTGAACCATTTGAACTTGACGTGTAAATGGAGCTGCTAAGAGTCAACTGGTGCTTGAAGTTTTAGTATCTTGAGTAATGTTGTTCAGCTTTGTCACATAATTCTTTATAAATCGAAGTGCACAGTACCTGTTAGGGCTTGCATTAACGAAACTAAATTTTATTACATTTGGTCTTCACATGTTGCGTAAAATAAGTACATCTTTAAAAAGTAAATATGTGCTTCAGAGTAGGAGCCCCGCGGATTATGTGTTATGGACATCGCGCTATCTTAATTCGGCCTTACGAGGTAGTTGAATAATTGTTGCCATATCGCTATCGCAAATCTAAAGCAGTATTTCGGAGACAAATCTGTAAGTGCTGCGTAGCCGTATACGTAATATTTCCTTGTGTCATTCGATATTTACTTTTCTACCTTACTAATACTTATCATCGCACATAGAGCTCGCTGGCTGTCGGTGGTCAAGTAACATTCTGCTCTTGGAAGAGGAAGTTTAGCGTATCGCTGACGTCAACAGTTTGCCGTAGAGAAGCAATGTGAGGGCTGCCCGCGTACTTTGTATTTCGTTGTCAGCCTCAGTGCTTTGTGGTCGCGGATATTGCGTTCTACCAGCGTACAGAAACTAATGATTCAATTAATATCCGAACCGAGTAGGAGAAATCCAGATTCCAGAATAAGAGTCAAGCACACGCTTTGAAAGAGACAGGCTGTAATGTCCCCACAGCAAATACCCTCTACCACGCACCAATTAATCATTTTCAATCAAACCATCCACATTCATTCACTTTGGAAAAGTTATCTGATCTAATTTTCACGTAATATATGCGGCGACAGCTCGTCGACGCCAAACTATTTTCTAGTGCATTTATTCTTTGACATAAGAGAGATGCATATATGCATTCTCCATGGTTGAGGGAGTGGTAACTAGGACAGCTTCTGGAGTATCTGTTGAGGGAATGACGTGTTTCTGAGAGATACATAGGAGAGTGGAACGGTAAAGAGACAGCTTGAAGGTGGTTCATTGAACCCTCTGCCAGGCACTTTATTGTGAATAGCAGAGTAACCAAGTAGATGTTGCCGTAGCGTCTTGGCGTCTTTTAAACTTTTTTGTGAAATCCTTTGGAGTGATGGCTGATAAACAAGGTAATAAAATAACACTCGTGATCCTAGATATGAGAGGCCGTATGTTCGAAACGTCTTTACTCGATTCATTATGGAAGAATGATTGACTTGATACAGATAATCAACCTCAAAGTAGTCCCATACTCAGAGTATGAGCGTAGGAGAGGAGGTGGAGGAATCCTTCATCGCTGTTCTAGACAAGATTTCAGTGGATGTAGTTTGCCGTTCTCTTTCTCCAACCTGTTACGATGTGTACCTGTGTCGCGTGGGTGGCTGTGATGTGTGCGTGTACGTTAGTGGGGCTGTGTTGTAATGGATGAAGCGACAGGAGGGGGGGGGGGGGAGGGAGGCTGAAATTCAGTTCTGGCATGTAGCCTAATACTCTCGAAAAGCACTGAAGTCGGCAATACATTGGACAGACGAAGAATCGTGAACCAATGACCATATAAAATGGAAATTAGAAGCTGTATACTCGCGTTTTGTAAATAAGTTCTATGTGTGCAGATGATGTTTGAAAAGGTTTCACCTCTGTGGCTCTGCTGAATGGCGCAGAGAAAAAACAAATTACGAGTTAGAAATTTTCTCTGAGTTAGTGTCTTGGCTAAGTCTCCCAGGATTGAATAAATTTTTGGAATGTGTTGGTGGCACCTGCCATTTCGCAGGGAACTCATTATCTGGAAAAGACAGAAAGGCTGGCACATACACTACTTTCTTACCGAAGTCTTGGCTGAACATGTTTTCTGCTGCAACGTAGGTCAAAGCAATAGGAATTTTGGCATTGTTTATGCTTGTTTGGAAACAAACAAAATGAACAGCACCTGATCCGGAACATTTTTATTGAGAACTTGCATGTATGGAAGGTAATTTTCGCGATATAAACTATTGTTTACGATCAATCTGTTGAACTTCATTCTCTTGACAACCTGTAAAAGATCGCTAAGTTATTTGCAACTGGTATAACGCAGACAGACTTTATATGACGGAAACTGTGAGTACGTCGGCAGCACCATGACGTCTTTGTTCTATCACTGAGAGTATACCGTCAGAGATCTCTCACGTAGCGTAAGATCCTTCTCATATTTCTGTGTTTCTTGACTGTTTATTTGCGTCGCCACTCACTATCTATTTGTGAAATGTAGTAAGCCACTCGGAATGAAATGTCATTTCAAATGGTTTAAATGGCTCTGAACACTATGGGACTTAACATCTGAGGTCATCAGTCCCCTAGAACTTAGAACTACTTAAACCTAACTAACCTAAGGACATCACACACATCTATGCCCGAGCCAGGATTCGAACCTACGACCGTAGCAGCAGCGCGGTTCCGGACTGAAGCACCTAGAACTGCTCGGCCACAGCGGCTGGCGAAATGTCATTTATTCCCTACCTTTTCATGATCAGTAAAATAATGATATGGGTCTGCAACAATTACCGGCGTCCCAACGCAAGCTAATATGCGATTTCAATCCAACAACAGATAAGAAAGAGGGACATTACTAAAGTAAACACAGAAAAATGCTGTTTTCCTCTCTATCGCACGTCTTAGTGAGACATCACCTTGCATTCCACCTCCGTTTAGGATTAGTTTTCGATAGTCGTTTCCATAATCAGCAAATATCAATTTGAATAGAACTAATTACCACCTGACAAGTATATGGTAGCTTCACCCCGCCATTTCCCATGTGTAAGTGGCCGTACGTTTTAATATGGCAACGGAGAAGCAATATTGATTTGACTAATACGATAATAGTTACGCCATCTGATAGGGACAGGGTTGCATGTCAGTCTTTGTAATTTGCCTTAGACATCTCCTGGAGAGTGCAGGGGGTCCGCAAATACCACTTCAAGTTCACACTACGGGGCAGTTGATAAGCTGTGTTTAGGTTGTGTCGACTAGGCGTGAACGTTTCTGTACAAATGTGGCTTTGATAAGGTGTATCTCCACCCACACTTTAAAGGTCGATTGTACGGCAGCTTACCTCGACGTTACGTGTCTGAACTTCCCATGTAATAACGGGCCAAGTTCGGTCGTTACATGATGACGCACTAAAAGTGCACCCTTTTGGTTTCGTCCGTTCTGGTCAGCAATTTAAAAAATACTCAAAAGCGTTTCCTATTATTTCATGGGTTAGCAACAAGCCAAAGGCCCTCTTTGGCCGCTAATATTTCTGGCGTGGACATATCAGGGAATGGAAGACGACCATCTTCCTCTTGTCTGATAAGTCAACATATAGCCAAGATCCCTGAGGGGCTGTTCTAGTTATTGGCACAACTTATCCATGGGTTGCCAGGAATTGGGAAACGCCTAGTTCTTCGTCTCGATCTGGTTCCGACTTTGGCATGGTGCAGACTGGTAGTGTCTCATATTACACAGAATCTTGTATTTCCACAAACTGCTCATTTCCCTTCCCGCGCAAGTCTGAATAGCGGCCTTTCTTATGCCATTGTTGTTGTTGTGGTCTTCAGTCCTGAGACTGGTTTGATGCAGCTCTCCATGCTACTCTATCCTGTGCAAGCTTTTTCATCTCCCAGTACCTACTGCAACCTACATCCGTCTGAATCTGCTTAGTGTATTCATCTCTTGGTCTCCCTCTACGATTTTTACCCTCCACGTTGCCCTCCAATACTAAATTCGTGATCCCTTGATGCCTCAGAACATGTCCTACCAACCGATCCCTTCTTCTGGTCAAGTTGTGCCACAAACTTCTCTTCTCCCCAAACCTATTCAATACTTCCTCATTAGTTATGTGATCTACCCATCTAATCTTCAGCATTCTTCTGTAGCACCACATTTCGAAAGCTTCTATTCTCTTCTTGTCCAAACTATTTATCGTCCATGTTTCACTTCCATACATGGCTACACTCCATACAAATACTTTCAGAAATGACTTCCTGACACTTAAATCTATACTGGATGTTAACAAATTTCTCTTCTTCAGAAACGCTTTCCTTGCCATTGCCAGTCTACATTTTATATCCTCTCTACTTCGACCATCATCAGTTATTTTGCTCCCCAAATAGCAAAACTCCTTTACTACTTTAAGTGCCTCATTTCCTAATCTAATTCCCTCAGCATCACCCGACTTAATTAGACAACATTCCATTATCCTTGTTTTGCTTTTGTTGATGTTCATCTTATATCCTCCTTTCAAGACACTGTCCATTCCATTCAACTGCTCTTCCAAGTCCTTTGCTGTCTCTGACAGAATTACAATGTCATCGGCGAACCTCAAAGTTTTTATTTCTTCTCCATGAATTTTAATACCTACTCCGAATTTTTCTTTTGTTTCCTTTACTGCTTGCTCAATATACAGATTGAACAACATCGGGGAGAGGCTACAACCCTGTCTCACTCCCTTCCCAACCACTGCTTCCCTTTCATGTCCCTCGACTCTTATAACTGCCATCTGGTTTCTGTACAAATTGTAAATAGCCTTTCGCTCCCTGTGTTTTACCCCTGCCACCTTTAGAATTTGAAAGAGAGTATTCCAGTCAACATTGTCAAAAGCTTTCTCTAAGTCTACAAATGCTAGAAACGTAGGTTTGCCTTTCCTTAATCTTTCTTCTAAGATAACTCGTAAGGTCAGTATTGCCTCACGTGTTCCAGTGTTTCTACGGAATCCAAACTGATCTTCCCCGAGGTTGGCTTCTACTAGTTTTTCCATTCGTCTGTAAAGAATTCGTATTAGTATTTTGCAGCTGTGACTTATTAAACTGATAGTTCGGTAATTTTCACATCTGTCAACACCTGCTTTCTTTGGGATTGGAATTATTATATTCTTCTTGAAGTCTGAGGGTATTTCGCCTGTTTCATACATCTTGCTCACCAGATGGTAGAGGTTTGTCAGGACTGGCTCTCCCACGGCCGTCAGTAGTTCCAATGGAATATTGTCTACTCCGGGGGCCTTGTTTCGACTCAGGTCTTTCAGTGTTCTGTCAAACTCTTCACGCAGTATCGTATCTCCCATTTCATCTTCACCTACATCCTCTTCCATTTCCATAATATTGTCCTCAAGTACATCGCCCTTGTATAGACCCTCTATATACTCCTTCCACCTTTCTGCTTTCCCTTCTTTGCTTAGAACTGGGTTTCCATCTGAGGTCTTGATATTCATACAAGTCGTTCTCTTATCTCCAAAGGTCTCTTTAATTTTCCTGTAGGCGATATCTATCTTACCCCTAGTGAAATAGGCCTCTACATCTTTACATTTGTCCTCTAGCCATCCCTGCTTAGCCATTTTGCACTTCCTGTCGATCTCATTTTTGAGACGTTTGTATTCCTTTTTGCCTGTTTCACTTACTGCATTTTTATATTTTCTCCTTTCATCAATTAAATTCAATATTTCTTCTGTTACCCAAGGATTTCTACTAGCCCTCGTCTTTTTACCTACTTGATCCTCTGCTGCCTTCACTACTTCATCCCTCAAAGCTACCCATTCTTCTTCTACTGTATTTATTTCCCCCATTCCTGTCAATTGCTCCCTTATGCTCTCCCTGAATCTCTGTACAACCTCTGGTTCTTTTAGTTTATCCAGGTCCCATTTCCTAAAATTCCCACCTTTTTGCAGTTTCTTCAGTGTTAAACTACAGGTCATAACCAATAGATTGTGGTCAGAGTCCACATCTGCCCCTGGAAATGTCTTACAATTTAAAACCTGGTTCCTAAATCTCTGTCTTACCATTATATAATCTATCTGATACCTTTTAGTATCGCCAGGGTTCTTCCATGTATACAACCTTCTTTCATGATTCTTAAACCGAGTGTTAATTATGATTATGTTGTGCTCTGTGCAAAATTCGACCAGGCGGCTTCCTCTTTCATTTCTGTCCCCCAATCCATATTCACCTACTATGTTTCCTTCTCTCCCTTTTCCTACACTCGAATTCCAGTCACCCATGACTATTAAATTTTCGTCTCCCTTCAAAATCTGAATAATTTCTTTTATTTCATCATACATTTCTTCAATTTCTTCGTCATCTGCAGAGCTAGTTGGCATATAAACTTGTACTATTGTAGTAGGCGTGGGCTTCGTATCTATCTTGGCCACAATAATGCGTTCACTATGCTGTTTGTAGTAGCTTACCCGCATTCCTATTTTCCTATTCATTATTAAACCTACTCCTGCATTACCCCTATTTGATTTTGTGTTTATAACCCTGTAGTCACCTGACCAGAAGTCTTGTTCCTCCTGCCACCGAACTTCACTAATTCCCACTATATCTAACTTCAACCTATCCATTTCCCTTTTTAAATTTTCTAACCTACCTGCCCGATTAAGGGATCTGACATTCCACGCTCCGCTCCGTAGAACGCCAGTTTTCTTTCTCCTGATAACGACATCCTCTTGAGTAGTCCCCGCCCGGAGATCCGAATGGGGGGACTATTTTACCTCCGGAATATTTTACCCAAGAGGACGCCATCATCATGTAATCATACAGTAAAGCTGCATGCCCTCGGGAAAAATTACGGCTGTAGTTTCCCCTTGCTTTCAGCCGTTCGCAGTACCAGCACAGCAAGGCCGTTTTGGTTATTGTTACAGGGCCAGATCAGTCAATCATCCAGACTGTTGCCCTTGCAACTACTGAAAAGGCTGCTGCCCCTCTTCAGGAACCACACGTTTGTCTGGCCTCTCAACAGATACCCCTCCGTTGTGGTTGCACCTACGGTACGGCTATCTGTATCGCTGAGGCACGCAAGCCTCCCCACCAACGGCAAGGTCCATGGTTCATGGGGGGGGGGTCTTATGCCATGAGTAACGTAATTATTTCCGTCGCGTTGTATGAAGTTGACTCTGTAGTGATCACTAGGGGTAACAACTCTTTTGTCCTATTTTCCACAATGTCTTGAGGAGCAATCATGTGTATATACACTGCGCTAAGTATTTAAACGCTTCACGTGCGTCTTGTTAATTTTTGAACGTAGATATGCGATACATACAGCTTTCCCCCCTGAGTGTAGATTATCGTGAAATAAGGCATGCAACGACTGTATTCCGTTTACTTCATTCCTGTAGCTGGTTAACCTACGTCGCTTTCTGATTATAGAATGACGAAGGCCGTCAGCCAATTCGAGGGGCACTTTACTTTCAAGAAATCCATATGATTAATTCCCATTTATTTTGCGCACATACACAATAGATACCTTTCAATTAGCTTACCCAAAAAGATAAGTTTTTTGGTATGGCCCCCCATATAACAATTACTTTCACCACAATCTTTATCGCCTGTGACACATGTGATGAGTTTGTAACACGTATACTGTATTTAACAGTGCTGACACTTCATATCACAAACACACACGCCCACACATACACACACACACCACAAACACACACACACACACACACACACACACACACACACACACCATATATATTGAATTAGATGTAATGAATAGCTCAGTAGGCAGTTCAGTTGAAGGGTAATGGACACCTCTAAAGAGAGTAATCATTGAAGTTTGACGGAAAAGCGTAGCTACAAAGAAGGTAACTGCGAAGAAAAATGGGTAACAGAAGAAATACATCACTATTTCGGCGAAACAAGGAAGTACAAAACATTTCAGGGAAACTGAGGCATACAAAAATAAAAGTCACTTAGGAAAGAAATACACAGATAAAAAAAAAAGTTTTGCATTACCCCCGTCCCCAGAACTACCGGAGATAAACCTTGACTGCGGATACTGTATCACACACACAGTCCATTTGACTGTTCAGAGATGCACTAAACCCGCCCAAAGACGTAAAGAACCATGCATGAGCGGTGCCTATTAGACGCAGGTGGTCCGGCAGCCAATCAGTTCCAGTCATTCCACCAGGAAGGAGATACACGGCTCGTGTTGTCTGCGGTTCAACCATGCCTAGACGGTCAATACCGCGGTTCGATCTCGTCCGCTTTGTTACCTTGTGCCAGGAAGGGCTCTCAGCATGGGAAGTGTCCAGGCGTCTCAGTGTGAACCGAAACGATGTTGTTCGGACATGCAGGAGATACAGAGAAACAGGAACTGTCGATGATATGCCTCGCTCAGGCCGCCCAAGGGCTACTACTGCAGTGGATGACAGCTAAATACGTATTATGGCTCGGAGGAACCCTGACAGTAACGCCACCACGTTGAATAATGCTTTTCGTGCAGCCACAGGACGTCGTATTACGACTCAAACTGTAAGCAATAGGCCGCATGATGCGCAACTTCACTCCTGACGTCCATGGCAAGGTCCATCTTTGCGCGGTACAGATGGGCCCAACAACACGCCGAATGGATCGCTCAGGACTGGTATCATGTTCTCTTCACTCTTCACCGATGAGTGTCGCACATGCCTTCAACCAGACAATCGTCGGAGACGTGTTTGGAGGCAACCCGGTCATGCTGAACGCCTTAGATACAGTATCCAGCGAGTGCAGCAAGGTGGAAGTCCCCTGCTGTTTTGGGGTTGCATTGTGTGGGGCCGACGAACGCCGCTGGTGGTCATGGAAGGCGCTGTAACGGCTGTACGATACGTGAATGCCATCCTTCGACCGATAGTGCAACCATATCGGCAGCATATTGGCGAGGCATTCGTCTTCATGGACGACAATTCGCGCCCCCATCGTGCACATCTTGTGCATGATCTCCTTCAGGATAGCGACATCGCTCGACTAGAGTGGCCAGAATGTTCTCCAGACATGAACCCTATCCAATATGCCTGTTTATGGATGACGTGACCCACCAGCCGCTCTGAGAGATCTACGCCGAATCACCCTTGAGGTGTGGGACAATCTGGACCAAAAGTGCCTTGATGAACTTGTGGATAGTATGCCACGACGAATACAGGCATGCATCAATGCAAGAAGACGTGTTACTGGGTATTAGAGGTACCGGTGCGTACAGCAATCTGGACCACCACCTCTGAAGGTCTCGCTGTATCGGCGTACAACATGCAATGTGTGGTTTTCATGAGCAATAAAAAGGGCAGAAATGATGTTTATGTTGATCTTTATTCCAGTTTTCTGTACAGGTTGCGGAACTCTCGGAGCCGAGATGATGCAAAATTTTCTTTTATGTGTGTAAATAGGAAGTGCAGGGAAGCTAAACAGAATTGGCTACATAAAAAATGAAGAAATCGAAAAAGAATTGATTGTCGGAAGGAGTGACTCAGCACGGAGAAAAGTCAAAACAATCTTCCGCAAAATTAAAAGGAAGGGCGATAACATTAAGAGTGCACTGCGAATTCCACCCATGAATGTAGGAGAGAGATGGATAGCTGGAAAGAGTGCATTGAAGGCTTCTGTGAGGGACGGGTCATGTCTTATGACGTGACAGAAGAAGAAATAGGAGTTGATAGAGAAGAGATAGGGGATCCAGTACTAGAATTAGAATTTAAAAGACATTTGTAAGACTTAAGGTCATATAACGCAGAAGGCATAGGTAACAATCCATCGGAATTTCTAAAATCGTTTGGGGAAGTGGAAACAATACCACTATTCACGTTGTTGTGTAGAATATATGAGACTGACGACATAACATCAGACTTTCGGAAAATAGTGATCCACATAATTCCGAAGACAGCAAAGGCTTGTAAGTGCGAGAACCAACGTACAATCAGCCAAACATACAATGCATTCAAGTTGCTTACAAGAATAATATATAGAAGAATGGAAAAGAAAATTCAGAATCTGTTAAGAGGACAATCACTTTGGCTTTAGGAAAGATAGTCGTACCAGAGAGGCAGATCCGACGTTGCAGTTGATAATGAAAGCAGGACTGAAGAAAAATCAAAACACGTTTATAGGATCTGTCCACCTGGAAAAACATTCGACAATGTAAAATGGTGCAATACGTTAGAAATTCTGACAAAAATAGGGGTAAACTCTAGGGAGAGATGGGTAATGTACAGCATGTACAAAAGTCAATAGGCAACAATGAGAACTGAAGATCAAGAACAAAGTGCTGGGATTGAAAAGGATGTAAGACAGAGATGTAGTCTTCCACCCCTACTGTTCAATCTCGGTATCGAAAAAGGAATAATGGAAATAAAAGAAAAGATCAGAGTGGAATTACAATTGAAGGTGAAATGATATCGACGATAGGACCCACTAATGACATTACTGTCTTCAAGGAAAGTGAAGAAGAACTATTGGTTATGCTGAATGGAATGAACGGCCTGATAAGTACAGACTATGGCTTGAGTGTAAGTCGAAGAAAGACGAAAGTCATGAGAAGTAGCAGGAATGAGAACAGTGAGAAAACGTCAGAACCGGTGATCAGGAAGTACATGAAGTTAAGGAATTCATCTACCTGGACTACAAAATAAATCATGTTTGACAGAGCAAGAAGGTCATAAAAAGCAGACTGTCGAAGGCAAAATGGGCATTTTTGACCAACAGAAGTCTGCTAGCATCAAACATAGGTTATGAGTTGAGGAAGAATATACTGAGAACGTAGATTTGAAACACATTATTGTATAGCTGTGAGATATGGATTGTGGAGAAACGGGAATACAAGATAATCGAAGTATTTAAGGTGTCGTGCTAGAGAAAAACGGTGAAAATAAGGTAGATTGATCAGGTAAGGAATGAGGTGGTCTCCAGCAGAATCGGCGAGGAAATGAATATATGTAAAAAAAAAGCTGATAAAAAGAAGGGGCAGGATGATAGGACATCTGTTAAGACATCAGAGAATAGCTGCCATGGTTCTACACGGAGATGTAGAGGGTAAAAACTGTGGAGGAAGACAGAGTTTGGAATACATCCAGCATATAATTGAGAACGTTGGTTGCAAGTGCAACTCTGAGGTGAAGTGTTTGTCACAGGAGAGAAATTCACAGTGTCCCGCAACGAACCAATCAAAAAACTGATGAAAGAGAATTGTCTGAAGAGCCACAGTTGCATAATTCTGGTCAGGACGGCCCCCACAGCATCTCAACTACCGCCTGGCAGTGTAATGCATTACAATTGTTACGTTTTGCATGAACCAGTGTTTAGTGACTGTTATTCAAAATAAAGATTATGTTATGTTACGTTAACCGGGGACCCAGAAACGACGGAGAGACTCCGTCCCCACCGCAGCCGCAGTGGTCCACAACCCCACGACGACTACCGCAGTCCACTTTATCCCTCCGCCGCCCCATACCGAACCCAGGGTTATTGTGCGGTTCGGTCCCCGGTGGACCCCCCATGGAACGTCTCACACCAGACGAGTGTAACGCCTATGTTTGCGTGATAATGATGGTGTACGCGTACGTGGAGAACTTGTTTGCGCAGCAATCGCCGACATGGTGTAGCTGAGGCCGAATAAGGATAACCAGCCCGCATTTGCTGAGGCAGATGGAAAACCGCCTTAAAACCATCTACAGACTGGCCGGCTCACCGATCCTCGAGACAAATCCGTCCGGCGGATTCGTGCCGGGGACCAGGCGCTCCTCCCTGCCCGGGAAGCCGTGCGCTAGACCGCACGGCCAACCGGGCTGGCTAAATAAAGATTAATCTGATCTATGTGTGTCAGGCATACATCATTGACCATCATCACTTCACGTGTGTCAGGTTTCTATTTCTACGCCACGAACAGATCCGAGTAATTCTATAATTGGAAGTTTTTATTTAAATATTTAATTAATTCCTTTGCTAAAGAGTGCAAAATATCAGGTGGAGATAGTTTTTTAGTCTGAGGGATAGTGCAACTTTCAAATGCTCCAGGAGTTCATAAAAGTGAATAATTTCTTTACAATTTTGCCTACAAAAGTACGAACGAGTATACTTTGTTTGCAAAATAAATTTTATGTCATACGAGCTTCAGAGCCTCCTTTATGTTTTATTTACAGCACGGCATTGCAATCAGTGACCCTTTGTCAGAGAGTAGTGTGTTTGTATTCTGTATCTTGGTTCACAGTGAAACTGCCTGCAAAAAAATGTGTAGCAGGATATAACAGTCTGAGAAACGCCACACCTTAAACAGTGTGCAAATTATTGATCAGTCAAATTTCTTTAAACAATACATCTTGGTTACGCCTTACGCATTTATACGTAGTGAAAATTTGACTAGGAGTACAATATTGTACTTAAATAGATTCATGGTTCTCCCGTGCCAGTCAGCGTGGTTCAGTGACTGATTTAGTTTCATTAAAGTGTATCTTGCCTCTTTCTTTGATCATTGTGTGTGATAGAGTTTGGCCAAATGCGCAGTGGTGCTCTACAGTATAACAGGCTGTTGTCCACCTAAGCTAAACATTGCACTGATCATTAATCATTTAATGGTAGCTCAAGGACATAGAGGTTACTTAATTTATCGGTTAGTGCACGTTTGTGTGGCAAAGTTTATTGCTTTATTCATCCTTAACAACTGACCAGTTTATAGTGATAGTAAATGGTGGATATTGCTAGTGTACTCACGCTTGATTCTAATTTATTTTACGTCCTAAACATAAACAAAATCTTACAGGCTTTTTATCAATTTTTCGGAAGTTATTTGTCCGTTTTGCGCTGGTGGCCATTATTGTTTATCTTGTCACATGCAGTTACTAATGCCTCAGGAACGTCAGTTCAACTCCTGATAGTGTTTAAGTTCATTCTCTTTATACGAAGCTGTGTCTATAATCCAGTTGCTAAGTCCATTAAAACCAGATCACGATCAACTAAATCCAGTGAGAGGGTAATATTAACTGAATTTACGGAAACTACTCTATAAACGTAAGCAAAACTAGAATAATAAGATCAGGCGATCTTGAAGGACAGGCACTACAGATGACGCACAAGCAATCTAGGCTCCAGCAAGAATCTCAATAAAATAATCGTTTTATGGTGTTATTACTGACGTGTTAAAGGCTATCGATCTAGTCTACCCAAGTGCCTGGATGTGGCTTTAGCGTGATATTCCGCGTATCTAGGCAAACACTAGGATGGTTTTCTACTTAACCCACAGAAATACGAGACACAAGCAGTTCAAATGTACACAAAGCAAATTTTACGCAACTCTCCAGACGAATGGCATACACGATTTCTTCCCATAGAATTATTAATCATTGTGCTCAAAGAAAGAGCACCATTCGGAGAAGATTTAAGTTGAAAAAATTGTAAGCTATGAACGAGCTATCCCCTACTAGTGGTGAACTCTTCCGTGATGCAGCAATAGTTACAGAAAAAGCAAATGACGGCTTAGCAAACAGCTGCTCCATTAAGGTGAAACCAGCACCCAACACGTTTTCCAAGGCCCTCCAAGTGGGAAACAATGAACGCTATGTTGCTGAACAGTGATAGCACTGATAGAGAAGATGGACACTTACCAGTTGACGGTCCCGCCACGTCCGTCTTCGTCATGATCAGTGGTACCACCCTTAACACATAACATGGACTGCAACCTACACATTAAACTGGAACTATAATATGGAGTGTAGATAGGCGAAAGCTACTTTATCGTGGCAGGTTAATGTTATATTCACGGCGTTATCAGCAGGGTCCAGTTATGTCGGAATTTATTGTGGCCGATCTTTGGTGTCTTAATGCGTTCGCTGTTGATGAATGTTGACAACTGCACTAGTCTGCATTTTAATGACATTCACTGCAGTGGCTACGTTTCATACACTGACGAGCCAAAACATTATGACTACCTGCTTAGCTCGTTACTCCACTTTTAGATTTCTAAACACAGGTCAAGCAGCTCCTGTAAATTACGGATTGTGTATTTGTGAGCGTGCAGCAGGCTCCCTATAGCGTCCCAGATGTGTGCAAACGGGAGAAAATTAGCATAATTTGGTGTATAAGACATCAGCAGAGTTCACTATCGTGCACCTCAAACCACTGTCTCACGATTCTCGCCTTATGACATGGACAGTTATCCTCCTGGAATATGCAGTCGCCCTCGGGGAGGACATCAAGCATGATGTTGGTGCACGTGGCCCGCAGTAATGTTCACGCAGTCTGTAGCTGCCATGCTGCCTTCGATTACCACCACACTCCCGTGGAAGTCCAGGTGTCTACATCTACATCTACATGGTTACTCTGCAATTCAGACTTAAGTGCCTGATAGAACCATTTTCATACCACTTCTCTACCATTCCACTCTCGAATGGCGCGTGGGAAAAAGGAACACCTAAATCTTTCCGTTCGAGCTCTGATTTCTCTTATTTTATTATGATGATCATTTCTCCCAACTTAGGTAGGTGTCAACAAAATATTTCCGCATTCGCAAGACAAATTTGGTGACTGGAATTTCGTAAATAGGTCTCGCCGCAAAGAAAAGCGCCTTTGTTTCAGTGACTGCCACCCCAACATGCATATCATATCAGTGACACTCTCAATCCTATTGCGCTATAACACGAAACGAGCTGCCCTTCTTTGTGCCTTTTCGATGTCCTCTGTCAGTCCTAACTGGTAAGGATCCCACAGCGCGCAGTAATATTCCAGCAGAGGACGGACAAGTGTAACGTAGGCTGTCTCTTTAGTGGGTCTGTCGCATCTTCTAAGTGTTCTGCGAACAAAGCGCAGTCTTTGTTTCGCCTTCCCCACAATATTATCTATGTGGTCTTTCCAATTTAAGTTGCTCGTAATTGTAATTCCTAGGTATTTAGCCGAATTGACAGCCCTTAGATTTGTGCGATTTATCGTATACCCTAAATTTATCGGATTTCCTTTAGTACCCATGTGGATGACCTCGCACTTTTCTTTGTTTAGTCCGAATTGGTACTTCCCGCACCATACATCAATTGTCTTTACATTATTGGAATTCATCGTCTGATGATATTACTAGACGGTAAATTACAGCGTCATCTGCAAACAATCTAAGGGGGCTGCTCAGATTATAACCTAGATCATTTA
The DNA here is from genome assembly GCF_021461395.2 of Schistocerca americana. Classification (NCBI taxonomy): domain Eukaryota; kingdom Metazoa; phylum Arthropoda; class Insecta; order Orthoptera; family Acrididae; genus Schistocerca; species Schistocerca americana. The sequence goes on along the minus strand of NC_060123.1, from coordinate 608,587,574 downwards.
CGTAAATCAGGAACAGCAGAGGGCCTATGACACTACCTTGCGGAACGCCAGATACCACTTCTGTTTTACTCGATGATTTACCATCTATCACTACGAACTGTGACCTCTCTGAGAGGAAATCACTATTCCAATCACACAACTGAGACGATACTCCACATGCATGCAATTTGATTAATAGTTGCTTGTGAGGAACGGTATCAAAAGCCTTCTGGAAACCTAGGAATACGGAATTGATCTGAGATACCTTGTTGGCAGCACTCTCTACATCATGGGAATAAAGAGCTAGCTGTGTTGCACATGAGCGATATTTTCTGAATCCTTGTTGGTTATGTATCGATGAGTCATTTTCTTCAAGGTGATTCAAAATGTTCAAGTACAGTATATGCTCCAAAATCCTACTGAGGTCAGGTCAGTGATATGGGTCTGTAATTCAATGGGTTACTCCTATTTCCTTTCTTGAATACTGGTGTGACCTGCGCTACTTTCCAGTCGTTAGGAACAGATCTTTCGTCAAGTGAGCGGTTGTATATGATTGCTAAGAAAGGCGCTATTGTTTCTTCGTACACTTAAAGGAACCTGATTTGTATGCCATCTAAACTGGAAGACTTGCCTTTCTTAAGCGATTTGAGTTGTTTCGCAACACCTAAGATATCTACTTTTGTGTCACTCATGAATGTCCCCAATAGCTTAATACTGCACAAAACGGCCTGCGCCCGTGACAAGGTGCGTATTTCAAGCAGCCCTTCCCTGAATGATGGCGTATTGGGACACGACAGTTGACCTCGCGTAACGAGAAAAGTTGTTACTCTGATCAGGCGACACGTGTTTATTGATCCGCAGTCTAATATAGATGATCTCGAGTATACTGCAATAGTTACTGATTATGTAGTTGGTTCTACGTGGTAACAATTAGGGGTGATCTACTGCGGTATCTTATGTTCACCTATGTGCACCGAACGGCGTGCTCTGAAACACTTGTGTCTACTCCAGCAACGAACCCCGTAGTCAGATGTGCCACTGCTCGCCTCCTATACTGCTTTGCAGAGCGGCCGAGCTTGAGACGGCCACGATCTGTGATGAGCCGTGGACTTCCAACATGTCGTCGCCTACTCGTGGTATTACCATCCTCCAACGACTTTCCACAGATCCACACGACTGTAGCAAGCGAACAGCAGTGTCCGAGATGAACGTTTAGATGCCAGTCATAGCATTGCTGCCCTTTGTCAAAGGCGCCGTTGCCAGTGGATTTCCGTATTTGCCGCCCGCATCGTCGCTAGAGGCTGTATTAAATGACGATCAGTTTGGCTTTAGGAAAGGTAAACGCACCAGAGAGGCTGTTCTGACGTTGCGGTTGATAAGAGAAAAGACTAAAGAAAAATCAAGACACTTTCGTAGTGTTTGTAGACCTGGAAAAACATTCGACAATGCAAAATGGTGCAAGACGTTCGAAATTCTGAGAAAAATAGGGGTAAGCTATAAGGAAAGACCAGTAATATACAATATGTACAACAACCAGGAGGGAATAATAAGAGTGGACGACCAAGCACGAAGTGCTCGGATTAAAAAAGGTGTAAGACAGGGATGTAGTCTTTCACCCGTACCGTTCAATCTGCACATCGAAGAAGCAATGATAGAAATAAAAGAAAGATTCAGGAGTGGGATTAAACTCCAAGGTGAAAGGATATCAATGATATGATTCGCTGGTGACACTGGTGTCCTGAGTGAAAGTGAAGGAGAATTGCATGATCTGGTGAATGGGGTACAGAATATGAATTGAGAGTAAATCGAAAGTGATGAGAAGTAGAAAAAATGAGAACAGCGAGAACATCAGGATTGATGGTCAAGAAGTAGATAAAGTTAAGGTACTCGACTATCTAGGTAACAAAATAGCCAATGACGGAGGGAGGAAGAACTTCAAAAGCAGACTAGTACTGACAAAAACGACATTCCTGGCCAAGAGAAGTCTACTGGTATCAAATATAGGCCTTAATTTGAGGAAGAAATTCCTGAGAATGTACGTTTGGAGCTCGGCACTGTATGGTCCTGAAGCATGAACTGTGGAAAACCGGAAAAGAAGAGAATCGCAGCATCTGAGATGTGTCGCTACAGAAGAATGTTGAAAATTAGATGTACTGATAGGGTAAGGAATGTGGAGCTTCTGTGCAGAATCGGAGAGGAGAGGAATATATGGAAAACACTAGCAAGGAATAGGGGTAGGGTTGTACGTCATGTGTTAAGACATCAGAGAATGACTTTCAAGGTACTAGAGGGATCTGTAGAGGGCTTAAACTGTAGGGGAGGACGGAGATTGGAATACATCCAGCAAGTAATTGAGGACGTGGGTTGCAACTGCTCCTCTGAGATGCTGTGGGTCGCATCGAGCCAATCAGAAGACTGATAACTAGAAAAAAAATTCGTCCCTAGAATGAATCCCCGTCTCTTCGCTCACATTGTATCTCACTGTGTCACTTGTCCGCAGTGTTACTAGGCAGCTGTCGTAATATTTTGGTCCATCTGTATGTAATTGCCTCAGACGTTCTGTACTATTTGTTTTCTGTGTTACCAAAAGCAGACTCTGTAACATGTAATACAACCACTTCTCTTTTTGGGTACCTAACATCACAGCAGTAACTTCCCGTTAGATCAAACTGTCAAGCGCGTTCTTGTGAAGTCGCTGCACCAAACCATTTTTTACTAATCAACGTTCGGCGTCTCCTCCGCTGCTCTGCAAGGTGGTTGTACAGACGGAGGCAGCTAAGACACCCCCCCTCAAATATATTCAAAATTAATATATCTAGGTGCGGTTTTCGTCAATATGGCGAATTTTCTGACACCTGCAAGTAACTTTTATTGTTTATAGTTGCTGAATGGCTACTTCGAATTGTTGTAATGGAACTATACACTTGCAGTGGCCGAGCGGTTCTAGGCGCTTAAGTCTGGAACTGCGCGACCGCTACGGTCGCAGGTTCGAATATTGCCAGGGGCATGGATGTGTGTGATGTCCTTAGGTTAGTTAGGTTTAAGTAGTTCTAGGTTCTAGAGGACTGATGACCTCAGATGTTAAGTCCCATAGTGCTCAGAGCCATTTGAACTATATACTTCTTTCCATGACATTTGAAAGCAGCTTATAAGAGAATTTCAGCGACATAGCACGTATGGGACGTGATCAAATAGTATCAAGATAATAGCGCCGCAAAACCACTGTCCCACGGTTAGGAGGTTCCACAAACATCTGCCCTGTTATACCAAATGTAGAAAACTACGTAGCTCAGGTATAGTTTTTGTGTTTAGTGTGCAATTGAATATCGTCAGTCTGTGTTCTGCTGTTTTAGTAGTAAGGCTACTGAGTCATTCCGTATGTAAACAATAGTCGTAAAAGTAAATATCGTTTATGGCGAAAGTCGACAAACTATTAGAACAGCGGTGCCGTTGTGTGCTGAAGAATGTCCATGTCGTGCCAAGCGCACACGACTCGCTTTTGCAAACATTAAAATGAATTTCTAGAGACTGAAAGTGTACAAAGTAAAGTACGCCAAGGAAAAAGTAGAGCGACTGATGAAAGAAGTGAAACTAACATTTTAGCAGCAGTAACATACAATGCGAATGTCACTAAGAGGCTTCGAGAGGGATCAACCAATCGAGTGTTCTGTAGACATAACATTTCATCTCATTTCATGCACTGAACATTTCGCTGCATCTACATCACGGCAATGATTTCGGAAATTGGTTACAGTTCTCCGAATGTTATCTACGAAAAGTGAAAAGTAATGTGACATATCTACGCAAAATTTTGTTTCAGGAAGAAGCATAGTTTACAAACCATGCGAAAGCCGATATTAGCAGGATGCACTAATCATCATATGAAAATCCACGCTGACTCAAAGAAGTGGATAAAAGCAACGCTCCTGATCTATCAACGTTTGGCGCGTGGTTTTCAAGACCCCCAAAGAAGTGGATAAAAGCAACGCTCCTGATCTATCAACGTTTGGCGTTTAGTTTTCAAGACCGCATTATTGGTACCTGTATTACTGTTGGGAATCTAAATACACTGAAATATCTTCAGTTCCTAAGGTATGCTGCTGCAGCAATTATTGGAGTACATCCCACTGGACATAAGGCAACCGATATGGTACCAACACGACCGAAGTCCCTCCGATGCTGCACATTACCGACAGAACCTCTTAAGAGAACGTTTGGGGAGTATTGGCACGGTGGTTCAGTAAACGCAAAATGGTCTGCGCACTCACGAAACTTAACACTTCTACACTTTTATCTGTGGCGAAAATTAAAGCAAAGGTTTGTCAGGAAACATCAACGACTCCTAAAATCATAAAATGCCTGATAACATGGGTCTGTGTTGCCGTTAGCTCCAGATGAAATTCAAGGCGCAATATTGCTTCTCGAGAACCACTTCATAATATGTAGCAGCGCTCAAGGTCAACATTTTGAGCACTTGGAGTGACCGTGATAATAACACACGAACTATTCCGGAGTTGCTTTCTCGCTCACATTTGGTATAACAGACAAGAAGACGTTAATGGATCCTCTTCTCCTGAGGCCGGGACAATGCTTTGCGGTACTGTTATCTTGATGCTATTTGATGAAAATCCCATACACGTCACGTCGTCGAAGTTCTCGTAGAAGTTTCTTTCAAAAGCTACAGAAAAAGTTTAAGTTCCATTAGGAAAAGCATTAAAAGTTGTTTGCGAATGTCAGGAAACTCGACATTTTGTCCCCTATAACTTGGCGAAAACTGCGCCTCGGAATATTTATTCGTTCTGGATATATTTGGTGTGACCTGTCTCAGCTGCCTCACACTGTACGAGCAAACACAACAATAGAAAACTTTGTTTGAAATACGAGTAAACTGCCATTCTAAAATGAATTGTGCTGTCTTTACACGATTGAGTTTACTCGGCGACACGCGAAGTGCGTCTGTCGGTGAAATGTTCAACGTATTCACTACTAAATTAATCCCATAACATTTAAATTACTTTGAGACCTGACACTATGATTACAAGCCTAACCATGTCGCGTTGCTCATTATCAGTACTGCTACCGACAGACGTAGAAGAGTCAACAACAACCCCTAATCATATGGAAAACCGGTACAGTTCTGTCGATCCCCACTTGTTTCTCTTAACCACTATGTTGTGATATGACTAATTCATAGTGTTTTTTTAAATCAATAAAGAGACTTTCTTTGAGATACTCATTTATACATTAAACGGCATCGGTTGTAATATGTATTGTTAAATACTTAGTTGGTGGCTACAGGCACCGGATCACCGTGGTTAAAATGTATCGGTTGCAGCGTTACTTCTCCCGTCGCACCAGCAGTTTATCCCTGCAGCACGTCAGCTGCGCCTGGTCTGTTCAGTCTTTGCTACCCGCTACACGCCGCTGTACACTTCTCCAAATAAGACATGTCTGGGCTCTGAGAGGATCCAGCTCCAAGTAGACTATTGATTTTTTCAAAAAATTCGGGAAACCGATATATTGATACTTGAAAAACATAATTATAGGTCAACGGTATATCGAAAATAAATATCAATATACCGACGAAAAAAATATCGTCGTATCAACCAATAAAAATGTCGTCTGCACATTGTAAATATACAATCAGTTTTAGGGCTGTATAATTAAGTATCGATCTATTACTAGACATTTTGTACATCAACAAGCTAGCAGCCTGCCTATCCTCCTTACAGCAAGAATTGAGAAGAAAACGATGCACGTCAAGCTTTGAGATAACCTCTTTGCTAACAGTGGTAACCGCAGGTAAGTAGCACAATGACAGGTGTCCGGTGGTCCCGTCGTTCGGTTTTGTCACACATCGGATAAGTCTGGAACACTTCATGCCGGCTTTCCTGTTTTTTTCATTTTTTTTTTTTTTTTCATTTCTGCAAACGCCAGATACCTAGCAGTTGTAGTGTCAACACTGCGTGGTGAAGTTAAAAGTTGCAGTTGCTGTTGGTAGCACCGATCACCGATTACGTCAGCATTTCCCGTCACACGTCTCCACCCACCGCAAAGGCCAATCTTGTCATTTAGATCTTTGTTCATCAGTTTCAGCAACTGTTTTTGGAGAATGCCGATGTGAAGAATAGCATACAAGTTGTGATAAAGATTGTTTTTAACGCAACTGGTGTGCTATTTCTCCACATCGGATATCTTATTACGCCGGCCGCTTTGGCCGAGCGGTTCTAGGAGCTTCAGTCCGGAACCGCGCTGCTGCTACGGTCGCAGGTTCGAATCCTGCCTCGGGCATGGATGTGTGTGATGTCTTCAGGTTACTTAAGTTTAAGTAATTCTAAGTCTAAGGGACTGATGACCTCAGATGTTAAGTAGATACTTCCTGTGAGTTAGTATGGGCAGAAGTCATTGTTGGCAACCGGAATAAAATAACAATTGGATCCTTTTACTCACTTTCCAATTCAGATGATACAGTTGCTGAAAGGTTCAAAGAAAACTTGAGTTTGATTTCAAACACGTACCCGACTCATACGATAATAGTTGGTGGTGACTTTAATTTACCCTCGATATGTTGGCGAAAATACATGTTAAATACCGGTGGTACGCATAAAATATCATCCGAAATTGTGCTAAACGCATTCTCTGAAAATTATTTCGAGCAGTTAGTTCATGAGACCACGCGAATAGTAAACGGTTGTGAAAACACACTTGACTCTTAGCAACAAATAATCCTGTGTTAATAACGAGCATCAAAACCGATTCAAGGAGTAGCGGACACAGAGTTGTCGTGAAGGGACTGAATATTGTAATCCGCAAATCCTCGAAACATAAGCGAAAAATATACCTATTCAAAAAAGCAGATAAAAATTCACTTCACACCTTCCTAAGAGACAATCTCGATTCATTCCAGATTAATAATATAATTGTAAACCATATATGGCTTACATTCAACGAAATAGTATCGGCAGCAATTGAGAGATTTATTCCAGACAAACTAACAAACGACGGAGCTGATCCTCCTTGATACACAAAACGGTTAGAACACTGTTGCAGAAACAACGAAACAAACATGCCAAATTTAAACAGACACAAAATCCCCAAGATTGGCGATCCTTTACAGAAGCTCGAAATTTAGGGCGGACTTCAATGCGAGATGCCCTTAACAGTTTCCATAACGAAACTTTGCCTGGAAACCTGGCAGAAAATCCAAAGATATTTTCGTCGTATGTGAAGTGTGCTACCGGCAAGACACAATCAATGCCTTCTCTGCGCGATAGCAATGGAAATACTATCGACGACAGTGCTGCTAAAGTAGGCTTCCGAAATGCCTTCACAAAAGAAGACGAAGTAAATATTCCAGAATTCGAATCAAGAACAGCTGCCAACATGAGTAACGTAGAAGTAAATATCCTCGCAATAGTGAAGCAACTTAAATCACTTAACAAAGGCAAGTCTTCTGGTCCAGACTATACCAATTGGGTTCCTTTAGGAGTATGCTGATGCATTAGCTCCATACTTAACAATCATATACAACAATCCGAACGACGAAAGATCCGTACCCAAAGACTGGAAAGTTGCACAGGTCACACCAATATTCAAGAAAGGTAGTAGAAGTAATCCAATAAATTACAGACCCACATCGTTAAGGTCGGTATGCAGCAGGATTTTAGAACATATATTGTGTTCGAACATTATGAATTACCTCGAAGAAAACGTTCTATTGGCACACAGTCAACATGGGTTTAGAAAACATCGTTCCTGTGAAACACAACTATCTCATTATTCGCATGAAGTGTTGAGTGCTATTGACAAGGGATTTCAGATCGATTCCGCATTTCTGGATTTCGGGATGGCTTTTGACACTGTACGACACAAGCGGCTCGTAGTGAAATTGCTTGCTTATAGAATATCGTCTCAGTTATGTGATTGGATTTGTGATTTCGTGCCGGTAGTTGTGGCCGAGCGGTTCTAGGCGCTTCAAGCTGGAACCGCGAGAACGCTATGGTCACAGGTTCGAATCCTGCCTCGGGCATGGCTGTGTGTGATGTCCTTCGGTTAGTTAGGTTTAAGTAGCTCTAAGTTCTAGGGGACTGATGAGCTCAGATGTTAAGTCCCATAGTGCTAAGAGCCATTTGAAACATTTTTATGATTTCCTGTCAGAGAGGTCACAGTTCGTAGTAATTGACGGAAAGTCATCGAATAAAAGAGAAGCGATTTCTGGCGTTCCCCAAGGTAGTGTTATAGGCCCTTTGCTGTTCCTTATCTATATAAACGATTTGGGAGACAATCTGAGAAGCCGTCTTCGATTCTTTGCAGGTGACGCTGTCGTTTATCGACTAATAAAGCCATCAGAAGACCAAAACAAACTGCAAAATGATTTAGAAAAGATATATGAATATTGCGAAACGTGGCAGTTGACCCTAAATACGAAAAGTGTGAGGTCATCCACATGAGTGCTAAAAGGAATTCGTTAAACTTCGGTAACACGATAAGTCTGTCTAATCTAAAAGGCGTAAATTCAACTAAATACCTAGGTATTACAATTACGAACAAGTAAAATTGAAAGGAACCCACAGAAAATGTTGTGGGGAAGGCTAACCAAAGACTGCGTTTTATTGGCAGGACACTTGAAAAATGTAACAGACCTACTAAGGAGACTGCCTACACTGCGCTTGTCCGTCCTTCTTTAGAGTACTGCTGCGCGGTGTGGGATCCTTACCAGATAGAACTGACGGAGTACATCGAAAAAGTTCAAAGAAAGGCAGCACGTTTTGTATTATCGCGAAATATGGGAGAGAGTGCCACAGAAATGATACAGGATTTGTGCTGGAAATCATTAAAAGAAAGGCGTTTTTCGTTGCGACGGAATCTTCTCACGAAATTCCTCCGAATGCGAAAATATTTTGATGACAGCGGCCTACATAGGGAGGAACGATCACCACGATAAAATAAGCGAAATCAGAGCTCGCACGGAAAGATATAGGTGTTCATTCTTTCCGCGCGCTGTACGAGATTGGAATAATAGAGAATTGTGAAGGAGGTTCAATGAACGCTCTGCCAGGCACTTGCAGAGTATTCATGTAGATGTAGAAGTCCCATAGTGCATAGAGCCATTTGAACCATTTGATATTACTCCGTTCACACCGCCACCTCCCAGTGCAGTCAGACTTATTTTTTGTGTGAGCTATACGTGCTTCACACAGTCAAAGAGAAAGACTGGAGGTGATGAAAGCTCAAAAACTAATAAAACTGCTTCAGACAGTGAATGTAAGGTTATGTCCTTCTAGAATTTCAAACGAAAAAGTTCAAATATTTATCGAAAACTGGAAGAAAATCTAATATACAATAAAAATATTGGCATTCTATATTGTTATTTCTGTATTGATATATCGATATATCGGTGAAGTGCATGTGTTAAGTGTATCGACATATTTTGTAAAATATATCGATATTTCGAGATTAAATCAACAGCCATAACCCCAAGCCGAAATAAATTAAATAAAATAGCAGAAAAAGAAAGTGATGATTATGAAGGAAAAGTCGCACTGTTTTGACACGCATGTTAAATAACACCAAGAATTAAGACGGGAGTACTCAAATATCTGCTGACCGTGGCTCCATTGAATATGGAAAATTATATTCGTCTCTGAGCCAACAAACTAATAAAACACCATATTTCGTTGCACTTACACTATCTCGTCAAAAGTATCCCAACACCTGTATGTAATGTGGAATTGCCTACTAGTTGTATTGAGAGACCGCCTCGCCAGTATAAAAAGAGGTGGGCATTGTTGTGTTGTCAGCAGTAAAACAGTAGCAGCAGATTGAGCCCGTCAGGAGAGGTCAGCGACCTCGAATGTGGGCCAGTTGGTGGATGTCAACTGAGTATCCAACCCGTCTGAGACATTTCAATCTTTCTACAGCTGCCCAAGCCAACCACGGGTAAACAATGACCAGGGAGAAATCGATTGCCACAAGATGGGGAACGTCGAGCATTGTGAAGGGTGATTGTAAAAAATCGCATGAAATCACCAGAAGGAATCACTCGTAGCTCCATAGTACTACCAGCAGTCCAGTTAGCACAATCACTGTGCGTAGGGAGTTAAAAAGATTGCTGTACATCGGTCGAGCATCTTCTCATAAACTACAAATTTCTACAGTCAGTGCCTGCTTAGCTGAGTGGTAACGTGTTTGACTACCCTGCAACAGGCCCCGGTTCGATTCCTGGCCGGGTAGAAGATTTTCTCCGCTCGTGGACGGGATTTTGTGCTGTCCTCGTCATCATTTCATCATCACCGACGTGCAAGTCACCCAGTGTGGCGTCAACTGAAATAAGACTTGCAACCTGGCGGCCGAATATCCCTGGGTGGGGCTTCCTGACCAACAATGCCACACATCATCTCATTTTTTCTACAGGCACTAGCACACGACCTTGAGGTTGTCTAAAATGGTTCAAATGGCTCTGAGCACTATGGGACTTAACTGCTGTGGTCATCAGTCCCCTAGAACTTAGAACTACTTAAACCTAACTAACCTAAGGACATCACACACATCCATGCCCGAGGCAGGATTCGAACCTGCGACCGTAGCAGTCCCGCGGTTCCGGACTGCGCGCCTAGAACCACTAGACCACCGCGGCCGGCTGAGGTTGTCTAAAGAGAGACGCCATTTGACACTGGGTGAATGACACCGAGTGATTCTGAGTGATGAATCACGCAACACCCTGTGGCAATCCGATGCAAGACTTTGGCTCCGGCGAATGTGAGCTGTGCGTGGCTCATGTTACCGCCATAATGTATTTTACACCCTGTTTTTAGCGTACTTCCAACTCACGACGTTAATTTAAATTACTGGTGTCACTGAGTTGCTGCTTTGCCTGGCCGTGAGTGGCGTTAGCAGCGCGAGAGGCGTCTCGTAGTATCTTTGCTCGGCTGCTATTACTTCACGGTCGTTGTCTGTCGTAGGGCGTTCGGGTCACGAGTTTGGGCTGCCAATCAGTTGGAGCGTGTGTGGAGCGCAGTCCGGACCTGCCAGTCGGGGAGCTGCAATGCGGCACTAGTGCAGTCGGGTTGGAGCAGTGAGGTCTGCGTCAACATGGCTCTCCCGACCATTGCCGCCACGCATCACTTGAGATGGGCCACGGTCCTGGTGGATCGTCGGTCGGTCGTCCTACCGAACGACGCGTTTTGGCTCGTTGATCTTTCATGAGTCGGCTGTGTCTGTGTGCATCGACTCCCAATTTGCCTTCGTGCGTGCTTAGTTACTGTTGGGTATTGTTCAGGTCTTCGTGCAAGTGTTTGTCAGGTTGTGTGTATAGTTGGCGTTATTTCCACTGACGACTATTTGAGATGTTATCGGCATTCTGAGGGTAGTCGGTCGGTTGTTGCGGACCAGGGAGGATATCTCCGTGCGGTACGGTCAGCTGGGAACCCTGACAGTCCCTGCGCGGTGTCAGAGCATGTGTGGAGGTGTCCGATTGCTACGAGCTTCGTGCGTCACCGGCCCAGGACGTCAAAGTTGAGTGGTGTGTTAAGTACCCAAGCCACGTCCGATCACGTTGTGTCGTTCGTTTTGGTGGTTTGCTGTTGGGGAGCTTTTTCTGTGAGCAACACCGAGTGTTTGTAGTGGTGAAATCGAGTCGCCGCGCCGTGTGGTGGAATGAACTATATTGGTTGACTACAATTCAAGTGCACAAGCGGAATTTTCTGCCATGTGGCGGTTAGTGTTCTGGTTACCTACCCTGACCACTGACGTAAATTCAGGCAGTGTTACTTTTGGATGAAGTTAACTATATTACCTTCTTTCAAATTCAAGTGTACCAGCGGAATTTTCTGCCTTGTGGCCATTAGTGTTCCAGTTACCTGCCCTGGCCACTAATGTAATTTTAGGCAGTGTCCTTTCCTCACCTGTTGTCGCTGTCCAGCATGGCGTGTAGTTTTGACAGCTGTATACATATAAATATTTGATTGTGGATAATTACGTCCGTAACATTTTGGTGTTTGAGTTCTCATGTACCGATTGATGGCAAGCAAGTCCTTTTGTCGGTTAGTCCAAGGCTGTCCCTTGGTTGGGCTACCGACGGATCAAGTGTAGTTCGGCTCACTACCTATCTCAGCTAAATGAACGAGAGCAGACCGACGCCCTGAGGCTTCTGAGTGCCGTTGCCCTTTACTGTATTTCTCACGGTTGTAATCGTCTGTTTATAATCTATCATTGCCAATGATTTTAAGAAAATCATGGTTTTACTGTGTCTTATGTAAATCAAAGGCCTTCAGCCGCGTATAAGTAAGTCTGAATTCTGGCAAGTGGGTATTTGCTGAAAGGTTATTGTCATTGTCTTTTCCATTAGTGCGCTTTCAGCCACTTAAAACTTAAGGCATATGGTTAACACTTTTTTAAAAATTTCGAACATTAATTGTAGGCCTTCAGGCGTTTGTATTGCACCTTGTATATGTTTGTTCTATCCACTTTTGTCGTATATATATATAATTGCAATTTTAACTGCGTGTCTTCAGTCACTTGAGATTTATCTTCTTGCTTTTCAAGATTTCTTGTTTGGAGGCCTTCAGCCGCGAAAGAACTGGATTTAGAAACTCGAAGTTCGAAAGGTTCGGCTGTCTGCCGTTTTGGTTTAAAGGTGTTATTAAATTACAATTTTGAAGTGAAACTGACCGACACCATATTTGGCCCTTTCCACAGTCCTAATCAGCTGTTCTGCCCAGCGCGTTTAGCGGGCGTTTCAGAATGCTTGTAGGAGGTTACCTGCCATGATGTGTAGCATGAACAGCGAAGATCAGAGGAGGTGGTCTTTTACTTGGTTATGTTGTGGTTCCCTTATTGGTTAGAGAAAAGGATGTGAACACATATTGCAGGACCGTACGCTGTGTACTGTAGGGGAACAGTTCTGCGATGGCGACTACTTGTATCAGCATGACATTGGACGCTCTCTTAAAGCAGCATCTGTGACTCAATGCTCTGTGGGCAACAACGTTCGCGAAATTAACTGGCCTGCCCAGAGTTCCGACCTGAACATAATGGAGCACGTTTGGGATGAGATTGAACGTCGACTTCGCTTCAGAGCGCAGCATCCAACGTGGTTACCGTCTCAGGTTTCGGCTCTTGGGAAAGAATGGGCTGCCTTTCCACCATACACTTTCAGGCACCTCATTGAATGTGTACCCAACCGAGTTCAAGCTGTCAGAAAGGCGAATGGTGGACACACCCCATGTGAACGTCCACTAATAGGCGTTCAGATGAAAGGAGTCTCCCAGAGCACACTTGTATGTGGCACCGGAATACGTTAATAACATTAATGTAAACCAAAATGGAACTATGATTTTATAAACGATGTTTGTCTCTGACAGGCTTTATTTAGCTACCTGTGAGTGAAAGAGGATGGTGTAGGCAGTTTTTGTCTGCTCTGTGAAGCCACCAAGTTGTTGGATTAATGTAGGAATGTTAAATAATTATGATTTGCGTTTACCCAGCGCGTTAGTATAGATGAGTTGGATGATAATTTGTAATTGTTGAGCAACCCGCAGAATGTACGTAAACTGACCGATAAAAAGACTAGTTGGATATTTCGCTTTTGTAATGCTTCTAAGATTTGGTAACAGAGCTGTATTTAATTTGATGATTTGCATTTATGCTGGATTAGTGAAGTTACATAATACTTGCTGTAAAAATCTCATTGATTATGGGGCAATTGGTAAATATGATGCATTCTTTTTTTGACCAATATAAATTCAGTTCTCAAATGATTTTTGAAAAGCAAATTTAATTTGCAATATAATTTCACAAAAAAATCTGTGTTAGTTATTCATCACAATCAGTAGCCTACTGCCTCCCTATCCAGGTCATACATTTTTCAATGATAATACGTTTGTTTGTGTGGACATCTTCCGCAGCAACTGTTAACATCTGTTATTATGGGTTATCTGTCTTGAGCTGACTGCAATGTAATTAAAAAGAATTACGCCAGACGCGTTTAGCTGTTATTTATAGACCATCTTCTGTGGCATTCTGTAAATTGGATGCATACGTTTGTATATACGAGGGGCGTTCAGAAAGTAAGCTCCGATCGGTCGCGAAATGGAAACGACTATGAAAATCCGATAAAGCTTTGCACAGATGTGTTGGGTAGTGTCTCTAGTATAACCCCAGTTAGCATCACGTCGCTCTTCTCATTTCTGAGCTCGCAGTGAGTGCGTAAAGATGTCTAGAAAATAGTGTCTGCTGCCAAGTACGAGGGCCTGGTGAGAAATTTCGCCTGAAGCTATGCAGCTAACATGACATAACTGTCGTGCTGTTTCGTCTTCACGACAATTCGCAGCCGCATTCTGCAGGAGCAATGAAGATGCTCCTGCATCGTTTTCAAATGGAAATGTTAGATTACCCACAATACAGTCCGCAATTGTCTCCCCCTGAGTTTCATCTCTGGTCACATGAACCGCTGTCTTTGAAGACAACATTTTGACACAGACAACGAGGTGTAGGCCAGCGTGGAGAATTGGCGGAAAGCACTGGCGGCTGCCTTCTATGATGAGGCTATTGAAAAGTTGGTACAACGCTATGACAAAAGTCTAAGTCAGAACGGCGACTACGTAGAGAAGTAGCTGAAAGGTGTAGCTAATTGTTACAAGTAAAACATTTCTGATGTTCACTGTGGTTTCAATTTGGCAATCAATCGGAGCTTACTTTCTGAACAGGCCTCGTACATTTTTTGATTCTTTTTAGGTTAAAAAGGGCGTTTTCTTTGTGAAGTGTGAAGTTAGTCTGTAAGCTACTTACAGTGTTTCTTCGCCTAGTCTGCACTTTTCCCTCTTGCTAGCACTGGCTGATGTCGACAGGCTTCATTTCACATCTGCAGTTTTTGACATTTTCCGTTATTTCCAGTGCTGCACTACTTATAATTGACTTAACTGGTTTTCATTCATCACTGCTACAGCGCTTATGCCTAATCGTTTGTTTTCGTTCACGATGTGAGTGTTGCCAACCTATGAAACGATTTTGTGTGTGTGTGTGTGTGTGTGTGTGTGTGTGTGTGTGTGTGTGTGTGTGTGTGTGTGAGAGAGAGAGAGAGAGAGAGAGAGAGAGAGAGAGAGAGAGAGAGAGAGAGAGAGAGAGTTAGTGAAATTGTCTTGTATGTAGATAGAGACGTGAGAGGGGTGGTGGCTTTTTTTAAGAGGGGATGGGAGGGGGAACGACAGGGATGACCTGGACAGTGATTATGGGATAGATCTGGGAGAAAATGGTAGTGGTAAATGGAGCCTGTGGTTATATTTGTACTTTTAATAATACACTCCTCGAAATTGAAATACGAACACCGTGAATTCATTGTCCCAGGAAGGCGAAACTTTATTGACACATTCCTGGGGTCAGATACATCACATGATCACACTGACAGAACCACAGGCACATAGACACAGGCAACAGAGCATGCACAATGTCGGCACTAGTACAGTGTATATCCACCTTTCGCAGCAATGCAGGCTGCTATTCTCCCATGGAGACGATCGTAGAGATGCTGAATGTAGTCCTGTGGAACGGCTTGCCATGCCATTTCCACCTGGCGCCTCAGTTGGACCAGCGTTCGTGCTGGACGTGCAGACCGCGTGAGACGACGCTTCATCCAGTCCCAAACATGCTCAATGGGGGACAGATCCGGAGATCTTGCTGGCCAGGGTAGTTGACTTACACCTTCTAGAGCACGTTTGGTGGCACGGGATACATGCGGACGTGCATTGTCCTGTTGGAACAGCAAGTTCCCTTGCCGGTCTAGGAATGGTAGAACGATGGGTTCGATGACGGTTTGGATGTACCGTGCACTATTCAGTGTCTCCTCGACGATCACCAGTGGTGTACGGCCAGTGTAGGAGATCGCTCCCCACACCATGATGCCGGGTGTTGGCCCTGTGTGCCTCGGTCGTATGCAGTCCTGATTGTGGCGCTCACCTGCACGGCGCCAAACACGCATACGACCATCATTGGCACCAAGGCAGAAGCGACTCTCATCGCTGAAGACGACACGTCTCCATTCGTCCCTCCATTCACGCCTGTCGCGACACCACTGGAGGCGGGCTGCACGATGTTGGGGCGTGAGCGGAAGACGGCCTAACGGTGTGCGGGACCGTAGCCCAGCTTCATGGAGACGGTTGCGAATGGTCCTCGCCGATACCCCAGGAGCAACAGTGTCCCTAATTTGCTGGGAAGTGGCGGTGCGGTCCCCTACGGCACTGCGTAGGATCCTACGGTCTTAGCGTGCATCCGTGCGTCGCTGCGGTCCGGTCCCAGGTCGACAGGCACGTGCACTTTCCGCCGACCACTGGCGACAACATCGATGTACTGTGGAGACCTCACGCCCCACGTGTTGAGCAATTCGGCGGTACGTCCACCCGGCCTCCCGCATGCCCACTATACGCCCTCGCTCAAAGTCCGTCAACTGCACATACGGTTCACGTCCACGCTGTCGCGGCATGCTACCAGTGTTAAAGACTGCGATGGAGCTCTGTATGCCACGGCAAACTGGCTGACACTGACGGCGGCGGTGCACAAATGCTGCGCAGCTAGCGCCATTCGACGGCCAACACCGCGGTTCCTGGTGTGTCCGCTGTGCCGTGCGTGTGATCATTGCTTGTACAGCCCTCTCGCAGTGTCCGGAGCAAGTTTGGTGGGTCTGACACACCGGTGTCAATGTGTTCTTTTTTCCATTTCCAGGAGTGTATATTAAGCGGTCAATCAGTTTAAAGAGTGTGTGGTTTGCCAAGTTGATCTAATCATTTATGAGTGGTTTGTTTTCTGTTATGGTTTTTTGAATGTGGTAGTTTTCGTGTAAGGTGAGGAGGTGTTTTTTGTTAATGTTTATCCTTATGATTTCCATGTCTGGGTCTCTGGTTGTAATTTTATGTTGGTGTTGGTGTAAGTGTTCTGTAAAAGTTGAATGATTTGTCCTATGCTTCCAAGCTCTTACATGTTCTTTGTATCTGGTGTCAAATGTCCTCCTAGTTTGACCTATGTATTGCATTTCAGCTGGTGTATTCTTGATTTATGATACAGATCAGTTTTTCCTTTTTTTGGGAAGTATTTCTTAATTGAGTTGTTGGTTTGGTCTGCTATTTTTATGCTTTGTTTTTTTGGTTTAGTGTGCTATTTTTATGCCTTGTTTTTTGAATATATGAACTTTTCCACCTCCATGACAACACAGGGCCTCACACAAGTCTGCGCCCACCACAGGAGTTCACAAAACTTCATTGGACTATTCCTCCTCATCCCCCCTGCAGCCCAGATTTCGCCCTTTCCGACTTCCATCTGTTTGACAGAATGCAGGATGCACTCGACAGGGAGCAGTATCTGGATGAGGAGGAGGTCATTGATGCAGCAAAACATTGGTTCCGACGTCGAATAGTAGAGTGGTACCTTGCAGGGCTACAGGCCTTCCCAGTAAGGTTGTGTAAGGTGGTCGCATTGACGGAAATAATGTTAAAAATAGGGTTTTCAGCCAAAAAGAATGGGGTATAATATGGTATATTGAAATTCTGAATAAAGCTAAACTGCTTTCAGGAAAAAACACTGTGTTTCATTGCTTATTGAACGCCCCTCGTATGATATACTGATCGACAACTGCATAGCTTTCGGCGATAACGACTTGACAGAAACTCCTAGGAAGTAATGGTCTTGCGTTAAATCAGTAAGTGGATCGAAACAGCATATCCAGACACTCTGGGATGATAATGGCATTGAAACAGACGCTGACACGCGTAAAGCTGACATACTAAACACCTTTTCCCAAAGCTGTCTCACAGAGGAACAACGCGCTGCAGTTCCTTCTCTAAATCCTCGCACGAACGAAAAAATGGCTGACATCGAAATAAGTGTCCAAGGAATAGAAAAGCAACTGAAATTCTTACAATCTGCGTGGTGTCTGTTGTTCTATGTCGTGTCTCCCTACCACTTTCGCGCAACGACGCTCTGAGCGTGTTTTTTAGGGAATTGACTAGTTTGAACCTGGGACCTGTTGCTGGTAAGGAGACGCCAGACCACACATGACATGTAGAGTTCAGTAGAGTTCAGTGAGACTAGCGATGATTTAACCAAATACTTAATGATTTCAGCGTCAGCTCAACTGCACTCCCTGTAAAAGAATCTTAATACTAACTAAATTTAGTGGAAGGGGTTCAAGGCTTTCCTATTTTTAGTTAGCTGGTAAAATAACGTCGAAAAAGCAGTTAAATTTACCATTGGAAATTTTATTATACTCACAAAACATTGTTTATAAATTGCACTATTGATAAAAAATGTTTTAATACAGGATGATAAAAACCAACTGCGTTCAACAAAAATGTGAACAAATATTCCCTGAATGGGTTTCCAAGTTCTACCATGGATCGAAGGATGACCTATGCCATATCACATCTATAATCTACGTTTAAATTGAGTTTCACAAAAGAGAAAACTATCAAAATGGTCTACAGTGACCCTCAATTATCTTTAATTGCCTATCTAACTTGTCGTAAATTACAGTGGCTGATGTGGCTTCTCAATAATTATGTAACAGAAAAATCATCGTGTTTCAGATTTTAACTTACGTAGCAAATGTGAATACCATGAGCTTTAATTGACGATCGACACTAGTATTACGCAAAACGGGGGTGTAACAGATGAGACTTCTGCAGTTCTGAGTGAAGCTTTATGCGTTGTTATGCGGCATCGCGTGCGTTCATTACCTTGTCGTTGGTTAGGCAGTGTCAGGGGGCGTCGGTCGGCACAGCTCCACGCACCTCGCCGACTCGGAAGCAACTCTCTCTAACTTCTCCTTACTACAATTTACCGAAGTTGGTTTAAAAAAACTATCTGGCTGTGTTTTCATCTGACCAATCAGGGTCTCGATGTTAACCTTAAGCTCCGCCTACAAAAATTCTGTCTATCCAATGAGAAACGTTATACTTTTCGTGGTGGGGCAATGTTTTTAAAGTTTGCAACGTAACAGAGACGCGAAAAAGTCTCACGCTAAAACTTGCAGCTGGTGTGGCCCTTTTAGTGTTATCGTAAGATCTATACTGTTCTTCTGGAGGGCTCTATCTTTTAACATGGGCTGGGGGGTGGTCCTGGTGGTTAGCTGGCGACGTGGGTGTCCGTCCCTTATCGTAGGGCCTTCTAGCTTAACACGGTTCTGCTCTCGGCTTCTGTTCTCGTTTCTCCCCTCGGAACTGCGTCTGTCTCACGGTGGGAAGGTATGACATGCATTTAGGCATTCTTGTGTTAGTCTGTGGTATTCCATTTGCTCACTCGTTCCTCGTATTACTTTGGTTAATTTAATGTCACGATTTATTCGGAGCTGTGTGACATACTACTGGATTTGCTTATCATGTCAGGGTTTTCATGGAAGGTGTTGGATTTGCCTGACACCTTACAAAATCACTGAACAAAGGAAAGTCCACTGGACCTGACGGGATACCAATTCGATTCTACACAGAGTACGCCAATGAACTTGCCCCCCTTCTAAGAGCCGTATACCACAAGTCTCTAGAGGAACGGTAGGATCCAAATGAGTGGAAAAGAGCACATGTAGTTCCAGTTTTCAAGAAGGTTCGTCGAGCAGATGCACAAAACTATAGGCCTATATCTCTGACATTGATATGTTGTAGAAATTTAAAAACAGGTTCTTTGCTCGCGTATCACGTTATTTCTGGAAACCCAGAACTTACTCTGTAGGAATCAACACGGATTCCGGAAACAGCGATCGTATGAGACCCAACTCCTTTATTTGTTCATGAGACCCAGAAAACATTAGATACCGGCTCCCAGGTAGATGCCATTTTCCTTGACTTCCGGAAGGCCTTCGATACAGTTCCGCACTGTCACCTGATAAACTAAGAGCCTACGGAATATCAGACCAGCTGTGTGGCTGGATTGAAAAGTTTTTAGCAAACAGAACAAAACATGTTGTTCTCAATGGAGAGACGTCTACAGACGTTAAAGTAATCTCTGGCGTGCCACATGTGAGTGTTACGGGACCATTGCTTTTCACAATATATATAAATGACGTAGTAGATAGTGTCAGAAGTTCCATGCGGCTTTTCGCGTATGATGCTGTAGTATACACAGAAGTGGCAGTATTAGAAAATTGCAGCGAAATGCAGGAAGATCTGCAGCGGATAGACACTTGGTGCAGGGAGTGGCAACTGACCCTTAACATAGACAAATGTAATGTATTGCGAATACATAGAAAGAAGGATCCTATATTGTATAATTATATGATAGCGGAACAAACAATGGTAGCAGTTACTTCTGTAAAATATCTGGGAGTATGCGTACGGAACGATTTGGAGTGGAATGATCATATAAAATTAATTGTTTGTAAGGCGGGTGCCAGGTTGAGATTCAATGGGAGAGTCCACAGAAAATGTAGTCCATCAACAAAGGAGGTGGCTTACAAAACACTCGTTCGACCTATGGTTGAGTATTGCTCATCAGTGTGGGATCCATACCAGGTCGGGTTGACAGAGCGGATAGAAAAGATCCAAAGAAGAGCGGCGCGTTCTGTCACAAGGTTATTTGGTAAGCGTGATAGCGTTACGGAGATGTTTAGCCAACTCAAGTGTCAGACACTGCAAGAGGGGCGCTCTGCATCGCGGTGTAGCTTGCTGTGCAGGTTTCGAGAAGGTGCGTTTCTGGATGAGGTATCGAATATATTGCTTTCCCCTACTTATACCTCCCGAGGAGATCACGAATGTAAAATTAGAGAGATTCGAGCGCGCACGGAGGCTTTCCGGCAGTCGTTCTTCCCGCGAACCACACACGACTGGAACAGGAAAGGGAGATAATAACAGTGACACGTAAAGTTCCCTCCGCCACACACCGTTGGGTAGTTTGCGGAGTATAAATGTAGATGTAGATGTAGATGTCGAATTTGGTGGTGATAACTAAAACTTCATGACCACCCCACTTAAAGTGTGCCGGCCTTAACTTGGGACTCGGTGCCAAGGTGCTATCAGGGGCCGTTGTAGCTGGGTGTGCCTCGTTGAACACAGCAGCAAGCCGCGCGCCTTGCGACCTGGTGCGCATTCCGCTCCCGACTGTATCAGTCACGCCGGCCGTCGGCTGTCCGCCCCACCAGTATTTATGAACACTGAACTATGTAATAATCTGAGACTCGGGCATCCCGGATTTAATTTCGCGGACTGATTTCGCACAGTTAATCACCGGGAGGCGACAGCGCCGGGGGCCAAAGTGGCGTCATAAAGAGCGCCTGATGGATGTCGCCGCCGCCTCATCAGGCGCGCCCCGCGCACATAAATCGCGGCGGGTGGCAGCCCTGCGCCGGCGGGTGGCAGCCCTGCGCTGTGGCGGGGGCGGCGACCCGTCCGCCTGCCGGCTCTGGAATGTTCTGGCGGCTCCGCGAGGCCCCAGCAGCAGCACACACACACACACGCACACACACACACACGTGCGTCACTTAACACAGTGGCAGCTGGCGAGAAAGAAGCTGCGTGCTTTGACGGACCGAGTTATCATTACTGGAAGGACTGGGTTAATAAAATAGTTGGCTGCTTTCTGACGTGCCTTCAGCTACCATCCATTGGCGAGAGACGTAGATTGGTGTCCAAGAGATAATCATCAAAAATACCCTGTGAGCTAGACTTAGAGCAGAAAGTAGCACGCACCTTACATTTGTAACTGCCTAAGGCAATTCGTGTAGCACTTGTATGAAGACGATGATGAACTGCGGGGTCAGCAATATGTACTACTTTTTTATTTCAACGTTTTATTTGACTTTCACGTTGTTGCTGTTGTGATCTTCAGTCCAGAGACTGGTTTGATGCAGCTCCCCATGCTACTCTATCGTGTGCAAGCTTCTTCATCTCCCAGTCATACTGCAACCTCCATCCTTCTGAATCTGTTTAGTGTATTCGTCTCTTGGTCTCCGTCAACGACCGAGCGAGGTGGCGCAGTGGCTAGCACACTGGACTCGTATTCGGAAGGACGACGGTTGAATTCCGCGTCCGGCTATCCTGATTTAGGTTTTCCGTGATTTCCCTAAATCTCTTCAGACAAATGCCGGGATGGTTCCTTTGAAAAGGGCACAGCCGACTTCCTTCCCTAACCCGATGAGACCGATGACCTCGCAGTTTGGTCTCCTCCCCCAACACAACAACAATCTCCCTCAACGATTTTTACCCTACGCGCTGCCCTCCAATACTATATTACTGATGCCTTGGTGCCTCAGAACATGTCCTACCAATCGATCCCTTCTTCTAGTCAAGTTATGCCACAAATTTCTCTTCTTTCCAATTCTGTTCAATTCCTCCTCATTAGTTATGTGATCTATCCATCTAATCTTCAGCATTCTTCTGTAGCACTACATTTCGAAAGCTTCTATTTTCTTTTTGTCTAAACTATTTATCGTCCAGGTTTCAGTTCCATACATGGCTACACTCCATACCAATACTTTCACAAAGGACTTCCTGACACTTAAATCTATACTCGATGTTAACAAATTTGTATTCTTCAGAAGTGCTTTCCTTGCCATTGCCAGTCTACATTTTATATCCTCTCTACTTCGACCATCCTCAGTTATTTTATTCTGCAAATAGCAAAACTCGTTTACTGCTTTAAGCGTCTCATTTCCTAATTTAATACCCTCAGCATCACCCGATTTAATTCGACTACATTCCATTATCCTCGTTTTGTTTTTGTTGATGCTCATTTTATATCTTCCTTTCAAGACACTGTCCATTCCGTTCAGCTGCTTTTCCAGTTCCTTTGCTGCCTCTGACAGAATTACAATGTCATCGGCGAACCTCGAAGTTTTTATTTCTTCTCCATTGATTTTAATTCCAACTCCAAATTTTTCTTTTGTTTCCTTTACTGCTCGCTCAATATACAGATTGAATAAAGTCGGGGATATGCTACAACCGTGTCTCACTCCACTCCCAACCACTGATTCCCTTTCATGCCCCTCGACTCCTATAACTGCCGTCTGGTTTCTGTAAAATTTCTAAGTAGCCATTCGCTTCACGTATTTTACCCCTGCCACCTTCAGAATTTGAAAGAGAATATTCCAGTCAATTGACTTTCATAACATAATGATTAGACAAAATACGCATTGAGGAGGCAATACTCATGGGATAACGATATGCACATATACAGATGGCGGTAGTATCGCGTACACTAGATATAAAAGGGCAGTGCATTGCAGAAGGTGTCATATGAACTCACGTGATTCACGTCACGAGGTTCCTGACGTGATCGTGACCGCACGACGGGAATTAAGGGGCTTTGAACACAGGCTGGTATTTGGACCTACACTAATGGGACATTCTGATGCGCCGTCCG
Organism: Schistocerca americana; assembly: GCF_021461395.2. Taxonomy (NCBI): domain Eukaryota; kingdom Metazoa; phylum Arthropoda; class Insecta; order Orthoptera; family Acrididae; genus Schistocerca; species Schistocerca americana. The sequence goes on along the minus strand of NC_060123.1, from coordinate 608,564,264 downwards.
GACAAGACACAGCCAGGGCAAAAGCACCACAGGCGCAAAGGTGGAAGCTGGTGTCAATGCTGTAGAGACTCGCCACTTGCGCGAGTTCCACCATTGCCAGGGACGGCGCTGAGGACGAAGTTATCGACTGCGCCTCGGGCAATTGCAGGCCAAGTACAACCCCCCAATGACTGGACGACATCGGAGAGAAACCTACTCGGAAGATAGAAGAGGAGCTCTCGTCCACTTAATTACAGACCATCGTCCAGGGCCGACTTAGACAGGGAACGTCGTTTAGTGTACCCTTAGAAGTCAACAGACAGTTGTAAATAGCATTTGCTATGTACTGTGAAGCTTACCTACGATTATTTGCACTTAGCCACTGAGCGCCTTTTCTTGCGTTACATTACATGCTGTGTTGCAGACTTCATTATTCGACAAGTTACGCCGGCCGCTGTGACCGAGCGGTTCTAGGTGCCACGCATCTGCTACGGCCGCAGGTTGGAATCCCGCCTCGGGCATGGATGTGTGTGATGTTCTTAGGTTAGTTAGCCAGCCGCGGTGCCCGAGTGGTTCTAGGCGCTTCAGTACGGAACCGGGTGACTGCTACGGTCGCAGGTTAGAATCCTGCCTCGGGCATGGATGTGTCTGATGTCCTTAGCTTAGTCAGGTTTAAGTAGTTCTAAGTTCTAGGTGACTGATGACCTCAGATGTTAAGTCCCATAATACTCAGAGGCATTTGAACCTTAGGTTAGTTAGGTTTAAGTAGTTCTAAGTCTAGGGATCTGATGACCTCAGGTGTTAACTCCCATAGTGCTCAGAGCCATTTGAACCATTTTTGACTAGTTACAAAGATAAGCAAGCTTATTAACTCATTTGAGTGACTTTGTTAATAATTTGTTAGAGTGTTGTAGAACCTCTGTTCTCCTATCCTGTTACCTGACCCTGGGACACAGCTGTGTAATAGTGGCAGGCAGAAATTGTCTGAGCTGTGTACTGCGCCAGAAGCCGTTTCATGAACTCACAAACTCGGCCTACCGTAACAACAGTGACAACTCGGCCTCCACAGCAGTGGCGACGAGGCCTTCACAAAACTGGCGACGAGGGTTTACAAAACATTCTATTTCGGAAATTGTTAGGAAATTCAATATTCCGAGAGCCGAAGTATCAGGAGTGTGCCGAGAATACTAAGCCGGCCGGAGTGGCCGAGCGGTTCTAGGCACTTCAGTCTAGAACCGCGCGACCACTACGGTCGCAGGTTCGAATCTTGCCTCGGGCATGGATGTGTGTGATGTCCTTAGGCAGTGCCGCGGAATGTGGCGTTAATAGGCTATGGCAGCAGACGTCCGACGCGAACACCTATGCTAACAGCATCGCGCTCGTGACCAGATTTGTTGAATCTCGATTTGAGCTGGTAAGACCTGATGGAAGGGACTACATAATGGTGTGGGCCGTGTTTACATGGAGTGAACAGGCCATAGGCTACTTGGAGGCCATTCATTTGCAGCCGTTCATGGGCTTCCTGCAGACAAACAACGATGGAATTTTCATCGATGACAATGCACCTTGTCACAGTCCGCCTGTTTAGCTGGGTGGTAACGTGCTCGCCTTCCCTCATGCACGCGGGCCCGGGTTCGATTCCCGGCGAGGTTGGAGATTTTCTCCGCTCGGAGACTGGGTGTTGTGTCGTCCTCATCATCGTTTCATCCTCATCACCGGCGCGCAAATCGCTCAATGTGGCGTCGACTGAAATAAGACTTGCACTTGGCGGCCGAACTTCCCCGAATAGGGGCCTCTGAATCCTCAGGGTCCGGGTTCGATTCCCGGCTGTGTCGGAGATTTTCTCCGCTCAGGGACTGGGTGCTGTCCTAAGCATCATCATTTCATCCCCACCGACGAGCAAATCGCGGAAGTGGCGTCAAATCGAAAGACTTGCACCCGGCGAACGGTCTATCCGACGGGAGGCCCTAGTCACACGACATTTATATTTACGTTTTCACCTTGTCACAGGGCCACAACTGTTTGAAATTAGTTTGAAGAACATTCAGGACAGTTGGAGAGAATTATATGGCCACCCAGATCGCCCGACATGAATCCCATCGAACACTTATGGGACATAATAGAGAGTTCAGGTCGTGAACAAAATCTTGCACCGGCAACACGTTCGCAGCTATGGACGGCTGTAGAGGCAGCATGGCTCAATATTTCTGCAGGGGACTCCCAGTGACATGTTGAATCCATACCACGTCGACATGCTGCACTAAGCAGAGCAAAATTAAGAGGTATCCCATGGCTTTTGTCATCTCAATCTATGCCTGCTATCCACCGCAAGATATAATGCCGCCTTCTGGCATCGATGGTATCGCCGACAATCACGGCAATCTCTTAAAGAGCGGTGAAACCATGTGCGTCATCACAGAAGGTGATCAGAGACTTGCCTGGTCTGTAAAGGCAGATGTCTGGCAGATCTAACGCCAAAGTGTAATTCTTTTGCAGCCATACAAGGACTACCCAAAAAACCGGAATTACTTGTTAAAGCTATGTATTTACAAATTATTTACAAAACAATCTTATCCCCTTCAAAATACTCTCCATTACAACTAATACATTTGTCCCACTGGTGCTTCCACTGTTCAAAACATTTTTGTAGTCATCTTTAGAAATGGCTGACAGCTCCTCCCTCGTCTTTTTCTTGACTCCTTCAGTGTTGTGAAATCGGTATCCTTTCATGGCCCTTTTCATGAGTGGAAATCAGGAAAAGTAGCACGGAGCCAGGTCAGGCGAGGAAGGTGCGTGAGTCAGCGGAACTATGCCACTTTATCCTAAAACAAACACAGGAGGCTGTGTTTGTGCAGGTGCGTTGTCGTGGTGGAAGAACCACTCTCCTGTCACAGATCGGGTCTTTTTTTATAAACACTACTGCACAATCTTCTTAAAACGTCCAAACAAAAGGTCTGATTCACGATCTGACGTGGGGGAACAAACAGTGAATGAACTACTCCCACGGCATCAAAAAAGCAAATCAGCATAGTTTTGATGTTTGGTTTGAGTTGACGACATTTCTTTTTAACCGGGTGACGATGATGTCTTCCATCGGCTTGACTGTTGCTTTGGTTCTGGGTCGTAACCATACCACCATGACTCATCGCAATGAAATTTGACAGAAAATCTGGATTAGCTTCAAACCGTTGTTTTAAACCATGACGTTTCAATTCGACGTTCCTTTTGATTGTCGGTTAGAACTTGGCATCTACGCTTTTCATTCCCAAATCATCCGCTACGATTCGCTGAACCGAGCTCCAAGATAACCCACTAATGTCTGACAGTTGATGAGTTGTCTGTCGACGGCTTATGAGCACAAACTCTCGAATTTATTAAATATTTCCGTCGATTCGGGCAGTTGATGGACGTCCAGAACGAAGTTTGTCATCAATCGATATGTCACCAGTTTTAGATCGAGTAAACCGCTCGTACACTTGAGTTTTTCCCACAGCGTCTTCTTGGTAAGGCGTTTTCAACATTAAAACAGTTTCAACAGCATTTCTTCCGAGTAGGAAACAAAATTTCTCAGCTGCACGTTGGCCACTTGAACTTGCCACCGTAAAAAAAAAAAAAAGACTGCTGTGGAAAAAGCTGTCACTGCAGATGAACAGAATAAGCCAGGTCGACGACACAAGCGCCACTCAACTGGCAATGAGTTGCGCTATACACGCCTAGCGGCAGAAATGCGTACTATACAAGCTCCGCCCATGGCAATGTTATTCTGGTTTTTTATGGGCTTCCCCTCGTAACTGTCTCGGAGCGCCGGCCTCTGTGGCCGAGCGGTTCTAGGCGCTTTAGTCTGGCACCGCGCGACCGCTACGGTCGCAGGTTCGAATCCTGCCTCGGGCATGGATGTGTGTTATGTTGTTAGGTTAGTTATGTTTGAGTAGTTCTAAGTTCTACGGGACTGATGACCTCAGATGTTAAGTCCCAGAGTGCTCAGAGCCATTTGAACCATTTGTCTCGGAGCACTGTCTTCAGCGTGCATTACCGAACATGGAGCTCCGCAGCAAATTATCGCTACATATTCCCATCTTGAGCCAATGACATCGTCAACTTTGATTGCAGTGGGCACGCGAGCAATATCACAGGATTATGGATCAACATGTCACCTAGTCGGATGAACCACCTTTGCTATTTTATCTGGTCGATGTTCGTAACCGGAAACGCAGTCAGCGCTGGTCGAAACATGCGTCACACCATGGACGCAGGTCGCTGAGGGTGGTACTATAGTGTAGAGGACATTCATTTAGGTCTCTATGGGACCTGCGCCGTGACAGCTGTTGACTACGTGAGTATCATTGCACACCACTTGCATCGTCTAAGGTCTGATGTCTTCCCCGACTGTAGTGGCGTGTTCCATCAGGATAATTGTGAGTGTCACAAGCCCAGAATTGTGCTACAGTGCTTTGAGGAGTATGGTAGTGAATCAATGTTGATGCCTTTGCGACAAAAGTCACCTGATCTTAAGCCAGTGAAAATGCTATCAGGCGTCACATATAACCGGTCCTAAATGTATGGGAATTGTGTGACACGTGCGTACATCAGCGGTTCCCAATCTGGGGGTATTTACCCACTGAGAGGCAAAATGAAATTTTGAGAGTGGTAAAAACTAAACGATTCGATTCTGTTTGTCACAAAAATAAATCATTTTCAAAAGATCGTTACTGTTATCAAAATTTTTGGAAGACTCTTATATTGATTATATCAATTATGAATAATTATTTTTCCTCAATTAGTAGCACTAATGTGGTGGAGGGTATAGGTTGCTCACATTGTCCATCCACTACGCACGTATATTGTGATTTGCCCCATACATTGCTGATGATAGAAGTGAAACATGTACGTAACAAATGCTAAATATCTCACGAAAATGTATTCTCCAAGTTGGAGATAGTTACCGCAATAGTCCAGAAATTGCTTCACTACTCGCTTCGAAACAGATAAATGAATTAACTGACAGCACGACACAGTAGTACGCAAATAAGGGCTACCATAGAGCTTTACTCAGTTTCATTAGTGTTATTATTGGAGTGGATAGACACAAAGAATTAACAGCCAGAAGTCGTCCCATTTCTGCCAGTTCAGAAGTAAGAAGTTCAGCTATGAAGTCATTTACGAGCAGTAAGTATAGAGCACACATCTGAACTTCTTTGATTTTCAATCGGGTTGCAGAGTGCAGGTCAAGCAAGTGCCACAATGGAGAGGAGTAATGCAGGGGAAGCATGTTTTATAACAAGTGTCTACTTTCTCTGTGGACAGTTAGCTTTGTTATTTGAGGAGTTGTGGGTAGCACTTGCGATGCACGAGGAATTCCTTCGTTATTCATTCACACAAACACATTAACTAAATATCATTCGTCTTTCATCATTTTAAAAATAAAAATGTTCGAAGGAAGGTCTACAGTTTAGTTAGATGCTAAAGTCGATAAGTCGATGATAATATGGAAAGGGTGGGTGGGGGTGGGGAACAGATGACGAAGGGCGGGGGGGGGGGGGGGGAAGGGGGGAAGGTGGGTATTGCAGCACTCAGAGGTAACGGTCTAAGAAAGGTTGGGAATCATTGTCGTAGACATTAAGTGCCACATATCTACGAACACAATCAAGGACTTTTAGAATGCGTGTCACGCAAAATCTGCCTTTAAAATTAATGGAAGAAATTCGTTGAAGAAAATTGTAATGGTTTCACCTAGTCTGTTGCTTAATTAACAAATATTTAGTTTATTACGTTTTCCACGATTGGCCAATTTCAGCAATACTGGCCATACTGAATTGCAACACGTACCAAAAATATATTGAACCACTAGTACTTCTTGAGACGGTCAAGAACGTGGTAAGAGAGTGGAGTGCTGGGGTTTTTGGGATTGAGGGTGGTCTGACTGATATATTTTTTGACCCTTTAATTTTTAGAACTCAGATTTCATTAAAAGAAATTCTTCAGATCCTACTCCAAGTAGGATCACCCGAAGTCCTCTGGGTGAGATGCCCTCCAGACGCACTAGCCATAGATTAAGCTAGGTTTACAATTTAAAGCCGGAACTTAAGCCGTTTGTAACTAAACAGACACTTGCCCAATCAACGCTGACAGTAAATCCCAGCATACGGCGGCAGCTTTGGTAGTAAACAGCGCTCTAGACTAATTTGTCTCTGATATAGTGGGAAAGAAAACACAGGCTGCTGGAATGGAATACAAGTCGGGAATAGAAGACCTTTTCTTATTTGCCCAGACACTTCGAAAAGCTTACACTGGTAGAGTGCATAGAACAATTAAGCTAAATATGATTTTACAGACAAGCTCAGCAATCTGAATCGGCCGGCCTTGGCGGCCGAGCGGTTCTTGGCCCTTCAGTCTGGAACCGCGTGACCGCTACGGTCGCAGATTCGAATCCTGCCTGGGGCATGGATGTGTTTGATGTCCTTAGGTTAGTTAGGTTTAAGTAGTTCTAAGTTCTAGATGTTAAGTCCCATAGTGCTCCGAGCCATTTGAACCATTTGAACAAATCTGAATCGTAAAACAGAGACTTAAAACAAATTTTTAGACAGATTTTAATTAGAGCGAAAAATTTAAAAATATTAAAATCTTGTAAGTGTAATAAAACTGACAAAAAACAGATACTTCAAAATATACATGCATACCAGATCTATAACTTTAGTTAGGATTCAAAAACACTTGATAGTGTGGGGTACATTTACAATACCACTTTTACGGGACTCAACTCACTCAGAACAAGATTCCGACTTCCTTCGACTGTTTGCTCAATGATTAGATCGAAGGAAATTTCTAAGATTCTTAAGAACAATCAATGCATGATATGGTGATCACGCGCTGGTCCTCATAACCCTTTCGTGACCAGTGGGAACCATGGTTCCAACATTTTGTTTTCGCTGTAAGTTCAGTGGTAAACAGTGGTCTTACTTCCAACTTGTGCTGCCATCTCTGGTATAGTGTGCTAACTTTGTTTGTAGTTTGTCAACTGGCGCACAGAAGCTGTTGTTTGTCGACGTCTTCAATCAAAACAGAGGCACAGTTTTGTGTGATATGGGGCCATTATTTTGACCACCACAACTTTTTTTGTATTCTGTATTTATTTTGTGTGTGAAGTGACTTCCGTTACATTTTTCTACTTTTGTATTTACCTTGGAGACAGTATATGTCTGTATTTGACAGCTTTATCTGAAAATCACAGTAATATTTCGAGGTAAGTTAGTGGGAACTATTTATCCCACTGAACTGTGTGTGATGTGCAAGTTGTGTGGCTGTGAAATTGGCATCGCGTTAATTGTATATTTCTCATTGTTTAGAATGCCTAGACTGACACTAGTAGAGATTCTAATAATTCTGCACCCCTTACCAGATGATTTAGATTTCGATGCTGACTCCGATTCTCACGAAGACATCCATTCACCAAATGCTTCACAGATTTCAGACGAAATTAATGATAACATTATTGTGCCAAGTGGTGATGATGATTTCGATATGACAACAGAAGCGAGTGTAGTTGGGAAAAATGTCTCCTTGTCCTGCCATGTTATGTAATTCAACTCCAGTAAGAGCTGCTTCAACATTTTCATTCAGTGCTAATGCAAGAAGTGAGAATGTTTCCCCAGTGAAAATAGGAGAAAGCCCAGAAATTCAGGCTAATTTCCCAAGGTCTGACAGTAAAATAATATATTTCCAGCCTTTCTTTACAGAAGGTCTGTTGTTACACATTTGCAATCAAACAAACGTATGTGCCAAACGAGAAAGATGCATACTGAAGTCAGGAAAGAAAACAAGTAAAGTAACTTCCAAATTACGGGACATACCCACTCCTGAGCTAAAATCTTTTATGGGAATGCTTATTTTGAAGGGTATACATCAACTTCACAACTCGGAAATTATTGGAGTACCGACCCTATTATTCGTTTGCCCGCTATCTCATCAGTGATGGCAAGGTGTCGATTCATTCAAAGGACGCTGAACACTAAAACAATATATGCCGATGAAACGAGTCAAGTGTGGGGATTAAGTGTGGTGCTTAGCTTATGCAAGGACAGGGTAAATTATAAAATTTGACATCTATATTGGAAAAAAAAGAGAAAGATGATGGGTCTGAATTTCCACTGGGTGAAACGTTGTAGTTACCATAACAAATTCAATGGTTAGAAATTAAAGGGCTGGTGGCATTTGATAATTATTTTACAACATTTCGAATAATGGAAGAGCTAAAGTCTCGTTGAATTTATGGTATGGTACCTTTCGCTCAAACAGGATCTGCCAGACATGCTGAAAAAAAATTGAAAACTTAGCAGAGGAGAATTTGAATTTCCTGCCAGCTCATGTGTTGCAGCAGTCAAGTGGCAGAATAGTAAACTCGTGTGCATACTATCAAATTATCATAATCCCAAAAACACAACAACTGTTTTGATGGCAAATAAAGATGATAGCAGAAGTGAAGTAGTCTGTTCTTTGGCTGTGGCAGAGTACAGGAAACTAACGGAAGGTGTTGACAGAGTTGATCGGCTACTTGAACAGTATGCTGTAGGTCGTCGTTCAATGAAGTGTTGGCACTGTTCTTCTTCCTAATAGATTTCGCAGTTGTCAGTTCCTGCATTATACGGAAGGTTCAAAAAACAGAAGCAGACCAACTAACTTTTCGGTTACACCTGTAAATGCAGTTCATCTGTAACTTCTCAAGTCCTAAGTGAAGAGGAAGGTCTGTGCATTTCCAAATACCGAAGAGAGGCGTGTCTGGAGTTCCACATGAAGTTCGTCTGCAGAAAGTTGGGTCTCATTTGCCCACAAGAGGTCCAACAAACAGAAGATACCGTGAATATAGCACAAAGAACAAAGAAAATAGAACAAAAGTAATGTGTAGCAGGTGTCGTGTGCGTTTTTGTATAGCAATATGCTTCTCTAAGTTCCAGTACCTTAGTAAACTGTACATAAGTACCTTAGTAAACTGAAATGGCGACAGAACGTAATACATGAAGCGATGTAATATTTGAGATGTATTTGTATTTACAAATAAACAATACTTTCTTTTTCAAGTTCTCAAGTGGAGTCACTCCAGTGGGGATAGTGTTTATGGACGAATCCAGGTTCTGTTTGTTTGAAAATGATGGCCTCATTTTGGTTCGCCGCAGACAGGGGGAGCGGCATCATTGTGACTGTATTCGAACAGAACATACAGCACCACCTCAAGGCCTTATGGGATGGGGTGCTTCTCTGTCCAACCACAAATCACAGTTGGCGCGTGTCCAGACCACTGTGATCAGTCTGATCTAAGTGAATGACATCCGTTGACCAGGAACCAAACCATTTCTGCACAACACCCCAGAGGCCATTATTCAGTAAGACCACATGTTGCTGCACAAACCCGTGCCTATTTGGTGTCACAGGTCTTTTACCCTGGCCCCTCATATCACAAAGACTTGTCACCAATCGAAAATGTGTGAGATATGGTGAAAAGACAGGTGCAACGCTGAGACCCAATGCCAACCACCACAGATGAACTTTGGAAAAATAGTGACTGCAGCTTGGATGGCAATAACACAAGACGCCATTCGAGCCTTACACACTTCGATGCCATAACGCATGGAACAAGTTATCAGTGTCCATGGCGGACCCTGTGCCCACTAGGCAACAGGACACATGCTGCACTGACTGAAATGCTAACCATTTCTGCAGAACATATAATGTACACGTCCTGTGAATATAAACGTCCCATCTCTAGTCGTTCAAGATTCTCTGTTTTTTTCTGAACATTAGTGTACATAGACTCTTTTTTTCATTGTTTTATGTTTGTTTTGGCCGAGCCGGTATTGTGCTACATGCCCATCTTCAGAAGCCCTACAGAAGGTAAGCAATAAGATACTACAGTCTATGAGGAGCATTCTCAGTTTTGCGTTAGACTGCCCAGTACCTGCGGATAATATATTACTGTAATTCCATAGAATTCTTGTAGATTTTGTTTTTGAAATTTTCCTTTAATTTTTAAGTAGTTTTCAGCACGTCCTCGTTGAGGCAGCGCGCATTACGATATCAGCGACGTATTTTCTCGTCAAAGGTATTGTTATTGCAGGTTCGTAAGCATTAAGTGATGTGCATATTTGTTTTATTTAATTACGTGCGTTGTTTCGATGGTTAATAGTAAAATATATAAAATGTAATAAGTATAAAATTAAACTGTGTAAAATGGACTTAGCATGAATTCTGTTGCTTGTAGCTAATGAGGTTATTTCACATCTTTACGATTTCCTTATGTAGGACAACATTTGTGAAATTTTCGATCTAAATGTTGGTTTTTTTAGATCTGTTCGTTCACACATTTACAATTTCTTTCAGTAGGAATGTGCAAATATCCGCCAATTCCAGACAATATTAAATCAGAAATTTCACACTAAAGACTATATCACATAGAAGTATACTTGTCCAGAATCGAACATAAGACTGGCTCCTGCTCTCTTTCCAACCCTATTTCATAGTTCAGTTGGTAAGTGAAGTTGGAGCATATTTACACCAGTATTTCAAAAATTATTTACACAGCTAATTCCATACAGTTTACGTTTGCCTACCTGAAGTTAATAATATACTCTAATAACAACGTTCACTCGTGCTTATCAGCAACTCAGACGCCTTTTTAACATTGATTAATTAAATGCTACATTTTCATAGAAAACTTGAGACATATTTTATATTCCTGCTTTAAACAAACAACTTTTTATATTAAAAGAGTTTCGAATTATTGCATATCATTCAACATCAGTCACCGATCGATAATCAGCAACATTTGTTCGTTTGTAGTATAAGTCTAAAGGGCAGAAAATTTATTAGCAGTATTGAAAACTTTAGAATGCGTGATACCATAAAATTCTGAATACCTACTTCTTCCGTAAAATGAAGTTTCCTTTGCAGACCTAACTACACCATACGAACAACTAAAACATAAGTTGACTGAATGAGACGAATTCGGAAGACATATATTGTGAAAAATATTAATGTTTTACTGGTTAATTATAGCATGAAAACAAATTGCAAAAAGGTAAAAAAGATTACATTCATTTACTCTAAGAGTAATATAGTTCACTTTACTACATTTCACGTCGTTTTAGTACATTTTATGTCACTCTGTTACGTATATACAGGCATGATTTCTAAGCGTTGGAGACCCAGCCTGACCATCTCTTTCTGATGTTGTGTCTTCAAATGGTTCAAATGGCTCTGAGCACCATGGGGCTTAACATCTGAGGTCATAAGTCCCCTAGAACTTACAACTACTTAAAGCTAACCAACCTAAGGACATCACACACCTCCATGCCCGAGGCAGGATACGAACTTACGACCGTAGCGGTCGCGCGGTTCCAGACTGAAGCACCTAGAACCGCTCGGCCACAACGGCCGGCGATGTAGTGTCTATTCACTAAACGTGATAATCGGACGAGCTCTGACCTTATTTGCGACATTGGTTTCACTACAGCTGCTCGAAGAAAGCGGACGTGCTCTCTAAGGATTTTGTTGCGTAAAAGAAAACCGTTCCTCTCTCCATTTATGAAGTGTCTAATGGAAAGTGCTTTCATACGACAGTACTGACAGTGTCTCAATATTCATAAACCATTAACTAATCTCCTAGAGAGGTGCATTTAAGAGTTCTCTTGAGATTAATGTAGTACTGAAGTAAGAAATTACTACGTTCTGCATGTTTGGAAAACGTCCCTACCACATAGGCGTGTGCTGATTTGAAGACTGACCGTCACAGCTGCCAGTAAGCTCTGTATTTTACTGTACGACGAGTTTGGTCTCTCTTATTTAAAGCACAACGTAAGTTTCAGATTCTGCTAGAAAGTGGCTTCAATGTAAAAGCCGTCAGTGATCATAGAGGCAAGTGAACAACTTTTTAGCAACTGGAGCGACTATACTTCAAATCAGCTGAAGTATAAAATATAAAGCGTAACATTTATATTTGAGTCTACTGTTGCCTTTGTCTATGATTATCGGTTTTCTTGAAACTTTGAAACATCTTCATCTCAACTGTAAACGCGGAGCCTTAGATCGACGTGCTTTGCGCAGCTTACATAACTAAACAGTGACTCATAGAAATTGCGCATTCAATTATGACGACTCTTAGTTTTCAAGTTCTACTTTTTATTTGTTTAGTTTGGATCCAATGTTTTTAAAAAAAATTAGTTTTGTGCAATTTGGGTTCCATGGGAAATGGGAAAGCACTGTCCCTAACTCCTAAATTAGAAAAAAAATTAAAAAATTCTCATTTGCTACTTATCTGAAAAGACATAAAAATTGAAATAGCTCATTCACTACTTTCTTTCAAGTTGATTATTAAACTAGTTGCATTAACGATAATAATTCAATTCATGACACTGCCTATGTACAATATTCGAGAGGATGAGAAAATCAAATTTTCATTTACAAACACGTATTCGCTGATAGTCATTTTTTTTTACGCTCTGGAAACTTGCTGCGACACTTTACTACAATCTGAAGCACATAATGTTTCCGTTTCCCGCTTTGTGTGAATAATTACTTTAGTCTTCCATGGGACTGATGGCGCTTGCTACCGGATCATATTCAACTTTCGTTTTATTCAAAAATACTGGGGTATTGATGAAACACTCGTTCTCATGCCACAGCGGAGAATCTGTCTTAAGGAAGTCGTCATTTAAGTCCAACCTGAATCTGGGAAGTAAATGTCTCACTTTATTCTAAACAAACTGTTTCGTCCCATTGTTTTTGTTTTATGGGGTATCATCGATTTCTACTGTAATTTTAGTATTTTTGTTTAACGGTTCCATCTCATGATTCAGAGCATTTACCGTTTTCATTTTTGAAACAAAATACAAATACGGATAAAAAATTGCAAGGCGGCAGATTTAGAAGACAGATACCATTAACGATGTGCAGAGCCACACGAAAGATATCACAATAGACAACATGATATCTAGAAACCTTCGAAAAAGTGCTAAAATCCATCTATAGTGGTTTGGCTGGAGAAGGAGCGGAGAACCACACTTCAACATACGCATTCGTAAGGAAATTAGAAACTTCATTCTCTTCGAGTGGTTGTAACTCAGATTCATGACGAAACACAAACATTTTCAAACAATAAAAGGCTTCCACAATCCATCTTCCTCGACGGTTAGCCCCTGAAACAAGGCCATACTCTCGGAAGTCAGTACTGCTTGAAATCCTTTTCTCCTGTTTTGCTAATAAACAAACTGCCTACAAAAGTTAATAATTGAATGAATCAAACAAAAGTAATGTTTTGTGAAGTTTGATTATTTTGTCTTTATGGATTTTCCGATGGATGTAGATGAAGATGAAATGGGAGATATGATACAGCGTGAAGAGTTTGACAGAGCACTGAAAGACCTAAGTCGAAACAAGGCCCCGGGAGTAGACAACATTTCATTAGAACTACTCACAGCCTTGGGGGAGAAAGTCCTGAGAAAACTCTACCATCTGGTGAGCAAAATGTATGAGACAGGCGAAATACCCTCAGACTTCAAGAAGAATATAATAATTCCAATCCCAATGAAAGCAGGTGTTCACAGATGTGAATTACAGCACTATCAGTTTACTAAGTCACGGCTGCAAAATACTAACTCGAATTCTTTACAGACGAATGGAGAAACTGGTAGAAGCCGACCTCGGGGAAGATCAGTTTGGATTCCGTAGAAATGTTGGAACAGTGAGGCAATACTGACCCTACGACTTATCTTAGAAGCTAGATTAAGAAAAGGCAAACCTATAATTCTAGCATTTGTAGACTTAGGAAAGCTTTTGAAAATGTTGACTGAAATACTCTCTTTCAAATTCTGAAGGTGGAAGGGGTAAAATACAGGGAGCGAGAGGCTATTTACAATTTGTACAGAAACCAGATGGCAGTTATAAGAGTCGAGGGACATGAAAGGGAAGCAGTGGTTGGGAAGAGAGTGAGACAGGGTTGTAGCCTCTCCCCGATGTTATTCAATCTGTATATTGAACAAGCTGTAAAGGAAACAAAAGAAAAATTGGGAGTAGGTATTAAAATCCATGGAGAAGAAATAACAACTTTGAGGTTCGCCGATGACATTGTAATTCTGTCAGAGACAGCAAAGGACTTGGAAGAGAAGTTGAACGGAATGGACAGTGTCTTAAAAGGAGGATATAAGATGAACATCAACAAAAGCAAAACGATGATAATGGAATGTAGTCGAGTTAGCTCGGGTGATGCTGAAGGAATTAGATTAGGAAATGAGACACTTAAAGTAGCAAAGCAATTTTGCTATTTGGGGAGGAAAATAACTGATGATGGTTGAAGTAGAGAGGATATAAAATGTAGACCGGCAATGGCAAGGAAAGCATTTCTGAAGAAGAGAAATTTGTTAACATCGAGTATAGATTTAAGTGTCAGGAAGTCGTTTCTGAAAGTATTTGTATGGAGTGTAGCCATGTATGGAAGTGAAACATGGACGATAAATAGTTTGGACAAGAAGAGAATAGAAGCTTTTGAAATGTGGTGCTACAGAAGAATGCTGAAGATTTGATGGGTAGAGCACATAAGTAATGAGGAGGAATTGAATAGAATTGAGGAGAAGAGAAGTTTGTGGCACAACTTGACTAAAAGAAGGGATCGGTTGGTAGGATATGTTCTGAGGCATCAAAGGATCACCAATTTAGTATTGGAGGGCAGCGTGGAGGGTAAAAATCGCAGAGGGAGACCAAGAGATGAATACACTAAACAGATTCAGAAGGATGTAGGCTGCAGAACGTACTGGGAGATGAAGCAGCTTGCACGGGATAGAGTAGCATGGAGAGCTGCATCAAACCAGTCTCAGGACTGAAGACCACAACAACAACAACAATATGGATTTTCCGATTCTGAATGTTTGAAGGCACCGTTTTTCTTTCTATTCCTGAGCACATTTTTCATCCCGTTCATTTTCGGGTGGAATGGAATCAAACTAATGGGTGGCTGAAGAAAAATTATAATGTTTTTTATAAAGCGTCACATAGAAGACGCCTTAACACAACACTTGGAACTCACGTCTTAGTCTGCTACTACAATTTGTTTCAGTGTGTTCGTAATTTGAATGGCACGGGTAATCATTATTAAGACAAATTCGACAACAGACGGCAATAAAAATACATACTAAGACAAAAAAAGGACACACCTTGCAGGAATCATCCGAATGGAATTTTAATTGACTGACGTAGAATTGTCTTCAGTGATGAGTTCCGCTTCGAATTTACCTCCTATGACAAGCGAAGATGTGTGCGGAGACGCCCCGGACAGTGATGGGATAGCAAACTGATTTCGCCTGCCAAACGGCCCATACAGGACCCCTTGGGTTGTCATCCGCAACACTCTCACAGCACAGCGGTACTTAGACGATATTTGCGCCCCGTCTTCTTACCCTTCGAGGCAAGCCATCCTGGGCATACATTTCAGCAAGATAACGCCAGTCCGCACATCGTGGGAGTTTCTACCGGTTCTCTTCGCCTTTGTCAAACCCTGCCCTGGCCAGCAAGGTCGCCGATTATCTCCCCAGTTGAGCACCTTTCGAGCATAGTGGGGAGGGACCTCCAACCATCTCGTGTTTTGACGATCTAAAGCGCCAGTCGGATAGGGCATCCAACAACTCTATCATTCAGTGCCAAGCCTAATAACTGCTTAAATAATGACGATAGACGGACTAACGCAATATTGACTTGCTCAGCTCGTGAAGCTCTCTCTCGTGAATAAATCATGCGATGTTTCTAAAATTGTAGTTTTTGTTTATCTGTACATGTGCATTACATCTACCGATTTCCGTGCCATTTGGGTAATTCCTTCGTGGTGCGTCGATTGTTTTCTTATAGAGCGTCTTTGAATAATAAGAAACTCTCGAGATACATATATTCACTTTGTAACCTCCCCACAGAAATTATTTAATGAGAATTTGTGAAATGGAGCCAAATATAACCTCCCAACAAAAATAAAGTTTAATAATAATGCAAAATGGAGCCAAGCTTAAACTCCCCACAAAAATTAAGGAATGAAAATTGTCCATGAACCACACAATAATATTGATTAAATAATGAACCATGAACCAAACGTAACCTCTCAACAGAAATAATAATATGTGGTAAATTTTATAAGGACAGCAGCGCTGACATTCGGACCTGTATTCTGAATAACAAAAGCAAAATTCTTACCTCAATAAAAACTGCAACTATATCTGCTCTTATTTATCGACACAGCTTCGTGCAATGCTGGCGTATATATATATATATATTTTTTTTTGATTCTTGGAAGGAATGCATAGGAAAAATTCTTTAAATTGAAATGAATGCTTTTTCTTCAAAAGAGTGGAAAAATTCTTTAAATTGAAATGAATACTTTTCTTTAAAAGAGTTACTTTATAAAAAAATTATTATTGGGGCATTTTTTTCTGAACAAATTAAATTACAATTAACATACATTATTAAATACGCGCAAGGCTGCTTCTTTAGCTTCTACAACCATACTCATCGTCCAGAGTCCTGACCAGAGTCGCGACCAGACTGCCGACACGCGCAGGCACGCGCCGACCGCCAACTACTCTATCCGACTGACTACTGCAGACTCGCGCAGACAAGCGCAGACTGACTTCTACTGTCGACTCGCGCAGACTAGCGACAAGCAACAACTAACGATAAACTACTCTCTGGTCAGAGATTCTGTCATGCCTCGCCCATCGCCGGTGAAGCATACACCTTACAACTTGACACCACTTCAAGCTTTTTGAAATACACTACTGGCCATTAAAATTGACGCACCAAGAACGAATGCAGATGATGAACGGGTATTCATTGGACAAATATATTATACTAGAACTGACATGTGATTACATTTTCACGCAATTTGGGTACATAGATCCTGAGAAATCAGTACCCAGAACAACCACCTCTGACCGTAATAACGGCCTTGATAAGCCTGGGCATTGAGTCAAATACAGCTTGGATGGCGTGTACAGGCACAGCTGCCCATGCAGCTTCAACACGATACCACAGTTCATCAAGAGTTGTGACTGGCGTATTGTGACGAGCCAGTTGCTCGGCCACCATTGACCAGACGTTTTCAATTGGTGAGAGATCTGGAGAATGTGCTGGCCAGGGCAGCAGTCGAACATTTTCAATATCCAGAAAGGCCCGTACAGGACCTGAAACATGCGGTCGTGCATTATACTGCTGAAATGTAGGGTTTCACACGGTACGCCAAGGATGGCTAGAAATTTTTGAAGCACGCTATTACTGCTGACGATATCTTGGTTTCGCATAAAAATCCAAAAGAGGTAGGCAATGGAATATCATCATTCACGATCCTCAACCAAACGAAAAATCATTAAAATATTCTGAGCACCATAAACTATGTGACCACTGTTTTTTGGCATCGAAGTACTTCGCCTCATCGACTTTATGTGTCCAATATGGATAAGACACTTGCGGCGGTCTGCTGTCGGGCGATTCAGCGTTCACAACAAACGGTGTACATTGTTGTCAAAGGGCACTGTGTTCCTTCACGATGACACTCGCCCGAATTCTGCTACATTGACGAAAATTTTGCTTCGGCGGTTTAAGTGGGAAGTTCTAGGACATCCTTCACAAATGGTTCAAATGGCTATAAGCACTATGGGACTTAACATCTGAGGTCATCAGTCCCCTAGACTTAGAACTACTTAAACCTAACTAACCTAAGGACGTCACACACATTCACGCCCGAAGCAGGATTCGAACCTGCGACCGTAGCAGCAGCGCTGTCCCGGACTGAAGCGTCTAGAACCGCTCGGCCACAGCGGCCGGCAGAGCATCCTTCTTACAGCCTAGAGTTGGCTCCAAGTGATTACTATCTCTTCTACAAACTGAAGGCTTTTTTTTTTTGGGATGAAAGCACTGTGGAAACAACAAACAAGTGAATGAATACATTAGTGACTGATTCAACGACTAGGTAGCAACTGTGTCTACAGTTTGTGTAGCGCCATGACAGATGTCAAAATTTGAACGGCGCCTACACAGAAAAACAGATAAATATTAAAATACTTGTAAAATAGGATTCCTTTCATTATCTTGAATAAAAATGATTGAGAAAACAAATGTTCTTTGCCTTTAGAACGACCCTCGAATTGTTCCAACATGAGGGCATTTACGCGTTTCCCTCCCCTGTCACAGAGATGTTGAACGGAAATTTGTTCATAAAATCCCGTAAAATGTTGCTGATGGTCTTGTTCATGTTTAGAATGCCCATTATTGGACTGATTGTATCTGCTGAACGCAGCCGACAGCCACTGCTCCTCTCTGGACTGTGCGTGGAACAGGAACGGGCTTCCAGTTAGCAACGCAGCAGTGGCAACGTCGGGCAGCGCATTCCTTAGGAGAGACAGTTCCAGCACTCCCTCGGATTCCAGCAGAGAAAATCAGTCCAGCGACGGCAGCGGGAATGGGCTGGTTACGCAAGCGCCCCGGCAACTGCCTATGGGGGGGACGAAACCCCCAGACAATGGCCTCTAATAGCGAGCCCGCCAGATGGCAGCAGCAGACGCGACGGATGAAATCAACTGAGATGTTCATTGCCATCACTAGAACACTACCTGCGGACGAATCACCGCTTCTCCTCTGTTATAACGAACGTTATACACTACTGGCCATTAAAATTGCTACACCACAAAGATGACGTGCTACAGACGCGAAATTTAACCGACAGGAAGAAGATGCTGTGATATGCAAATGATTAGCTTCTCAGAGCATTCACACAAGGTTGGCGCCGGTGGCGACACCTACAACGTGCTGACATGAGGAAAGTTTCCAACCGATTTCTCATGCACAAACAGCAGTTGACCGGCGTTGCCTGGTGAAACATTGTTGTGATGCCTCGTGTAAGGAGGAAAAATGCGTACCATCACGTTTTCGACTTTGACCAGGGTCGGATTGTAGCCTATCACGGTTGCAGTTTATCATATTTCGACAATCCTGCTCGCGTTGGTCGAGATCCAGTGACTGTTAGCAGCATAAGGAATCGGTGGGTTCAGGAGGGTAATACGGAACGCCGTGCTGGAATCCAACGGCCTCGTATCACAAGCAGTCGAGATGACAGGCATCTTATCCGTATGGCTGTAACGGATCGTGCAGTCACGTCTCGATCCCAGAGTCAACAGATGGGAATGTTTGCAAGACAACAACCATCTGCACGAACAGTTAGACGACGTTTGCAGGAGCATTGACTATCAGCTTGGAGACCATGGCTGCGGCTACCCTTGACCCTGCATCACAGAGAGGAGTGCCTGCGATGGTGTACTCAACGACGAACCTGGGTGCACGAATGGCAAATCGTCATTTTTCCGGATGAATCCTGGTTCTCTTTACAGCATCACGATGGTCGCATCCGTGTTCGCTCACATCGCGGTGAACGCACATACTGGCGTATCACTCGGCGTGATGGTATGGGGTGCCATTAGTTACACGTCTCGGACCTCTTGAAGTGTGGCTCGAGAAATCCACCCGGCAAACGCACTGACCTTTCGGTCAACCGGTGGACAGAGATTCCCTTGCATCGAGCCTTGGACCTGTCCGTTGTTTGATATTTGTCCCTGATATGAACTGCGAATCGTAATCCGATTTTTATTGCGTATTCGCACAATTAGTATCCAGCTCATGCAATTTCACTTATAGTAGACGTACTCATTCCGTCAACAGGCCACAAGTGGGCCATCGGGACCATCCGACCGCCATATCATCCTCAGTTGAGGATGTGGATAGGAGGGGCGTGTGGTCAGCACAACGCTCTCCCGGTCGATATGATGGTTTTCTTTGACCGGAGCCGCTACTATTCGGTCGAGTAGCTTCTCAATAGGCGTCGCGAGGCTGAGTGCACCCCGAAAAATGGCAACGGCGCATGGTAGCCTGGATGGTCACCCATCCAAGTGCCGGCCACACCCGACAGTGCTTAACTTCGGTGATCTGCCGGGAACCAGTGTATCACTTGGACCTTCACATTGACCATGAAACACAGATATTACATCGGGATTGAATACGAAAGGCACAATTCCCACTAAAGTACAAGATGAGTGCCTCTTCAAATAGTCTGTGCTTTGACCTTCTCCTGGGAGCCCAGTATTAGATTCCGATGCACCACTGCAAGTTTTCTGTATCCATTGGACCTTCAGATTGACCATGAAACACAGATATTGCATCGGGATTGAATGCGAAAGGCACAATGCCCACTTAAGTACAAAGGGAGTGACTCTTCTAATAGTCTGTGCTTTGAGCTTCTCCTGGGAGAGCAGTATTAGATTCCGATGCACCACTGCAGGTTTTCTGCATCTCTTGGACCTTCACATTGACCATGAAACACAGATATTTCATCGGGATTGAATACGAAAGGCACAATGCCCACTTAAGTACAAGAGGAGTGACTCTTCTAATAGTCTGTGCTTTGAGCTTCTCCTGGGAGACCAGTATTAGATTCCGATGCACCACTGCAGGTTTTCTGTATCCCTTGGACCTTCATATTGATCATGCCAACGGCCACTATAGTAAACTTGAGTAAGAAGCTGTGTAGTGGTTATGCCCTTTGGGTTTTTTTCATCAGTGCGTAGCAGCCGGTGCCTTTTAATTACATACTGTTCGCATGGACATTCAGATCTTAGCTGTTGAATTAACTTCTGATCAAGAAATGTACAAAATATGAACACAGTTTCCGAACTACAGTAAAGACTATAAGAATAATAACCAAAAATAATAATCTAGCGCATTGTACAGATTTGTTTAGAACACTCTGGATTGTGACTGCGCCATGTGAGTGGATTTACTAATCAGTAGTACACATCAAAAATAGCATTGATAATTACTGCACCAACAGCTCCGTCCATGACAATGGAAGACGGACTCCACTTAGGTTAACGAAAAAGAAAGAAACTCAAAACAGTAGTTTCTATAAAGGAATAAAACTGTACAATAAATGGCCAAGGAGGGTAAAGAGATAACTAAAACCAACTTATTTAAAAAGTACCTGTTAAGCAACAAGTTCTATATAGTGAAGGATTACGTAGATAAGACAAAATAAGGTCTTGATAACAGATGCAACACATACAAATAATTAGAATAATAAGAAAACATAGATAGCAAAACATCTGTCATTTCACATAGCATTTAACATTATAGGGGGATGTTGATTGTGTTTTTCAGGCTAGCAAGTAGGAAGCTATGGTCACAAAATGGAAACCAAAGAGTGTCGCTGGGATTCGGAAGTGAGCAGATAGTGTGTATGAAACAATGTGTTTGTAGCACGTGTAATGTGTGCAGTGACTGACATTGAGAAATGAATGAACTGTTTTAGCATTACCCTTTTACTGTTAAAAAAATTATTTGAAAGATAGTGCTATTGTACATTAGGTACAAACCAAATAAGGTAGCACTGTTGCAGAGTGGCATAGTATTTCGGACTGTGGAAGCTGCAATCTTCAACCGGTCATGCCGAGTCAGGTTTTTCTTCGTTTCCCCAAATTACTTCTGGCAAATTCCGGGATGGTTCCTACGTTAATGTGACACCCGACTACGTGTACCATCCTCGTTAAACTAGACCTGTAAGAATGTCAATGCCTGTAAATAGGAATTACGTTATTTTTGTTGTTATTACATAGTAATACCAAGACGTGTCCAATATCGTCGCAAAAGTAATCTGCGGATGATTAAAACTACTATCACTCCTAGTACTGCTACTACTAGCGCAACATTTTTGTTGGTCTTCAACAGACGTATTGCTTCGCTAATCATGTACGAAAGGTGAAAATTGTTGCACTATATGAATAAAATCGTCATAACTTCTGAACGGACGCGCTAGGACGTACAAACTGCACGGTTGGCCGTGGGGCACTATGGGAGTTAGTATGCTCATGCTTGGTTTGGCTTAGCGACGAAGCCCAATTTCATTTGGATGGATTCGTCAATAAGGAAAATTGGCGCATTTGGGGCACTGAGAAGCCGCATTTCGCGATCGAGAAGTCTCTTCACCCTCAACGGGTGACTCTGTGGTGTGCAGTGTCCAGTCACGGAATAGTCGGTGCGATATTCCTTGACGGAACGGTGAGTACCGAACGGTACGTGAAGGTTTTAGAAGATGGTTTCACCCCAATTATCCAAAGTGACCCTGATTTCAACAAGATGTGGTTCATGCAAGACTGAGCTCGATCCCATCAAAGCGGGAGAGTGTTTGGGTGTCCTGGACGAGCACCTTGGGGACCGCATTCTGGCTCTAGGGTACGCAGAGGCCGCTGGCATGGACCTCGATTGGCCGCCATATTCAGCGGATCTGAAAACATGCGACTCCTTTTTGTGGAGATATATAAAAGACAAGATGTACAGCAATAGCATCAAAACCATTTCTTAGCTGAAAATAGCAATTCAGGAGGTCATCGACTTCAGCGGATCATGCAGAAATTCGCTATTCGTCCGTCCCACGTCATCACCAATGATGGCAGGCATATCGAATAAGTCATAACCTAAATCCACATGTCTGTAGTGACCCTTACATGTTGAATAAAGTGTGTGCACGCCTTATTTGGTAACTAATTTACGTTTTTCTTTCAAATGGTTCAATAATTGTCACCCTGAATTTGATTGATGTATGTGGCTACAGCCAATTTTTTTTTCATCTGCACTGGACAGCACTATTGAAGGATCACTTTTTCTATGCCTCGTAACTGTCTCCTATAAGATTGAAATTTAGCTCAGTGGTGTCTACAATCTTCCGCTGTAATAGCGCAGAAACGTGGTACCGTGCGACATCACCCCGAATTCGGCTACTCTTCAAAGGGCAAGGTGTCCACACATAGAAAAAGGCCACAGCTCAGAAGATGATTTAAGGGTAAGGTGGGTAAATGGCGTCACATTGTCGCCAAATTTCACCACAACCAGCAACCCCACTGAATATGGTCTCAACCCTATTGAGCGTAGTGCGATCGCAGTTTTTGCTCTGGTTTACAGGGTGGAACCAACAGGGATCGTTCAAACCTGTAGGACGATGTTGAGTGCTTATCTAAGTACTGCCACATCTGACATGGTAACACTAAAGGTCGTATTGAACATCAGTGGTCTAAGGATTATTATACACTCCTGGAAATGGAAAAAAGAACACATTGACACCGGTGTGTCAGACCCACCATACTTGCTCCGGACACTGCGAGAGGGCTGTACAAGCAATGATCACACGCACGGCACAGCGGACACACCAGGAACCGCGGTGTTGGCCGTCGAATGGCGCTAGCTGCGCAGCATTTGTGCACCGCCGCCGTCAGTGTCAGCCAGTTTGCCGTGGCATACGGAGCTCCATCGCAGTCTTTAACACTGGTAGCATGCCGCGACAGCGTGGACGTGAACCGTATGTGCAGTTGACGGACTTTGAGCGAGGGCGTATAGTGGGCATGCGGGAGGCCGGGTGGACGTACCGCCGAATTGCTCAACACGTGGGGCGTGAGGTCTCCACAGTACAACGATGTTGTCGCCAGTGGTCGGCGGAAGGTGCACGTGCCCGTCGACCTGGGACCAGACCGCAGCGACGCACGGATGCACGCCAAGACCGTAGGATCCTACGCAGTGCCGTAGGGGACCGCACCGCCACTTCCCAGCAAATTAGGGACACTGTTGCTCCTGGGGTATCGGCGAGGACCATTCGCAACCGTCTCCATGAAGCTGGGCTACAGTCCCGCACACCGTTAGGCCGTCTTCCGCTCACGCCCCAACATCGTGCAGCCCGCCTCCAGTGGTGTCGCGACAGGCGTGAATGGAGGGACGAATGGAGACGTGTCGTCTTCAGCGATGAGAGTCGCTTCTGCCTTGGTGCCAATGATGGTCGTATGCGTGTTTGGCGCCGTGCAGGTGAGCGCCACAATCAGGACTGCATACGACCGAGGCACACAGGGCCAACACCCGGCATCATGGTGTGGGGAGCGATCTCCTACACTGGCCGCACACCACTGGTGATCGTCGAGGGGACACTGAATAGTGCACGGTACATCCAAACCGTCATCGAACCCATCTTTCTACCATTCCTAGACCGGCAAGGGAACTTGCTGTTCCAACAGGACAATGCACGTCCGCATGTATCCCGTGCCACCCAACGTGCTCTAGAAGGTGTAAGTCAACTACCCTGGCCAGCAAGATCTCCGGATCTGTCCCCCATTGAGCATGTTTGGGACTGGATGAAGCGTCGTCTCACGCGGTCTGCACGTTCAGCACGAACGCTGGTCCAACTGAGGCGCCAGGTGGAAATGGCATGGCAAGCCGTTCCACAGGACTACATCCAGCATCTCTACGATCGTCTCCATGGGAGAATAGCAGCCTGCATTGCTGCGAAAGGTGGATATACACTGTACTAGTGCCGACATTGTGCATGCTCTGTTGCCTGTGTCTATGTGCCTGTGGTTCTGTCAGTGTGATCATGTGATGTATCTGACCCCAGGAATGTGTCAATAAAGTTTCCCCTTCCTGGGACAATGAATTCACGGTGTTCTTATTTCAATTTCCAGGAGTGTAGTTACAGTGGAGGTACGGAGAGTCATGGAGCTCTAAAAATATTTCAGAGGGTGTTGCCCGTTTATAACGTTACATACACGAAGTACCTAGGACATGGGGACTCTAAAGCTTTCAATAAGATCAATGAGTTCAATGTTTATGGTGATACCTTGGTAACAAAACTGGAGTGTTGTGGACCTGTACAAAAGAGTATGGGCGCTAGTTGGAGGATGCTACGAAGAGAAATGAATGGAAAGTTGCTATCTGATGGAAAATCCCTGTCTGGCCGAAGGAGATTAACAGAAACTGAAACAGACCTTCTTTAGAGTTATTATGGACTAGTAATTAGACGAACTGCACTTCTGAATGATGTTACAGCAATGCGAAAAGCTGTATGGGCCACCTTCGTTCATAAATTGTCCACAGATGACTACCCTGTTCACGGACTTTGCCCTAAAGGAGCAGATTATGGTGTGGTTACCAAAAAGCAAAAGAAAGTGGTCAAATATACCATCATATGCGTTTTGTTCCTGAGCCTGTCATGAATTAAATAAAACCAATTTTTAGAGACCTGAACGACCCTGTTTTGCTCAGTAAATGTCTTCTTGGGGGCACTCAGAATACATATGAAAGATTCAACCATTGCTAATGGGAAAGATAACCGAAGAATGTTTTTGTTGGACTAAAAACATTAGAAGTTGGTGTACTAGATGCACTGATATGTTTCAATGATAGAGTGATAGGAAGGTTGGAAGTCCTGAGAAATTTAAGCATAATATGGGAGATCAATTGCTTCAAGCTACCAAAGAAGACGGAAGTGATAAAAGGAATGACAAGAGGAAGCTTGAAGATGAAGAAATGCTGCAGTATGAAGACTACGCTTCAGGAATGTCCTGAGGCACAGCTTAATTGGACTCATATCTTCATTCGCAATTTCCCGCAAGTTGCATTTTTCAGAATTCATGTACAAATATTTCCTAAAATTTATAAATCGTTACTCTAATTTTTTTCTCTGACTTTCAATAGTCCATTCTTATGTAGTAGACCTAAGATTTATTGCAGAATCAGCTAAATTATAGAAAAAAGTTAACATTTTTATTAGGATAAAATTATAAAAATTAAAATGTAAGATATGATTTTTTATATCCTTGTAATATACATAAAAGATGGAATTAAATAGGTCTAGTATCTGAGCCATCATGTCATGTATATTGGTAAAAATTTGGTCTTCTTCAAATGTATAAAATTGGATTAAATGGTACCTCAATATAAGGAAGCATTTTGGAAAAAAATGCATCAGTTTCTTTGCAATTTTTATTAATAACCCTAAGCAGGTTCAAAAATATTCAGAATACTTATAATTTGTTAGAAAGTGTGCTGCATTACGGGATATCAACAAAAAATCTGTAAGACATATCCAGTATAAACGGTGCCTGAAACAAATAGGTGTTGATGTTTACATATTATTGAGCCAGAAAAGTACCCTTTATCCTTAAGTTCATCTATTTCGTGACCATCGATCCTGATATTAAGTTTCTTGCTGTTCTCATTTCTATTACTTCTTATTACTTTCGTCTTTCTTCGATTTATTCTCAATCTATACTCTGTACTCATTAGACTGTTCCTTGCATTCACCAGATCATGTAATTCTTCTTCACATTCACTCAGGATAGCAATGTCATCAGCAAATCGTATCATTGATATCCTTTCACCATGAATTTTAATTCCTCTCCTGAACCTTTCTCCTATTTCCATCATTGCTTCCTCGATGTACAGACTGAACAGTAGGGACGAAAGACTACATCCTTGTCATACACCCTTTTTAATACGAGCACTCCATTCTTGGTCGTCCACTCTTATTTTTCCCTCTCGGCCTGTTGTACATATTGTATAAGACCAGTCTCTCCCTTTAGCTTGCCCCTATTTTTCTCAGAATTTCGAACATTTTGCACCGTTTTACGTTGACGAACGCTTTTTCCAGGTCGACAAATCCTGTGAATGAGTCTTGATTTTTCTTTAGTCTTGCTTTCATTATTAATCGCAACGGTAGAATTGCCTCTCTCGTGCCATTACTTTTCCTAAAGTCAAACTGATCATCATCTAAGGCATCCTCAATTTTCTTTTCCATTCCTCTGAATATTGTTCTTGTGCGCAAGTTGGATGCATGAGCTGTTAAGCTGATTGCGCGATAATTCTCGCATTTGTCAGCTCTTGCCATCTTCGGAATTGTGTGAGTGATTTTTTTCCGAAAGTCTGATGGTATGTCACCAGACTCATACATTCTACACACCAACGTGAATAGTCGTTTTGTTGCCACTTCCTCCAACGATTTTAGACATTCTGATGAAATGTTGTCTATACTTCTGCCTTATTTGATCCCAAGTCCTCCAAAGCTCTTTTAAATGCTGATTCTAATACCGGGTCCCCTATCTCTTCTAAATCGACTCCTGTTTCTTCTTCTATCACATCATAGAGGCTTTCGATGTATTCTTTCCACTATCCAATCTCTCGTCTGCATTTATTAGTGGAATTCCCGTTGCAGTCTTAATGTTATCATCCTTGCTTTTAATGTCACTGAAGGTTGTTTTGACTTTCTTGTATGCTGAGTCTGTCCTGTTTTCGATGTATTCACATTTTCCGTGCAGCCATTTCGTCTTAGCTTCCTGCACTTCCTATTTATTTCATTCCTCAGCTACTTTTAGTTCTGTATTCCTGAGTCTCCCGAAACATTTTTGTGCTTCCTCTTTTCATCGATCAGCCGAAGTATTCCTTCTGTTACCAATCGTTTCGTCGCAGTTACGTTCTATGTACCTATGTTTGCCTTCCCAACTTCTGTTATCGCCCTTTTTAGGAATGACCATTCCTCTTCAACTGTACTGCCTAATGAGGTATTCCTTTGTGCTGTATCTATAGCCTTAGAGAACTTCATGCGTATCTCGTAATTCCTTAGTACTTCCGTATCCCATTCCTTTGCGAATTGATTCTTCCTGACTAATCTCTTAAACTTCAGCCTACTCTTCATCACTACTGTGTCGTGATCTAGGTCAATATCTGCTCCTGGGTACGCCTTACAATCCAGTATCTAATTTCGAAATCACTGTCAGACGATTATGTAATCTAATTGAAATCTTCCCATATCACTCGGCCTTTCCCAAGTATACCTCCTCCTCTTGTGATTCCTGAACAGGGTATTCGCTATTCCTAGCTGAAGTTTATTACAGAATATAAACGAAGGCTTCCGCGGCCATTGTCACATTCAATAAAATTTTTCTGTATTTGCGATCGCATTGTGAATATATATAAAACTACCGATGTTTCGCTCCCTGTTGCAAGCGACTTTCTTTAGGATGTTTTTGTTTGTTAAACAAAAATATCCTGAAGAAGGTCGCTTGCAATAGGGACCGAAACGTCGGTAGTTTTATATACTCGTATATTGACAATGCGGTCACAAACCCAGGAAAATTTTGTTGAATTTGTTACAGAACGCAATGAGTCTTTATCTTCTCTCATTTCTTGTCCCAAGCCCATAACTCTCTGCCCTACCTTCCTATTCATAACGAATCCTACTCCCGTTATACCATTTTCTGCTGCTGTTGATATTACCCTATGCTCATCTGACCAGAAATCCTTGTCTTCTTTCCCCTTCACTGGCCCCTGCTATATCTAGACTGAGCCTTTGTATTTCCCTTTTCAGATTTTCTAGTTTCCCTACCACGTTCTAGCTTCTGACATTCCATGCCCCGACTAGTAGAACGTTATTATTTCGTTGATTATTGAGTCTTTTTCTCATGGTAAACACCCTCCCCTTGGCAGTCCGCTACTGGAGATCCAAATAGGAGACTATTCCGGAATCGTTCCTTGGATTCACCTTACGTGTCTTTAATGTAGTTGTTTCCATTGCATTTTGCATCCTCATGCTATTGATCTTTGTTGATTCTTCCGCCTACAGGGGCAGTTTCCCACCCCTAGGACAAGAGAGTGCCCTGAACCTCTATCCGCTCCTCCGCCCTCTTTGACAAGGCCGTTGGCAGAATGAGGCTGACTTCTTATGACGGAAGTCTTCGGCCGGCAATGCTGATTATTAATCAAATTGTAAGCAACGGCGGGAATCCAAGATGGGAGCGAAGACGTGTTTTCAATATGAATCAAAGACGCTACCCCAAGACCAGGGATTGTTTCTACGCACCGAATTCTTAATTTGCTATGTTACTATATCTAGCTCGTCCTTAAGTTCTGCAGGGCAGTGTAGATAATCCAACGGAATTTTCTCGTCTTCTGGCAGCAGTCTACCGAAAATCGGTAGGCTGCTGATTGGAAAAGTGAGGAGATCATTCGTGGGTGTCAGTGTGTTGCAGAATTTTGGATCCATTTTGTACTTGTGTAGTTTGAACCTTCTACGGAATGAAAATTCCTCTGTAGCAATGAATGCTGGGAAACCCACCTCGCTCTGTTCGTCCACGAGAACCAGAAGGCAGTGGATACCAGCGCCTAGTCTGATACCGTATTCCTTCACTTCCATAACACATTCGTTACAGTTACTCATCGAATGATGAACGTCAGGCAGCTTTGGGACTAGATTCGAGAGTACATAGCAAACTGGAAACATCATACACATTCTTAAAGGAGAGAGATCTTCAGAGGTAAAAGTAATTTCGTTCGTACTCCGTAGGAGAGTTGTAAGACCTTTACTGTTCACTATATATATATATATATATATATATATATATATATATATATATATATATACAATGAAGAGCCAAAGAAACTGGTACGCCTGCGTAATATCGTGTAGAGTCCCCACGAGCACGCAGAAAGACTCGACTAACGTCTAAATTAGTGCTAGAAGAAATTGACACCATGAATACAGCTGGGCTGTCCATAAATCCGTAAGAGTACGAGGGGGTGGAGATCTCTTCTGGACAGCACGTTACAAGCCATCCCAGATATGCTCAATAATGTTCGTGACTGGAGAGTTTGGTGACCAGCGGAAGTGTTTAAGCTCAGAAGAGTGTTCCTAGAGCAACTCTGTAGCCATTCTGGACGTGTGGGGTGTCGCATTGTCCTGCTGGGTTCGTCGGAATGCACAATGAATACGAATGGATGCAGGTGATCAGACAGGATGCTTAAATATGTGTCATCCGCCAGAGTCGTATCTAGACGTATCAGGGGTCCCATATCACACCAACTGCACACGCCCCACACCATTACAGACCCTCCACCAGCTTCAAGAGTCCCCTGCTGAATGCATGGGTCATGGATTTAGGAGGTTGTTTCTATACAAGTGTGCCCTGTAGTGATTATATTTTCTTCCATTTTCTCGTAGGCCTGTAGGTTAAATAAATTTTTAAATTTATTAAATCGTGAAAGCCTTTTTGTTACATTTTCGTTTGTTACAATTTGGAAAGCGTAAAGGGTGCTGTCCGAGATACAGCTTCCGAAAAACACGGCGACAGCGACAGTGAAATAGCAAGACTGAGAGAGATAGCTGTTTCAGGGGCCGCCTGTTCGCATAAAAGGCAGTCGCAGTCGTGGCGTACTACAGACTGAGCTCACCCCCTTGTTAGGAGGAGAAGGAGCGGGATGCCCTCTCTTCCTTACACGCCCATTCATCTGCGCCCCGCGGAGAGGCCGCCTAATTGAATAATTTGCGCCTCCCTATGAGTATGTGTGTGTGTGAGTGTGTGTGTGCGCGCTGGACTCGCATATGCGCGGGCCAGTCGCCGCTGCTAGCGGGTCGGAAAATTGCGTGGCCACCCGCTCGCCACCACGGACGGGTCGCGCCAAGGGCACCCCAGAGATGCGGCCGTGATAAATGGCGCGATATTGATATTCAAATGCGGCCTCGCGGGGCAGCGGCAGCGGCTGCGCACTCTTCCCACCCCTGTCCCACCAGCTGGTCAGCGCCGGCGTTCTCCGCTCTAGCACCGGCAGCTACAACACTGCATTACATTGTACAGCCCCCTTTCTTTGTGCGAGGGCCACACTCACCTCTCCCAGATAGCTAATATACACAGTCTGCCACGTGTGTCGCTCTGTTTCGTACCATTAACAATATTCACAGCTCCTTCAGTACACACTGGGCCTGTCAAAAAATTCTTATCCGCACATAAGCGACGCAAAGAAATACACGGAAGAGCCACAGAAAGTGGTACACCTGCCTAATATCGTGTAGGGCCCCCGGGAGGCCGGCCGGAGTGGCCGTGCGGTTCTAGACGCTGGAGTCTGGATCCGGGCGACCGCTACAATCGCAGGTTCGAATGCTGCCTCGGGCATGGATGTGTGTGATGTCCTTAGGTTAGTTAGGTTTAAGTAGTTCTAAGTTCTAGGGGACTGATGAACACAGATGTTAAGTCCCATACTGCTCAGAGCCATTTGAACCATCTGAACCCCCGGGAGCACGCAGATGTGCCGCAACACGACATGGCACGGATTCGAGTAGTGTCTGAAGTAATGCTGGAGGCAACTGACACCATGAATCCTGTAGGGCTGCCCATACATCCGTAAGACCACAAGCGGGTAGTGATCTCTTCTGAACAGCACGGTCCAAGGCATCCTAACATACTCAGTAACGCTCATGTCTGGGGAGTGTGGTGGCCACCGGAAATATTTAAACGCAGAGGAGTGTTCCTGGAGCCACTATGTAGCAATTCCGGACGTGGGAGGTGACACATTGTCGTGCTGGAATCGCCCAACTCCGTTGGAATGCACAATGGACAAGGATGGATGCAGGTGATCAGACAGCATGCTTACTTACGTGTCACCTATCAGAGTCGTATCAGGTGTCCTATATCACTCCAGCTTCACACGCTCCATGACATTACAGAGCCTCCACCAGCTTGAACATTCCCCTAATGACATGCAGGGTCCATGGATTCTTGAGGTTGTCTCCATACCCGTCCACGTCCATCCGCTCGACTAAATTTGAAACAAGACTCGTATGACCAGGCAAATGGTTCAAATGGCTCTAAGCACTATAGGACTTAACATCTGAGGTCATCAGTCCCCTATACTTAGAATTATTTAAACCTAACTAATCTAAGGACAGCACACACATCCGTGCCCGAGGAAGGATTCGAACCTGCGACTGTAGCAGGAGCGCGGTTCCGGACTGAAGCGCTAGAACCGACCAGGCAACATGTTTCCAGTCATCAACAGTCCAATGTCGGCTTACGGGCCCAGGCGAGGCGTAAAGCTTTGTGTCGTGCAGTCACAAAAGATACACGAATGGGCCTTCGGCTCCGAAAGCCCGTATCGATGATGTTTCGTTGAATGGTTCGCACGCTGACACTTGTTGATGGCCCAACATTGAAATCTGTAGCAATTTGAGAAAGGGTTGCACTTCTCTGACGTTGAATGATTCTCTTCACTCGTCGTTGGTCCCGTTCTTGCCGGATCTTTTTGCAGCTGCAGCGATGCCGGAGATTTGATGCTTTACCGGATTCCTAGTTTTCACGGTACACTCGTGAAATTTTCGTATGGGAAAATCCCCACTTCATCGCTACCTCGGAGATGCTGTGTCCCATCGTTCGTGCGCCGACTATAACATCACGTCGAAACTCACTAAAATGGTTCAAATAGCTCTCAGCACTGTGGGACTTAACATCTGAGGTCATCAATCCCCTAGAGTTAGAACTACTTAAAAGCTGCTAACCTAAGGATATCACACACATCTATGCCCGAGACAGGATTCGAACCTGCGACCGCAGCAGCAGCGTGGTTCCAGACTGAAGCGCCTTGAACCGCTCGGCCTCAGCGGCCGGCGAAACTCACTTGAATCTTGATAACCTGCCACTGTGGCAGCAGTAATCGATCTAACGATTGCGCTAGATCCTTGTTGTCTTATATAGGCGTTTCCGACGCAGCGTAGTATTCTGTCTGTTTACATATCTCTGTATCTGAGTACGCATGCCTATATCAGTTTCTTTGGCGCTTCGGTGTAATTGCCCTCTTACACCTAAAACTCCTCATGTTGAACTTACAAGGTGAGGCCGCGACGGTTGGGATCATACATTTACTTCAGTCTTTGTACACCTTTAGTAGGCCATTAAAACAACATATTTTGCAAGTAGTAAGGTACACTACTCTAGCAACTCCGAGAAAATCGAAAGAGAATTCTTACGCGTCTATTGTGTGCCTGTACGAAGGTACCCAGCGTTTGAGTTCAAGGTGGTCAAGTGCTGCCGGCACAGTATCTCAGCTTATTCGGTTAGAGGGTTGGCTGCCCTCTGTAATAAGAAAACTGAGTGAACGGATCAACGATGGACGTGAACGAGTGTCATGCGAGGTCAGCCCTGAAATTAAAAAAAAAAATGCTACAAACGATAACGAACAAAATGAGATAAGAAAGGTGGTTAGTGTCCGAGTTTCGTAATATGAACGTGTTTGAGGCGACGGTTCAACTCCCCCTAAAACATAAGTTTTAATCTATACTTTTTTCATCACTGGTCATCTCATTTAATTTATATGACATTTAAGAGGTTATATAATTTTTAAATAATCCACGTGTATTTGCGAGAAGTTTTAATGAATTTCATGTTATTTAACTACTTACTACTTCTAACTAAATTTAATTTAATTGAATTATTATAAGAAACATATTTGCAACTATTGACAATCAAACGATGAAACGCATAAAGTTTCCTGAAAATGTGTACCTGTCATCATTTGCTAATGCCTTACACATGCAATCCGGTGAGGTACTACTTTGCACCTTGACGCTTCGAGCTGGATACAGAGGCAGGACCGATTTGGCAGATAACCTGCCTAACGGTGAGACGCTGCTACTGCAGCAAGAACGAAAAGTGTAGGTACAGATTTTTTGAATATCACAGAATTTACGCTTGTACTACAAGAATGAAAGTGACTCCCTGTTCTTGAACTACTGCAGATAATGAGTCTCATGACGATTCGAACCATTGCTTCGTGCACGATCCTCCTGCCCAGCGCTGACGCTAACCACTTGACCACACTGTCTTCTTGCGGGTGGAAGCTTCACACAGATACATCAGTTACGTAACAGAAGCGTAAAACTTGTCTTGCGATTTTCTCGGAATTGACAGAGTAGTGCAACCTAGTACTGGCACATTATGTTGTATTAATGGTCTACAAAGTTTGAAGTAAATCAATGATTACAAAGTCGCGGCATCCCCTTGTTAGTAAACGTAGCGTGACACGCATACCCCCTTACCGCTTGTTCACACCACGACGTTACGGTGCGAAGCTCGTTTCACGAAACCAGTTACGCGAAAATGATTACGTCAAAGACTGTAAACATACACTGCGATAAGGAAGACAGATGGTGGAAACTGTTGTATGTGGATACACTTTTCAGACATTCATCTTGAGCCATCCCTGTCACAGAAGTTTAATTAATTTTTTTACTCCATTCAAACCAGGGCATCCACTTCTATGTGATGCAGTCTTTTCTTGAAATTACAAAAATTTCTCCGGAAATTAAGGTTTCTCCAGGTGTGAAAAATTTTCCAAGGTACTACATGGTCACGTACCTGGAAACAAATGAGTTACATATTTCTGGATGGGGACAACTGACGATTTATAAATTATTCAGGAGAAATAAAAAACATTCCACGTCATTCCTTTTATAATTTAATCGCGAATTTCTTTCTGCCACGTGAAACAATTTAATTTATGGGCTGTAAAAGGCTAATATTATCTTGTCTGAAAAATATCTGTAGCTGCTATGGTGATTTTTATTATTTAGAGCTCTCCCCTTGTAGCAATAAATGGGGAAGAGAATATATTGGAAGGCACCTATTTGAATTACATGGAAGTAAGAACTTATAATTAATCAATGACAATATTCCGAGTGGAATAAGTGTAGTACATGGTGTAATGGCTATAATTTCAGATATACACTCCTGGAAATTGAAATAAGAACACCGTGAATTCATTGTCCCAGGAAGGGGAAACTTTATTAACACATTCCTGGGGTCAGATACATCACATGATCACACTGACAGAACCACAGGCACATAGACACAGGCAACAGAGCATGCACAATGTCGGCACTAGTACAGTGTATATCCACCTTTCGCAGCAATGCAGGCTGCTATTCTCCCATGGAGACGATCGTAGAGATGCTGGATGTAGTCCTGTGGAACGGCTTGCCATGCCATTTCCACCTGGCGCCTCAGTTGGACCAGCGTTCCTGCTGGACGTGCAGACCGCGTGAGACGACGCTTCATCCAGTCCCAAACATGCTCAATGGGGGACAGATCCGGAGATCTTGCTGTCCAGGGTAGTTGACTTACACCTTCTAGAGCACGTTGGGTGGCACGGGATACATGCGGACGTGCATTGTCCTGTTGGAACAGCAAGTTCCCTTGCCGGTCTAGGAATGGTAGAACGATGGGTTCGATGACGGTTTGGATGTACCGTGCACTATTCAGTGTCCCCTCGACGATCACCAGTGGTGTACGGCCAGTGTAGGAGATCGCTCCCCACACCATGATGCCGGGTGTTGGCCCTGTGTGCCTCGGTCGTATGCAGTCCTGATTGTGGCGCTCACCTGCACGGCGCCAAACACGCATACGACCATCATTGGCACCAAGGCAGAAGCGACTCTCATCGCTGAAGACGACACGTCTCCATTCGTCCCTCCATTCACGCCTGTCGCGACACCACTGGAGGCGGGCTGCACGATGTTGGGGCGTGAGCGGAAGACGGCCTAACGGTGTGCGGGACCGTAGCCCAGCTTCATGGAGACGGTTGCGAATGGTCCTCGCCGATACCCCAGGAGCAACAGTGTCCCTAATTTGCTGGGAAGTGGCGGTGCGGTCCCCTACGGCACTGCGTAGGATCCTACGGTCTTGGCGTGTCATCCGTGCGTCGCTGCGGTCCGGTCCCAGGTCGACGGGCACGTGCACCTTCCGCCGACCACTGGCGACAACATCGATGTACTGTGGAGACCTCACGCCCCACGTGTTGAGCAATTCGGCGGTACGTCCACCCGGCCTCCCGCATGCCCACTATACGCCCTCGCTCAAAGTCCGTCAACTGCACATACGGTTCACGTCCACGCTGTCGCGGCATGCTACCAGTGTTAAAGACTGCGATGGAGCTCCGTATGCCACGGCAAACTGGCTGACACTGACGGCGGCGGTGCACAAATGCTGCGCAGCTAGCGCCATTCGACGGCCAACACCGCGGTTCCTGGAATGTCCGCTGTGCCGTGCGTGTGATCATTGCTTGTTCAGCCCTCTCGCAGTGTTCGGAGCAAGTATGGTGGGTCTGACACACCGGTGTCAATGTGTTCTTTTTTCCATTTCCAGGAGTGTATTTATATGTGATACCTTAATATTTACACGTAATAGTGTGTTGCTTATTTTTTTCTCTGCATCGAACAGTCTTCTCACAAACATGACCAGATGTTTTCTTCATGGTAGTAATTGCATTACTAAAAATGGTTCAAATGGCTCTGAGCATTATGGGACTCAACTGCTGAGGTCATTAGTCCCCTAGAACTTAGAACTAGTTAAACCTAACTAACCTAAGGACATCACAAACATCCATGCCCGAGGCAGGATTCGAACCTGCGACCGTAGCAGTCTTGCGGTTCCAGACTGCAGCGCCTTTAACCGCACGGCCACTTCGGCCGGCTGAATTGCATTACTAAGTGGACTACAGCTGTCAGTATAGACTAACCGTTTTGTATCTAGGATGTACACTTGAAACACCTGACGTGCAGCGTGGGGGGGAAATAAGCATCAATGGCTTGCTCTTGCTACACATACTTGCAGGTAAAAACATACGAATTTGAATGGCTATAATTATTAGTCCACAGATTCCGTAAATATTGATGTAATGTGGTTCACCACCCTCGGTCTCCAGTATAAAAATTTACAGTAACACCCAATGTTGTTGTTGTGGTCTTCAGTCCAGAGACTGCTTTGATACAGCTCTCCATGCTACTCTATGCTGTGCAAGATTCTTCATCTCCGAGTAACTACTGCAACCTACATTCTTCTGAATCTGCTTAGTGTATTCCTCTTTTGGTCTAACTCTACAATTTTTGCCCTCCACGATTCCCTCCAATACTATACTGGTGATCCCTTGGTGCTTCGGAACGTGTCCTACCAACTGGTCCCTTCTTTAGTCAGGTTGTGCCACAATTTCCTTTTCTCCCCAATTATATTCAATACCTCCTCATTACTTACGTGATCTATCCATCTAATCTTCGGCATTCTTCTGTAGCACTATATATCGAAAGCTTCTATTCTCTTCTTGTCCAAACTATTTATCGTCCATGTTTCGCTTCCATACATGGCTACACTCCATACAAATACTTTCAGAAAAAAACTACCTGACACTTAAATCTATACTCGATGTTAACAAATTTCTCTTCTTCAGAAACGCTTCCGTTGCCGTAGGCAGTCTACATTTTATATCCTCTCTAATTCAACCATCACGAGTTATTTTGCTCCCCAAATAGCAAAACTCATCTACTACTTTAAGTGTCTCATTTCCTAATCTAGTACCCTTCTCAACCTGATTTAATTCGACTTCATTCCATTATCCTTATTTTGCTTTTATTGGTGTTCACGTTACATCCTCCTTTCAAGACACTGTCCATTCTGTTCAACTGTTCGTACAGGTCTTTTGCTGTCTCTGACAGAATTACAATGACATCGGCAAACCTCAGTGTTTTTATTTCTTCTCCATGGATTTTAATTCCTACGTCAAATTTTTCTTTTATTTCCTTTACGGCTTGCTCATTATACAGATTGAATAACATCGGGGAGAGGCTACAATCCTGTCTCACTCCCTTCTCAACCACCGCTTCCCTTTCATGCCCACCACACTGGGCTCACATTCAGGAAGACGACGGTTCAATCCCGCGTCCGGCCATCCTGATTTAGGTTTTCTTGATTTGCCTAAATTGCTCCAGGCAAATGCCGGGATAGTTCCTTTCAAAGGGCACGACCTACCTCCTCCCCCATCCTTCTCTAATCCGATGAGACCGATGATCTCGCTGTCTGGTCTCCTCCCCAAAAATAACCCAACCCAACTCTTTCATGCCCTCTACTCTTATAACTGCCATCTGGTTTCTGCACAAATTGTAAATAAACCTTTCGCTCCCTGTGTTTTACCCCTGCCACCTTCAGACCTTTAAAAAGAGTATTCCAGTCAACATTGTCAAAAACATTCTCCAAGTCTACAAATGCTAGAAAAGTAGGTTTGCCTTTCCTTAATCTGTCTCCTAAGATAAGTCGTAGGGTCAGTATTGCCTCAGGTGTTCCAACATTTCTACGGAATCCAAACTGATCTTCCGCACGTTGAGTTTCTTCCACTTTTTCCCCTGATATGATTGATTTGATTTTAACAGGAGAGCTAAAACAGCTTAGGTCTAACCTGCCACTGCCAGGTTTATTGTGCGGTATCACTCCCCGTATATCTAGTAAAGCCAACCAGTGCCCTTAAATAGTGCAAGGAGTCCCTCCACCAGTTTTTTGTTAGACACAATTTCTTCAGGTCTAGTTGTCCCAAAGATTCTGTATCTTTTACTCTCCAATGCCATGCTTTAAAGATTAGGTGTGATGCAGTTTCTTCACCCTCATCACAGATCCTACATTTAGGGTCCTCTTCCATTATACCCATTGTGTGTAGGTGTTTTCTGAAGTTCCCATGGCCGGTCATCAGTCCAGTCATGAGTTTGATCTCTTTCCTGTTCAATCCCAGGATTACAGAGCTTCTTATAAAACATGGCTTGGGCATCATTACCTTACCATGTTTTTGTTTATGGACCTTGGTCCAATATCCTACGTGCTGTTTCCTAAGCCAGTTTCGTAGTTCTAATTTGATCATAGCCTTGGTGATTGTCAAGACAGGATCCGGTCCAATAAATGGAGTTGTTGCCCCCATCGTAGCCAATATATTGGCTTGTTCATTGCCACAGATCCCTGAGTGGCCAGGGACCCACAGTTTTTCCCCTAGTGAGATATGCCTCTACATCCTTACATTTGGGCTCTAGACATCCCTGCTTAGCCATTTTGCACTTCCTGTCGATCTCATTTTTGAGACATTTGTATTCCATTTCGCCCGTTTCATTTACTGGATTTTTATATTTTCTTCTTTCATCTATTAAGTTCAACATCTCTTCTGTTACCCAAGGATTTCTAGTAGACATCGTCTTTTTACCTACTTGATGCTCTGCTGCCTTCACTATTTCATCTCTCAAAGCCACCCATTCCTCTCCTACTGTATTTCTTTGCCCTGTATTTGTCAATCGTTCCCTAATGCTCTCCTGAAACTCTTCACAACCTCTGGTTCTTTCAGTTTATCCAGGTCCCATCTCTTTAAGTTCCTACCTTTTGCCGTTTCTTCAGTTTTAGTCTGCAATTCATAACCAATAAATTATGGTCATAGTCCACTTCTGCCCCTGCAAAATTCTGGTTCTCTGTCTTACCATTATATGACCCATCTGAAATCTTCCAGTGACTCTAGGCCTCTTCCATGTATATAATTTTCTTTAATGATTCTTACACCAAATTTTAGCTATGACTAAGTAATGCTCTGCGCAAAATTCTACCATGCGGCTTCCTCTTTCATTCCTTACCCACAGTCCATAATCACCAACTACTTTTCCTTCTCTTCCTTTTGCTACTACCGAATTCCAGTCCCCCACAACTATTAAATTTTCGTCTCCCTTAACTATCTTAATAATTTCTTTTATCGCATCATGAATTTCTTCAATCTCTTCATCATTTGCGGAGCTAGTTGGCATATAAACTTGTACTACTGTGGTAGGCGTTGGCTTCGTCTCTATCTTGGCTACGGTAATGAATTCAATATGCTGTTCGTAGCAGCTTATCCGCGCTCCTTATTTTTTGTTCATTATTAAACCTACTCTTGCATTACCCCTATTTAATTTTGTATTTATAACCCTAACCAGAAGTCTTGTTCCTCCTGCCACCGAACTTCACTAATCCCCACTATATCTTATTTTAACCTATCCATTTCCCTTTTTAAGTTTTCTAACCTACCTGCCGCATTAAGGGGATCGGACATTCCACGCACCGATCCATGCAACGCCAGTTTTCTTTCTCCTAATAACCACATCCTCCTGAATAGTCCCCGCCCGGAGATCCGAATGGGGGACTATTTTACCTCCGGAATATTTTACCCAAGAGGACGCCATCATCTTTTAACCATACAGCAAAGCTGCATGCCCTCGTGAAAAGTTACGGCTGTATTTTCCCCTTGCTTTTAGCCGGCTCGCAATACCAGCACAACAAGGCCGTTTTGGTTAATGTTTCAAGGCCCGATCTGTCAGTCATCCAGACTGTTGCCCCTGCAACTACTGAAAAGGCTGCTGCCCCACTAGTTTGCCTGGTCTCTCAATAGATTCCCCTCCGTTGCGGTTGCACTTACGGTACAGCTATCTTTGTCCCTGAGGCATGCAATCCTCCCCACCAACGGCAAGGTCCATGGTTCATGCGGGGGGGGGGGGGGGGGGGGGGGGGAGGGGGTTACACCCAATAAACCCTGTAAACCCTGTTGTTGGAAATATGTCTGTCGTCAGCATAGGGTTACAAAGAAAAATATTACCGTACCTAACCACATTAGGTTACAAAGAAAAATGCATTATTAGCGTACCTAACCACATTATGAAATACGTATAAATGGTAACCAGGTAAATTATAGTTTCTTAATGCTTTTGAACCTAAGCAGATAAATATGTTTAATATTAACTTTGTAAGTCTTATGTGTTCAGAAAACTGCCCCAAGTTCATACTAAAATGAACACAAAGAATACTAGAAAAATCGATTGGCCACTTGTTCACAAAATTGTCTTAAGTTTAAAGACACATAAATACAAAACATG
The DNA here is from genome assembly GCF_021461395.2 of Schistocerca americana. Taxonomy (NCBI): domain Eukaryota; kingdom Metazoa; phylum Arthropoda; class Insecta; order Orthoptera; family Acrididae; genus Schistocerca; species Schistocerca americana. Next base: position 608,523,898 of record NC_060123.1, on the reverse strand, counting down.
TTAAAAAAAGTAATTGAGTAATTGGTTCTAGGCACTTTTTAGTCAGTTTCATCCGCTCCTTTGTTAGGCGGCGTCTACGGCTAGTTATAAAAGAGTTGATACCCACGATCTCCAATATATTACAGTAATTTCCTAAAAAAGATATTTCTTTGTGTTGTTATGGGACCTTTCCCTTCATGTACTTCTTTTGAGAAAGTCCAGTGTTCTTGCTGGATAAATATGACCTGGGTTTCAGTAATGTAAAGGTGTGGACGTTGAGTCCTCCGATATGGGGCTTGGAAACCATTTGCCCCTGTGCTCACAGCACATAAACTACTGGGGAGCAAGTAATACTTTGTCGTTTTCCAGTTCCTTTTCGCCATTGTTTCATCTGAGATGATGACCTTTTTGCATAAAATCCACAATTTCGTTTGTTTCTGCTGAATAAACTTTAAAGCAACCAATGTGACTGAATTCGGTGATAAGTAACGTATACTGATCTGCAATAAGCAATCGGACGCACATCCGCCTACTTTCTTTTTACAACACCAAAGTCACACTCCAATGACAGATAAGAGGGGCCTCTAATGGAGAATTAGTGACAGATATATTAGACAGCCACTGTTTTTTAACACCAATAACATTCTTATAACCGTACGACTGCGATTTCGCCCTCTGCATGCATCGCTGAACGAAGGTGGAGTTCTCTTACTTTGGAGACACGGGGACACAGCTCTGAATGCAACTGTATAGAAAGGTGCACACTTCATTATCATCTATCTTACCCTGGCCCTCGTGATAACAATTAAACACACCTTCAGCTGTTTCATATGGTGTATCTCAAGATTAACACCTACAACTTCCCGAGATAAAAAAAAATTTCTTGCGGTGTTTCACTGTTATGCGTTTTTATAATTTTTTGAGACTTGATACTTTGAGCTGTTCAACTTCATATTAATGTGAAAAGTTGATCAAAGCTTAGATCAATAATCACCATTTGGGTCAGCACGATTTCAGACCTGCCATATGTTTATTTCTCAAACGTGACAACTCTGGAAACTGTCTTCTATTAGAAAAAATTGTAGATTTAGACCCGACCTCTAAAAGCGGTAACGGAATCATGACGTCCCATTTTCATTCCAATCGATGTATCTCAGTCGCAATAAACCGAAACCAACAAAATCGGCATTTTCAATTTTTGAGGAGTCATCCCCTCTCAATAGTAAGCGACTCAAATATGACGCTAAAATTTAAAATCGTTGCGGTCTAATAAAGTCCGTCAGTATTTTATTTAATCGCATATCTGTTACATTATTGTATGTTAACCGGGGACCTAAAAACGACGGAGAGGCTCCGTCCCCGCCGCAGCCGCAGTGGTCCACAACCCCACGACGACTACCGCAGTCCACTTCACCCCTCCGCGCTGCCCCACACCGAACCCAGGGTTATTGTGCGGTTCGGCCTCGGCCCCCGATGAATATCCCCCCCCCCCCCCCCCCCAGGGAACGTCTCAAACCAGACGAGTGTAACCCCTATGTTTGTGTGGTAGAGTAATTGTGGTGTACGCTACGTGGAGAACTTGTTTGCGCAGCAATCGCCGACATAGTGTAGCAGAGGCTGAATAACGGGAACCAGCCCGAATTCGCCGAGGCAGATGGAAAACCGCCGAAAAATCATCCACAGACTGGCCGGCTCACCGGACCTCGACACAAGTCCGCCGGGCGGATTCGTGCCGGAGACCAGGCGCTCCTTCCCAATCCGGATGTTACATTATTACTTAACTGCACACCGATGAAATCGAATTAAGCTGTAATATTTTCAATAACGATTAACAAGTTAAATACATTTTGAAGTGGAAGTCATTGGCAAGTAACGTAACAGATTTTCCAAGACACGGTAAATTATTAAGACATTAAAGAAACTCAGCTTAACTGCACATGTCACGTGATGCATGGCAGGCCATGTTTTATTTTAAAGTAGGCTTTCTCGAGTAGAAGCGTTAAGGTGTTTAAAAACTGTGTTTGTAATTCGGTTGGTATATATTCCATTGTATTTTAGGAAGTTAGAGTCGTACGCAAGAAACGTCATTATGATATTTGTAAGCAGGCTGTTTAGGTTTTTTATTGGTAACGCCACGTAGCGCTCTGTATGAAAATCACTGGCTGTGCTGTGTGCAGTCTGTGGGTGGTTTGCATTGTTGTTTGCTATTGTAGTGTTGGGCAGCTCGATGTGAACAGCGCGTAGCGTTGCGCAGTTGGAGGTGGGCCGCCAACAGAGGTGGATGTGGGGAGAGGGATGGCGGAATTTTGAGAGCGGACGATCTGGACGTGTGTGCGCCAGAAAGAGTAAATTTGTAATATTGGATATCATGCACTGATATATATATATATATATATATATATATATATATATATATATATATATATAACTTTTGAACGCTAGTAGTAGTTAGTGTCTTCAGTAGTTTGAATCTTTTATTTAGCTGGCAGTAGTGGCGCTCGCTGTATTGCAGTAGTTTGAGCAACGAAGATTTTTGTCAGCTAAGTGATTCACGAAAGGTATAGGTTATTGTTAGTCAGGGCCATTCTTTTGTAGGGATTATTGAAAGTCAGATTCCGTTGCGCTAAAAGTACTGTGTGTCAGTTTAAGGACAGTCATGTATAATTTTTCTAAGGGGACGTTTCATATTGCAGTGCCTATGTTATTCTGAATTACGATGTAAATTTCCTTTGGACATCGCCTGCGGCAGCTACAGCTGTTATGAAATACATTAAATGTATTCGTAATTGCGAATATAGGCAACCGTGGGCTGTAGAATGGAATGACGACAATGAAAGTTTGTGCCGACATTTTTAGCGATGAGGCGAGCACGCCTTGTTTGCGAGCGAGGGCGTGTTTATTTACTTCCGCATAGCGGCTTGCCTTCGTGTCCGAATTCACCCGCCATCATGGTGGTTTTCTGTTGCGAGGCTATGATTAAATTAACGTTTCCTTTGGATCATGAACGATAGCGTATGAAGTTGAACGGTTTGTAGGGGACGAAATGCATCTGCCGCCGCAACTTGTTCCCGGCATACTTTTCCATCTTTAATAACACTGTGAACATAAAGCAGGCATTTGGCGGCGCCATGCTACTAACGATCTTAATTTCCGATACTATGACGGCTATACGGGAGCTGTCGTGGTCGTCACGCTGGTTTTGGGCTCCGAACGTTACCGGTTTTGCAAACTTCCGTTCGAGGTGCCATCAGTCGTCGTGGTGGCCGACTTTGAACCTTACGGCAACGTCGTTAGATGTATATATACAGGGTTATTACAAATGATTGAAGCGATTTCACAGCTCTACAATAACTTTATTATTTGAGATATTTTCACAATGCTTTGCACACACATACAAAAAACTCAAAAAGTTTTTTTAGGCATTCACAAATGTTCGATATGTGCCCCTTTAGTGACTCGGCAGACATCAAGCCGATAATCAAGTTCCTCCCACACTCGGCGCAGCATGTCCCCATCAATGAGTTCTACAGCATCGTTGATGCGAGCTCGCAGTTCTGGCACGTTTCTTGGTAGAGGAGGTTTAAACGCTGAATCTTTCACATAACCCCACAAAAGAAATCGCATGGGGTTAAGTCGGGAGAGCGTGGAGGCCATAACATGAATTGCTGATCATGATCTCCACCACGACCGATCCATCGGTTTTCCAATCTCCTGTTTAAGATATGTCGAACATCATGATGGAAGTGCGGTGGAGCACCATCCTGTTGAAAGATGAAGTCGGCGCTGTCGGTCTCCAGTTGTGGCATGAGCCAATTTTCCAGCCTGTCCAGATACACGTATCCTGTAACGTTTTCTTCGCAGAAGATAAAGGGGCCGTAAACTTTAAACCGTGAGATTGCACAAAACACGTTAACTTTTGGTGAATTGCGAATTTGCTGCACGAATGCGTGAGGATTCTCTACCGCCCAGACTCGCACATTGTGTCTGTTCACTTCACCATTAAGAAAAAAATGTTGCTTCATCACTGAAAACAAGTTTCGCACTGAACGCATCCTCTTCCATGAGCTGTTGCAACCGCGCCGAAAATTCAAAGCGTTTGACTTCGTCATCGGGTGTCAGGGCTTGTAGCAATTGTAAACGGTAAGGTTTCTGCTTCAGCCTTTTCCGTAAGATTTTCCAAACCGTCGACTGTGGTACGTTTAGCTCCCTGCTTGCTTTATTCGTCGACTTCCGCGGGCTACGCGTGAAACTTGCCCGCACGCGTTCAACCGTTTCTTCGCTCACTGCAGGCCGACCCGTTGATTTCCCCTTACAGAGGCATCCAGAAGCTTTAAACTGCGCGTACCATCGCCGAATGGAGTTAGCAGTTGGTGGATCTTTGTTGAACTTCGTCCTGAAGTGTCGTTGCACTGTTATGACTGACTGATGTGAGTGCATTTCAAGCACGACATACGCTTTCTCGGCTCCTGTCGCCATTTTGTCTCACTGCGCTCTCGAGCGCTCTGGCAGCAGAAACCTGAAGTGCGGCTTCAGCCGAACAAAACTTTATGAGTTTTTCTACGTATCTGTAGTGTGTCGTGACCATATGTCAATGAATGGAGCTACAGTGAATTTATGAAATCGCTTCAATCATTTGTAATAACCATATATATGAAGATGGTATCCTTTCGGTCATGTGCGAAAAAATGAATACTATCTTCATTTATATATAGTTAAGGCCCATCAGCCATTTGACTATCTTGTTCTGTGCGGATGCACAAACAGTGCCCGAACTGTTACGGGAATCGGCAGTAAAGCCGCGGGTAATGAGTATAATGGGCAGGAGCACTATGAATATAGTGCGGGACAACAAGTTGCGAATGTGGAGCTCACGGGAGGCGTGCCAAATATTAATCCTTGCAGTCGCACTATCCTCTGTTTCCTGGGTGGCTCAGATGGATAGAGTGTCTGCCATGTAAGCAGGAGATTCCGGATTCAAGTCCCGGTCGGGGCACACATTTTCAACTGCCCCCGATGACTTATATCAACGCCTGTATGCACCTAAGGGTATTCATTTCATTGTAACGTCGTTAGTCACTTTGCTGAAACGTGGAAGACATTCGAAATGGACTCTCCCCCAACGGTGTCCGGCAGATTAAAAATTGAACTGAGGAAGCACGTGCCTTCATACTTATTAATTGTTAACTACCGATGTGTCGTCATGTACGATGGCCAGCGGGGCATTTTTTCAGGTTGTGACCAGACAGGCCATGTCCGTTCTGAATGTGTGCGATGCAGAGTGGTTCAGACGCCGATCGGAGACGTCGCTCTCCCTGTAGCGTCCACTGTGTTATCGCTATGTTATCGACTCCTCCCGACAACGCGATGGACGTTTTGCCTTTCTCTCCTAGAGGCATTACCAACGTACAATGGTCGTCAGTAGACCTAGGGTGAAGCTTCTGGCAAGTGCCTTAATGTAGGCGTATCAAGCTCCATGGCTATAGGTACAGATCTTGCGGACAGCGCTGCTTCATTGCGTGTAGTTGCTAATACTCGATGTTTAGGACTCGATTTCGCAACTGATCTGTGGTGCACGATTGCCCTCAACTGCTGGCGCCTACCTTCCCAATTATCAGCTGCGCTCGTAGATCACCGTTTACAAGCATTCGATCTTCTGCAACGGACGCAATATGTGAATGTATATTTGGCGTTGCGTACCACCCCATGTGGCACAGACACTTTGTATTCCGCCGTCTACCGCCCGCCGCATGGTTCATACGTTTGCCACGTCTTGCTGTTCAAGATAACATAGGAGACCCTCAAACTTGCGTAGGTGCAGTGGCGGTTTACGTCTGTATCATGTGCCTGACAGAGCGGTAGCCCTTTTCATTGGCTCTCACATCAAATTGTAGCGCCGCAGTCCTACGTCCCTTACCAGCCTATTGCTGGAGACCCTTGCACCACACTCTCTCGCAGCACCTATCCAGCTTTCGTAAGTCCCGCCGTCCTTCTTTTACTTCCGCCTTGTTTTCCTCGAACTGAGCTCCATCGGAACTGCGATATTGCCAACGCGCTTCACATCCACGAAGGCGATCTATGGTTTCCTTCAGCAGCACAGGTCACCGAGAGTGTGGTTGAGGGGAAGCATCCCCACGCCGACTGGCGTGCCATTTGGCTACCAGTGTGCGCTCCTTATCTTGACAGTAGTGTCCTGTCTGCATGGTGCCTTACTGTCAATGGGAAGCAAGTATGCCGATCGTCTTCACGGAATTCAGCTCGCAGACGCCCCGCTGTGTGTCGTTTGTGATGTTTCGGACACAGACGAGCTCGCCTGGTGTGCAGAACAGCGATAGGCGTCTGGTTCTAGGTGCGACGGATGCTGGCCCTAATTACCCGTACGACACCTTGTCAGCTACTTCCTCGCCTGCTCCCCTTTCCGGACTCGGGATACGTCCTACAAAAGAACTCCGGGAAGTGGATTTGTGAACACCACTTGCTTATTGACGGCGAGAAAACTGTCCTTGATTTTTTGCTCTTCCTTAATGAACACCGGTGAGCAGTTATCCGTACTCTCACACACAGACAATTATTTTACGGTTTCTTTTGTAGCGTCTTCCTTAACCCACCCAGAGATGGGGTGTCCCCGCCATGAGCAGGTGATTCCCGCCTCATCCACTCTTAATCTCTGGTCATTAGAATGCTCTTCTTCTAAAAACTATGCGTCGATAATCTCACTGTGTCTGCCGTCTTGCCGATCCATCCTCCTCACAACGTCGGTTTCCTGCTATTCTCTGTGGTATTAACGTTTAAAAAAAGAGAAAAAGAAAATAAATGAATCATTATATATAATTAAGGCTAACCGGCCATTTGATCATCTTCTTCTGGGCTGATGCACAAACAGTGCCTCAGCTCCTACGGGAATCGGCCAAAAAATCGCGAGTAATGAGTACAATGGGCAGGGGCATTATGAATATAGTGCGGGAAGTGGATTTGTGGGAATGTGGGTCTTAAGGGAGGCGTGCCAGAGAAAAGTCCATGCAGTCGCACTGTCCTCTGTGTCCCCGGTGGCTCAGATGGATAGAGCGTCTGCCCTCTAAGCAGGAGATCCCGATTTCGAGTCCCGGTCCGGTCACACATTTTCAACTGTCCCCGTTGACTTATATCAACCCCTGTATTCATTTCTTTGTAAAATAATTCATTGTTGTTCATTGTACTTTTATTCCACATTCCATACGCTTTCCTTGGTTCCTGAGGGTGGGAAAAGGACACGGTGGCCAGGCCTCGTGTTGCGACCCCCTCCTCTCCTTTTGAGAGCCAGGAAAAAAGAAAAAAAAGGGCCACGCGGGATTAGCCGAGTGGTCTAAGGCGCTGCAGTCATGGACTGTGCGGCTGGTCCCGGCGGAGGTTCGAGTCCTCCCTCGGGCATGGGTGTGTGTGTTCTTAGGATAATTTAGGTTAAGTAGTGTGTAAGCTTAGGGACTGATGACATTAGCAGTTAAGTCCCTTAAGATTTCACACACATTTGAACTTTTTTTTTTTGATAAAAAAGGTCAGGAGATGGTTATATTCTCAATTGCGAATACATTTAAACATTATTATTGTTGTGTCCGACAGAAAATCAGCGATAATCATTTCCGACTGTACAAATGTAGGCCTTACAGTTTTCGTTCGAGCGTCTCCAATCCTCGTCACACGTAAGGGCCCTCGGCTCTTTTACCTTCCGCACGAGTCACGGATTTGGGACGGAAGGGATTAGGGGGCCATTCGTCGACCTTTTGTGGTTGCAAATTTCACTGGGTGCAGGTTTCACTTGGTGCAGTTTACAGAACACCATTTTGAAGACGCACAGCGGTGTTACTCCCGTCGTCATGATGTGGGAAACCATCGGATATGACTTCAGGTCACGGCTGGTAGTGACTGAAGGAACTCTGACGGTAGAGTAGTATGCATGGACATCCAGCCTCCACATGTATTACTTCCCATGCGACTGTATTATGGTGGCCTTTTTCAAGAGGACAATGTTCCTGAGACGTGCGCGGCTCGTGTTCATCCCGTTTATTGTTTGTCATCTTCTCTTGCGGTACTGCCGCCTCGTTTTCTTATTCCGTTTACTGCCTTACCTGTCCGTGAGTGGCAGCAGCAGTGCACTGTCGTAACATCTCTGGAGCGACCGATAGTATTCCCGGGTCGTCGTGTGTCGGGAGTTCAGTCGAGCACGGAGCAGCAGTGGGGGACGGAGCGCCAGTGAGGTCCAGACAGCCAGTACTCGCCGACCGCTGGCGACACACATGATCTGTCCAACGGAAGGAGACTGGAGCGGGACGACCATTGGTTGGTTGTTCGGTTGATAGTCTCATTGGGCGACGTATATTTGGTCTTTTGAGCGTTTCTGGGTCTCGTCAGTTGGTCATATTGCCGGACGTGGGTCGGTTCCTTCCTTGTGCAAAGATGTCGTGGCCAACGGGCAAGAGTTACCTCTGCATGGTTGGGTCCGAGCCAGTGTGCCCGGGTCGCCGTGTCTCCGAGTTCCGAACGGACATCGAGTTGAGTCGGGCTGGAGCTGCAGTCAGCTTCGGACGCCCAAGACTCGCCCGACCCTTGCCGACACACGTAACTTGAGTGGGAACGACCGTTGGTTGGTCGTTCGGTCGGTCGTATCATCGGACGACGTGTATTTGGTCGCCGACCGCTTGTGGAAACTCTCTGTGTGTCGAACTGATTCGTCCTTGTTGTCCCACAGGGATTGATTTTACGATTGTTCGAGTTCTTGTCCAAGTGTGTTTACGTGGAACTGTGAGCAGCTTCTGTGATTTCCACTGACCAGATGAATGCTATCTGCGTACTGGGGTAGGCAGTTGGTAGATTGCGACAGAGGGAATTGATTAGGTTGTTGGTTGGTTCTCCAGCCGTTTCTAGGTCGTGTTTCCACCCTGTTATCTAGTGGTACGCTTGGCTGAATGTCTGACCTAAACTGTTGTTAGAGTTTCCTCCCCAGGCCGACCCTTGGAACACTTCTGAGCACCACTGTTTGTTGTTTGTGATTGTCATTTTATTTGGTCGCAGGTACTGTGTCAGGCCATCAGCCGTGTGTTAATATTGTCTGTTTTATTTTTAGTATATGGCCTTCAGCCGAACTTCATAGCAACTTTAAGATTAGGCCTTCAGCCGTGTTTCATTTAAAATTCTTGTTTATCTGTATTTAGGCCTTCAGCCGCGTTTGTTTCAGAATCTGTGGCTTTAATACACTCCTGGAAATTGAAATAAGAACACCGTGAATTCATTGTCCCAGGAAGGGGAAACTTTATTGACACATTCCTGGGGTCAGATACATCACATGATCACACTGACAGAACCACAGGCACATAGACACAGGCAACAGAGCATGCACAATGTCGGCACTAGTACAGTGTATATCCACCTTTCGCAGCAATGCAGGCTGCTATTCTCCCATGGAGACGATCGTAGAGATGCTGGATGTAGTCCTGTGGAACGGCTTGCCATGCCATTTCCACCTGGCGCCTCAGTTGGACCAGCGTTCCTGCTGGACGTGCAGACCGCGTGAGACGACGCTTCATCCAGTCCCAAACATGCTCAATGGGGGACAGATCCGGAGATCTTGCTGTCCAGGGTAGTTGACTTACACCTTCTAGAGCACGTTGGGTGGCACGGGATACATGCGGACGTGCATTGTCCTGTTGGAACAGCAAGTTCCCTTGCCGGTCTAGGAATGGTAGAACGATGGGTTCGATGACGGTTTGGATGTACCGTGCACTATTCAGTGTCCCCTCGACGATCACCAGTGGTGTACGGCCAGTGTAGGAGATCGCTCCCCACACCATGATGCCGGGTGTTGGCCCTGTGTGCCTCGGTCGTATGCAGTCCTGATTGTGGCGCTCACCTGCACGGCGCCAAACACGCATACGACCATGATTGGCACCAAGGCAGAAGCGACTCTCATCACTGAAGACGACACGTCTCTATTCGTCCCTCCATTCACGCCTGTCGCGACACCACTGGAGGCGGGCTGCACGATGTTGGGGCGTGAGCGGAAGACGGCCTAACGGTGTGCGGGACCGTAGCCCAGCTTCATGGAGACGGTTGCGAATGGTCCTCGCCGATACCCCAGGAGCAACAGTGTCCCTAATTTGCTGGGAAGTGGCGGTGCGGTCCCCTACGGCACTGCGTAGGATCCTACGGTCTTGGCGTGCATCCGTGCGTCGCTGCGGTCCGGTCCCAGGTCGACGGGCACGTGCACCTTCCGCCGACCACTGGCGACAACATCGATGTACTGTGGAGACCTCACGCCCCACGTGTTGAGCAATTCGGCGGTACGTCCACCCGGCCTCCCGCATGCCTACTATACGCCCTCGCTCAAAGTCCGTCAACTGCACATACGGTTCACGTCCACGCTGTCGCGGCATGCTACCAGTGTTAAAGACTGCGATGGAGCTCCACATGCCGCGGCAAACTGGCTGACACTGACGGCGGCGGTGCCCAAATGCTGCGCAGCTAGCGCCATTCGACGGCCAACACCGCGGTTCCTGGTGTGTCCGCTGTGCCGTGCGTGTGATCATTGCTTGTACAGCCCTCTCGCAGTGTCCGGAGCAAGTATGGTGGGTCTGACACACCTGTGTCAATGTGTTCTTTTTTCCATTTCCAGGAGTGTATATAAATCCTAGTCTGTAAGATTTCTCTTTAATTATTTTGAATTCTTGAAACGCCCTTCAGACGTGTTTTGTAAATGTTTATCTTAAGGTTGTCTTTAATTGTAGTTGTTGTTGTGGTCTTCAGTCCGGAGCCTGGTTTGATGCAGCTCTCCATGCTACTCTATCCTGTGCAAGCTTCTTCATCTCCCAGTACTTACTGCAACCTACATCCTTCTGAATCTGTTTAGTGCATTCATATCTTGCTCTCCCTCTACGATTTTTACCCTCCACGCTGCCCTCCAATGCTAAATTTGTGATTCCTTGATGCCTCAGAACATGTCCTACTAACCGGTCCCTTCTTTTTGTCAAGTTGTGCCACAAACTCCTCTTATCCCCAATTCTATTCAATACTTCATCATCAGTTATGTGTTCTACCCATCAACTTTTCAGCATTCTTCTGTAGCACCACATTTCGAAAGCTTCTATTCTCTTCTTGTCCAAACTATTTATCGTCCATGTTTCACTTCCATTCATAGCTACACTCCATACAATGTCTTTAATTATTCTTGAGCAATTGTTTTGGGCCTGCAGTCGACAAGACACTTCAAGTTTTCTTAAGATATTTGTTGTACTGTGTAAAAGCTTATCTTTAAAGCCTCTCTTTTATTACGTTAATTTTATTTATTGGGCTTTCAGCCGAATATTTTATTTGAATTTTTCTTAATATGGCTTTTAGCTGAAAATTGTAAATGCTTGACTTCTAAGGAATTTCCTTAGCTGGTCTGATATATTATTTCGGCCTTTAGGCGAGAAGATATTGCAATTTTATTTAAGTAAGGCCTTCAGCCGTTACTCTAAATCTTGGTGTTTTAAAAGGAATCATATAAACTTATTCTGGAGAAGTTACTTGAATCCTCAGCCGTGAATTGTTTTAAAGAGAAAACTGTGATTGACCTTGGCCCGTTTCCACAACCTGATCCGCTCTGTCCTCTGATAACCAGATTTCAGTTCCTCTGTATATGGCTCTTGTCTCTAGAAAGTTCTGCTGATGTTGATGTAGTGTCACAGCAGGGAATTTTTCCAGATCTCACATGTGTGAGACCAGCTCGGACGTCAACAGCGTCCCAATGCCAGTATCCAGGGCACGGATTAGCACTTACAACAGTACTGGGCCACTTTGTCTCAGGAGAGGATGCAACATAGAACGTAATCAGTGCATTTATCCAGACCACAGGGGGTGCAACATTGAAGTGATAAGTGTTCTCCAACTGCCAAGGTCTTTGTAAATTTGACCAGACATTGGAATCACCGAAAGAACATAACATATCACATTGGCCAGTGAAGTTGAAGTTCGTTTCCTCGTGCCGTTCTGGGTACTTCACACTTTTTGTCACTCAGCGGACATGAGAATCTCAGTTGCCGTATGTACCTTCGTCAATCACGTTTTAGGGTGAGAAATGTGTGGTGACCCAGTGAGATGATCGCCTAGTATCCCTGAACCTCACATTGAACGAGAAATGGCGCTGGTGTGGTAACTCGTGAACAACATGCGGGATTACGTCATTCCAAAAATGTGTGTTATGAAAATTAGAAACACCATCGCGTGTGAACGCCACCTCGTCTGCAAAAAAAAATCATACTTGTAAACCGGTGAATGACTTCTTACGCACCATGGCAGGTCATAGAACGTGAGCGGTCTTGGTGCCTTGGGGAGGAGGTTGTTAATAGTATTCTCTTCAAGCAATGACCGTCTGAGAAGCTCTGAAGTCGTCCTTACTATTCTGGATGTTGGGTCCCGAGGTAATATTTGATATATGTCCTCCTTCAACATCCGTCTACTATTAAAAACCTCCCAAGGCTCCAAGACTGCCCACGTTCTATGGTCTGCCGAAGGTGTATAAGAAGGACACAACGTTGAGGCCGATAGTGAGTACCATCGGATCGGCGACCTATAAAGTTGCTAAACATCTGGCCAGCCTGCTCTAGACGCACGTTGGACACTGTAGACACCATATAAGGAATACGACGATCTTCATCAATCAGATTAAAGGTCTGCGACTTGCTGGAGGGGATATTATGGTTACCTTCGGTGTGATTTCTTTATTCACGTGTGTCCCCATCACAGACTATTGATTTGCTGTCCCAGCCCTTTGACGACACCATCGTGGATTTATTTAAGCACTCTCTGACGTCATCATATTTCTTACATGATGGGGAAAATTTAATCAAACTGACGGAGTGGCGATGGGAAGTCCATTAGCTCTAGTAGTAGCCAAACTTTTTATGGAGCATTTCAAAGATATCGCCTTGGCCACAGCTCCTGCAAAGCCGAGCCGTTTTTATCGCTGCGTCGACGATACCTTCGTCATTTGGCCACATGAACAAGAAAAGTTAGAAAAGTTCCTGGAGCGCCTCAACAGCATCCGCGACCACATCACCTTCACAGTGGAAGTAGAGAAGGAGGGTTCCCTGCCGTTCTTGGCCGCGCTTGTCCGCCGTAAACCCAATGGGTCTCTAGGTCATAGCGTTTACCGCAAGCCCAACAACACTGATCGGTATCTGCACGCCACCAGCTTCCATCATCCAGCACAGAAACAGTCATTTCTGAGGACCTTAGTACATCGAGCTGAAACTGTTTCAGACGCTGAAAACTTGCCGAGAGAATTGAGCCACTTATGCAAAGTTTTTAAGGTAAACGGTTACAACATCAAACAGATCTCACAAGCAATGTCATCCAAGCCTCAAAGGAAGAAGATCTCTGAAGAAGGCACCAAGCAGGTTGCATTCTTACCGTTTTGTGGTTTTGTTGTTCGACAACAGGGAAGATCCTCCTGTCGGCTCCTGAAGGGGCATAAAATAGACACAATTTTCAGGCCTCCGGCAAAGATCCGGCAACTAATAAAATCTGTGAAAGACGATGTAGGCCTCAGAACGCCAGGAATTTACAAGATACCGTGTGGATGTGGGCATTTCTATGTCGGCCAGACTGTTCGCACTATTGAACAGCGCCGCGTAGAACATGAAATGTGTTACCGTCTGCGCTATCACGAAAAGTCAGCTGCAGCAGAATATGCTCTGGAAAACGGACACCGAACTGCATTCTATGGGACGTCTATTGTTAAACGGACTAATGGCTTCTGGTATATCGCGATAAACGAGCGCATAGAGATTAGAATCTCTGACAATACCTTCAACAGAGACGGTGGACTGCAACCGAGTATAGCGTGGGATCCGGTGTTGAGGAAGTTGAAGCGGGTCCGGCGGTCGCGCGACCAAAGCATTACCATATATAGTGTGGGACCGAGCACCAGTGACGTCACGAGCGACGTCACGAGTGACGGCGCGGCTATATAAGCACGGTTGTGACAACCACACGACTGTCATCCACTTGACAATGGCAGAGGAGATTTCTGCCGAAAGCTCGTGGGCAGTAAATGGTTCAAATGGCTCTGAGCACTATGGGACTTAACTGCTGAGGTCATCAGTCCCCTAGAACTTAGAACTACTTAAACCTAACTAACCTAAGGACATCACACACGTCCCTGCGCGAGGTAGGATTCGAACCTGCGACCGTAGCGGTCGCGCGGTGCCAGACTGTAGTGCCTAGAACCGCTCGGCCACCCTGGCCGGCCGTGGGCAGTAAACCACTTGAACCCCGAAACCCGAGAATGTTTTGTTAATGTGTTTTGCTGGTTCTAAAATCATATCTCCAAGTTTGAGTCTAATGTGTGCAGGCGATCCTGCTCCCTGCATCTGTGATCTGGCAGTTTCAGTCAGTACAAACGTGCAGCTTCCGACGCATTGCCATCAGCACTACCGTACAAGAAATCCAGCACTCTTCGTTCTTGTAAGGTTAGATTGTGACTACACCTGTTATTGCTCGGAAGACTGACATGACTGCTACGTCTGAGCACTGTATCCATCCTTCAAGTCTGGTTTGACTACATACCTACAGCTCCATCTCTCAGCATCAGGAAGTGGACTGGTCCTTGCCCTCAACTGCTGTGCAATGGTATTTAAAATGGACGAATTCTGTGACGGTTCGTTAGCACACACCTTACCACAGATCCGCAGTCATCTAGCAGACACTTCTTTCGCGGACCACAGCATACTGGCTCGCTCTGTTATTATAAACAGGGCGAGTCAAAAACCCTTGGACACCTTCATAAGTTGGAAAATTTAAGGGAAAATTGAAATGTGATGATGGGAACATAGGTCTGACGTGGGACCGCAACTTTTGTAGTGAATGTCTTTCATGGCCGCCATCTTGAAATCCGCCATTTTGGATTCAAGTCTTTTTTTTTTTAATGGTAAGGGGGGGGGGGGGGTGTATGACACATAAAATATAAAATAAATCACGTTTGAGCTCTGGAATTTAGTGGTGTAGTTTGTTTTTTTCTATCTTGTACAGTTTAGAAGTTAATAATGTGGTTGCGGCGACTTCAGTTGTGCATTGCACGGGATGGACAACACATAGTACATGTGTTGTAGCAGTCGGTATGAAGTTAATTTCCCAACTTCGAATATTAATAACCTCTAAACCGTACAACATAGACAAAAAGAAATTACACCACTAAATTCCAGAGCTCAAACGTGTGTTATTTTACATTTTATGTGTCATACACCCCCCCCCCTTCCCATTAAAAAAAGACTTGAATCCAAAATGGCGGATTTCAAGATAGCGGCTATGAATGACATTCATTCCAAAAGTTGCGACTCCACATCAAACCTATGATCCCATTATCTCATTTCAATTTTCCCTTTAATCTTCCAGCTTATGAAGGAGGCCAAGGACTTTTGACTCACCCTGTACTTTCTCACGGATTCAAAATTATTCCAGTTCTCTTATGCTGACCATGATTTTTGGAGGGTTCCCTTTGGTTATTACATGAAATATTCAACTAGATATCTTCAGATGAATGTTCCCAGTTGGGAAATACTGTGAGCTGCTTCCAGCTTGACCTGATATTTGTCTTATTATATTTCTTGTCGTATTTCTTTACGTACTACACGAATATTTAATAAAAATGGTGGTTCCTAATTTAAAAAAACGCAGTTGATATCCGTTTGACCTATGGCAGCGCCATCTAGCGGGCCAACCATAGCGTCATCTGGTTTCCCCCTTCAAGCTAGACAAATTTCGTTGTTTGTGGGTTTTTCGATTGACGCTTTTTTCGTGAGTTATTTGGCCAGGTCACTATCAATGGACCACCCTGTATTCCTGAATTGTCGTTGTCGGTGTTGGTTTGTGTTGTGTTGGCAGAAGAGCCAACACTGTGTTACGAGTGGAGGCCGAAATGCACGCATTTTAGCTCACGCAGGCTGGCTTGAAGAGGGAAGAACTATACTGACGTGAGGTCTGGAACATGACAAGGAATTAGAATTCAGAAAGCGGACGTAATTAGTTTGATACTTAAATTTAATCCATTAATGATGAACGTCGCTCTTGACGGTACATGATTCACAATACTATCTGCTCAGAATAGTAACTGAATATGGCGCCTTGCTAGCTTGTAGCAAATGACGTAGCTGAAGGCTATGCTAAACTGTCGTCTCTGCAAATGGGAGCGTATGTAGACAGTGAACCATCGCTAGCCAAGTCGGCTGTACAACTGGGACGAGTACTAGGAAGTCTCTCTAGACTAGACCTGCCGTGTGGCGGCGCTCGGTCTGCAGTCACTGATAGTGGCGACACGCGGGTCCGACGTTACTAACGGACCGCGGCCGATTTAAAGGCTACCACCTAGCAAGTGTGGTGTCTGGCGGTGACACCACAGTTTGCTGTCGATTCTGACAAGAACAACCCTACTACTGAACGGTTCACTGTGACACACTCTTTGCTCTACCTTTTTATCCATTACGAATCCTGCTCCCGTTATAGAATTTTCTGCTTCTATTGCTATTACCCTATACTCATCTGACCAGAGATCCTTGCCTTCTTTCCATTTCCTTCACAGACTCCTACTATATCTAGATTGAGCCTTCGCATTTCCATTTTCAAATTTTCTAGCCCATCTTTAGGTTAGCGGAAGCCCATCGTTTGCAGTATTCGTTGTGTGTTCAGACACTTGTACTCTGCCCAGAATTAAGGATTGATGTTAGTTCCGCCACAGTTCGCAGCCTGCCTGTTTTACCAGTCCGCCCAGCCTACGGTGTTTGCTATCCCTAATGAGGTGTGGCCACCCAACCCCACGATATCTGGACTTTGTTTCGCCATGTGTTGAACACACTCACCACAGCACCCCTCAAACACTCGGCAAGTCGTGCAGTTTCCAAAACGTTCGTGCCGAGCCTCCAAACTATCACAATCTGCCCTAGGTCATACTAAGATAGATCTACCGTGCGAGGTGGCGCAACGGTTAGCATTGTAGTCTCGCATTCGAAAGAACGACGTTTCAAACTCGCTTCAGACAATCCTGATTTAGGTTTTCTGCGACTTCCCCACATCGCTTCAGATAAATGCCAGGATGGTTTCTTTGAAAGGGCACGGCCGATTCCCTTCCACAACCCTCACTAATCCGAGCTTGTTCTCTGTCTCTAACGACCTCGTTGTCGGCGCGACGCTGAACCTTTCTCATTCCACACGCGAATTGCACGCTCACTAATGGTACATGCACCGTGTATGCCTCTGACTAGAAGTCATTCCTCGCTGGTGACGCTGCTATCGTCTCGTCGGGTTTACATCGATAGCAGGCTGGTAGTCATAGTGTCTTTTTGTTAGAAAATTTCTCTTTTTCAGATACGATTTTCCCTGTAATGTTAGCCCATTTTAGTGCCTCATTTGCTAATCTAATAAATGTCTCACTTGATTTGATTCGATTACATCCCATTACGATTGTTTTTTCTTTTCTGCATATACCTCTTTTAACCTCCTGTCAAGACACTGATGTACCAAAACAACAGTTCTTATCCTGGCGCGTGGTTTTGACGCACGTCCCTGTCCCACCTTTATACTTTTCTGGAGACTAGAAATCTACTCTGTAGGAATCAGCATGGGTTTCGAAAAAGACGATCGTGTGAAACCCAGCTCGCGCTATTCGCCCACGAGACTCAGAGGGCAATAGACACGGGTTCCCAGGTAGATGCCGTGTTCCTTGACTTCCGCAAGGCGTTTGATACAGTTCCCCATAGTCGTTTAATGCACAAAGTAAGAGCATATGGACCATCAGACCAATTGTGTGATTGGATTGAAGAGTTCCTAGATAACATAACGCAGCATGTCATTCTCAATGGAGAGAAGTCTTCTGAAATAAGAGTGATTTCAGGTGTGCCTGAGGGCAGTGTCGTAGGACCGTCGCTATTCACAATATATATAAATGACCTAATGGATACTATCGGAAGTTCACTGAGGCTTTTTGCGGATGATGCTGTAGTATATCGAGAGGTTGTAACAATGGAAAATTGTACTGAAATGCAAGAGAATCTGCAACGAATTGACCCATTGTGCAGGGAATGGCAATTGAATCTCAATTTAGACAAGGGTAATGTGCTGCGAATACATAGAAAGGAAGATCCTTTATCATTTAGCTACAATATAGCAGGTCAGCAACTGGAAGCATCTAATTCCATAAATTATCTGGAAGTAGGCATTAGGACTGATTTAAAATGGAATGGCCATATAAAATTAATCGTCGGTAAAACAGATGCCAGAATGAGATTCATTGGAAGAATCCTAAGGAAATGCAGTCCGAAAACAAAAAAAAAGCAGGTTACACTACACTTGTTCGCCCACTGCTTGAATACTGCTCACCGGTATCAACCAGATTGGGTTGATAGAAGAGACAGAGAAGATGCAACGGAGAGCAGCGCGCTTCGCTACAGATTCATTTAGTAATCGCGAAAGCATTACGAATATGATAGATTAACTCCAGTGGAAGACTCTGCAAGAGAGACGCTCAGTAGCTCGACACGGGCTTTTGTTGAAGTTTCGAGAACATAGCTTCACCAAGGAGTCTATAAAATGGCTTTTATCTTAATAATATGAATATTTCTATATGTGTTTGGAAAGAGA
This sequence comes from Schistocerca americana, assembly GCF_021461395.2. Taxonomy (NCBI): domain Eukaryota; kingdom Metazoa; phylum Arthropoda; class Insecta; order Orthoptera; family Acrididae; genus Schistocerca; species Schistocerca americana. The sequence goes on along the minus strand of NC_060123.1, from coordinate 608,505,283 downwards.
GAGAGAGAGAGAGAGAGAGAGAGAGAGAGAGAGATTGATTTTTGATTGAGATTTTTACTTTAAAAGTAGTAACTCGCACCTGAATTTTGGTTGCTGCCTCCTTGAATGATCAGCTTCTGCACCAGTTGGTGATGTATTACAATTTGGAGGAAGCAATGGTTCTTTAAGGTTTAAAATACGACTCTGTTAGTTACTTTGGCGTACTGAGGATAGCTTTGAGCCCAAGTTTTCGTAGCTTTTCATTCCTAAGGGACCACTGTTGTAAGTAAATGAGATCAAACATCAGTCTGCTTTTAGTGAGAAAAGGAGATGGCTTGGCACACAAACTTCCTTCAAACTACACGTCCTGCTACATCAAAATTGGTCAGTGGAGTTCAGCACCATACTATTGTACAAGAACACAATCCAATTACTGTAGTTAAGAAATTATGAGAGACTGTTACTTATTGAATGAAAACTATAGAGAATGCATTTCTTTTCCTGTCTTTTAGTGAACTTTGTACACTTACAATTCTGTCGATTGATGGACGGCAACGACAATGAACTTTACCTCCTTTTCCAAAAACATTTCTATTCTTCACTTCCAGAAAATTTCTATACATAAATGTTTGGCAACTATTACACATACTTTACTCGGTTTTATAACTATTACACATACTTTACTCGGTTTTATAACTATCAATTTTGATTACATGTAACAATACGTTCTGAGCGACGGCCTAGAAACACGTCCTCTTTACACAAGATACAGATTAACATTCTTCTTTTTTTTTAATAAATCAATTGTCTTTTTTTTTAGAGTCCACACTCAAAGATTCACAACTACTATCGTTGCGGGGATTGAGCGCTAAAGAGTTTCTTGCTGTCCAGCTGCGCTTCACTTCACTTCAAGTACTTTGTGAATCACATTTACATTTACGGTATTTACATACATTACTGAGCTTCTCAGAATAAAATCAGGCACAAATTAGTTTTAAAAAAAGCAGTGAGGCACACATAACATTACATTGCCTCCAATTGAAGCATGACAGTTTCTTTTATGAACTGTCAGGTTTCAATTTCCCAAGCAATGTTGTGTTTCACTTCTAATGTTTACAATACATCTAAGAGAATGAATACATTTGACAGGTAATACACCATAAGTCAAGCAGTATATTGCTCCCTAATACGTATATCTCGCGAAGAGACCATGAGGATAAAATCGGAGAGATTAGAGCCCACACAGAGGAATACCGACAATCTTCCTTTCCACGAACAGTACGAGACTGGAATAGAAGGGAGAACCGATAGAGATACTCAAGGTACCCTCCGCCACACACCAAGAGGTGGTTCGCGGAGTATGGATGTAGATGCAGATATAGATGTAGATATACAGATAAGAAAAGATTGCGAATATGGAAAAAAATAAGCAATAAAGTGGAAGACGAAATTGGGCGACTATGTTGGTCCGTCCACTTGCACTGCAGCTTCATGATGTTGCCCGAGTCTCGTTAAAAGCGCTTCGGCGTGATAAAATTTTAGGTGGCGCTGCGGTATTCAGAGGTACAGAATTATATTAAAGATTCCGAAGCGGACGCCTCGAGTATGGAGCGGCGAAGAAATCAGAAGGAGCCGGTCGGAGCGAATGCGGCGGCGGGAATCTCATTTGCCGCCGGCCGGGGCCCTGATTGCTGAGCCCTATGGCGGCTAATTCGCGCCCCTAATGGCATTCCTGGCCGAGCGGCGGAGAGGCCAGGCCGGTCTGCGATATTGCGCCCCGCGCTGCGCGGATTATCTGTGATAAATGATGCCCGCCGCCTTCCCTCTATTAACGGAAAGCGATTTAAAACATCGCCGCATTCCGGCCGCTTCATACCGTCTCTGCTCCCCCACCCCCCTCACCCCTTCCCCCTCCGACGCACCAGTGGCGCACTACCGCGGCGTCCGTTCCAACCCCTCCGGCTCATCTGCCAACCTGTCTACCGTCAGAGATAACAAGCGTGTTACCCGAAATGGTTGCACAGGCTGTGTATGATCTCTGAGGGAAACAGAGTAGTGACCTTTGCTTAACGAATTTTTTTTCTGTTTTGTTTTGTTTTGCAGCCGTGGGTGACAAACACTACCGCAACAGAGAGATTCTCACAGCGTATAAAATGTACAAACACTGCAAATAACCTGTCTTTTCGTGATTTTATGTAATTTTTTTCCTGTCTGCAATAGATTAGTGTTTTACGTTGACTTGGTCTAGCACTACTTAGCACCATTCTAATATTTTCTTTTTTATATTTTTATTCTTCTCATATTTTTATGTATAGCTTTTACATTTTTATTTGTTTAATGTACTTTGCCTTGAAGGAATAGCCTTTCAGTCTGCTACACAACTGGCCATTAAAATTGCTACACGAAGAAGAACTGCAGATGATAAACGGGTATTCATTGGACAAATATATTATGCTAGAACTGACATGTGATTACATTTTCAAACAATTTTGGTGCATAGATCCTGAGAAATCAGTACCCGGAACAACCACCTCTGGCCGTAATAACGGCCTTGATACGCCTGGACATTGAGTCAAAGAGAGCTTGGATGGCTTTTACAGGTACAGCTGCCCATGCAGCTTCAACACGATACCACAGTTCATCAAGAGTAGTGACTGGCGTATTGTGACGAGCCAGTTGCTCGGCCACCATTGACCAGACGTTTTCAGTTGGTGAGAGATTTGGAGAATGGGCTGGCCAGGGCAGCAGTCGACCATTTTCTATATCCAGAAAGGCCCGGACAGGACCTGCAACATGCGGTCATGCATTATCCTGCTGAAATGTAGGGTATCGTAGGGATCGAATGAAGGGTAGAGCCACGTGTCATAACACATCTAAAATGTAACGTCCACTGTCCAAAGTGCCGTCAATGCGAACAAGAGGTGACCAAGACGTGTAACCAATGGCACCTCATACAATCAAGCCGGGTGAAACGCCAGTATGGCGATGACGAATACACGCCCCAATGTGCGTTCACCGCGATGTCGTCAAACACGGATGCGACCATCATGATGCTGTAAAGAGAACCTGGATTCATCCTAAAAATGACGTTTTACTATTCGTGGACCCAAGTTCGTCGTCGAGCACACCATCGCAGGCGCTCCTGTCTGTGATGCAGCGTCAAGGGTAACCGCAGCCATGGTCTCCGAGCTGATGGTTCATGCTGCTGCAAACGTCGTCGAACTGTTCGTACAGATGGTTGTTGTCTTGCCAACGTCCCCATCTGTTGACTCAGGGATCGAGACGTCGCTGTACGATCCGTTACAGCCATACGGATAAGATGCCTGTCATCTCGACTGCTAGTGTTACGAAACCGTTGGGATCCAGCACGGCGTTACGTATTACCCTCCAGAACCCACCGATTCCATATTCTGCTAACAGTCATTGGATCTCGACCAACGCGAGCAGCAATGTCGTGATACGATAAACCGCAACCGCGATAGTCTACAATCCGACCTTTATCAAAGTCGGAAACGTGATGGTACGCATTTCTCCTCCTTACACGAGGCATCACAACAACGTTTCACCAGGCAATGCCGGTCAACTGCTGTTTGTGTATGAGAAATCGGTTGGAAACTTTCCTCATGTCAGAACGTTGTAGGTGTCGCCACCGGCGCCAACCTTGTGTGAACGCTCTGAAAAGCAAAATCATTTGCGTATGACAGCATCTTCTTCCTGTTGATTAAATTTAAGCTAATCATTTGCATACGACAGCATCTTCTTCCTGTCGGTTAAATTTCGCGTCTGTAGCACGTCATCTTCGTGGTGTAGCAATTTTAATTACTAGTAGTGTATCTTGTTGTGGTTTTGAGCAGGTAGGTCAGTTTTTTATAGCCTTACGTAATTTTAAGTGTACCTTCCTTCTCATAACTGTAATTGTTAATATTTTCTGTCTCTTGTAGTGGATTCTTTTTTAACACTGAGATTCACTTTGTTACGGTAATTTCCTAGGTCCAGTCTGCGTGTCCTTCAATTTGATTTCTAATGCGACATGTCGCGATCTTTAACGCGCGATGGGGTTTTGCGTGCTCGGCTTGGCAGTATTTAGTGTGTGGCTAGCGCAGTAACGTACAGTTCTATTTGACGCCTGCCAATATATTTTAGTATGTTGACCACTCCCAGGGACTGTGTGTGTCTTTCAGTTCTTTGTTTCCCCTGCGGATTTTGACGATGGTAGGTTTCTCCTCTCTTATACTCTACCAACACCGCGAGCTCGATCTTAATTATACTACATTCACTTTGCATTGTTTCGTGCTCATTTGTTTCATCGAATCATACGTGGACCGTCATGCGCTGTCCGGGCTAGTCTTTAGACAGAGTTTTGTAGATGTTTTACTCATCACACACGGTTCGGATCGGATGCCCATCTCCCGTTTCATCCATGGCTTTACTGAGGAGTGGCATGTTTTCATGCGCACTTGCATCTTGGGAGTCGTGGCACATGAAGTATTAGTTTTGTGATACATTGCTTTACTGTCTACTTTTTCTACTAAGGTTTGAAGCTCCTCTTTTCGTTCTTCCGTGTTTGCGATATAAAAACTGGGTTGTTTTGAAAATCAGCCTTATGCAAACACAATTAGTTTATTTTTATATTTCCTCAGACATGTTTCAACACCAACGTGTGATCTTCTGTGGGTTAAATTTTTATTTCTGTAAAGTGCAATATGACATTAGTAATAATTTAGCTACTGTAGGCCTAAGAAATACAATATTTGCAATTTTCTTCGTTTTGTTTGGACAGTCACTTTAAAATTACATCGCTAATTGAACTGCGTTATTGTACATCGATTTTAGTGCTCGTTTTCGGTTGTTTTTTTGTTTTTGTTTTTTTTGACAGCATGTCATCTGCAAAACTAGCCACGAAGAAAATTATTGTAGCCGGCCGTAGTGGCCGTGCGGTTCTAGGCTTCTAGGCGCTACAGTCTGGAGCCGAGCGACCGCTACGGCGCAGGTTCGAATCCTGCCTCGGGCATGGATATGTGTGATGTCCTTAGGTTAGTTAGGTTTAATTAGTTCTACGTTCTAGGCGACTGATGACCTCAGAAGTTAAGTCGCATAGTGCTCAGAGCCATTTGAACCAAAATTACTGCATATTTGTGGAGAACTGCTTCGAGGGTAATGGTTATGTACGTTTCTGTACTCACATTTTCTACATCTACATCTACATCTACATTGATACTCCGCAAGCCACCCAACGGTGTGTGGCGGAGGGCACTTTACGTGCCACTGTCATTACCTCCCTTTCCTGTTCCAGTCGCGTATGGTTCGCGGGAAGAACGACTGTCTGAAAGCCTCCGTGCGCGATCTAATCTCTCTAATTTTACATTCGTGATCTCCTCGGGAGGTATAAGTAGGGGGAACCAATATATTCGATACCTCATCCAGAAACGCACCCTCTCGAAACCTGGCGAGCAAGTTACACCGCGATGCAGAGCGCCTCTCTTGCAGAGTCTGCCACTTGAGTTTATTAAACATCTCCGTAACGCTATCACGGTTACCAAATAACCCGGTAACGAAACGCGCCGCTCTTCTTTGGATCTTCTCTATCTCTTCCGTCAACCCGACCTGGTACGGATCCCACACTGATGAGCAATACTCAAGTATAGGTCGAACGAGTGTTTTGTAAGCCACCTCCTTTGTTGATGGACTACATTTTCTAAGCACTCTCCCAATGAATCTCAACCTGGTACCCACCTTACCAACAATTAATTTTATATGATCATTCCACTTCAAATCATTCCGCACGCATACTCCCAGATATTTTACAGACGTAACTGCTACCAGTGTTTGTTCCGCTATCATATTATCATACAATAAAGGATCCTTCTTTCTATGTATTCGCAATACATTACATTTGTCTTGTTTCGTGTCCCTGGTTGGTGTCTCAATCAGATACTATTTCGTGCATTGCTTTCACTCAATTTTTCATAAATTTCCACTCACTACTTCACCTCACATGCACTTACACAAAATGTGGCGAAATATGATCTGAGCAGACACTTCTGACAATACAGTCAGTGAGGTGTGTCATGTTAGTGTGTATGTAAGTGTGTGTGTGTGTGTGTGTGTGTGTGAGAGAGAGAGAGAGAGAGAGAGAGAGAGAGAGAGAGAGAGATAGTGAGATGGAAAGATGGGGGGGAGAGAACCAAGAAAACTTTGTTCGGTAGGTTATATTGACAATTAGCGCTTCTGCTTATGTAGTTTCATTCTGTATGCAGACATGACTTGAAGATATACCTCCACGCTATGAAACCGGTCGTCATACAATGGAAACACAATAAACAGCTATTGCCGCGTTTAATTGTCACTCAGTTTAATATAGACTATTTTACCATCTCTGATTTTAATTTCTTTGATTGTCCTTCACATTATGTAAAATGCACAAACAGTTTACGCAAATGCAACTAGGTGATTTTCTCAACAGCAATCGTCATTTCGACAAGTGAATGCCCAGTCATTCTCAACGCGCAAATGTAGTGTGGCAGTGGTGTTTAAGGATACTTAACCCTTTCGTAACCTGCGGAACATGTACGTTTGACATAAAAATTTATTTCCCTGAAATCACAGTAAAATGAAAGTCCCAATGTTCCTATCTAGTTTTGAAATGTATCAACTGTTTGGTGGCAACAGGTTCATTGTTTGGCTCCTAATGCGCAAGAATCGTTTAATTGTTTCAGTTGTGCATTGTGTATCTTGTGTTCTTGTGGTTTTATATAATTTGTTACCTATCCGCAATAGATGAGCTCGATAAAGGAGTTCATTATCTTTTTTACATCCTTTGCCAAAAATATATACATTTGTGCTCATAATTGTTGATAAAGCTTTTTCATTTCGTTTACTGGTTTGCCTTGTGCCCAGTGTGTGTAGAGAATTTCTGTTTCTGCCTTTTTTCATATTGTGCCTAAATTTATATACTTCAGACGGTGCTAAAATCTAACTGTATTGCCCCCGATTTGATATGAAACAGAGAACTCCACAAACTCGTGGTTTGTTATTTGTGATGAATGCGTACCTTTCCTTCTTTATATTTCTCTCAGTTGAAAACTGCTTTACAAAAGCAAGGTGAAAAGAAAGCTGGCCACATTTTCCTCTATTATTACAATTCCACTTGATGAAATTATTTACTACCGCAACGTCCAATAGAGAACAAGAATGACGATGCCACCATTGGAGTTAGGTACTGTCAATAGCTTGCCTTTCTCTTTGGTGATCGAACCAGCTCCCAGTAAAGGTGTGTTCTCCCCTAGGGATGGACTGCAGGATGTAGCTGAGATCGTTCCATCTCTGTTTCTCTTGTGATGAATCTTATATCTTTCGGATGGTGAGCAGCTGACAAAACTATAACTACCTTTTCTCTTGGACTTAATTTGACACACTAGTAAAAATTATTTTAAATGGGACGCATGCGTCTCGCTGGACTCGACGAGGAATAAATTTAGGGAGCCATTTATCCCCTGGAGTCCAGCAACATATACACTCCTGGAAATTGAAATAAGAACACCGTGAATTCATTGTCCCAGGAAGGGGAAACTTTATTGACACATTCCTGGGGTCAGATACATCACATGATCACACTGACAGAACCACAGGCACGTAGACACAGGCAACAGAGCATGCACAATGTCGGCACTAGTACAGTGTATATCCACCTTTCGCAGCAATGCAGGCTGCTATTCTCCCATGGAGACGATCGTAGAGATGCTGGATGTAGTCCTGTGGAACGGCTTGCCGTGCCATTTCCACCTGGCGCCTCAGTTGGACCAGCGTTCGCGCTGGACGTGCAGACCGCGTGAGACGACGCTTCATCCAGTCCCAAACATGCTCAATGGGGGACAGATCCGGAGATCTTGCTGGCCAGGGTAGTTGACTTACACCTTCTAGAGCACGTTGGGTGGCAAGGGATAGATGCGGACGCGCGTTGTCCTGTTGGAACAGCAAGTTCCCTTGCCGGTCTAGGAATGGTAGAACGATGGGTTCGATGACGGTTTGGATGTACCGTGCACTATTCAGTGTCCCCTCGACGATCACCAGTGGTGTACGGCCAGTGTAGGAGATCGCTCCCCACACCATGATTCGGGGTGTTGGCCCTGTGTGCTTCGGTCGTATGCAGTCCTGATTGTGGGGCTCACCTGCACGGCGCCAAACACGCATACGACCATCATTGGCACCAAGGCAGAAGCGACTCTCATCGCTGAAGACGACACGTCTCCATTCGTCCCTCCATTCACGCCTGTCGCGACACCACTGGAGGCGGGCTGCACGATGTTGGGGCGTGAGCGGAAGACGGCCTAACGGTGTGCGGGACCGTAGCCCAGCTTCATGGAGACGGTTGCGAATGGTCCTCGCCGATACCCCAGGAGCAACAGTGTCCCTAATTTGCTGGGAAGTGGCGGTGCGGTCCCCTACGGCACTGCGTAGGATCCTACGGTCTTGGCGTGCATCCGGGCGTCGCTGCGGTCCCGTCCCAGGTCGACGGGCACGTGCACCTTCCGCCGACCACTGGCGACAACATCGATGTACTGTGGAGACCTCACGCCCCACGTGTTGAGCAATTCGGCGGTACGTCCACCCGGCCTCCCGCATGCCCACTATACGCCCCCCCCTCAAAGTCCGTCAACTGCACATACGGTTCACGTCCACGCTGTCGCGGCATGCTACCAGTGTTAAAGACTGCGATGGAGCTCCGTATGGCACGGCAAACTGGCTGACACTGACGGCGGCGGTGCACAAATGCTGTGCAGCTAGCGCCATTCGACGGCCAACACCGCGGTTCCTGGTGTGTCCGCTGTGCCGTGCGTGTGATCATTGCTTGTACAGCCCCCTCGCAGTGTCCGGAGGAAGTATGGTGGGTCTGACACACCGGTGTCAATGTGTTCTTTTTTCCATTTCCAGGAGTGTATACAGGGCGACAATTATTGACTATATGAAAAAAAAGTAAATTAGTTACGAACTACGGCGTACACACACCTTATTCAACATGAAAACGTCGCTACAGATATTGGGATTTAGGTTATGACATGTTCGATATGCCTGCCATCATTGGCGATGATGTGGCGCAGACGAATCAGACGAATAGCGAAATTCTGCGTGACCCGATGCTGTCGATGACCTCCTGAATGGCTGTTTTCAGCTGAGCAGTGGTTTTGGGTCATTGTTCTACACCTTGCCTTTAATCTAGCCCCACAAGAAGAAGTCGCATGTGTTCAGATCCGGAGAATATGGCGGCCAATCGACGTTCATACCAGTTGCTTCTGGGTACCCCAGAGCCAGAATGCGATCCCCATAGTGCTGCTCCAGGACATCAGGCACTCTTCTGCTTTGTTGGAGTCGACCTTTGTCTTGCATGAACCACATCTTGTCGAAATGAGGGTCACTTTGGATAATGAAATCATCTTCCAAAATCTACACGTACCATTCGGTAGTCACCGTGCTATCAAGGAATATCGCGCCGATTACTCTTTGGGTGACGTCATAAGCGCGTGACTGCGTGTGAGATCGCTCTCTAAGTTTTCATCTTTTTTAGGTTTCAGATATATATTTTAACGGTTTTTGTTATAATATTTACTATATAAGTGACTTATTAGTGGTTTCTGCATTCAGCTCTGCCTTTCTTGTGTTTTGACCTGATATTTGTGAGTGTTTCGTATCGAGCAACTTAACCTCTTACCCATGTTTACATTCCGCGCTGACCAGTTGCAGCTGTAGCGGCGCATCAAAAGCTAAGTACTAATTAATTGTTTGTGTATAGTAGTTTATTTAGGAACTTTAGTAGTCTTCAACCGGTGTTCTTAGTGTTTTCCGGTGAAATAAGTTCAGAAGAAACTTTTGCGAACTGCTTTCAGTTTCGTTACTGTGTCATTAGACGTCTGATTTTTTTTCTGTGTTAGTATTTTGTTATATTCTCATTTGTTGTTGATTAATACTGTCAATAATAGTAGTTACTTCCCTTGTAGATCAAGTTTGTGATTATTGTAGTCAGTTTTTAACATCTTCTTGTTGTACTAGCGGAGCTTAGATAAAGTTGTTTCCTTGTTTCAATAACTGTAATATTTTACCATGAGTGAGAAGTGTGGGCTTTGCCGAGGTTCGTGAGTAGTGGATTGCGGTGTGAGACTTGTTCGAAGTATTTTCACTGGGGGGAATGCAGTGGGGAAGCCAGTGGGCATTCTGGTGAGATCCTCTCCTGGAACTGCAGGCTATGTAGCAAAAGTAAGTTGATAGAGGAGCAGGAGCGTAAGATCTGTGCCCTTCAGGTGCAGTTGAAAAACGCGCAGGAGGAGCTAGATAGGATGAGGAGGGAGAAGGGGGTTGGGGAATGGGAGCTGGCTGTTGGAAAGAGATCTGCTAGGAGAAGGAGATTTTCAGATAGTTTTACTATTGGTGTTTGTAATAGATATGACCAACTGTCAGAGTCTAGTGGAGAGGAATCTCTGGTAGCTGTAGATGTAGGAAGCATGCAACAGACCTCAGCAGTTACGGTGGCTAGGACAGTTGCAAAGTCTAAGAGAAAGAAGAAGGTTCTGCTGTTAGGTAGTTCTCATGGTAGAGGTGTAGGCCAGCAGTTGCAGGAAGTTTTGGGGAGTGAGTACCAGGTCACCAGCATTGTGAAGCCTAATGCAGGATTAGTTCAGGTGACTGTCAACATAGGGGGGCTATATAGGGATTTTACTAAAGAAGATCAGGTAGTGATTGTGGGTGGGACTGGTAATAGTATTGATAGGGATGGGGAGTATGACATAGATGGTGACCTGGAAAAGATAGCCACTCAGACTGGCAACACGAATGTGCATTTCGTGGAACTGTTTCAGCGTCACGATCGGCCTCATCTTAATACAGCCGTCAGGCGTAATAACATGAGACTTGGGGGTGCGCTGATGACAAAAGGCATGAGTCACATTTCAGTGGTGTCGGTGGAGTCTATCAGCAGGACGGGTTTCACTAGACGTGGCCTACACCTCAACAGGTATGGAAAGGGGAGGTTGGCAAAGCTTATAGGTGACAGCATAGGTGGGGGTGGTGGGATCACTCATGGGAAAATTCCTGTAGTAGTTGATGTTAAAGTTGCACCTTTTTTAGATTGTAGTCAGCTTACAGGTATATCTGCTTAAAGTAAGTCCCTCTAACGTAGGGCTCACCTTCAGAGGACGTCATGTTTCCAAGTAAAGAACGTATTTGCACCTTTTTTAGATTGTAGTCAGCTTACAGGTATATCTGCTTAAAGTAAGTCCCTCTAACGTAGGGCTCACCTTCAGAGGACGTCATGTTTCCAAGTAAAGAACGTATTATACTTCATCAAAATATAAAAGGTATTAGAGATAAAGTTAGTGAACTGCTTATAGATGTTGACTCTGAAATTATTGGTATATCTGAACACTTCTTAAATAAGGAGATAATTCAGAGGTTCCTTTACCAGGATACAGGTTGGCTGGCAGCTTTTCTAGGAGCTCTTTGCGGTGTGGGGGAGTAGCCATGTACGTGAAAAACGGTATCCCATTTGGGTCAATTGATGTTTCAAAGTACTGCACTGAAAAGGTGTTTGAATGTTGTGCAGGTGTGGTTGAATTTAGTGGAGCTAAACTTCTTACTGTTGTTGTTTATAGATCCCCAGATTCCGATTTCACAACATTTTTGCTAAAGCTAGAGGACGTTCTTGGTTCACTTTACAGGAAATACAAAAAGTTAGTTATATGTGGTGACTTCAACATTAATTGTATAAGTGATTGTGCAAGGAAAAGGATGCTGGTAGACCACCTTAATTCATATAATCTTATGCAAACCGTATTCTTTCCAACGAGAGTGCAAGGGAACAGTAGAAGAACCATAGACAATATTTTTGTTCATTCCTCATTGCTAGAAGGGCATTCTGTTAGCAAAAAGGTGAATGGCCTTTCAGATCATGATGCACAAATTTTAAGTCTAAAAGATTTTTGTGCTGCAACACAAAATATAGTTACCAACTTTTTAGGAAAGCTGATCCAGTTGCTGTAGAGACTTTTGTAAACGTTATCAAGGAACAAGAGTGGCAAGATGTTTATAGTGCTGATACAGTAAACGATAAATATGCTTTCCTCAAGACTTTTCTCGTGCTCTTAGAAAGTTGCTTTCCGTTAGAACGTTCAAAACAGGGTACTAGCACAAACAGGCAGCCTGGGTGACTGACTAAAGGGATAAGAATATCTTGTAGAACAAAGTGGCAATTATATCTAAACGTTAGAAACAGTCACAATCTAAATGCAGCAGCCCATTACAAACAGTGTTGTAAGGTGCTTAAAAAAGTTATTACGAAGGCAAAAAGTATGTGGTATGCAGATAGAATAGCTAAGTCTCAGGATAAAATTAAAACCGTATGGTCAGTCGTAAAGGAAGTGGCTGGTCTGCATAGCCAGGTCGAGGATATAGAATCAGTGCGTAGTGGGAATGTCCATGTTACTGATAAGTCGCATATATGTACAGTATTTAATAATCACTTTCTGAATATAGCAGGTGAACTAAATAGAAACCTAGTCCCAACAGGGAATCATATAGCGCTCGTAGAAAAAAGTGTTCCAAGACTGTTACATGAAATGCTCCTCCATGATACTGACAAGAGGGAGATTGAGTTAATAATTAAATAACTAAAGACCAAGAACTCTCATGTATATGACGGGGTATCTAGCAGAATACTGAAGTATTGTTCCATGTATGTTAGCCCAGTACTTAGCCATATCTGTAACTTTTCCTTTAGGAGTGGTCGGTTTCCTGACCGATTAAAGTACTCGGTAGTGAAGCCACTTTATAAAAAGGGAGACAGGGATAATGTTGACAATTATAGACCTATTTCTATGCCATTGGTGTTTGCTAAAGTTATCGAGAGGGTTGTATATACAAGGTTACTGGAGCATTTAAATTCACATAATTTGCTGTCAGATGTACAGTTTGGTTTTAGAAATGGCTTAACAACTGAAAATGCTATAGTCTCTTTTCTCTGTGAGGTTTTGGACGGATTAAATAAAAGGTTGCGAACGTTAGGTGTTTTCTTTGATTTAACGAATGCTTTTGACTGTGTTGACCACAAAATATTACTGCAGAAATTGAACCATTATGGAGTAAGGGGAGTAGCTTACAATTGGTTCGCCTCTTACTTTAAGAACAGAAAGCAGAGGGTAATTCTCCGCAATATTGAGAGTGGTAGTGATGTTCAGTCCCAATGGGGCACTGTTAAGTGGGGCGTTCCCCAATGGTCGGTGCTGGGGCCACTGCTGTTTCTTATTTATATAAATGATATGCCTTCTAGTATTACGGGTGATTCAAAAATATTTCTGTTTGCTGATGACACCAGCTTGGTAGTGAAGGATCTTGTGTGTAATATTGAAACATTATCAAATAATGTAGTTCATGAAATAAGTTTGTGGCTTGTGGAAAATAATTTGATGCTAAATCACAGTAAGACTCAGTTTTTACAGTTTCTAACTCACAATTCAACAAGAACTGATATTTTAATCAGACAGAATGGGCATATTATAAGCGAGACGGAACAGTTCAAGTTCCTAGGCATTCGGATAGATAGTAAGCTGTTGTGGGAAGCCCATGTTCAGGATCTTGTTCAGAAACTAAACTCCGCTTTATTTACCATTAGAACAGTATCTGAAATAAGTGACATTTCAACTCGAAAAGTAGTCTACTTCACATATTTTCACACGCTTATGTCATATGGTATAATGGGGTAATTCTTCTGATTCAAAAGGGGTATTTTTTGCTCAAAAACGGGCTGTTCGAGCTATGTGTGGTGTAAGTTCGAAAACCTCTTGTCGACCCCTATTCAATAGTCTGGGAATTTTGACATTGCCCTCACAGTATACATTTTCTTTAATGTCGTTTGTTGTTAGCAATATTAGCTTATTCCCAAGAGTTAGCAGCTTTCACTCAGTTAATACTAGGCAGAAATCAAATCTGCATGTGGAATGCACTTCCGTGACTCTTGTGCAGAAAGGAGTGCAGTATTCTGCTGCATCCATTTTCAATAAGCTACCACAAGAACTCAAAAATCTCAGCAGTAGCCCAAACACTTTTATGTCTAAACTGAAGAGCTTCCTCATGGCTCACTCCTTCTATTCTGTCGAGGAGCTCCTGGAAGAGCTAAAAAATTAAGCAAATTCCAGTGTTACATTCTTGATTTTCTTTATTTACACTAACGACTTGTCGCCTGAATGTTTCTTATATTTCATTTTATCTGTTTCTACAATCTACAACTGAATATTTTTCTTATATTTCATTTTATCTGTTTCTACAGTCGTGTTATAATTTCATGTATTGACTCGTTCCATGACCATGGAGACTTCTCCTTAATGTGGTCCCACGGAACAATAAATAAATAAATAAATTATTCCGTGACTGGACACTACTCACCACAGTCACCCATTGAGAGTGAAGAGACTTCTCAAACGCGAAATGCGGATTCTCAATCCCCCAAATGCTCCAATTTTGCTTATTGACGAATCCATCCTAATGAAAACGGGCTTCGTCGCTAAGTCAAAGTCCTGATTGTCAATTCTGTTGACATAGTGTTGGCGAAAGAAAACGGATATTCCATGGCCCTGGGGCTAAGTGGCTGATGCGTTTCAATTTTGTATGGGAAGAGATGCAGGTCTTCAACAACAATTTGTCGCAGTCCCTCCCAGTTCATGCCCATGTGTTGTGCAGCAAATCCGATCGATTTTCTGAGGTTGGTTTGAAACCCAGCACGTGTCTTCTTGATCTTTTCAGACGTTTCCACCATTTTTGGATGACAGACATTGCCAAAATTGTCATCACGAACGCTACCCATTTTCTCAAACTTCCGAATCAAATTCTTGATTGTTAGCACACTTGCACCGGTTGTCTTCAGTTTGAACACGGTCGCAAACTTCCCTTGAGCCGCAGTTGGGCTGGTGCTGCTCGCATATGAGGCCTTCAGAGGCGCTATACACTCAGGCACGCTGTACCGTCACATTTTCACGTGCAAATGTCCAACAACAACAGGGTGCGTGTGCATGCGCATACTAATTCCCATCATGCCACGCGGCCAATCCTGCAGTTTCAACGTCCTAATGCAAACCGTTCAGAAGTTATGACGATTTTACTTCATATAGCTCAATAATTGTCACCCTGTATGTCGTACTTAAAATAATTATAAAACTATAAACAACAATCGAAATGTAGAAAGATGAACTCACTAGGTATCCATTCCAAAAGCAGAAAACCGATTTTTACAATAATATGAGAACTTTTAATTAATTCAGCCACGAATGGTTTAAATCCTCGATAGGCAGGGGCCTACATCTACATCTACATGACTATTGCAATTCACATTTAAGTGCTTGGCAGAGGGTTCATCGAACCACAATCATACTATCTCCCTACCATTCCATTCCCGAACAGCGCGCGGGAAAAACGAACACCTAAACCTTTCTGTTCGAGCTCTGATTTCTATTATTTTCTTTTGATGATCATTCCTACCTATGTAGGTTGGGCTCAACAAAATATTTTCGCATTCGGAAGAGAGAGTAGGTGACTGAAATTTCGTAGGTAGATCTCGCCGCGACGAAAAACGTCTTTGCTTTAATGACTTCCATCCCATCTCACGTATCATATCTGCCACACTCTCTCCCCTAATACATGATAATACAAAACGAGCTGCCCTTTTTTTGCACCCTTTCGATGTCCTCCGTCAACCCCACCTGGTAAGGATCCCACACCGTGCAGCAATATTCTAACAGAGGACAAACGAGTGTAGTGTAAGCTGTCTCTTTAGTGGACTTGTTGCATCTTCTAAGTGTCCTGCCAATGAAACGCAACCTTTCACTCGCCTTCCCCACAATATTATCCATGTGGTCTTTCCAACTGAAGTTGTCCGTAATTTTTACACCCAGGTACTTAGTTGAATTGACAGCCTTGAGAATTGTACTATTTATCGAGTAATCGAATTCCAACGGTTTTTCTTTGGAACTCTTGTGGATCACCTCACACTTTTCGTTATTTAGCGTCAACTGCCAACTGCCACACCATACAGCAATCTTTTCTAAATCGCTTTGCAACTGATACTGGTCTTCGGATGACCTTACTAGACGGTAAATTACAGAATCATCTGCGAACAACCTAAGAGAACTGCTCAGATTGTCAACCAGGTCATTTATATAGATCAGGAACAGCAGAGGTCCCAGGACGCTTCCCTGGGGAACACCTGATATCACTTCAGTTTTACTCGATGATTTGCCGTCTATTACTACGAACTGCGACCTTCCTGACAGGAAATCACGAATCCAGTCGCACAACTGAGACGATACCCCATAGGCCCGCAGCTTGATTAGAAGTCGCTTGTGAGGAACGGTGTCAAAAGCTTTCCGGAAATCTAGAAATACGGAATCAACTTGAGATCCCCTGTTGATAGCGGCCATTACTTCGTGCGAATAAAGAGCTAGCTGCGTTGCACAAGAACGATGTTTTATGAAACCATGCTGATTACGTATCAATAGATCGTTCCCTTCGAAGTGATTCATAATGTTTGAATACAGTATATGCTCCATAACCCTACTGCAAACCGACGTCAATGATATAGGTCTGTAGTTCGATGGATTACTCCTACTACCCTTCTTAAACACTGGTGCGACCTGCGCAATTTTCCAATCTGTAGGTACAGATCTATCGGTGAGCGAGCGGTTGTATATGATTGCTAAGTAGGGAGCTATTTCATGAGCGTAATCTGAAAGGAACCTAATCGGTATACAATCTGGACCTGAAGACTTGCCCGTATCAAGCGATTTGACTTGCTTCGCAACCCCTAAGGTATCTACTTCTAAGAAACTCATGGTGGTAGCTGTTCGTGTTTCAAATTCTGGAATATTCCATTCGTCTTCCCTGGTGAAGGAATTTCGGAAAACTGCGTTCAATAACACCGCTTTAGCGGCACAGTCGTCGGTAACAGTACCATCGGCACTGCGCAGCGAAGGTATTGACTGCGTCTTGCCGTTTGTGTACTTTACATACGACCAGAATTTCTTCGGATTTTCTACCAAATTTCGAGACAATGTTTCGTTGTGGAACCTATTAAAGGCATCTCGCATTGAAGTCCGCGCCAAATTTCGCGCGTCTGTAAATTTTAGCCAATCTTCGGGATTTCGCGTTCTTCTGAACTTCGCATGCTTTCTCCGTTGCCTCTGCAACAGCGTTCGGACCTGTTTTGTGTACCACGGGGGATCAGTTCCATCTCCTACCAATTTATGAGGTATGAATCTCTCAATTGCTGTTGCTACTATATCTTTGAATTTGTGCCACATCTCGTCTACATTTGCATAGTCAGTTCGGAAGGAATGGAGATTGTCTCTTAGGAAGGCTTCTAGTGACACTTTATCCGCTTTTTTAAATAAAATTATTTTGCCTTTGTTTCTGGTGGATTTGGAAGAAACGGTATTGAGCCTAGCTACAACGACCTTGTGATCACGAATCCCTGCATCAGTCATGATGCTCTCCATCAGTTCTGGATTGTTTGTGGCTAAGAGGTCAAGTGTGTTTTCGCAACCATTTACAATTCGCGTGGGTTCGTGGACTAACTGCTCGAAATAATTTTCGGAGAAAGCATTTAGGACAATCTCGGAAGATGTTTTCTGCCTACCACCGGTTTTGTACAAGTATTTTTGCCAACATATCGAGGGAAGGTTGAAGTCCCCGACAACTATAACCGTATGAGTGGGGTATTTATTTGTTACGAGACTCAAATTTTCTCTGAACTGTTCAGCAACTATATCATCGGAGTCTGGGGGTCGGTAGAAGGAGCCAATTATTAACTTAGTTCTGCTGTTAAGTATAACCTCCACCCACACCAATTCGCACGGAGTATCTACTTCGACTTCACTACAAGATAAACCACTACTGACAGACACAAACACTCCACCACCAATTCTGCCTAATCTATCTTTCCTGAACACCGTCTGAGACTTCGTAAAAATTTCTGCAGAATTTATTTCCGCCTTTAGCCAGCTTTCTGTACCTATAACGATTTCAGCTTCTGTGCTTTCTATTAGCGCTTGTAGCTCAGGGACTTTCTCAGCACAACTACAACAATTTGCAACTACAATTCCGACTGTTCCTTGATCCAAGTACTTCCTGTATTTGCCATGCACCCATTGAGATTGCAGCCCACCCCGTACTTTCCCGAGGCCTTCTAACCTAAAAAAACCGCCCAGGGGCAGCGTCTTTGATTAATTATCAAAACGTTGTCGGTCCCGGATTCGAAACCATCCACTATTAAATTTTGACTAATAATCAGCATTAGCTGCCGTAGACTTCCGGCATAAGAAGTCAGCGTCATTCTGCCAACGGCCTTGTCAAAGAGGGCGGAGGAGCGGACAGAGGTTCAGGGCACTCCCTTGTCCTAGGAGTGCGAAACTGCCACTGAAGGACGAAGAATCAGCAATGATATACGGCATGAGGATGCATAAGGTAACGGAAACCATTGCATTGAAGACACACAACGTGTATCCAAAGGACATACGGCCTGTAAGTCAAAAGTGTCATGATGATCTCCCCATTGGCAAAAGATTTCGGCATAGCCCCCATTCGTACGTGGGGGTGGGGGGGTGGGGGGTGCCAAAGGGGAAATGATCATGAGAAAAAGATTGAATAATCAACGAAATGATAACGTTATACGATTCGGAGTGTGGAATGTCAGAAGCTTTAAAGTGTTAGGGAATCTAGAAAATCTGCCGTTGTTACCACTATGACATCGGCAATTACACCTGAAATGGGCACGTGATCATTGGCGCTGGTTGTTGGCGCAGTGGCAGAGCGTTACATGGTCTGGTGGATCCGGATGCCTTCTTCATCATGGCGATGGGACTGCGCGAATCTGTCGCCTTCAAGGGGAACAGCTCCTTGACACCTGTCTCTGGATCGGAGACAAGCTGGCGGCAGCTCGATTTTGCCATGGGGAACATTCACGTGGGCATCCATGCGTCCAGTGGAGCTCGTGCAAGGCTAAGGAGTATTGTATGCTGCTGCAGACCACGTACATCCCTTCACGACGATCGTTTTCCGACAACAGCGGCATTTTTCGGCAAGATAATGTGCCGTGTCACAAGGTTAGAAGTGTGACTGAGTGGTTCGAGAAACATAGTGGCGAGGTCAAACTGATGTGCTGGCTCTCCCAGCTCGCCAAGTTCTCATTGCTTCCATGCCACGACTCGCCGCCGCTGTTATCCGTGCTAAAGGTGGACGTACCGTCTATTAGATACTTCGTAATTTTGTACGGAACCGAAACGTGGATGATAAGAAATTCATTTTGCCAGGAACACAACAAAAGCTTTTGAAATGTGGTTCTACAGAATAATGTTAAAAGTTAGATGAACGTGTCAAGTAATTAATGAAGAAGTAGTGAATTGAACTGGGGAAGGAAGAAATTTAACCCACACCTTGATTAAATGACGAGATAGGTTGATGGGACAGTTCGTGAAGCACCAAGGAGTTGTCAATTTGGTAATGCAATGAAATGTTTACATGAATGAAAAATGGCTCTGAGCACTATGGGACTTAACTTCTGAGGTCATCAGTCCTCTAGAACTTAGAACTACTTAAACCTAACTAACCTAAGGACATCACACACATCAATGCCCGAGGCAGGATTCAAACCTGCGACCGTAGCGGTCGCGCGGTTCCAGACTGTAGCGCCTAGAACCGCTCGGCCAATCCGGCCGGCTTACGTGAATATGTTTGTTGATTTTTTCATGTGTGATTTTTCTGCTTTACTTGCGTCTTTTTACAGTTAGTTTGCAATCGGAAAATAGGAATAAATGAATCTCTGAGTGTTTTTAAATGCAAATGTTAGAAATGATAGTTTTTGTCTACTTACAGCTATTGCCTCCTCCGTTGCACAGAATATCACATACATGCAAATCATCACTTACACTTTTTGTTCACAAAACTTGCTACTGAGGTATTACGACACTGTGGCTTAGAAAGAGTTTTTTCGCAGTATGAGGTGTTACAGTGCTTTTAGGTTACATAAGGTTGTTGGTTATAAGTGTATTTTACCACTATTGACAAATAAATTATAGATTACAATTTTTTTAATGAGGAAATTTAAATGTTTATAGAAATTGTTACAGTTATCATATGCACGAGAAGGATTAAGAAATTAACTGATTCACTGTTTTGTCACTGAGAATTTTTTGTCCTTGCTTTTTGTGGCGTACGAAACTTTCAAGCTGCTCCTTTAGAATCATTTATTGAGATTATTGGAAATGGTGGAGTATCTTAAGATTTTCTTCTATGTTTTTAACGGATGTTCAGTCTTTTTTATGTGCATTGCTACTGCTGATTTCATAAGTTGGTTATGTGTGTAACAGTTGATGTATTAGTGGAGTAGCTTGTGGAGTAGCTTGAGTAGGTTTGACATGTTATTTGGGGTATTCCTGATTTTTTATTGTTAAAGGTTTGGTCTAGATTCGGTTGCAGCTTGATATTTCTGAAGTAAGTTATTTTATTTTTATGTGGTCTAAGTAGGTTTACTATTTTTTGGGAAATGTTACCTACGTAATGTATGCTGTTCATATATTTGATTTTGTTATTGGTTCCTTCTAAAGAACCAAGATTTTTTTTATTTGTTATTTGTTTCTGCATACTGTCTGTCACTCAACTGGGGGAAGTCCTTGGTAGCTGAAATTTTCTTAGTGATGTCTAATTCTGTCTCCCTCTCTTCTTAGGTCATTGCGATATTGTTTGCTCTATGTATTCTTCTCTTGTATGAAGCTTTCTTGTGTATATCATGGTGATATGGTGGGTCTTTCTTCTGTGTATCCTGAAACTGTGCCTGTTGTGTTTGTTTTATATGCACAAATATAGAAAATTACTGCTATTTTTTCGGCATTCAGCTGCGAAATTTATTTCCTTATGTACATTATTAAACAGATTTGTAATGTTATTAGTGTTTTTAGTGTCATCTTCGAGTAAAACTAAGGTATCATCTATGTATATTTTGTAATATATTATGTTTATTAAGCAGGATTCCTGGCTCCTGAATATTTTGTGTTCTAGGTAGTATATGAAAGTGTCTGGTATTGTGGCAGATACGGATAGCGCATCTGCTCGATGATAAATGTTACCACTGAATGTGAAGTAGATTTAGTTGAGGATTAGTAACTCTATAGATTCAATATTTTCTAGCGTGTGAACACTTTTTGTGCTTTAGCAAGTTGTTCTCTATTATTGCAATGGTCTCTTTAAGGGGTATTGCAATATGGGTTTGTGGCGTTTATTGGTGTATAATAGGCACCATCCGGAATGCTTACTTTTATTTCAGTGACTATTTTCATACTGTTCTTTATAGTGTAAGTTGATTCACATGTGAAATATTTTTTTTAGGAACTGATTGAGCTTATGAAATAGTTTGCTTACATGGCTGTTCATACTGTTAACTACAGGCCTTACAGGACATCCTTCTTATGTTGGGCCCTTAATATGGGAGATTTGAGGTTCATACAGGTAATGTATTTGTTTTCATATTCTGCCAGTAAGTAATGTGTTTTCTTTAACTGTGCTTTGATTTTGTTCTGAAATTGTTTTATTGGATCTTTGTTACGTTGTACTATGTTGTTTTCTGTGAAGAATTAAAGAGTTTTCTCAGTTCATTCACTTTCCTTCATAATGATAATTGTGTGGCTTTTATCTGATTTTTAGGTTAGTGCCTGGTGTTCTCTAAGTCTCTTGTTTATACTGATTACTGTTTTTTAATCATTTTGTATGATTCTATGGTTATCTTCATATTTCACTACTTCCTTTTCAAGGAATTTGTGCAATTTGTGACCTATGGCACATTTTTCATTGTTGTTTAGTTTTACAATGTCTGTTTCAATCTTTGTTGCCACTATGACTTGTTTCAGCGTGTTGTCTGACACGTTGCATTATACTTTAAACCTTTCCTTAACAGATTTAACTCTCATTCACTAAATACTGTGTATTGTTCAGTGCTCTGTTGCAGAATGTGTGTGCTTTTAAAATTGTTCCATTCTTCAGTATTCTGATATTGTCTAGATTTCAGGTAATTCAGTTTCTTACTGTGTGTTTTATAGATCTTAAGGTACTGCTGACAAACTACGTGCTGAATTTTCTCCCATTTAATATTTACAAATAGCAAATTTGCATATATAATGATCCATACTGTTTGCTATTTGTTAATGTATGTCCAAAATCTTTCTATTTAGAATGTCTTTCTTCTAGTATAAAACCTTTATATCTGTATTTTAGAAAATTGCTTCTGTTAGGCCTGTAGTTAATAGTATGAACAGCCATGCATACAAACTACCTCAAACCTGAATCAGTTCCTAAAAAACTATTTCACGTAGAAAACTACGTATATTGTAAAGAACAGTACTATACTTGCCACTGAAATAAAGGAAATAAACATTCCAGATGATGCCCATTTTCTATCACTAGACATCACGAACGTATATTGCAATACCTCGTTAAAGAAGCCGTTCTACTGATAAAGAAAACTTGCTAAAACACAAAAAGTGTCGACAAGCTGAAATTATTGAATTTATAGAGTTACTAGAAATAATCGTCAACTACAACTACTTTGCATTCAATGGTAACATCTCCGTAGTATGTTTAGTAAACAAACGGTATAAGTGATTACTTGCATGTATGTGCCATTCTGTAGAATGCCTGTAAGTAGACAAAAGAAATACCCTGTTTAATAACACTCAGGGTATCATTTTTTACGATATTAGGATTTGCAGTCTCTCTGCAAGAAGAGGCAATAGAGGCAGAAAGTCATAGATGGGAACATCACCAAATATATTCGTGTAAAAAAATGCACAAATGCACTTGATAATCAGAATAAACTCTCGGATCGCGTTGTGCTAAGCATCTAAACGTAATTGAGTGCTGCAGTTTTCATTACTTAGATCACGAATAACACAGTTGGAGACTTTCCTGTAACACCTAATACGATGATTGAGATTAAGTTAGCAGCCAGTATTTAGAAGCCACGATAGTTGTTGCAGTCATTACGTTTCCCCTTCTTGAAAAGCGAGTTTACATCTGCCGTATGCCAAAGGCCAGTTATCTTACAGTTCCTCCAGCATTCATCTACGAGGCGTGTTTTTTTAAGTAAGTACCGTTTTCAAATTAAAAAAAGACGTGCTAAGATATCTCAATAATTTTATTTTTACATGAAAGGCTGTACCTTAATCTACGCACTGACGCCATTACAGTGTAATTCTTCGTTGTTTACGTTGTGTACTGAGTGTTTAAGATGCCTCCGATAATCGTGAGTCCCGCCGACTGTGAAGTACGGGCTGTTATAAGATTTCTTAGTGCTAAAGGCCTAAACGAGATAGATATTCATCGTGAGATCTGTGCAGTTTACGGAGAAAACTTTATGAGTGATGGAATGGTAAGAAAGTGGGTGAGACCATTTAAAGATGGCCGCACAAATGTGCATGATATAACAACAGAGTGGGCGTCCTTCGGTCGTTAATGAAAGTTGGGGGCAGGAAGTGGACAATAAGGTGAGAGAAAACAGACGCTTTACGATTTCCTCCTTGTGGGATGACATGTTTCTCTTAGTGTTTTGTATGGCATTGTGACCGAGCACTTGAATTAGCGAAAATTGTGCGCACATTGGGTACCGAAAATGTTGGATGTGCACAAAACGAAACGTTTAGACAATGCATTGACTTTCCTTGAGCGGTACCACAACGACGCCGGCCGGGTGGCCGAGCGGTTCTTGGCGCTACAGTCTGGAACCGCGCGACCGCTACGGTCGCAGGTTCGAATCCTGCCTCGGGCATGGATATGCGTGATGTCCTTAGGTTAGTTAGGTTTAAGTAGTTCTAAGTTCTAGGGGACTGATGACCTCAGAAGTTAAGTCCCATAGCGCACAGAGCCATTTGAACCATTTGAACCACAACGACGATGATGATTTCGTAAGTCAGATTGTTACAGGTGATAAAACATGGGTGGTCTACGTCACATAAGAATCAAAGCAACAACCATGGAAGTTGAGCAAGGGCGTCGTTTTGCTGCAAGACAATGCCTGTCCGCATGTGGCGAGTAAGACCAAAGATCTCATCACATCTTTTCGATGGGAAACTCTAGATCATCCTCCGTACAGCCCCGATCTTGCGCCCAGTGACTACCACCTGTTCCTGCACTTGAAGAAACACCTGGGCGGTCAGCGTCTTCAAGACGATGACGAAGTCGAGACAGTGGTGATGCAGTGGTTAAGTCAGGCGGCAGACTTCTATGAGGAGGGTATTCAAAAACTGGTACAACGTTATGACACGTCCGTCAATATTGAAGGATATTATGTAGAAAAGTAGATTAAGGTACAGGCTTTCATGTAAAAATAAAATTATTGAGATATATTAGCACGTCTTTCTTTAATTTCAAAACGGTTCTTACTTTAAAAAAACACGCCTTGTATTGTTCCAAAAAAACACGGGAGAACTGCCGGATATCAGTAACGTCCTGCCACGATATTTCGGCACAGAGTCTTCTGGTCATCTTCAGGTGAGTGCCACTGAAGGTGAGTGCCACTGTAATAGTACTGGCGAGTACGCGCTGAGCTCCGCTATTTAAAGCCGTACTGAGCTGACATTGCGCATGCGCTGTTCAGCGCGCGCGTTCATAACGGCTCCGTGGGCTGCGCCTCGCGCCCTCCGCTGTGAAAGCCTGGCGTATCGGTGTCAGGTCGATTTCCATCTTTATGCAGATAACTACGTCGACTACGAAGTTTCTCTGTAACAGGATTCCAAGCAGAGTTCAGCTGATAACCGTTATCTCGACTGATGAGAGTCTCGTTGTCAGACAATCTTATTTCCACAGTTTCATTGATGATCGAGCTCCAAAAGTTTGATGTATGGGCCAAAATTTTTGTGTCGTTGTAATTCGTAGAATGGTCTGTGGAAATACAATGTTCCGCAATTGCGGACTTGGTGGGTTGGAGAAGGCGAGTATGCCGTTCTGTGGGGCGGTGGGTGGAATAATAGAATAAATGGTTTTGTATTTATGCTGTTTGCCGTTCTCAACACTGGCTCTCTAACTACAATATTGGCAACCAGAAAGTGATTAGCAAAACGTGAAGCCTGTAATTAGAATTCCTAGTGCCCACTTCATTTGAGAAATATATTTATAGCTACAGCTTATAGCTCTGAGGAATTAGGAGATTGTCTGGAATTCATAACCAAAAACCATTCTCTCTAAAATGTTCACTATATTCTGAAAGTCACAGATCAAAAGAATCCACACAATCCAACTACCAGAGCAGTTCAGAGTCTAATGCGCTGATGCCACTATAACTGTGCAAATTAAATGTTTAAGTGAATGCTCGCCATAATTTGATGATAATGTTCATCAAACGCCACGCTAAGTAATGGTAGAATGTCTGCCCTGCTGCGGCACGTGAAAATACGACGTACGCAAACTAAAGATAGATCATTAACGTCATCCCAAAATTAACACTTCACTCGAAAACGATTTCATGGTTACGCGTATCCCGAGTAACTTATAACTGTATCCGAGGCTGTTTATATCAATGATACCGAAGCGACGTGGCTTCCGGCACAGGTGGTGCGCTAATCAGCGTCTGGAGAGAACTGGGGCCTTCCTCTTCTCGCGCAGCGTTCTTACATATAAAGCCGTGGTGCGGACGGCTAAGGGAACGCCTAATCAAATCTGCTCTCCCGACTAGCCGCTGGGCTAGTAATACACCACTTTAAGTTATCGAATAAATCATTGCTTCCCTTGCTGATGGCCGATGAAGCTCTCAATTTAAATGTGAAATCAGCACACAGATAAGTAATCATAATAAAAGTCTGACGTGGCTAAGTCAAATATTTTGGGCGAGCTAATTAATTTAATTACACTACACGCAGTAGACGAGCTCTGAACTTGCTCTTTAGAGATACGCTATAGCTATAGGTTTATTGTTATTCTGTTGAAACTACTCACATATTTATGATTATAGCAGATCTCCCTTATACTTAAATTTAAACATCCTAGCTTTATTTATTCGCCTACTTGATCTATCTTGCTTCCTTAATTTCTAAGACAAAAACCAGAAAATCATGAATTTCAACTAAAATTTTAATTTGTGAGATTCAGAATACTGTTTCTACTAAATTATTATGCAAAAGGAATCTAAATATAAATTTTTAAGTCTCTAGCTCTTTTCTGTTGCGCTAACGATTTTTACAGAAAAGCGTCCAAATTTCGAAAATGGTTAAAGTTATTCAACTGATATTCAACACATATTGATTTAGTATTACTCCTGATATGCTAGAAACGTTTCAGGTTATTTACTTGATCTTTAAAGTATTGCGCAACATTTATGACGTCAGAGCTAGTTACAGCGGACTGGCTGGCACACAATGGAAAGACTGATGTGAATTTTATAAGGCGTGAGTAGGCTGCTTCCCTACAGTTCGTGTTCCACAATGCGTTCATGCACAGTTCGTGTTGTTTGCCCTATATATGATTTGCCGCATTCACACGGAAGTTTGTAAACACGTGGTTTACGCAAGCCCAGGCCGTCTTTAACGGATCCCACCAGTGATGAAATTGTGGAAGGAGGGTGAAGGATGACTGTCACTTGATACTTTCTCAGTATTCTGCCTATCTGTGAAGAAATATTCCCAATAAATGGCAGATAAACAGTCGACCTGGAGGCCTCTTCCTCTTCCTTGTTCCGTCGTTTGTAGGTCTTCGTCACTCTGTTCACTTGCCTAGATGAAAATCCATTCTTCAAAAATACTTTTTGCAGGTGTTCCAGTTCCGCTTGAAGACTGTCGGCGTCAGAGATAGTATGGGCATGGTGGATCAAGGTTTTGAGAACGCCCATTGTTTGTGCTGAATGGTGGCAACTAGTAACTTGTAGATACAGGTCTGTATGAGTGGGCTTTCTGTACATCGAGTGACCAAGTGTGCCATCACTCTTCCGAGCACCAAGACGTCTAAAAATGGCTAGTACAGTGGCACTCACCTGAAGATGGCCAGAAGACTCTGCTCCGAAATATCGTGGCAGGACGTTACTGATATCCGGCAGTTCTCCCGTTTTTATATGGAACAATCAGTACGCCGGGAAAGCTTTAAACACCACACGCCTCGTATTAATTGTAAATTTTTTTGATGCAGTGATATTGATGAGTAAATTTTGATGCATAAATAAATTTACTGTCAGTTTTAGACAGTGCTGTCATTGTTCAGAAAATTTCGTGTAAGCATCCGTCTTTGCCTCAGACAAACAAATTACACAGCCCTCGACTCGGGCATCTGTTGCGACAAAACACCTTCGTTGTACTCCGCTGGTACTTCATTTCTTGTGAGATAATCGCTGTTGACGACACTAATTGCTGCATGAACTACCCCGCTGGTGAACGCAGCTGGCTACCTTTGCAGTAGAGATGGGTAGTTCGCGAACGAACGAGTGGAAAGGAACGGTTCACCAAGATGAACGATAGGACCGAGAAACGAATTCCAAGGAACTATCGGTTCATAGTTCACGTCGGTCGCGGCGGTCACTTCGGCAGTTTTCGTTCCAGCCTCGGTCGCGTGCTCGTCTCAGTCTCGGTCTCCCTCGCCCGCAGTCGTTGTTCTTCGCATTACCACCTGTCTCAGTTCCACTGCCGGCTGCTCCTAGTTAGTTCAGTATCCAGTTGTTCGTTTCGTTCACTGCGCTCGCCCATTTTACATGTGTTCCAAACTGTTCTTGAACTTAGGCCTGGCTATTCAGCGTCCACGACTGGTAATCAGAAAGTATTTTATAGTTACGTAAATTACATAAAAATTACATTGTATGTAATAGGTACCTTTTTTCAGGTAACAAAAGGGCATATCAGCTTACTTCATTATATCGATGGACAGCCGAAAACATACTTATAACAAGGCAAGTTTTTTTTGTTATTCTTATATTTTTTGGTTTCATCGACTTGATTTAGCAACTAACTTTCAATAATTTGCTTAATTTTTAGTGTAAGAAAATTCATATAAAACGATTTTCGTGAATCTTTCATATACAAAACATTACAGTTAGGAAGGCTCTAATTATTTTTAAGTTTGGTTGTTTCCAATTTGCATCACCTGTTAGTTTGGTTTCTTCGAAAAAGAAAAAAAAAGTGGGTTGTGTGTCATTTTGGCTCAGTAGGAAAACCGGTGTCTCTCCATTTGAAAAGACGTAGATTGCCATAAAATCGTATTTACTTATTATCTCAAAAACATTTGTTCAGAAGGAGCTTTCAAACCAAAAATTTATTACTGAGAACTTAATTATTGCTATTATTGCTGCATTAACTTCAATAATGCAACATAAAAACCTAATTTTTACTAAGCGTGTAACGCAAGTATGATGAGAAAACCACATTTTATTTTATGCTTCCATAAAGTCTACTTCGCCTACGAGCTCCGAGACAATGTGAAGTATGTATAGGGTGTACACGATTATTGTTTACAACCTAGCATAGCTATGTAGTGTGTAACCTCCCCAGAGAAATTTAAAGGATAATATTTTAAATGCCAATGCACATTGAGCTAAGTGTAAGCTCCCAGAGAAATTTTGAAACACAATAATTGGATGTTAACTAGAATACAACCTAATGTAACCTCCCAGCAAATAAATTTAATGACAATGACAATTAAATAAAAATTAGCAATCTGTCCCTAGTGTAAGCTCCCCACAAAATGAAAGTCAATTCAGTGATAAGAAAATCTCAGTGATAATGATAACTCAATTAGATCGAAATGTCGATCTTAGGCCCTGTTCATTAATTAAACTGAAATTCTTACCTTAGTAAAGCTGCATCTGCTCTTATTTATTTTTGCCATAGCTTGGAGGAAATTGATTGCAAAAATTTTGAATTTAAGGGAAGGTTTTCTTTAAGGAATATCAAGGGAATATTTCTTTCATTAAAGAATTCTTTGTTAAAAATTACTTTGAAAACCAAAATTATTATTGGGGCGATTGTTGCACAAATTAGTTACAGTTAATTTACATTATTAGCTGAGCGCATTTAAAAATAATATACCTCATCCTGAATCTTGACCAGAGTGCCATGTCGTCGACCGCCGACTCCTCACACACAACTGCACTGGGCTGCTACTACCGACATACTGCACTGCTCACAGACTGCCCACTGACTGCTGCTCGCAACTGTACTGCACGACTACTACTGACGCGGTCAAGCGCAGACTAGCCACGATAAACGGCTCTCTGGTCAGAGACTCTGCAATGCCTCGCCATCGCCGCCACACAGCATACGTGTTTCATAACCCTCCACTGGGGGGGGGGGGCAAAAATTTGGCAGCGATGGTGAGTCATTTGGACTTGCCAAGCGCGGCAAAATTTTTTCTTTAATTAATCAACTTGTACAATTTACAGAATATTTAGATACATAAATTAAATGTTGGGCACATGCACCGAGTACAAAACATTTCAGACAAAGACAAGATATGAGTACAAAACATATTCGCAGATCAGAAAAATGTATATACAAATTATTTGACAGATAACAAAGTGCACACGCACTGAAAAAATTCTTTAGCATTTTCAGAACAAATAAACAGAATGGCAAAAAATCATGTTGACAAGTGACATGAGTGCACATGCACTGCAGTTGAGAACATATCAGCAAATGACGAAATGTATATACAATGAGTAACAAATGACATAAGTGCATACGCACTGAAGTATTGAACATACAGAATGAGTACAAATCATATTGAAAAATGAGAAAAGTGCACAGGCACTGAAGTTCGGTAGAAAACATATTAACACATAACATAAGTGCACATGCACTGTAGTTCAGAACATATCATCAAAATAAAAATGTATATACAATATAAAAGACAAGAGTGCACATATACTGTACTTCAGAACAAATCGAAAAAATGTCTTTCGCATTTTCACAACAAATAAACATAATGGCAAAAAATCATGTCGACAAGTGACATAAGTGTACTCGCACTGGAGTTCAGCAAATCGAAAAAAATGTATATCCCATGAACATAAATGATGTTAGCAAAAAAATGATTTTCACTATTAGGATAGGAAAGGGAAGGATTGCATCATGGTTGTAGCACTTTAGATTGCACACAGCTGTTCTGAAAGTCCATATCTTTCCACAGAAGTACAACACCAAGTGACACAATTTGAAGTTCTTTTCCCATCAGAATTTATCAGCGTAGCCAAGACACTGAACTGTCGTAGTAATGTTCCATGTTTTCATTTTGGCAGTACATTAGGTACACCAAACAGTGGGACCATAATAACGTCTTCATCGCTCACGGTGGTGGACAGCATGTCGTGTCAACACCACGCTCTTACAAGGCACACCAACGTAGAATCAGTGCAAAAACCAAATATAGTGCTCCATGATCATGAGGATGGACAGGACAAATGGACATTGCGGTAATTCAGGGTAGTTAGCTCATAATGTGAAGGACATTAAGTCACATAATAGGCTTCATTGAGAATTACAGTAGTAGTTTGCGGCATTCATAGCCCAGTTATTGAACATTTCTGTACCAAGTATGTAGTATTACAGAATAATGTTCATAAAATTAAATTATTGGCATCATGGGTAATCGTATTACAATAAACAGTGGCAGTCCTTGGCCAGTTACAAAGCATATTTAGTATGACAGAATATTGTTCATCAGAAGTCTTCATTGAAAACAAAAAGAGTAAATTATTGGCCTAGCATTAACATAATACATTGAGTGATACAAATTATTGGCACTCATTGGCCATTTACCAAAACATGAAAAGTCAACATTGAAAACAAGAGCTAATTAATGGCATAATTAATAACATAATTCATTTAGTGACATTAATTATTGGCACTCAGTGGCCAGTTATAGAACATGAAAAGTCATAATTGAAAACAGGAGCTAATTAATGGCATAATTATTAACGTAATTCATTTAGTGACTTAATTATTGGCACTCAGTGGCCAGTAAGTATTGAATAGTATAAAACATTGTTCATCATTCAGTATTATTCAGAACTTTCTTAAATGAGTAGCATTATTTGAAACTGGTGATACACACCATTAAGAAGTCATGATTAAAAATCAGTTAATTACAGTCATAGCATTAATAATCATGGGCATTATATGTAGTCTCATTACAATAAACAGTGGCAGTTATTTGCCCGTTACAAAGCATTATTTTATATATATATATTTTTTTTGTATCATTAAGAAGTCATTACTGAAGTGACATACTATTCAGAGCTGATCCGTATTATTCAGAATTCTCTTAAACTAGTAACATTATTTGGAACTGGTAATACATTTTGTTTTTGTGCTAGCAATGCATTGCGTCGGGTAATTACAAGGGAAAGCAAGAAGAAAAAAATTTGCTTCTGGGTTATTGGTATAAATGAAAAATGTGTAACGTCATTCGTCATAAGTCAGCTGTGGCAAGATTATGAAACAAGTAGAGTATATGTAACCACATTCATAGATTTAATGAACAACTGCTTATAGCACATTAATCTCATAAATAATTTCTCCTGCAAAAAATATATAAAAATGGATTATTAAGCTGAAAAGAGAAATGCATTTTATGCTGAAAAGTAGTGAACTTCGAATTAACAGGTAGTGAAATGTGTATAAAAATGTGTTCCATAGCTGTCCTTTCCAAAACCTTGAGTCATTATACTGTGCAATATAACACCTGCTGTCAAAACGAACTGCAACAAATACTTAAATAACTACATAGCGTAAATACATAAACTTCAACATCATCCTCATCTGCAAAGAAAACTTCACTATCCATATCATCAAAACTCCATTATCATCATCACCTGTAAAGAAAAACTTCATTATTCTTAGTAGCATATTCTTCATCATTATTCATCAGCATTCGTTATCATCTGCAAAAAATCACTTCATTACTCATTACACAACTATTCCTTATCTCTAGCATATTTCATCACTAAAACTAAGATGTGTAGTTCTGTCTGACAGCCTGCATCAATCACCTTGTATTCTGAAAGAAAAAATTAGTTAAGAATGCTATTCTACGATGAGTATAGTATATTCTTGTTAATGCTTGTTAATCCTGATCCATTTACTCTTCCTCATAAAGTTATTGCATCTTCTTTCGTTCATTCCGTAGGTGAAATTCCCATTTCTGTTGAATTTATTTCTTACACGCATCATTTCTTTCTGAAATTGATGAACAACGATTAATGTCTTGCATTTAAATCATATACCCATTAAATAATGACTGGTTAATGGTGACACAATTAAGCATACAGCATAACATGACAAAAACGTAATATGTCAAAGACATTGACAGTGTTCAGATGCAAAAATGTACACAGAATAATACAATGCAGCAGCAAAAAAAGTAAAACAGTCACGATCTTGAGATGTCATAGGGCAAAAAGAATGTCAAAATCAACTGGTGTGTTATACCTTAACTATTTCACAGTGCATATAAACAAAACTTGAAAACAATCGTACATAAAAAGACAAAATGTGACGTTCGTTGTGTTCAGCTTGTATGTACTGTAGTTAATAGAGGCGAGAATTAAAGACTTTAATGGAGAGAGAATTTGATAAAATTAATACGTCATTACATAGAATTGCATGATTATTCATAAAATACGTAAGTTCATCTGGAAAAAATATGCACGGTCTGATGTGTAACGACAAGAAAAGTGACCTGCTAATCTTACCTTGCCGGGCACTTGCCAAGAAAAATACGATAATCATCAATAATTAGTCATGTGAATATAATTGCATTAGTAAATGGCATCATAGTGTGCTGAATCATACAGTGTCTTCATTCAATAAAGGGTTTAATATTTGACCAATGGTGGTTGCCTTTCGATTTTCTGGTTCTCAAAGTTTCGACGTGTACAACATTGGGGTGAGGGATGCTGCGAATCCGATATGGACCTGCGCATAGGAGTTCAAATTTTCTGCACTTACCTTTTATTCTGCTGGATAAATAGTGTGTACGTACTAATATCTTCTGTCCAACGTGAAACTCGCGGCGTGTACAAACCTGTTTTTGCTGTCTTCTCCGGCGCTCTGCGGCACGTTTGATGTTGTTCAGCGCAATGTCAATTATTTCGTGGTGTCTTAGTCGACGACAGGTAGGGAAGTTTACTAATTCTTTAATTTTGTTTGGTGGTTCAACGTTTATCAGTATAACAGACGGAGATAGCATAGTGGATTCATTTGGAACGGAATTAATTACATCTTGGAATGAGAGTATGTATGTATCCCAATCAATATGTCTTTTGTGGCAGTATATTCGACACAGCTTACCAATTTCTTTCATTACTCTTTCACAGGGGTTCGAAGAAGCATGGTACTTGGATATATAGATCGGAGAAATGTTTCTAGCTCGTAACATACGTGTCCATGTAGCAGAACGAAATTGTGATACATTGTCAGAAATTACTTTCATCACATGCCCTACATGAAATAGAAAATGTTTTACAAATGCTTTCGAAACAGTTTTAGCAGTAGCTTTGCGTAACGGAGTGAAGGTAACAAAATTTTGAAGTGAACTCAACAGCGACAAATATGTAGCAAAAACCTCTGTTAGTTCTCGGAATCGGACCAAAAATGTCTACAGCGGCCATGTGTCTTAATTTAACAGGTATAATGGGATATACTGGAGGAATATGTGAAGTGGTGTCTGACATAGCTTTCTGGCAAATTTTACAAGATGCTAAAACTCGTCGTACACGTTTCTCCATGTTGGTAAAATAACAGTTCTGTCTCAGTATAAGAAAACACTTTCTTGCTCCGTAATGTGCGTAACTTAAATGAGTGTACCAGATTAATTTGTTAACCAGTTCGTCAGGAATGCATAATAACCAGTTGTTGCTGTCAGGATGAGAGCGGCGAAACAGAATGTCATTGCGTACAGTGTAATGGTTTCTAATCGTAACATTATTCCTATCTTGCCAAAGGTGTTTAATTTCTTTCCACACGTTGTCTTTATTTTGTTCTAGTTCTATGTCCTGTAATGACGACGAAATAAAGTTTTCAAATGCAACTTGTTGAATGTACATGACACTGAAATTTGCTTTGCAGAAGTTGGTTGCTACGTCTTGCTGATTGTTGCTCAGAGAACGCGATAGTGCGTCTGCTATAACATTTTGTGTGCTGGGAATGTGGACAATCGTAAAATTAAATTCTTGTAAATAAAGTTTCCATCTACTTAATCTATCGTGTGTGAATTTAGCCGAAAGTAAAAATTGTATCGCTCTGTGGTCTGTGTAGATGGTGGTATGTCTGCCATAAAGAAAGTGCCTAAATCTCGTGAAAGCCCATACAACACATAATGTTTCCAGTTCTGTAACGGAATAATTTCGTTCAGCAGGTGACAAAGTGCGACTTGCAAATGCGATGTTTTTAATTACTGTTGAGCCTTCTTCTTCAATTTCCTGGAAAATATGTACGCCTAAAGCGGTGTTGGAACTGTCAGTGGCAATGGAAAAATTTCTAGTAAGATCTGGGTGCGACAAAAGTGGAGCATTCAACAAAGCATGTTTCAGGTTCATGAATTCAGAGTGTGCTTGCTTATCCCAAGACCAAATAGTGTTTTTACCTGTTAATTGGCATAATCTGGGTGTGTCTAAAGCAGAGTGATGAATAAATTTACGAAAGAAGTTAATTAAGCCCAAAAAACTGCGTAATTGTTTTTTTGTCGTAGGAATAGTAATGTCACGTAGAGCTTGAAGTTTTTCCGGATCAGGCGCAATGCCTTCTGCTGAAATTACGTGTCCAAGAAGTTTTGCCAAAGTGCGATTTACTGAGATTAACTGTGAGTCCTTGAGCATGAAAAGTTTGCAACAGTTGTTCTAAAATCACATTGTGTTCAGACCAGTTAGCTTCTGCGATAAGAATGTCGTCTACGTACGTCGTAATTCTGTCTTTAAGTTCTGTCGAAAGTATTGTGTTCAAACCGCGAATAAAAGCTGCAGAAGAAATAGTTAAGCCGAACGGTAATTTACAAAATTGATAACAGTCGCCAAAACAGAGAAAAGCTGTGTATTTTCTGCAATTCGGATGAAGTTGTATTTGCCAAAATCCCGATTTCAAATCTAATGTGGAGTAAATAGCTGTACCGTGAAATTTCTGTAGAAGTTCCTCTAAAGTCTGTGGTTGATCTGTTTCATTAACAATAATGTCATTAATGCGACGTGAATCAAGTACAAGGCGAAGTGAGCCATCCTTTTTCTTAACAATATGTAACGAGTTTATGTACGGACTAACTGCCGGTTCAATAATTCCTTGGTCAAGCATATCCTGCAATTCTTTTTTTACCTGTTCTCTGTGAATATATGGAATTGGATAATGCTTGGCTTTAAATTTGTCGTGCTGTTTCACTTGAAATTCATACATAAAGCCGGACATAGTACCAGGAACATTGTCAAAAACTGGAGCTTGCTGTAAAAGAATTTTGTGTAATTGCGTTCGTTCGTCGTCTGTAGTTGCACTGCTTTGTTTAACTTTATCGTAAATCATCTGTATTGCGTCGTAGTCATCTTCGTCTGGAGTATTATAGTTATGTACGTACGTATCCGTGAACAATGCAGAATTACAGTCTATGTTACGTGACACGGAAATGACCTCTGTGCGATTAATTGTTTGCTCTTCCGCAGATAGTGAGTGCTGAAATTCTAAAGCAAATTGTATATTTTCATCCTTCAACATTAAATAAGAATTCTGAAAATCAACTACTGCGTCGTGTTGTACCAGAAAATCCGTACCTAAAATAACGTCTGTTGTCAGTAAAGGAACAATCCAAAAATTAGAGTGAAAAGTATGACCTCCAATACAAAATGATAAATGCGTCTGTAATTTAACGTCTACTCCTTTACCCGATACTGCTCCCTTCACTTTTGTTTTGCCTAAAGGTAATGTCGGATAGGTATTCTCTTTGTTACACTCGTTAAAAGTTTCTTCATTTATTACTGATATAGGTGATCCGGAATCGATTACTGCTGAAAATTTCGATGAACCAATTTTAATTTCGATAACAGGATGTGAAATAGTTTTCTGAACAAATAGTCTTTCCTGCAAGAGAGTGTCTCTGATATCGTCAAAAGTAATTACATTTTCGTGAACAGCATTTTGCGTATCTAAAGTAGTGCTTGTATTATTGGAAGATGCGACCTGTACAGTATCTAGTCAGATTCTATCTGACGTGTTATTGTTATCAGGAGGATGCTGTGGCATTTCTATTATTTGAACAGTTCTATTACTTCTTCCAGACGTATTATGTTCTGGATGGTACCTACTGTCGGGTTCATTCATGAGAATAGGTTCTTGTGTATAATTTTGCTGTTGGTATGTCCGACTGTTGTTAGATGTACGCTGAAAATTGTTCTCATTATTTTTACGTCTGTCGTAATAGTCATTCCTATACGGTGCATTGCGATAGGAATTGAAATACTGTCTCCTTTGTACGTAGTTGTTTCCTTGCTGTCGTGCGTTACTATTTGTTGGATCTGGGACTATACGTGCACGCGGCAAAACATTAAAGCCTGGTTGACCTTGTGCATTATATTGTTGGTTAGGTATGCTAACCGGCTGGTTTTGATGTTGTTGTTGTGAAACACCTTTATTGTTACTAAAGTGTGGTTCCTGTTGCTGAAAATTTTGACGATATTGATAATTAGAATTTTGTCTGTGATTTAAGTTCTGGTAGTTGTCGTTCCTAATGCGTCTGTTACTTTTCCTATTGAAATTACGTCCCTGATCATAATTACTGTAAGTTTGTTGATCTTGGTTATTATACGAAAAGTTTTTGTTTACAAAAGAATAATCAGATTGTTGTACTTCCAAGAGCTGTAACAAATCTCTGAATGCTGAAATATTTTCTTTTTGCTGACCTGTTAAAAGTGACACTCTTAATGACCGTGGTAATTTGGAAATGCATAATTGTATAAGTGCAGATTCACTGTACGGTTCACTTAAATACTGATTTTGCTGGACCATGTGCTCAAAAAATTGCGTCACATTGGGAAAATTTGTGTTTTCATAATTTGGTAAACTAATTAATTGATCTTTAATTCCGCGCTGTGTCGTCTTCGACCAGTACGCTGACAGAAAGGCATTCTGAAATTCCTCTACCGAGTAACATTGCCTCGCGATCGGTCTCATACGAGTTGCCGGTTCGCCTTCCAAGAAGCTGCAAATAAATTCAAGTTTGTGTGTTACGGGCCAAGTCGGTGGAAAAGCAAAGCTAAACTGTTGTATCCAATCCAGTGGGTGAATCTGTGTTCTGTCGTTTTTAAACACTTTAAACTTTCTCACTGACAGAAAATGTTTGTAATCAAAATTATCGTCTCTCTGTGATGGAACAGGTTCAGGATTGTAAGAGAATCTATTGAACTGTGGTTGTTCGGAATCTAAGTCCCGTACTCTCTGTAGATTACCCAAATTATACGCGTTGCGCGAGTCTGACAGATGTTCGCAAAGTGGCGTCTGCTGTGATGTGTTATTAACTGGAATACTTTTCATCTCTGTTACTTCTTGTTGTAAACTCGATAACTTTCTACGCAACGTGTTATTAGACGAATCGATCTCATTAATTGTCTGCTGTAAATTTTGAAATTCAGGTGTTTGATTAAATGAAACCGGTGAAGTATCGCCTGATTTGTTGTCATTACTACTTTCTATAACATCAATACGACTGGCTAATTCATCATATTTTTCAGTCAGTATTTTTGCCTGATCATCGGTTTTAGAATCGGACGCATTAATCTGTTTTTGCAACTTACGTGTAGTTTCGCTCAGTTTTTTAACATCAGCTTTGATGACATCGCAATCCTGTGTTAGTTCTAATTGTTCGAATCTGTCTGTCACTGTTTGAATATCTACTGTGTGTGTATCTGTTTTTGATTTAAGATCAGAAATTTCATCACGTAATTCCGCGTTCAACTGTTCGATGGTATTAATTTTGTCGGACACTGTAGCAATATTGTTGTCTACGTATGTTTTTGCTTTCGCAAACATTTTACGTTTGTCTTCTTGTCTCTGTGCAGTGATTGTTTCCATTACTTGACGTTTTACTTTATTTTGATCCTGAATAAATTTGCGGAAACGCGTATCACTGTTTTGTATATGGTGACTAAATCGCTCGTCAATTTGAGTGTTTTGCTGTTCAAATTTCGCGTCAATCTTTTCATCCATTGTGCACGAAAGTTCTGCTGTCATTGCTTTAAACTCTTCGCGTAATTGTGTAGCTTTTTCAGAGCATTGTTTAGCGACTGTACTAATTTCCGCTCTAAGTGTTTCTGTTGCAGCTGTTTGCATTTCCCTTAATTCTTGAGCAACATACCTAATTTCTTCGCTACTTTTTTTTTTGAACAGGCCTCAATTTCCACGCGCAACTGTTCCTTAGTGTCATGGCACTGCGCGGCAACGGCTCTAATTTGTTCACTAAGCTGTCTGGAATTGTCGTCTAATTTTTCATTTAACTGTCTGGAATTGTCGTCTGATTTTTCATTTAACTGTTTGTTCTGTTCACTAAGTTGTTGTTTGAGATTGTTGTCTATTTTCTCACTTTGCTGTTGTAGCAAACTTGTCATAATTCGTACCAAGTCAAAATTAGTGTTTATATTCTCTGTGCTGTTTAGTGGTGGATCTGGAATTGTCTCGTTTTCTGTAACCATTTGGTTATTCTGAGATTTACAAAAGGGTTTGCCAGTTGACTGTACACTGTCAGTCACTATTTCGGGATTAAATGAATCCGTCGTACTTTCAGTACACTGACCATTTTCATTCGAAAAATTTGTCTGTATGTTACTTGAGTTTTCCAAACCGGTTGTGTTAAGCTGGGCAGCGCTCATTACAATAGAGCGTCCCGCGTCATCAATTGTCGTCAAATTAACAGAAGAGACAATTGAGTTCGTTTGTTCATCATTAAGATAAAAGTCATAATTACTGGTTGGAATGCACTGATTGTTAGTGAACGCAGGATTGTCATCATTACACTGCGTGTCACAATTACTATCGGTTAAGTTGTTTAAGTTGTAATTTCGTTCACAATACCTCGCGATACACTATTCACAGTCTTTCGCGGCATTTTTACAATAGTCACAATTATTCACAAAACAAATAAGCAAAAATGCAAAAGGAAACAAACACAAATACAACAGAGCAACGAATTGCCGTTGACCTGTAGAAAGAAAGTCACAAGATTAGTAAAAGCGTTGCGCCAAATCCTAATTATATCTAAGCAAATAAGAGCAGATATCTGACTGTTTTTCAAAAGATTCTCAACGAAATACGATCCTGGACTGGGTGTCGCCAAGTGTAACCTCCCCAGAGAAATTTAAAGGATAATATTTTAAATGCCAATGCACATTGAGCTAAGTGTAAGCTCCCAGAGAAATTTTGAAACACAATAATTGAATGTTAACTAGAATACAACCTAATGTAACCTCCCAGAAAATAAATTTAATGAAAATGACAATTAAATAAAAATTAGCAATCTGTCCCTAGTGTAAGCTCCCCACAAAATGAAAGTCAATTCAGTGATAAGAAAATCTCAGTGATAATGATAACTCAATTAGATCGAAATGTCGATCTTAGGCCCTGTTCATTAATTAAACTGAAATTCTTACCTTAGTAAAGCTGCATCTGCTCTTATTTATTTTTGCCATAGCTTGGAGGAAATTGATTGCAAAAATTTTGAATTTAAGGGAAGGTTTTCTTTAAGGAATATCAAGGGAATATTTCTTTCATTAAAGAATTCTTTGTTAAAAATTACTTTGAAAACCAAAATTATTATTGGGGCGATTGTTGCACAAATTAGTTACAGTTAATTTACATTATTAGCTGAGCGCATTTAAAAATAATATACCTCATCCTGAATCTTGACCAGAGTGCCATGTCGACGACCGCCGACTCCTCACACACAACTGCACTCGACTGCTACTACCGACATACTGCACTGCTCACAGACTGCCCACTGACAGACTGCTCGCAACTGTACTGCACGACAACTACTGACTGACTACTGCTCGCAACTCTCGCGCGGTCAAGCGCAGACTAGCCACGATAAATGGCTCTCTGGTCAGAGACTCTGCAATGCCTCGCCATCGCCGCCACACAGCATACGTGTTTCAAGTGGAAGTCGAATTTTATACAAGACACTTGTGGTCTATTAAGTTGGGAAACAGCCACCAACAGGTTTACAAGACTACATGTGCTATAGCCCATGCGCGTCGTGTGAGATTTTCATGTTCTCTTCTCCAGCTCTCTACATATCGTCATCGATTGTTTCGCCATTGTTGCTTGCATTAGCTTGTTATTCCTTCACTGCCTAATTATTACATGTTTGTCTGTCTGTTGTATCTGCTCGTAACGGGCAACACATCGTCCGTAATTGGCGAGCAGTCTGTACTCGGGGCCGATTTTCCGTGCGCAACCCTATATTATTTCCCTGCGATCAGCCACACAACGCTACAGTTGGCTAAAGAAGAGGTTCTGCAGAATCACAGAAATTACTTCTGAAAGTGTGTAAGAATTCTGTAATGAATAAAAACTCTATACTCCAGGGGGGAGGCAAGTGCCACCTCTTGGAGCCCTCCATCCTTTAGTCACCTACACTACTAGTTTTCAGTTTTTCATAAGAACCATATACCAAGCACATATGAACGGTGAACGAGTAAAAATGAACGGTTCCCAAAAGAGAACGATCAGAAGTGAACTAGTTCCCAAGGATGAACGAGTTTGCCCATCTCTACTTTGCAGCAGCGCCTTCCTTCGACCCGCAGGCAGCGACTTTAGCCACACCAGGCGGGGCGAGACGAACGGCGGGCCCGGTGAAGTATGGCGGGGCGTGGCGGTGCGCCCCTCCCATATAAAGCAGCAGGCCAGAGAGAGAGAAAAAAATCTGGCTCCTTAAGAAAGGCGGCAATCCCTTAGATTGAAACATCAACTATGTATGAGGGCGCAGCATGATTTCTATATGCATGCAAAGCGCGGCGAGAGGTCGGCCCTGCGGAATGAGCGCTTTACTCCGGCGATATGGCGGCAGGCGCACCTCGCCTCACCTCCCTGCCACACCCCCATTGTTCACGCGCCCTCCTCCGACTTCCTCCCTCCGCCTCTTCCGGCTCTCTTACTGCCCTCCGCCCGCCGGCAGCCTCCCGTTCTCCCTCCGTCCCTCTCCGGCCGGGTTTGCTGTTTTGAATTGGAGACCTCGTTCTGCGCAGACTTTGCATTCCTCGCGGGTGCCACGCCCTGACTAAGGTGTATTGCCCGGCGACTGCGTGCGCACTATAAATAAAGCGTTGCCGAGTTGCTGGCTGAAACGCGGACAAGTTTTTTTAATTCGTATACACGTGGCTGTAGCAGACTAAGGAGATCTCACTTTTCTTTCACTCATACATAAACTCACTAGCCCAGTTTCCGACAGCGACGGTATTTCTATCAGTAAAATTTTGTAAAAATAACGTCCACAATTTTGAGCAACTACAGCTTAATCATGACGTGGAGATATTATTGCAAGTTTATTTTCTGGAAAACGTGCTGCTAGAGCTTTTAATTTCATGTCGTTGTAGATGTGCCCTTTAGTCCAGAGACTGGTTTGATGCAGCTATCCATGCTACACTATCCTGTGCAAGCTTCTTCATCTCCCAGTACCTACTGCAACGTACATCCTTCTGAATCTGTTTAGTGTATTCATCTCTTGGTCTCCCTTTACGATTTTTTCCCCCAAGTTGCCCTACAATACTATATTGGTGATCCCTTGATGCCTCAGAATATGCCCTACTACCGATCCCGTCTTCTAGTCAAGTTGTGCCACAAATTTCTCTTCTCCCCAATTCTATTCGATTCCTCCTCATTAGTTATGTGATCTATCCATCTAATCTTCAGCATTCTTCTGTAGAACCACATTTCGAAAGCTTCTATTCTCTTCTTGCCTAAACTATTTATCATCCACATTTCACTTCCATACATGGCTACAAGAAAACGGCTCTGAGCACTATGCGACTGAAATTCTGACGTCATCAGTCCCCTAGAACTTAGAATTACTTAAACCCAACTAACCTAAGGACGTTACGCACACCCATGCCCGAGGCAGGATTCGAACCTGCGACCGTAGCGCTCTCGCGGTTCCAGACTGTAGCGCCTAGAACCGCTCGGCCACCCCGGCCGGCATACATGGCTACACTCCATACAAATTCTTTCAGAAACG
This sequence comes from Schistocerca americana, assembly GCF_021461395.2. Classification (NCBI taxonomy): domain Eukaryota; kingdom Metazoa; phylum Arthropoda; class Insecta; order Orthoptera; family Acrididae; genus Schistocerca; species Schistocerca americana. Next base: position 608,463,070 of record NC_060123.1, on the reverse strand, counting down.
ACTTCCTGACTCTTAAACCTATACTCGATGTTAACAAATTTCTCTTCCTCAGAAACGCTTTCCTTGCCATTCCCAGTCTACATTTTATATCCTCTCTACGTCGACCATCATCAGTTATTTTGTCCCCAAATAGTAAAACTCCTTCACTACTTTAATTGTCTCGTTTCCTAATGCAATTCCCTCAGCATCACCCGATTTAATTCGACTACATTTCGTTATCCTTGTTTTGCTTTTGTTGATGTTCATCTTATATCCTCCTTTCAAGACACTGTCCACTCCGTTCAACTGCTCTTCCAAGTCCTTTGCTGTCTCTGACAGAATTACAATGTCATCGGCGAACCTCGAAGTTTTTATTTCTTCTCCATGGATTCTAATTCCTACTCCGAATTTTTCTTTTGTTTCCTTTACTGCTTGCTCAATATACAGATTGAATAACATCGGGAATAGGCTACAACCCTGTCTCTCTCCCTTCTCAACTACTGCTTCCCTTTCGTGCTCCTCGACTCTTATAACTGCCATCTGCTTTCTGTACAAATTGTAAATAGCCTTTCGCTTCCTGTATTTTATCCCTGCCACCTTCAGAATTTGAAAGAGATTATTCCAGTTAGCGTTGTCAAAAGCTTTCTCTAAGTCTATAAATGCTAGAAACGTAGGTTTGCCTTTCCTTAATCTATTATCTAAGATAAGCCATAGGGTCAGTATTGCCTCACGTGTTTCAACATTTCTACGGAATCCAAACTGATATTCCCCAAGGTCGGCTTCAACCAGTTTTTCCATTCGTCTGTAAAGAATTCGTGTTAGTATTTTGCAGCCATGGCTTACATTTAATTTCATACACATATCATTAACCTATTCGCAAAGTTATTTTTTCTTCGTCACCGTCTAGCTGCACATGGTACACAGGGCAATGATGCTGTAATACCTTCATCTGACGATGAGCCTACAGAGGCTGGAAAACTAATTAATGTTACATTAAATAATAGAGAACTCACTTTCCCTGAACCGCGCTGCTGGTACGGTCGCAAGTTCGAATCCTGCCTTGGGCATAGATGTGTGTGATGTCCTTAGATTAGTCAGGTTTAATTAGTTCTAAGTCTAGGTGGCTGATGACCTCAGATATTAAGTCCCATAGCGCTTAGAGCCATTTGAAACATTTTGAAATCACTGCCATTCGGCTAATACGAATTCGGCTACTATGAATTCGATGGATCAGGTCTCGGACACTTCCATAGGACCGTTCCACCTCACAAACTACATCAACAGGGTTCACACACCTAACGGAAACTATCAAGTATTTGTCAGATACATGTCACACAGACTCACTGATGTGTAACGATCCAAACGTGGACCAACATGCTATTCCACAGGACATCATAAGGTTTTGCGCCATCAGTGTCTACAGTATGCACCACAGATAAAATTGGAATAAGCCGCATTTTATCCTCTCTGCATAAAAGGAGTCTAACGAATGAAAACAGGCGGATCCATTTCAGTTTTTGTTGAAGGGAAGACTCTTTCGTGAAATATGGAAGAAATATCGTAAACTTTCAGCCAAAGGGCATAGTTTTTGTTCAAATGCTCAAAATATGTAGAAGCCTGAAGACCATATTCAGATGTTTAACATCATTATGTGGCTCCAGTTATACAGCGTGTCCCAAAAAGAATGACCCGATTTTAAATAGAATTATTTATTAGGAAAAAGGGCTTAAAACCAACAAATTGCATACTAAATTACTCAGAAAAGACAGAATATAAAAATCCATCATAAATGTTCAATATGAACTCAACTGGCTGCACGGACGACATTTAGCCGATAGCCGAATTCATCCCAAACTGAGCATAAGCTGTCTTCTGTCACTGAAGCTACAACAGCTGAAATTCTGGTTTTTAGATCATCAATACCACGAGGTAAGGGCGGAACATGAACACATTGTTTAACATATCCGCTCACTGAACTACGATCACTGACTGAGTACGACTAAATTCAATAACACAATACGCCTTCTGTTGCGCGGACGCCATATTGCGCGAGACTGGCTGCACGCTCCAAGTCAGCGCTCGTAGCGACATCTAGCGGATTTTTTCTGAAACTCTAGACCATGCCCATTACATCTAGCGCTGTTTCAGTTACCTAGTGACATTTGTCTCAATATTATTACAAGTTAAGATAGGGTCATCCTTTTTGGGACAACCTGAATTATAGGGATTTCTATTGACTCTATTGGCTAATCTGATGATGATACAATTATGACTAACTACACAGTTGCACAGAAATTGCTAACTGGTTGTGGTACATCGATACCACCCCATTGGCGTCCGACAGTTGGTAGCGGCAACGCAAATTTCTACCAGACGTCGATAGCGGTGGTGCGGGATCCGACAGACCCTGTGGAGCACTGCTGCTGAGCTGTCTCCAGCGACTCCATACTGCGAGCGCCCTGTCTCGGTCCTGGCTATCACTCGTGCGCTGGTTAAGATAGCCTCTCATTATGATGCTCTTGTTGCTATTCTATTAGCTGAACCTAGCTGCAAGTTCATTTGTAGCCACACTTCGTGCACTGGGGAAAGCTACCAGTTAAGTATAGATTCTGTTACTAGTTCGGTAATCGTTTCTGCTCCTGTCCAGCTTGCCTATGATGACAGATGTTGCACGACTCTGCTCTTCACCTTTCCTTACCTGTGTCTACGAAGAAGTACACAACAGTATACACACCCAGGCTTCAGGCACAGATAATGTGGATCAAAAAAGACTGTGTTTGCTTATTACAGTGTCGTAGGGAAAAAAGGGAAACGGATATTTAAGTATCCAGTCCGTGCATCTGACACTAGAATCAGTAAACAATTTTCGTACAAGTACTGATCTCTGCATATAAAAGGAAACGTCCTGACTGACTGAGTTACCATAGCGCAGCCCAAACCGCAAAGGAAACGAACTTAGAATTTCTAGAACATGTGTATCTTATACTGCAGGCATCGTTTCAAGAAATGATTCTCTGATATTCCACTCCTAAAGGAGTGAAATAGGGGATGGAGATCTTTTTTTTTAAAAAAAATCGTTATTAAGCCAATTTTGAATCAAGGCCTACGAAAATTGGTATTTGGTTTCTCGGTCTGAAATAAGGAAATAAATGTTTGAGCATTTTTGGTAATTTAACCCTGTTGGGGTGAAATAGTGAGTGAAAACTTTTTATGAAAATATATCATTACTTAAGAACTACTAAGGTATTTTCAAACCTACATCGTTGAGCATTGGTATTTGACTTCTCGGTTACAAATAAAAAAAAAACTGTTTCAATGTTTTTCGGAAACAACCCCTGAGGGGGTGAAATAGGGGTGAGGTTCTCTATGAAAATATTTTGTTATGAAAGCATTTTTAAAGCTAAATATATGAAAATTTAAACTTGGCTTCTCAGTTAGAAATAAAAAAAATACGTCTTTCAGCGCTTTTGGAAGTTAAGCCTCTATTGAGTGAAACGAGGGATGAAAGTTTTTGTGGAAATATTTCATTGTGCAAGTATTTTTAAAGCAAAATCTATGAAAATTTGTATTTGGCTTCCATGTTAGAAATACAACATACACATTTCACTGTTCTTCGAAATTCAGCCCCTGTTGTTTTTGTGGTCTTCAATCCAGAGACTGGTTTGATGCAGCTCTTCATGCTACTCTATCCTGTGCAAGCTTCTTCATTTACCAGGACCTACTGCAACCTACATCCTTCTGAATCTGTTTAGTGTATTGAAACTTCCTGGCAGATTAAAACTGTGTGCCCAACCGAGACTCGAACTCGGGACCTTTGCCTTTCGCGGGCAAGTGCTCTACCATCTGAGCTACCGAAACACGACTCGCGCCCGGTACTCACAGCTTTACTTCTGCCAGTTTGAAAGGTAGGAGACGAGATACTGGCAGAAGTAAAGCTGTGAGTACCGGGCGCGAGTCGTGCTTCGGTAGCTCAGATGGTAGAGCACTTGCCCGCGAAAGGCAGAGGTCCCGAGTTCGAGTCTCGGTCGGGCACACAGTTTTAATCTGCCAGGAAGTTTCATATCAGCGCACACTCCGCTGCAGAGTGAAAATCTCATTCTGTTTAGTGTATTCATCTTTTGGTCTCCCTCTACGATTTTTACCCTCCACGCTGCCCTCCAATACTAAATTGGTGATCCCTTGACACCCCAGAATATGCCCTACCAACCGATCCCTTCTTCTAGTCAAGTTGTGCCACAAATTTCTCCTCTCTCCAATTCTGTTCAATACCTCCTCATTAGTTATATGATCTACCCATCTAATCTTCAGCATTCTTCTGTAGCACCACATTTCGAAAGCTTCAATTCTCTTCTTGTCTAAACTATTAATCGTCCACGTTTCACTTCCATACATGGCTACACTCCATACAAATACTTTCAGAAACGACTTCCTGACACTTAAATCTATACTCGATGTTAACAAATTTCTCTTCTTCAGAAACGCTTTCCTTACCATTGCCAGTCTACATTTTATGTCTTCTCTACTTTGACCATCATCATTTATTTTGCTCCCCAAATAGCAAAACTCATTTACTACTTTAAGCGTCTCATTTCCTAATTTTATTCCTGCAGCATCACCCGATCTAATTCGACTATATTCCATTATCCTCGTTTTGCTTTTGTTGATGTTGATCTTATATCCTCCTTTCCCTGAAACTGTCTATTCGGTTCAACTGCTCTTTTAGGTCCTTTGCTGTCTCTGACAGAATTACAATGTCATCAGCGAACCTCAAAATTTTCATTTGTTTTCCATGGATTTTAGGTGAAATATGGCCAGACTGATTCCTAACTCTTCATCACCCTGCGCAAATTACTAAGAACAGGAACTTAGGTTTGTAGAGGGTGTGGATCTTATGCTGTAGGCATAGTTTAAGAAGGGACTGTCTGAAATTCCGCTTCTAAGGGGCTGAAATAGTAGAGGAGAGGCTTTTCGAAAGTATGTCACTAATAAGGGAATTTTGAAGCTAGAACTACGAAAACTGATATTTGGTTTCTTAGTCAGAAAGTAAAAATTATGTGTTTGAGCATTTTTGGAAATTCAATCCCCAAAAAGGGGGCAGAATATTGGGTAAAACTTTTTCTGAAAGTAAATAATTAGTAAAGATTTTTTAACGTTACATCTATGACAACTGATATTTGACTTCTCTGTTGGAAATAAAAAAAATAAGTGTTAAGTGTTTCTGGGATTCAGCCACTAAGGGAATGCAATAGGAGATGAAAATTTTTAAGGGAATATTTCGTTACATTAAAAGTATTTTGAAGCTTAATTTATAGAAATAGGGATGTCACTTCTCGGTTAGGTATTGGTGATGAAAGTTGCTACGAGAATATCTCCACGAGAACGCAAAAGCCGTAATTAGAAAATCTTTGCACTCCAGTTACCGGAATCGCTTTTTGGTCAGAAGTACATTCGGTAAAGACCGTGCTTATATGGTCTCAATTATTGTGAAAAGCGTAGAAGATATTGCAATTTGTGAACATCATCAAAATCCGATTAGATAAAAAACTATCTCTGCAGACCATACAGTCTACGCAAGCGAAGCAACGGTCAATAAGCTAGTTTCTCCATAATTATATCACCACCAAACTAATATGTATGAGGGTGGTCCAGAAGACCATACAGTCTACGCAAGCGAAGCAACGGTCAATAAGCTAGTTTCTCCATAATTATATCACCACCAAACTAATATGTATGAGAGTGGTCCAGAAACCAATGCAACGTATTTTTTCTTCAAGAATTCTTTATTGAACATAATGAGAATTACACAGACGAAAGAATGGTGTTTTATCTACACACACAATTTTTCCACGCAATCTCCATCCCGTTCTCGGGCCTTCCTCCAGCGCGTGACAACGGCGTGTATGGCCTGTCTGTACGAGGTGCATTCAAGTTCTAAGGCCTCCGATTTTTTTTCTAATTAACTACTCATCCGAAATCGATGAAACTGGCGTTACTTCTCGACGTAATCGCCCTGCAGACGTACACATTTTTCACAACGCTGACGCCACGATTCCATGGCAGCGGCGAAGGCTTCTTTAGGAGTCTGTTTTGACCACTGGAAAATTGCTGAGGCAATAGCAGCACGGCTGGTGAATGTGTGGCCACAGAGAGTGTCTTTCATTGTTGGAAAAAGCCAAAAGTCACTAGGAGCCAGGTCAGGTGAGTAGGGAGCATGAGGAATCACTTCAAAGTTGTTATCACGAAGAAACTGTTGCGTAACGTTAGCTCGATGTGTGGGTGCGTCGTCTTGGTGAAACAGCACACGCGCAGCCCTTCCCGAACGTTTTTGTTGCAGTGCAGGAAGGAATTTGTTCTTCAAAACATTTTTGTAGGATGAACCTGTTACCGTAGTGCCCTTTGGAACGCAATGGGTAAGGAATACGCCCTCGCTGTCCCAGAACATGGACATCATCATTTTTTCAGCACTGGTGGTTACCCGAAATTTTTTTGGTGGCGGTGAATCTGTGTGCTTCCATTGAGCTGACTGGCGCTTTGTTTCTGGATTGAAAAATGGCATCCACGTCTCATCCATTGTCACAACCGACGAAAAGTAAGTCCCATTCATGCTGTCGTTGCGCATCAACATTGCTTGGCAACATGCCACACGGGCAGCATTGTGGTTGTCTGTCAGCATTCGTGGCACCCACCTGGATGACACTTTTCGCATTTTCAGGTCGTCATGCAGGATGGTGTGCACAGAACCCACAGAAATGCCAACTCTGGAGGCGATCTGTTCAACAGTCATTCGGCGATCCCCCAAAACAATTCTCTCCACTTTCTCGATCATATCGTCAGACTGGCTTGTGCGAGCCCGAGGTTGTTTCGGTTTGTTGTCACACGATGTTCTGCCTTCATTAAACTGTCGCACCCACGAACGCACTTTCGACACATCCATAACTCCATCACCACACGTCTCCTTCAACTGTCGATGAATTTCAATTGGTTTCACACCACGCAAATTCAGGAAACGAATGACTGCACGCTGTTCAAGTAAGGAAAACGTCACCATTTTAAGTATTTAAAACAGTTCTCATTCTCGCCGCTGGCGGTAAAATTCCATCTGCCATACGGTGCTGCCATCTCTGGGACGTATTGACAATGAACGCGGCCTCATTTTAAAACAATGCGCATGTTTCTATCTCTTTCCAGTCCGGAGAAAAAAAATTGGAGGCCTTAGAACTTGAATGCACCTCGTATTAATCCTTGTCCTGGTGGCAGGTCCATTGCTTCAGTGTGTGAATCGCTTCCTCATCGCCCTCAAAATGTCTTCCACGAATGGCACCCTTTAATGGCCGAAGCAAGTGGAAGACTTGCTAGGGGCTAGGTCAGGTGTGTCAGGTGTGACAGCCGTGGACGGTCTCCCCGCCGAACCGCCTTCTGAAGACCTCACCCTCCGTGCCCTGCGAGTAACTGTACTTCTGTCGACAGCAGATACCCCATAGACTTTTCACGAGCGTTTGTGAATATTCCCCACAGTTCCTTCCTCTGCAGCTAGAAATTCAATGACGGCACGTTGCTTGTAACGTACATCACGGACAGAGGTCGGATTGACGGAAACTTGGCATCCCCACTCAGGAGGCTTCAAATAGTACTCACGTAACGTTTCGCATTCGTAGCATTGTTTTCGGCTGAGAAAAGAAGACGCTGCATTACTTTCTGGACAACCCTTGTATATGTGCAACAGTACCAGTGGGATATGGTAGGAGTTGACCACGACATCATAATGAAACTAACGATCTGAATGTTTTGTCTTCATCAATTTGAAAGTCATATCATCATCGTCTAGTGCATTCCTCATTCGTAATGGATGGTAACTTGATGGAATCTGAATTTCGTACCTTACATAGTTGCAGATAACGTTGCTTTACATAATACAAAGTACAGTACGTGTCAGTGAAGTTCAGTGAACTGCCCAGTAACCAAACGAACGTGTGTACGGCTCTGAGCACTATGGGACATCTATGGTCTTCAGTCCCCTAGAACTTAGAACTACTTAAACCTAACTAACCTAAGGACATCACACACATGCATGCCCAATGCGGGATTCGAACCTGCGACCGTAGCGGTCGCGCGGTTCCAGACTGCAGCGCCTAGAACCGCTCGGCCACTCTGGCCGGCAAACTGTATGAATACAGACGTAATAGTCTTGTTTTAAGCCACTTGCCCTCGTCGCATGTCGGCCGCTATGTCCGTGGCTTAAGCTACATATAAGCATATTCATTCAGACAGAAGACATATCTATCAGGGTAACGATGTTTTATTATACGCATAGAGAAACATGGTGGCAAGTTCTGTGGAAGGTAATACGTCTTCGAAATGGTGTCAATCCAATAGAGCAAGGTGGACGCTCAACAAGAATTCAATAAGAGGTAAGTTGTGCCGTAGAGAAAGCGCCCGCCCGCAGCTCGTGGTCGTGCGGTAGCGTTCTCGCTTCCCACGCCCGGGTTCCCGGGTTCGATTCCCGGCTGGGTCAGGGATTTTCTCTGCCTCGTGATGGCTGGGTGTTGTGTGCTGTCCTTAGGTTAGTTAGGTTTAAGTAGTTCTAAGTTCTAGGGGACTGATGACCATAGATGTTAAGTCCCATAGTACTCAGAGCCAGAGAGCGCCCGTGGCACCACAGCATATAAAATATTTCGTTGTGCCTCCTTAATGGGATTGTTGTCACACTGGGATATAGCATTTATCTCTCTTTAATCTGATTCATACCACGTATAAAGAGCAATGACTATTTGTTCTGCTATACTTACTGAGTAAAGTATGTAGATTACTTTTAAAAATATGCAAAGTGCTAATAGGTAATTACATTATTTACGAGGGGCGTCCAATAAATAATGCAACATATTTTTTCTCATCAAATTTAAGTTGAAAAGATACAGAATTTCTTGTGGGACGTCGTGGAATATTTCTGCTTCAGTTTCTGTAGTTTCATGAAGTTACGATTGGAAGCGACGCTATACGTAGCCTTCAAAATGACGTCTGCAACGGAGGTGCGTCCCAAGCAGAGAGCTGTTATTCGATTCCTTTGACAGGGAACCATAGCATCGCACATATTCATAGCCACATGGAGGTTGTGTACTCAAGTCTAGCAGTGTACAAAAGCACGGCGAGTTGTTGGCGAGGCGTCCATCATCGCAACAAGGTTCCAAGATGCTACTCCAGGAGGATGTAAAAATGAATGTGCGCAACGGAAAATAATAAACGCTAAAATGGTGATTTGATCCTGTCTCACTACCCACTGAAGCAGATCTTAGGATCTCTTAATGCTCCTTTTAACATATAAATTACAATCTAAACGTAAATGAATGATGAAGGCAACGACACTACCGGCCATTAAAATTGCTACACCACGAAGATGACGCGCTACAGGCGCGAAATTTAACCGACAGGAACTATATGCTGTGGTATGCAAATGATTACCTTTTCAGAGCATTCACACAAGGTTGGCGCCGGTGGCGGCACCTACAACGTGCTGACATGACGAAAGTTTTCAACCGATTTCTCATACACAAACAGCAGTTGACCGGCGTTGCCTGGTGAAACGTTGTTGTGATGCCTCGTGTAAGGAGGAGAAATGAGTACCATCAAGGTTCAGATTTTGATAAAGGTCGGATTTTAGCCTATCGCGATTGCAGTTTATCGTATCGTGACATTGCTGCTCGCGTTGGTCGAGATCCAATGACTGTTAGCAGAATGTGGCATCGGTGGGTTCAGGAGGGTAATACGGAACGCCGTGCTGGATCCCAACGGCCTCGTATCACTAGCAGTCGAGATGACAGGCACCTTATCCACATCGCAGCCACGCCTCGATCCCTGAGTCAACAGATGCGGACGTTTGCAAGACAACAAAGATCTGCACGAAGAGTTCGACGACGTTTGCGGCAGCATCGACTATCAGCTTGGAGACCATGGCTGCGGTTACCCTTGACGCTGCATCACAGACAGCAGCGCCTGCGATGGTGTACTCAACGACGAACCTGGGTGCACGAATGGCTAAACGTCATTTTTTCGGATGAATCCAGGATCTGTTAACAGCATCATGATGGTCGCATCCGTGTTTGGAAACATCGCGGTGAACTCACATTGGAAGCGCGTATTCGTCATCGCCATACTGGCGTATCACCCGGCATGATGGTATGGGGTGCCATTGGTTACGCGTCTCGGTCACCTCTTGTTCGCATTGACGGCACTTTGAACAGTGGACGTTACATTTCAGATGTGTTACGACACGTGACTCTACCCTTCAAAAAATGGCTCTGAGCACTGTGGGACTTAACTTCTAAGGTCATCAGCCCCTAGAACTTAGAACTACTTAAACCTAACTAACCTAAGGACATCACACACGTCCATGGCCGAGACAGGATTCGAACCTGCGACCGTAGCGGTCGCGCGGTTCCAGACTGTAGCGCTTAGAACCGCTCGACCAGCCCGGCCGGCACTCTACCCTTCATTCGATCCCTGTGAAACCCTACATTTCAGCAGAATAATGCACGACCGCATGTTGCAGGTCCTGTACGGGCCTTTCTGGATACAGAAAATGTGCCCTGGACAGCACATTCTCCAGATCTTTCACCAACTGAAGACGTCTGGTCAATGGTGACCGAGCAACTGGCTCGTCACAATACGTCAGTGACTACTCCTGATGAACTGTGGTATCGTGTTGAAGCTGCATGGGCAGCTGTACCTGTACACGCCATCCAAGCTCTGTTTGAGTCAACGCCCAGGGGTATCGATGCCGTTATTATCAATGCCGTTATCAAGGCCAGGTTTGTTATGGGTACTGATTTCTCAGGATCTATGCACCCAAATTGCGTGAAAATGTAATGACATTTCAGTTCTACTATAATATATTTGTCCATTGAATACCCATTTATCATCTGCATTTCTTCTTGGTGTAGCAATTTTAATGGCCAGTAGTGTAATCCTACTAAATGATAAACGTTGTTGTTCAATATATTCTTATTATAGATTAAAATGAACCCTTTAAGTACAATTGTCTACATTTCCTAACTAAAATTGTTAATCAATTGCCCAACTCTGTCCATTATTATGACTCTGCGGTCTAATATCACTAACGCGAAATGACTGACACCATCCACGTACCAAACACTAGAAGACGCTACTTCTAAAGATGATCTACGGTGGTGTGGGACCTCGGTGGAAATAAACTAACGTGATCACAGCTGTTTAGCTTTTATAGCCCTACTAAGCCGAAGCAATTTGTGATATCGCCGTATGTACTGCGTCCGGTGCGTCGAAGTGATGGTTCTCGTACTCGTCTGCGACGATGGAACAACTCCAGACACAAATAAACTCTTTCAAACACTAGGACAGCAGAAGGTGGTCCTATGACTAATATACTCCAGTATTGTCTTCCCCTTTCTGTGATCTACAGACGAGAAACGCGAACTCCCAACCACAGGGACGGAGTTCAGATAACATCTCAACGTAAGTATAGGCAGAAGAAGTGCTTTCAACTACTGAACGCTGTGTACCCAATGACGACTTCCAACCCGGAGGTGAAGTCCAGAATCATATAGGTTCGCAACAGTACAGTGCCTAACTGTTCTAACTATAAACTCTCCTGAGAGCAAAGACAGCAAGTTCGTCTGTACCAACAAAAGCTGAAATCGAGCGATCGTCATACACGGGCGCTCAGAACGGAAGACCTCGTCTCTCCACCGCTGGCTTCCCAGCAAGGCTCGGCTCCCCAATCTCGTAATTCCGAAAACGAATCATATTCCCGAAACCACAGAATATTCTTCCTCTCTACAGTTCCTTCTGAACGCCGACCAACAACATTTTAGTCTTTTGTCGTCCAGCGCGGAAATTTTGCGAGGACAAACCTACACTCGTACAATGGTACGCTTCTGAGTTGGAAATAACCCAGCCTGTGTGGTTTCCGAGGTGCCGCTTCTTCGTTCCTCTCACCTGCGTCCAAGATTAGCTGAGTTCTCGGTTATCCTTCCAGTCCTGCTACAATAGCGGCTGACTGTCACCCTATTTTGCTCCAGACCTCAGGTGCTACGACTTCTGTGTAGCTGCTTCTTGTTTTTAAGCAGGACCAACCCCTGCAAGGGCCTTCCACCCAGAGGTTGGGTTCTGTCTGCCGTTTCATCTCCACTGGCGTTCCAATAAGGAAGACAATCCGTCACCTTTCATGCAATAAGCGTTAACAATTATTTACATGGCGTACGTGACAATGTCAGTCTCCTTACATATTCATATACACGATGAACAGCCTGTCAAATGATACCTAATTGTTGTTGTAGTGAATGAGTGTTTGTAAGGTACGAAATTATAGCCACCTTACAAGGTCGCGCTAACCTGCCGGCCAGACAAAGCTAAATCACTGCAATGTTGTAACGTACGGACACTCTCATTCGATGTAATCGATGGACCACAGTCAAGCACCTCACTGCTCAACTGGACATTTCCGTGACAATTCTGACACACAAGTTGGGTTACTCAAAGGCCGTACCCTCTGGGTTCGTCGCCGCCTAACGGAAGACCACAAAGATCAAGAAAGGTCCAACTGTGCGGAGTTGCTTGCACGTTACGAGGATGATTGTGGCAGTTTTTCGTCGTACTTCGTCACAGGTGGTGAAATATGGGTTCATCACTTCGAACCGGAAACAAAAAAGGCCGTCCATGGAATGGCACCACACCACTTATGCTCCGAAGGGACAAACCCGAACCCTCAGCCGCAAAGTCACGGTGACGGTTTCCTGGCGCCCCGAAGGGGCTATTCTGTTAGATATCCTTTCTCATAGTGCAACGGTCAACTCGGAAGTGTATTGTGCTATCATCAGGCAATTGTAGAAACGACTTCAGCGTGTTCGTCGTCACAAAAATGCATACGAACTTCTTCTTCTCCATGACAAGCGTCAAAGAAGTCTGCGCGCCAGAGAGGAGCTCACAAAATTTCATTTGACTGCTATTCCCCATCAGCTCTACAGCCCAGATCTCGCACCTTTCGACTTCCATCTCTTTGGCCCAATGAAGGGCGCAATCGCGGAAAGCGGTACTTGGATGATGAGGAGGTTACTGATCAAGCAAGACGTTAGTTCTGACGTCAACCAGCACAGTGGTGCCATGTGGGCATACAGACACTTCCAGTGAGGTGGCGTAAGGCCGTCGTATTGAACGGAGATTACGTTTAAAGCTAGGATTTGTAGCCAGAAGAGTTGGGAATACTGTGGTGTACCCGAATACTGAATAAAACCAAACTACTTCCAGAAATAAAAAGTATTGCATTACTTAGAGACGCCCCACGTAAATTTTTTTGTGAACCACTTGTAAGATCAGAACATCAGCCCGCATCTCGTGGTCGTGCGGTAGGTAGCGTTCTCGCTTCCCACGCCCGGGTTCCCGGGTTCGATTCCCGGCGGGGTCAGGGATTTTCTCTGCCTCGTGATGGCTTTGTGTTGTGTGCTGTCCTTAGGTTAGTTAGGTTTAAGTAGTTCTAAGTTCTAGGGGACTAATGACCATCGATGTTAAGTCCCATAGTGCTCAGAGCCATTTGAACCATTTGAACCAAAACATCTGAATGTGTCGTAGGTCACGTAGCTAGCTCAATAACGTATTTTCATATTTCAAATAATAATTGTAGTTTTTACTGTTTCTTGATGGGGATGAGTAGTTGTTTAAATAGACTGGTCCACACATAACTCTTTGATCACTACATCTAATGTTGCAGTGTCCGCTAATGACACATTTTACTTACTAAACGGATAGAACGGTCGTGCTAATTGTAGCTACAATATCTCTATCCAACTGCTTCCAGGACCGACAAATATTTATTTTCAGTGTCTCGTATAGCTATTGAAAGAACATGAAAACTTGAAGTGCTGTCATAATCTACTCATTAAGCGGTATAGTTTTACGTTAAATGGTTAACACAATACGACACGTATTAAAGTTATAAACTTTTTATATGAACACAAAAAACGTCTTACACCACTTCGATTCTGAGAGTTCCGAACCCCGTATAGAAAATTTGAATACAGATCAACATAAACATCATTTCCGCCCTTTTTATTGCTCATGAAAACCACACATTGCATGTTGTACCACCATACAGCGAGATCATCAGAGGTGGTGGTACAGATTGTTGTACACACCGGTACCTCTAATACCCAGTATCACGTCCTCCTGCATTGACGCATGCATGTATTCGTCGTGGCATACTATCCACGAGTTCAAGGCACTGTTGGTCCAGATTGTCCCACTCCTCAAAGGCTGTTCGGCGTCGATCCCTCAGAGTGGTTGGTGGGTCACGTCGTCCATAAAGAAGCCATTTTCAATCTGTCCCAGGCATGTTCGATAGAGTTCATGTCTGGAGAACATGCTGGCCACTCTAGTCGAGCGATTTCGTCATCCTGAAGGAAATCATTCACAAGATGTGCACGATGGGGGCGCAAATTGTCGCCCATGAAGACGAATGCCTCGCCGATACGCTGCGATATGGCTGAGCTATCGGTCGTAGGATGGCATTCACGTATCGTACAGCCGTTACGGCGCCTACCATGACCACCAGCGGCGTACATCCGCCCACATAATGCCACCCCAAAACAGCAGAGAACGTCAACCTTCCTCCACCTTGCTGCACGTGCTGGACAGTATGTCTAAGGCGTTCAGCCTGACCGGGTTGCCTACAAACACGTTTCCGATGATTGTGTGGTTGAAGGCACATGCGACACTCATCGGTGAAGAGAACGAGATGCCAATCCTGAGCGGTCCATTCGGCATGTTGCTGGGCCCATGTGTACCGCGCTGCATGGTGTCGTGGTTGCAAAGATGGACCTCGCCATGTACGTTGGGAGTGAAGTTGCGTATCATACAGCCTATTCCAAACAGTTTGATTCGTAACATGACGTTCTATGGCTTCACGAAAAGAGTTATTCAACATGGTGCCGTTGCTGTCAGGATCCCTCCGAGCCATAGTTCATAGTTAGCGGTCATCCACTGCAGTAGTAGCCCTTGGGCGGCCTGGACAAAGCATATTTCCAACAGCTACTGTCTCCCTGTATCTCCTCCATGTCGGAACAACATCGCTTTGGTTGACTCCGATTCGCATGGAACTTCCCTTGTCGAGAGCCCTTCCTGGCACAAAGTAAAAATGCGGACGCGATTGAACAGCGATATTGACCGTCTAGGAAACGGTTGAACTACAGACAACACGAGCCGTGTTCCTCCTTCCTGGTGAAATGATTGGAACTGATCGGCTGTCGGACCCCCTCCGTCTAATACGCGCTGCTCATCCATGGTTGTTTACATTTTTGGGCGGGTTTTGTGACATCTCTGAACAGTCAAAAAAATGTTCAAATGTGTGTGAAATCTTATAGGACTTAATTGCTAAGGTCATCAGTCCCTAAGCTTACCCACTACTTAACCTAAATTATCCTAAGGACAAACACACACACACCTATGCCCGAGGGAGGACTCGAACCTCCGCCGGTATCAGCCGCACAGTCCATGACTGCAGCGCCTTAGACCGCTCTCTGAACAGTCATATGGACTCTGTCTGTGATACAGTATCCACTATCAACGTCTACCCTCAGGAGTTCTGGGAAACAGCGTGACGGAAACTTTTTTTTGATTCGCGTATCTGTCGAGGAAGTGTAAATCACGGCGTGCTTGATCCAGTATTTTAAAATTACAGCCCTTAGCGATTTTTAACAAGTTTTACAAAAAATTTCAAAGCTTTACCAAAGTCTTTCTCGCTTGCAACCCCGACAGAATGATAAAAGGAAAAAAAATCTACGCAAAACACATTTTCGCTGTCCACATGACACAACTTCAGCATCAGGAGCGACGTATTAATTTGTTTCTGCGTTACTTCTAACTCTATCCGCAGTACTCTTGACGTGGTATTCACATGTACACCTGACTGCAGGTGCCTAATTATAGCACTGAGTGACACATTGTTCAAGTTATACGATGCACTAAGCACTGAGAAGTGTGAAAAACTACAGTGTCTTTAACCAGAAAGGTTTTACAAGTTAAACCTCAAATATTTAACATGTTAACTCCTTTGTCAAGTAAACGGACGTTGTAAGTTGTTTGATGCACTGAAGTTCGATTCTAAGAATTGTCGTTTTTGGAAGGGAGATTACTGGTATAGAGGAAGAGAAAAAAGCTGGCGAGGTAAAAGATCAGCTTCACCACAGAAGACGTGTACAGATGATAGATCTCCTCTTGTTCGCCGGCCGCGGTGGTCTAGCGGTTCTAGGCGCTCAGTCCGGAACCGCGGGACTGCTACGGTCGCAGGTTCGAATCCTGCCTCGGGCATGGATGTGTGTGATGTCCTTAGGTTAGTTAGGTTTAACTAGTTCTAAGTTCTAGGGGACTGATGACCACAGATGTTAAGTCCCATAGTGCTCAGAGCCATTTGAACCATTTTTTCCTCTTGTTCTTCTGCTTACTAATGAACGGAAGATTAAATAAACAATAATAGCGCACCGTTACGCGGAGTGTTGACACTGGCGAACACTTAGTATGAAAGACAGACGAAATTAAATGTCTTGCTGTCCGCGGGTTCCGTACAAACCTAATTATGTATACAAAGAGATCAGTCATAGCTTTTGATGAACTAGTTTCAAAGTATGTGTCTTTTGTTTGTATGTGGCATAAATTTCTACCTCATACTTCTACCTGTTTCTGAGAGAAAAGGGTTTTAGTGGTCGACAGAGACACGTACAACAAAGTGATGCTTTAAGGGTTTCGTTTTTACCGATTGGGGCAAGGAACCATAAAAAGCAGTGAAATTAGCAAGAACAGCAAAAGGTGTTCTGATTGAGAAATATCTGTGTGAGGGCTGCACTGTTGTTTAGCTTATATGCTAAAGGTGCAATTAAGGGAGTGAAAGAAAATTCTGGAATCATCGTAACAGTGTAAATGGATCAGACAGCAACGAGAATATTCGCAAATGAGATAACGCTTGTTGAAGATAACGATTAAGGAGAAGACTTGGAAGAGCTGTTAAATGGAATATACAGTGTTAGTAGCAAAGAATTTCTCTTCAGTAAAAACAAAAATAAACAATAAAACTTGTCAGGGAGGAGAACAGTCTTCTAGTGGACATTGTAAGTTACTGCCGCGAGGGAGCAAGAATCTAACAGTCATTTGTCACGTCACTCATTACACTTTAAAAATCGGTATCATTAAACTTTTAGAAGACAACGGTTAAATAAAAACTTTTTATTCAACTGAATACTTATTTCATTGGCAAATGATTAATATACAGATCTGCTTTTCTTCTTCTCGTTACTTAGTACTCCGACCACTTTTCTGATTTCAGATAATCACACAATGCTCCACTCACCCACAAACCATAATCCAAAGAGCCCCAAAGACACTGTATGCTTGCTACTGTAACCTTAAAACATCTCAATCCAAACCAGGCCAATAGATGAACTTAAAGGATTTTACTATCTAGGAAGCTAAATTACTGCACCTGGGCGGTACAAGTCATATATCAGAACAATATTAGCAAAGGCGAAAATAGAGCCCTTCAGCAAAATTTCTTACGTTTTTCACGTGATACTAAGGAAGGAGCCTCTGCAAATATATATCTGGAGTGCAAAAATTCACAGAAGAGCTTAGTCCGTGAAGAAAATGGAGATGAGGAAATTACATGGAACTATGGTCCTAGAGATGATTGTCAAAAATTATGTAGGAGGGTAGCGTGCGGATACGAGATTTACTGTAAGCAATGTTGAGGAATGAAGTGTATTTGAAATAACAGCCTTAAAAGGGGTCATACACTAAGATGTGCACGAATAGGTAATATGGTACTGGAAGGAACAATAGTAGAGCAGAGGAAATATTCGCGTGACAGAAGTAAATCAGAATAAGAAAAACAGATTAACCAGGACGTTTCATGCAATAGATATGCAAAAATGAAAATCTTAGGGCAGGACCACAACGAAAACAGCGTCAGTAATTGAGAAGAGGAAGGAGGACACTATTTGGGAAGAAAGCGATGCTGATACCTGTATAACCGTTCATAAGCGAAAAACTGTGGGGGGAACAATATGAAATTAGCGTTTATTTTAGATCTTAGTAAAACAGATATACGCGTACGAGCAGTAAATCAATGAATAAACACATCAGCTCTGATATTGTACCGCAGGGAATTCTCATTTGAAATTTCGATTCTTGTGACATTAGGCGTGTCTTGTTTTGATTTATGAGTTTCATATGCACGCTGGCGGTTAAGCAAACTGAACATGACACTGTTTAATTAAACATTTGTGTTTGTGGTTTTAGCTAATACTAAACTACTTTGTCAACAAACAGCGAACGTTAAACCTTTCCGGAGCGTTGTTTGTTTGTGGATAATTTATGCTGTTTCAAAATAAGAATATGATGAGGCAGAGAACTGTGTGCGGCTGAAAAAACCGCAGCTACCGTTTGTTACCCTTGCTTCGTTCATCGGACGGGCAGAACATAAAATAAAAAGGTATAATGCGTTTTTCCTTGTAGCCGTGTGGTAGCAAAGGCGGGAACAGAACTATTCTCTCATGTTGTCAGCAAGTCACTTACTTTGCTGATTTCTGTTTGCATGACAACTCCCCAGATACACTCCTGGAAATGGAAAAAAGAACACATTGACACCGGTGTGTCAGACCCACCATACTTGCTCCGGACACTGCGAGAGGGCTGTACAAGCAATGATCACACGCACGGCACAGCGGACACACCAGGAACCGCGGTGTTGGCCGTCGAATGGCGCTAGCTGCGCAGCATTTGTGCACCGCCGCCGTCAGTGTCAGCCAGTTTGCCGTGGCATACGGAGCTCCATCGCAGTCTTTAACACTGGTAGCATGCCACGACAGCGTGGACGTGAACCGTATGTGCAGTTGACGGACTTTGAGCGAGGGCGTATAGAGGGCATGCGGGAGGCCGGGTGGACGTACCGCCGAATTGCTCAACACGTGGGGCGTGAGGTCTCCACAGTACATCGATGTTGTCGCCAGTGGTCGGCGGAAGGTGCACGTGCCCGTCGACCTGGGACCTGACCGCAGCGACGCACGGATGCACGCCAAGACCGTAGGATCCTACGCAGTGCCGTAGGGGACCGCACCGCCACTTCCCAGCAAATTAGGGACGCTGTTGCTCCTGGGGTATCGGCGAGGACCATTCGCAACCGTCTCCATGAAGCTGGGCTACGGTCCCGCACACCGTTAGGCCGTCTTCCGCTCACGCCCCAACATCGTGCAGCCCGCCTCCAGTGGTGTCGCGACAGGCGTGAATGGAGGGACGAATGGAGACGTGGCGTCTTCAGCGATGAGAGTCGCTTCTGCCTTGGTGCCAATGATGGTCGTATGCGTGTTTGGCGCCGTGCAGGTGAGCGCCACAATCAGGACTGCATACGACCGAGGCACACAGGGCCAACACCCGGCATCATGGTGTGGGGAGCGATCTCCTACACTGGCCGTACACCACTGGTGATCGTCGAGGGGACACTGAATAGTGCACGGTACATCCAAACCGTCATCGAACCCATCGTTCTACCATTCCTAGACCGGCAAGGGAACTTGCTGTTCCAACAGGACAATGCACGTCCGCATGTATCCCGTGCCACCCAACGTGCTCTAGAAGGTGTAAGTCAACTACCCTGGCCAGCAAGATCTCCGGATCCCATTGAGCATGTTTGGGACTGGATGAAGCGTCGTCTCACGCGGTCTGCACGTCCAGCACGAACGCTGGTCCAACTGAGGCGCCAGGTGGAAATGGCATGGCAAGCCGTTCCACAGGACTACATCCAGCATCTCTACGATCGTCTCCATGGGAGAATAGCAGCCTGCATTGCTGCGAAAGGTGGATATACACTGTACTAGTGCCGACATTGTGCATGCTCTGTTGCCTGTGTCTATGTGCCTGTGGTTCTGTCAGTGTGATCATGTGATGTATCTGACCCCAGGAATGTGTCAATAAAGTTTCCCCTTCCTGGGACAATGAATTCACGGTGTTCTTATTTCAATTTCCAGGAGTGTAGAATGCAGAGAACTGGGCTTTCACGCCTAGTGGACAGAAACGTTATGAACACAGAGGAGTCTTGTGCTCCTCGTCAGAAAAAATTGTTTACAGAGATTTCATACTTTTATTTCTATTAAAAAATATCACTAGTTAAGATCTTCTTTATATAAAATTATTTTATTGTTCATCGTATTTTTTTCGATAAATAGTATCAGTGAATCAATATTTCAACAATGTGACATATTTTCCAGCATGAAATGAAGTTTGTGTTACCTAAATAATTCAGAATAAGTCAAGCTTTGCTTGTCAATTCATCACTTTTACGGTAGCAGCCAGATCTGCGATGTACGATAAATAGGCTGTAGGGACGTCTAAGCAGTAATATACGGGGTGTCCCTGGAGAAATTGTCAGTATCCAGGACAATGAGAGGAACGACCATTTGAAGCAAATAACTTCATATTGACATATA
Organism: Schistocerca americana; assembly: GCF_021461395.2. Lineage (NCBI taxonomy): Eukaryota > Metazoa > Arthropoda > Insecta > Orthoptera > Acrididae > Schistocerca > Schistocerca americana. The sequence continues at coordinate 608,442,599 of NC_060123.1, read as the reverse complement.
CCTCATCCTGTAACAGAAATCATTTAATGTGTAGTGTTGTTTATTTTATATATTATTTAATACATGGTCAGATTTTCACATGTACACATGTACAACTGTTAGTAAAGCGTACAACATGCGTTTTACAAAATAAGTAGTTTTCACTCACTCACCTCTAAGAAATATTGTACACACACGACACTGACCATTTAAGCAATTTGTGGTATCACATATGCATACCACAGCACGAGTGTCGTTACGATTGGCAACGGAATTGCACGTTACCACTCGACGCCGACAGCGGTGACAGCGAGACCGGGGGGACCCAATGGTGCACTCCAGCAGAGCCACGCCTCCGGCGGTTCTGCGCTATGGGAACCCTCTGAAAATGCGACTCAGCGACTCAGACCGCTTACAGTTGGAGCCTTATCGCTATGACAGTATCGTTCGTGCTTAGTACAGTTGCTGTTGTATGAGATAGCTGCATTATTCATAATGAGTCAACGTTCAATTCGAGAAACAGAAGTTAAGCAAATAATTTGTTTGTTGTTTTAACTTGTTCACTAATCGTTTCTGCTCCTGTCCAGGTTTTCTACGACAACAGTTGTTTGACCATTCTGTAGCCATCCTCTCCTTACCAATCTGTATGAAGTTAAACGCAACATAGTGTGTTGTTCTCCCTGCACATGTTTTTGAACTACACATTAAGAAGCGTCGGATGTTGTCTTTCAGCATCCCTAGAGATGTCGGTCGATCACGATACATTTGCGACTTCAGGTAACCCCAAAGCCAATAATCGCACAGACTGAGATCTGGGGACCTGGGAGGCCAAGCATGACGAAAGTGGCGGCTGAGCACGCGCTCATCACCAAACGACGCGCGCAAGAGATCTTTCACGCGTCTAGCAATATGGGGTGGAGCGCCATCCTGCATAAGCATCGTACGTTCCAGCAGGTGTTTATCAGACAGGCTGGGGATGATGCGATTCTATAACATATCGGCGTATCTCTCACCCGTCACGGTAGCAATTACAAAACCAGAATCACGCATTTCCTCGAAGAAAAAAGGCCCGATAACGGTAGATGTGGTAAATCCAACCCATACTGTGACTTTCTCGTCGTGTAATGGAGTTTCCACAACAGTTCTAGGATTTTCGATAGCCCAAATTCTGCAGTTGTGGGCGCTGACAGACCCTCGGAGCGTGAAATGAGCTTCGTCGGTCCACAACACGTTACTCAACCAGTCGTCATCTTCCACCATTTTTTGAAACGCCCACACTGCAAATGCCCTCCGCTTCACTAAATCGCCAGGTAATAGTTCATGATGCCGATGGATTTTGTACGGATATCATCGGAGGGTACGCCTAAGTGCCAACGAAACAGTAGTGTAATTAATGCCGATGCGATGTGCGACTGCACGAGCGCTGACTTCCCCGTGCCTAGACGAACCCGCTACAGTCTCAATTTCTTCCTGAACTATCTCAGCAGCATTGCGCCTTGTGCTCGGTCGGCCACTACGGGGTCTATCGTCTAAACAACCCGTGGCTTCGAACTTCGAAATCATTCTCGCCACAGCTGCATTTGTGAACGGACCTTTACCCGTTCGAATCCCCTTCCTATGGCGATAGGATCGTAACGCTGAATTAGCACATTCCACCTTCTGATAATACAGCTTCACTAAAAGCGCCTTTTCAGGTAACGTCAACATACTGCGACTGCTGGCGCATCTGATTCTCTCTCTCATTAAAGCTCCTTTTATACACGATTGTCATGCGCAGTCACTGACGTTTTGCTGTCCAGCGCCATCCGTCGGACATTTTGTGAACTTTTTTTTTTTTTTCTAATAAAACCCCATGTCATTCGAAGCATGTGTGTCAATTTTTACCTCTCTGTCTACATTATTCCGTGGTTTATTAAGTTTTCAAATTCATACTGACTTTTTGATCACCCGGTATATTCACGAAAATGTCTTACAGGTAAGTCCTGATGCAACTAAAATCAATTACTACCGGACTCCAATATAAGTTTTTCTTGTTGTCCGCAAGGACGTTTCATGTGCGCAACTACCGTAATACAACTCTATCTCTTGTTTCATGCAATACACCGAATGTGGGCGTCATCATAATCTCCATGGACTCCTGTCCTGAATGACATAGAAGTTTCCTGTTCACCAATTCCGAGTAACCTTCCTGGATGGTCTTGATGTCGTCACGTCACGTCACGTCGCGTCACGTCACGGTGCCAGCAGTTCTTCGCTTCTGGACCATCATCCGTAATGCACACGTCACCGATATTATCCAGTTGAAACTGACAATTAAAATCTTGATGAATAATATGACTGACAAAATTGTATCCAAACTTTTTGAAGAAAAGACTGTTAACAGAATCAAACCATTTGTGATTTGGTGCTACCCGTTAAATAACCAGAAGATTTAAGTGCAGTGTACCACTTTCCTTTATGATAATGACCAAACTGCTGTGAATCTGTGAAATTTAAGATTATTGAAGATAAAGATTCAACACAATGAAAGACAGCCTTACCTTTTATCTTTGTGTATCTGAACAGTTTAGCGGTTTTATAACGAAAACAGCGAAAAAAATTACTTCTGCGCACAGATAAACACTCATTTGTACTTCTGGTTTACTTAAGATACTAAATATTTATCGTTATGGATATTTGGAATTAGTCAAAGACTTCCAAGTTTGAATTCGCCAGCTAAATGTCATTGCATTACCTCAATCAAAGAAGGCTCTGTAACTACATATCAGTATTTTTTCTTGTTTTTCTTGTGCTAGTAAGATTACTTTTACTATTGTGGAATCCTGCCCACTAGTTTAGTATAGGTTGCTTAGGAAGTTGCCTTCTCGGACAGCTAAACAACATACAAGGAAATCATATGAATGGAGTTTATTACGGTAATTGAATTGAAACACTTGACTTGCGTTTCTACAACGAAATGTCGCAAGCAATCGGCGACATGAAAATAATCAATGTCCTTCGATACGAACAATTTCCATGCGAGCAATTGATATGGATCACAAGTCTCGGTTAAATACACTCCTGGAAATGGAAAAAAGAACACATTGACACCGGTGTGTCAGACCCACCATACTTGCTCTGGACACTGCGAGAGGGCTGTACAAGCAATGATCACACGCACGGCACAGCGGACACACCAGGAACCGCGGTGTTGGCCGTCGAATGGCGCTAGCTGCGCAGCATTTGTGCACCGCCGCCGTCAGTGTCAGCCAGTTTGCCGTGGCATACGGAGCTCCATCGCAGTCTTTAACACTGGTAGCATGCCGCGACAGCGTGGACGTGAACCGTATGTGCAGTTGACAGACTTTGAGGGAGGGCGTATAGTGGGCATGCGGGAGACCGGGTGGACGTACCGCCGAATTGCTCAACACGTGGGGCGTGAGGTCTCCACAGTACATCGATGTTGTCGCCAGTGGTCGGCGGAAGGTGCACGTGCCCGTCGACCTGGGACCGGACCGCAGCGACTCACGGATGCACGCCAAGACCGTAGGATCCTACGCAGTGCCGTAGGGGACCGCACCGCCACTTCCCAGCAAATTAGGGACACTGTTGCTCCTGGGGTATCGGCGAGGACCATTCGCAACCGTCTCCATGAAGCTGGGCTACGGTCCCGCACACCGTTAGGCCGTCTTCCGCTCACGCCCCAACATCGTGCAGCCCGCCTCCAGTGGTGTCGCGACAGGCGTGAATGGAGGGACGAATGGAGACGTGTCGTCTTCAGCGATGAGAGTCGCTTCTGCCTTGGTGCCAATGATGGTCGTATGCGTGTTTGGCGCCGTGCAGGTGAGCGCCACAATCAGGACTGCATACGACCGAGGCACACAGGGCCAACACCCGGCATCATGGTGTGGGGAGCGATCTCCTACACTGGCCGTACACCACTGGTGATCGTCGAGGGGACACTGAATAGTGCACGGTACATCCAAACCGTCATCGAACCCATCGTTCTACCATTCCTAGACCGGCAAGGGAACTTGCTGTTCCAACAGGACAATGCACGTCCGCATGTATCCCGTGCCACCCAACGTGCTCTAGAAGGTGTAAGTCAACTACCCTGGCCAGCAAGATCTCCGGATCCCATTGAGCATGTTTGGGACTGGATGAAGCGTCGTCTCACGCGGTCTGCACGTCCAGCACGAACGCTGGTCCAACTGAGGCGCCAGGTGGAAATGGCATGGCAAGCCGTTCCACAGGACTACATCCAGCATCTCTACGATCGTCTCCATGGGAGAATAGCAGCCTGCATTGCTGCGAAAGGTGGATATACACTGTACTAGTGCCGACATTGTGCATGCTCTGTTGCCTGTGTCTATGTGCCTGTGGTTCTGTCAGGTGATCATGTGATGTATCTGACCCTAGGAATGTGTCAATAAAGTTTCCCCTTCCTGGGACAATGAATTCACGGTGTTCTTATTTCAATTTCCAGGAGTGTAGTTAGGATGAGGGCTCGTCTTCTAGTGCGGCTCTTCTAGTGCCTGTCTTCCAGTCCGTCTTCTCGTGCCGGTCTTCACGTGATGATCTGCTAATGCCCGAGGTGGAGCGGCGCTTATACTCTCTGCTTTTAGAGGCCGCTCCTGTCGTGGTTCGGTCCTAGTCAGCGAACAACTGGCCGGCGTCGTCTCACAGCCGTCTCTGCTGTTTCGGGCCGACGTGCCGGCGCTTGATGTTACGCCGGAAGGACTATAGTGAACTAGGAAATGAGTCTTATTTATAAAATATGGGTCCACAGTGTTTAAAAATCTGGTGGAAGGGGTATAAATTGCAGTATCTTTGTGATGAGACCTCTGTCTGTTGTACGTCTTTCATCTTCTAGCACTTCATTCGTTACCAGTCATCTTCCTGGCTTTTTTACTCTTAAACCGCACATATTAATGTAAATAACGAAATAGTAAGCAGTCATTTGCATAATTTCTTTACCGGTTTCGATCACTTAGTGCCCTTCTTCAGAAGGCTGTACACGAAAATACACCACAAATAAACAGAAGTCACATAAAAATATTAAAATTAGGGACGAAAAATTTAAAAATTTAAAAAATGTAAAGATAAAAAATGGTACACACTTATACCTATCGCATTATTTGCGAGTGTCAACAATAAGGTGCATACAGCTAAACGCCATCGTCTTAAAAATATATAGGAGCAATAAGTAACACAATACCGAATCCGTTAATACAGGGTGATTCAAAAAGAATACCACAACTTTAAAAATGTGTATTTAATGAAAGAAACATAATATAACCTTCTGTTATACATCATTACAAAGAGTATTTAAAAAGGTTTTTTTTCACTCAAAAACAAGTTCAGAGATGTTCAATATGGCCCCCTCCAGACACACGAGCAATATCAACCCGATACTCCAACTCGTTCCACACTCTCTGTAGCATATCAGGCGTAACAGTTTGGATAGCTGCTGTTATTTCTCGTTTCAAATCATCAATGGTGGCTGGGAGAGGTGGCCGAAACACCATATCCTTAACATACCCCCATAAGAAAAAATCGCAGGGGGTAAGATCAGGGCTTCTTGGAGGCCAGTGATGAAGTGCTCTGTCACGGGCTGCCTGGCGGCCGATCCATCGCCTCGGGTAGTTGACGTTCAGATAGTTACGGACAGATAAGTGCCAATGTGGTGGCGCTCCATCCTGCTGAAATATGAATTGTTGTGCTTCTTGTTCGAGCTGAGGGAACAGCCAATTCTCTAACATCTCCAGATACTGTAGTCCAGTTACAGTAGCACCTTCGAAGAAAAAGGGACCAAAAACTTTATTGGCTGAAATGGCGAACAAATGTACAACTAAATGAAACTTTATAGCTCCCCTAATTCGCCGACAGATAGTGCTTAGCTTTGCCTTTTGTCGTTGCAGAGTTTTAAATTCCTAAAGTTGTGGTATTCTTTTTGAATCACCCTGTATAATAAGAGTTCTTATATGCTTACATGTGGTTCATAGTGTCTGTACAAATTAGTAAAAAGAAGCCAAATAATAAGTGGAGACATCATGCCAGAACGATGGTGGTGGTGGTGTGTTGGGGCTTATGGGCGCTCAACGTCGACGTCATCAGCGCCCTGACACACATTAAAAGGAACTAATGTGGACAGACCTAAGAAAACTAAAGCACACACTCAAACAAAGCAGGAAAAGAAGGAAAATGCTACCTAAGAAAGTAAAACCTAAGGAAAGGGGAAGCAAAGCAACAAGAATGTCACAGGAAATTGTTATTGGCTGGCCACTTACATAAAATATGGGCGAGCTTGTCACACAGTGAGCAAGCTAATCAGCATATCTCTCAGGTGATCTCAGAGTGGGGGTGAAAGTGTGATGAAATAATAAAACAAATTAATTATTGTTGTCATAAGGCATAAACAAAATTGTAAGTGAATATATACAATGTAGCAGATAATATAAAAACGTCGACGACAAGGCGTCCCTAATTTTGGTCTTGTTGTCTGACTTCTACTTACCTGTGGTGTATTTTCCTGGACAACATTGTGAAGGAGAGCAGTAACTGCCCGAAACCGGTAAGGAAATTAAATATCTTTAATGCAGCTGCTTGCTTATTATTTCGTTATATACGACTGCAGTTGCTGACGATGGATAAAATACTAAAAATTAATGTAAGTTTCTTTAAGTGAAATTAATAACTCATTTTTGTCGAAACATTGTATTACATCCTTTCATTTAGACTAATGTCAGATTCTGTTGCGAGATGGGAGTGAGTCATCCTGTATGAACGGTAATTCGGTTTGGACGAAGCATGCATAGTGGCCATTGCGACCATCTCGCCGAAATAACTACCAATTGTGGTAATTGCTTCAAAAATAGGCACAATCTCGACCGCAAAAATATTTTTTTTAATGTTAGCCGGTTTTGGTCACTATTTAACCATCCTGAGACCCTTGCACCATGATGACTGCCGGTGGCGGGGAATGGAGTGGATGTTGTAACTCCACGAATATCAACGCGCTCGGAACAGTTGGCATCCATTTTTAAAGCACTTTTAGCTAGACTGCTGTTTCTCCACGAGAAATGTTTACAAAAATTATTGTAGTTATTTCTTAGAACCTGTATACCATTTGATGAAAAAAGTCCGATTGCCGAATGCGAATCAGATTACCACAGTTGAGGTATTTCAAATCTTTATGGTCGCGAAAATAAGAGTCCAAGCCAGTTACTGAGAGAGAATATTAGATCCGTAGACCCTTCCTCAATTTAACTTGCCCCGTTCTTATTACAAGAGGTTAAACTGGCGACTACTCGTAGGATTATTTAAAACTAATAATTAATATGCTGTATGTGCAATTTTATTTTAAATGTGTATATTTTATGGCTGTTTGTTTCTTTCTCGCGTAATCCAGAGAAACGTACATATTAATATTGAAAGGCTCACAAAAATGAAAACGAAACGAAATTAATTGGTAACTAAATTAAAAGAAGGCATGTCAAATAGAGAAATAATACAATTAATATTGTTGCGAAGCCAACATTTTTAGCGGCTGCACCTCGAACAAAACAAAAAAATTTTTAAAGTAAAGACTTTTCATGCTTAGACCGTAATTTTCGTATCACAATTAAAGTTTGATAACTAGTTTCGGTTCCTGTCTGCAAACATCTTCAGATGTGTAGCACTTGTAGGAATCTTAGCCTAAGTAAATTATGTACAATCAAGTAGGATACGAAAATACTGTACAACACCAGAGCAAAATTAAAGGGGAGGAAATTTTTGATATAAAAATGAATGTTTCACAATGTTATTCAACAATGTAGTATAAACTATGTTAATGCTTATCAGGTAACATACCGTTCAAAATAAGAAAAGGCGACGAATAAGCATTGGAAATCTTCGTTAGCTGTAGTCATGCAATAACATGCATACATAAGTACCAAAACGATAACAGTTAGTGGTTGAAAACGTCACCGTGAGGAAGTCATGTTGTAGACGTGTCGAAAGAATTGTAGGCCAGAAATCTCAAGAAGCTTACTGTATATCAAAATAGATTTTGAAATATAAAAATAATAATGGCTTAAAGCTAAGACTTCAAGGCAGGCATCTATATTAAGTCCTAAACCGGCAACATGCCGTTTGTAGGAAACATATCCTATGTAATTTGCATTAATTCATGAATAAATTCAAGAAGCTTGTACTTAAGGGCAACTAACTTAAGTGACAGGGGAATGAAGTTGAAATCTACAAGACACAAAGCTGTCTTACGTAACTAACTGGCAACATTCCATATGTAAAAGGTCGATCATATGTGATAGTCAACTAATAAAAACATCAAAGTACAGATTAATGATAACAAATGTAAATAACAGAATAATAGACAGGTCATACGTAAGAGTCAAATGATAAAATCATCAAAGTACAGTGTAGCGCTAAGAATACGAATAACATACGGTACCGAGCGAGGTGGCGCAGTGGTTAGCACACTGGACTCGCATTCGGAAGGACGACGGTTCAATTCCGCGTCCGGCCATCCTGATTTAGGTTTTCCGTGATTTCCCTAAATCGCTCCAGGCAATTGCCGGGATGGTTCCTTTGAAAGGGCACGGCCGACTTCCTTCCCCATCCTTCCCTAACCCTATGAGACCGATAACCTCGCTGTTTGGTCTCTTCCCCCAAAACAACCAACCAACATACGGTAATTTCGCAGGTTGACGTTCATATAGGAAATTGTCCAGTTGCATGATTTTAAGTTGGATCAATAGCTCATTATTTGCAATAATATAACAGGTATTACCGCGAGAGCAGTATATGCAACGATTCAAAAAACTATCAGCTGGGATTCCGTAGCTGTAAACATACAAGCCATAGCGTTCATAGTAATTCTGCAATAAAGATAAGTGATCAACAATCGTAAAATGAGAGGGAAATACCAAATCTGGCTTACACAAGAATGATTTTGCATGTCGTGTGACGTAGTCATCCTTATAAAATACGTACAAGTAGACATACAATGGTCATTATTACAAAAAGTCGAATAGTGCTTTTGCAAAACCGATGTTAGGATTGGGACACAGACTACTAAGTCATTTGAAACACACATAAGACACCGGATAGGGCCGAATCCTAATATGTTCCGTAATTCGGGTGTGTACAAAATCAACTGCCATGACTGCGACAGTTACTATATTGGTCAGACAAGTCGATATTTTGATATACATTTCAGGGAGCACAACTTGTCTCATAACGAAACAGCTTTTGGCAAATGATGCAAACGATTAATCAAGGGTATAAATATGACATTATGCGCCAAAGGGAAGAAACGTTGATTTGCTCGAAAAATTAGAGATTTATTCCAGCATGAGGAAGGCTCCAGATAATGTTTTGAATGAATGAAAGGAGTACAGGCAGAATTATTTCTTCAGTATCTTCGATGAAATGTTATGAAGCAAGCAGTTGTTGCTCTCCTGTGGCCGCACGCCCTCTGGACTGGGCAGTCGTAGCATTCTGGCCATCCACCACCTACACCCATGCTCATAAATTAAGGATAATTGCAGAATATGGTGCCAAACAACGGGGCACTATACAAAACTGGCGCTAATAGCATAGGCACATAGGGAACACACACGAGACACAGATCTCTAAGTCCACGGTACTGGTGATAAGTTGAGAAAACCGTCCTGAAACACATGTGCTACAAAACGCCACTGTTTCCTGCGCATGTACCCCGACATCGATATGGGATATGATCACCATGTAAACGTACAAAGGCCGCACAACGCGTTAGCATACTGTGGGTCAGGTGGTCGAGCAGCCGCTGGGGTACAGCCTCCCATTCTTGCACCAGTGCCTGTCAGAGCTCCTGTAGGGGTTTGAAGACGTGAAGCGATACGTCGACCGAGAGCATTCCAGACGTGCTCGATGGGGTTTAGGTCTAGAGAATGGACAGGTCACTCCATTCGCTTGATATCTTCCGTTTCAAGGTACTCCTCCACGATGGCAGCTCAGTGGGGCTGTGCGTTATGATCCCTGAGGAGGAAGGTGCGATCTACTACATCCTTGAAAAGGCGATACACCTGACCTGCTAGAGTTCCTCTGTCAAAGACATGCAGGGGTGATATGCGCCAATCATTATCCCACTCCACACCATCAAACCACGACCTTCATACAGCTCCCTTTCAAGGACATTAATGGGTTGGTATCTGGTTCCTGATTCACGCCAGATGAAAACCCGGAGAGAATCACTGTTTAGACTATACCTGGACTCGTCCGTGAACATAACCTGAGACCACTGTTCCAATGAGCATGTACTGTGTTCTTGACACCAGGTTTTACGGTCTCTCGGCTGGTCCTGGCGGAGGTTCTAGTTCTCCCTCGGGCATAGGTGTGTCTGTCTTTAGGATGATTTACGTTAAGTAGTGTGTAAGCTTAGGGACTGATGACCTTGGTAGTTAAGTCCCACACGATTTCACACACATTTTTTTTACGGGCTCTCCTGGGACCAGAGGTCAGTGGAATGCACCTTGCAGGTCTCCGGGCGAATAAACCATGTCTGTTCAGTCGTCTGTAGACTGTTTGTCTGGACACAACTGTTCCAGTGGCTGCGGTAAGGTCCTGAGCAAGGCTATCTGCAGTACTCTGTGGCCGTCTGAGGGCACTGATGATGAGATATCGGTCTTCTTGTGGTGCTGTACAGTGTGGACATCCCGTACTGTAGCACCTGGACACGTTTCCCGTCTGCTGGAATCGTTGCCATAATCCTGAGATCACACTTTGTGTCACACGGAGAGCCCACGCTACGACCTATTGTGTTTGACCAGCCTCCAGCCGCCCTAGTATTCTACCCCTCATAACGTCATCAATATGTTTCCTTTTAGCCATTTTCAACACACAGTAACCATTAGCACGTCTGAAAACGTCTGCAAACTTACTCGCTGCAGCATACTCTGACATGCACCAACACACCTCTGGATATGTGGACTGCTGCCAGCGCCATCGTGCAACCACCGCAGGTCGAATGCACCGCGTGGTCATATCCCGAGGTGATTTAAACCAGCAAACCGCCCACCAGAGCGTTGTTTCACCATGTATCAGCATTATCTTTAATTTAGGAGCATGAGTGTAGCTGCGCCTGTCTCCAGTGCTGCTAGCTGAAACCCGCTTGCTTCGTGCGAGGTGGCGCTCGTCTCCATCAGCTGTCGCCTCATCTCGACCAATATTTCACATGTAATTGTTAAATTCTATGATGAACAACATTGCAGTTCTCGCTGCTTATAGCCTTAAGACATTTTCAGTGCTCTACATTTTATATACAGAGGGCGGTTTTTTCCACCGTGTAAAATTCTGTGGATTGATGGATGAGGGGATACGGAACATAAAAGGTCTAATGAACTAATGTCCACAAATTCATGGCTTCCGCATCAGAGACTATTTATTCAATCACACCTTGTTACAGAGACAGCGGTCTAATACGCGCTGTACCATGCAGCCACAGTTACAGTATGTCTTCACAATAGTTTCCACGAGCCCCAACTCATGCGTGTATGTGCTGTAACACGTTCTGTCTCACACGTTCACATCGGCCAGGCTGTATCCGAACAGTGTCAAAGGCAGCGTGAACACGCTGCTCTCTTGTGTCCACATCTGGAATGAACTCTGAATACACGATAGTTTTGAGATGGCCCCATAACTATAAATTGCCTGGGTTGAAAACCGATGAACAAGCACGCCATGCAACTGGACGCCTTCGTCCGATCCATCAGTCAGGGAAGACACGACTGAGATGCGTCCGGGCGTTAACGCCGAAGCCGGCTGGAGCACCATCATATAGCAACTACATATCCCTTCGAATCATCAGTGGCACTTCTTCCGACAGGGAATGCAAAGTCACCCGCAAGAAACGCCAATAGTTCCGGCCTGTGACACGACGTGGAAGGAAGACTGGTCCCAAAATACGATCGCCAATTATGCCGACCCACACATTCCGGCTGCACCGATGCTGATGATTCGCAAGGTAGCCTCATCTGTGAATAGAATGGATGACACAAATCCCAGAATCGTGTTTTCCTGGTGAAGAAACTGCTCCCGATGTGGAAAGTCTGTCGCTACTAAGCTCTGCACACGCAGCAAGTGAAAAGCTAGTAACAAGTGTCACGGAAAATGTTTCACACAGTCGCCTGGCTTACCCTGTACTGGCTTGGTACTCACACAGCGGTCGATTTCCATAGTGTTAATCACATTTCCCAGAAGTCTGGTGTCCCAGCTTTCCGTGTATGTCCTTCATGGTTTCCTGCTTTCTGAAACGGCACTGCCTCAGACAAACGGCGAAACACTGTTGCAAACATTGACTGCGTCAAACCAGTCTCTGGACTGAAGACGACGACAGCAACAATGGCAGGATAGATCGCTAGGGCATGACGTATGAGGAACAGTAGCCCCCTCTAGGAGGGGCTGCATGGTGCAGCGTGTATTAGACCGCAGTCTCTGTAAAACATTTGGGCGGGAATGGTTTTCCTTATACAACCTTGCTGCCCGCCATCCGTTGGCATTTGCCTTGCTCTAAGTAGACACCATGTCGGCAAGCTCTCGACTGCAAAAGGGAATCACTGTGTAGAACGCAGTATCACATTCACTACAAGCTGAGTCAGCAAGAGGAGTGAATTGGACACAACATTAACAATGACTATGGCAGGAGGGGTGAAAGGGAAGCAGTGGTTGAGAAGGGAATGAGACAGGGTTGTAGCCTATCCCCGACGTTATTCAATCTGTATGTTGAGCAGGCCACATGTAATGAGAAGTAGTAGAAATGAGAACAGCGAGAAACTTAACATCAGGATTGATGGTCACGAAGTCAATGAAGTTAAGGAATTCTGCTACCTAGGCAGTAAAATAACCAATGACGGACGGAGCAAGGACGACATCAAAAGCAGACTCGCTATGGCAAAAAAGGCATTTCTGGCCAAGGGAAGTCTACTAATATCAAATACCGGCCTTAATTTGAGGAAGAAATTTCTGAGGATGTACGTCTGGAGTACAGCTGTGGGAAAACCGGAAGAGAAGAGAATCGAAGCATTTGAGATGTGGTGCTATAGACGAATGTTGAAAATTAGGTGGACTGATAAGGAATGAGGAGGTTCTACGCTGAATCGGAGACGAAAGGAATATGTGGAAATCAATGATAAGGAGAAGGGACAGGATGATAGGACATCTGCTAAGACATGAGGGAATGACTTCCATGGTACTAGAGGGAGCTGTAGAGGGCAATAACTGTAGAGGAAGACAGAGATTGGAATACGTCAAGCAATTAATTGAGGACGTAGGTTGCAAGTGCTACTCTGAGATGAAGAGGTTAGCACAGGAAAGGAATTCGTGGCGGGCCGCATCAAACCAGTCAGTAGACTGATAACCAAAAAAAAAAAAAAAAAATGTTGAGCAAGCAGTAAATGAAACAAAAGAAAAATTTGGAGTAGGAATTAAAATCCATGGAGAAGAAATAAAAACTTAAGGTTTGACGACGACATTTAAATCTGGTGACGCTGAGGGTATTAGAGTAGGAAATGATCCACTTAAAGTAGTAGATGGACTGTGCTATTTGGGAGCAAAATAACTTATGATGGTCGAAGTAGAGAGGATATAAAATGTAGACTGGCTATGGCAAGGAAAGCGTTTCCGTAGAAGACAAATTTGTTAACATCGAGTATAGATTTAGGTGTCAGGAAGTCTTTTCTGGAAGTATTTGTATGGAGTGTAGCCATGTATGGAAGTGAAACATGGGCGATAAATAGTTTAGACAAGAAGAGAATAGAAGCTTTCGAAATGTGGTGCTACAGAAGAATGCTCAAGATTAGATGAATAGATCTCGTAACTAATGGGGAGGTATTGAATAGAATTGGGGAGAAGAGGAATTTGGGGCACAACTAAATTAGAAGAAGGGATCGGCTGGTAGGACACGTTCTGAGGCATCAAGGGATCACCAATTTAGTACTGGAGTGTAAAAATCGTAGAGGGAGGCCAAGAGATGAATACACTAGGCATGTTCAGAAGGATGTAGGTTTCAGGTAGTTCCTCTGAGATGAAGAGGCTTGCACAGGATAGAATAGCATGGAGAGCTTCGTCAAACCAGTCTCTGGACTGAAGACGGCAACAACAACAATGGTAGGATTACATTAGGCATACGTTAGACATTACCATCGTATTTAATCGTCTTTACTGTGTTCCTTTGCAGTAGACGTACGATGTAATTGTGTTAATCTTTGTAAATCCAATCCCTCTTGCCCCATCTATCGCCGGTGTTAGCAACTTCGGTTGGTCAGTACAAGCTGTTGCATAATTCAGATCGTTTTGACGTGCATTGTCAGCCCGGTGGCGTGCAGGTTCTCATATTATCCTCCAGTTTGTACATATTTTATAAAGATGACTACTAGGGCATGACGTATAAGGAACAGTAGCGCCCTCTAGGAGGAAACCATGCATATTGTACCTGTGGCTGCATAGTACAGCGCGTATTAGACCGCAGTCTCTGCAATAAAGTAAGATTGAATAAATGGCCTCTAGCATGTAAACCATGCATTTCCGGACACCAGTTCATTTGAACTTTATTGTTCCGTATCGTCTCATCGATCAGTCCCTAGAGTTCGAACACGGTGGAAAAAATCACCCTCTATATTCTCATTTTATTATTTGATCTACATTATACATATAAATATTATCATTTTATTGACGATGATTCGAGCACTGATCACATTTTATTATTCCCTTGCATTATTACATTAGGCATACGTTAGACATTACCATCGTATTTAATCGTCTTTACTGTGTTCCTTTGCAGTAGACGTACGATGTAATTGTGTTAATCTTTGTAAATCCAATCCCTCTTGCCCCATCTATCGCCGGTGTTAGCAACTTCGGTTGGTCAGTACAAGCTGTTACATAATTCAGATCGTTTTGACGTGCATTGTCAGACCGGTGGCGTGCAGGTTCTCATATTATCCTCCAGTTTGTACATACACTCCTGGAAATGGAAAAAAGAACACATTGACACCGGTGTGTCAGACCCACCATACTTGCTCCGGACACTGCGAGAGGGCTGTACAAGCAATGATCACACGCACGGCACAGCGGACACACCAGGAACCGCGGTGTTGGCCGTCGAATGGCGCTAGCTGCGCAGCATTTGTGCACCGCCGCCGTCAGTGTCAGCCAGTTTGCCGTGGCATACGGAGCTCCATCGCAGTCTTTAACACTGGTAGCATGCCGCGACAGCGTGGACGTGAACCGTATGTGCAGTTGACGGACTTTGAGCGAGGGCGTATAGTGGGCATGCGGGAGGCCGGGTGGACGTACCGCCGAATTGCTCAACACGTGGGGCGTGAGGTCTCCACAGTACATCGATGTTGTCGCCAGTGGTCGGCGGAAGGTGCACGTGCCCGTCGACCTGGGACCGGACCGCAGCGACGCACGGATGCACGCCAAGACCGTAGGATCCTACGCAGTGCTGTAGGGGACCGCACCGCCACTTCCCAGCAAATTAGGGACACTGTTGCTCCTGGGGTATCGGCGAGGACCATTCGCAACCGTCTCCATGAAGCTGGGCTACGGTCCCGCACACCGTTAGGCCGTCTTCCGCTCACGCCCCAACTTCGTGCAGTCCGCCTCCAGTGGTGTCGCGACAGGCGTGAATGGAGGGACGAGTGGAGACGTGTCGTCTTCAGCGATGAGAGTCGCTTCTGCCTTGGTGCCAATGATGGTCGTATGCGTGTTTGGCGCCGTGCAGGTGAGCGCCACAATCAGGACTGCATACGACCGAGGCACACAGGGCCAACACCCGGCATCATGGGGTGGGGAGCGATCTCCTACACTGGCGGTACACCACTGGTGATCGTCGAGGGGACACTGAATAGTGCATGGCACATCCAAACCGTCATCGAACCCATCGTTCTACCATTCCTAGACCAGCAAGGGAACTTGCTGTTCCAACAGGACAATGCACGTCCGCATGTATCCCGTGCCACCCAACGTGCTCTAAAAGGTGTAAGTCAACTACCCTGGCCAGCAAGATCTCCGGATCTGTCCCCCATTGAGCATGTTTGGGACTGGATGAAGCGTCGTCTCACGCGGTCTGCACGTCCAGCACGAACGCTGGTCCAACTGAGGCGCCAGGTGGAAATGGCATGGCAAGCCGTTCCACAGGACTACATCCAGCATCTCTACGATCGTCTCCATGGGAGAATAGCAGCCTGCATTGCTGCGAAAGGTGGATATACACTGTACTAGTGCCGACATTGTGCATGCTCTGTTGCCTGTGTCTATGTGCCTGTGGTTCTGTCAGTGTGATCATGTGATGTATCTGACCCCAGGAATGTGTCAATAAAGTTTCCCCTTCCTGGGACAATGAATTCACGGTGTTCTTATTTCAATTTCCAGGAGTGTATTTTATAAAGATGACTACGTTGCACGCCACGCGGGATCATTCTTGTGAAAGCCAGGATATGGTTTTTCCCTATTTTATGACTATTGATCACTTAGATCTATTACAAAATTACTACGAACTCTATGGCTTGAATGTTTACAGCTACGGAACAACTGACAGTTTTTGGAACCGTTGCATATACTGTTCTCACGATGAAACTTGTTACAGTATTGCAAGTAATGAGCTTCTGATCCAATTTCTACTCAGGCAACGGCCTGTAAAATTACCGTATGTTATCCATACTTCTAGCGCTACGCTGTTTTTGTCATTTGACTCTCACGTATCATCTGTCTTTCATACTGTTATTTACACGTGTTAGCGCTACTCTGTACTTTGATTTTTTTATCAGTTGACTCTCATATATGATCAGTCTGTTACATATGGAATGTAGCCAGTTAGCTATATAAGGCAGCCCGTCTTGTAGCTCTTAACTTTATTCCTCTGTTACTTTTATCGTTTTAAAATTAGTTGGACTTAGGCACAAGCTTCTTGAATTTAGTCATGACTTAATGACAGTTACATTGGATCTGCTTCTTACAAACGGCATGATGCCTGTTTAGGACGTAATATTGATCTCTGCCTCGTAATCTTAACTCTGTACTATTATTATTTTTATATTTTAAAATCCATTTTGATGTACAGTAAGTTTTTTGAAATTCTTCCGACACGTCTGCAACCTGACCTTGATCACGGTGACGTTCTCACACTTACGTACTGCTTTTATTTCGGTACTTACGAATGCATATTGTCGCACGACTACAGCTAACGAAGTTTTGCAATGATTATTCACCACCTTATCATATTTTGAAAGGTGAGTTACCTGATAAGCATTAACATATTTTATAGTGCACTGTTAAATGGCTTTTTCAAATGTTCAGTTTTATATCTAGAACTGGCTCCCCATTGTTCTGGCTCAGGTGTTGTACAGTGTTTTCGTATTCTGCTTGACTACACATCATTTTCTTAGGCTATGTTTGCTACATATGTAACGGACCGGTAGGTGGTTGCAGATAGCAACCGAAAGTAGTTATGGAGCTTTTATTGTGCTAGGAAAATTTCGGTCCAGACATTAAAAGTTTTTAATTTAAAATTTTTCATTCTTCTTAATTAAGAAAGCCGTCTGTTCCGCATGTCAGGCTTCAGTAAGATAATACACTACTCAGTCGGCCAAGTTCTGCTTTCTGTAGCTGTAAAATTTCGTTATTTGAGACCTTAAAAATAGAAAATTTAGTAAACGATAAAATTTATAGTTATTATGTAATTATTGTCCACTTTGTAAAAGAAGGCCACAAGTATTTCTGGGAAGTATTTTACAGAGCTTAGGTTCGGCCAAATACCATCTATAAGTTGTTCATGTTCACACGACGTTACGACCAGCAGTAGTTCCCACAAATTGTTTTTTACATTACTGTTTTTATCACAAAAAACAGCTAGACATGATGCCTTTAGTAAAACCCAGAAATTGAGCCTGATCAGCTAGAAGACGGCGTATTCGCCACTCCGAATTTGAGCAAACATTACAGCTGCGACGAGCGAAGTTGTCGTCGACTGTAAGTGAAACTGTTGCTGCGTCTCATAATGCAGCGCACGATCCTATTACGCAATTACTCCTGGAACTAAAAGATGAACTGTCTCCTTTCAATCAGAGGCAGAGGAGCCATAAATGATTTGACTGGTCAGGTCACAGAAATTAAAACCAAGATTGCTAGTCATATGTCCAACGAGCTCCGAGATGGAAGCTGTGCAGCAAATTATCTCCAAAGTGCATACTGAACAGAGCACTTCTACACAGTCAGTTAAAGACGAGTTAGAATATACAAAAAAAGTCCTGAGATTCGCCTAAGTAGCAAGAAAGAGTACAAACTTACCGTAATGATGAGATAGGTAAAATAAAAAAGGAACTAAAGGCAGTAAACCAACAGATCACGAATCACACAAAACAGGCAGCTCAGGTAACTGATACTCCTGATGTTTACCACAATTTAGTACCCAATGAAACCACTCATGTTGATGAAATGCATTGCAGTATTTGTCGCCACGAAACCATACGACTAGGAGTATGGGAACAGAGCAACTTTTATTCTGCCAGTCTACTCAGATATAAACAGCTTCAATTGTTCACTCTTTGACGAAAAACAATAATAAGAATTCAGCAACTGTTGCGGTGCCAGTTATTTCTCGCAGCTGCATGTGAAGTGTTGTTAGCGCGCTACGTCACAAGATGGAGACGTCAATTCAGTGACCAAAGCAATGACGCGGCAGCTGCGATACACTCAACACGCCTAGCGCTCCCCGACTTGTATGGGTAAAATGACATTGATGGAAACTAAAACGGTTGCCGCCCCCCCCCCCCCCCGTTATGGTTGAGACACTAACACTGAACATCACATATTATTTATTCTACAATGCATTACTCAAAAGTAAACAACCGACCGCCAGAATGGGTGGGGACAATTTAATTCTAAATCAGACACTTGACAAAGCAGATTGAAAGACTCTGTTCGAACCGACACCTTAAAAATAGTTTCCCCAAATAAAAGTAAGCCACTAAAAGGTGAAAACCAAAGGACTGCTCAATTAGCCACCACTGAATAGATTCAAAGCTACACTCCTGCAAATTGAAATAAGAACACCGTGAATTCATTGTCCCAGGAAGGGGAAACTTTATTGACACATTCCTGGGGTCAGATACATCACATGATCACACTGACAGACCCACAGGCACATAGACACAGGCAACAGAGCATGCACAATGTCGGCACTAGTACAGTGTATATCCACCTTTCGCAGCAATGCAGGCTGCTATTCTCCCATGGAGACGATCGTAGAGATGCTGGATGTAGTCCTGTGGAACGGCTTGCCATGCCATTTCCACCTGGAGCCTCAGTTGGACCAGCGTTCGTGCTGGACGTGCAGACCGCGTGAGACGACGCTTCATCCAGTCCCAAACATGCTCAATGGGGGACAGATCCGGAGATCTTGCTGGCCAGGGTAGTTGACTTACACCTTCTAGAGCACGTTGGGTGGCACGGGATACAGGCGGACGTGCATTGTCCTGTTGGAACAGCAAGTTCCCTTGCCGGTCTAGGAATGGTAGAACAATGGGTTCGATGACGGTTTGGATGTACCGTGCACTATTCAGTGTCCCCTCGACGATCACCAGTGGTGTACGGCCAGTGTAGGAGATCGCTCCCCACACCATGATGCCAGGTGTTGGCCCTGTGTGCCTCGGTCGTATGCAGTCCTGATTGTGGCGCTCACCTCTACGGCGCCAAACACGCATACGACCATCATTGGCACCAAGGCAGAAGCGACTCTCATCGCTGAAGACGACACGTCTCCATTCGTCCCTCCATTTATGCCTGTCGCGACACCACTGGAGGCGGGCTGCACGATGTTGGGGCGTGAGCGGAAGACGGCCTAACGGTGTGCGGGACCGTAGCCCAGCTTCATGGAGACGGTTGCGAATGGTCCTCGCCGATACCCCAGGAGCAACAGTGTCCCTAATTTGCTGGGAAGTGGCGGTGCGGTCCCCTACGGCACTGCGTAGGATCCTACGGTCTTGGCGTGCATCCGTGCGTCGCTGCGGTCCGGTCCCAGGTCGACGGGCACGTGCACCTTCCGCCGACCACTGGCGACAACATTGATGTACTGTGGAGACCTCACGCCCCACGTGTTGAGCAATTCGGCGGTACGTCCACCCGGCCTCCCGCATGCCCACTATACGCCCTCGCTCAAAGTCCGTCAACTGCACATACGGTTCACGTCCACGCTGTCGCGGCATGCTACCAGTGTTAAAGACTGCGATGGAGCTCCGTATGCCACGGCAAACTGGCTGACACTGACGGCGGCGGTGCACAAATGCTGCGCAGCTAGCGCCATTCGACGGCCAACACCGCGGTTCCTGGTGTGTCCGCTGTTCCGTGCGTGTGATCATTGCTTGTACAGCCCTCTCGCAGTGTCCGGAGCAAGTATGGTGGGTCTGACACACCGGTGTCAATGTGTTCTTTTTTCCATTTCCAGGAGTGTATGTCAGAACTAAGGTGAAATAAAAGCGAACAGTTGTTGTATGAGTGCTATAAAATAAATGACCTACTTATGTCTGAGACACTCTGGTTATATTTTACAGTGTTAGTAAGCTATTTTATAAGTAACTAGAACGTACTGGTGGCTAGTTGCTGTTAGTAAATAGGAACACACTTGTTGAGGTCAGCAAAGATTGGTATTATGACTACTGTAGTTTTAGGGTAGGTTTATAAAAGGGAATCGGAGTCAAATAACACGGCACAGGTAATGATAAGAATGCAGTTTTGTAGGGGGTATGGAACTTTTGGAGGAGACGAAAGAATCGACATTTCATAAGAAATGAAATTTAATTAATAAGCAAGTAAATAAGTATTTAAGCGTTTTTGTGAAAAATGTAGTAGATAGAGTTAATGTCTTCTTATGTAAAACAACGAGAAGGAAGAGTAATACTATTTACATTAGCTAAAAAATAAGTAACCGTGTGCTCAGAGGTCTGAATGAATGGACAATGCAGCGAAAAGGCCAATAAAAGTAGAAATTTGAATGTGATAAGGTATCGAATAAGTATGCATAGTTTAGCCTGAAGCCTTAGTTATAAACTTTGAAGCAATATTTATTCACAATATTTATGTGAAAATGTTCCACTGGTATTCTATAGATTAAAGTGAAACACATACACACACACACACACACACACACACACACACACACACACACACACACGGAGATACGCTAAGAACCGCGGAAACCGTTTAACTTATTAAATACTATCTGATGAGATATTTGAAGATTTATTTCTAATATGTAAGTAACTTCTCCATTTGAGTGAGTGGAAGCTGTAAAAGCACTGGTAAAGGAACGTCATGATAAACTATTTTTTCATTACTAGTGTATTAAAAATGTGAAGGAATTTTATACCTCGAAACTACTAAGAATGAGATGTACTCTTTGCAGAAGGATCAAACTATACAATTCTATGCCATGAAAATAAAATGATCATAGCCTAGTGAACCTGTTGGCCACAAAATGGGCTGATAAAATGGTGTAGAGATATCTTGTCTGGGTATTCTAACCTCCAGCACTGTGTACAGTAGGTATCTAGAAACTTATCAATTAGTGTTAATTAGTAAATAATAATATGATGCTTAGTACATTACACAGATGCTTCTGACAAAAATTTTGAAGAAAATGTAGAATTTTGAATAGCACAAAATAACTGGACTGCTTTTCTTATGTCCAAGAACTTTTGTAAATATGTATACTGTATGGCTGTATGCCTATTTGAACGGAATGGACAGTGTCTTGAAAGGAGGATATAAGATGAACATCAACAAAGGCAAAACGAGGATAATGGAATGTAGTCGAATTAAGTCGGGTGATGCTGAGGGAATTAGATTAGGAAATGAGACACTTAAAGTAGTAAAGGCGTTTTGTTTTTTGGGGAGCAAAATAACTGATAATGGCCGAAGTAGAGAGAATATAAAATGTAGACTGGCAATGGCAAGGAAAGCGTTTCTGAAGAAGAGAAGTTTGTTAACTTCGAGTATAGATTTAAGTGTCAGGAAGTCATTTCTGAAAGTATTTGTGTGGAGTGTAGCCATGTATGGAAGTGAAACATGGACGATAAATAGTTTGGACAAGAAGAGAATAGAAGCTTTTGAAATGCGGTGCTACAGAAGAATGCTGAAGATTGGATGGGTAGATCACATAACTAATGAGAAAATATTGAATAGGATTGGGGACAAGAGACGTTTGTGGCAGAACTTGACTAGAAGAAGGGATCGGTTGGTAGGACATGTTCTGAGGCATCAAGGGATCACCAATTTAGTATTGGAGGGCAGCGTGGAGGGTAAAAATCGTAGAGGGGGACCAAGAGATGAATACACTGAACAGATTCAGAAGGATGTAGGTTGCGGTACGTACTGGGAGATGAAGAGGCTTGCACAGGATAGAGTACCATGGAGAGCTGCACCAAACCAGTCTCAGGACTGAAGACCACAACAACAACAATGCCTATTTGTAAGAGTATCCGAGTTGTCTCTCACCAAAATAGTTATTAGGGCACCATCTGATGTGTGAATAAGTAGAGGAAAAATGAAAGTTATGGCTTTAAAATGCCGGCTGGAAATAACGAGATAAATATCAAATGTACATTTATACTAACATGTCAGAATTATTTCCATGGATATATAAGCAAATAACAGATACTATAGAACTTCATGTAGAAGTCTGAAATAAATAAATTTTGCTTGTATTTTATCTTTGCGTAATCTCTGCAGTTAGGATTTTCATTTAGTGTCTCCTTTTATGAGACCAAGCTTTGCACACATTGGTACTTGTAATAAATTCGTTCGTGCATTGGCGATCTATTGCCTTCACTTTTCGGTAACTGAATGAGTACCATTGTCTTGCTAAGCGTAACTGATGAAAACAGTATGCGTATTAAGTTGTTCAAAAATGGTTCAAATGGCTCTGAGCACTATGGGACTTAACTTCTAAGGTCATCAGTCCCCTAGAACTTACAACTACTTAAACCTAACTAACCTAAGGACATCACACACATCCATGCCTGAGACAGGATTAGAACCTGCGACCGTAGTGGTCGCGCTGTTCCAGACTGTAGCGCCTAGAACCGCTCGGCCACCTCGTCCGGCCGTATTAAGTTGTGTTCTCATCCGAGCAGAAATGCGACAAAATATACTATCCCTTAAATTAAACTAATTATGTCCCCACACAAAGAAAGGAAGATGTACTTCAATAAAGATTTGTAATGCAGATGCATTTTAGACGACTAGTAAACTACTCATGAGTGAGGCCTAATCTTTACAAAGTGTTTTTGTGAGTTAGGCAGGTAGAAAGAATAACATGTCTTATCCAGTCTAAGCAGCTATTTCGTGTATGGGCATTTAGGACAGTTTGTGGTGAATAAAAGGTGAATCAGTAATAGGTAGTGATGCAAAGTAACTCTGGCGCCTACTGAACAAACCACATTTCGCTTACTAGTGCTGATATGTTGTGGAGGCGGACGGCAGTTCCCATTACAAAAGGAATCATCACTTCCTGTAGAGAATAATTTTCAAATGCTGTAAAACTGTCGGTCACACACAAATCCCGAACGTTTACTGATCGACATTATACCTCGACACCAGTCACTATGTCAGCGTGGCGCAACTCAAACTGTTGGCACGCCGGGTGGCAGTTTTATAAAACAGTTGCCGTCGGTATGCTACCTCTGACACCAGATTCTTAACGTTCTACGGACCGATAAGAAATGTTTTAACGTTGTCAGAATGACCCAAACGATGCGCAGAGACACGGTATACTGTACCTGTGTTCGATTATTCTTTGACTGATCTGTAACTAATAAAGACAATGTAAAAACTGTCTGCAATATTCTGCATATAAATTGTACTACAGCCAAAGTTGCCATGGTCATACTATAGTATTAAGACTTTAAGTATACTAACGAAAATTTCTTACAAATAAAAGAGAAAATAAATTACTGTACCCTAATTTAAGTTTTTTTTTAGCACACACCAATAGGAATTTCAGCCATCGTAATACAAGTCAATCTCTTTTTTCGTGCAATACACCGAATGTGAGCATCATCATAATATCCATGGAATCCCGTCCTGAACTACCTCAAAGTATCATGTCCACTGATCCGTAGTAGTCTTCCCGGTTTCGATGACAGGTCCTGAGACATTACGCTATCGTGTCTGCACTCCTACACATTTGGTTAGTCCTCCGCAATTCCCACGTCACCAGTCCTATCCAGTTAAAACTCCTAATTAAAATTTTAAAGAGTAATATGACTGACCAAATTTCTTCCAAGCTTTTTAAAGAAAAACTATAAGCGGAATCAAACTAATTGTGATTTCGTGCTACATGTAAATGGTCAGAAGAGTTAACTGTAGTGTACAGCTATCCTTGTGATAAGTAGCTAACTGCTGCGACTTTGTGAATTTAAGACTATTGAACATAACGATTCAGCATAATGGAAGACAGCCTTATCTTTTTTCAACGTGTATCTGAACAATTTAGCCTATAGGTTTGATAATATGAATAGTGAAAAACTTTATTTCTGGCCATGGCTAAACACTCGTATGAATTTTTGATCTATTTAAGATACTAAATATTTATCATATATAGACATTTAATACTAAGGAAACTCTTTACGTTTGATTTCGTGAAGTAAATATCACTCCCTTTCCTCAATCAAAGAGGGCTCTATAACGACATGTCAGTATTTTCTCTTGTTTTTTTTTTTTCTCACACCAGTAAGATTACATTTACTAACTGTAATCAATTAATTATGCACTGATCCGTAATGACAAAGAATGGTGCATTATTTATAAAATATGAATCCATAATGTTTCAAAATCTGGAGGAAGGGGTATAAATTACAATATCTATGTGAGGTGGCCTCTGCTAGTGTAGTTGCTCTTCCTAAACAGCATCCTATACGAACAAAGCAGTTGCGTCTTTACTCGTGGTTACTCATACTTTAAGTATGTGGGCTATTTTCGACTCTGTTAAAAAAGAATAGCTTCATGTAGTCATAGGATCGAGCCATGCATGTTTGCTTTCATGCCCTGGAGCCAACTCGTTGCAAATAATAACGTGTTGCTGTGATCCTGCAGTCAAATAATTTATGCATTGGCTAGAACTGCAAGTTGATTAAACATGCAGAAATACAAAGGAAAAGTTGAATGAATAATTCAACAACGAGGGTTCCATTCTAATGTTGCAATTGATATAGACAACAGAGAATTATGTTGAATAATGTTCTTTCACGAAACGACATCTCAGTCAAATGGGATGTGATCCTACGATATTCATCTAAAATGCAGACAGAAAATACCGTTATCAAATGCAGTAAAGTTACGTTGAGAGTCGTGATATGAGAATGGTAGCAAAATCCCCAAGCTAAACAATCATCCAAGACCCTCGAAAACTAAGTCCATTTCGCAATCACAACATACGAAAAATTCACCAGCTCAAAACAGTTCAGAGTTCAACATGATGATTCACAAATTAACATTTGTGATACGAAGAATAGTAACTCGTATTCTGTCTACTCTCAGTTCCGTAAATCAGGCGGCAAATGTTAGAGACCTGCTAGGGAGCACATTCAAATCTCTCAAAATACAGGGTGTCCAGAAAAGGGCTCCCTGATTTCAAAATTAAATATCTCGAAAACAAAGATCGATAGAGGAATGCAGTAAACGGTATGTTTATTGTGAAAGCTGTAAGAAGTTTATACATCAGTTTGAAATAATAGTTACAAAAGCTGCTAACAGATGGCGCTGTACGCTGTACAGCTCATATCAGCATACATAAGTGAAATAATCGTATGAAAACTATCTTTGCAAACAATCACATCACAATGTTTTCAAAATGTTCACCATTGGCACTACAGAGGTGGCACAAACGAAGAATGAAATTCGCCAACACATTTCGTAGTGTCTCAACCGAAATGGATCACATGCCACAGAGATCGCCGATTCAAGCTCGTCCAGCGTGGCGGGATGCTTCGGATAGACCATGTCTTTCACTGTGCACCACAAAAAAAAGTCACAGGGAGTCAAATCCGGCGAATATGGAGGCCAATCCATGCCTGAACCAGTAAATTTGGGCTATTCCAAAGCAATGACTCGATTCCCGAAGTATTCCTCAAGAAAGCGAAACACTTGTTCGGTCCGATGTGGTCGGGCTCCATCTTGCATAAACCATTCAGTACCTGGTCGATCCTCTAACGCTTGCTGTGTGGCGACAAATTGTTCCAAAATTGCAACGTAACGTGCACCAGTGACCGTTTCTCGAATGAAAAAAGGGCCAATAATGCCTCTGCTGCATACTGCAGCCCACACAGTAACTTTAGGAGAATACAGGGGTTTCGCTTCACACCAATATGGATTTTCGTAATCCCAAAATCGCCAGTTCTGCTTATTCACGTATCCATTCAGGTGGAAGTGTGCTTCATCTGTAAACCAGATGCAGCCAACATCAAATCCTTCACTGTCAATCATTGTGAGCATCTGATTAGCAAAGGCAACCCTTTGTTGCACAGCTCGTACGGGTATGGCCTGGTGCGTTTGAATTTTGAATGGAAACATGCGTAGGCTCTTTCTCAGTATTTTCTGCGTGATGAAACGCTTCAATCCAGTCTCAGATGCAATTCTACGGACGGATGTCATTGGATTTCGCTGAATAATTCCAGAAACTGTGGCGATATTTTCAGGCGTAGCTGCTGTTTGCTTGTGGCCAACATGCCCCACTAGATCATCAGTTACGCTACCTGTTCGTTGAAATTTTGCGAAGAGCGTACGAATGGTTTTCGCATCGGGTCCTTTTGGAACATTAAATCGTGCTTGAAAACTTCGCCTTGTTGCCGTAGGACTCTCTTCTAACCTGTGGTACTCTAGCACCAGAAAAACGCGTTCTTCAATGGAGTACATGGTTTTAATCTCTTCCTTCGGTACGCTAACGTCCTTTCACGTTTCAATAGTGGAACTGATCACTCTGGGCTTCGAATCACTATTTATACTAGGCATTACGTATGGCGATTACAGCGCCATCTGTTAGCAGCTTTTGTAACTATTATTTCAAACTGCTGTATAAATTTCTTACAGCTTTCACAATAAACATACCGTTTACTGCATTCCTCTATCGATTTTTGTTTTCGAGATATTTAATTTTGAAGTCAGGGAGTCCTTTTCTGGACACCCTGTAAAAGTCCCTTGAGAAGTTAAAGTGTGGTAGAGCCGTTCACTGCCCAGAACCAATCACCTCCACAATCGAATACCGCTCCTTACCACAGGCGGGGTTGTCTCCTTCCAGAGCTCCCTTGAGGTCGTCACTCGAAAAGTCCCTGTCTCCACATGAGTCGTGTCTGCTCTTCCATTGGGTGAAGGCCGTCCCCACCAAAACTATATCGTTCTTAAGCTCTACAGACATGATCTGCTTCAGGTTGACCACTTTCTGGACTTAACTAATATATTACAACAATGTTTAAATAAAGAAATGTTATGAAAATTCGGTTACACTCAGATCATTTGCAATACATCTAAGTAATAATTGGCTCATAAATAAGTAAGACAGACTTCTTGTGCAAGTGTACTTGCATCGAATGACAACAAATATTCATTAAATATCATTGAAACAATTACTTATGCCCTATTGAGAGTAACGCCTTTTGGTTCTCTTTTCAACTTCGGTGTCCGCTAACACATGGGAGAGACCACTTTTAAATTAGCACAGTTTTTTAATAGCAGTTGCAATCGACATTTAAATAAAGTTACTGGCAATACTATCATCTGAGATATCATTTGTTGAAATCGTAGGAAGCGATTACAAGTTGTCAATTCAGAGGACCTCTGATTAAACGTTTATTTACTGTGAAACTTTAACTTCTGTTGTTTTAAAAGTGTTGAAATGTTGTTTTGTCATTGGATGTGCCTCATTTTTCCGACTTATTCGCTTTTATCTGTAACTGTGACTTATTGTCCAAGTTCAGAGAGCTGCAACTTAGCCATCTTTAAGATACTCTGACTCTCCGCTATTTCCTCGAGCATTACCCGTTGCACAAAGGCTATGCGAGCGACAGCTGTCCAAATTGTCAGTGTTGAGATTTACCCATTTCCAGTGACGCAGCTCGTCTCTGCACGTGGCTGCCCGGAAACCGTCAACTAGCCAGGCTGGTCTACGCCCAAAGCCCGCTATCCTTCAGCCGTCCAACAAATTCATATCTCATCAATACCAGGCCTAGTTCGACGAATAACTCCCCAACATACTCATAGCCTTACAATATGTACATCTTTCTTCTTCTGTCACTTTGTTCATTACCTTTCCTCCTCCTTGCCTTGTACTGTTAAGACACAAATAGAGGAAAGTGTACAAATATGGAATAGGGTAGTAATATGGTATAAGATGCTTTCTCGCCTTGTGAGTGCTGCACTCTAGTGAGCTACTTGAAAACTGCGTTCGGTAACTGTATACTGCTTTAGGATACCTTCATATTGCAGTTGGCAGCCACTGCTAATTAATGAAGCCGTTTTAACTAAATCACTAGGAGGAACAACTGTCAATGTCAATGAAATTCGCTAACAGTCGCGTAACTTGTTATTTTATTTTATTCAGCATTTCACTCTGCCATCTTCAGGCCCCATATGCATCTCTCCAAATAAACGAAAATATCATATAGAGCCATATATCTCTGGATGTTTCTGAAGATGGCTTTGTCACTAATATGGAATACTAGTACTCCATATTTGTACCGTACTTTCACAACCGTTTCATTTATAGGTATTGCTTCAAAAACGACTCACGAGCTCTAAAGCAATGGGATGAATCTGCTATGCAAATAGCAATTAAAAGGGTTAGAGAATAGAAGATGGGCTGTTTGAATACAGCAAAAATTGGTCTCAGGGCCACTCTTATGTAGGCTAGTCAAATCAGATTTACCAGCTGATTTAGCCACAAAGATCGAAATGCAGCGACAAACTGTTCTGACTGACGAACAAGAACAAAAGCTATAGCATGGCAATGGAAACTAAATTTGTTGGACTTACCCCAAAGGATCTTCAACAGATGGCGTTGCAGTTTACCAAACCCAACAATATCCAGACTCTATTTTTGGGTAAATAGACTGGAAAAAGCGGCACAAAAAGGATTTTTCGATTCGAAAACCCACAGTAACCTCAGTTAATAGATCTCTAGGTTTCGCAAGAGAAAATGTGACAATATTTAATAACTGAAAACGGTATATTTCGTGTTTTATTATTGTGTTGTTATGTTTTATAGTGTTTACTTTGAAAATGAATTTAGGGATTCTCCATTATTTGTTTTAAATTTAACGATCTTGAAATGAATGGATTATTCCATATTTGTACCCCAAAATTTGAAGAGCGAAAATTGTAAAACTTTGTGTTAAGCCTAATTTAGAAACGTTCCGAATGTAGTATGTATTCGAAAACACAGGAGCCACTAAAGTACGTCCCACAGCATGAGCTACAGATATTTTGTTTGCTTAATGGAAAAAGTGAGAAATTTCTGAACGAAAAACAAAATAGTATAGCATAATTGTACCTCTTCCTCTATTAACGTAAGTTTCTTTCAGTGACAATAATCACTCGTTTATATCGAAACTCTGTGTTACGGTCTTTAATTTAGATTAATGTCATCCTTCATACACTGTTAACAGATTTCGTAACGAGATGTGGGCTAGTCTCCCTGTATGAACTGTAAAAACCAGCTTGGACAAAGTTTGCTTAGCCGCCATTGCGAGAAACTGTAGTAACTGCTTAGAATCAGTATGTCGTTTGATTAAAAGAGTCTAACTGCCAAGTGCGAATCAGATTAGCGCACTTGAGGTATTCCAAATTTTCGCAGTAGCGAGAATATGTGTCTAAGCCAGTTATTCCGAGAAAATAATATTTTTTGTTGTACAGATCTTTCGTCAGTTTAACTCGCCCAGTTGGTATTAAGGTGAGTTAAAACGTGCCACAGTGGAAGGCAGCTTCTGCCAGACGCCAATCTTCAGGGGGCATGACGTCAGTGTCCATCGTCTGCTGCAGTTCCCCATCAGAGCACGCCGGCCAGCCTGTTCTCACGTGGAGAATAGTATTCTTCATTAACAGACATCTTCTATACTTGACGAGCTGCACAAGAAATGTTTTATTTGCCAAAACCCATTATCAGTGGCCTATTATGTGTTGAGTGGTACTTAAGATAGGTAAATAAATTAGTGAAATCAATGTGAAGTAGAAATTAGAAAATAAATGAAAAACTTAGTTTAGTTTAGAAGAGTTACACACTGGCAAACAGCAGGCAGAGCAGCAGTGGCAGCGGCCGGCGCTTGCAAGTCAGCACGTTCAGGAGAAGCTATCGCACTCCCCACATAAGCGGAAGCTGTCGATTCAGCCGTCAGGGCATCGCCCGACCGGCTCACGTGTTTCTCAATTGTCACGTGTGATCAAAGGCACTCGCCTACATTCCAAGAGCCAATGACCAACGTTAAGAAGATTCTTCGAGAAGCTTTTCAATGTGACAGAAGAGACAATGACCGTGAAGTCGTTCACCTCCAGTGAACTGAAGTGAATAAATACGCGAGACGCAGTGGGCCCAACAGTAGTTTTCAGTTCAGTTTCGGTTCGAGTTCAGTTCCAGTACAGTTCATCGGTGCTGAAGACCGTCATGCAGGAAGAGACTACATCGTACACAGAAGCACCAAGTCCGCCGCTGTAATGGAATAGCAAGCAGCAGGCTCGCCGCCAGAAGACAGAAGTTAGAAGGTATTTGAAGACTGATTTTTACATACCCGGGTGACTTGTGAGGACGGGAAGGAGACGGCCTCACATCAGCAGTCACCTGTGAGCTGGTGATGAAGATCTGACAGCCGAAGACTGGCAAGCTGGAATCCATTGTTCGAGTCCGGGACACTTTCCTTCCCCCGGCGCGCCACTCCACTGGCCGACGCACAACACTGACACACGCGGCCGCTTAGAGAAGAGAAACACAGGGACGCCACATCCAAGGTATCACCATCCGATTCACGACTTCGTTCTCAATAATTAAACGGGCCGCCTCACGATGCGCGTCTCCAGTCAACTGGGCGAAACAGCGACACGAGATACACACCGCCAGGCGTAATCAGATGCCGCCGCTCACGCAGCATGAAGGATTCGCAAACGACACAGCTGCCGCTCTCCCAGCCAGAACAATCCAGTAAGGAAACTATTGTACAAATCTTTCATTAAAAGTTATCTTATGTAAAAATGCTGTTTCATTCTACCTCATACCCGAGCCAAGGAAGAACCCACCCTGCCCACATGTTGTTAAGAGAGAAAAAGTAATTTATTTAGTGTTTTTCACCCTGACATAATGCTTTATAATCAAATGCCCCTTGCAGTAATGCTCAGGCTGAAAACTGAATAGCATCAAAAGAGGTTAACCAGTTACATATGCACTTCTATAGCAATTAAATGTTTGTCAGTTGATATGACGGGATCCGAAGTACGCTCTATAATATAGTACACAGTTTGTCGTGTAGGTGATTACTGTCAAATTTTAGGTAGCGACAGTTCTTGCTGTTGTTTGACATAACTGTCATAACGAGTGAACCTCTTCTTGTTTTAGTACACTTATTAAAACAATATAATTATATAATTGCTCAGACTGACATGCCAGATATGTGATCAACCAGTACTCGCTTCCAAATTTACTAGACCCACAATTCCTGCCCACGACAAGTACAGAATGGATATCGTCAGGTTCGAATCCTGCCTCGGGCATGGATGTTTGTGATGTCCTTAGGTTAGTTAGGTTTAACTAGTTCTGAGTTCTAGGGGACTAATGACCTCAGCAGTTGAGTCCCATAGTGCTCAGAGCCGAGCCGTATCGTCAGGAAAAGTGTAGCACAGGCGAGGTGAATGAAGCACAGAAGTACGTCGTTACGTGGTTGAACGACTTATGAAGCTACTGCTTTAACTGAGTGCGCAATCCAAGAGGGCATTTCCTGCCTGTGATCAGAATACTACCACCCAACACATTACGTGTGGTACCGCACCTGATTTACATAGCTCACGATCAAAAATGCCGAGCCACGGTTTGGACACTGAGAGCACTACAGGATGTTACAGACACCAGGTTCGTTCTGAGGAATGAATTTCAGTGTTTATACGTCACTGTTAGCAGCGAAAGTAGGAACGTCCAAAACCGTACATTCTGGCCCCGTAGTGCCTCTGGAAGAGCACTTCTCGGGTCGTGCATTATTTACATTTCAATCTAAAGGTGGGCGGCAGCGGCTTCCTGCTTTCTGGAGGAACAGATTCTCTCACTGGTCCCAGGACCGTCGTAACAGCGCTGCGACACACACACACACACACACACACACACATACAAATACAGAGAGAGAGAGAGAGAGAGTGGGCGGTGGCAGAGAGAGGGGTGGAGTAGGGGGAGGGGGGAGGGAGCGTACGGAAGAAAACGCGATCACGAGAGTTGAAGGAAGAAAGAAGTATAATCTGAAATTCGGATATCACCATCTCCTTCATTTCAAAATGATTAGAATCTGTTTAAAATCAAGAACTTGCGCTGTATTCCTTGCCAGAAAATAGTCGGACTCTAATCGCAATAGATGCTTTCAGAATAGTATCCTTGGACTCGCAGAGAAAAACTTAATACAGAGTTTCCCCAGGTTTCACAACGTTGTTAATTTTGGAATTTCTATCCCAGTTGACAATTTCATTTGATGCAGAGTATTTAGAATGATTTAGCAGCCTGTTTGAGGTACTGCGAGCTTCTTCGTGCCCAAACTCCAGTCGCACATTTTTCTTTTTTGCGATCTTTCTTCTTGGTTCTTTTCAGCCTGCATCCAGTGAATTGCGAATGTAACAAAAAGATTTAAACAGGCAATATTTTTAAGGTCGGTAAGGGCATATTTTTTTTAAAAAAAGATGCACATTAGGGTTGCAGCTTTTAATCAGTGCTGCGCCAATTGCTCGTCGACGTAGTAATAACGTGGGGTACAGCGGGGTTCTTCCTCTCAGTTCAACTGTAAGCCGTACGTAACATGACATGAAGCGTTTTAAAAAAATCAGTCACTGTGATAAAAATGACAATTTAATTGTGAATACATTATAGTATATTAAAGGTGGATATTTGTTTACAAGAACAAAATATTAAACAAACATGTGAAGAAGGTAGAAATAACAATGTACCAGGCCGGCCGAAGTGGCCGCGCGGTTCTGGCGCTGCAGTCTGGAACCGCGAGATCGCTACGGTCGCAGGTTCGAATCCTGCCTCGGGCATGGATGTGTGTGATGTCCTTAGGTTAGTTAGGTTTAACTAGTTCTAAGTTCTAGGGGACTAATGACCTCAGCAGTTGAGTCCCATAGTGCTCACAGCCATTTGAACAATGTACCAAAATGGTGGGCCAATTCCGCCAAGTATATTTCAGTGTCCAGATCACAAGCATTTCCCACAAGTAAACAAATGCCGTCCTTTTGCACCCATACACACTTCGTGAAACCATGTAATACATTGCCAGCACTGTATCCAATCTCCCTTCTTGATCGCTTCTAACACATAATATTTCAGTCCACAATAGCCGCAAGGAGTGTTCTCATGATCGTCTTCGATTGCAATAGGCTGTAAGTCATCATCCGACTCACTCAGTGGATAATGATGTTTCCTTCTTGCATTATCTTTGCTTTCCTCCTCCAGTTTTAGGTTGCGTTTAGCCTTCGTCGCTTCGTAAATCGAGCCTGAGATCAAATGTCTTGGTTCTGTCCACACCATTTTTCGACGTCCTTTGGTTGGAAATGACTGCAATGAAAGGAGAAGTCTTCTGATGAACGAAGAAAGATGGTCTTAGCAAAGGAGACTCAGGTCACAGCTGGGAATATTGAGGAATCTCCGGAAGGGGACATGATGACACATTGGAAATGTCTGCCTGGAAATGAACTAAGGGGAGAAATTTGTCTTCGGAATTAAAGGGAACAATCAAGTACATTTAAATCCTTTAACACCATTTCCAAAGGTGACAGCTTTATCCAAAGATGTGCAAAACAGTTCTCAGAAGTTAAACTTGTTGATTATACCTCCTGGTGTCGAACGTACGTAATTTGCTGCAGCATGATGGTAGAAAACTTTCAGCGGCTTGAATACTGATCTGTCCAGACGCTGAAGGGCATGTGTGGTGTGAGGTGCAAGGCAGAGCATTCTATGTCATTCTGACGACAATACTCCGGACGCTGGAGAGAACAGTGAGAGTTATGGACATTCAAAATTAGAAGACACTTTCTAGTGAGCGGTGCTTCTGAAAGTGTTCGAACCACATTAGTAAAATATCTTCGTTCACATACCCAGAATCAGACATTGCAGCTTCTGGACCCACTGTTTGTACACCTCTCTAAATCGAACACCTTCGAAGTTGTCAAAGTGAAGAACGAAAACGTCACTAGCACTACAGCTAGCTACAATAGTGATATTTTTCCCCATCTCTACGTCTGTTACCTTCACTACTTCTACAGTACATTTTGCTGTCATTGTTTTAGGTGCGGAAGTATTAAGTGGCAGACTCGTCTCGTCAACACAGAAGATGAGGTGAGGCGTATCAGAAACTCCAGTCTGGTCAGACAAATTCCGATACACATCGAAAAATGCACTCACAGCCCGCTTATTCATCCCCTCCGCTCTAGCCTTTGACAAGGTGGTTCAAATGGCTCTGAGCACTACGCGACTCAACTTCTGAGGTCATTAGTCGCCTAGAACTTAGAACTAATTAAACCTAACTAACCTAAGGACATCACACACATCCATGCCCGAGGCAGGATTCGAATCTGCGACCGCAGCGGTCGCTCGGCTCCAGACTGTAGCGCCCAGAACCGCACGGCCACTCCGGCCGGCCCTTTGACAAGGGTTGTGATTTTCTGACTGCTAGATCAGTATCCCTCTTCGTAAACCCAGTAAACAAGTCTTTACCTGCAGTCTTGTGTTCCATGTTCCAGAGATGCTCGATGTTATTCGTCGTTGCATACGTGAATGCTGCTCTTCGAATTTGTTCAGGAGTGTTGCTAAAACCCCTTGCATCTGTGTGTTTTAACCTAGAACT
This sequence comes from Schistocerca americana, assembly GCF_021461395.2. Lineage (NCBI taxonomy): Eukaryota > Metazoa > Arthropoda > Insecta > Orthoptera > Acrididae > Schistocerca > Schistocerca americana. The sequence goes on along the minus strand of NC_060123.1, from coordinate 608,407,533 downwards.
TAAACTGCCCTCTTCTTTTGGCCTGAATACAGTCGGAAGACCAGCTGGTCTAAGAGGTTTCTTTCCTTCCATTGCCAAATCACGTTTTGAAGTAGTCAACCGATTTTTATGTGTTAAAAGAGTATTTCTGAACATCGCAGCAGCTTCTCTCATATTCACGTCTCTGCCTACAACTCTTGTTACTGCGTGTTCCATTTCTTCCTCAGACCATGAAGCGCTTGGCTTTTTTCCTTTTGTATGTATGGAACATCCGAAAAGTGACCAAGGAAACATGTTCTCTATAATTTCGCATCAAAAAACTTCGATTAAACTAGTAATCTGACCGAGCGGAAATAGCAGCACGTGTACAGGGCGAAAAGCCCCATACGCAGACATTTCGAAAGACGCGCCAAATCAGTCATTTGTGGAAAAACCCAGCGATATTTGTTGACACACACGCTGCTTAACCTGTATTCGTACACAAGTAACATAAATAGTTTAAAATTTCACGATATTGTGCAAGGTACACCTTATTTTTTTAGGTTGTATTCTTTAATTATGTCAATAATCCATCACAATGTGTTTACCTCTAATGTTTGTTCTTCTGTCCTGCCCATACTGTACCAGAAGACAGCCTTGGTACAAGCACGTGCGGCGGCTGGCGCAAACTGCAGACACAGCTACCTTCGACTCTGAGAGGAATTAGCGTACTGTTCCAAAATGTCCCGTTTCAGGCGGATTTGTCCTGTGAGCGGAACAGTCCCGCTGTAACCTAAGTGACACACAAGTTTGGAAGAGGCATAAAAGTTCAAGGAGGACACATTCACGGGCGAGATGACGTAGGTAGGATGTAAGGAAGAGTTGGGTGAAACGTTGTAAAGGATGGACGGTATGCTTACCACAAAAAATGGCCTAAGGATAAACAGAGGAAAGACGAAGACGATTATGGATACTGCACTGGTGTGCAAACCTGGTGGAGGCTCTGTAATGGTGTGTGGCGTGTGCAGTTGGAGCGGTGTGGGAGCCCTGATACATATAGATACGACTCTGACCAGTGACACGTACGCAAACGTTCTGTATGATCATCTGCATCCATTCATGTCTATTGTGCATTTCGAAGGATTTGGGCAATTCCAGCAGGACAATGCGTCACCCCACAAGACCCGAATTGCCACAGAGTGGTTCCAGGGACAGTCTTCGAGTTTATACACTTCCTCTGGCCACCAAACTCCCCAAACATGAACATTATCGAAGATATCTGGGATGCTTTGCTCTTTTAGAGATTTCCACCCCCTCGTACTCTTACGGATTTATGGGCAGACATCGAGGATTCATGGTTTCAGTTCCCTCCAGCACTACTTCAGACGTTAGATGAGTCCATGCCACGTCGTGTTGCGCCTCTTCTGCGTGCTCACGGGGACCCTACACGATATTAGGTAGATATACCAGTTTCTTTGGCTCTTCAGTGTAGTTTGTACAGGTAAGTGGGATATGTGCCGTGTTCTGTTAAGAAATTACCACGTCCTGATTGAGGTTTATATGGCCGAGGGCTGGGAGGGTTCAGCAGTGTTTGGAAAAAGTTCGTGGACTCTTAGTCCTTTTTACTGGTGATTCTGGAACAGTCTCCCAAAGACTCTACCTTTTAGGAAGCCCACTTGTGACTCGATGCATCTGCCCTGTATGGATTTCGTTTGGCAGGTGAATCGTCAGTCACAGAGTACGAATACAAGTCATAACATTTTCATCACAAGTATGACCTAGATGAAGTACATTTACGTAATTAATTTTTTTTTGTTAGTATGCAGGTACGTGTCTGTAGTCCTGTGTGACGGTTCGTTCGTAATGACCCTCGTTTTTATTTATTCTTGTATACGTGATCTAGTTCCCTGGTTTTAATAACACGACTGCTGAGACGCCGACGAGCCACCGGCGAGGGAATTTTCTGTATGTTAAACGGATTGAAATTTTTCAAGAAAATTGTATTTGCTCGAGCTACGTCGCAACTGACGCGACCTTTGGAGCAACAGCAACTGGTCGTTGGCAGCGAGCTCTACAACATGGACACGATAATGCAGAGTTGGTCGAGGAACTTCCGACTCCCCCTCTGTGGTCCAAAAATATTTGAAAATATTGTCTTGTCAAGAGAGATTTATTGTACTGCATGTGCGCGCCAGAGCAGATTTATTTGATTGGAATTTTAACTGAAATATTACTGATGGCCAGTAAATTACGGTGCGATATCTGGATAAGAATAAGAAGAATACTTCGCTACTGACTCACTGAAATTCTTGACTTGTGACTGGCAGTGGGCTTCATCGAGTGTATTTACTCATGTGGTGCCTTATTTGAAGTTTTTTTTATTGAGAAGAAACATCCGTTACTGTGTGAAAACTACGAACGCTATTCAGAAAGTAGGGAACGTTTCCGTCTTACGCCGCTAGGCGCGCCGATCGCGCATATTTTGGTACGTGCGTGCTCGCCAGCTCAGTCAGCATCCATCCGTGGCTGCCGAAAAGGTTTCTGCGCTTCTGATTTTTTCGATATTCGAATTTGAAATGTGCGCTGCAATCGAAAGTCCCACCAGTTGTGACATGCTTTTTGTGATACGGTTTTTACTGGCAAAAAACCTAAAACCTATAGAAATTTATCGCGAACAGTGGAGGTGTACGGAAACAACGTAATGAGTGAATGTTCCTTCCGGACGTAACGATCTTGTCGCTAAAGTTGATGAAACGATTCGTGAAAACCGTCGCTTCACAATACTGTTATTGTGAACGCTTTCTTTTCCACAAGTTTCGCGGACTTTGTTGTTTGAAATTGTAACTCAAAAGCTGGGCTACCACAACTTTTGTGCACGATGAGTGCGCAAAATGCTTATAGAGCAACATAAAGAACAGTGAATGGGGTCAACGTTGACATTTCTGAAGGCCTACCACAAACATGGTGATTCATTACTGGATCAGATCGTAACCGGTGACGAGACTGGGTGAAACACGTCAATTCCGAGACAAAATTACAGTCCGTGGAGTGGGGGCACACAATTTCCCCCCCAAAAAAACAAGAAAATTTGGAAACCTTGTCAGCAAGGAAGTTGATGGCGACAGTGTTTTGGGATAGGCAAGGTGTGCTTCTTATTGATTTTCTCCAACGTGGAGCAACCATAAATTCTGCCAGGTACTGTCAAACTTTGCGCAGTCTTAGAAGAGCAGCTCAAAAAGAAACTCCGAGGAAAGCTGACTTCCAAAATTTTGTTTTTGCACGACAATGACCGACTTCACACGGTAAACCGAACTAAAGAACTCCTTAATTCATTCAAATGGAAAATTTTCCCTCATCCACCCTACAGCCCCAATCTTGCACCAAGCGACTTCCACTTGCTTCCCAAGATGAAGAACTGGCTTGCAACGCAGCGCTTTGATGACGATGTGGAATTTCGGGCCGGCCGGGGTGGCCGAGCGGTTCTAGGCGCTACAGTCTCGAACCGTGCGACCGCTGCGGTCGCAGGTTCGAATCTTGCCTCGGACATGGATGTGTGTGATGTCCTTAGATTAGTTAGGTTTAAGTAGTTCTAAGTTCTAGGGGACTGATGACCTCAGAAGTTAAGTCCCATAGTGCTCAGAGCTATTTGAACCATTTTTTTTTTTTGGAATTCCAGGCAAGCGTGACTCACTGACTGAAGTCTCAGGCGGCAGAATTTTACGACGAAGGTCTTTCAAAGCTTGTCCATCGCTATAATAAGTGCCTCAATGTGTTGGGTGACAATGTGGAAAAGCAATATGTCAGTTGCACTTTCAGGTGTATATAATAAAATGTATTTCTTGTACTTAGCTTTTTTAATGACAAAACGTGCCCTACTTTTTGAATAGCCCTCGTATTTATGTGCGGATGATAGGTTGTTTACTCGCCAAAGAGTTCCGTAGAAGCAGAAATTTTTAGCAGTCGTGATAGTTCTGATTTCTTCTCACGTTGTATACGGAGTCAGATAACTGGGAAAAGTTTCATGAGCCGGTTAAATGGAATACGTAACAGATTACTAGGGGATAGATATTTTCAGGTCCCTATGTGTAGCGTCAACTTGGATCGATCGCTCTGACTAGGTGCATCCTTCTTCCAGAGGGCTGTTGGTGATTTAAGATCTAAACACTCAGAATAAATCGTAGCTGATCGATAGCTGGTACGCCACACCTGGTGCTCACTGAACCTCCACAACCCCTTCGTAAAGTGTACCGCTTTTATTTTGCCAGGATTCTAGACACGTAAATGCAAACTAACAAAGACAAATAACGTTACTTTTTGAGTTGATGATTAAAACTTAGTCACTGTTAGTCGTACAGGAATATTGTGGACACACTGGTTGAGCTGGATGCGTGTGTTCATTGCATTCCACCATACATCAACGGAGTACTCTAGGACCAGTCGGAGAAGTAACTGGTGCAGAAGGACGCCCAAGTATACTAGGTACGTTGATGCTGGATTTACTCGTGAGTAGAGCCGCGTGAGGCGATTCTGAGCCTTCCTCCGTGGTTGCTGTACGAGACGGCGCAGAGCTATACGTGTGTCTTCGCCAATGCGCCAAACAGTTCAGACTTTAATTTAAGTACTTTCCAATTTCAGTAACGCATCATTTAATGTAAAAACTTGAAATTCGGCATTTTTGAACGAGCGCTACTCATATACCACAGGATTGCTCAATGAAAATCACTTGTTTTGATCACAGACGTTCAGTTACGAGTCGCCTCTTTCTGCTAGCATAAGCTATCGTGGCCATAAACGAGAAAATGAGGGGCTCCCTTGTTCGGCTGCCGCCAACTAAAATGCAACGCGGCAGAATTCACTTGCGTTCCACAGCGTTCCGCGAGACAAAATTTACTTCTTCCTTGTCTATCGTCAAGGCAAAGCTTCTTCCTTCTCGTCTCTTCCGGGATCAGTATAGTACCAGCGGAAAAAATTCTGAATGACGGGCACTAGAAAGGGAATATCCTCCTGGTTAAAAGACTCTGACTGAAAAGTAGGGTACCAACTGCCTCATTCTTCCTCACCGCCATTAAAAATTTTCCTGTTGCGGGGTGCCCAACAAGTGTTCTAACTGATCCTTGAAATCCTGGATACTGGCTTTGGGTCGGAATACAAGTCCGAGCTGGTCCCACATACATTCAATTGGGGGCACTTCCGTGGATCTTTCTGGGACAACACGGAGACGATAATGCAGCGTTGGTCGAGGAACATGCTACTGCACCCGCTGTGGTCCGAGAATATTTCAGGATATTGTCTTGTCAATACAGATTTATTGTACTGCATGTACGCGCCAGAGCAGATTTATTTGAATGGAATTTTAACTGAAATATTACTGATGGTCAGTAAATTACGGCGCGATATCTGGATAAGAATAAGAAGAATACATCGCTACTGATTCACTGAAATTCTTGACTTGTGACTGGCAGTGGGCTTCATCGAGTCTATTTACTCATGTGCGAGCTTAGTTGAAGTTTTGTATTGAGAAGAAACATCCGTTACTGTGTGTAAAGCTACGAGGGCTATTCACAAAGTAGGGAACGTTTCCGTCTGACGCCGCTAGGTTCTGACCTAGGGACAACGTGCTTCCACGCAGTGCAGCATCAGGGTACCACCACATCAAAATGCCCCTCAGATCTTGATACTAAACGGTTCGACCAGCTGCCAAATGCAGACCCACAATGAGGGCGCGTTCAAACTCTGTCAGGTGCTGATGACGCTGTCTCAGAGGAGTATGTGTCATCTGCACAGCTGACTGATATGCCGTCGACCTGGGTTCGATTCACTACGCTGTTTTGGATGTTTCCGGGGAGAAAACTGGGAGTGGGGTTTACTCAGCCTCGTGATGCCAAATGAGGAGCTATTTGTATTACAACTAGTCGGTCCAAAGTCTGAGAAACTGATAATGACAGGGAGAGAGCTGTGCTGACACAATACCACATCCATATGACGCCATCAGCTGAGGATGACATGGCAGCTGGTAGGAACTCAATGGTCTGGTAGGGCCAGCAGATGGAGCTTTAACTTCGCAGAGTAATTTCGGTAAATGATAATGAACTATGGGATACGATATGTGAGAGGGCAAAGAGCAGAAAAAACCATTTGTACGAATGAACAGCAGTGCGTTTCAGTGTAGGTACACCCACTTGAATCTCAATACCAGCACCAGGCAGGTGGTCCACCAGCATCGGATAAGCCAGAGCATCATACTGAACATTCTCCACTTTCTAGTATGATAAAAGAAAAGAAAAAAATAAGTTAAATATATTTCAATTTTTTCAATTTTAATCTGATAATTATATCTATATTGAGTTTCATACTAGAATGTGTTCCCAGTTTGGCACAGCTTTGTCACAGGAAACACGAAAGCAGTCGAAGACGTCCGTCTTCTGATCGGTTCCTGATCGTTGTCAGAAGGAGGCTAGTTTTTGATTACGCAATGGCTTGTATTATTTGGAAAAGAAGAACCCGGATTTCTTTACGTAATTAGTAAGAAATTTACAATTACGTAAGGGACCTTTAACAATGAACTATAAAAAAATTGCATTTGCAAATGAAATCATTAATAAATGGGGCAGCTATGAGTTGTATAGAAGACAAGGAGCGGCCTTCTGTCTATGACCAGGATGCTGCAGTATTCTCTGCTGTAGTAAAGGGTGTTTGACATTTATAAAAGTAATATGACATGGAGGTAAAAAAAAAAATAGGAAAAGAATAGAATAAGAAATCTGGTAAACACTAAATATATTCAAACAATTCTCACAAGCAATTAGGGCTCATTTATAAACAGTATAACTTACATAAGTACTTTTCTAACTGTATGATGCGATCAGATTTCAGCCTGTCCTGTGCTAGCTTCTTGGTTCACGTTTCTGTCACAAATTACAGTCATTACTTTTCTCCTTCCTTCGAGACAATTCTTGCACCGTTCAACACCTTCATAACAATAACTTGCCGGTTTACAGTATCGAACATAAATTACATGAATTTTATTAATTAATAACTGTTGTCTGTACGCTGGCAAGACCGCTTTTATGGCTTAAAGACGACCTTCTTTACGCTTTCACATTAAAAGCAGACGTACGATAAAATTTGAAGATCTACAATTTTTACTGTCATCTTTTATTTAGAGCGAAGCGGAACGTTCAGTTCAGATTCTGTTAAAATGTTTCTTTTACTGCGCAATCGATGTACACTCCTGGAAATTGAAATAAGAACACCGTGAATTCATTGTCCCAGGAAGGGGAAACTTTATTGACACATTCCTGGGGTCAGATACATCACATGATCACACTGACAGAACCACAGGCACATAGACACAGGCAACAGAGCATGCACAATGTCGGCACTAGTACAGTGTATATCCACCTTTCGCAGCAATGCAGGCTGCTATTCTCCCATGGAGACGATCGTAGAGATGCTGGATGTAGTCCTGTGGAACGGCTTGCCATGCCATTTCCACCTGGCGCCTCAGTTGGACCAGCGTTCGTGCTGGACGTGCAGACCGCGTGAGACGACGCTTCATCCAGTCCCAAACATGCTCAATGGGGGACAGATCCGGAGATCTTGCTGGCCAGGGTAGTTGACTTACACCTTCTAGAGCACGTTGGGTGGCACGGGATACATGCGGACGTGCATTGTCCTGTTGGAACAGCAAGTTCCCTTGTCGGTCTAGGAATGGTAGAACGATGGGTTCGATGACGGTTTGGATGTACCGTGCACTATTCAGTGTCCCCTCGACGATCACCAGTGGTGTACGGCCAGTGTAGGAGATCGCTCCCCACACCATGATGCCGGGTGTTGGCCCTGTGTGCCTCGGTCGTATGCAGTCCTGATTGTGGCGCTCACCTGCACGGCGCCAAACACGCATACGACCATCATTGGCACCAAGGCAGAAGCGACTCTCATCGCTGAAGACGACACGTCTCCATTCGTCCCTCCATTCACGCCTGTCGCGACACCACTGGAGGCGGGCTGCACGATGTTGGGGCGTGAGCGGAAGACGGCCTAACGGTGTGCGGGACCGTATCCCAGCTTCATGGAGACGGTTTCGAATGGTCCTCGCCGATACCCCAGGAGCAACAGTGTCCCTAATTTGCTGGGAAGTGGCGGTGCGGTCCCCTACGGCACTGCGTAGGATCCTACGGTCTTGGCGTGCATCCGTGCGTCGCTGCGGTCAGGTCCCAGGTCGACGGGCACGTGCACCTTCCGCCGACCACTGGCGACAACATCGATGTACTGTGGAGACCTCACGCCCCACGTGTTGAGCAATTCGGCGGTACGTCCACCCGGCCTCCCGCATGCCCTCTATACGCCCTCGCTCAAAGTCCGTCAACTGCACATACGGTTCACGTCCACGCTGTCGTGGCATGCTACCAGTGTTAAAGACTGCGATGGAGCTCCGTATGCCACGGCAAACTGGCTGACACTGACGGCGGCGGTGCACAAATGCTGCGCAGCTAGCGCCATTCGACGGCCAACACCGCGGTTCCTGGTGTGTCCGCTGTGCCGTGCGTGTGATCATTGCTTGTACAGCCCTCTCGCAGTGTCCGGAGCAAGTATGGTGGGTCTGACACACCGGTGTTCATGTGTTCTTTTTTCCATTTCCAGGAGTGTATTAGCGTCCGCGCTAGATGTGCATCTATACAGTTACGTAAATTATATAAAACAAATGTCTTTCAAAGAATAGGTCTCATGTTGATCATGTAATATACATCTAGGTGAATGCCTTTCCAAGGGTACTCACGGCTTTCATACGACGGAAATCCCAATGATATTACAACTTACAACGCATGCAGGTCTTGACACCTATGAATTTGCGTTCATGGTGACGGTTTTGTCAGGGGTTCGTCACACACGGCGCGCATGTGCAGGGCTTACTGTCATCCATCCTTCTCGCGGATGAGACTACCTCTACAAGGGGAGACAGCATCAACTTTCAAAGCACCCACGTGTCGGCTCTGGTGACTCTGCTGGTACGGTGGCAGCGAAACATCAGCACCAGTTCGGCCTGAGTGTGTGATTGGGATTATCAGCGACCACCTACTGGAATCAGTCACCTGTCCACATCGCCTCACAGGGAGGGCATATCTGCACTTGCTGCCTCCTTTGCTGCAAGACGTGCCTTTGGTTGTGCATAGGGTAGCACTGCTACTGCACGATGGTGCTCCAGCTCACTGCCCAGCTGAGTGTGAAGCTCAAACATAGGTACAGACTGAACATTCCCACTCTCCTGGTATGTCCTAATGTGTACTTTCAACTACTGAAACCTGCTCTGTCTAATATCTGTTACCTTCACCTTCAAGTTGATGAGCCTCCTTTGGAACGCATTTTCGACCATGTGTCCATGGGACTTCTCTTGCTCCTTGTCACCAGAATTTCCTAAAGTTTGACGTCATTTAGAAAAATCGCCCTGTGTAGAGGAGAACATATTACACTGCTGGCCACCGTAAATGCAACACCAAGAAAGACAAGAGGTAGCACAACAAAATTTATTTTGTAGATAACATGTTTTACAGACGTCTGTGACATGTGGCTCCTGCCAGAATCAGTAGCCAGAGTAGCCGTCATTGTTGGAGATCACCGCTGCCACACGTCTCGGCATTGAGTCAAAGCGACGTTGGATGTGTTCCTGGGGTACAGCAGCCCAAGCAGTTTCCACACGTTGCCAAAGATCATCTGGTGTGGCAGCTGGGGATGTAATCTGGGTCACTCGTTGAGCAACCATGGACCGCATGTTTTCTATCGGCGAAAGATCCGGAGAGCGAGCCGGCCAGGGAAGCAATTCAATCTGGTTATTGACGAAGAACCTTTGGACAATGCGTGCCACGTGTGGTCGCGCATTATCCTGTTGAAATATGGCTGTGGCCGAGCCCTGAAGGTAAGGAAGGACAACTGGCTCCAGCACCTCGGATATGTAGCGCCGGCTATTTAAAGTACCGGCAATGCGTACTAGAGGTGTGCGAGAGTAATATCCAATACCGCCCCATACCATAATACCCGGTGCAAGAGCAGTGTGGCGGTGCATAATGCAGCTGTCCAGCATCCTCTCTCCACGCTGTCTCCACAGTCGAATCCGACCATCGTGGTGCTGCAGACAGAAGCGTGCCTCGAAAGTAAAGACAACGTCATTCCATTCTGCCGTCCAAATCCGTCTGTCATCACACCATTGGCGGCGGAGACGTCTGTGGTTCTGCGTCAATGGTAGACGAAGCAATGGACGTCTTGCGGACAGACCACTCTGCTGTAAACGGCGTCGAATGGTACGCGCAGACACTGGATGATGCGTTACAGACGCAATGTGCTGTGCTATGGTTTGGGATGTCACTGAGCGATCCGTCACTGCCTTGCGCACAATTTGCCTATCAGCACGTGCAGTGGTGCACCGAGGTGAATGCGATCGACCACGTCGGTCCGTCGTGCCCGCCTGCGTCCAACGGTCACATATCCGCATTACAGTTGTTTGGTTTCGTCCAACACGACTAGCGAATTCTCTGTATGATAATCCACAAGCTCGGTAAGCCACAATCCTTCCTCTGTCGAACTCGGATACTTGATCAAAAGATGTTCGCTGTTGTCTACGAGGCATAACTGATCGTCTTGTGAAACAACCACAAGGTAAACACACGTGCCGAACGTACACTCGTCGAAATCGCCAAGCGTTAAATGGCGCTATGAGGTGGCGCCACAGGCGCGCGTGATGTGCGTCTGCGCTGAAATTCTAATCAGTTGCATATCTCATCGCTGCAAACCCATGGTGTAAATTTCACTTGATTCGGATGCTTCCTTCAGGGTGTTGCATTTACGGTGGCCAGCAGCGTAGTTTCCACCATTCAGTTGGTTCTCACAGCAGATCACAGTAGCAACCAATGTCGAAATGTGGAGGACAACTGGAGGAGCGGAACGATGGCGAGCGGATCGGAGTGGTGGTTCGGCGAGGGCGAGACGCACTCGCGGCGATGGCGGGCCGGTGTTATTTGTTTAGTGGCGTGCCGGCGTGGCGCGGCGCGGGGCGAGGCCACCTGCGGGCCCGGCGGGCTGGCATGCAGGCTCTCAGCCACTCTGGCTAATGGCCGCGCCGCCGCCGCCCTGGGGACCCGCCAGCCAGCCGCCAGTCGCAGGGTCCCGCGAGGCGTCACCGCGCTGACGTCGCTCTGACGGCGCGCCGACGCTCCGCCATTTGCGGCCGGCGGCGAATCTCTCACGCGACCCAGCAGTCGCGTCACCTGCTGTGGCGCAACGTTACAGGTGTTGCTACTGTGGTCTTCAGTCCGGAGACTGGTTAGGTCCAACTCCCCACGCCACTGTGTCGTATGCCAGCCTTTTCATCTCCCTATAAACTACTGTAACCTACACCCACTTCAGCCTGCTTACTGTATTCAAATTTTGGTCCCTCTCTACAACACTTAACCCTACATTTCTTCATACCCCCCCCTCCTCCCCCCCCACTCCCCAATCACCCTCGCCCCATGCCAATGCTCACTACAGCGTTCCCTCCTCCTCCCCACTGCCGGCCGCGGTGGTCTAGTGGTTCTAGGCGCGCAGTCCGGAACCACGGGACTGCTACGGTCGCAGGTTCGAATCCTGCCTCGGGCATGGATGTGTGTGATGACTTTAGGTTAGTTAGGTTTAAGTAGTTCTAAGTTCTAGGGGACTGATGACCACAGAAGTTAAGTCCCATAGTGCTCAGAGCCATTTGAACCATTTGAACCTCCTCCCCACTCCCCAATCCCCCTCGCCCCATGCCAATGCTCACTACAGCGTTCCCTCCTCCCCCCCACTCCCCAATCCCCCTCGCCCCATGCCAATGCTCACTACAGCGTTCCCTCCTCCCCCCCACTCCCCAATCCCCCTCGCCCCATGCCAATGCTCACTACAGCGTTCGGCATTTAAGTCCGCACAAATGAAACTTTTTTTATTAAAAAAGTACAAATGAAAATCCTTTTACATGTACAGAGTGTTACAAAAAGGTACGGCCAAACTTTCAGAAAACATTCTTCACACATAAAGAAAGAAAATATGTTATGTGGACATGTGTCCGGAAACACTCATTTTCCATGTTAGACCTCATTTTATTACTTCTCTTCAAAACACATTAAACATGGAATGGAAACACACAGCGTGACTCCAAACACTTTGTTACAGGAAATGTTCAAAATGTCCTCCGTTAGCGAGGATACATGCATCCACCCTCCGTCGCATGGAATCCCTGATGCGCTGATGCAACCCTGGAGAATGGCGTATTGTATCACAGCCGTCCACAAAACGAGCACGAAGAGTACCGGAGTTGCATAGACAAGACCTTTCAAATGCCCCCATAAATGAAAGTCAAGAGGGTTGAGGTCAGGAGAGCGTGGAGGCCATGGAATTGGTCCGCCTCTACCAATCCATCGGTCACCGAATCTGTTGTTGAGAAGCGTACGAATACTTCGACTGAAATGTGCAGGAGCTCCATCGTGCATGAACCACATGTTGTGTCGTACTTCTAAACGCACATGTTCTAGCAGCACAGGTAAAGTATCCCGTATGAAATCATGATAACGTGCTCTATTGAGTGTAGGTGGAAGAACATGGGGCCCAATCGAGACATCGCCAACAATGCCTGCCCAAACGTTCACAGAAAATCAGTGTTGATGACGTGATTGCACAATTGCGTGCGGATTCTCGTCAGCCCACACGTGTTGATTGTGAAAATTTACAATTTGATGACGTTCGAATGAAGCCTCATCCGTAAAGAGAACATTTCCACTGAAATGAGGATTGACACACTGATGGATGAACCATTCGCAGAAGTGTACCCGTGGAGGCCAATCAGCTGCTGATAGTGCCTGCATACGCTGTACATGGTACGGAAACAACTGGTTTTCCCGTAGCACTCTCCATACAGTGACTTGGTCATCAACGTTACCTTGTACAGCAGCAACTTCTCTGACGCTGACATTAGGGTTATCGTCAACTGCACGAAGAATTGCCTCATCCATTGCAGGTGTCCTCGTCGTTCTAGGTCTTCCCCAGTCGCGAGTCATAGGCTGGAATGTTCCGTGCTCCGTAAGACGCCGATCAATTGCTTCGAACGTCTTCCTGTCGGGACACCTTCGTTCTGGAAATCTGTCTCGATATAAACTTACCGCGCCACGGCTATTGCCCCGTGCTAATCCATACATCAAATGGGCATCTGCCAACTCCGCATTTGTAAACACTAACTGCAAAATCACGTTCGTGATGAACACTAACCTGTTGGTGCTACGTACTGATGGGCTAGATGCTAGTACTGTAGAGCAATGAGTCGCATGTCAACAGAAGCACCGGAGTCAACATTACCTTCCTTCAATTGGGCCAACTGGCGGTGAATCGAGGGAGTACAGTACATACTGACGGAGCTAACATGAGCTCTAACATTGAAATCAAGCGTTTCCGGACACATGTCCACATAACATCTTTTCTTTATTTGTGTGTGAGGCATGTTTCCCGAAAGTTTGGGTGTACCTTTTTGTAACACCCTGTATAACTGGTGGTATCTTTCAAGAGTAACGTTACTCGATGTAACCCCCTTGAGCCATAATGACTGCCTTCAACCTTGTCCTAAGGCGAACACACGCACTCTTTAAAACAGCGCTGTCCATATTCGCGAATGCTGCTTCGAGAGCGGTGCGTAGAGATGCAACATTAGGGTGCCTCATCTTATTGGCAACTCTATCTACATCTACATGGTTACTCTGCAATTCACACTTAAGTACCTGGCAGAGGGTTCATCGAACCATTTTCATAGTACTTCTCTCCATTCCACTCTCGAATAGCGCGAGGGAAAAAGGAACACCTAAATCTTTCCGTTCAAGCACTGATTTGTCTTATTTTATTATGATGATCATTTCTCCCTACGTAGGTGGGTGTCAACAAAATATTTACGCATTCGGAAGAGGAAGTTGGTAATTGAAATTTTTGTTTCAGTGACTGCCACCGCATCTCGCGTATCATATCAGTGACACTCTCACCCCTATTGCGTGATAACACGAAACCAGCTGCCATTCTTTGCATTTTTTCGATGTCATCCGTCAGTCCTACCCGGTAAGGACCCCATACCGCGCACCAATATTCCTGCAGAGTACGGACACGTGTAATGTAGGCTGTCTCTTTAGTGGGCTTGTCGCATCTTCTAAGTGTTCTGCCAACGAAGCGCTGTCTCTGTTTTGCCTTCCCCACAATATTATCACTGTGGTCTTTCCAATTTAAGTAGCTCGTAATTGTAATTACTAAGTATTTAGTCGAATTGACAGCTCTTAGATTTGTACGATTTATCGTATACCCAAAATTTATCAAGTGGTCCAAATTGCTCTAAGCACTATGGGACTTAACATCTGAGGTCATTAGTCCCCTATAACTTAGAACTACTTAAACCTAACGAACCTCAGGACATCACACACATCCATGCCCGAGGCAGGATTCGAACCTGCGACCGCAGCAGTCGCGCGGTCCCGAACTGAAGCGCCTAGAGCGGATCGGCCACAGCGGCCGGCCAAAATTTATCGAATTTCTTTTAGTACCGATGTGGATGACCTCGTACTTTTCTTTGTTTAGTGCTAATTGCCACTTTTCGCACCATACAGAAATTCTCACCAGATCATCGTCTGATGATTTTACTAGACGGTGAATTACAGCGTCATCTGTAAACAATCTAAGGAGGCTGCTCAGATTATCATCTAGACCATTTATATAAATCAGGAACAGCACAGGGCCTATGACACTACCTTGTAGAACTTTCGTTCTACTCGATGATCTACCGTCCATCACTACGAACTGTGACCTCTCTGAGAGGAAATCACGAATCCAGTCACACAACTGAGACGGTAACCCATATGCATGCAATTTGATTAATAGTCGTTTGTGAGGAACGGTATCAAAAGCCTTCTGAAAATCTAGGAATATGGAATCGATCTGAGATCCCTTGTCGACAGCACTCATTACTTCATGGGAATGAAGAATGATATTTTCTGAATCCGTGTTGGTTATGTATCAATAAGTCATTTTCTTCAAGGTGATTCATAATGTTCGAGTACAGTATATGCTCCAAAATCCTACTGGAAATTGAGGTCAGTTATATGGGTCTGTAATTCAATGGGTTACTCCTACTTCCTTTCTTGAATATTGATGTGACCTTTGCTACTTTCCAGTCTTTAGTAACAGACCTTTCGTAAAGTGAGCTGTTGTAAACGATTGCTAAGAAAGGTGCTATTGTGTCTGCATACTCTGAGAGGAACCTGATTGGTATACCATCTGGACCGGAAGACTTGCCATTCTTAAGTGATTTGAGTTGTTTCGCAACATCTAAGATATCTACTTTTATGTCAGTCATGCTAACCAGCTGTTCAGGTTTCGAATTGTGAAATATTCACTTCGTCTTCTCTAGTGAAGGAATTACGGAAAACTATTTAGTAACTCCGCTTTAGTGGCACCATCATCGATAACATTTCCATCGCTATCGCACAGTGACGGTATTGACTGTTTTTTGTCACTGACGTACTTTACACACGACCAGAATCTCTTTGGATTTTCTACCATATTTTGAGACAGTATTTCATTGTGGAAACCATCGGCTACGCTCCGAACGTAGTAGTCGAGGGTGTTCAAATCCGTTCTATTCTTGGGCCAGAACTCCTATGACCAGAACATATCAAAGTTATCCGAGAGGCAGTTTTGGACTGAGTGGCTCGTATGAACCGGTGCAGCTTCATGTTGAAAGACATACTGTCTCCCTGAGGCCACTGTTAAAATCTACGGTTTCGCGACATTCGTCAAAACTTACAGCAGACCTCAGTAGTTACTGTGCTTAGAACAGTTGCAAAATTGAAGAGGAAGAAGAAGGTTCTGCTGTTAGGTAGTTCTCATGGCAGAGGTGTAGGCCAGCAGTTGCAGGAAGTGCTGGGGAGTGAGTACCAGGTCACCGGCATTGTGAAGCCTAATGCAGGGTTGCCTCAGGTGACTGTTAACATAAGGGGGTTATGTAGGGATTTTACTAAAGAGGATCAGGTAGTGATTGTTGGTGGGGCTGGTAATAGTATTGATAGGGGTGGGGAGTATAACATAGATGGTGACCTGGAAAAGATAGCCACTTAGACTGGCAACACGAATGTGCATTTCGTGGTACTCTTTCAGCGTCACGATCGGCCTCATCTTAATACAGCCGTCAGGCGTAATAACATGAGACTTGGGGTGCGCTGATGACAGAAACCATGGGTCACATTTCAGTGGTGTCGGTGGAGTCTATCAGCAGGACGGGTTTCACTAGACATGGCCTGCACCTCAACAATTATGGGAAAGGGAGGTTGGCAAAGCTTATAGGTGACAGCATAGGTGGGGTTGGTGGGATCACTCATGGGAAAATTCCTGCAGTGGTGGGTGTTAAAGCTGCATCTTTTTTAGATTGAAGTCAGCTGATAGGTATTCCTGCTTAAGGGAAGTCTCTCTAACAAGGGAATCACTTTTGACAAAGCTTAGGTATCCGAGTAATGAGGGAATTAGTATATTTCATCAAAATATACAAGGTATTAGACATAAAGTTAGTGAACTGCTTATAGATGTTGACTCTGAAATTATTGGTATATCTGTTCTTAAATAAGGAGATAATTCAGAGGCTTCCTTTACCAGGATACAGGTTGGCTGGCAGCTTTTCGAGGAGCTCTTTGCGGTGTGGGGGAGTAGCCATGTATGTGAAAAACGGCATCCCATTTGAGTCAATTGATGTTTCAAAGTACTGCACTGAAAAGGTGTTTGAATGTTGTACAGGTGTGGTTAAATTTAACGGAACTAAACTTCTAACTGTTGTTATTTATAGATCCCTAGACTCCGATTTCACATTTTTGCTAAAGCTAGAGGAGGTTCTTGGTTCACTTTATAGGAAATTAAAAAAGTTAGTTACATGTGGTGACTTCAATATTAATTGTATAAGTGATTGTGCAAGGAAGAGGATGCTGGTAGACCTCTTTAATTCATATAACCTTATGCAAACCGTGTTCTTTCCAACGAGAGTGCAAGGGAACAGTAGAACTAACATAGACAACATTTTTGTTCATTCCTCATTACTAGAAGGGCATTCTGTAAGCAAAAAGGTGAATGGACTTTCAGATCATGATGCACAAATTTTAACTTTAAAAGATTTTTGTGCTGCAACACGTGTTAAATACAGTCATCAGCTGTTCAGGAAAGCTGATCCAGTTGCTGTAGAGACTTTTGTAAACCTTATAAAGGAACAAGAGTGGCAAGATGTATATAGCGCTGATACAGTAGACGATAAATATAAAGCTTTTCTCAAGACTTTTCTCATGCTCTTTGAAAGTTGCTTTCCGTTAGAACGTATAAAACAGGGTACTAGCACAAACAGGCAGCCTGGGTGGCTGACTAGAGGGATAAGAATATCTTGTAGAACAAAGTGGCAATTATATCAAAACGTTAGAAACAGTCAAAATCTAAATGCAGCAGCCCATTACAAACAGTATTGTAAGGTGCTTAAAAATGTTATTAGGAACGCAAAAAGTATGTGGTATGCAGATAGAATAGCTAAGTCTCAGGATAAAATTAAAACCATATGTTCAGTCGTAAAGGAAGTTGCTGGTCTGCAGAGACAGGTCGAGGATATAGAATCAGTGCGTAGTGGGAATGTCCGTGTTACTGATAAGTCGCATATATGTACAGTATTTAATAACCACTTTCTGAATATAGCAGGTGAACTAAATAGAAACCTAGTCCCAACAGGAATCATATAGCGCTCTTAGAAAAAAGTGTTCCAAGACTGTTACCTGAAATGCTCCTCCATGATACTGACAAGAGGGAGATTGAGTTAATAATTAAATCACTAAAGACAAAGAACTCTCATGGATATGACGGGGTATCTAGCAGAATACTGAAGTATTGTTCTATGTATGTTAGCCCAGTTCTCAGCCATATCTGTAACTTTTCCTTTAGGAGTGGTCGGTTTCCTGACCGATTAAAGTACTCGGTAGTGAAGCCACTTTATAAAAAGGGAGACATTGATAATGTTGACAATTTTAGACCTAATTCTGTGCCACCGGTGTTTGCTAAAGTTATCGAGAAGGTTGTATATACAAGGTTACTGGAGCACTTAAATTCACATAATTTGCTGTCAAATGTTCAGTTTGGTTTTAGAAATGGTTTAACAACTGAAAATGCTATATTCTCTTTTCTCTGTGAGTTTTTGGACGGATTAAATAAAAGGTTGCGAACGCTGGGTGTTTTCTTTGATTTAACGAAGGCTTTTGACTGTGTTGACCACAAAATATTACTGCAGAAGTTGGACCATTATGGAGTAAGGGGAGTAGCTTACAATTGGTTCGCCTCTTACTTTAAGAACAGAAAGCAGAGGGTAATTCTCCGCAATATTGAGAGTGGTAGTGATGTTCAGTCCCAATGGGGCACTGTTAAGTGGGGCGTTCCCCAAGGGTCGGTGCTGGAGCCACTGCTGTTTCTTATTTACATAAATGATATGCCTTCTAGTATTACAGGTGATTCAAAAATATTTCTGTTTGCTGATGACACCAGCTTGATAGTGAACGATCTTGTGTGTAATATTGAAACAGTAACAAATAATGTAGATCATGAAATACATTCATGGCTTGTGGGATTAATTTGATGCTAAATCACAGTAAGACTCAGATTTTACAGTTTATAACTCACAATTCAACAAGAACCGATATTTTGATCAGACAGAATAGGCATATTATAAGCGAGACGGAACAGTTCAAGTTCCTAGGCGTTCGGATAGATAGTAAGCTCTTGTGGAAAGCCCATGTCCAGGATCTTGTTCAGAAGCTAAATGCTGCTTTATTTACCATTAGAACAGTATCTGAAATAAGTGACACTTCAACACGAAAAGTAGTCTACTTAGCATATTTTCATACACTTATGTCATATGGTATTATTTTTTGGGGTAATTCTTCTGATTCAAAGGGGTATTTTTGGCTCAAAAACGGGCTGTTCGAGCTATATGTGGTGTAAGTTCGAAAACCTCTTGTCGACCCCTATTCAAAAATCTGGGAATTCTGACATTGCCCTCACAGTATATATTTTCTTTAATGTCGTTTGTTGTTAGCAATATTAGCCTATTCCCAAGAGTTAGCAGCTTTCACTCAGTTAATACTAGGCAGAAATCAAATCTGCATGTAGAATGCATTTAGTTGAATCTTGTGCAGAAAGGAGTGCAGTATTCTGCTGCATCCATTTTCAATAAGATTCCACAAGAACTCAAAAATCTTAGCAGTAGACTAAACACTTTTAAGTCTAGACTGAAGAGTTTCCTCATGGCTCACTCCTTCTATTCTGTCGAGGAGCTCCTGGAAGAGCTAAAAAATTAAGCAAATTCCAGTGTTACATTGTTGATTTTCTTCATTTAAACTTACGACTTGTCACCTGAATATGTTTTTTTGTATTTCATTTTATCTGTTTCTAATATCGTGTTATAATTTCATGTATTGACTCGTTCCATGACCATGGAGACTTCTCCTTAATTTGGTCCCACGGAACAATAAATAAATAAATAAAAAATAAACTTCTTTTGTAACAATTCGCCCTTTTCAAAGAAATCCGGTGGCAATGATATAACCCTTACTGGACACAACACCTAGGAAGTCTACCTCAAACTTCTCCCAGGCATTATACTTGCCCACAATATCGTAAACAGTTGTTCTCGGGTATCCGAAGAGCGGAGATAGCCGCGGCTCTTCGTTTGTACTCCGCACTTGCCCGTAACATTTCGTCCATTTTGAGGTTCTGACTGTTTATACTACATGCCTATGGCATTCATGAACACGAACGGCGACCTCCGCCGGAATTATGATATGACCATAAATTCAGCTTGAAATTCGTCCGGATTTAAGCGCCGCACCCTGTGTACTGACCATTCCCTTGTGCCTGAGGATGTGTACCATCAGCAGAGTCTTTGTTTAAGTCAAGTTTCCCCATAAATTACTATTTTCTTATTCGATTCATAGCCCTCTTCCCTTCAGTTACTCGATCTTCCTATTACAACCTCAGCATTTTTCGGCAGCATCAAATTTCAAAATCGTCTGTTCTCTTCCTGTCTGAACAGTTTTACTTCAGTGTTGCTCTTCCAGTCAAGACTACACACCTAACAAAGTTTCCAAAAACACACCCTAACACGTAAATTTGTATTCGATGTTGAAAAATTCGTCTTTTTAAGAAACGATTTTCTTGTTATTTGGAATTTCCTTTTCATATCCCCTATACTTGAGCCGTAGGCAGCGGCCTTGCCGCAGTGGGTACACCGGTTCCTGTCAGATCACCTAAATTAAGCGCTTTCGGTCGTGGCTGGCACTTGGATGGGTGACCATCAGGGCCGCCATGTGCTGTTGCCATTTTTTGGGGTGCACTAAGCCTCTTGATGCCAATTGAGTAGCTACTCGACCGAATAGTAGCGGCTCCGGTCACAGAAAACCATCATAACTACCGGGAGAGTGGTCTGCTGCCCACACGGCCCTCCTATCCGCATCCTCTGCTGAGGATGACACGGCGGTCGGATGGTCCCGATGGGCCACTTGTGGCCTGAAGACGGAGTGCTATATATACTTGAGCCGTCGTCATTTATTTTGCTGCCAGACTAACAAAAGCCATCTATCGCTTTAAGTGTTTCAATACCCAGTCTAACTCCCTCTGTTTCGTATGATTTGATTCGAGTAGCTTCCAATACACATGATTTATATGAGAAAAAATACCACCACAGCTGTATTTTAAATATGTCTTTATTCTATCACACTACTAGTTTCGGCGCCACCCTCAGGCCTCACCACTGCCAAAACAGTATTTGATTTCGTTGGCGCATTTGCAGTGGGATCCTTGTTACTAACACTGGCACTGTTACTGTTCACCTTAGGTACATGTGATGGCATTGGAGACAACACTATGTCTCGTATAGACTCCTGATGACAGCTACCCCACGTGTGGTCGTAACAAGGATCCCACAGTGTTCCGGCATATCGACAATCGCCAGCACGAAGTTGCAGAACGCAGGAGCAGAGAAGGCTGTGAGACGACGTCGGCCAATAGTGTGCTGACTAGGACCGCACCACGACAGGAGCAGCATCCATACGAAGGCAATATAAACACCGCTCCTGACAGCCTCGGGAGAGTAGAAGACGGACAGTAGCAGAGAGGCCTGGAAGAGCAGTGATTTAACGATAGCAGTGTCTTATGAGCAAGTGTGAATGCTTCCATGGACATTATACATAGTGAACGACACTGACTGTTTGCATGTCGCCAGCGCTTGTGTCAACTCGTTGTAAATCCAAAGTTAAGTATTGTCAATTTCTTTATTGTAATAAAAACTATTGATGTGATTTGCTTGAATTGTTGTATATCTATCAGAGAAGGCAGCAGCTTTTAGGCACCTTGTAAGAGACGAGTGGGCAGGATCCTAATCACAGTAAATGTGCCAAAGAAATCTAATACTCTTTTGGCAGTGGTGGGCTATGAGGATGGCAGAAATGCGCCGCCAAAACTAGTCGTGTGGTAGAATGAAGACATCCTCAAGACGCAGCTGTGATGATACTTCTTCTCATATACATCGTCAGCTGAAGTCCCTCGTCCATGCAATAAGATGGACATCCATAAATTTTGCACTTGCTTTATATTATTCTTGCCGCCGAATGTTTGCCAACATCGATAGCAGCTTTTTATTACAATGACAGATTTACGCTGCTATCAGCGGATGTTGTAACATTATTAGATGTACAGTCATGCTCAAAAGTATCCCAACGACCTGTGTTGCATTTCGCCTGATTCGCATGCAACCCACATAACGCAGCTGTCTAGCAGGTCCTCTAATCGCTCCTCGGTACAGTCGTTTGACTATTGAAAATGGTTCCAACAAGTCACCACTAGAAAACACTGCTCTGCATCGTAATAACTCAAGATGTAAAGTAATACCACGATACTACAAATATCAGGGAATACCTTATCACAGATAAGACGGTCCTTAAGGCTTGTAAACTCACACTTATTGCAATAAACAACTTACCTGAAATTTTACCACTCTCATTATTACGTCAGAACGGTAATGCACGTAGTAAGTTCATCGTATTCATCATTTCCTCTTCAAAGTAACATACCGTACTTGTTATTTAATACAAAATGGCATTAAAAAATTAAGTTATTCACGAGCAGCTAGTTGAGAATATGTATGAACTTCAAATGACACGACGAACCGTATCGTTCCGCATATGGGTTCAAACTTAGGTCAAACAGACTAAGATTTCGTGACTGACGGAAACTAACAGTCATTCCTGACTAGGCATACAAAGAGTGATATACCTCGATTTTAGACAGTATCAGTTAGCAAATATCAACTTTAAATTACATAACGTAAACGTTTTTAACGGACGCAAATTCCTACCCAGCACCTATTGTCCCTGTTAAAGAACTACTTGAAATGCCGTGAGGTAAAGCTTTGCATTGGATTCGATTGTCGCTTAGGCGCAAAAATTTATATCCTTACTTTCGATTCAAACACCTAGCAGCTGGTAAGAAAAACCGATACGTAACATTTGATTTTACTTAGTTAACAGTCCGATTACGTGTTGGGTTCGTATCTCCGTCACAGAACTTCACATAGTTCGCTTCATCTTTAAATGCATACACACTTTGTTACTTCTGAATGGAGGTATATCAAACATCTTTCGTGGTTAGTTAACAGGGATGAAAGGGTCTTGATAGGAGTTCCGGTTTGTTACAAAAAGTGTCGTCTTTTATTTTCAAGTTTAGGTTTGGTTACTGATATTGGCGAAAATTTCGGCAATTCATGACTCTTGAAGGCTAGTCAGCAATATGATATGATAAGATTAGATTAGATTAATGCTTGTTCCATAGATCTTGAATACGACATTTTGGAACATGTCATTTTAATGACAGATTTCTTTACCTACCAGTATTCAATTTCTTTACAACAATTTTTTACCCTCTCTCTCATTCTTTTTTATTTCTCTCTCTCTCTCTCTCCCCCGCTCTGTTCTCTCTCTCTCTCTCTCTCTCTCTCTCTCTCTCTCACACACACACACACACACACACAAACAACCTTTTTTATTTTTGTTTGTTCTGCTCGACTATCGGCGAGGCACGAAAACGTCCGTGAAAGAGTTTCTTTGTTTTGAGTACAGTTACGAAAGAAATATAAGAACAACTCTGAGAGTTACTGATTTATGATGCCTAGCTTGCAGTCAGTTCTGAGTATTATTAGTAACTACGCTCCAGTGCCTAAACTTAGTTACAGAAATGCGAATCAGACGCATTACGTATTCCAGGCCGTAGCAGTCGCGTCTTTGAGACGACAGCTATGGTCACTTCCCAGCCCGCTGTAGGATCACATCGGTTCGTCTTCTTCCTGCTAGTACTGTAACTGAGATTTGGCAACAATGCAAGGTATGTTTGGCAACTCTGTGATCGACGAGTTACTTCCTGGTGTGCACGGAATTAAGCCTCAAAGTTCACTTGATTTTTCCTGTCATTTCCTTTGAATAATCTGAGTTATTATCGATTGAGGTGTAACAGAAGATTGTAGCTTTTCGGTTTCCAGCCCAGTAAAGTCGTTGCACGTGGAAATCGCAACTGATCTCGTCCTTTAAATAGCGGTTTTACGAGTTCTAGCTATATTTGGCCTCGTAAGAGGAAAGCACAACACATACTTCTTCGCTAGCTCTGTGGTGACGTACTGACCTGTAAAAAAGCGTTTGTTATGAATCCCGTCCACAAAGTCCTCTTTGGCTTCATTACACCCCTTAGAAATTATATTCAACTGTTCACAGGAAAAGCGCCCACTGTCCTGAACCAATCGTTGCCTGAGTTGTTTAAAAGTTTCAGCCTTGTCCAGTACCTCCGTGCATCGTACAAAGGGGTTCATTTATCTCAACAGGTGCTTTCTTACTTGCAAGAACTGCTTCTCCGGCCAACCCCCTGTTTCAGCCAATGAGAGGAGATTCTCCTATAAATGCCAACATATCCTCGGACGACCTACCGTTAAAGGGAGCTGGATCCACCACTAGACTGTACGATTTCAACAGACCCAACCCTTCCGCCTTCTCTACCAGCTTATCATTCACAAGCACTTTTTCTGCTCTTAACTGAGCTAACTGATGGACCAGTGATTCCATAGTTTCCTCACCACTATCTGATTTTCCCATTGCCCTTACTCATTTTTACGAACTCAGCAACAATAACTCAACAATAACAAGGACAGAAATACACCTTAGCTTCCCACACGACCACACTTATTTCATCTATCTAATTATGAGGCGTCTGAATTACCTGCACTGGCAAAAACGATGACACGTAACACAAATAGCTGCCACAGACTGAGCACGCGGGGCAGAATGCCCAAGTACAGTAAATATCGCCGGTATATATCTATATTTCTTGGAAAATATATCGTTTTGTCAATAAATCGAAGTTTTATCAAAAGCCCTACTCTGCACAGTGAGCAAAGGAAGACACAGCAGTCGCAAGACACCCACACAGAAGAAGATGCAAGAAGCTACGATGGCCTTCTACTCCAAGTTAGCGGAGAGATACTACTCCGACGAAGATTCGGACGAGGCGGCAAAAGAGGACTACAACATCGATGAAAACGGCATAGCCGGACACACTTCGGACGGGTAGACGCAGCTAACTAATGACCTCCCAGGTCTTCGCGCGGAACAACTGCGACTTTGATTCACCTGCTCCTCCGCTGCATATCCAATACAGCGGGGACGACTGGGCCGACTACCACGGAGCAGCCGAAAACTTTGCTTCCTTAGAGGTCGGCGTGAATTGCTCTATCAAAGATACGCTCGCTGCTGAAGGTGACTCTGTGGACGGACGCGGGACCTGGGTCACCGAGAACAACTGTTTCATAGAGGAACGTTACCGCCACAGACGTAGGGGAACGCTGGTGACCCATGCGAGCACCACTGCACCAGGGCGGAAGCAGTCGCCGTGAGCCGAAGCCGGCTAGGGTCGCCGGAATGTTTGCCTCGCATTGCTAACAGCGTGATGTGTACTTAGTGTTGAATAAAACAGTTTTGTTTGTCAGTAGTGTGTTTCTGGTTCCACCGGCCGTCACCATCAGCACTCTCCCTATCGATTGCTGTGTGCACTAGACGGAGTGGTGTCACGAGAGATGACGTCGCCGCCAGTGGACAGCGGAGGGTGTACCACCCGCTCCTGTGTAATGTCGGAACAGCTACATGTGATATCTTCATTGTAGCGTGAGCGTGGCTGTTATTTATGTTCTCGTGATACTTGGGGGTTCGAGAATTAGGGGGCGCCATTATGGCAAAGCTGCTTTCGTCAAGCCAGTAGATGTCTCTCAGTTTAAGGATAATTCTATGGATGAATGGGTCGAGGCTGTGCAATGTCCACACAGTGCAAGTACACACGGTCTGGCAGTGTGAGGCAAGTATAGATGGCACAAATTGTAGTCCGATCCGATTGCAATTGGGGGGGGGGGGGGAGGGGGTGTGTGAATGGAATGACAAGATATCTGATGTGAAGAAATAGTACACCAGTTGCGTTAAAAATAATTTTTAAAGCACCTGGTGTGCTATTTATTCACATTGGCATTCTTCAAAAACAGCTGCTGAAACTGATCAACAAAAATCTAAATAACAAGATTGGTCTTTGTGGTAGGCGAAGAAGTGTAAGGCAAATGCTGACGTAATCGGCGCTAGACGCTCCCAACAGGAATGTTTAACTTCAGCACGCAGTTTTGACACTACAACTGCTGGGTCGCTGGCGCTTGCAGAAATAATAATAATAATAATAAAAACATGGAAGTCGACATGAAGTGTTCCATACAAATCTGACAAGTGACGAAACCGAAGGACGGTCCCATCGAGCACCTTTCATTGAGCCGCTTACATGCAGTTCCCGTTGTTAGCAAAGTGGTTATCGGCAAGGGTGAACGTGCTTCGCTTTCCTTTCAATTCTTGCTCTGACGGGGGGTAAGCAGCCTGCTAGCCTGTTGATGTGCAGAATATCTAATAATGAATCAATACTTAAATATATAGCTCTAAAACTGGGAGTACATTTACAATGTGCAGCTGATATTATTTTTTTGGTGTATCGATTCTTTCCTTCGATTTATCGAAGTGTCGAAAATACCTTTCCATATATTGAGGCCTGATGATAAAATTTTCTCACATATCGTGAGGGAACATACAGCCCCGTCACGGAAATTTCGTTCAGAAAGCGGGCTCGATTCTACCAGTGCAAACATCGACACACACACAGTGCGACGACGCCTGCAGCACAGCTGATTGCTAGCACGGTGGTCATGGCTGCGGCAGTTGAGAGTGAGGTGTGCTCCGGCACACTGAACAGAGCCGTGGAAACCCGTCTTCTTTTAAGATGGATCCCGATTCTGCATCACGGCGCATGTAGGACACCAAGGAGAACGATCATTGCCAGGTTGCATTCGTCACACCGCTCTAGTAGCTGACCGGATTGCTATCGGTAGGTTTTGGATATACAAAACGAATACCTATGGTTCGCATTGTTGCTGATTTGGATTGCAGGTGCTTGATGACTGAAGTGATAAGTCCGGTGACTTTACTCGGTCTTGCAGTTCTCCAGCTTTCATCAAGATATGGCGAAGTCACATGTCGCCCATGCTGAATTGACTTATGACTTACGCCGACAGACAGGGCGTTCGACCAGTACTCTGGCCAGTAGTTTCTCACGACTTCTCCCCAGCGACTGGCACGTCACTACTCGTCACCCACTATGATTGATCAACTGCCATAGAGTTGATGAAACATGGAATGACGTACATGAGCCGCTGTCTTGTAATTATTACTTCTTATATTTCAACTCCTCCAAGATTTTTGAACACCACAGAACAATTAGCAAATAACCTGAAGAAGTATCCTATGTTCTCTGCCGTGTACCAAACGTCTTCATTGACTCATAATAATAATAATTATTATTTCTATCCTTCCATTGCACATTCATCTCTGTACAGCAGGTGAATGAGACTTGGAGCAGATATCAGGACTGTGACATATAATGAATAGCCAAAGAAACTGGTACATCTGTCTAACATAGTGTAGGGCCCACTCGAGACGCGGAAGTGCCGCATCCCGACGTGGCATGGGCTAGACTAATTTCTGAAGTAGTGCTGGAGGGAATTGACGCCACGAATCCTGTCGGGCTAGCCACAAATCCGTAAGAGTACGAGGGGTTCTCTCCAGAACAGTACGCTGCAAGGCATCCCAGATATGCTCAATAATGTTAATCTCTTGAGAGTTTGATGGTCAGCGGAAGTGTTTAACTCAGGAGAGTTTTCCTGGAGCCAATCTTTAGCAATTCTCGACGCGTGGCTGAGGCATTGTCCAGCTGGAATTGCCCAAGTCTTCCGGATTGGGCAACGGACATGAATGTATACAGGTAATCCGACAGGACACCTACGTACATGTCACCTGTCAGTCATATGTACATAAATCTGGGGTCCCATATCGCTCCAACTGCACTCGCCCAACACCATTAGAGAGCCTCCACTAGCTTGAACAGTCACTTGCTGACATGCAGGGTCCATGGATTCATGAGGTTGTCTCCATACCCGTACACATCCATCCGCTCGATACAATTTGAAACGAGACTCGTCAAACCAGGCAACATGTATCCAGTCAGCAACAGTCCAATGTCTGTGTTGACTGGCTCAGGCGAGGCGTAAAGCTTTGTAACGTGCAGTCATCAAGAGTACACGACTGGGCCTTCGGCTCTGAAAGCCCATATCGATGACGTTTCTTTGAATGGTTCGCACGCTGACACTTGTTGATGGCCCAGCATTGAAACCTGCAGCAGTTTGCCGAAGGGTTGCACTTCTGTCACCCTGAACGATTATCTTCAGTCATCGTTGGTCCAGTTCTTGCATGTTCGTCTTCTGGTCGCAAAGATATCGGAGATTTGATGTTTTACCGAATTTCTGATATTCACGGTATACCCCTACTGTTCAATCTGTACATCGAGGAAGCAATGACGGAAATAAAAGAAAGGTCTAGGAGTGGAATTAAAATTCAAGGTGAAAGGATATCATTGATACGATTCACTGATAACATTGCTATCCTGAATGAAAGTGAAGAAGAATTACATGATCTGCTGAACGGAATGAAAAGTCTAATGAGTACACAGTATGGATTGAGAGGAAATCGAGGAAACACGAAGGTAATGAGAAGTAGTAGAAATGAAAATAGCGAGAAACTTAACATCAGGATTGATGATCACGAAGTACATGAAGTTAAGGAATTCCGCCACCTAGGCAGTAATATAACCAATGATGGACGGAGCAAGGAGGACATCAAAAGCAGACTAGCTATGCCAAAAAAGGCATTCCTGGCCAACAGAAGTCTACTAATATCAAATATCGGCCTTAATTTGAGGAAGAAATTTCTGAGGCTGTTCGTCTGGAGCACAGCATTGTGTGGTAGTGAAACATGGACTATGGCAAAACCGGAACACAAGAGAATCGAAGCATTTGCGATGTGGTGCTACAGATGAATGTTGAAAATTAGGTGGACTGATAAGGTAAGGAATGAGGATGTTCTGCGCAGGGTAGGAAAGGTATATGTGGATAACACTGATAAGGAGAAGGGACAGGATGATAGGATATCTGTTAAGACATAAGAGAATGACTTCCATAATACTAGAGGGAGCTGTAGAAGGCAAAAACTATAGAGGAAGACAGAGACTGGAATACATCCAGAAAATAATTGAGGACGTAGGTTGCAAGAGCTACTCTAAAATGAAGAGGTTGGCACAGGAGAGAAATTCATGGCGGGCCACATCAAACCAGTCAGACGAATGATAACAGAGAAAAAACTAGCAGTATCCATGCCTGTCGTCCAAGCTCATTTCTGTTTGATGCCCAGCCAGGTTCGAGCAGTGTTCGCACACTATATTCCTCCAAAACACATACAAAATCCACCGTCCAGTCACATTAATGCCATCACCTTTCAAAAGTCGGGGTAACCGCCATTTGCAGCGTGGATCTCTACGAGACCTGGAGGAAGAGAGTCCGTGAGGATCTGTAAGGTATTGGTTTTCCATTGAAAGTGTGTTGCCGCTGTCGCCAACTGTGTGTCTGTCAAAGTGACCTCTTGGTAACAAGCTATCAGTGTCGTGGCCAGATACGCGAGGTTTCTCGGTTGAGGATATATGGTACAAACAGCCAGCCTGAGGTGGACCCACAGATTCTGGATTGGATTTAAATGTGGGGAGTTCGGAGGCCAGGGGAGTACGGTTGTATTGTCCTGGTGTTCGTCCAACCATTCATGTAGACTGCGAGCTGTGTGACACATTGTACAGACCTGCTGGTAGTTGCCATCGTATTGATGAAGAACGAACTGGGTGTAGGGGTGGATGTGGTCCCCGAGAATAGGTGCATACGTCCATTGATACACTGTGCCTTCCGAAATGACGAAATTACACACGGAATGCCCTCCGGCCTGGACCCTTCCGGTGATTGTTCTAGGGTGTTCCCTTTCAGACGCTTCAAAATAGGCTCGTCAGCTGCCAAGTGTCCAGTGGAGCTTGAAACGTCATTCATCTGGAAAGGCCGCCTGTCGCACTCAGTGGACGTCCATTTACCGTGTTGTTGGACAAATTCCAGCCTTCATCGCTGATGAACATCAGTCAGTATTGGTGCCTGCATAAAGCATCTGTTTCAGAGGCTCATACGTAACAACAGTCATTGATGTTGATGATGATGATGCTTGGTTTGTGGGGCGCTCAACTGCGCGTTTGTCAGCGCTCGTACAAATTCCCAATCTTTACTCAGTCCAATCTCACCGCTTTCATGAATGGTGGTGACATGATGAAGACAACACCAACACCCAGTCCCCAGGCGAAGAAAATCCCCAACAGTCATTGAGGAGACACTGTTGGTAGCCCCCTGGTTCACCTCGGCGATCAGTTGGTCAACAATTACACGTGTATTCGCCCGTGTAGTCATTGTTCACCCCTGTCACGTATGGCCCCTGGCACATGTAGCCTCGATGCTGGTTTTAGTCGGCGTCATTTTGGCATGCATGGTATACATTCAGCAGGACGGCACGCCAACAGTTTACAAAGTTAGCCCTTTCGGAAATGCTTTCACCCTTGGCCCGAAAGCCAACGATCACGCCCTTTCGGACGTCAGATAAACCGCACCGTTTCCACGTTACCATAACGACTGCACTGGGTCCCGTGTCCCCGCGACAAGCTTTTGATACCTTCTACTGCTAGTGCTGCCATCTGCTGTCTGTGAGTGGTTACTGCATGTTGATGTCGAACTTATGCGGTGGTCACATTAATGTGACTGGACAATGTACCAGGCAGTAAACTCAGAATAAACCAAATTTCTCAATTTGGCATCCCTTCTGGTGTTGGATGTGGGCTGTGTCGGCTCGTATCGATTTCTCTTCCGGTCGACTCCCTCCGATTGGTTTCTCCTCTGGTCGTCAGGTGGCGCTGCGAGACTCGTTTGGACGGCGCTAGGAGGAAGGTGGGGCTCGGGGCTGAGGCGGTCGGGACGACGGTTGGTAGAACGTGCGGGAAGTGACCAATGGCTCCTTTCTGCGAGAGGGCGATGGCTATTGGTTTTCCATCGAACGTGTGTTGCCACCGCCGCTCATTGTGTTGCCGTCCGTCGAAGTGACCCCTCGGTAACAAGCTGTCAGTTGCCGATTTACGTACAACTTTTTCTGCTGCCTGTGATTTCATCGGGAACGACCGTTCGTTGGTCGGTAGGTCGTTTCAGCGGACGAAGTGTATCGGGTCTTTTAGCCCCTTGCGCGTCCTGTGTACCCCTGATTACTTGCAGTTGGTCCCTGTTGCTCCACAGTGACTGGTTTTAGTATTGTTTGAGTTAGCTGTGGTGTTGCATTTTGGTGGATCTGTGAGGGGATCCAACTAATAGGAGTCATACCGGGGTTGACAGGGCAATTATTGCGCCGAGTTGTTAAACCCTTTTTTAAAACTGTTTCAGAATTATATTGGCCATCCAATGGGGTGTCCATAGCCGTAGCCGTACAGGGAGATGGCTGTCATGTAGCGGACACTGTGGACTGTTGATGAATGCCCTATATTGGTTAGGTGCAATATTTGTGTTTAGTGAAATTTTCGAATGAGCAGTCAGTCTTAACGCTGTCCGAGTACTGGATTTGTGAAGGCAACTTGTTATAATTACTTTGGATTAATGTTTTGTTTTAATGTTACCCTCTTGATCCCGGAAGGTAAATGCAGGCAAGGGCAAATTTAACAAGGAACGGAAAATTAAGATGATCCCTGGGACAGAGCGTCGCAATAAGCATAGGAACCAAAATTAAATGACCGACGACCGCAAGCGCAGCTCGGAACGGAGCACGGAATACCGGTTCCCAGTGAGCTCCTAGTACCGGCCTCTGCCCACAACGGCACCCGCTTCCTCTCCCGTCCTCAAGACGGCCGGCTGGTGAGGCACATCGGAACAGCTTGTGGTCCAGTAGGCCAACTACGAGCTGTGTGAGCATACAATACGGGTAACTAGTCCATCCTGCATAACTGTATTTCTGTGATGTCCTCAGTCATACGACCACACCGCCGCCTGATAGATCGATCCGCCGGATGCGATTCTCTCGATAAACGGAACAGAAGAACGGCTGTGTTAGCCAAAGTGTACACAGCCAGTCGCAGTACTTATGTTCGCCGCTAGGCCACTTCATGTGCAGCAGGAGAGTAGTGCAGTTGCGCCAGTCTCCAGTTCGTAGCCGCGCTCAGTGGTCAGCCAGCGCCAATGTTTGTCATCGTCTGCAGCTCAGTCGTTGCTGCCATCAAGTCTTTGTAGCCCAGTTACAAGTTACTCTTCAAATTCACCGGATTCGACATTCAAGATTACGAGAGATTAATTCGTCACTGCAAGATTTGTGACTTGTAAATTACGTCTTTCCACAAACGCTTAGTCTAGTCGCGCCTTCTGTATTTGTCAACCAACTGATCAAGTAATAAATACTTTTTTATTTTGTACTCCTGCTAATTAATTGTATTTTCCTGTTGTAGCTACCAAGCAGTCTTGGCGTAGTAGAAACCACGTTTAGACCTCCTCGGCTACCTCATATTTGCCACCTCATGTTGATGGTCTCGATTATGGTGGAAAATCGAGAGCCATCAATTTCAGAGTTCTAATGACAAATAATTGTTTTATTGCAGCTATCTTTCATTATTTCTTGGGCTTATTTGAGAGATTGTCATTGGTTTTTTAATAAAAACGGGGAACAAATCCGCAGAGGATTCAAGTGGTCAGTTATTGTTTTGGTTTACGTGGTTACCGTCTAAGTTGATCTGGTCGGTACTAGTGTAACCTCCCCTTTCTGAATCGGCCTATTGGATTGCGATGTAACTGACCATGATCGCATGTGCCTAATGAAATTTGTCACTTTGTAATGCTATCGTTACCAAAGGAAAATAACGCCGGTTAGTTGGAGGAAAGTGTACAACAGAATCTTCTGAACGAAGAATCTATTCTAAACTTGAGCTAAATATTGATGACAATTTTGAAGTGGGTGGAGCATAGTGCAATCGCACACGAACTGTATAGTGGGGAAAAGGGGCACAACTTAATATTTGCTACAGCAGTCACTGATAACACAAAGAAAGCACTGATTAGCTAGAAAAACAGGATAATTAAACGGTCGCCAGCCCACTAGGGCAATGAATCTCCCGAAACTTGAGAAATATAAGCAAATACTCGTTGGAGTGGCGACAGGAGGTTGTCACGCTTTCCGACAGCACAACAGTTCATGAGAAAATAAATGAATCAGAAAGCACTGTGTTTGCCGTTACTTATTCTGAAATACTAAATCTTGAAAGTAACGTTAAATGAAATTACTGGTTAAGCAAATGACTGGTTTAACTTGAATTTTGTTATATAAAAAAAAACATTCAATGACTTCAGTGTAACGTGCTGCAAATTTTAGAAAGAGGCAAGCAATGTACTTTTGATTATTGAAAGACTGAACTGAATTTACTTTAAGCAAATGAGCAACTGATTTTACTTTTTAAATAACAACAATAAAATACATACCAAGCAAGAAGCAGTCACTCGGTAAGCTAAACAGAGTATAAATGAAATTGCGCACTTTTAATTTGTGCTGTATCTTTAGTTATTAGATTCTGCAATGAAATTTTACTTTACTTTTAGTAGCCTCTGTCATGTAACACCAGAACAAACAGTTACTGAAGCAGAAAATTTAGACTGAAACTAGTCAACACCAAATACAACAAACTGGCAATAAATATTTAATCAATTTTCGTATTCTTACGACACTCGGTAATTGCATAGAAAGGGAAGGTACCCGGCTTGGTAATAATATCTGAGGACAATGACAACACAGGTGCCCTACAAGTTTTAACTATTGCAAGTTATTATTCAAGTTGTTCAATCTTTGTGAAATGTTGGTGGGCAAAGCCTCTACATTTCTATGTTTGTGAGTTAATAGTCTTTCGATGTTGCAGCTGTGAGTACGACTAAGAATGTTGTCAACGACAGTGCTGGGCTGCCGTTGTTGTTGCTGCTTCTGCTGCTCGATAAAAAGAACCTCGAGTCGTCTCCAGAGCCATGGATAATTATGAAACAGGCAACAGCTGGAATTGCAGCTTCCTCCGCCTCTCCACTCACACCGTGATCTCAACACTCGCAGGTTAACGAACTAGGCGCGTCTGCAATGGCGCGATCATAGCTGCACACCGCATCGCCGGGAGCGCCCAACAAACCCATCCGCACTCTTTCATAACTCAAGTTACTCTGCCTCCTCTCTGCTCTCCATACTCAGAGATAAACAACGGCACAGCTGCTACCAT